>NW_027555625.1:139125379-140325379 GCF_003287225.1 Phascolarctos cinereus
ATTTTCTATTCAGCTCTGGTCTTCATCAAGAATGCTTGAAAGTCCTCTATTTCACTCAATGTCCATTTTTCCCCTGAAGGATTATACTCAGTTTTGCTGGATAGGTGATTCTTGGTTGTAATCCTATCTCTTTTGTCCTCCAGAATATCATATTCCAAGCCCTCCAATCCCTCAATGCAGAAGCTGCTAAATCTTGTATTATCCTGATTGTGCTTCCTTAATACTTGATTTGTTTCTTTCTGGCTGCTTGCAATATTTTCTTCTTTGCCTGGGAACTCTGGAATTTGGCTGTAATATTCCTAGGTTTTCCTTTGGGGATCTCTTTCAGGAGGTCATCAGTAGATTATTTCCATTTCTATTTTACCCTTGGTTTCTAGAATATCCGGGCAGTTTTCCTTGATAATTTCTTGAAAGATGACGTCTAGGCTCTTTTTTGATCATGGCTTTCATGTAGTCCAATAATTTTTAAATTATCTCTCCTGGATCTATTTTCCAGGCAACTTGTTTTTCCAATGAAATAGTTCACATTATTTTCTATTTTTTCATTCTCTTGGATTTGTTTTACAGTGTCTTGATTTCTCATAAAGTCATTAGCTTCCATTTGCTCCATTCTAATTTTTAAGGAAGTATTTTCTTCAGTGAGCTTTTGGACTTCCTTTTCCATTTGTCCAATTTTGCTTTTTAAGGCATTCTTCTCCTCATTGGCTTTTGGACCTCTTTTGCCATTTGGGTGAGGCTATTTCTTAAGGTGTTATTTCTTCAGTATTTTTGGGTCTTCTTAGCAAGCTGTTGACTTGTTTTTCATGATTTTCTTGCATCACTTCATTTTTTTCCCAGTTTTTCCTCTACTTCTCTTACTTGCTTCTCAAAATCCTTTTCAAGCTCTTCCATGACCTGGGAAAGATTCATATTTTTTCTTGGAGGCTTTGGATGTAGGAGCTTTGACTTTGTGGACTTCTTCTGGTTGTACGTTTTGGTCTTTGTCACCTAAGTAAGATTCTATGGTCTGACTTTTTTGTGCAGTTTGCTCATGATCTCAGCCAATTTCTTGAGTTTTAAACTCTGCTTCAAGTGGGGTTTGCTTCAAGTGTGGAAAACATACTGTCCCAGCCTTCAAGGGTTTTGTGCAGCTGTTTTCAGATGGGGATAGGGACCTGAAAATTTTTAGTTCTTGCAAGGTGGTATGATCAAAGGAGAGGTGTTTACTCCTTTCCTGGCCTGTGCTCTGGTGTGTGAGTGACCACTAGAATTCTTTTCTGCCTTGGAACTGTGAGGAGGATTCCCTCCCTACCACTGCCACAAGCTCCACCATGGCAACACTCATCTTCTCCCAAGGACTGCCACCCAGAACTGAGACCCAGATTCAAGCATGGGCAAAGCAAGAGAATCCTACCTCAGCACCAGCAAAGAGATCCCTGCAATTCCCCTCTGATCAGCTGCTTGGTCCCCTCTCCATCTGTGGGCTGAAAACCTTGGAAGCAGTCCCCACCCCGGAGCTGCACCAAAACTGGGGCTGGACAGAGCTCCTCTCTCACCCTGGTCACAGACTTTTCTTACTGACTTTCTAAGTTGTCTTAGGCATTTGTGGATCGAGAAGTCTGGAAACCCCCACAGCTGCCTGTGATTCAGTTCCCTGAGGCCTGCTCCAGGTTCACTGAGGCCTAGTCTCTGCTTGTGGGGCCCATGCTAAACTGCTGCACTCCTCTCCCAGCGTGGCACAACAGACTTTTCCTGCTAACCTTCCAGGTTGTCTTGGGCTGGAAATTTGTTCCACTGTGTCTTTTTTGTGGGTTCTGCTGCTCTAGAATTTGTTTAGAGCCATTTTTACAGGTATTTGGAGCAGTTTGGGGGAGAGCTCAAGCAAGTCACTGCTTTTACTTTGCCATCTTGGCTTCACCCCCTCATGTCAACTTTCTGAGCCTTAGTGTTGTTCATGTAAAATAGAAGTTTAATAATATACTATCTATTTCAAAGGGTTGTTGTGAGAAAAGTTTAAGCATAAGACTGGACCTGTGAAATCATCAGTCCATGGAGTTCCTCTGTGGAGATATGGATAGCTGCCCAGAGTTCTGAAAATATTTAAGGGGATTTGCTCAGGGTCACACAGCCTAGGGTGAAAAGAGGAGCCAGACAGACATTCCTGACTACACAGCTTTAATCTCCTGCTATTCCTGTTCCTTGAGGGAAGGCTGCTCGAGGCCTGGGGAGAGACTCATCTGTGCCAGCACAAGGCAACTTCCTACTGTTAGCCTGACCCCCCAATTTCTATGTGAAGAAGTTCTGGTGCAAAGAGGGCCAACTTTCCCTCAGACCACAGGCCTTCCATCTCCTGCTGCAAGTCTCCCTGGAGGGAAGAGCAAGAGGAAAGTCAGTGAGGAATAGCTTTGATCTCCTTTGGTGTAGTTTCCTGCATCATCTCCAGTCTTCAAAGAGAAGAGAAGTGAATTGGGATCTCCCCTATGACCGTATTCCTTCCATCCTATGCTCTACTTAGCTCTAGTCTGATCTCCAGCCTCCTTCAAGTAAAGAAGTGGCAGCTTCCACTCAATGACAACTATTCTAACACCTGGCCGGGCATTACTGGCTTTTTCCCTATTCTCTCCAAACATACGTCTCCTTAAAAAAATCCTCACTTGATCCTTGCATCTCTCTGATTATCACCCTATATCTCTTCTGCCCTTTGTGGCTGGACTAGAAAAGGTCATCTATAATAGGTGCCTCCACTTTCTCCCCTCTCATTCTCTTCTTAACCCCTTACAATCCAGCTTCTGGTGCCATCATTCCACTGAAACTGCTCTCTGCAAAGTTGCCAATGATCTTTTAATTGCCAAGTCCAATGGCCTTTTTTCAATCCTCATTCTCCTCAGTGTCTCTGTAGCTTTAGACACCGTTGATCACCCTCTTCCTCATCCTCTTTTTTCTAGGTTTTCAGGACATTAATCTTTCCTGATTCTCTTCCTGTCAGTCAGACCACTCTTTAGTCTCCTTTACTTGATCCACATCCGGATCATATCCTCTGACCACAGGTGTCTCACTTCTCTCTATATACTACTTCACTTGGTGATCTTCTCTGCTCCCATGAATTTTATTACCATCTCTATGTTGTTGTTGTTGTTGTTGTTGTTGTTGTTGTTCAGTCATGTCTGACTCTTCTTGACCCCATTTGGGGTTTTCTTGACAAAGATACTAGATTGGTTTGTCATTTCCTTCTCCAGTTTGAACATTTTATACATAAGGAAACTGAGGCAAACAGGGTTAAGTGACTTGCCCAAGGTTACACAGCCAGTAAGTGTCTGAGGCCAGATTTGAACTCAGGAAGATGAGTCTTCCTGACTTCAGGCCTAGCACTCTATCCACTATACTACCAACCTGCCCCATCTATGTGCTAAAGATCCTCAAATCTACCTTTCCTTCCCCAAACTCTCTACTGACCTCCAATTTCACATCTCCAATTGGTTTTCAGACATCTCAAACTGTATGCCCACTAGACTTCTTAAACTCAACATGTCCGAAATGAAACTCATTATCTTTTCCCTTAAACCTCTCTCCCTTGACTCCTAACTTCCCTCTTATTTTAGAGGGCAACACCCCCAGATAATTAGGCTCAAAACCTAGGTGTTATCCTCAACTCTTCACTACCTCTCCACCTTCATATCTGATCTGTTGCCAAGGCCTGTTAATTTCATCTTTGCAACATCTCTCCAATATGCTCCCTTCTCTGCTCTGGCACTGCCCTGGCTCTGGCACAGGCCCTTGTCACCTCACACCTGGACTATTGCAATAGCCTGCTGGTGGGTAAGCCTGCCTGAAGTCTCTCCCCACACCAATCCATCCTCCATTCAGCCACCAAAGTGATTCTCCTAAAAGGCAGGTCTAACCATATGCCATATCCCACCCCCCACCCCATCCCCACTCCCACTCCCCATTCAATAAACACCAGTGGCTTCCTATTGCCTCCAGGAGCAAGTACAAAATGCTCTGGCATTCAAAGCCCTCCATAACCGAGCTCCCTCCTACCTTTCCAGGCTTCTTACACATTGCTTCCCAATATGTGCTCCTTGATCCAGTGATACTGGCCTCCTGTCTGTTCTGTGAACAAGGCTCAGGTTCTTTGAGCTGTCCCCTGTGCCGGGAATGCTCTTCCTCCTCATCTCTGCCTATTGGCTTCTCTGGATTCCCTTATATCCCAACTAAAAATCTCTCTTCTTCTGGAAGACTTTCCCAACCTCTCTTAATTCTAGTGCCTTCCTGCTTTTAAGTCTATGCTATTTATCCTGTATGTAACTTGTTTGCACATACTCGTTTGAACACTGTCTCCTCCATTAGATCATAAGATCTTTGAAGGCAGGGACTGTCTTTTGCCCTTTTTTGGATTCCCAGTGCTTAGTACAGTGCTTGGCACATTGCAGGTTCTTAATATTGTCTACAGTTATTTTAAATGGAATGTACCTATCTCTTGCTGCTGGTCTTTGTTAGGTAATATATAGAATTGCTGATGATTTATGGGGGTTTATTTTATATCCTGCAACTTTGCTAAAGTTGTTAATTATTTCAAGTAGTTTTTTTAGTTAATTCTCTAGGATTCTCTAAGTATACTATCATATCATCCACAAAGAGTGATAGCTGTGACAGAAAGTGCTTAATAAATGTTTATTGACAGACTGACCAACCCAACCAATATGTATCAGAAACAGGATGCAAAGCCAGTCTTCCTGGCTTTATGCCAGGCTACCTATCCACCCTGACAGGCTACCTGTCTGTCAACAAGTGTTATCTAAATTTCCAAATGCTCATTATTAAAAAAATAAAAGGAGTTATTATTGTGCTCCCAGTGACTCAGCCTCTCCGTACCTCAGTTTTCTCCACCTCTAAAATGGGGAGAACAGACTCGGTAATCCAGGGGCCCCTTCCAGTCTTGATTCTCAAAGTTTTTCCTCCCTCTGGATTCACTATTATTTTTTGTCCAAAGGAATCTCAGCACCCTAAGGAAGAGGCTAGAGACTCCTGCATTTGCATTAATTTGTAAATGTAAATTCTGTACAATTCATGGGGTTAAGTGACTTGCCCAAGGTCACACAGCTAGCAAGTGTCAAGTGTTGGGTCTGAGGCCGGATTTGAACTCAGGTCCTCCTGACTTCAGGGCCAGTGCTCTATCCACTGCGCCACCTAGCTGCCCCAATTTTTTTTTTAATAAATAAATTAGGAAAAATTCACTGGTTTTGAGAACCACTGATTCATGGTTTACTTACAGAAGGAATCCTTCCACATAGGTGCAGAGCACCAGTTTCCAAATTCAAGACTCCTTGACACTATTAAAAATTATTGAGTATCCCCCTTCCAAAGAACTATTGTTGATGTGATACATACATACATACATATATATATGTATATACATATATATACACATTATATATATATATATATATATATATATATATATATATATATATGTATGTATACCATGTTAGATACAAAAACATCTTAGTATTATTATGATAATAGTTTTGACTTCACAGGCACCCTGAAAAAGTCTTAGAGGCTCGCAAAGCTAACCAGATCACACTTTGAGAGTCTATAGTATAGAGTATGGTACGGTGTAGTCCAGAGCTAGGAAACATTTCAGAAGCCATGTAATCAAACCTCCTAATTTTACATAGAAGGAAACATAGGCCTAGGGAGGTAAAGTATATTGACCAAGGCCAGCATTGGGGTGAAACTCAGTCCTAGGTCCTCTGACTCTAATCAGCACTGTTTCCACTGTATCAAGCTGTCTCCTGACAAACAATGCTTTGCTATATTAAAGATCTATGAGATTGATGATGTAAAATTATGTCTACTGTCAATGCAAAGATCAATCACATCTTAATATGCCATGTCATGAGTTTCTATGATCAAAGAAAAATCATCCTTTGGTAGTCAGTCTTCTTGAGTAAAGCACCTCTCAAACATTTATATACATATAAGAATAATGCAGTATTTGTTGAGTTCAATAGAATTTATGGGACCTATGAGGGATTTGGAGGGGGCTATATCCTTTCTCTGGCCAAAAGAGGAAGTCGGGCAGCATCATTAAGTATATCAACTCAACTTAGATCTATTTAGTACTTTGGAAGGTATAAGTCTCTCTCCTGGATGTTAGAGGATACAAGTAACAGGAGAAAGGGTCCCCCTAGGAGTTTCTGTTTTAAAGGGAGGGGCAATACAAACTATGCACAAATAAGTAAATACAAGTTAATTTGAGGAAAAAAGAGCATCAATGGCAAGTAAGTTGATTTAGATATACAATTAAGGATTAGAGGTTAGAGAAGCACAGAAATATAGGTAGAATTTATTCTTGGCTCCCTTTTCTTCTCCCTCCCTGATTCATGTGATGTTTATTTCTTTTCCTTTTCAGATATTCAGTGTCCTTGGGCTTGCTGACTTCCTTCCTCCTTCCTCCCCACTACCAAACACTGTTCTTAGAAAAAGATTCAGAAGCAGTTAAAATACATATAGTCAAAAGAATGGATTTGCTCCCTCCTCTAAAGCCCTGATTTGCTGCCTTTTTGTGGCATAGAGGTAACCCCAGGTTTTCAAATTCTGGCAAGTTCTAGCAAGGCCGAAAGGCTTCAAGTATGGCCCAGAAACAAATTATGGGTCTCTGGTCTAAAGAACAATCTATTTAATTTCAGATGCTGATCATCAAGGAGTCTACATCAGGTCCATAAGCAACTTATGAAGACTACCTCCCTTAGGACACAATAGAAGAGCACAATCTGCACTGGTTAAGGGAGTGTCTACACAACTGTAGTCATGTCATGGGTGTCTTCATATATCAAAGAAGTTAATTTTATTAATTTAGAGCTAGAAGGTATCTTGGAAGGCCTCTTAATCCAACTCTTCATTTTACAGGTGAGGAAATTGACTCCCAAAAAGAATAAATGACTTGCCCAAGGTCACACAGGTGGTAAATGGCTGACTTCAAAGTCAAGCATTTCTTCCCCTGTGCCACACTATGTGCCAGGGTCATGTCAATCGATCCCTCCAGAAAATGTTTACATTTTAAGCTTCCTCTACCATTGTGGAGTG
Source organism: Phascolarctos cinereus (assembly GCF_003287225.1). NCBI lineage: Eukaryota > Metazoa > Chordata > Mammalia > Diprotodontia > Phascolarctidae > Phascolarctos > Phascolarctos cinereus. Next base: position 139,132,448 of record NW_027555625.1, read on the forward strand.
AAAAAGTCTCCCCCCCAAAAAAAAATTGTTGTGTCAATAAGCAGGTGAGAGAGACATTTGACAGTGGGGTAATCCTTTTCAGGACCCCTAATGTCACATAACTTCCCTGGAAGGTTGGATTGCTATAGCCATAGAGAAAGAAGACAAAAGGAAACAAAAAGAGGGGGAAAAGGAGAAACAGAGAGAAAAGAAAGAGACAGAATAATCCTTATATAAGCCTCCATCCTCCCACATTTCTTTCTATAATGCTTTGCTCATAGAACCTTGGATCTCCTCTTGCATTCTAATAGGGATGGAGGAGGAAGGAAGGAAGAAAGGAATATGGGGAATGAGTCTGGGAGTACCAGCACTTTCCTGGCAGAAGGAAATTTAGAAATCCAGAGAGACTCTGGAATGCAGAAATGGGACTCTCAAAAGGCCCCCTGGGTCTTCCCTGATGAATTCCCTGTAGGTCAAGAGCTAAGTGGTTGAAACTGACTCAAGGGATAAACAGCTGAAACTGTGTTTCCAGGGCCAGGAATTCAATTCTGGCTGTAGCAGAGCTGAGCCAAAGTCATTCCCATCTCAGTGAAGTGGGAAGGATAGCTAAGTTGAATGATTGAATCAAGATTCAAGAAGGATCTGGTCTGCCTATTAAGCTTAAATTGAACTCAGATAAATGTAAAGTTTTACACTGAAGCTCAAAAACTCAACTTCATGTGTACAAAATGGGAGCACTCTGTCTACATAACTATTCATCTTAAAGAATCTGAAAATTTTTGTGGACTTTGAGTTTAAAACATCAATGGTTTGTTATGACTGCAAAAACAAAACAAAAGAAGCAAACAAACAAGCAAAAAACTTAATATGACCGTATTGGTCGATTATGAGATCCATAGACTCAGGACTAGGGAGTTGATAGAATCTAACTGGCATAGAATACAATTATATTGTGTGGGAAATTATATTCAATTCTGATATCACATTTAAGAAAGGGACATTGATAAGCCAGATGACATCCAGAGGAAGGTAATCAGGTAAAGGGCTTGATTATGCAATCCGTAGCATCCTCTCCAGGGCTACTTGTAAGATCATTGAAAGTCTAGTAAGTATTCTGTTCTTTGTGCTTGTATCTGCAGCACCTAGCACAGTATTTGGCAAACACAAAGCACTTAACAAATACTTATTGATTGACTGATACCTTCCTCAACTGCCATGGCAATTATTGGTTTGGGATCCTGGAGAATAGTGGACCACTTCTCTCTTCAAGGCTCTGTGGGTAATCCTAAAGAGCAGGGGTTTCTAGTACTGTCATTATGAGCCCCTGCCAGTGTATTCCACATTGATCATCAGTGAGAATTAATTAGCTTTTAGAAAGGGTATTTGCTAATATGATATAATAAGAAGAATTAGTACAACTTCCCTCCTGCCTCCCATCAATGTCTGGGCCAGACTCTTTTATGACTACACATAGGTCCATGAGAAGAGTGGGGTTAAAGTTTCAAAAGAATGATGGTGAGAAACATACATGTGTGGCAAAACTCCTAGTTAATGGAAATCCTTTTTTGAGTCCATAAATAACATTCTTCTCTGGTATAAGAGGTCATGCTCCTTGAAATTGCTTCCTCTCTTGGGCATCTATCTCTCTGCATTTGTGTTTCTCCTCAATAAATCACTGGTGTATCACTTTATGTTTCTGGCTGAGTACATTTTCTCCTACCATTGCCTACTATTCCAGACTCTCTGATAACGTGGTCAATGGGGCTGAGAGGAATACAACACTCTTTCTGAGCTCACCTACCTCTATTCCTGGCATATTCTGGTATAGGCAGAAGGGGTCTGCCTTCTCAAGGCACTCCTAAGGCTGTAGTCCTCTACTGCTTGAATGCTTTGCTACTGACCTGAGTAACTGCTGAAATTCATTGGCTAAATGAGGCAAGCCATCTTGTTTGGTAAGCCAATCCTGATATTCTCTCCTTGACCCAATCAAAGATATTCACGCCTTATAGAGGGATCACAGGGCTTAGACCTTCTGTTTCCATATTGAAAATGTCATCATGTATGATCTCTGTCACATTTAAGAACTTGCTAATGACATTGGGGGAGGGGTAGAACTCAGCCCTCAGCCTATGAAGAAGGGTTGAAGGAAGGAAACAAACATTTAATAATTTAACAGGAACTGCACTGAGCATATTTTCTCGTCTGATCTTCACAACAACCCAGTGAGGAAGATCCTATCATTATCTCCATTTTACATATAAGGAAACTGAGGCAGATTAAGTTCAAGTGACTTGCTCAGGGTCATCAATCTAGTAAGTGTCTGAGGGTGGATTTGAACTCAGGTCTTCCTGACTCCAAGCCCAGCACTCTAAACCTTGTGTGCCACCTAGCTACCTTGGTTGAGGAAACTGGAGATGTCTAGACAAGAGAAGACTTACAGGGGACTTGATAGTTCAAATATTTGAAAGTTTTTCACATGGAAGAGGAATAGACTTATTATACTTGGGCAGAACTCAGAGTAATGCAAATTCAGACTACAAAATTTGTTTTGCATGAATTCATATTTGTAATGGGTTTTGTACTTTTTGACTTCTAGATGGGTGGATGAGGGGGTAGGGGAAAGAAGAGAATCTGGTACAGAAAATAAAATAAAATTGAATTTTTAAAAAAGAGTTAAAATTATAAATGCATATTATGCCCTAGATGTGTGTGTGGGGGGGAATCAGACTAGAGATAAAGAAAAACTTCCTATTCATTAAGACTATCCCAAAGTGGAATGGGCTGTCTTCAGAAGAGGGTTTCCCCTTATTAGAGGTGTTCAGGCAAAGTTGGATGACTCCTGTTAGGGTCATTGTAGAAGAGACTCTTGTTCACATGCAGATGAGATAAGATGTTTTTTAAGCTTCCTTCCAGATTTGAGATGCTGTGATTCTCTCAAGAGGGAGAATGCAGAGGTTAAACACAGGGAGTCCTCCCTTGTGTCTTTTATCGCCCCAGGCTTTTCCATTCCATGTATCAGCCCAAGCCTCCTCACTATCCTTTACAAGACTGAACTCTGTCTAAAGCCCAGCAGAGCTTTTCATGGACTAAAGGGAAGTAACAACATATCAGACTTCATCAGTTGTTGCCACCTCAGCAGGCACAAAACTGGAAAGGGACAATGAATGAATGAGGAAAGAAAGGAGGACAGTAAGGTGGAATCACAAAAGGTGAGCTAGAAATGTATTTGTGTCTAATGGTAACCATCTCTAGGGTGGGGGGAGGAAGAAAAAAAAGAAATTTACATGACAACTTCATTACATATTTAAAAGGAATAGCAAGCTGTACATAATATAAATCTATTATGGAAATGTTTGTTTTATTTCATAAATTGAAAAAAATAATAATTTTTAAAAAGGTGACCCAGGAGTGAGAAGACGAAAGCAATCAGTTGTTTCTCCTACAGTTACCCATGCTTTCCAGTTACTATGAACACTGAAGAGCAAGCCAGTGGGGAATAGCATCATATAACAGAAAGATCATAGGCCTATGTTTGAATTCTAAATCCAATATTTGCTAGCTATGTGACCTTAGGGAGGTCTCTTGCCTTTTCTGAATGTTAAGTTCCTTATTTGTAATTTGGGATAATAATACCTATACTTCTCACCTTGCAGGATTATGGATAGGAGATTTTTGGTAAACTTAACAGCAAAGTTGCTTAGTAAGTTTGAGCTATTGTTCCATCTATGAGAATGGATATACCAGCTGGCTGCTTAGATTCTGCATAGTGAAGTGGAAGATAACTCCAAGAATATGCTAGAATGTCCAAGTGCCACATCAACTTTGGATACTTGTGGGTCTCCTTAGCGTCAGATCCTAAGATCAATCAGTGCAGTTTCGCCGTGAACTTGTGGCCTGGTATAGTGAAAAGCGGGCTAGATTGCATGCCAGGATGCACAGGTTCCAATCCTAGGTCAATCATGGACTTGCTATGTGACCTTGGTTTCAATGGCTTTACTTTTCTAGATCTCAGCATCCCTTTCTGGCAAATAAGAATGTAAGAGATGTTGGGATGTTCAAGTGAGATGATTGCTGCAAAAAGTGTTTTGAGAAGCATAAAGGGCTTTGCGAAAGTGAGAGATGATTATTATTACAAGGTAAAACTCATGGCTTCTCCTCTAAAGATAAATAGAGAGAGAAAGAAGCGGGTGAGTAGCTTTCACTATATTCTGAATATGGTGAGCAGCCCATTCATTTTCTGTTTCTGTTCTTCCCTTCCATGGTACTCTTACCTCCACTCCCATGCATATACACAGCTCCTTCAAGAAAAGGAGATTATTTTTAATTACAGTTTTACACCGGATTAATGAATCTCAACAATAAGTTAATGAGCAGGACAAGGCACCAGGAGACAACACTTTTGATTACTTTCTGCGACTTTCCCTAGCTTCATTTATTTTCAGGCCATCTCCGCAGAGATGCATTGGGGTAGGCAAAATAAGCCAGAGGGAAGGAAGCCTAGGATTTCCCTTATGCTACATTAGTTACAGTGCCCAGGACACTAATCTGGTGCTTACTGGTAGGAGAACTGTGCCTAGTATGCTATGGCCCTTCTTCCCATTCTCCATATTCACCACATGCTGCCTCTTGGGCTGTGATGGAGAAGAAGAGAATCCTAGAATCTCAGAGGGACAACGGATATTTACCTCATAGCTAAATGGGGATTCTGCTTTTGATATCCGCAAGTGGAAAACTCCCATAAGAACTCCCCTAAAGGGAAAGATCTCGCTGTCTGCCAGTATCTCATTCCGTTGAATGAGACCGTTAGATTCTTTATATCAAGTCTTGTATTAGCTCTCACCTATTGGTCTAAATTTTTCCTTCTGGGGTCCAGAACAAATGAAATACCTCTTCTAGATGAAAGCCCTTCACATTCTTGAAGACCACTGGCATGGTCCCCTAAGCCTTTTCTTCTCTAGGCTGAATAACTTGATTTCTTTCAACTGATCCTTGCCTAGAATGATTTTCAGTACCATGACCACCCTCCTCTAAATGAATTCTAGCTTAATAATGTTCCTAAAATCTGGGTCCAAAAATGTGTGCCTACATGCATTCGGTAAGTATTTATTAAGTATCTGTTATTTGCTATGCACTAGAAATGAAAAAAAAAACACAACATTATCTGTCCTTGTGTAGCTTATATTCTTGGGGGGAAAACAACATGTACATAGATAAGTAAATGTGAAATATGTACAAGGAAAATACAAAGTAATTTAGTGGTGAGATGTGGGCAACTGGGGGTAGGAGGTGGGGATGTGGATAGGCTTCTTGTATAAAGAACTTGAGTTAAGTCTTGAAGTGAGGTGGGGATTTCAAGGGGAGGGAAATCCTTCCAGGAATTGGAGGGAGGTGGGGTGAGGACAGATTGTACAAAAGCACAGAAATAAGAAATGGAATGTTACGTATAAGGAATAGCAAGTAGGAACAAAGAATGTGCAAAGGGGAATAACATGAATAAACTTGGAAAGGTAGGCTGGAGCTAAACTGTGAAGGGCTTAAGAGAGAATTAGAGGTATTATTATTTTATCCTAGAGAAAACAGGGGGCCAGTGGAGGCTTCTGAGCAGGGAAGTAGATCAATGCTTTAGAAATGGCAATTGGGCAGGATGTGTAAGTCAGGGCATCTCCTCAAAATAACCTAGCAGATCAAGGAGCCCCCTGCACCATTGGCCAGGCTTAGTGACTGCCAATTTCCCATCAAGCTTCTCTTTTACCTCTTATGCTGTTGCTCCTCCAATCCATCCATTGTAAACCAGGGTACTATCCGTGTCTGTGCTTCTCATTCAATATATGACCTTTATATGTAAATAAAAGTCCCTTTATACTTAAAATGGGAAGAGTAATAGTCATCTAAAATTGAGGAACCCATTGCTGATGGACCAAAGAAATGCACTCACTTATTGTTCTGTACCCAATCATAGGGACAAAGTTCCCTTTTCTCACACTCTTCTGGTGGGATTGAAGCCCAACCCCATCTAATCAGGGATAAATTTATTTATAGCTTAGGTTATAGTTAACTACTAGGATTTCCCTGCCAAAGAGATGCAAAAAGGTACTAAATGTCCAATATTAATCAAGTATAGGACAGGTAATTTATTCCTACACACCAAAGAAATGCTAAACTTGAAAGAAACATAAAGACTTGAGGCACACATTAATGGAATCACTTAAACAGGACTCCTTTTAAAGGACTATTTTAATCTGCTGAGAAGCTGATACTTAAACTTTATCAGAACATAAAGCTGTTTCTAGGACTGCTAATTAGACATTTTCCTTTCGATTTTAACTCTTTACTGTCCAAACAACTCCCAGTACATGACTGCTGGTAAAATGGCCAAGCTTGTGGCTATTCTCTTCTCAGCCGCTGTGCTCTTGAAGAGTTTTAGAGTAGGTGCTGGGGTCTCCTGTCTAATCCTAGTTGGATTTCCATCTTGAGATAGGTGCTTGATTACCCTAGATCAGGATGCAACAAACTCGAAAGTCTAATTCATTCTTACCTAGGTAGGATATATGCTTTATATGCCATGTACTCATGGCCACATGGAGGTCAAGGTGTAGAGTGAGGAATAAGACAAGCCACATCTTCCTTTACCCTCCTCTTGAGAAGTGGCTAAAAGTGAAGGAAGAGCTCATGGACTGACATGATTTGGAGTGGAAAAGGAAGAGAGAGACTGGAAAGTGATTGTTCCTCTTTATGTAGCCATTGAGTGAATCATCACTTCTTGTAGTTCTGTGGCCAATGAACAGACTCTGTAGTTATCTCAAATTACAGGCTGTTTTCCCCTGAGTCACACAGGGCCGCAATCAGGTCCCAAAGCTCCTATGTGATCAACTGGAATCAGGAAGGGCATGATTTAGAGTTGTGCTTTAGAGGTATGCTAGAAAATGCTTTAAACTGTCTCTCAAGGTATACTTTTAAGTTTACTCTAAACTATACATATTTTCTCCCTCATTTTCTTAAGTCTAGACAACAACAAAACAATAAATCAAGCCCTGAATCTTGAAGGCTAATTCAAGTGGCTCCAGCACACCTTTGGATAGCTGCCATAAGCCGATTGCGCCTTTACTAAGAAGACTAAATGTTGCATGCTACCTGACACACAAGGTTACTCTGGGAAAATGCTTACTAAACCCTAAACCTCGTGTGGTTCACCACTACGTGATCACCAAGCGTGAGTCATTATTGGATGTCAGCGTGGCTGTTCTGTCAGTATGCCCTCATGTATGGAATGTGGAAGGAAGGAAAGAAGCAAGCATCTGTTAAGCACCTACTATGTGCTAAGCCCTTTTTACAAATGTTATCTCAATTCATCCCTACATCAACCCTGGGGGGTGGGGGGTGCTATTATTATCCCACTTCACAGTTAAGGAAACTGTGGTAGACAGAGGTTAAGAGACTGGCTGGAGTTGTCTAGTCAGTGTCTGAGGCTAGATTGGAACTCGGATCTTCCTTGACTGCTGCCCCAGTGCTTTATCTACTACATCATCTAGCTCCCTCAAGTGGAAAAAGATATTTCTTTATATTTACCTTTGCCCATCTATAGAGCAGCTAGGTGGTGCAGTGGATAGATGGCCAGACCTAAAGTCAAGGAATACTACTCTTCCTGATTTCAAGTCTGGCCTCAGACACTCACTAGCTGTGTGACCCTGGGCAAGTCACTTAACCCTGCTTGCCTCAGTTTCCTCATGTGTAAAATGAGCTGGAGAAGGAAAGGGCAAACTACTCCAGTATCTTTACAAAGAAAACCCCAAATGGGGTCATGGAGAGTTAGACATGACTGAAAATGCCTAAACAACAATAATTGTCTTTCTATCCAATCACAGGATTGAATTCCATATCATTAAAATCACTTTCAGATCTAATTTTTTGGCTAATTAACCATAAAACCCAAGAAATGCCCACTCACAACCTAAGTTTCTCTTTCAGCTGTCAGTTTTATTTCACCAGCTCTTCCTGTCCCTCCTCCCCTCCTTCCTTCAGACTCACTTCATTTAATTACTTCATTGACTGGAGTCTATCTCTTGTGAAAGGCAGTGTGATATAATGGATAGAGTCCTGGACCCAGAATCAGTAAGACTTGAATTCAAATTCTGCCTGAAATCGTTACTTATTAAGCTACAGTGTGGATTCATTTGGTGTCTGGATTGGACAAGATGGCCACTGAGGGTCCTTCCAATTCTCAAATTCTGTGATATTATAACCCTGGGTCTTGCTTTCCTCATACGTGAAATGGGAATAGTACCGACCCTCACAGGATCTATGCGAGATTCACATGAGAAAATCTGTTGTAAAACTCAAACACCATATAAATGTCAGCTCTTTTATGATCATGTCTGACCCATTCCCTTCTAGCTAGCCTAGTCTCCAGCACAATATCTCCTTTTCACTGTGGTCTATTGTAATTTTGCCCCACCCTTTCTTTTGAGATGCTCAGTTACTGTATTCCACACAATCAGTCCCTCCCTTTGCTCTTTAACTCATGATTGACTCTCCTGGGAAAAGCGGGTGGTGAGTGCCAGGCATGAAGGACATTATAGAATTGTAAATTGTCTCATTCTGATGCTCGGTGGTAGTTTGCATATTTACTGCCATATCACACCAATGCAACATGCCGGTATATCGTGTATGCCCTTGAAATTGGCTTAGAATTCAAATGCAGACTTATTGAGAAAGTGGGGGTGGGGTTAGAAAAGGCAAGAACACTGCCCATCTAGCTTCATTGCTGCTGGCCGAATTAAACGTGAAAAGTAAACAGAGCATCCCCCCAAATTACAATAATTCTCTACCCGTAAAGTGCCTGTTATGTAAGATGAGGATAAGCAGGGTGCCTGTTGCACATGGCTACCAATATTGTGGGAGATTTTTTTTTCTGTTTTGTTTTATTTTTAAGGGAGGTAGGGGAGAAATGGGTCAAAAACAATGAATGCCCCCACAGAGATAAGTCAGTGTTTTCATGTTCCTTGTGAATGTAATTAATCAATGACAGATTTGAGCATCAAAGTGCCTACTATGGGCTTGGTCACTCTGTAGGGAGGAAGGGGGCGGGGCTTCACAGAAAAAATATAAGATACATCCTTGTCCTCCAGGAGGGAGCTTACAATCAGTTTAGAGAAACAGGACTTATATCCATAACTAGACACCAAACTATATGTTTGGAGTGACAAGTGGTTCAGAGGAAAGAACAGTCTTTGGCATGAAACAGCTCAGGAAGTTTCCAAAAGGAAGGCCTGCCCTTAGTGATCTCAGCTGGGCCACTAGGAGGGAAAGGATTGCTTATCCAAGTGGTGAGGGAATGATAGATTCAGCAGCTTAGTGGTGGATCTGTGGAACTACATAAGGCTCATTTCAGGGAGAGGACATGGGCCAGTCTGATTTTAAAAATGGGTTCTTGAAGACTAGGTTGGAGCTAACCACTATGTTTACTATGTGCAAAGCACTGAGCAAAGGGCTAGGAATGTAAGAAGAATAATGAGGATAGTCCCTATTCTCTGGGAGCTCACATTCTAACTGAATGCCAGGCTAAGGAATCTGAAAATGATCCTTTAGGCAATGGGTATCAGCTCTGGCTGACAGGACTGGTCAGACCAGCATCTAAGAGGTAGATCAGTCATCTGAAAAAGCTGGCTGCGCACGGGGCTTGGTGGGCAGGGTGGCGTGGGACGATAGAAGGGGGTACTGAAAAGTTAGAAGTCCTGGGTCCAAATCCCACTACTGGTGCTTATTATCAATGAGTCCTTGGGTCACTTAAATTCGTCTTCAGTTTCTTCCTCTGTAAAATGAAGGGAAGGGACTGGATGGCCTTAGAGGACCCTATCAGTTCTAGATCCGTGATTCGAAGACCTGAAACCTCTGCTGGCAGCACATTCTACTGAAGTCATCCTAGGCCTGCTAAATCCCATCTAGTAGAATTTCATTTTGCTAATTAATCAACAAGCACTTCTTAAGCTCGTTCTCTGTGCCACTCACAGTGCAAAGGGCTGGCGATACAGAAAGGCAAAGACAGTGTGTGCCCTCAAGAAGCTCACATCCTAATGGGAGAGACAGCATGAGAAAAAATTTACATAGAAGATATTATAAATATATGTGTGCAGACATCTGTGTACATATACACACATAAAAGTGTATCTCCATATTGCGGTTCTTCTTTCATTTCAAGGAAGACCAATGACATCATGGATGTCTTGACTTGCTTGTGATTTGTATTTAAGTGAGGCAGAGTTGTACAAAGTCGTCAGCCTTACTTTCTCAATCACCAAAGTCCAGTGGCAAGATAAAAGTCAAGACCCCTGGTGATGGTGAGGGGATGTAATAGATGGCCTTGAAATATTCAGTGTTTCTAAGCACTCCACAGCACCTTCTTCAGCTGCCTTAATGGCCATTGGGGGAAAAAAATGTTCTCATCCACCCATTCTGTCAGGGGAAGTTTTCGTATAGTTGGCGTAGACATCCCTCTGACTTACTGACAGGTTTGAGGCCGATTGAGTACTCTCAATTTGGTTTAACCCATCTGCTGAGATGGTCTTACTGGAGTGTGGGGACTGTACTTGCTACAGGGTCTTGGAGCCACAGGTGAGAGTTGGGTGAAGGTGGATACCAAAGGTGGGTGAGCAATCCTGAAAAAAGCTTGGCAAGCCCTCCTATCAGAGCAGCATGAACACCACATACATACATACATGCATATATATGTATATGTATGTGTGTTTTAATTAAATGGGAAGTAATTTTAGAGGGAAGGGATGGGCAGAGGGTTGAGAAAGGCCTCCTGCAGAAGATGGAATTTGAGCTGAGTCTTGAAAAAAGGGAAGATAGGAGGTAGAGATAAGGAGGGAGGACATTCTAGGCATGGGGGAGAGCCAATAAAGGCACCAAGTGGAAGTTGGAGTGTTGTGTTCAAAGTACAGCAAAACCTTAGACCCCTTATTACTCTTGATCAGCACTGCTCCCTTGCACTCCCCTGGGTGTCTTTCTCGGTACTGTCTCACTTCAGTTCCGTCCTACCACTCACTACAGATTAATTCCATGTCCATGTCTAAGACTTTGACTCTCTCTACCTTGTCTAGTCATCAAATTAGGCTACTTTGGGTCAAAACACTGAGGAATCATTGAAAAATTCAGAAAAGTCAAGGAATGTTATAATGAAAGGGATATTTAAGGAAGAGTATTCTGGAATCCTTAGGCAGAAAGGATTGGAACAAGTGGCAAGTAGTAGCAGTACTACTAGTAGTAGTAGCAGTAGTAGTAGTAGTAGTAGTAGTAGTAGTAGTAGTAGTAGTAGCAGTAGCAGCAATAGTAGGAATAGGAGTAGTAATAGTAGTGGTTGTTGCAGCAGAAGCAGCAACAGTATTAGCAACAGCTAGCATTTATAGAACATTTTAAGGTTGGTAAAGCATTTTACATATTCATTCATTCAATAAACACTTACTAAGAGCCTGTGTGCCAGGTATTGTGCTAAGTGCTGGGGATACAAAGAGAAGTAAAAGACAGTCCCTGCCCTCAAGGAGCTTATAATTTGTCATCTCATCTGATCCTCAGATCTACCTTATGAGGTAGGTACTATTATTATGCCCATTTTACAGATAAGGAAATTGGGGCTAAAAGAGTTTGGGGAGATTATTCAAATAGTCTGAGTTTGAGGTGATAAAGGATACTCTTTTCCTTCTTTCATAACTCCCCTTAAAAGGCAAGCCTAAAGAGGTACTATTGAACAAACCTTTATTAAGCATCCACCCTGTGACAGGTCCTTGACACTGGTCTACATAACTTCAGCCTAATTGCCTCTAGTGTTGGTTGAGGCCAGACTTTTAACTCTTTTCTCCCACTACTGCTTTACCCTGCAACCTTTACTCCCTTTGGGACAACATCTGTTGACTGTGTTTATGGCACTACCCCAGGGAGTATGAACTGGTTTACTCGTTGCTAGCACCTATACTTTGGAGAAACGTGGGATTTTTCTATTGCCAAATGTGGCCAATTAGAGCTGATCATGGGCTGAGTTATGGTGGTGGGTCTTCCCTGTCAGGCACAAAATGTAGGCAGGAATGAAATTGGGGAAAGCAAAGCTAGGGTCTATTTGGGAGAAGGTGACAATACTCAGAGAGGACTTATCCAGGGATTCTTTTAATTACAGGAATCCTAGGTACTGCCAGTAAGCAACGAATGGTCTACAAAACTAAGGTGGAATATGTAGATTTTTAGATGGACCCAATGCACTTTGGACCTTTTATGAATTCAAAGTACTAAGGCCAGGAAGCATATGCAATGTGTTGCTCGAAAAATTAGAAAACAACAGCAAAGGTAAGAAGTAAAGATGATAAATGCTTAGAAGACAGGGGTGTCCCCCTTCCCAAATGAACAGACCTGACATCTGTCCTATCTTAAAGACTCAGCATGCATTTGGCCTCTATATGATAAGCGTCTGCTCAAAACCCTTTCTCACGTCTTTGGCTTCCTCCTGTTACTGGCTGGCTTCGTCCACGGAATTATCAGACAAAGGGAGGGAGTTAAGATTGAATGCTTTCTACTCCCTCTCAATCACAGGGCTGCCCTTTCCAGAGGCAGCTCATGAACATGCCCAGAAAAACACCTAAATGCACATTCTGCATTCTGCAAGGTTCCTAGGGATGAAAGAGCTTGCTCACTAATAAAATAGAAACACTCACTATGCAAATAATGGTCATTGTTTAACACTCCCTCTTTCTTCATATATGATATACATGTGTTTATCTGTATTTTTTTTACACATCAACAAAAACATAGTCAATGCACATGTCCTGAACGGCTGTATTATCATTTAATTCATTGTGTGTATGTATGTATAGTATGTATATATTTCCTGTCTCTCCAACTAAATCATGAATGTGTAAAAAGCAAACACAAGCCCTAATTTTTTTGCCTAGCATAGATTTGGGTATACAGTAGATGCTTAGCAAAGGAGGTAGGAGGCCAGAAGAACACAGTTGAGGTCACACCAGGAATAAGTCATACAAGCTTTACTGAGCCTAGGTTGGGGAATAGGAAATATGTAAGCCAGGTTCCGATTTTGTTCAGCACTGGTTTACAATTGTTAAATTGGTCCACCTTTAATGAGATTTGTACTACAGTATGTGGGAGAGCGCTGGAATAAATGATCAAAAAAAGTTTGGGCCTGTTTACAGCCACTTGGCTATAGTGGTCTGGGTCTTCTTTCCTGTTTTTCTCGAAGTTTGTACTATGAATCCTTTCCTGTAAGGAAAAATTATACACATAAGAGCATATACATACACATGTTTGTGTGTAACAAATATTTGCAAACTTGGACATGCATATTTTTACTAGCCTCTGTAACATAATAAAATTCCTATTACCCTATATAGGCAAAGCATGGGGTAGGCTAGGAGAAGCAATGTGAGCTAATGGAAAGAATACTGGAGTAAAAAGCCAGTGGAAATGAGGGAATATGGATTCCAGTATTAGCACTGTTCACAGACTCTGCTGCCTTCAGACAAATCCCTTTCTTTTTCTGGTCTCAGTTTTCTCCTCTGTAAATAAAGGTGTTAGCCTAGATGGTTTTGTAAGGTCCTTTTCCAGTTCTCATAATATATCTGCATCCACACAGGTACCAATCATAATCTATCTGGACACACTATAACTGACCGGTGCCATATGTGTGAGTGAGGTAGGGTGCTCTCATCCTGCTGCGATGAAGCATATCAGTCAGGCAAAGTTCTATAAATAAGTGATGGGTGGCCTAGGGGAGAGGGAGGAGAGAAACAAGGCAAGTGAGATGAGCTATTGAAGGGACAAATTCAAGTTCAAGGTAACACAGTAAGGTGGGCTGGTTGATTATTCATGAATTTAGCTTACATAGGTAGGTACATCCTCAGGCTAAAAAGAAATCCGCAGCTTCTACCTAATCCTTCATTCTCTGGCTGTCCGTCTACATTTTCTTCTCATTTCTCTCTGTTTGCTGTTGGGTCAAATCTGGGCTTTAGACTCCTTGGGCAGGTGCTCTCTTGAGGTCTGAAGCCCCAGGGAGAGTGAGCCTTTAATGGCACAGTGCAAACAGTGATAGGATTGGAAATCCAGCCCCCCATACAGAGAACTCTTCCAGGCAAAGTATAGGCAATGTGGCTGTGGCTAGAGCTTTTACAAATATGGATTAAAATGGATTTTTCTACCACTGCTCAGAAATTTTCAGTAGTTCCTTATTCTCTACTAAAAATAGTCCTTCACCTATTCCTTCATCTAGCTTCAAGGCTTTTTACAGTTTGGCTCCAGCTTGCCTCACCACCTACTCCACCATCTTATACTCTACAGACAAAGTAGACCACTGTTTGTTCCATAAACAGCCTATGTTCTCATGCCTCTAAACCTCTTATCATTTCACTTCCTATGTCTGGACTACCTTCCCCCTTCCCTGTCTCCCACCCTACCCCACCTGTTGAACTCCTACTCATTTTTAACTGACCAGTTCAAATGGCTTCTGTTACATTTTTAGGATTTTACTGATTCTTCCCCCTCAACACTGGCCAAAAATTATCTTTGCCACTAATAAATTATCTTAGCATCTTCAATAAAGAAACATTTAAGTGCTTGCTCTGTGCCAGACACTTGTTCTCATTGATGAAGATACAAAGACAAGGCAAAAACAGTCCCAGTCATACAAAGTAGATACAAGATAAACTTGGAGAACTCATGAGAAGGAACACCTTCATTTCCCAATATATCCCTAAGTTGAGAGAGAGAGAGAGAGAGAGAGAGAGAGAGAGAGAGAGAGAGAGAGAGAGAGAGAAAGAAAGAGAGAGAGAGAGAGAGAGAGAGAGAGAAAGAAGAGAGAGAGAGAGAGAGAGAGAGAGAGAGAGAGAGAGAAGAAGAAGAAGGGGTAAGGGATGGAGAGGGAGGGAAAGGAAGAGGGAAAGGAGAACAGAGAAGGAAAGAGCAGGGAGGGAGAAAAGGAAAGTGAGAGAGGAAGAGAGAGGATGTGAGGAGGGAGGTGGGAAAGGGGAAGAAGAGAGGGAGAAGCATATCAGTAAAACTAATCAGTATACCAACCAAACCCAACACCAAAGGCAATACTTCACATTGATGGTATGTCTGGTTTTAATATCATAATAATTCCTGATATATACTCCACACCACCTACCACCACTAAACCCTTTCTACAAAGGCAGCTGTGTGGCTGAATGTATGGACCATTAGGCCTGGATTCAGGAAGACCTGAATCCAAATCCAGCCTCAGACACATTCTAGCTGGGTGACCCTGGGCAAGTCACTTAATCTGTGTTCGCCTCAGTTTCCTGAACTATAAACTGGGGGTAATAACAGCAGCCACCTCACAGGTCTGTTGTGAGGATTAAATGAGATAATATTTGTAAAAGCACTTAATGTCTGGCACATAGTAGGTGGTATATAAATGTGCTATATAAATGTTCCCTTCCCTTCCCCTCTTTTGAAACACAGAAAAACAGTTAAGTAAAACCAAATGAGAGAGACTGTATCTGATGCCAGTCTCTGGACTCCTTTTCACTGCTTGTCTCTGCTGTTCTGTGGTTTTTGCCCCTACGTCCTCTGTGTTTAACTAAAATGTAACTGCTGCCCTGTCTCCCACTACCAGTTGTGGTCTTTCCCAGTTGTCCCCTAAAGAACCAGGTGTGGCTGTCCCAATTTCATAAATTAATTATCAATTAGCTCTCCATTGCCCTGTCTAGGTTTTCCCTCTATCAATCATCACTCAGTAACCTCTCTTATTTTGAAGGTCATTCAATACATAAAAATTCTGGTAGCTGTTGTCTTCAGACCTCCAGGATGCTGGCGGTGTTTTCTTTCTTCAGAGGTCATTGCCTGGATCACAGTCTTCTCTCCTCACCAACTTTTACACTCATCCTAGAGGACTTCAAAATACATATTGATACTCCCTCAAATACCCTAATCTCCCAATTCTTCAATTTACTAATTTTTTTTTGTAACTTACATCTCTACTCTACCTGAGCTACACAACAGAGATGGTCATATTCTTGATCTTGCTATTACCTGAAAATGGTCCATTTTCACATTTATGAATTCTGAAATTCTTTTGTCTAATCCTAGGTTGTTATTTTGCCTCTTACAATCCCAAACATGAGTTTCATCTTAATCATGACACCAATCCCTCAACCCCTTAGTTCTTTCCAATGCTATCACTTCTGCAATGGCTGCACTCTCTTCCCTTCTTCATTTTGATCCCTTGGTGAACTAGTTCAATTCTATGCTGCCCTCTTCTCTTGAATTCCTTGTCCCCTTATTTATTGAAGTTCTTGTCCTGCCAAACCTCAGCAATGGATTACTCTCACCACCTGATAGCTTCACTTCTAGTCATGGTCTGATGAATGAATATGGAGAAAAAAATTAAGAAACCATGCTGATTAGGTCCAGTACAAATTAATGTTACATACTGCAATCTCAACTGGACCCTCACTGAATCATTTTAACATCTCTATAATTGATTCACTATCCCATTCACTACAGCAGTTTTTCAAAACTTTTTCACCTCTTCTCTAATCTCTCATACCTTCCCCTTTCTTCCCCCATCCTCTCAGCTGCTAACTTTGCCTCATATTTCACTAAAAAAAATAGGGTCATTCACTGAGAACTTCCTCTTCTCTCCTCCTCAATTTACATTTCCTAGAGGTCTTCTGCCACTATCTCTGCCTTTACCCCCATTTCACATAATGAGATGAGTCTTCTCTTTGCCAAGGCAAATACTTCTTCAGGAACAAGTGATTCCATTCCATCCTGTCTTCTCTAGCAGATTATTCCCTCTATCATCTCCATACTTTCACTTATTTTCAATCTCTTCCTGTCTACTGGCTGCTTCCTTATTGCTTAAAAACACAGGTATCTTAAAAACTTCACTTGATCCATCATCCCTGCTAACTGTTGTCCCATATCTCTCCTCCCCTTTTGTGGCTAAAATACTCGAGAAGGCCACCTACAACGAGTGCCTCTACTTCCTTTCCTCTCACTTTCCTCTTACTCTCTGCAATCTGGCCTTCCTAATTCATCATTCAGCCAAATCTCCTCTCTCCGAACTTATTAATGATTTCTTAATTGCCAAATGTGATGGTTTCTTCTAAATCCTCATCCTTCTGGACCTCTCTGCAATCTTTAACATTGGTGAGCACCCTCTTCTCCTTCATAATTTTCTCTCTCTAGGTTTTCATTACATTGCTCTCTCCTGTTTCTCCTCCTACTTATCTGACCAGTCCTTTCTAGTTTACTTTGCTAGCTCTTCACTCATGTCATGCCCACTAACTGGAAATCCCAAAGGGCTCTGTTCTACGGACCTTTTGTTTCTCCCTCTGTAATATATCACTTGGTAATCTCATCAGCTCACATGGATTCAAACACCACCTCTGTGTAGATGATTCCCAGATTATTTATCCAGCCCTAACCTCCAATTTCATATCTCTGTCAATTTTATCTTTAAAACATCTCCATCTTTCCTCTAATACTGCCCTCCTGCTGGTGCAAGCTCTTATCACCTTACACCAGGAATATTATAATAGCCAGCTGGTTGGTCTCTATGCCACACAAGTCTTTCACTCTTCCAGTGTTTCCTCCATTCATTTACCAAAGTGATCTGACTATGTCATTCCACCCCACCACTCCTAACTCAATAAACTCTCTATCATCTCCAGGATCAAATTTAAAATCCTGTTTGGCATGCAAAGCCCCTTATAACCTGTCCCAGTAATAAGATCACTGAATCTAAGGGTATGAACAGTTCAGAGAATTTTTTCACATAATTAATTTTTTTTTACAGAATGGATCAATGCAACATCAACAGTGTATTCATTGCCTATTTTCAAATGAGGATCAAAATGTGATATTAACTGTTTATCTTCTGTTTTGAAGAGGACCAACAATATCACAAATAATGTCTTGACTTTTGTTTGAATTGGATTTAAGTGAGGCAGAGTTGCACAAAGTTATCAGCCTCACTCTCTCAGTCACTGAAGACCATTGGCAAGATGAAATTCAGGATGACTGGTGATGGCCCAGGATGCGATGGATGACCTTGGAGTCTTTGACATTTGACCAAGCTCTAAGCGCTCTACAGCACTTGCTTCAGCCACCATCATAGCTGTCATAATAAATTGTTCTTATCTGCCCATTCCACTGGGGGAAGTCTTCACATGCTTGAGGAAGACATCCCCCTAACTTACTGACAGGTTTGAGACCCACTAATTACCCTCAACCTGGTTAAGCCTGTCTGCTGAGATGGTCTTACTGGGATGTTGCAGCTGCACATGCTACAGCTTCTTGGAGCCACACGTGAGAGTTGGGTGAAAGGTGGACACCAAAGGTGGATGAGCAGCTGTAAAAAGAGTTCACACCAGAGGTTCTAGTCCTCCATAAACACCCCATATGCTTTATTATTTGTAAGGCACTTAGCACAGTTCCCAGCCCATAGTAGGTATTTAGTAAATGCTTTTCTCTCCCACTTCGCCTTACTCCCCACTATCGTAGCCCTTCCAATATTGGTTCTTTCCATCTTTCCTTATCTTTGCCACTTTGATGGGGATGAGGTGAAGTTTCAATTATTTTGATTTGCATTTCTATTATTATTAGTGCTTTGGAACTTTTTTTTTCATATGGCTGCTGTTCATAATTTACAAATCTTCTTTTCACACAGCCACTTCTAATCCACGGTCTTAAAGTAAACACTGCATAGGAATCTTGAATCTTGACAATTCACAATTGAACTAGTTTAAGGTTATAGTTTATATCTGAGCAGAAGGTTAATCTGGATACAAAGAGGAACTATCAAAGCATAAACGTGTGCCTTTCTGCACTGTGTTTTTCTCAAAGATGAATAGAGACTGATGGAGAGTAGTTTAAACATTCGATTCCTTAAACTATGACCAGCACTTATTCTTATTTTCATTCCAATTCAATATGTTGATGACTCAAGTACGTACGATCTGCTGCTAAGCAGTGTACATTCTACCATGTGCCTAATGTGGTGGCAGCAGGAATCAAGATATCCAAGTTGAAATTGGGGCAAGGCAACTGGGACCATACCTCAGAGATGACAAATTTGAACATATGCACTACTTCAGCCTAGAAGGCACTAAAATAATGAATTCTTCTTTCTCCTCTACCTAATTTGTCTTAATTACTTTTTTGTATTATTTTTACATAATAAATTGCAAAGTTGTTTTGAGTGGATGTCCCATAGTACTTACTAGGCAAAAAGGAAGGAAGGAAGAAAGAAAGAAAGAAAGAAAGAAAGAAAGAAAGAAAGAAAGAAAGAAAGAAAGAAAGAAAGAAAGAAAGAAAGAAAGAAAGAAAGAAAGAAAGAAAGAAAGGAAAGAAGAAAGAAAGAAAGGAAGAAAGAAGGAAGGAAGGAAAGAAGGAAGGAAGGAAGGAAGGAAAGAAATGCTAGCTATAGTTCTATAAATTTCCCCTGCATTTCATTCCCTAAGGATTTCCTCCTCTCCTCTCCTAAACCTAAGCCCATCCTCTCTCTTCCCAATGGGAAGAAAAATAATCCTTATAAGTATGTCATGTAGAGAGAGGAGAATTTCATTCCAACCTAAAACTACAGAAATCTAAGGCAATAAGTTCTATTACATGAATTGCTAAGTTTGCATGGAAAAAAAATGAAACATCATCACATAAAAAGAGAGAAACTGGTAGGAGAAAATTAATGCAAGCTACAAGAAAAACATCTAATAATAATATTTGAATATTAGTGTTCTGTTTGCAAAGTGTTTTCTATGCATTATTTCAACCTCATAATAACTCTATTAAGTAAGTAGTATATTTATCTCCATTTTATAGATTAGGAAACTGGGGCATAGAAAGGCTAAGTAACTTAACAGACTGTTGATACAGTACATATAACTGACACTCCATCCCAACCCAAAAGGATGGACTCCACATTTTGTGCTATTTACACTTGATTGCATTGCCTCTCAATGAAGTACCATTAGGGATAGGATCAACCCATGAATCCCTTGAATGGAATCCAGGGTGAGCAGCATTTCTCCTTTGTACTTTTGGGGACAAAAGAGAGAATTGCTGAACAGATAAATCATCTACCACCCAGACGGCTTAAGCCTCTGCTCAAAATTCCTCCATTGTCTCCTCTGAAAACTCCACTGGATGCTGTGTCCCCGTAGACCAGGAGTTCAGGCACACAGGGACGCTAGGTAAGTGTAGAAGGATTCCAGTTGCTTATTTAACAGGCTGTAATATTACAGATTTGTATATGTCATGAGGTCTCAAGTTACAGGGGAAAGGAGATATATGGGCCTCCTTCCTAAGAGGGAAGAGAACAATCCTTTTCAATGCTCCAGTACTTTTACTTAAGAGGACACAAGAATATGCCAAGATTCAGTTCAACGAATTCAGTAAGCATTATATATCAATTCAATTTGATTCAGTTCAAGGCCCTATACTTAGTTATTTAGTGATGGGGATAGAAAGATGAACTATGTGTGTGTGTGTGTGTGTGTGTGTGTGTGTGTGTGTGTGTGTGTACACACACATATATGTATATACACATGCATATGTACATACATATATGTATGTATATGCATACTATATATGTATGCATATGTATAAACATATTTGCACCACACATACTATATATGAACATGCATATGTGTATACATACTATATGTCTATGTATATAAAGAAAAATATTGCCTCTATATACTGCACATGTATAAATGTACATATGTATGTGTATGTACATGCAATGTATGTGTACATATGCATATAGCATATAAGCTATATATACACATGTATGTATGTATGTTGTATGTATGTGTATGTGTGTGTTTATATTCTGGCTTCAAGGAGTTTTTACATTCTAAGAGGATACCATGTTGGCCTGTGATTTCATATTTTATGCAGCCACCTAAAGTGCCCTCCTTTATAATATTTCAATATTTTAAAATATGTATGTTTTCATTATGTGTATTCCCTCCACTGTTACAGATAACAACCCCTCCATGCCTTAGTCAAAAATTTCATGAATTGCTCTGGCCAAAAAATTTTATCACCTTATGGCCAGCTTTATGGTAACTTGCTCCTTTGGTCCTTGGAAGACAGACATAATCTATCACCAGGTCTGTATTAAAAGGCACAGCTTGTCATCAGCTGGCATAGCAGCATCCTTCTAATCCAAAATGAGTCAGCAAGGAAACCCTCAGTGGAGATTGGGAAGGCAGGATGTACCTAACTATAGGGAAGTGGAGGAAGAGTAAGAGCAAAAGCAAAGTGGAAGGAATATATATACACACACACACACACACACACACATATATACACATACACACACATATACATATACATATGTATGTATGTATGTATGTATGTGTGTGTAAATATATATATATACACACATATACTAAAAGTCTGATTAACCATCTAAGTAAACCCTTGACGGTTCCTAAGCCAAGGAAACAGTGGCAAAGGTGCAGGGAAGGGTGTCAGAGAAGCCCATATGTTATATTTTCTCAGAAGTCTTGAATTCAATACATGCTATTGGTTGGATACATTTTGAAAACAAAGTGCCCCTTGGGTCATTAATTTGGTTGACTTATAACTGAGAATCCCTGATTTGTTTTAACTTTTCTCCTCAGATATAAATGAAAAAACTTTGCTTCTTCCTCTCCCAGGAGAGAAGGCAGAGCAGATCCCTGGCATCTTAAGGCCTAGGCTTCAATGATGAGGTGACTTGGAAACCTAGAGACACAAACTCTGATGGGCAAGGAAATGAGCATTATGAGTGATTCCTCAGTGGCATCTCTCCTCAGTGGGTTACTGTAACAGGACTGAAGGCCCTTTGTGAGTACCTCACATGACATTATCAGACATTGTTTAGAAATTGGCACGGTGTAGTAAATAATATCTGTTAATGGACATACACATACATGTATAGAGTTCATATAATTAAGTTGCATTTTGTTTTCCTGTTTCATTTCTCTTTCTGTCTCTATCTCTCTGTCTCCCTCTCTGTCTCTGTCTTTCCGTGTCTTTCTGTGCACCTGTGTGTCTCTGTCTTCTCTCCTCTCTCTGTCTCTGTCTCTGTCATTGAAATTCTCACTTTGATAGTCATTTCTTTTTTAAAATTTTACTTGTAATTTATGGAATAAAACATGACATAGTACAATAAAAAGATGATTGTACGTGAAACTTCAAATCTACTATCAAATATACAACAAAATTATCGTGTAAGTTTCTTTCTTCCCCCCTCACCCTAGACATGGCAACCATTAGACACAAATAGGTATATATGCGTAAAATTATTCTATATATAGTTCTATTTGTCAGTTCTTTCTCTAGATGCAGATAATGTTTTCTTCATATGTCCTTTATTGTTAATTTAGGTATTTATAATAGTAAAAATAATTTATTTGCTCAGTTATTCTTAAAACAATATTGCTGCTGCTGTATACAGTGTTCTCTTGGTTCTGCTCATTTCGCTCTTAAGTATCCAATTTGATGTTTGATATATCATTATTTGATATCCATTTCACAGAATGTGAAACTTGGAAGGGATTTCAGTGGCTATCTAGACTTGTTTCCCTAACAACCCCCTAGTTAAGTGACCAGAAACACCCATTCTGGCCAAGTCCCTCCCAGGCACCTTCCAGCTCTTAAAAAATGTGTGAACATATGATGGAGAATTGTCTGGTGGAGGAACAGTGCTTAGAGCCTTCTCAGAATCAGAGCCTGAGCCTGAGTCTGTCATTCCCTTCCGTCCCACTTGTTCTGGTTACGTGTATCTCACAGACGCTCCAATTTAAGCAAAGATAGGGAGGAGCATAGTCATACCTTGTGCCAGCAGAAAAGAGACAGAAAGCTAAACAAGTCTGTTCTCTCAAAGCCATTTGCTTCCTTTATTTTTGCTCTGGCTCAGCTCCTGCCCTTCCCTTAATATCTTTCTTTGGAAACATTGGCATCTATCTCTTGCTTGTCCCCTAGCTTGTCCCCGACTGGACCTCTTCCTACTGCCTCTGCTTTCATATCTGGTAGCTAGCTGCCCTACTTTTAATGGACAACCTTCAAATTTGGATAAATACCTTGCTCTGCACTGCCTTTACATAACCCAAGCTGTACAAGACAATATATTTGTGCATGAGAAAGAGCTGTGAATTTGGAGTCAGAGGACCTGAGTTCAAATCCTATTCTTTTACAACCTTCCTAAGCCTCAGTTTTCTCCAGCGTTGGGCTAGACAGCCTCTCAAGTCACTTCTAGCTCTAAACCTATAACCCTTTGGCTAGAGACTGCTTTCCTCCTGACCCAGCTCCAACTGCCTCATTTTTAGAGCTCAAAGCCAATAGTCCAGGCTCTCACCAGCAGGTAGCTTAATTTGTCCGGCTTCACTTAAGCCATTAACCTGCAGTAACGATCCAGGGGGGTCCAGGTTATAACAAGGACATTAAAATTACAAGTAAGATTCACCACTGACTTCATAGCCTCTAACGGTGTGGTTCCCGCCACAAACAGATGGGAAGGAAGTCTGAGTCTGGGCAAAGAAAGCGTCTGGATAGTCTGCCACCCAGGAGGCCTCCGTCCCAGCCGGAAACAGGCAAGAGCTCTGATAAAGAACCCCGGCAAAATGAAACATTAAAACACCCCATAAAACCTAAGTGCTTCATCACCATCACTAATGAAAATATATGATTGCCTAATAAAATGCTCTGCACAGGCAGGCGGCAGGAGCAGGCAGCGGGCGGAGGACCCTGCTCTTATGAGCACCTGTTAGTTGGCACGCGCTGGCTGTAGCATCCTTCCCTGCAAGGGTAGCCTCGGGGCACGAGGCAGAGGAGAGGGGTGGGAGGCAGGGCAGTCAAGCTCCAGGGCCTTGGTGAGTCTAGGGAAGGAGGGTCATCCAGGCGGGCGAAGGTGATGCCCAGAGGCCAGGCAGACAGACTCAACTGCAGGCCTTCACCTCCTGCTATGCTACAGCCATAAAGAGACAAGCGCAGGAGTTGCGGAGGAAAGCAGGTTAATAAAACCGCCGCAGCTTCCACCGCGGCCGCTGCAGTCTGGCTCTGCCGTGCTCGCTCCCCTGGGATCGGGGCCGCCTGGCTGCGTTATAAAGCCAGGGAACAAAAACCTCGGGTTTTTCATGGCGCTTTAGCAAGGGAGACAGGTTTCTTATTGGGCATAAAAGAAATAATTGAATTTGGCCCCCTCCTCCCCCTACATTTCCTTTTATTTGATTTTCATTCATTGTTAACACCAGAGTGAATCCACAATGTGAATGCTTTTAATGAAGTGGATTTAGCCTAGCTATGAAAGTTGGACATGTTCTATTGTTCACTGACACCACTGCCTTTCACTCTGATCTTATCTACTTGTTATCACTCTAGTCCCTTCCTTCCTTCTTTCCTTCCTTCCTTCCTTCCTTCCTTCCTTCCTTCCTTCCTTCCTTCCTTCCTTCCTTCCTTCCTTCCTTCCTTCCTTCCTTCCTTCCTTCCTTCCTTCCTTCCTTTCTTCCTTCCTTCCTTCCTTCCTTCCTTCCTTCCTTCCTTCCTTCCTTCCTTCCTTCCTTTCCACCCTCTTTCCCTCTCCTTCCTTCCTACCTAACTTCCTTCCTGTCTTCTTTCTTTCCCTCTCTTTCCTTCCTTCCCTCCTTCCCTCTCCTTCCTTCCTTCCTTTCCACTCTTCCTTTCCTTCCCTTTCTTTCCTTCTCTTCTTCTTTCCTTATCTCTGTTTCCTTCCTACCTAACTTCCTTCCTTCCTTCTCACTTCATAGATAAGCAATCATGACCCAAAAAGACAGTGACATCTACTAAAAAGAGCTTTGTCTGCCATGTGCTGTGATATGTACTAGGCAACAGAGATACAATGTCACATCAGTAGTCAGCTTCAAAATAGCACTGGATTCAGTCCTAGAACCATTCTGACTTCAAGTCTATTGTTTCTCCTCTTACACTAAGTGAAGTGACTTGTCCATGGTGATAGTCTTCCTGTCAACAAATTCTGCATGTGATTAGCGCTTACCATGAGCAGAAACACTGTACCAAGTAAGCATCAGGATACAAAGAAAGGCAAAAATAGACCCTGGCCTCAGGTCAGTGTCACCAAAGTGGGTGAACCTGCACTTGTTCCGAAGTCCTTATGTGGGAATCTACCTATATTCTTTGCTTTATCAGACAGTAGACAAAACAGACAAATATTTACTCATTTTTATGTTCATACTCTGGTGAGGAAGGTGTGTGTGTGCATATAATTTTACAAGTTTGCAATAGGTGGCTTTTTCTGTAGTACAACTTAAAATAAAAGCACATATGTACATATACATACATATAATATATAATATAATTATATATAATGTTTATATGTGTGTATTTCCTCTTTTGACACTTATTCTTTGCTATGAGGAATTCCAGAATACCACTGGAGAGCAGGGAGTCATGTAATAGATTGTAAATTTTGTATAGTTTTGTGGCATGCTAGTCTTTTGTGTCATATCCTTGAAGAAAAGAACATTGGGTAAGATCTTCCTCCCTGCCTGCCCTGATCCCTGTCGAGTTCATGCCAAGAACGATCATTTCTTTTTTTCCCTTTTATTTTTTTAGTATAAATTTATTTACTTTTAGTTTTCAACATTTACATCCACAAGATTTTGAGTACCAAATCTTCACCCCATCTCACCCCTCCCTCACCCCAAGGTGGCATGCATTCTGAATACCCCTTCCCCTAGTCTGCCTCTCTTCTATCTCTCTCCCCCTTCTCTTATCCCTTCCCTTTTTCCTGTAGGCAGGATAGACTTCTGTACCCCATTTCCTGTATTTCTTATTTCCCAGTAGCATGTGAAAACATTTTTTTAAACATATGTTTTTAGAACTTTGGGTTCCAAATTTTCTCCCTTCCTCCCTCCCCACCCACCCTCATTGAAAAGGCAAGCAACTCAATATAAGTTATACATGTGCAGTTATGTAAAACACTTCCATAGTAGACATGTTGTGAAAAACTAACTCTATTTCCCTTAATCCTATCCTGCCCTTTCATTTATTCTATTCTTTCTTTTGACCCTGTCCCTCCTCAGAAGTATTTGCTTCTGATTACCCTTTCCCAATCTGCCCTCCTCTCTATCATCCCCCTGCTCTCTTGTCCCCTTCTCCCCCTATTTTCCTGTAGGGTAAGACAGATTTCCATACCCAATTGAATGTGTATGTTATTCCCCCTTAAGCCAAATCCTATGAGAATAAGATTCTCATTCCTCTCACCTTCCCCTTTCCCCTCCACTGTAAGAGCTTTTCTTTTCTGTTTTTTTTGTGAGATAATTTACCCCATTCTACCTCTCCCTTTCTTCTTCTCCAGTATAATCCTCTCTCATCCCTTAATTTTATTCTCCAGATATGACCCCTTAATCTTCAACTCACCCTGTGCCTATCTATCTATCATCTATCTATCTATCTATCTATCTATACATATAATTTTTTTCCTCCAACTACCCTAATACTGACAAAGGTCTCATGAGTTATAAATATCATCTTTCCATGCAGGAATGTAAACAGTTCAACTTAATAAGTCTCTTATGATTTCTCTTTCCTGTTTACCTCTTCATGTTCCACTTGAGTCTGTATTTGAAAGTCAAATTTTCTATTCAGCTCTGGTCTTTTCATCAGAATGCTTGAAAGTCCTCTATTTCACTGAATGACCATTTTTTCCCCTGAAGGATTATACTCAGTTTTGCTGGGTAGGTGATTCTTGGTTGTAATCCTATCTCCTTTGCCCTCCGAATATTATATTCCATGCCCTGCGGTCCTTTAATGTAGAAGCTGCTAAATCTTGTGTTATCCTGATTGTGTTTCCACAGTACTTGAATTGTTTCTTCTGGCAGCTTGTAATATTTTCTCCTTGACCTGGGAACTCTGGAATTTGGCTACAATATTCCTAGGAGTTTTTCTTTAGGGATCTCTTTCAGGGGGAGATCTGTGGATTCTTTCAATTTCTATTTTGCCCTCTGGTTCTAATATATCAGGGCAGTTTTCCTTGATAATTTCTTGAAAGATGATGTCTAGGCTCTTTTTTTGATCATGGCTTTCAGATAGTCCAATAATTTTTAAATTCTCTCTCCTGGATCTATTTTCCAGGTCAGTTGTTTTTCCAATGAGATATTTCACATTGTTTTCTAATTTTTCATTCTTTTGGATTTGTTTTACAGTGTCTTGATTTCTCATAAAGTCACTGCTTCCAATTGCTCTATTCTAATTTTTAAGGAAGTATTTTCTTCAGTAATCTTTTGGACTTCCTTTTCCATTTGGCCAATTTTTCTTTTTAGGGCATTCTTCTCCTCATTGGCTTTTTGGACCTCTTTTGCCATTTGGGTTAGGCTATTTTTTAAGGTGTTATTTTCTTCAGTATTTTTTTGGGTCTCCTTTAGCAAGCTGTTGACTTGTTTTTCATGATTTTCTTGCATCACTCTCATTTCTCTTCCCAGTTTTTCCTCTACTTCCTTACTTGCTTTTCAAAATCCCTTTTGAGCTCTTCCAAGGCCTGGACTGATTCATATTTTTCTTGGAGGCTTTGGATGTAGGAGCTTTGACTTTGTTGTCTTCTTCTGGTTGTATATTTTGATCTTCTTTTTCACCAAAGTAAGATAACATAGTCTGACTCTTTTTGCGCTGCTTGCTCATGATCCCAGCCAATTACTTGAGTTTTAAACTTTGTTAAGGTAAGAGTCTGCTTCCAATGTGGAGAATGTACTGTCCCAAGCTTTGGGGGTTTGTATAGCTGTTTTCAGCGATACTTGTAGGGACCTGTAAATTTTCAGTTCTTCCAAGGTGGTATGATAAGGGGTGAGGTGTTTACTCCTTTCCTGGCCTGTGCTCTGGTCTATTAGTGACCACAAGCACTCCTTTCTGTCCTGGAACTGTGAGGAGGGTTTCTTCTTCACAGCCACTACAAGCTCCCCCATGCCAGTGCTCCTCCTCACCCCAGGACCGCTGCCCAGAACTATGACCCAGATCCAAGCACAGGCAAAGCAAGAGATTACTGCCTCAGCACTGGCAAAGAGATTCCTGCAATCCCCCTCTGATCAGCCACTGGATTCCCCTTCAGTTTGTGGGCTGGAAGCTCAGGAGGCAGCCCTTGCCCCGGGCCATGCTCGGGGAATGGAGCTGAGACCCCATGCTTCTCTCTCAGCATGGCAGAAACAGATTTTTCCCACTGACCTTCTAAGTAGTGTTTGGTGTTTGTGGGTTGAGAAGTCTGGAAACCACCACAGCTGCCCATGATTCAGTCCTCTGAGGCCTGCTCCAGGTTCGCTGTGGCCTGCGTGCCCACATCAAGCTGTGCTCCCTCAAAGCCCGGCTCAATATACCTTTCTGAACAATCATCCAGGTTGTCTTGGGCTGGAAATTTGCTACACTTTGTCTTTTTGTGGGTTCTGCTGCTTTAGAATTTGTTTAGAGCCATTTTTTGTAGGTATTTGGAAGGGTTTGGGGGAGAGCTCAAGCAAGTCACTGTTTTCACACCACCATCTTGGCTCTGCCCCCTCTAGAACCATCATTTCATGAAGAACTCAAGCCATCCATGCTCTCTTATATCCCAGTTCCACTCCTCTCTCTCTCTCTCTCTCTTCACTTTTCCACCTTCCCCTCTTTCCAGTTCCACTCTATGAGTTGTCTTCCTCTATGAGAATGTAATCCTTTTGAGGATAGGGACTAACTTTTTGTTTGTATTTGTATTCCCAGGGCTTATCACAGTGTCTGACACATTAATAAATCTATCTGTTGGTCTATCTATCTATCTATCTATCTATCTATCTATCTATCTATCTATCATCTATCTCTCTATCTATCTATCTGTCTATATATTTTCTTATTAGAGATTTATTCCTTGGAGTATTTTGGGAGCTGGAGGGGATTCTAGAGATTTTTAGTTCATTTCACAGTTGAGAAGATTAAGGCTCACCAATATTATCTTGACAAAGGTCAAGCAATCTGACTAATGGAGGTAGCTAGGTGGTGCAGTGGGTAGCGAGTTGGGTTTGGAGTCAGGAAGACCTGACTTCAAATCCAGCCTCAGACACTTACTAGCTGTATGACCCTGGGTAAGCCACTTAACCTCTGTCTGCCTCAGTGTCCTCAACTATAAAATGGGGATAATAATAGCACCTACCTCCCATGGTTATTTTGACAGTTTTTGAATGAGATAATTTTAAAGTGTTAAGCATAGTACCTGACACTTAGTAGGTACTTAATAAATGCTTATTCCCTTCTTTCTAATAAAGTACACTAATCTATGCTAAGGTGTTGATGGCTCGTTAATGTGTTCATATATTTCTCCTTCCAGGGATATTTGCATTTTAATTTGGGCCTGTTGGAGGAATGATACTTAAACTGAAATAACAGATCTCAGGTAATAGAATGTTCGGCAGGCTTGTTCAGGACACATTTGGGTCTTTTTAGCAGGATCCCTCAGATGACATGCATAAAATCTCCCTGGTGCTGAAAGCATTCAAATGTTTGTTAAAAGAATAACTGGATTATCAATCGACACCCAATCCAAATGTGTTTGAAAAATAGAGAATGAATTTTGGTACTGATTTTTACTTGTTCCCAGTTTGGGAAATCAGCCTTTTGGAAGCTATATTCCAAAGTATGCATTGGGCTGTCCTTCCTTGGTCAGGGCACAATCACTACAGAAACCCATGTGCTGTCAATTTGGGAATCCAAAGTGGATGGATAATAGCTGACATTTACATAGCATTTTATATACACTATCTTGTTTAAGACTCACATCAACCCTGTAAGGGAGATGCCACAGGGATCATTGTCACTCTCATTTTCCAAAAAAAGAAATTGTTACTCAGAGAGATTAAGGGACTTTTTCACTTCACCTTTACTAGGTCACCTACCCAACAAATGTCAGAGTAGGATTCAAATCTAAATATTTCTCAGTTCCAATTCCAACACTTTGCCCTGACTGAATGAATATCTGTAGTGAGGAGTGCATCGTGGGGCTTTGGCAATAGGAATCCTTCGAGGATATGCATAAGGAAAGGGGATGGTGTCAGTGTTATAGAGTCAATGAAAATGAAGCCCAGCTGAAGAAATGAGGCTGACAACTCCTTTCTGTTGTGAAACGGATAGTGGCCAGAAAGTAAAAATCACAGTTTTTCACTGAGCATACAGTCAGTAATAAAGTGCCTTCACCAGGAAATAAGCTGTGAGAAAAGAGACATCATAAGATAGATAATAGTGTAAGAGATCCAGCAGCTACTCTATCAGAGACCAGGAAATTCAAGATGGGAATGTCAGAGGATGATGCGCAAGTATATATGGGAGGAGGGGAGGAGGGACAGTAGTTCACTGGACTTAACTGGACCTAACCCAGGACCAAGATATAACAATGATCCCCTCCCAGCAGAATTGGGAAATAGGCAAATTTTACTTTAATTATCTATCCCACCTCCCCTCTACCCTTCCAGTCACCTCCGCTATGTCCCAGTGCCATAAGAAAAGCTTAGGTTGGATTCTTTTCAGAGATATTTTTATTTTAATAGGAGACTCTTGAAAACAGAAAAGTCTGGATTCTGACTCCAATGAGATCATGTGCACTAAGAGGCAATAGCCATAAGATGTCAGAAAATTGGGGAGAAAGACATCAGGGGAGGAAGGAAAGAAAGAGATGGGCTGTATATGATAAAATGTAACATTCAGGAATACGATATTTGACAAGGATGATCGCATAGCTAAGGGGAGAGCAGCAGGGAAGACACATGGAAATCCAGAACTGTCAGGCCTAGGGCAGAACTGGAATGATGGACTGCTAAACTCCTGGCTTTGGAGATGCAATCAGTTACCATGTAGCACAGAGACAAGAGCATCAGGGTGAGGAATGTGAGTCAGATCCTCACCTAGAGCATTTTCTTTTCTTAAGAAATGAAGAGAGGATTAGAAGTGATCAAAAAAGCTGTGAGACTTATGTGGGAGGTAGGATGGTATAGCGAAAAGTGAACTGAAGTCAGCATATGTGGACATCCCAGCTTTTCTATTTACTATCTGTGTCTTTGGGCAAATTACCTTAGGCTTCCAGGCCTCATTTTCTTCATCTGCCCTATTTTGGTCTGTGATCCTATGACATGTAAAGTTGAGTATCTCCTTCTTAAGTCTATGACCATTAAATAATAATAACAAAAATTATTGTTGAGTTGTTTTTCAGTTGCATCTGACTCTTCATAACCCCATTCGGGGTTTTCTTGGTGGAGATACTGGAGTGATTTGTCATTTCCTTCTCTAGCTCATTTTACAGATAAGGAAATTGAGGCAAACAGGGTTCAGTGACTTGTCCAGGGTCACCCACCTAGTAAGTGTCTGAGGTCAGATTTGAAATCAGGAAGATAAGTCTTCTTGACTTCAGGCCCAACACTCTATCCACTACACCACCTACCTGCCCTAAAAACAAAAATGCCTAACATTTATATAGTGTTTTTAAGGCTTATGAAACACTTCATATATCTAATCTCATTTGATCTTCACAACAATCAGGGGAGGTATGTGCTATTATTACTCCCATTTTACAGATGGGGAAACTGAGGCACAGGGGGAGGAGTATAAGGGGCTTGCCCAGAGTCACACTGCTAGTAAGTGTGTTAAAGGCTGGATTCAAAATCAGGTCTTTCTGAAATCAGAAGGAAACCTATCTCTTATTTTACAAACAAGGTAACTGAGGCCCAGAGAGGGGAAGCAACTTAGTAAGTTAGGGAGGAAGTCAGGATTAGAACCCAGATCTTCTGACTCCTAAGCCCAGGGCTTTTTCCAACTGTTTCTTTAATGATTCCCTCACCTCTTCCTAAGCCGCCCTTCACTTCTTTGTAAGGATATTAAAATTGTATCATTTAAAATCCTGGAAGCCTCTCCATGAAGTTACTACATTCTCAGATGCTGGGCACCCCTCCCCACTCTGGTCACTGCCAGTTCTATGAGGACTTGTTAGCTTTATTTTTCTTGGCTGGACTGACCATGGGTAGGTCTCCAAGGCACTAAGAGAGGATGAGAATGATTTCAGAGACCATTCAGTCTATCTTTGTCTTACAAATGAGGAAAATGAGGCCCAGAGAAATTAAGCATTATGTCCCAGTCACACAGCTAGCTGGAGCCAAAGACAGTACTAGAACCCTAGACTAGACTCCCAGTTCAGCATTCTTTCCATTCTATTGTGCTGCCTCTCAATGACGGTGAAAAACAGCTCACAGAGGCAAAATATTATGGGCTTGTGAACTCACGGGGCAGGAGCTTTGCTTGTTTCTGTGCTGTGCATGGCACCACATGCCCTGTTTTGTGCTTAATAAATGTTTATTATTATTATTGTTAATAATAGCAACACCATAAAACCGCAGCACAATGGAAGCAGCTGCGTTGCAGGGTTTGCTCTCACACCTGCTTGAATGGCAATGCATTCTACAGCCATCCCCCAGGACCACTGAAATTTCTGAGCCTTGGAAAGGGCCTGGGTAAAATCTCTGGATAGAACTGTAATTAGAACAGTTGCGTGTGGGGCCACTCACTCAGAGGGTTAGGGAATGGCATAGGGGCTGCAGACCAAATCTCTTCAACGAATCTTTGGAAGAGGAGATGAAGTATCCAGGCTCTTCAAAACTGTGGCTTTTTCCTCTGGGCTCTGTGATTGGTCCAGCCTGGGGAGGACTATAATGTAACATATGAACATTCTTCCTTGGATAGAAGAAGCAGATCTCACCCAGTCTCATCTCTCAGACAGCCTGCAAGTGGTCAGCCAGGTGCATCAACAAAGGCCTCAGCCAGATGTCCCTCTCAGCAAAAGCAAACTATATTTGGTCTATACCCCTACATGCAATGAGAGATTTGGAAAACCATGCAACATTCTCTGCCTGCTCTCAAGTACAAGCATGTAGGTACACACATACACAGACAAACTTTTGTCAACTTGCGCA
Organism: Phascolarctos cinereus; assembly: GCF_003287225.1. Taxonomy (NCBI): domain Eukaryota; kingdom Metazoa; phylum Chordata; class Mammalia; order Diprotodontia; family Phascolarctidae; genus Phascolarctos; species Phascolarctos cinereus. The sequence continues at coordinate 139,165,378 of NW_027555625.1, forward strand.
AATGATGTATCCTGACTTTTGGGAGCGATTTCACAAAGCATCAGTGGTTTTCTCATTTGTATTTGGTCCAGGGAAGGTGGAGAAAGTAGTCGTAAAACAAGTAAGTTGAGTTCATAAAATAATTACCCTTAAGTGTTCTACCTCAACAAGAGGGCAGGAACAATATCTGATATTCCCAAATCACCTCACAGTAGATGCATATGTGCAAGAATGAATGAACAAATGAGTGAATGAAAAATACTGTATTAAGTATGTAATATGCCAGGTAATATTCGAAGTGTTTAGGACATAAACCCCAAACCAAGACAGTTCTTGCCCTTGAGAAGCTTATATTAGAGGGTGACCACATATATTCCTATTTACCCCCTCCCCCTGATCCAGGACCTTTAGAACTATCCAGGATGGAAGGGAAGTGGGAAGACCCACTGCCATTGGGAATGCCTTCTCCTCTTGCCTCCTTACTCATTCCTGGACCAGAGTCACCCAGAACCCAACTAGGCATCTTGAATCTTCACGTGGCTTGTGGAGGTGAGAGCAGAAATTCTATTCCTTCCAATGGATCACCAGGCCTTACCCTCTGCCCTGCCTCTATACCTTCTAGTCCTTGGCATTGTTATCTATTCCAAGGACCCCTATACTGTGCTATCATCCCAGTACTATAACAACATGCCTTTTTGACTTTTCCATTCACCTAGAAGGTGAACATTCTTTTATGTATTGTCTCTTCCAATTAGACTTCCTTTTTCTGTTTGTATACCTAGCATTTAGTACAATGATTAGCTCACAGTCAGCACATAACATATGTTTTTCCATTCATTCATTCCTTCATTTAGGAAAGAGAGTCTGGTCTGAAGAGTTACAGGGATGGTGAGTTAATTCATAGGCAGACCATTGGCATGCCCTTTCCAGAGGCAATGGTACCATTAGTTAGAATACTTTGCTCAAAGCAAAGGCAGGTAGGGGCATGTCACTCATGTACTGGCAGGTGCAAGGTCTGGGATCAGCTAGGTATAATGTTGTTCAGTTGTTTCAATAGTGTCTGACTCATTGTGATCCCATTTAGGGGTTTCTTGGCAAAGATACTGGAGTAGTTTGTCATTTCCTTCTCTAGTTCATTTTACTGATGAGGAAACTGAGACAAACAGTGTTAAGTGACTTGCCCAGGGTCACACAGTTAGTAAGTATCTGAGGCCAAATTTGAACTCAGGAAGATGAGTCCTCCTGCCTCCAGGCCTGGCACTCTATCCATTCTATCCACCTAAAACAGTACTTTGGGTAGTTTTGTGTGTTATTTTTCATTTTATATTGTTTTTCAGTTAACAGATAGCAATTCCTTCTCCCTCCCACTTGCCCCCAATTTCAAAGAAAGAAAGAAAAACAGAACCCTTGTACCAAATATGCACAGCCAAGCAAAACAAATCCCCACATCATCCATGTCCAAAATGTATTCATTCTGTATCTTGAATCCATCACCTCTGTGTCAGAAGGGGGGCTACCCTGTTTAATCTGTAATTGTGCTTGGTCAGTACATTGATCAGAGATCTCAAGTCTGTCAAAGTGGTTTGTCTTTACAATGCTTTTATTTTATAATTTGTTCCCTGGTTCTGCTTACTTCTCTCTGTACTGGTGTATACAAGCGTTTCCAGGTTTATCTAAATGAATTCCTTTCCTCATTCCTTAAGGCACAATAGTATTCCATTACAGTCATATATCATAATTTGTTCAGCCATTGCACAATTCATGGACATCCCTTTAACTTGCAGGTTGTTGCCACCACAGAAAGGGCTATGTATACGTATAGCTGGTGCAGAGAATAGAGTACCGGTATTAGAGTCAGGAAGACTCATTTTCCTGAGTTCAAATCTGGCCTCAGACATTTACTGTCCATGTGACCTTGGGCAAGTCACTTAACGCTACTTGCCTCAGTTTCTTCATCTATAAAATGAGCTGGAGAAGGAAATGGCAAACCGCTCCAGTATCTCTGCCAAGAAAACCCAAATGGGGTCATGAAGAGTCAGACACAACTGAACAAGTACCTTTTTACAGTAATAGAACTGAGGTCGAATCTTTGCCCAGCTCCTGGCTGGTGAAATAACTTTGGGCATAAGAAGGCAGAGGCATGTATGTATGTGTGCATGCATGTATGGATGCATGCATGTATGCATGTGTACATATATACACACATGGGTGTGTGTATATAGGTGTATACATGCATGCATTCATGCATACTTACACATACTTGAGACAGTGAAAATATATAGACATTCATTTATGTGCACATGCATACATATACATACAATACCTACATGTATATATACAAGCCTACATGCATGCACACATATTAGGGTAATGCTAAGTCTTAAATTGGGTATAAGTTCAGCTCTAGCATATATTTTTCCTTTTTCAAAAAGAAAATTCTAGATATGGCTTGAGAGTTAGGGTGGGGAAAATGTGTTTTTGACTGGCACAGAGGGAGAGAAATCCAATAACCTATTTTGCCTTTTAGCTGTGAAAAGCTTGAATTAAAGTGATTGAACACCACACAGTAAATATAAATATAAAGGGTCTATGGAAATGTGAGAAAACCATCCCAGAGCTTTGATAACAATGGGGCATTCAGAGGCAGATTGGTGTATGTTTTAAACAGGACAGGCAGGTGACTTGAGAAAAGGAGGTGGCCCTTGCTCGCTTACTGCTCCCGTGGTAACACATAGCAACCTGTTTGTTTTGACTGAAAGGTTTAACAAAATGAAGCGGGGGTGGGGAGGAGGCAGTTCAGTGATTCCTTCAAATAGAGTTGTGCCTGTGTGCATGTTGTGTGTGCCATAATACCAGAAGCTCTGCTCCTGCCTCAGCCCAGGTCAGGGTTCACCTACAGCTTTCCTGACCTCCTCCTGGCTATAGTCAACATCTGAGTCTACAGAGTGCAGACAGCCTAACACCAAATAGAAAGCAAATAGTCTCTGGCCAAGGTTCAGAAATCACCAAACCTGTCACTTAAAACCTTTTTCCTGAATCACTGACTTCACTGATACTGGTGCCTGTCTATACCTATAGGATTTACCCATTCTTCTCTGTCTTAAGAGGCATCTAGAAGCTTTTGCAGTTAGTTAGTTGATATCCTTTGTTCTCGAAAAGGACCAAAATGACATCACTGTGTTAGAATCAAGCCACGGTATGTCCGACTGTGGCTGATTTGACCAATACAGGCTCAATGCTCTACCACAGGTCAGGCACAAATAGTCCACGTGAACATTTGGGGTGGATTCTCTAAATCTGAACATCTCCCATTTCTTTTGACCTCCTTCAGTTCTGCTTTGCTCATAGAACACAGCACTTTCTCTGATGAGGGCATACCACACTACTTAGTCCTGTGCTAGTGTGGCATTCAAACAACATGGCCAGCCCATCAGAGTTGCACTGTCTGAAGCAGAGTTTGAATGCTTGGCAGTTTAGTTCGAGAAAGGACCTCAGTGTCTTGTGTCTTATCTTGACAGGTGATCTTCAGAATCTTCTTAAGACAATTCAAAGGGAAGCGATTCACTTTCCTAGCATGGTGCTGGCATACTGTCTGGGTTTCACAGGCATTACAGCAATTAGGTCAGCACAGTAGCTCCGTAGACCTTCAGACTGGTAGTCAGTCTAATATCTCTTTTCTTCCACGCTTTCCCTTGGAGCCTCCCAAACACTGAGCTAGGTCTGGCAATGTGTGGATCAACCCCATTATCAGTGTGTATATCCCTGGAAAGTACACTGCCAAGGTAAAGTGAACGTATCCACAGCATGCAAAACCTCTCCATTTGCTATAGCCGATTGTTTCGCATATGGATGGTGTGGTGCCGGCTGATGGAGCACCTGTGCTTTTGCAGTATGGCACAGTGGTAAGAGTCCTGACTCTGGGGTTTCCAGATTGTTCAGTTGTTTGAGATGTTTCTGATTCCGTGACCCCATTCAGGGTTTTCTTGGTAAAGATACTGGAGTGGTTTGCCATTTTCTTCTCCAGTTCATTTTACAAATGAGAACAATGAGGAAAACAGGGTTAAGTGACTTGCCCAGGGTTACGTAGCTAGTAAGAGTCTGAGGCCAGATTTGAACTCTAGAGCTGTGTGACTTCAGGTTTAAGATAGGCACAGGAGCCTGGGAGTGGGAACACATTCCAAACCCACACACTGCTTCTAGCCCAGCCCTCTTAGCCATCACCCTGAGATGCAACTGTTGGTGGAGAAAATGCCAGCCAGCCCTACCAACTGCCACCTCTGTGCCACCTCCAGCCTTGATGAAGCTTGGAATTCAGCCACTCCTTACCCCTGTCTCCATCCTTAAAAACAAGGACTTTTTTTCTTCTTTCTTTGTATTTGCATCACTTAGCGCAGCCCCTGGTACACAGGTGATGCTTAATAATTGCTTGTTGGTTCCTTTCTTCCAATCCATATCGATCTGCTTTTCATCTCACCTCCAAGTCACCATCTCCAGGTTGGTGTACTTAAAACCATGATCCCTGGGTTCGAGTCCTGCCTTTTGAGGGATAATAGGGAATAAGGGAAAAGCATAAACATCTGTATGGCTCCTACCATAGGCTATACACTGTGCTAAGTGCTTTACAAATTTTATCTCATTTAGTCTTCACAACAACCTTGGGAGGTAGATGCTGTTATTATCCCCATTTTGCAGTTGAGGAAACTGAGGAAAACAGAGGTTAAATGACTTGCTCAGGATCATACAGCTAATAAGTATCTGAGGCAGATTTATAATATTAGATAATAAGATTGAGATCTGGAAAGGACTTTAGAAGCCCTGTAGTCCACCACCCCCCACTTTTCACAAATAAGTAAACCAAGGCCCAGAGAGGTTTGGGGATATAAGACCATAGATACATGCTTGAGGTCACATAGGTAGTGACCTAAGAGGGACAGGAAACCAGATTCCTCCAATTGTAACAATGTACTTTTCTTACTATCCAGTACTGCCTTACTTTGACAATATAGGCCTGAAGAAATAATTTAATCTTATTGACACTCAATGACCTCATCTCTAAAATGGAGATACAAGATTGTTGTGAGGAAAGGACTTTGTGAATCTTAAGGTGCTGTGTGGATGTGAATTATTATTGTTAGCACATTATTATTAATAGCATTAATAACTCAAATTATTAATGATGTAATTAACCTCACCAGACTTTACATCCATTCATCACTTGAGTATTCAGTCTGTGCACGTTAATTCACACCTGCCAATATATTTCTCTGTGAAGATTCATTCATTACTTGTTTTCACACGTGTTCCATCTCCCCAGCTGAATTATAATTGTAAGTTCCTTGAGAGTGTGGGACATACTAACACCTATTCCTTCACAGTACTATGTTCAGATATCTGATGTCCTGCTCAACAATTTTTAATGTCTTGCCATGCCCTACCAAATATAGACCAAATTCCTTACTCTGTGATTTGCCAGCCTTAGGCTCTCTGTCCTTAACCATCTAGACTTATTGTCTGAGGTTCCCCGAATCAAAAATGCTTTGCACATTTTTTTCAGTACTTTTGCTCATGATAGATAGGTGGTACGGTGGATAGAATGCCAGGCCTGAAGTCAGGAAGACTCACCTTCCTGAGTTCAAATCTGGCCTCTGACTCTCACTAGCTGTGTGATCCTGGGCAAGTCACCTAACCTCTGTTTGCCTCAGTTTCCTCATGTATAAAATGGAAATAATTACAGCATCTATCGCACAGGGTTATTGTGAGGATCAAATGAGATCATATTTGTAAAAGTGCTCAGTTAGCATAGTGCCTGGCACTTAGTAAAGGCTATATAAATAGTAGCTAGTGAGTGTTCGTAGCAGAATTTGAACTCAGGTCTTCCTGACGCCAGGTATGGTCCTCTATCCACTGTGTCACCTAGCTGTCCTGTGGGTACATAATAAATGTTTTTGAATTTAATTAAATAGCTCGAACTATTCCATTGACTGGTTAACTGGTAAAGGAATACATAGGGGGAAGGCCAAGGAAGAAAAAGTGAAATTCTGTAGGAAGACAAACTCATGATACAGTGTTCAGTGACTGAAACACTGCTAGAATTGACGTTAATGTCAGGCTTGCCTAGGTGAAAGATACTTCTCCCCTTTCTAAAATGTCTTAAAGTTTCAGTAGCTCAGAACATCCTCATACTCACCAGTTTACAATAACCTATTTTACTTCATGGGTGACTCAGTGCTGGCAGCAAAGAAGATGTAAAAAAGAAAGAATAAGATGTTTTTTTAAAGTTTCATTTTATACATTGCTGCTAATTCCATTAATTATGTTGTGATGCAGTTAAGCATTTCATTTCAAAGCTATTAAAGCTTAAATTATTTATTAATAATTGCAGATCATTACCTGACAGTGTGTGCTGTGCAGAACAGGAGATGAATAATAGATCAGCTTTTGACATGGCTCTCTCCTATTACCCTTATCCTGCCCCCATCAGATTTTGTCTCTTTCTGGGGGTATGTGTGCTGGTAGGTGAACCTACCTGGGGTTTCATTCCATTTAATTTTAAGGAAGGAGATATTGAATAGCTGGCATGTGAAAGGCTTTATGCCAGGTGCTGCAGCGGATACACAGGTGAACCAGATTCAGCCCCACCCCTCACAGAACTTGCAAACAGAACATGGTAAATGCATGTTTTAAGTACCACACAAATTGGGGAAGATCATTCCTGTCCAGGCAAGGGTAGGGGGCTGGAGCACAAAGTCTTGGTACAGTTTTCAATCTCCAGACTTCTAAACTATAATAATTTTGGTTGTGGGTATGATAGAAACATACCAGCAGTAAGACAGAAACAAAATGGGACATTTTCTTGGAGAAGCTGATAAGGACTACAGATCTTCCAGCCTGAGGGCACAGCATAATTTCTCATCTACCTGAGCTAGTTTATGTTTGTTACAGGAATGAAAATACACATACCCCTGGCACGAACGTATAATGCAGTTGTCACATGGGATGGCTCTCTGAGAGAGGGAAAGGAAGGGACACAGGAAAACTATGTGATACAAAAAAATAAAAAGCAAAAGACATGATTAAAAAGATTATTTTTAAAAAGTGAATGCATTTGTTTAATGGGTTTCAGAAGCACTGGTTAGGGTGCTAGATATGTGGTCAGGAAGTTTTGCCTTTGAATACTGCTTTTGAGACTTATAAGCAATGAGACCATGACAAAGTCACTTATCCTCTTTAAGACTCAGTTTCCCTATCTGTAAAATGGGGATAAAAATATACCTAATCCCTCACAGGGTTGTTGTGAGCCTAAAATGAGATAATCTATGAAAAACAACTCTTTAAACCTCAAAGCTTATATAAATGTTCATTATTTATGCAATGATGATGAACATTTTTTTTTCTGTTGATCCTATGACCCAAGTTATTAATGATTTAAAATGAATAAGGGCTTTATGAAGATCCTGTATGACTTGTGTCTCGCATCAGATGTAGATTAATGAGAGGAGGGGGAATCTAAAGGCTAGAGAGGAGCATGGGTGCCCTTTAGTCTAGAGCTCCTTCTGTTCCCATTGGCTTTTGGGAGAAGGACTGCTGCCATCAGAGAAGCTGTGTCTGGGCAGACAGATGGAAGAGTGCTGGCTGGCAAATATATTGGCTGGGACCACTCCCTACTCTCCAGGATGAGTGGGAGGGGAGAAGCTGGAAAAGCAGGGACTGGAAAGTCCAGATTGCACCTGAGGCATAGGAGGGAGTTGAAGATGAGACAGGATGCGGATGGGAGTGGAAACAGCAAAACAAGAAAGCTGATTGGTGCAACGATTGGACCCTGGGCTATGCCACTCCTGATGCTCTCCATCTTTCCCGAGAGTGGAACCTTGAAGAAGTTTTCTAATACTAAAGCAGGGGGTTGTTTCTTGTTTGCCAGGCAAATTCACTCCCTTCCTTTGCCTCCAGTCCAAGTGTTTAATATATACTCAGATAATAAATACTATACAGGTGTGGAGGTGAGAAATGACCTAGATAGTGGGCTCAAGGCAAATTTGAAGAAGGAAAGATATGGATGGGAGAGAGAGATGGTTATTATTTCTTCTCTGCTGCCAGCCAAAGCAGCCAGCTTTTGGAAGAATTAATTCCCTTACTCCTTACGTTCGTTTATTTGCTCTTTAAAATGTTATTAAAGAAACTAGATGGCCATCTACCATAATTCTATTTGTCTATGAATGGCTAAACAGATATTGAGAGAGAAGAAGCCTCAACCCAATAAGGAGAGGAGAGTTGTGATTGCTTTTCACATCAGACTCTAGGTGAGGGTTAAAGAGAACCAATTAAAGAGAAATTTATTAGCAATATGTTAAAGTCTATCAATACTCTAAACTTATATCCTTTTAAATCTCATATAAGAAAAATAGGAAGAGATTCCAAACACCCAATGTGTGGGTCCTGGAGCTGTTTTTTACCTGAGGGCATTTTTGGCTCTAGCTGTCCGTGCTAATATCTTGGGTAGGTTAAAGAAGGGAATGAGTATATATGTTTGTACTTTGTTGTGGAAAGCGGACTGACCCCAGCTTAAAGGACTCCTGGTACTAAACACACACTCTTGTGGGCTCTTTCTTGTGAACCTCATGATGCTTAGCACACAGTCTTTTACTTTGGAGTTCTTTACACCTATAAAATATAGTTTTCAACATTTTAATGGGTTTATGATATCTTGGAAGTGGGCACTACCTTCAGTGGTACAGATCTCAGTTCTTTTACTATTTCCCATTCTTTCTAACTCCTGTTCATATCCTCTCATAGATTCCCTTTATGGGCACCAGAAATCTGGAGGTCTTCTTCTAGATCTTCCAATGTTATGTGGGCACCAACGGCTGCTCAGTTTGTCTTCCTTTTGTCCCTCACACTCTTGGTAGATGATTGGCCCACCTCATTTTCCTGTGACACATCTCATGAATGATACCTTTTAAAAAATTTCTTGAGCACAAATCACAGAATTAAAAAGGGCCATTAGAAACTAGGCCAAGGCTGATCCATCTTTGAATAAGAATCTTCTCTACACCACAGATCAAAATGGATCAGTTAGCCTCTGCTTATCTACCCCCCAACCAAGTGAGGAGATAGTGAATGCTCACCAATACGGCCCATCGTACTTTTGAATGGCATGGATTGTTAGCAATTCTTTGCTTATATGATGCCTAGATCTGTGTCTCTGTAACTTCTATGAGGGATTCTTAGTTCTGGGTCCAAGCAGGACAAGCCTAGTCCATCTTCTGTATGATAGTCCTTTAAATATCCACCGAGGTCTTCTGTTCTCTGGGCTTCTCATCTTCCATTGCTTCAGTTGAACTTTATTCAGCTTAAACTTGAGGCCTTTCATCAACCCTTCTCTAGACACTCTCTTGCTGTATCAGCATCCTTCCTAGAATGTGGGGCTTAGATAAATATAATTGATATCATTTCCCTTGCCTTCACAGTGGGTGGAGAAGGGGTGAAAGGGAGGGAGAGAATTTTGAACTCAAAATTTTAAAAGAAAAGAATGTTAAAATAAATACTTAATTGATTTTTTTTTAAAATCAAGTGTGGTTCTTACAATGGAGTATAATATGTCACATCCTGATGCTTATTTCTGTGACCTAGGGTAAGTCACTTAGCTTCTCTGGCATTTAAATGAAAGAATTGGACCAGATGGCCTCTGCAGTCCCTTCCAGCTCTAAGTCGATAGTACTCTGTGGTTATGTCAGGGCAGTACAGAGTAGAACAAAGTCCATCCAGTCCTAGAGCTTACAGCTGAACAAAGGGCATGAGAGAAGTCCACAAGCACCTACAATGCAAAGCAGAATGGGACTAGTGTCATAAGAACAAGTCAAATGAACAGTTACAAGAGTTAAGGTATGGCGGCAGGGTAGAAATAATTCCTGCCTAGGGAGATCATAAAGTCATTGTTTTGACTCTGTTTTTGGCTTTGCAGACAATTTACACTCAGCATCTCTCCATTGCCCACTGGCTCACCCAAAATTTTGATTCTCTGGAGATTGTGGTGTTATATGATTTCCAGCCTTATAGAATCTCCAAAAGACTATCGGTGCTTAAAAAAAGAAGATGCATTTTTCTGTAAGAGAATTGGGATTGGTGAAAGCATCACAGTTTCCTAAGTACAATGTAGTATACTCTTCTTTGGCTTCCATCTCATTAGCTATACCTTCTGTCCAAGGTATATAGACATAGCCTAATTCAATAGTCTAGAGTCTAGACGATAGGCATTCTTCATCTAATTGTCTGGTTTTTTTTTCTGCCTATGTGGATGATTAGGTCAAGCTCTTTTGAGGAATAATAGATTTCATTAAGGATGGTCGAGTGTTCCAAGGCCAGATGCCATCAGCCCAGAATAATACAGTAATAAGGAGCATCTGGATGACTTCATCATTTACAGAGGATTCCTCCCTCATTATCGACTCTGGTGCCAGACATCCTTTATGGCAGGGGCAAACGGTCCTTCACAACCTGACCCCCTCCTTCCTTTCCAGTCTCCTACCTTACTCTCCTCCATGTATTCTGTGACCCACTGGCACCAGCCTCCTTGCTATTCCTAGAACAAGACACACCAGCTCCAAACTCCAGGCATTTTCTGTCTATTCCCCAAGCCTAAAATGCTCTTCCTCCTATTTTTCACCTTTTGGCCTCCCTGGCTCCCTTCAAGTCCCAGCTAAAATCCCATCTTCTACAAGAAGCTTCTCTCAATGCTAGCTCCTTCCCTGTATTGAATATTTCCAATTTATCCTGTATACATCATGTTTGTACATAGTTGTTCACATGTGATCTCCCCCATTAGATTGTGAGTTCCTTAAAATAAGGGAAAAGAAGGCAAAAGAAACACTTTCTTTGTATCCTCAAGGCTTAGCACAGCCAAGCCACTGGCACATAATAGGTGCTAAATAAATACTGACTCCCTTGTAATATCATTTAGTATTGATAATCAGAAGATTATGGAATGAAGTTTTCTCTTCTTGAAGCTTTCAAGGAATTAAATTTTAAAGGAAAGTTATGAGTAAGCAGCTCATGGTAATGTCAGCCATAATTGGGACATTTCTGTGACGTATGTTCTGAGTGTTTATCCATGTCTATATGACTCACATGCAACCTCTGTAGACATGACAACTGTTATTTCAGGGTGGTGTTTAGAGTGAGGATAGGCTGAGTTGAGATGTTTTGGTAGTTTTCAACTGAAATGGTGAATTACATCATAAAGTCCTACTTCTGTTCAAGATTGTCTCACACCTTCCCACCACCATTGTGTGAGTGACTCTTCCTTTGGATAAGCCATCCCCCTGACTTCTTTCAGGTGAAGCCAAGTAAAAACCAGCCTGTGTGCTGTTTTTCTTCTCTCTCTCTGATCTGAATGTGCACACACACACATACACACATACCCTGTAGACAGTAACCCTCTATACTAGTGTGCGTGTGTTGGCACTATAAAGGTGCTTATCGAGATCCATGTTATTCATTATAGGTTCTTTACTCTACCCCAGGTGGGGGCATAAAAGAAGATGTACCTTTCAGGCAATTGCAACTATTTCCCAAACTCTCGCAGACTCAGGCCTTTCACCCGGCACGTCTGCACTCACACTGTGATTCTGTCTTCCTGTACTTCACAGAGTCCCACAGAGGATGAGAGGCTCATTCTCATCTGAAAGAGATGGCATGACAGGAGTGCTGTGGGGCTTCAGGCAGTCCTGGCAACCTGATTCTCCAGAGATGCTTTCTCATTGAAGCGGCCATCACCCCAGGATTTCTCACCAAGCTCTAGGCTTATTTTAGTGGTGGTACCCAGCAGCTTGGAGAGCTATGGAGGCATAAAGAAAGGCTGTTATAACTTTACAGTTAGATATGCTTAGATGTCAAAATACAAAAGAAGGATGGGAGTCAAGGCCTGATGAGAATTTAAATTCCTTTCAATGGTGACTCAATCAAATCAATATCTACTGTATTCCAATATGACTGTTCACTGCGCAGGATAGAAATAAGTCCTTTCTCCTGGCTTCCTTTAAGACAGCTCAAATTCCACCTCCTGCACCAGTCTTTTACTGGTTTTCTTCCCACACCTCACACCCTACCCCCAATACTTTTCCTCTGAGATTACTTCCCATTTTTTCTATATCTAACATGTTGTCTTCCTTATTAGAATGTAAACCCCTTGAGGATAGAGACTGGGCCTTTCCCTTCCTTTGTATTCATACTGTTTATTTAGCTCAATGCCTGGGACACAGTAAACAAACTTAGGGAATACACTATCTGATCTGTGAGGTAAGACAAACACTTGTGGATAGTTAACTAACAGCGTGTCAGCTCATTTCTCCACTTCCCCCAGACCTCACGTTGTACTTTCTTTTTCAGTTCTGTAATACGCCTTTTATGCAGTATTGTACATTGTAGCCATCTCTCCTGTTGTCTTAGTTAATAGACAACAAGTCAGAAAGCATTTATCAAAGTACTTATTATGTCAGGTACTGTACTGTGATAAAAGCTGTGGGATACAAAGGGAGGTTTTCTTGTTTTCTTTTGTTTTCTTTTTAAATGGTGTCTGCGGTTCAGTAGCATACACACTAATGACATGTAAATATCTCGGCATCCACAAGATTTATATGAGTATAATTCCCCTCCCAGCTGTGCTTCTGACTTCCCAGGCTTCAGCACCATGCCTCACCTGCAGCCTCACTCTGGGACCTACCTCGACTCCTGGAGCGACCTCACCCTGGAAAATCCCTTCACCTTGGTGAGCTCCTCCAGATGCCTCCATCTTAGGCAGGGGCTCCCCCTGGCCAGCCTTTGTTCTCCTCCTGACAGCCCTTTGGCTTTATGCACTTCAACATTATTTCCCCGCTTGGATACTCTGCCATCCCCTCAGGCTATCACCCTAAAGCCCCTCTCCCTACTACAGCCAAATTCCCAGCAATGGTCGTCTGTAACTCATGCTTTCAATTTCTCACCTTCTCCAATTTCTCAACCTCTCAAAAATCTGACTTCTAATGATGTCCCTTAGCTAACTGAAACTGCTCTTCCCAAGGTTTCCTCTTCTCAACATTCATTCTTACATGACTTCTCAGAAAATGTTAACACTATGAAAGATTTTCTCTTCCTTTACGTTCTTTTTTTCCTTTGGTTATAATGATGCTCTTGGTTTTCCTTCTACCTGTCTGGACACTCCATCTTAGTTTCCTTTGCATGATCATCATCTATGTACTGAGTTCAAATCCAGCCTCAGATACTTACTAGCTGTGTGATCCTAGGCAAGTCACTTAACCCTGTTTGCCTCAGTTTCCTCATCTATAAAATGTATTTTTATATATTTGGCAAGAAATACTATATTGTTTTCCAGTCATAACAATTCAGAAAGGCTATGTCCTAAGGTGTGGGGAGGCTCTGGCTCTATACAAATGGGGGCCATTCCCATGAATCATGTGTTCATCCAATACTGAAGAGCTCAAGACAGTTCATAAGATTCTAGGTTTAGTTGGAGCTTAAAAAGGACCTCAGAGGCCCCAAATTTCTCTTGATAGTCCAACATGCTTCATTTTGCAGATGAGGAAACTGATGCCCAGAGGATGATGTGACTCATACAAAGAGACACAGTGAGGCAGGATTTGAACCCAGGATCTTTGCCATTTCCTTCTCCAGCTCATTTTATAGTATTTTTGCCAAGAAAATCCCAAGTGGGGTCACAAACAGTTGGACACAACTAAACAATAATAACGACAAGATGGAAAGAAAACCTTGAAAAAATTACCAGAAAGCATAACTGAATGAGGGCTTGTTATGGGTAGAATCTGAGGCAGTCAGACGTGGAAATTCAGGTGCTAGACTCAGTCAGGAAGACTGTAATTTAAATCCTGACATTATGTAATTACAAGCGGGTAATTTAATCTCTCTATACCTATTTCCTAATATTTAAAATGGAGGTAAGAATTGTGAGGATCAAATGAAATCATGTTTGCAAAGAACTTTCAAGCATCCTGTAGATGTAGATAGAGCACTGGACTTGGAGTCAGGAAGACCTGAGTTCAAATGCGACTACAAACATTAATCACTGTTTGACCCTGGGCAAGTCACTTTACCACTGCTGCCTCAGTTCCCTCCCAAGGCAGTTGTGAGGATCAAATGAGATAATATTGTAAAAATGATTTGTAAACTTTCAAATGATATATAGATATAGATATAGATATAGATAGACAGATAGATAGATAGATAGATAGATAGATAGATAGATAGATAGATAGATAGATAGATAGATAGATAGATATAGATATGGTAACTTTCATTTATCTCTCTCTCTGTCTCTCTCTCTCTCTCTCTCTCTCTCTCTCTCTCTCTCTCTCTCTTCTCTTGATTTATTTGGAGAGATATTGGAGAGGATCATAGACCTGAAGCTCAGAGACTGTCTAATTCAAATAGCCTCATCATGCAGACAAGAAAAGTGAGGCCCAGAGATGTTAAGTAATGTGCCCTAGGTTACATAGGTAGGAGGGAAATAATAGAAAGAAGATATGATCTAGGACTAATGGGGGGAAAATTCAGAGTCACAAATTGGAAGAGACCTCTGAAGCCACAAAATCCAACTCACACTTCTATAACATTCTTGGCAAGTGGTCATCTAGCTGGAAAACCATGTCCCCCCAAATCTTCAGGGGGTGCTCACTACCTTGCAAGGCAACCTGGATAGTTTTTTTTGGTTTTTTAGGTAATTGGGGTTAAGTGACTTGCCCAGGGCCACACAGTTAGTTGGTTTGTGGTGGTCTTTGAACTCAGGTCGTCCTGACTTCAGGGCCAGTGCTCTATCCATTGCATCACCTAGCTGCCCCCAACCTGGATAGTTCTAATCCTGTGTTTGCATCTAGCTGAAATGTGTCTGTCTCTGCAGCTTCCACCCATTGCTGCTAGTTTGGCCTCTGAGGCCAAGCAGAATAAGTCATCTACGTGACAGCCCTTCATAAACCTGAGGGCAACTATCAGCCCTGCCCTTCTTCCCCTTCAATCTTGAATTGACTCTTCTCCAGGCCAAATATCCACATCTTTACCAGACATTCAGTTAAAATGCTCATCTTTCTCATTTATTGTGTGAACCTGGGCTGGTCACATGGAGCCTTTACATCCCAGCTCCATTGGGCAGATGAAGTTAGAACACAGTAACTTCCCTATCCATCGGATCTATTTTACTAACTCATGAAAAGAATTCCTTATGTTCAGGAGAGGGAAAAAATAAAATACCTTTCAAGGTCTATTAGCTCCCAAGTGTATAATTTTATAGAGGGCAGCTTTGAAGTACATGATCTCATATAGGGAAAAGTCTGTTTTCCCCTAATTTTGAATTTTCACAAATATGTAAAAAGTATCTACTGTGTATGAAACATTGTGCCAGAAGAGATGGAAAGTTACCTAAGATACCTAAGACACTATTCCTGACCTCCTGGGGCTTAGAGTCTAGTAAAGGGATGGGCCATTCAGTTATTTTTCAGTTGTGTCCGACTCTTAGAGACACAATTTGGGGTTTTCTTGACAAAGATACTGGAGTGGCTTGCCATTTCCTTCTCCAGCTCATTTTACAGTTGAGGAAACTGAGGCAAACAGGGTTAAGTGACTTGCCCAGGGTCACACAGCTGGTAGGTGTCCAAGGCTAGATTTGAACCCAGGAAGAAGAGTCTTCCCATTCCAGGCTTGATACTCTAGTCACTGCACCACCTAGCTGCCTGCAAGCTTTTGTTAAGCACCTTGTGTCTGCTAGGCTCTGGGAATATAAAGATAAAAATGAAACAATCCCTGCCCTCAAGGAGATTATATTCTTTCAGCCCCATTCCTTGGTCCTTTACATGATATGAATATTCTTTTGGCCATCACAACTACTCCTAGTGTAGGACAAATTATATCAATTGTCCCTGTTATGGAGATTTAGGAAATGTTTCTGTGCTACAGTCAGGGGCTTAGTGAGCCTTTAGTGAGGCGGCCAATGGGGGAGGAGGAAGTATCCCTGCATGATGACTACACATAGCAAGTGAGGCTTATAGACTTATGATCAGTCACTAAGCTATCCCTACTTCACAGGAAAGCTAGGTTAGCATAACAGAATATAATAGATGCTTAACAAATGTTTAAGGATTGATTAATGTAGAGAAGTCCCCTCAGGGAAGAGGGCAGAGGTGCTAAGCCATTACATATGCTATCAGACTCAGCTGATGTTTTGATGGGGCAGGGCTCAGACTGGTTCACACTGATATCTCCCTGGTCCAGGGTCATCCCTAAGAACAAATCGATCTTACTCAGCTAAAAAAAGAAAATTGGGAAGGGGGAGCGCTTGGAACTCTATCCATCATGCCACTAAACTGTCTTTCCCTCCTTACTATTTTCCTTTCCTTCTCATTCATTCTGGGTAAATAAGAAATTCTTTGATTCTGTCTACCCTGGACAAAGGAAACATAGCTAACTAAGCCCAGGAACTGGTGAACATCATCAGTATATGCAATAAATCCAGGATTCTGCACATCAAAAGCCCCACTTTTCCTTTTCATCAGGAGCAAGTTTTTTTTTTAATTTGTTTGCTGTATTTACCTAGCTAATTGGTTCAGCTGTACCTTCTGCCAGTTTAGCAATTCAGTACTTCAATGGATTCATTGTCATAATAATCCTGACCAGTTATAGGTACTCCCTTCACCAGTGCAATTAGTGAAATAAACAAGTATTTATTAAACACTTACTATGTGCCAGAGGCAATGTCCTAAACACCGAGGATACAAAAAGAAGCAAAAAGAAAAATAGCCCCTGGCTTCAAGTAGCTTACATTCTAAGGAGGGAAGACTCCACATGAACAGAAGCTGAAAAGTTAGGAGGTGGTGGAGGAGGGTCTGGCTGGGAGCTGGGGGTGCGGGGGGAGGGGGTGGGGGAGGGAGAGGTACCTGCAAAGGAGCAAGGTGGCAAAGTTCACAGAGTCAGAAACAGAGCCGGAAGAGGAAAGAAAGATGACTATCCTAAGGCTCTTTCTCAAAATCGAGGCTGTGGGAGGAAGTCTACCGTGGGAGGAGGACAAATGGGTGGAGAGGAGTTTCAGGATGAGAAGGCCACAGAGGCACAGGGGTGTTCCTGGGTGAGGGGACCACAGGTGCTGAGGGACTTCTGGAATGAGAAGGCCCCTGAGAAATGGTGGTGACATCTGAAGAATCATAAGCATAACTAAGAGAGTTGTCCATATTAATGCCACCCACCTTAGAATGTGAACCTCCAGAAAACAGGATGGTGATCTAAGTCATTTTTTTAGGTACAGTGGCCTATGCAGCTAGATGTTTTTTTAAAAATGCTTCTTGGTGCTTATGATGATGGTAATGATAATGAAAATGGTGAAAAGACTTTAGCCAGCCTAAAAATGAAAGATATTTGCAAACTTAATGCTGCAATCTCCCATTCTTTTCTCTCCCAACAGTTAAGAGATTCTGACCCAGGCCAGGTGACCCGATTCCCCCAATAATGACTGCACACGTCCAGGCCTCGCTCCCCAGAGGTACTGCCACTCAGCCTGGGAATCAGCATGCTCTATTAGCTAATGAGGATGCAAAGGCGGAGATAAACACCCGTTAGTCAGGTCACCCACAAGGCATCAGACTTTCCCAGGGGAAGGCCAGGCCCCTTACTGACTGTGGGGCAGGAAGGGTGGCTGGCTGTGAGGCAAAGGGAAGGAAAAAGGCAGGCACAGGGAAAGCCAAGATAAAAGCACTAATGCCTAGGTAAACAGCCAGGCCTCCTCAGAGAAGATACCATAAAGCCATGCTCTGTAGCTCAGCAAACAGAATTTGATGCTGTTTGAATTTCCAAGCTAATGATAAGAAATAATTGCTAAATAGCTCAATAACTGACAGGAAATTACCCTTGTTTCTCCATAACAATGCGGCAAGACAATTCAATTAGGGCTACTGTAGATAAAAAAAATGTTTTGTTTACACTATTCATTTCCAAAATGACAACAGACAGGAGAGATTCCTTTGGCTAGCAGGCGGGGCAGTGGGGCAGAGATGGGTTTGTATAGTGCTAGATGTTGCGGGTATGTACTGGAGCCAGGAGGAGAGGCAAGGCAGCAGCTCACCCCAGAGGGAGGGATGGCTGCCTCCTGGCTGTGGGGTCTGGTTAAGAGCTCAAAGGGGAGGCAGCCTTGTACAGCATCCCTGTTCAGGACAAAGAGGGTCACTTGATGAAATTAAGTGGCAGGTCCACTGCAGAGCACTATAGGGCAATGATACCCACTGCCTCTGCCCTGATGGAGCTCTCCAAATTGTCTGCCCCAGGGTTCAGAAAGCAGCCTGCTGACCCTTATCACTGCAGCACCACTGGCTATTCCACAGTGGCTAAACATGCTCTGTGGCTATATTCTGGCTATGTTCATGAGAAGCCACTGAATAACTTCAACTGAATAGAGAGAACTGGGTCAGCAAACTCATTTGTCTTCTGCATTGCTCCCACTTCATAAGGCCAGGTAACAATTGGGGGCTCAGTGACTACCAATATGCACAGCACATATTGCAATACTGATCTTTCCTCTTCTGGCTCAGTTCTCTTCCCTCCCATACCTCCAGACACATATGTGTCCCTTGGCATTTAGTATGTCAGGGACAGTTGGGCTCAGACTTGGCTCTTAGAAAAATTATGAAATACAACAATTTGGCCTTTAACACCATCTTGGCTTTCCTCCCTCCCTCCCTTCCTTCCTTCCTTCCCTTCCTTCCTTCCTCCTTCCCTCCTTTCCTTCCTCCTTCCTTCCCTCTCTCCTTCCTTCCCTCTCTCCTTCCTCCTTCCTTCCCTCCTCCTTCCTTCCTTCCTTCCTTCCTTCCTTCCTTCCTTCCTTCCTTCCTTCCTTCCTTCCTTCCTCCCTTCCTTCTTTTCTTCTTTCCTTCCCTTTTGTCTCTCTGTTTCTGTCTCTGTTTCACTCTTCTCTCATTTTCTTTCTCCTTTGGGGACTCCAATGTTAAATATGTATAAATTTTGCTTTTAAATCACCTTAATTCCCAAATATATACTCCCCCCATCCTACTCAGATAGCCATTTCTTGAAAGAATGAAGGAGGAAAAAAGAGTAGTTCTACAAAAGTAACCAGAATAACAACTGAGTCTGACAGTGTATGTGGTATTCCACACCCATAGTCCCTCAACTTTCCAATGAAGGGAGGGAAGTATATTTTTTCATCTCTTCTTCAGAGGTTAAGCTTGACCATTATATTCAGACACTCAGCTGCCAGAACCCCAACCCTAGGTCTTTTCCTAGGTTCCTTTTCAAATAGGAAGCAGATGAAAATATAATCCTTTAAGATCTAAAGGAATATAGCTTTAATGGTGGTACTTCAGGCATGGTGAAAGAATAATTTTTGGTTTGGGGACAAGAGGTCTCCTTGACTCCCCTCCATTGTGCTATATAGGTGGACACCTATTCCAGTTTACCTAACTGGCTAGGCTGAAACAGACACCTGAGTAGGTAAACAGGGGATGAAAACTGAACCTTTTAAATCCAGCTTAGTTAGTAGACACACACCTGAGTCTTTTTGGCCAACAAACTTCCTCAGACTTAGGAAATATTAGATAAAATGAAGCCTGAGTCCAAGGCGAATCATGTACAATTTCCTGAATAAATCAAAGCAACCAAATACTGTTCAGCTACAGTGCCCAGCTATTCTTTTAATACCTGTGGGATTCTGACTCTCTCTCCAGATTCACTCCCTGCTCTGTGAATGATCCTCAGTTTCTTCACCTGAAAGTGAGAAGATCGGACTAGATGATACCAAAGCCTACTTCTAGCTCTGAATCCTGTGGTTTTATGGTCCATATACACCATACAGCAGAAAATGGTCTTTACTCTGGAAATCACTGGAATGTATGTGAGACACAGGGTCAGGGAAAATGGTACTTGAGGAAGATCAGCACATAATATAGTGTCTATATTCACTTCCCTTTCATAGCTTGAGATTCCCTCAGATCCAAGGCAGGATTTTTTTCCTCTATAAACATCCCAGGGAGCCCAGCAGAAGCCTCCTTGAAGCTACTCTATACTTGCAGAAGCAAATTGGCAGGGCGATTTATTGTTTCTCACTACATGAGTTTTTAGAGCAGAAAGTTAAACTTTTTATCTGCACATTCACATTCGGGTGAGATTCAATCAATTTTTGTCTCCCCCCCTTCTCTCCTCATGACACCTCCCACCTTACCCTACATACCAGAGAGGCAAAAACTCAGGGAGACAAGACTCTGTTTCTCCTGCCTTAGAACCCAATTACAGTCGGCTGTTGCAAAATTAACGTTCACAGCCATGAAATTATGCTATAGACCCTTTATAGAAATCACTCAATCAAACAGAGTGAAACCTTTTTTATATGGTAATCATTTCCCACCATCAAATTTCATAGGAAAGAACAGTTTGATTGAACCACCTAGTTAAACTGTGTATGAAATTAGTCATTCTCATCATAAACAGTGTTCTGCAGCTTTCCTAGACAAAAGTTAACAGGAGTGAGGCAGTCATTGGTAAGGAAGCAATGGCCCTGAATTCCACCTGGATCTTATTCCTGTTCATTTTGTCATAGAATTACAAATCCTAGAATTGTATGCCCCATTATTTGGGAATTTGAGCTCTTTTTTTCATTTTGGTTTTTTTCTTCTTTCCTTCTTTCGATTTTTTTTCCTCCCCATCAAGATGGTGGGAATAGCAAAGGACTGAGGACTCCGTAGATTTGGATTCTCATCTCAATTTCTCCACTGACTTCAGTTTCTTCATCTGTAAGATGGAGGGCAAATTGAACTAAATGATCTCTAAGGTCCCTTCTCAGATGTAAAATAACAAAACCAAAAACATTCTATGATTCTATGCATTCTCTTTCTCCACTGCCTAAGACACTTATTCAGTGGCGTTTGAATGAGAAGCTGAAATCAGAAGTATTTCTTGCCACAGGAAGGAACATATGAATAAATGAATCAAGAAATCAATATTTATTAAGCACCTACTATATACCAGACATTGTGCTAGTGTAGTGAGACTCTAGACTTCTACCCTAGAGCTTCACTCACAGGTCAGGTCCCCAGATTTGGCTACTACACCCCCTTGGGGTTCTAGGGAACCCTTGAGAACAATAGGGTTCTTCTAATGCTGTTGTACCAAACTCCCACTCTGGAGTACTTCTATCCATTGTTAATTACCAGTGAATTAATTTCCAATGTCATTTAGCTTGTTGATATCTCCTCACTATTGCTGACAGCCAGTTAACATCAATGAGCTTTTACAAAGGTATATTTACTTAAAAAAAAAGATAAAACAAGAGCAAAAACACAACCATCTCTAAAACTGGAGCAGCCCTTTTCTTTCTACACATTCCTAAGTCCCTGAGGAGGGGAGACTCAAACTTAAAGCATTTACCACATACATTCCCACCACTGAGTACATTTCCAGGTGCTACCTTGCATATGGAGGAGTTACTCTCTTGCTAGGAAGACATGGTGTCTCAGCTGCCAGGTCGATCCATTGCTGGGCTGGGTCAAGCAGGATGCTCCTTAGGACTGGCTCCTTCCTGGGCTTTTCAACAAGATCTTCTGCATCTCTTCTGACATTTTCAAGCTTAGCCTGGTCTATTCTATTTCTGAGCAAGAAAGAGGAAACACATTAGGGACAGAAGAGACAGCAGCACCATGGGTTCAAAAAGCCACATTGACCTAGGTGGAAATGTTCTAAATGTCTCCCCACCCAGAGGCTTATAGCCCTGATTTCCACCAGGGAGAGAGAGAGAGAGAGAGAGAGAGAGAGAGAGAGAGAGAGAGAGAGAGAGACAGACAGACAGACAGACAGAGAGAGACAGAGACAGAGAGAGAGACAGAGACAGAGACAGAGACAGAGAGAGACAGAGACAGAGACAGAGAGATGGCAGGGAAGAGGAGAGAGAGAGAGAGAAGAGAGAGAGAGAGAGAGAGAGAGAGAGACAGACAGAGAGAGACAGACAGACAGACAGACAGACAGACAGAGAGAGAGACAGAGAGAGAGATTCCACACTTGAGGCTTTTCTATTCATTCTCAGTCCCAGCTCAGAACCTAATTAAAATCTTTTCTTTAGTACACAATAGAGTACAGCAAATAGTTATAGACTACATACACATACACTCCAAATCAAGGGGAGGGCCTTTGCATTGCATGTCATCATGTGCTTCCAGAAGCAAACTCACAAAATTCCTCACATGATTTGGGAACAGGCAGAGAACCTCTCTGAAATAAATGATCTGAGAACTAAACCTCCCCATCACTGCAGCCACCCGGACCATTATCTAGTTTTGCTAGGCTCTGAGGATACAAATTCAGGGAATAAAGCAAGCCCTAGGAATGTGAAAAGATAAAGAGAGAACCCAGGAGCTCAACTTATTTAACAAGAAAGCTTGTTAAGAAGTTATGACTGGGATGAGTTAGAGAAAGAAGAGGGCCTTGATGAGGATAATGGAGGTGATTCAGAGTACATGAGTGTTCAGTGGGCGGAAGGCAGATATCATATATATATATATATATATATATATATATATATATATATATATATATATATATATATAAAATTCAAATCTTATTTCTGCATCATACTAGCTGTGTGATGATGGAGAAATCTTTAGCTTCTCTGAACTTCCATTTCCTCATATGAAAAATGGGCATAATGGCTACAATATCTACCTCATAGGGTTGTTGTGAGGATCAAATGATGTATGTAAAGCACTACATAAATTTCACTGATGACTATGATGATGATGATGATAATGATGATGATGATGATGATGATGATGATGGTGATGATGGTGATGGTGATACATATAGCTGATTTTCAAGACCAGCCTTCTGAATAGTTGTTGGTATTAAGCATGTGGAACAGTTTTCCTGGGCAAGCATAGGCAAATCCAGGGTTGAGAAGCTGAGGCATTATGGTGGTGTGAAAACCCCCCCCATGAAATCTGAGTTGTACAACTGCTCTTGTCACCATCTAGCTGTTTAAATGTGGGTAAGTCACTCTGTCTTTCTATATTCCAGTTTCTTTGTCTATGAAATGGATATAATAATGACAATCGTGCCTTACTTTCATGCATGTTATATCAAGTGAACGAATGGATGCAAAAACACCTTGAGAGGCAGAAAATTTTATACCAGCCCAAAGGGTTACACATAGCCTTGAAAATAGGAATGTGAAATGAACTCAAGGGGAAACTGAGGCAAGAGTAAACAGTGTAATGTACAGTCCCCTAGAGTCCACTATACATCTCATTCATAGGCGATTTTATAGGATCTCAAACTCAAGGGCAATAAAGAGGTCAATGAGTTCAACCTTCTCATTTTGTAAATGGGGAACCTGAGACCTAGAGAAAAGTAACTGGCCACAGATCTCACAGGTAGCAAGCAGCAGAGCTGAAAATTTAATTCAAGACTTCTGATTCATAGACTATAAACTTCTTGGGGGCAGAGAATGTGTCTTATCAAAACTTCATATCTCTGCCATACCTAATACAGTGTTTTTGCTCAAATTGAAAACACTTTATGAAATAGCATAATTGAAAAAGTGGCAATAGAACTTACACATCTCCCCAATAAATCTGAGACACACGCTCCACACATATGTATATATATATATATATATATATATACACACACATATGTGTGTGTATATGGTATGCATATGTATATATGTATATGTACAAATTTGTATACATATGTGTATGTGTGTATAGGTGCATGTGCATTCATATGTGTATGGAGAGAGGAGGGTGAGGAGAGAGAGAGAGAGAGAGAGAGAGAGAGAGAGAGAGAGAGAGAGAGAGAGAGAGAGAGAGAAGGGATAGAGAAAGAGAGAGATAAGAATAGAAGCAGGTAGGGGACACATATGACCAGTGAATGTGTATGGAAAGGCCCATTGATTTCAAACAGATGG
The DNA here is from genome assembly GCF_003287225.1 of Phascolarctos cinereus. Classification (NCBI taxonomy): domain Eukaryota; kingdom Metazoa; phylum Chordata; class Mammalia; order Diprotodontia; family Phascolarctidae; genus Phascolarctos; species Phascolarctos cinereus. The sequence goes on from NW_027555625.1 coordinate 139,189,301, forward strand.
TGCTGGGGGCACATTTGGCAGGACGGTTACATTGATGTTTTCTGGTGATATCATGGTGATGATCATCCTGGGCATAGCACAAGAGACTTCAATGACTCTCTATTGCTTCTGGGAACCAAAACGAACTCCTCTGTTTGGTATGCAAAGTCCTTAATAAAATGGTTCCAGACTTTCTACAGATTTATTTCACATTACTCCCTCTAATGCAGTCAATATTACTGCCAGTTGGCCTCCTAGCTATTCCCTGTACGTGAAATCCCATCTCCTACCTCAGTGCTTTTGTACCAGCTATAATGCATGTCAGGAATGTTCTTCATTCTTCCAACTCTTGGAATCTCAAGCTTCCTTCAAGGCTCTGTCAAGTGCCATCTATCACACAAGGTCTTTTATGATCCCAGTGGTTGTTAATGTTCATTATCCCACCCATTACTATGTATTTACTCATTTGTGTACATCTTGTAAACTCCTTGAGAGCAGGGATTATTTTATTTCTTGTTGATACCTCAAATTGGGATTCAAACCCAAGTTCTTGGACTCTGAGCTAGCTAGGTGCTGCAGTGGATAGAGCGGTAGGCCTGGACTTAGGACGACCTGAGTTCAAAGCAAGCCTCAGACACTTACTAGTTGTTCAACCCTGGCCAAGTCATGTAACCTATTGTTGCCTCAGTTTCCTCAACTGTAAATGGGGATAACATTCACACCTACCTCACAGGGTTGTTGTGAGGATTAAATGATATATTTGTAAAGTGCTTAGCACACAGTGTCTGGCACATAGTAGGGGGCTATATAAATGCTTCTTCTTCTCTCTCCAATTCAAATCAAGTGCTCATTCTGTTATAACATGCTGCTGGTTGTGTTGGGACAGCACAGCCTTCCCCCAGAAAGTCCTACCCTTATGTTCATAGAGGGGTGTGTTTATGTATGTATGTACATGTGTGTGTGTGTGTGAAACCATCCCGAGAGTGGGTGCCACACTGATAGCACTCTGGGGGTGGGAGCTAGGGAGGGATGATTTGTACCCCACACCTACAGAGGACAGCAAGACATGGTGTGGGGTCAAAAAGGAGAAACCTCTCACACTACATGTCAGTGTACTAAGCCAGGGTCCCATTCATCCCATGCAGGGTTCAGACTTCTCCAGGTCACTCAGAACCATTGTACTGCCATTCCTAAATGTCACTAATGTATATGGAGTTTGGAAAAGAAGGTTCTGCCCCAGGCCTTCCTTAGCTTACAGAATATCACCATTGTCTGTCTACCTCGAACCTTTATAGGAAAGAGGAGGAGACCCATACTGGGCTGAGACCCTGAGGGGGTCCTCAGGATAATAGGGTTACTTTGCAGCTCTGGGTGTCACCGTTGCTATGTCCTTTGGAAGCTCTTAAACTAAACAAAATGTTCCATCAGGGACTCCTACTTCTTCCCACTCCTCAGGAAAGAACTATTTGAACTGGAAATGTTAGGACCAGTTATGTGTGGATGGGGGGGGGGGCTGGTATAGATCAGTCACCATAGTGGGAGATAAAACTGGATCTTAGGTACTATGGTCTTCAGGGACCACCAGGAGGAGGAAAGGGATTGGTGATGGTCCCTTGGAGAAGATAACCTTGGACTTAGCACAACCAAAGGCCCTGCCCATCTCTTTATTACTTTACCTAGTTAGTGTGTGGTATTCCTGGGCTGTAATTACCTTCACATCAGAGAGGGGAGAGAGAGAGAGAGAGAGAGAGGGAAAGAGAGAGAGAGAGAGAGAGAGAGAGAGAGAGAGAGAGAGAGAGAGAGAGAGAGAGAGAGAGAGAGAGAGAGAGCGCACACTGGTTTTCACTCAGGCATCTCTAGTGGTTTTTTTACTCTCCAATATTACAGACAAGGAGACATTTTCCCCAGTCCTTCCTACTGCTAATGCCTTCTCTACGCAATTATTATCCATTTACACTATATTGATCTTGTATACACATTCTTGTGTGTTATCGCCTCCATTAGGATATGAGTTCCTTGTCAGTAGAGACTATGTTTTTTATCCTCCTTGTTTATATCCACAATGCTTGACACAGCACTCAGGAACTGTACTCAGCAAGTGCTCAATAAGTACTTATTTACTGATTGACTTACTGATTGGCTATTTAGGGAAGCTCTTTGAATTAAATATGGAATATGGAAGTTTCCAGAAAAGAGAAGGGTAGGCTTGTTAAGTAGAGAACAAAGGATAGCCTGCTTCAGGTGAGACTTCTTAGCTTCATTATCTCCATGATTTGATTTTTGGGTTTTGCTTCATTTGATTTGTTTTGTTTTGACTATCAAACTAGAATGGACTGCCTTGGGAATGGAAGGCATTTCGCATTGCTGGAAGTCTTCTAGCAAAGGCCAAATGACCATTTGTCATTCTTGTGCAGAGATTTGTCAAGTTGGCTAAATATCCTTGTCAGCTCCCTTGTCCCACCTAAGAAAGGCCACTGTCATCAGGGCTTTAAAGATTCTAGGAAAGCCCTCCCTCTCCACTTCAGGTAGGAATATCTCTGCCATCCAGTGAGGCCACAGTACCTAAAATGTCATCCTTTGAGCTAGGTCATTGAAGATCCTAGTTTAAAATGTCATCTTAGCAGGAGAACACATTAAGTTACAGTTGCTTATTAACAACCTCAGGTGAATTAGTATAACAGATGAGCATCAGCTCCACAGTAAGAACCTCAGGAGAATAAACACGCTCACGCAACTTTAGGTGGGGTGAAAAGTCCATATCACGAGTTGCTGACCAAGAGGGCAGTTGTAAGTGGGGCACTGCCTGGGGGGACACCAGACTCCCAAGGCATAGCATGAATGCCCTGAGAAAGGCTCTGTAAATGACAAAGTGGGGGACCAGAAGGTGGATGAATCAATGTGAAGGATAAACCTCACTTTTGTCAGTTTTTCCTTTAGATGGCCCTCTCTGTCATGATTTGTAAGATGGACTAGCAGGGCCTAGATTCTTCAATGATGCTAAATGGCAGGGATGACAGCCTCTCCAGGGCGCCAGACATTGGAGCTGTGATGCATTGTCCAATTTAACTTGGATAGACGTCAACACAGTAAGGGCAGACAAGACGACCCAGCTGAGACAGTGGGGACTTTGAACATGTGCGTGTGTGTATATATGTGTGTATACACACACACACACACACACACATATACAAACACATACACGTATGTGTATATACTATTTCCTACTGTTATTGTATACATAAAAATATATTCAAGAACAGAAGAAATGTATGTGTGCATATATATGTATGTGTATATATAGAGACCTATATATACAAAAATATACATGTACAAATTATAATATGTTAATGCTATATCAATTATATTATTAATTATAATGAACATATTTATATTGTATTATTAATAAATATATATATATATATACCTATATATAAACAGTAGGAAAGGCCTCCAACTGGGGTTTGAAGAACTCAGTCTAAAGGGCAGAGTTAAGGCATTTCTGACAGAAAACAACAGGTTAGCTCTTAGGTCTCTCTGGGCTGTGAGATGCTATAAATTTAACCGGACAGTAGACATACACCACCTTGATGGACTGATAAAATCCAAGGGGAGTGGGGCTGTGTGGAAAAGAGAACTAACCTTAGTACAACACAGGCCTTTCCTGTGGATGCTGTGGATGTGAATGAGCATGTCCCAGAAATGATGGATATTTAGGAGAGATCGCATCTGCTCAGCTAGACCAGCTGTTTTCTCCATGATTCTCTTTGGAAGCTATTTCTAAGATTGAGGTGAATGGTCGGGATGGTGGAAAGGCATGCAGGATGAATTAACCGACTAAGAAAACAAGGCTGAGGAGACATCAAGGGCTCTGCTGCAGCTCCAGATACCTCAGGCCAGAATGAAGTATCACCGAATCAGTCTCTAACTCACTCCATAGAGCTGGGAGTCTGGGTCATCGGCTGTAGTGCTCACTGAAGCATGCAGTTTCTGTTTGGGGTTGGTGGGGGGGGAGTAGAGAGGAAACCCTGACAGTATGGATTTAAGAGGAGAGCCAAGAAATTCAAACTCTTTTATATAGATGTAAATATCAAAACTGGCAAACCGTGTATTGGGGCTGAGATCAATGTGAAGAATCAATAACCCTGGCAGGGATCTCTGTTGTTTCATTGTTATTTCCTTCGTAAGTCTCTTCTTTGTCCACTTTGGGGCGTCACAGCCTAAGAAGGAGTACAAAGAATAAGAAAATCACGAGTGGTTTAGAAAATAAGACCTTCAGAAAATGATTAGAAGAACTAGAATTATTATCCTAGAAAAAGCCTTGCTCATTAATTTGCTGTATAACCTTGGGCAATTTTGGATTTGTCACCACATCTAGAAAAGGGAAGAGGGTGTGCATTTGGTGATACCAAGATTCTCTTTCAACTCTAATATGCAGGCTTATAATTGGGGAAGGGTGGAAGATTTTTTTTTTATGTTGCTGAAGTTATACCTAAATCCTACTTGATTAGCCATCCACCTTATGTTTAAGGTTTGCCCTGACAAAGAAGCCAAGACAGAATGAAAAGAACCGAAGAGTGGAGGAGTCAGGAAGTGACATAAGATGTGGGTATGCAGGAGTGGGGGTGCAAGGTGGAGGAGGAGGAATGATGGCTGGAGGGGTTTCTGTCTGTATTTGTCCTGCCCTTGACTCCATTTTGTTGTTCTACTAGTGATTAACAGGCAGTAAGGATCAGTGTGCCATAAGGTCCAGCCAATAAGCCAACCTTGCCAAGAAGCAGTTGGAGGCCAAGATCATAGGGTTGGCAAGTGCAACAGAACATTGAGTGGAAAAGCAGAGGCTGCAGGAGCCAACTCTGCTTCCTGAGCTCCCCAGTGAGTAGCCTTTTACCCTTCTGGAGACTGTGAATGGAAAAGCAGATGGAGGATGTTTTGGCCCTAACTGGAAAAGAGATGAAGTAGACTTGTGATTGATGGTGGGAGCAACTGAATCTAAGCACCTAAAGTGTGTGTGCATGTGTGTGTGCATGCACATGCTTGCGTGTGAAACTCCTTCAAACTGGTTGTGGGTTTCCTAAATCTTAGATAAAATCATGTAGCCTGCACAATAGTTGCTAAAATTGTATTTCTTCTTGATTCTATGATGGTGAGCAAATCACTGTATACAGTCAACCCATGCTTGGTTGGTGGACTCCAATATATCCTGCTCATATGATTAGGGCCCAGTGAAATTCAACACAACAGGAAGAGGACAGAGTTTTGCCAATGAGGGGGAGGGATCATTCATTATGACAGTGATTGGATAAATCTATGGAGCCCAACACTCCATGAATTAATGAGACCAGTACTGTCACCCACACCATGAAGGGAACTAAGGAATAGAAGTCAACAATATTTCTGAGAAACATGGGGAGATTGTCATTTTCTCCAAGTGTTGGATGAAGCACATAATTGCCAAGGCAAGGCTATGACTAATCAGATTCTTATTATTGGACAGCATCAAATGAATGGCTAGCAATACTCTCTGGTGAGTTCAACATAGGATTATAGGTTTTAGAATTGGAAGGCAACTTAGAGATTATCTAGGGCAATCTCTCTCAATTTATTGACAAGGAAATTGAGACCCACAATATTTTATAGATAGCAAGTAGCAGATTTTAGATTTGAAACTGCTTCCTCTAACTCCAAATTCACTCTTTGCTCCATTTGACTTCACCAACTCAAAAGCCAAGTAAAATGGGAGGAGATTAGAGAAGATGAGGCTGGACTTGGATGTAACAAAATATGGCATCTGCATGACCTGAGAAAATGAACTGGGTCTTCGTTGCCTCCTAGGCAAGAATCCTACCACTGAACCGCCCACATAGCCTGCAGCAAAGGATGAAATAAGAATGAATTAGAGGAAGTGACTGCTTAATGTATCATGATTTTTTTAAAGGAAGTATTTCATTGGAATGAAAGGTATAAAATTAAGATTTCTGAGAAAGATTGGAATCTCTCTTTTTATGGAGGTTTAGGTGAGATAGTAGAATAAATTAAATGACTTCTCAAGGATACTTCCCATTTAGGCATTAGATGCCAAGGTCATCCACTGCATCCTGGGCCATCACCAGTTGTCTTGACGTTTGTCCTGCCACTGAACTTTGGTGACTCTTGAAGAGAGAGTGAGCCTGACAGCTTTGGGCAACTCTGCTTCTCTTAAATACAATTCATGGGTGAGTCAAGACATCACTCAGTGATGTTATTGTTCCTCTTCAGAAAGAAGGACGAATAACCTAATCCATTTGAGCAATTCTGTGACATTTAACAAAGTTCTTAATGCTAAGAGAGTCTACTCCTACTCTATAACTTTCCCCTTTCCCTACCTGCCTCTCCCTTTGCCCTCTCTAAAACCCACAGTTAAAGAAACATACGGTTTCTACTAGTGATGGTCTAAGCTGGTGTTTTAGGAAAAGAATAAATGTTTTAGTACTTTTTTTCTCTTCCTACAAGTAGTACAGGCTTTCACTTTCCCTTGAGATTTCTGTAGATCCCAGAGGACAATTGACCTTTGCTAGATCTTTTCATGATTTGGCAATAAAGCAGCTGTGGTGTGGAAGGGGAGAAATAGAGTCCATCTTTAAAAGCCATCAACATATTTGGGAACCAAGGGGTTGGGAAGCAGAGTAGAATGAGAAACTGACAGACAAATCTAAGGTCAGCAAGATCTGGGTTCAAATCTGGTCTCTGACACAAGCTTTCTAACTTAATCTCTCAGTTAAATTTATAAAACAGGGATGAGGATAACTGCATAGTAGTAGCTATCTCACAAGGTCTTCATGGGGTTCAAATAAGATAATGTATTCACTGTACCTTATAGCTATTGTTTGTTTCTTTGCTTGTTTGTTTTTTTAAATCTGCTCCAATTTCAGGTTGGGATGGAGGTTTTGAAAGTCCTTATTCAGTCAGACCTGCCCAGCTCCCAACTATATCTTGAAATCATCTCTTTCTTGAGTCATGCATTTGAATAAGTAAACCATAAAGCTAAGTCTAACCAGTCTGGTGTCCAACTTCATGGAGTATACCCCATCTTACCCACATGACACATGCATGTCTCTATACTTCAGCATTTGTGCATCCCTTACAGCAAGGCAAACATTCACTTGTTAATTTAATTTATTTATAAACACAACCTGCCACCTTTTTTGAGATGATGGATGATTTAGGGTGTTAGTAAATCCGATATTGAATGAGCCCAAGAAATTGTCTGGTGTCAGCTTTTCACTAAATGCAATTAGTCATGTGGAAATATTACATATATAGAAAATAATCTCGGGTTGAGTTTCCAACTCTGGGTGCAAAAGGGAAAATTGCACCTGCCCTCAAGATTATACTGAAGCTCTTGTTCCTTTTAAAACTAAGTATAAACAGCATTAGTCTCTGTGTACTCCCTGCCCAGCATATATTTGGGGTTACGGGTAAGTTATTTACATCAAATCACTTTGGTGACTGCTCTGCCTCTCCATTTTAAATACCTCTCGCTTCTCACTTGCTGGTATATGGGAAGGGCAGGATAACCTCTACAAAGCAAGGGCAAATTCCCATGAAGCTCCAGGGCTACTGTTGCCTCTCTCTTCCAACCTCCTCCCTGAGAAAAATGAGCAAATGACAGCCACTCTCCATAGGCCACTGAAAAACTGTCCATTGTCCTCTAGAGTTACCCATCTCTGCCAGCTTGTAGGGCTTTGATTTAAGGATCCCAATCAGAATCATCCCTTGGAAATTAACTATGAGGATGATAAAGGCTACCTTCTGTTGCCTCTTGCCTCCACTTTCTGGGCCATTTTCTCCCTTTCCAGACCCTGCTTCCCCCTCTACACATAGCCCTGCCCCAGTGGGTTCATAATACTTCTGTTCTCTTGGGACAGAGATCTGATAAACTAATTCACACCAGGGGATAGCATCTTTTAAAAGAGTATGCTGGGAGAGAAATATTAATTAACTTAGAAGGGACACTCAAATGCAAAAATTCTTAATCTGGAATCTGGGGATAGATTTTGGGGCATCTGTAAACATGAATGGAAAAAATAATTACATCTTCATTTTTCACTAACCTCTAACTAAATTTTATCAATAATGACTTAATAATATTCTGAGATGGGTTCTATAGGCTTTACCTGGTGTTCATCACACGCACACGAAAGGTTTAGAATCCTTGTTTGAACGGTTGAATTTCAGGCACTGCAGCATCTAAGTATGAGACACATGACCAGGAGGATGCAGGGGCTTTCCTGTTGCCCCTACTCCATACTACGAAGGCAGCCAGCTATTCTATACACACATAAAGGCTGTTTGCCTCCAGAAGAATTCGTATGCCTAAAGCCTACACTTTGCTCTCCCCCTGTCTCACTGGTCGACCTTGTGATAAGTGATTTACCTGTTCTGTGCCTTGATTTATCAGTCTGTAAAACAAGCATGAAAATCCTCTTTGCCACTCGTGGGAGGTTTTATGCATTCTGATAAAAAGCATTTCCTAGAGAGGATGCTGGTTTCATCGCAGGCCTGGTGGTGGTGTGCTGTCAGGGTGTTTTTTGTTTTGTTTTGTCTTAATCCGGCTCTAGAAATAAGTATAATGAGAAGAACTCTCCCCATGGAGCCTCAAGATCAAGGGGAAAAGACAGCCATTAAGACAGCAGCAGAGAAATGCCTTGTAAAGTTCCCATGACGCTGATTCAGTGAGTGTGGGGTGGAAATCCTGGTAGCAATAAACAGAATTTGTTGCATAAACCATGATTTGAGGAGCAGGTCCTGCAGTGGAGTTGAGGTTGGCTTTTAAACTTAATTATGCACATGTTTCTCCGGCAGAGTTTATTGAATCATATGGTGTAAACCATAAACAAACACTAAAAACCTGGCTGTGTTGACGGCTACAAGCAACAAAATGATCTTTAAAGATCAAATATTTATTCCAAAATCCCAGGAGCCAACCTCTCTGCATAAAAGACAAAAGCAAGTGATCCATTTCTCCTCCACTGGAGCTTATGAATCTACTCCCTGATTGGAATGTGCATAAACAAATTACCATCCTCCTGAGCTGCCCAGATCCCGGAAGCCTATTTGGGAGCTGCACCAAATGCATAATCTAAGGATTAGTAGGTTGCCTTGGCAGTGAATTATTTATGCATAGTTTGACATAAATCAGTCTGGTGATTCACCATTAGGAGACAACAAGTGTCTAGGCTCCCTAATAATTTTCTCTGGTCCCTCTGGCATGTTCTTCTTAGACCACGAAAGGTGGAGATCTCTCAGCAGAGGGTGTTTGAAATAGGGCAACAGGAAAAGGAAGCTTCATTTTCTAGCCTCTGCCTCCTACAATCCATGGAAGGACCTGGGTGGCTTCTGAGGGCCCTTCTAGTTCTTTGTTTGAAAATCTCCAGTGAAAGGGGATCCATTACCTCCTAAGGTAGTCCTTTCCATTTTACATAGCTCTATTAGGAAGTATTTCCCCCCTTTATGTCATTGCTAAATATTCCTCTTTTCAACTCCTACCTATTTTACCCAGTTCAGTCTTCTGGAGGCAAACAGAACAAGTCCACTCCCTCCTCTCTATGATGGCCCTTCAAATAGCTAAAGACAGCTATCATATCCCCATTAAGTCTGCTCAAGAGGCAGCTAGGTGATTCAATAACTAGAACCCTGGTTCTGGAGTCAGGAAGACCTGAGCTCAAATCTGGTCTCAAATGCTAGCTATGTTGACCCTAATCGAGTCATTGAACCTCTGTTTGCCTTACTTTTCTCACTTTTAAAATGGAAATAATAAAAGCATCTACCTTCCAGTGTTGCTGTAAGGATCAAATGAGAACATATTTGTAAAACCTTAGCACAGCACACAGTACATACTTAATAAATGCTTGGTTCATTCCTTCTCTTTTCTAGGATAAATAGTTCCTTCAACCAGTCTTCTTGTGGGATGATTTTGAGACTTTTGAATATTGTGATGACTCCTCACTCCCATTTTCTGGATTCTTTCCAACTTCTTCAAATGTGGCACCCAGAGCTGAATTCAATATTCAAATATGGGGTGATTAGGGCAGAGTTTAGCAGGACTTTTACATTTTCACTCCTACGCCCTGTGCCTCTCCTGTTGCTACCTAAAATTGCATTAGCTTTTTTGAATTTCAGATTCCACAGTTGACATAATGAGTTTGATGTCTTCCAAAACCACTAGATATTTTTCAGATGAATGGCCATTCAGCCATGCCTCCCTCATCTTGTATTTACAAAGGTGATTTTTAAAATCCATGTAAGATTCAGCATACATCTCATTAAATTTCATGTCATTAATTTTCATTTTATTGTGAATTTAACAATCATCAACCAAACATTTTAATCTACAAAGAACATGAAAGAGAATTTCCTAAGAAACTGAATACTTCTGTTACATTTATTTTCTACACAGTGCACGTGTACCTACATATATATACACACACACACACACATACACACACACACACACATATATACACATACATATTTAGTATATGTACATATACTATATATGTATACACACACATATGAGAGTATATATACAAAGAATAAGAAATTTAACAAGGTAGTAACAAAATCACTCCAGTTGAGATTTTTGGATCTTGGCTATCATTCTATATACTAGCTATCCAGCCTAGTTTTGTGTCATTGAGGTATTTGATAAGCATGCCATCTATTCTTTTAACTTAATCCTTGAAAATAAATAACATTAGGCTAAGCACAGATCCCTGGAGTTGGTTGGAATTTTCTCTCTTGTCCTTTTAAATATCCCTCCACCCCAAGTACCAGGATGATTCTCTTTTTTCCAAAATTTCTTTTTGATCATTTTCTTTTTCCTAATTTTAGCAAATTATCCCCTTTCGACGTCCTTAGATTACCTTGACAGACTCAGTTCATTCTGATCTATCCTGACACTATTAACGACCAAGCCATGCTTTTCCAGTCATCTTCTGTTGACAGCCTCTGCTTTGAACTACTGTACATATCTTTCAAACATCCAAGTTGGTTGATGCATTCCCTGAGCATCTACAATGGTCTTTTTAAAAAAATACAATGCCTATTTCTTCTCTACAAATTTCTTTCTCTTTCTGCTTTCAGAATTTTACTCTTTGAGCTTCTATACTCGCTAGACTAACTCTCCATTCCTTCTGGGATAATTTGCCCTGAATAATTTTAGATGATGGAATCTTACCTATCCTTTTCCTGAACTGTTTGAAATCCCCTCTCCCCAATCAGGAGGTATTTCCTGGCCATCAAGACAAATTTAGAGTCTAAGAATCCTAACAGACCAGAGTTCTCTAGCTCAGAGAGGTGTTTCATTTATGGGGCTGGTCCTAATTTTCAGCTTCCTGTTGATCAACAAGGCATTCCAGCATTTTGACAAACTGAAAAATATTATATTGCTTTTGAGGTTCCATAAGCACTCAGGACACAGGTACTTTGTTTGTAGTTCTCTAGAGGTCACAACCAGAGTAATTTCCTTATACACATTCCTTTTTATGTCCTTTGATATGTATTATGTTCATAAAATTCATCACACCAATTAAAAAAAACACAGTTCAGGGAAATCAGATTGAATCCAACAAATGGCCCACTTTCACCCAATAGTCAAGGCTCACCAGCCTGAGCAACTGGATTAACCATTTATTTTGGCTCCTTAGAGCCTGTGCTGTAGAGATGTCCTGGAATGAACTCAGCCTGACTTGTTAGGATGCTTGCCATCCACCCAGCACAGAGGACATTTTCTCTGGCCTGGCTAGAAATCACCCTTCTCACTTTGCTGGAGTGTGCCTAACCCCTGGTACGTGTTGATCCCAGCCTTTGCTAAAATGTGCTGGGGTTGTCTGACTCTCAAAGAGATGCCTTGCAGCTGATAATGGAAGGACCATAACAGACTTCAGAAAATGAAGAACTCAAACAATGGTATTGTTCTAGGGATCCAGCAGGGCAGCTAGGTGGCACGATGGATGAGAGTGCTGAGCCTTAAGTCAGAAGATCCATCTTCATGAGTTCAAATGTGACTTTAGACTCTTATTAGCTATGTTACCTTGGGCAAGTCACTTAATCCTCTTTGCCTTAGTTTCTTCATCTGTAAAATAAGCTGGAGAAGGAAATGGCAAACCACTTCTGTATCTTTGCCAACCCCAAATGGGGTTATGAAGAGTCAGACATGACTAAACAAGACTTTTTTTGGGGGGGAGGTTCTCTGAGCATAGAAATTTTCAGGGCTGTTGGTTCAGTGACCATTCCTTTTTGTACCTGGGCTATTTCCTAGGACTGGTCCAAAGAAGCCTTCATGACTTGCCAAGTAGCAGATCTTTGAAAAGCCTTCTGGTTGAGAAAAGGGCTTTCTCTAAGAGCTCAAGTGATATTTTGAAAAATTCTTTTGTAAACTAGATTGTTAACCTGAACGCTATAATTGCGACTAGAATTTGCAAACTCGTTGATGCCTTTTGTATTGGGTTATTTTGTTGAGTTGTTTTCAGGGTACATTTGGAAAATGTAATAAGAACAAAAGCAAAACTTGAATTTTGTCGTCAAAAAACAAAGAAAAACAGTTAAACATACAAACTCTTTCTGGACCTTAGGTCAAAATTTGGCATGTTATAATGAGAGACAAAATGGTGTCATCAACAGAGCACTAGATTTTGACTTAGAAATCCAGGATTTGTATCCTGGCTCTGCTATTTATTACTCATATGACTTTGGCAAGTAACTCCCTCTAGCTGTATCTGTCTCCTCATCTGCAGTGAAGGGGCTGGATTAGAAGACATTTAGGATCTGTTCCAACTCCAAATCTATGGTTATCCTCTATTCCAAGTTCTAAAATGGGGTGGTCCCTTCCTTTTAAGGTTTCCATCATGGCAACCCCATCAACCAGCTCATATTTGTTGGTGAGGATCAGGTCCAGAACAGAAATTTCTTTCATTGTTTCCTTCATCTTTTAGAGGGTGAATTTTACAGATGAGAAAACTGAGGCAGAAAGAGGTCAAGCGACTTGTCCTGAGTCACACAGTTAGTAAGTGTCTGGGGCTGGATTTGAACTCAAGCCATCCTGAGTCTAGGGTTCTTACCCACCATGCCACCTATCTGAAGCTAGATGATACAATAGAGTTCTGGGTCTGGAGTCAGGAAGACCTGAGTTCAAATCTGGCCTCAGATATCTACTATATGTGTGACCCTACACAAGTCACTTAATCTCTTTTAGCCTCAGCTTCCTTATCAGTAAAATGTAGAGAAAAATAACACCTCTCTGATAAGGTTCTGCCAAGAATCAAATGAACTAATACTTGCAGAGCACTTACTATGGCACTTAGCATAGTAAGTGCATAATACATGCTTAGTTCCTTCCTATTCCTTACCAGTCCCCTTTCCCACTCCCCACTTTTAATCATAGATCTCATTCTATCAAAAATCAGTGATAACTAGGAGGTGAAATTTTTCTCTTTGCATTAGGATTTCAGTTTGTTAGTGATATTTTATAAAAAACAAATAAAAATGGTTAACATTTATATAGTGCTTACTATATGCTGCACAATTGTTATCTCATTTGTCTTTGTATAAGCATTTGAGGTCATGGGGTTTTATTTGGGGTCCTTTCTTTTAATTTTATCTGTTCCAAATTCCTCAGCATTTCTAGTACTGTCCTTCTTCCTATCCTACTACTGAGTTAGGTATCTAAGTTGGTGGATATGTAAGCATTTTTCCTCCTTTTCCTTATGAGCTTAAAACCCTTTTGATTAGATTTTCAATGCTCTAGGCAAATATGTTCTTACCAGACCTACCTATATGCTTCCAATCCCTGGCCACAAGTCTGCCATTCCTCTATTTTAAGTCACAATTAAGAAATCCAAATTCCATTCTCAGACACCATGATCTTTACCTGATGTCCATTTCCTAAACTTCCCTTTCTCTTTTAAAGTCCTTAACTTCATTCAGCAGCAGGGATGAAAATACTACCTGCGCTTTGTCTCTCCACTGTCTTCGTCATTTTGATATTCCCACTCCATTTTAGCCAAAAATTTCTACTGCTTTATATTTTAAAAAATCACAGTTCCTAATGGACTGATTTTGAGTTTCCCTTCCTCTCCTTGACCACTGTCTGGCAGAGGTGCTAAAGGAATAATGAAATGCCCCACAGGTAGGCCGCAGCCGGAAGAGAGAGCTAAATTGAAGGGGGGCAGATAATCCACAAATTGGACAGTCTGCTCCTGAATACACACAAATTGATCGAATTCATTTAACTACTAGTATAACTGCTTATGGGGAGGGTGGCCTGGTGAAAAAAAAATTGATGAGCTGGTTAATGTGGTCTTATTGGCTAGACAGTTTTAATGTCATGTGGCTTTAAGGGTCTTGTTTAAAAAAAATAATGTGGAGATTGCATTATAATGGGTCTGGGTCCAGCTGCAGAGATGTGTCTCTGGGGGCCTTTCTTGCATTAGGCTTTCTGTTCTGGGCTCCTTTGGGGTGGAAGAGGGTAACATATCATATCGAACACTGTTAAGTGCTAACAATGCAGTGAGTCCTGTCCAACACAAATAATGCTGGGTAGGGGCTTTAGCCTGAAAAAGGATAATCTTTTCCTTATCCTGAACTGAAAAGAAGAATAGGATGTCTTGAGTTTGGGGGTAGGGTTAGAAAGTGGCTGGAGTGGTTCCTGCTTAGATAAGGTAAGAAAAGAATATATAGTAGGCATATAGGCATATAATAATATATATATATGTGTGTGTGTGTGTGTGTGTGTGTGTGTATACATGCAAACATATATATGCACATTCTATATACACAGATACATATAGAGACAGATAAGCTTTAGTAGCTTAAAACTGCACTAAAACTTTTGGAACACCCCGTATATTCATATATTACACACATATACATATATAGACACTAGTAAGTGTCTATTGCAAGTAAGATTGTGACATGACTGGGACAGTCACTTAACCTGCCTTTCTAATTTTTCTCAACTGTAAAATGGAGATTAGATTGTTGATGAAGATCAAATGAGCAAACATATGCAAAACACTTTGCAAACCCTAGGTGCTTTATAAATGCTAGCAATGATGATAGGGATATTGATACTTATAATCTATGAAAGAATACATCTATATACATATATGTATATGTACACACATATACATATACACATATGTACATACATATATACACATGTATGCATGTATATGTACACACATGTATGTATACACTTGTATGCATCTATCTATCTGTCTAATCCAATGGAGAAGAAAATGGCTAACCATTCCAGTGTCTTTCCCAAGAAAACGCCAAGGACAGTATTGGTGTACCACAGTTTATGGGATCACTAAGAGTTGGGCGTGGCTGAACAGCTACGTAAACTAACAACTGTCAAACTAGACAGCCAGCTAGCTAGCTAACTAGCTATCTCTCCAACTTGTTCTATGAGACTCCTGGCCTATTCCAGAGGTAAAAGAGAAGAAATTAGCCAAACTTATGTTTTACATTCTACCCAACTCAATTTGAACTTACCCAAACTTATTTTAGGATGTGTCCTTCCTGAAACCCGCCCTAACCAGGCACAATGGTATCTTCTCTGCATTCCTAGATGCTGACGTTTTGTCTGTGCTTCCTTAAGTGTTCTCAACCATCACACTCCCTATAAAGCCTTTCCTGAACCCCCAAAGCTGCTGATGTTCTCACCTTCCTCCATCAAAATTGTTCATTTCCTCGAAAACTGAAAATAAATAATTTATATAATTAAAAAAAAACTAAAGAGGACCTGGACTAGGGTAGTTACATTGTGAGTAGAGAAAAGAGAACAGAAGGGAGAGATGTTAAAGTGGAGTGGAGAAGACTTGGCTAAGGATTAGATACTAGATAATTATATAACCTTTTTATGTTTAGCTTTCTGCTTTAAGCTTTTAATCAAAATGTAAAGATAGATAGCTATATGTATGCATGCAAATATAATAAAGATGTGAAATATGAAAAAAATTATTCATTTCCATTGAGACTTTAATGTTTACTCCTCTGTGTAGAAGATAAGTTTTTTTGAAGGCAGGGAATTTCATCTTTGCCTTTGAATCCCTGGTGCCTAGGATACTGTCTGGCACATAGTAAGCACTCAGTAAATACTTATTTAAATGTACTATAATTGTCCCACCATTTCAGCAATGCTTTATGCTTTTGTCTTTGTGATTTCTTACGTAGTAGTGTCGCTCTTTAGCTACTCACGTAGGTTGCAAGCATCTGGAGAACAAGAACCATAACTCATACTCCCAGGATAAATCTGAGCACACAATAGGTACACATTTCAATATTTATTGATTTGAAATCCATGTCTCCTGGGAACCTTAGCACCCCCAAGGGATTGCTAAAGTCCCAGAAAACCTTGAGCCCTCATACATAACTTTCTTAATCTTTCAGGGTTGTTTTGTTTGTTTAATCCTCAAAAGATAATTTCTGCATGAAGACAGAGATGGTTTCATTTTTGTCTCTGTACGCCCTACTCCAATATACACAGAGTACAATGTCTAGTACATAATGGAGACTTGATAAACACTTACCAATTGATTGATTGAACTTTATTCCTTGGTGACTCATCTATCATTTGGACAAGGAAGGATTTCCCAGCTTCCTTAAAGAAAAACATTTCTCTGGCTTATGAACTCCATTTCAAGAAGCTCAAGTTGCTGTGGCTAGTGGTCCTCTCATTCTATTTTGTATTTTTACAGCACTCTGGTGTCTCCTGGGGATTTGGCACCAGTCAGTTTCTCAGCTTTCTTGGTATATTTTTGCAAATTGATCATCATTCCATGATCTTTCTGATCACTCTGCTTTTTGGACTTTTTCACACTCTGAGCAAGTCCTAGTTCTACTTTATTTTATTTCATTCTATTATCCCAGTTCTATGAGTCATCCCTCATCCCTTGGATTTAATTTTCCAGTAGACCCTTCAATGGGTCACAGGTTAGGCTGAAAAGCTGGTCAGTTTTATAATCCATTTTTTTTCCAATTAAAATCCCTAGTAGAGTAACATCTGCTTTTTGGTCTTCCCTGGGAATGGACACATCTCTCTCTCTCTCTCTCTCTCTCTCTCTCTCTCTCTCTCTCTCTCTCTCTCTCTCTCTCACACACACACACACACACACACACACACACACACAGATTCAATTGACTCCAACTTATTCCTTTCGTCAGGACACTGGGGAAGCAGGTGGCTAGACACACAGAGGTTGGCCTGGGAGCCAGGGCTGAGGTGGACAAGAAAAGCTAACACACTGCCAAGTAGTTAAGGCCTCCAAGCTTTCTGCCTGCTATGACTCTGCCTCACTCATCTTTCCTATTTCAAGATGGCAGCCTGAACTATGGGGCTTCTCTTTTCCCTCCTAACCCTGGCTTAGCAGCCTGATTATGATCTCCACTATTACTGACCTTGCTTCCTTCTCTCTACATCTGTGTCTTTCCAGGACCTTTCATCTGTCTCTGCAGTGGGGCTACAATTGTGCTCCTAGTCTTAGCTTGTAACCTGAATCTGGTCAACACTGGGCCAGGCAGGTCAGCAGAGAAGGTCTTAATCCTGACACCTTTGATAAAGCAGATAAAGCAGATTCATAAAGAGGAAGAATTGGGATCAGATGACACCCAGAGCCCTATTTAGGGCAAGGTACATAGAGATTGAACTCAGGGAACCAGCATCTGAAGGGGGTGCCTCCTTCCAGAAGCAGTCTTCTCTTCAGGGAAAGAAAAGAGAGGAAGACACCAAGTCTCCGCTGGATTAGCTCTTGAATAAAAAGTAGGTGAGAATAGTGTCCATTGGAGGGATAATGTTCCTATAAATCCAGTATGGACCTGGGCAGTAGGGAAATGAAATTCCTGGGAAGTATATAGAAGAGCATCAGTTTCTTCTACAATCTACTGGACCACTTTTCACTTTACAAGAAGGGAATTTCAGAGACTTCGCTTCTCCAGGGAAGGATGTATTTTTGTCTGGGAAGAGAGGGAATGCTTGGGAAGAGAAGAGATGGCAAAATGCCTGGGTGGGGATGGTCAATGGAATGTAAAGCATGGTCTGTGTGGCCTGGACATGGTGGATTTGGTGACTTGACACTCACTTACCATTCAAGAAAACTCAGTCCCAAGGTAGGAGTTCTAAAGATGAGTGGACTAACTCCACCAAAGAGAGAAGAACTGGGTGAGTAGAGACAGAGTCCCTGAAGGTCCAGTCCAAAGGGTGCTTGAAAGGTAGAGAGAAGAGAGGCATCAGCAAGGTATGTAGGATTTCTCATAAAGAAGGGAGCCTTCAGAACTTCTTCAAGAGTTTCTGCCTAAGGAGAGGGAGGTATTTGTGGGGCATGGGCCCTCCAGAGACAGGATCCTAATATCCTCTGACTCCTTGAATTGAATATTCCTTAAGAATTCTCTGTCATTGCTCTAAAGCCACAAAGACCACTAGCAATGTATGACTCTATGAACATTTAAGGTTTATAGCCTGAACTCAGAACAGTACGTCAGTTTTCTTCATGATTTCTTATTACTAAACAAATCCCATTAGGATGGCCAATCCCTCCTTTTCCCACAATGCCACACGGTGTAATTTCACATCTTCAGTCCACAGGATCAGCAATGAATTGTCCTGTAAGGTCTTTCTCGTCTCTAAATACCCCATTTCTGAAGTAACTTTTGAACCTGCACTTTTCCTTATGTTTGACTTAATAACAATCCCTTTCATCTGTATGAGGCTTTAAAAATTTTCCAGAGCACGTTCTCAACTCATTTGCAGTAAGTAGGTAGGAAAAATATCATTAGTCCATTTTATACATGAAGAAACATGCTGGGAGAGTTTAAGTGGTTTGACTAAGGTAGCACATCCAGATGCTAAAATGCAGGTCTCCTGACTCCTAGCCCCGTACCCTTTCCAATACTGTGTAGGCTTAAAGGTCACCAGAGACCTGATTCATTTGGACATCTTCATTTTAAGGACTGTTGAGCCTGGTCTAATGTAAATGGTCAGGGAGGAGGGAGAGGGGGAGGAAGCCAGTGGAGAAGGGAAAAGCTGCTCTTGCAACTATAGATATCAATAACTGCTCGTTAGTGAGGGAGAGGTCAGGGCACCTGCCGATAATGATCCCTGCATTACAGTACTTAATGGAAATGGTGCTGTACCTGCCCCATCAAAAACTAATCTGCCCGGGAGAGACCCTAGCACAAACACAGCAAGAATACAATCCCCGCTGGGGCCAGCCCTTTGAACGAAGTCCAAAGCCATTAGTACCAGAAGGCTCAGGCTGGAAGTCCTGTGGGTCCTGCTGATTTAGGCAGAGTAGTGGCACCAGCCATTACTGGGTTCAGGCAGGGGGTAGGGAAAGCAGCTCAGGAACATTTGCCTGCACTTGCAACCAAGCTCTTGCAACCCAGGCAGGGCTGGGATATGGAGGCAAAACTGCCTCAGAGGGAACTTTGAGAAGATTGAACCTGCTGGGCTCAGATAATCTTTGGGTAAGAAACTCTCCCAGACCTTCCCTCCCTTAGTACCTACCCGTAGAGCTGCCATACTTTCTGTTCATTCAAACCTTTTTCTGGGACATAGCAGAATAGCACCATCACATAACAGAAAGATCAAGAGAAAGGCAAACCAAGCTTTGGTTCTCCCTTTGCCAACATGTGTGCATGTGTGCATGTGTGTGTGTGTGTGTGTGTGTGTGTGTGTGTGTGTGTGTATGTTTGTGTGTTGGAAAGTGTATATATACTAACGAGTGGGAGTTAAGATTGGT
Organism: Phascolarctos cinereus; assembly: GCF_003287225.1. Taxonomy (NCBI): domain Eukaryota; kingdom Metazoa; phylum Chordata; class Mammalia; order Diprotodontia; family Phascolarctidae; genus Phascolarctos; species Phascolarctos cinereus. The sequence continues at coordinate 139,209,058 of NW_027555625.1, forward strand.
TGATTTGTCCTCCTAGACTATGAAGCTTTGACATAGCCATCCTTCCACCAGTGATCTCTGAGCTAAGTAGACACGTACTTGAGCAGTTCACTGAAAAGAACTCAAGATGAAGAATAAGGAGACCTGGGCTCCAGCACACTAAACTTTGGAATCTCAATATGGGTCTGAGTCCTAGCTTTTGTAATTTAGCTGTATGATTTTGGGAATGTCATTTCTGCCCTCAGAAGACCAGGATGGGTTAAAAGGTGATCCCTAAAGTTTCATGTAGCACGAATTAGTCTGTGATTCTTAAGTTCCATGACACTGTACCAGCTCTGCAACTAGCTTATTGTGTGATTTTGGGTCAAGTCAATAAAGACTTCTTGACTTCAGTTTTTTCGTCTGTCAAGCAGGGATAATACCGTACCTGGTGAAAATTGTAAGTGTGAGAATCTGAAAACAGTAACATATGCCAAAGTACCCTGAAAAGTAAATTTTTTGACAAGTAAAATGTATGAAAAGAGGGCTCTCAACTCCTACTTAAAACAGCCCAGCCCAACTAGATTTGTGTCCCCAAAGTACCAGAAGACTGCTCTAAACCAGCCTCCCACACCATCTTCTTCCCCCACTCTCCCAGCTGAGTACTTTCATCTCATCCTTTACTGAGAAAATAAATTGTTTTCTGTGAGCTTTTTCAGTGTAATGGATAGAGATCTGGGCTTGGAGACAAGAAGCTGAGTTCAAATCCTACTCTGTGACACTCTGGTACTTAACCTTCTTAGTTTCCTTATTTTGTAAAAGATGGGTGGGACCAGCTGGATTCTAGGGATTCTAAGTTCCAGCTCTAAGTCTATGATTCTATACCTCTAAACCCCTTAACATTCTCCTTGACTTTTACCTCAGAATAAGACATGAGCCTTTATCAAGTCCAATCTTTATAAACACACCCTTGAACCTATTGCTTCCTATCTTGTCTAGCACATTTTCTCCATAACTCTCCCTCTGCCTTCTACCTCTCCTTATCAACTGGCTCCTTCTTTGCTGTCCACAAACATGCCTCCATGTCCTCCATTCTGAAAACAACAACAACAACAACAATACCCTCGCTAGATTCTACCATCCCCTTGAGCCTGCCATCACATTTTTCTTAAAACTCCTGGGGGAAGGGGCAGGGAAATTATCAACCTCCATTGCCTCCTCTTCCTCTTTTCTCACTCATTTCCCAAACCTCTGCATTCTAGCTTTTGACCTCATCACTCAACTGAAACTCCTCCCTTCAAAGTTACCAAGGATGTCTCAATAGCTAGACCTGGTGACCTTTTCTAAAACACCACCCTCCTTGGCCTCTTTGCATCATTTGACTGGATTCATTGTTCTTTTTTTCCCCAAAAAATCATTTGCCTTTTCCAAACTTCCCTGTTTATGTCAAGGGCATAACCATCCTTCCAATCACCCAGATTCACGACCTTGGTATCATTCTTGACTGCCCTCTTTCCCTTACTCCACATATCCAATCAGTTAACAAATCTAGGCTTTTATAACCCCACCACATCTCTTACATCTATTCCCTGTTCTCTCCTTTCATGGCCACTGCCATAATTTAGGTTCCCATCCACTCTTTCCTAGATTATTTCAATAGATTGTCAATTGATCTTCCTATAACAAGTCTCCCCATTCCAATTCATCCTCCACACAGCTGCCAGAGAGATTTTCCTAAAACATAGTTCTGACCATATCACTATTCTACTCAATAAACTCCAATGACTCCCAATTGCCTCTAGGATAAAATATAAGCTAATCTGGCTTTAAAAGCCCTTAACACTCTGGCTCCAAACTACCTTTCCAGCCTTGTTAAACATTACTTCCTTTTCTTCTACAGTTGAGTCAATCTGGCTGCTTGCTGTTCTTCATGCACAATCTTCCATCTCTATGCCTTTTGACCTGGCTGTCCCCCATATCTAGGAAGCATTCCTCCCTCACTGCTTCCCCTTAGATTTACTTCAGAATTCTCTCTCTGTGTCTCTGTCTTTCTCTGTCTCTCTCTGTCTTTCTCCTTCTCTCTCTCTCTCTCTCTCTCTCTCTCTCTCTCTCTCTCTTTCTCTCTCTGTCTCTGTCTGTCTGTCTCTCTCACATATATGTATATATGTGTATATATATGTATGTATGTATATATACATATACATATACATATATATATATATATATATATATATATATAAATTTCAGTACACTTATTCATGTATTTGTCATCTCCTCCAATAGAATATGACTTCCTTAAAGGCAGAGACTGTTTAATTTTTGTCTTTGCTCAGGACAATGCCTGCCATATAGAAGACAAATGTGCATAGATTGATTCATTGATTAGGTTGGCTGAATTTTTCTTGCTCTAGTACCTTTTTAAAGCAGATTACTCCAGAGACACTTCCACTCCTTTTCTAAGCCTCTTTTCCTTTTCTTTGCCCAAAATATGGGACGTCTGCAAAGTCTTTAGCCTACCCTGCCCACACCTATCTTTTTCTGAATTGCTGCTATCTAAAGGTGAAGGGAAGAAGTATTTATATAACATCTACTGCATGTCAGCCACTGTGGTAAATGCCTTACAAATATCCTATTTAATCCTCACAACAAGCCTGTGAGGAGGGTGCTGTACCTAGCACTCTATATACTGTACCACCTAACTGCCCCCAAATTAGTTTTTCTAAAAGTCTGCCCCATAATTCTTGCCTGTGGCTTCTTTATCCTTTCATTTTCTTGAGATCACAGAATCTGAGAGTCAGAAGGGATCTCATACCTGCAATTCTTAAAAATGGTATCACTAATACTACAGCTAGAAGGAATATACATAGACTGAGAGTACAGGTATACGGTGAATTTGAAGGAATGACAAAAAAATTAAGGGGCGAGAAAAAGGAGTGCACTGGGTAGAAAGGAAGGGAGAGGTAGAATGGGGTAAACTATTTCACACGAGGAGGCATGAAAGACCTGTTACAGTGAAGATGATGAGAGGGTGGGTAATGAGCATCGCTTGAACCTTACTCTCATCAGTATTGGCTTAAAGAGGGGATCATACACACAAACAGTTGAATATAGAAATCTATATTACCTGACAGGGAGGTAGGAAGGGAGGAGATCAAGTAAAGGGGGCTCAAGGGAGGGCAGATCAGGGTAGGTGGTAGACAGAAGCAAAACACTGGTGATGAAAGAAAGGGTGAATGGAGAGAGGATAGGTAGGAGGAACAATAGGGTGGTGGGAAATACATAGTTAGTCATTATAACTGTAATGTGAGTGGGATAAACTCTCCCACAAAATGGAAGTGGGGATCAAAAACCAGAATCCTACAATACGTTTCTTACAAGAACACATTTGAAGCAGAGAGACACATACAGAGTAAAGGTAAAGAGCTTGAGCAGAATGTTATGCCTCAGCTGAAGTTAAGAAAAAAAAAAAAGCAAGGATAGCAATCCTGATCTCAGACAAAGCAAAATTGACCTAATTAAAAGAGATAAGGAAGAAAACTACTTCTTACTAAAAGGTATCATAGACAATGAAGCAATTATCAATATTAAACATATATACACCAAATGGTATAGCATCCAACTTCTTAAAGGAGATACAGGAAGAAACAGATAGCAACTACGAGGGACCTCAACTGCCCCCTCTCAGAACTCAATAAATCCAACCAAAAATAAATAAGAAAGAAACTAAGGAGGCAAATAGAATATTAGAAAATATGACAGACGTTTGGCATAATTTAGACATAAAGAGTGACACCATAAGCAAATTATTAAAGCAAGGAATAGTCTACCTGTCAGATCTATGGAGAGGGGAAGAATTCATGACCAAACAAGATATAGAGAGCATTACAAAATGTAGATTAGATAATTTTGAGTATATTAAATTAAAAGGCTTTTGTGCAAACAAAACCAATACAACCAAGATTAGAATGAAAGCAGAAGCTGCAGAACAATCTTTACAGCAAGTGTCTCTGATAAAGGCCTCATTTTTCAAATATGTAAAGAACTGAGTCAAATTTACAAGAATACAAGCCATTCTCCAATTGATAAATGGTCAAAGGATATGAATGGGCAGTTTTCAAATGAAGAAATCAAAGCTATCTATAGATATATGAAGAAGTGCTCTAAATCACTTTTGATGAAATAAATGCAAATTAAAACAACTCTGAGGTACCATCTCACATCTATCAGATTGGTTAATATGACAGAAAAGGAAAATGATAAATGCTGGAGAAGATGGGGGAAAATTGGGACACTGATGCACTGCTGGTGAGCTGTGAACTGATTCAGCCATTCTGCAGAGAAATTTGGAACTATGTCCAAAGAGCAACCAAGCTGTGCATACCTTTTGATCCAGCAATATCACAACTAAGTCTGTATCCCAAAGAGATCATAGAAAGGACAAAAGGTCCTACATGTGCAGGGGTATTTATAGAAGCCCTTTTTGTAGTGGCAAAATATGGAAATTGAGGGGATCAGTTGGGGAATGGATGAGCAAATTGTGGTGTATGAAAGTAATGAAATATTATTGGAAATGATGAGAAGGTGGATTCCAGGGAAACCTGGAAAGACTTGTATGAACTGATGCAGAGTGAGGTGAGCAGAACCAGAACATTGTACACAGTGTCAGCAGCATTGTGTGATGATGAAATATGAATGACTCGGCTTTTCTCAGCAACACAGCAATCCAGGGTAAATACAAAGTACTTATGAGGGGAAACGCTATCGATGTCTAGATAGAGAACTGATGGACTCTGAATGCAGATCAAAGTAAATTTTTTTCATTTACTTCATTCCTTGTCATTTTTTCTTTTGATCTGTTTACTTTTTTTCTTTTTCTTTCTTTTTTTTTTTTTAAGGCAATGGGGTTAAGTGACTTGCCCAGGGCCACACAGCTAGTAACTGTCAAGTGTTTGGTCTGAGGCCATATTTGAACTCAAGTCCTCCTGACGTCAGGGCCGGTGCTCTATCATCCACTGTGCCACCTAGCTGCTCTGACCTCTTTCACAATTGTAACTAATATGGAAATATTTTTACATGAATGCACATGCACAAACTATATCAAACTGCCTACCATTTTCAGAGGGGTGGAAAGGAAAGTTTGGAACTCAAAATCTTGTAAGAATGAGTGCTGAAAATTTTCTTCACACGTAACTGAGGGGAAAAAAAATAACATACTATTTAGAAAAAAAAAGGGATCTTGGCAGCCATCTACTCCAACCTATACATGAAAGAAACTCTCACTATAACACATCAGATGAGTGGTCATCTAACATTGGCCTAAAGACCTCCAAGGAAGTAGAAATTAACACCTCTCAAAAGACAGCAGATTCAATTTTTGTGTATCTCTAACTGTGGAAAAGCTTTGTTTTTCATTTTTCCTGATATCAAGTCTAAATTTCTCTTTTTAATAAACTTCCATCTCATAGTTATTGGTTCTGCCCTCTAAACCCAAATAGAACATGTCATAATTTATATAACAACTCTTCAAATCCTTAAAAAAAGTGATCATGTCACCTCAAATCTTTCTCTTCTACACACTGTGCAGTTCTTTCAATAGATTCCCACATGGTGTTGACATAAAGCCCTTTACTACCCTAGGTCATACTGCTGACCTATTGAGTTTGCAGCCCACTAAAACCCTGAGATCTCTTTCAGACACACTGTGATCTCACCATGCCTCCTCCATCTTATATTTATGACACTGTTTTTTTTTGTGCCCAAGTGTGAGACGTTACATCTGTCACTACTAAAATTAATTTTATTATCTGTAGTTCCATATTCTATCCTGTGAAACTCTTTTGGGATCCCAAGACAGATATGCTACTAGTTTTATGTCATCTGCAAATTTGATGAACATATCATCTAAGATTTTATGTAAGTCATTGAAAAAAATGTTTAAAAAGTACAGGGTCCAAGTTTAGGACCCTGGGGGAAGGCTGCTGGAGGCTTGTCAAATTGACATAGAACCATTAATAATTACTTTAAGTTCTGCCATCCAATCAGTTCTGAATCTGCTATTGCCTAGAGGTTCCCAAACTTATTTAGCCTATCACCCCTTTCAAAAAAATTACTCCATAAACCCCACCCCCCAAAAAAACTACTTTCTTTAACTCTTTAACATTTTTTTAAAAAATTTGCATCACCTGAGGCTACTACTGCCCCTCCCCTCATTGTTCCAATGTCCCCCACGGACGGTATCTCTCACTGTGGGAACCTATGTCTGTCTATCTTTTGCATAAGCTTACTATGAAATACTTTAACAAAACCCTGGTGAAAATCCAAATGCTTTATGTATGGCATTCCCCCATTTGCCAGTTTAGCAATCCTGTCAAAAAAAGGAAATGAGCTTAGTCTGGCCTTACCTGCTCTTAGATGAGCCATGCTGTCTCTCTGTAATCATCATTTCTGTTTTTAGGTGTTCACTAATCATCTCTTTAATAATTTGTTCCATAATTTTCCCCAAAATGTAAGCCAAGTTCACTGGTTATAATTTACAAGCTCTGTTCTCTGATCCTTAAAAATAAAAGTCAGGACATTTGCCCTTCTCCTTCCTGCGGTACCTGTCCTCTTTCTCACAGTCTTTCAGATATTACTGGCAGGGGCTCAGCATTCATAGCTGCCCATTCTTTCAGTACCTAAGGATGTATATCATTCACCTGGGTCAGGTGACTTGAATTCATCTGGGGTCACTAGATCCTTCATCATTTCCAGTTCAAAGGTCATTCTCCACTCTATTTCTACTGGGAAGCATAGAACCATAGACCTGAAATGGCCCTTAGATATCATGAAGTCTAACCCCATCATTTTGAAGATGAGGAAACTGAGGCCCAAAGGGATAAACTGGCATGATTAAGCCCACAGACATGATAAAGTCTGGACCAAAATCTCAGTTACCTGACTTTGAGTCTGTGACCTTTTTAAATACACAGAAGTGTTATAGAATGAGAAATGTTGGGACATCCCTTCAGTAATCACCTAATTCTTTCTCACTATAATTAATTTATGCAACATACTTTAAGATGCATTAATAACTCATAGGCAAGATCTCCTTAATTTTTGCAATCAAGGGAGGCTGGAAATGACAGGACTTTTCTTCTATTTTGCAAATGGGGGGATTGAGATATAGGAAAGGGGAAAAAAAGCTTGTCACAAATCATACTTCTAGCCAGAGAAGGAAATAACATAATTTCCCTAATTAATCCAGGACTTTTACCACTAGGAAGCAACAGTTGGTGTCCCCTAAAGGTCATTGGATATTTGCCTAGTGGCCTGTGTATTGCCTTTTATGCTTTTTTCCATGTGAGGAGGGGAAGAGAGCTCAGTAATAGATTCTCTGCCTATTTGCCTGACATCCTAGGGAACTATTTAAATTGCTTGTAATAGGGTGTCCAAATCTTGACAGTATTACTCTTTCATTGCTAGGAAACTGTTTTAAATGAAAATCCTTGTGTCATTCAGACACAGTGAAGCAGGAGGTATTTTTGTTTGTTTTTGTTTTATAAATGAACATTTAAGAAATTATGAGGAAAAATAAGTTTGGGGGACTTTGCCTTTTCCTGACAAGTCCTGGTGAGAAAGACATCTCTGATTATCAGACAGTGCTGAACACAGGGGGTTTACTTCCCTGCCTGGCTGCCATGTGGACCTTATCTAATCTCCACTCTCATGCCTCCAGTGATGCTACTGCTGATGCAACTCCCTCCTTTGAGTCTTTGACAAGCCACATGCCTCCAAATGCAATTTAAGATAAGTAAACCAATGGGAGTGATAGAGAGGTCTCACAGCTCAGTTTCCAAGTCCATGTTCAACTTTTTAGAAGAAAAGAAATTGAAATCAAGGAACAGCTGACAAAAATTTTCACCACTTTTCCTTTTCATCCCCATATTTGGTCATTTCACTGTATATTCTGTTCTCGACTGGGCAGAACCTTAAGGAGAAGGAAAGGTAGTGTGGTGGAAAGAGTCCTACACCTGGAGTCAGAAGACCTGAGATCAAGTCTGTTTGATCTAACTGAATAACCCTGGACACATAGACTTTTTCTAGACAGCATCATTAAATAAAAGATTTAAGAGTAATTAGAAAGGGAAGCCATGATCAAGAAGAGAGTCAACAAAGATTCATCAAAAACAGGTCATGTCAAAGTAACCTTATTTCCTTTATTGGTATAATTATTAGACTGGCAAATCAGGGAATGTCATAAACACAATATACTTGGACTTCAAGAAGTCTTGGACAAAGTCTCAAAATCTCCTTGTAGATGAGATAGGAAAAAAAAGGGATAAGATCATTGGGTGGATTCAGAGCCAGTTGATAACCAGACCCAAAAAGTGATGATTAATGGATCAATGTCAGACTGGATTTAGTTTTCTTCTTAACTTTCTTCTGTTTAGTATTTTAATCAGCAGCTTTGATAAAGCTACTGACATAATAATCAAATCTGTGGATGACACAAGACTAGAGTTTGAGCATTGAAAGGAAGAGAATATTTAGCATATTTAATGACAACATCAAATTCCAAAACATATCTCAACAAAATATAAAAATGGACTTCTTGTCCAGTTGTTTTTCATTAGTGTCTGACTCTTTGTGACCCCATTTCAGATTTTCTTGGCAAAGAGACTGGAATACTTTGCTACTTTCTTCTCCAGTTCATTTTACAGATAAGGAAACTGAGGTAAAAGGGTTAAGTGATTTGCCCAGGGTCACACAGCTAGTAAATGTCTGTGGCTAGATTTAAACTCATGGAACTTTCTAATTCCAAGCCCAGTGCTCTATCTACTGTTTCACATAGGTGCCCCCAAAATAGACTAGATTTAGTTTAAAAAATTAGTCAGAAATCCCAAATCTTTATATGTAGACTTAATCTCTCTCCTGAGTTCTGATTTAATATCACTGACTGGCTATTTGGCATTACAAACCGAATGTCAAACTGAATGTCAAATTCAAGATGACCAAAACAGAACTCATTGTCTTCTTCTCAAAAACCCATAGTTCTTCTGAATGCCTCCATTTCTATTGAGTGCAACACTACAACCTTGGAATCATCCTTGATTCCTTACTCTCAGTGATCCCATATATACAATCAATTGCCAAATCTTGTCCTTTCTGTTTCCACAACATCTCTTGTACCTGTTCCCTTCTCTACTCATGCAGCCATCACCCTGGTCCATCCTCTCATCTCCTTTTGCTTGTACTATTGCAACATCTGCCTAATTGGTCTCCCTGCCTTGAGTCTCTCACTTCTACAAGCCCTCCTTCAGCTGCCAAGGCAATTTTCTTTTTTTAGGCAATTGGGGTTAAGTGACTTGCCTAGGGTCACACAGCTAGTAAGTGTCAAGTATTTGGTCTGAGGCTGGATTTGAACTCAGGTCCTCCTGACTTCAGGGCCAGTGTTCTTTCCACTGTGCCACCTAGCTGCCCTCATAAAGTGTTTTTCTTAAAGTACAGATCTGATATGATCGCTCTACCACTCAATAAACTCAAATGACTCATTATTTCCTCAGTCTAATACAAACTCCTATGTTTGGCATTTGGTATCCTTCATAATTTGGACCCAGTCTATCTCTCCAGCCTTATTGTACATTGCTCCCCTTCATGTGCTCTGTGGGACAACCAAACATGCCATCTTGCTATTCCTCACACACAACACTCCATTTCCCATGTCTAGGCCTTTTTGTCCAGGTTATATATCCAATGCCCAAAACTTAACTTCTTTCTCCCCTTGACCTCTCAGAATCTCTAGTTTCCTTCAAGGTCCATATTAAACGTCACCTTCCACGTGAAACCCTTCTTGATCCCTTCAATTCCCCCAAATTATTTTGTATGTATTTGCTACCTGATAAAGTGTGAGTTACTTGAAGGCAGGAGCTGATTTTGGGGTATTTTTGTTTGTTTTTTGTTCTTTACTTTGTGTCATCAGTGCCTAGTTCAGTGTCTGGCATGTAGTAAATGCTTAATGAATGTTTGTTGACTGATTAAGTTCTAATCTTGAGTTCTAAAAATTCAACCCCACAAGAAGAGGATGTGAGAAGAATAGTTAGATAATCATTCGTGTGAGAAAGACTTGGTGGTTTTGTTGACTACATGTTCAATATGAGCAAAAAGCATGGTGGGATATCTAAACTAGTCAATGCCTTCCTTATTTCCTTCCTTCCTTCCTTCCTTCCTTTTCTCTCCTCTTTCTTTCTCTCCCTTCTTTCCTATCTTCCTTCCTTCTCTTTCTTCCTTTCCTCTTTTCCTTCCTTCCTGTTTTTTTATCTTTTCTTTCCTTCCTTCCTTCCTTCCTTCCTTCCTTCCTTCCTTCCTTCCTTCTTCCTCCTCCCTCCCTCTCTCCCTCCCTCTCTCCCTCCCTCTCTCCCTTCCTTCCTTCCTTCCTTCCTTCCTTCCTTCCTTCCTTCCTTCCTTCCTTCCTTCCTTCCTTCCTTCCTTCCTCTCTTCTCTTCTCTTCTCTCTCCTCTTTCTTTCCTTCCTTTTTCTGGGTACATGATTCATCAACATAGAGAACTCTCAGTGATTTTCCTAAGCATAGATCTGCCCATGCCAACCCTCTACTTAAACTCCAGTGTCTATCTATTACCTCTAAAATCAAACATAAGAGCCTTTGTTTGCCACTGAAGTTTTTCATAACTTGGCCCCTTGCTACCTTTCCATCCTTTTGCACCTTATTCCCTTCCATTCACTTTATGATCCCTCTATACCGAGCTATACTGAACCTCCTACCTGACACTCCATCTATCTTTTTTTGTGCCTTTAACATTGGCTGTCCTACGTTCCTTCCTTACCTTTACAACTTAGTTTCCCCGGCTTCCTTCAACTTTAAGCTCAAAACTCAGTTTCTAAAGGTGGTCTTTTCCCCCACTCTTTTATTGATAATATCTGAGATTACCTTCCATCTACTCTGTAGATATCTTACATTTATTTAAATATTTACATGTTATCTCTCCCATTAGAATGTGAGTTTCTTAAGGCAACTTCCTTAAGGCAGTTCCTTGGGTTTTGTTTGTTTGTTTTCTGTTCTTAGCAGGGTGCCTGGCACTTAGTGAGTGCTTTCTGATTAATTGAAGAAGCATGTCTTATCTAAACCTTATCTATCTCCTCTGATATCTAGTAGGGTGTGCATACTGTAAGCACTTAACAAATGCAGTGAATTGAATTGATGCTAACCTAAATCTACCTCAGGTTAGAAGTTGGATTAACTCTCCTTAGCATCCATTCCAGACAGAGTTGGGGCAAAGTAGAGGAATGGGGCCTAGGTCCTGAGAGCAGGGACTATTTTTAACCTTTCTTTGTATCCTCAGAGTTTAATGAAGACATAGAGTAAGTGCTTAATGAAAGTTTGTTGACTGATTGACTGGATGACCACTTATCAGGGATAACGGAAGTACTAGATGGCTTCTAAAGTCTGAGGAGAGGGATGGTATGACAGGTTCGTCACACATCTGACAATGTATGTAAACCAAGTTGCTGGCACAAAGCACTATACACATAAGTGTTATTGTTATCATCACAAAGAAGGAGAGCAGCCATTCCTTACTCCATAAACCCTATGGAGTAAGGACCTAACTGCCCTGGATTTTTCAATTAAGGCTCATCCAAGAGGTTAAACTATTTAGTTAATCTTTCCATCTCAGGAAATCTCAATTCCTGTTTGGAAAAATATCTCCGATTCAGCAGATAGACATCAGCATTCTGCTTAGGAAGTAATAGGCACTATGTTCTGAGGGCATATGAGACAGCCCAGTCTTCAGGGCGGAAAATGTCATTTCTTCACTTGATGGTTACAGGGCCCAGGAGATTCAAGGAAGCAGCTCACCAACTGGCACTGTACCCTTGAGTTAATAACCTCTTCCCGCTGGAAAGGTCCCTCTAGCTGAGTTCACAAAATAATCACTAGCACATCCAAGCCTTTCTGTATCAGCCTTTCTCTCTACATGAGTGAAAAGAGGCCCCACTGGCTATGGAAGCTGGATGCAGACACTTCTCCAGTTGTGTGAATTAGGAATGGAAAAGTGAATGGGGTTAGCTCTGAGGATCCAAAACCTATTATCATTTGTAAAACTCACAGCTTGTCTATAGGATTACTCTGCAGAACATTAGGTGATATTGTATAATTAAAACAACAGCAGCAATTACAACTGGACCCCAAGATTTGAAATTCCATGCTGCCTGTAATCACTATATATCAAATATTCTTGCTCTTCTTTCTCTACCTCGCCAGTATATTATATGGATCCCAGGTTGTATAGAAAGAAAGAAGTGGCAAGCAAATTGTAGCAAATTCATATTAACTTTCAATAAGACTCAATTAAAATTTACTATCCATTTGTGATTGTATCATGTGAAAAAGATATGGGGGAGGGGTGTTTAGTGGAATGCAATTTCAATTTGAGTCAACAGTGTCATTTGGTGGTCAAAACCTGAATGAGACTCTAGTGGCATTAAGAAACATAGTACTTACATTCCCCAATTGATAAATGGTCAAAGGATATGAACAGGCAGTTTTCAAATGAAGAAATTAAAAGCTCTCTGCAATCATATAAAATGCTCTAAATCACTATTGATTAGAGAAATGCAAATTAAAACAGCTCTGAAGTATCACAGCACACCTGTCAGATTGGCTACCAAAACAAAACAGGAAAATGATAAATGTTGGGGAAGATGTGGGAAAATTGGAACACTAGTGCATTGTTGGTGGAGTTGTGAACCGATTTAAGCATTCTGGAGAGCAATTTGGAACTATGTAAAATTGTGCATACCCTTTGATCCAGCAATACCACTAGTAGGTCTGTATCCCAAAAAGAGCATAAAAAGGGAAAAAAGACTCACATGTACAAAATAGTTTTAGCAGCTCTTTTTGTGGTGGCAAAGAATTAGAAATTGAAAGGATACTCATTAATTGGGGAATGGATGAACAAGTTGTGGCATATGAATGTAATGGAATACTATCGTGCTATAGGAAATGATGAGCAAGAAGATTTCAGAAAAGCCTGGAAAGACTTACACAAACTGTTGCTAAGTGAAGTCAGCAGAACCAGGAGAACATTATACACAGTCACAGCAACATTGTGTGATCAACTATGAATAATTGAGCTCTTCTCAGCAATACAATGATCCAAGACAATTCTAAAATACTCATGATGGAAAATGCTATCTACATCCAGAGAAAGAACTAGGGAGTCTGAATGCAGATGAAAGTATACTCTTTTCACTTTTTTTCTTTCTCATGTTTTTCCTTTTCATTCTGATTCTTCTTTCTCAACATGACCAATGTGGAAATATTTTAATTGTTCATGGATAGCCTACATTAGATTGCTTGCCATCTTGAGGAAGGGGATGGGGAAGGTGGGAGGGAGAAAAAAAGTTGAAAGTCGGAATCTTATAAAAGTAAATGTTGAAAACTAAAAATAAATAAATGTATACGTATGCATGTATACACATATATACATACACGTACATAGAAAGAAAGAAAGAAAGAAAGAAAGAAAGAAAGAAAGAAAGAAGAAAGAAAGAAGAAAGAAAGAAAGAAAGAAAGAAAGAAAGAAAGAAAGAAAGAAAGAAAGAAAGAAAGAAAGAAAAGAAAGAAAGAAAGAAAGAAAGAAAGAAAGAAAGAGAAAGAAAGAAAAAGAAAAAGAAGGAAAGAAAAAGAAAGAAAGATAGTACTTAGAATGGAGGTCCTTAACCTGGAACTCACAGACCTCTGGGCCTTGGATAGGTTTTAAGGCTTCCTTGAACTTGAACTTGAAAAATACCTCTTCTTTTTCACTAACCAAAATTTATAATTTCTTTCAATTATTTAAAAACATTATTTTGAAAAATTCATAGGCTTCATCAGTCTACTAAAGGGATGTATAATTTCCCCCCCCCACCAAAAAAAAAAAGGTAAAGAACCTCTAATTGAGAAGATGATAGCTATACTCCCTTCTGTCCTGGTCAGAACTCATCTGGACTCCTGTGGTCAGTTCTGGATCTACATTTTAGAAAGGATATTGATGAGCTAGAATGTATTTAGAGGAGGGTAAAGACAACGATGAAGGAATTGGAGACCATGCCATACCTAAGACTGATGAAATACCTGGGGATGAGTAGTTTGAAGAAGAAAAGATTTAGGGGGCTTGGGGTGGGGGAATAGCTATCTTCTAGTATTTGAAAGGCTGCTGTATGGAAGAGAAATTAGACTGATTCTGCTTGACCCCCAAATATAGAACTAAGATCAGTGGTTGAAATTGAAGAGACATATATTTAGGCTCCATTTGAGGGAAGGGGGAACTTCCTAATTCCTTTCTGAAGTGGAATAGGTTATTTTTTTTCCCTAGATGGTAGAGCTTTGAGAGATAAGCTAAATTTTGGTGATGCCAGGTGCATTTATGGGTAGGGGCAAAACAAGTCACATAGATTGTTTTAAGCCTAGCATTGAGAGGCCTTCAAGAACAAAATTAATCTACATAAGTCAACATTTTGATAATAGGATGTGTTATGAACCTGGATGTAGATCCTAGCTCTGCTACTTACTACGTTACTATGGGTAAATCATTTTGTCTCCCTGGGCCTCAGTTTTCTCTTCTGTAAGATGTGGACCTATATAATTGCTAACTTCCTTTCTAATTCTAAATTATATCCTAGATTTGTATCCTTATCCTAGATTTGTATCCTTAATTATATACATAATCGCTCCAATGACACAGATTGCAACCTATCTATATCCTGTTGGCTAGGCAACTCATCCATGTGAGCTTATAAAAAATGGTCCATAAGAGATTCACCCAATGTGGCAGGGCCTTTGTATTGTTCTCTCTTTATTATGTGGATGCCAACTAAGCAGGCAGGCTGTTATCCCTAGTATGTTTTGACGGTGCCATAATAATAGGATCACAGAGGTGGAAGGAGCCTTCCAGAATCTAACACCTTCATTTTACAAATGAGGAAACTGGGCCACAGAGCGGTAGTGTGGATCACTATTTGAATAGCCTCAACCGAAAAATGCCCTAGACACCAAGAATTCTCCTTCTCTTGAACAAGTTAGAGGTCAGAGGCCACAGAGTATGATATGGTGGTAATGGAATGGACACTGGATTTGGAATAGAAGGATTGGGATTAAATCCTGGCTCTGCTTGGTATCATCTCTGTGACCTTGTACAAGTCATTTAGACCCTTAGAGCCTCAGTTTCCTCATCTGTAAAATAAAATATGTAGACTAGGTGCTCAATTAAGTCCCTTCTAGCTCTAAATCCTTTGTGATAATGCATCTGCCTTCAGAAGGCCTGGTTCCTGAGAAGCAGTGCTTGATATTCATGCAGAAGCCTGACAGCTTTATTGAACATATCCAGCACAGCTGACCCAGGGTATTTAGCTCCCTCTAAGTAGATAAAGACCTGTCTCAGCAAGTGTTCCATCTCCTATAAACTCTTGGATGGAATCTCCCAAGCTGCCAGCTCAAGGGAGCAGGGAGTCTAGTGCACTTTACCTCCCTCTCTTAGCCCTCAACCATCAATTGACAAGTATTTATTGAGCACTTGCTATGTATACTCTTTGGCTACAAACCCTACATCCAGGTCAGGTCTCCGAGACCATTGATGAGTAGTTGGTTAATAAATATTTTGACCCTTGAAAGTAGCTATTGTCAACTCCACAGACCATTTTATAGGCAGAGGTACTAAGGCCTAGACAATCTGTGTCCTATCTATAGCCCACAAATCCAGTCAGTGGCAGATTTTGGGACCAGAACCTATGTTTCCTGACTTACAGGCCAAGTTTTGGTTGGGTTTTTTTTTTTTATTGTTAGCCTTGATTATTTACTGCTTCCACTAAAGGTGACCTTTAATGCCTGGTGACCTAGGCTGTCAAAGGCTATGAAAGTATAGACTATGTAGGGTCTACTAAGCAGGTTGTTGGTGGGCTATAGGTTTGTTGTCTGGAGATCAGTTTAGATAAGGAAAGAGAAACTTATCACCTGGAATGGCCACTGTAACTCCTGAAGACAATTAACCAAAGTGTGGGAAAGTATGGATCTCTAAAGGAGGGAGGATCCAAACCAAGAGAACCACAGAACCATGTATCCCTTTCAGCACTGCCTGAGATGGTTTGTTCTTCATACTTGGAAAAATGGGGATAAGAATCAATATACTGCCTAGCTTCTCAACTTCTTATATAGCTTAAATAAGATAAGACACGTTAAGTGGGTAATAATAATAATAACCATTTACACAGTGTTTTAAATTTTGCAAAGTGCTTTACATATGTTATCTCATTTAACCTTCACAACAACCTTGGTTAATTAGATCATAAATAATTATTATCCCTATATTAAAACAAAGAAACCAAGGCTGAGAGAGGTGAAGTCAAGTCAGCAAATCAAGACAACAAGCATGTATTAAGTTATTACTCTGTGCCAGGAACAGTGTTAAGTTCTAGGGATACAAAAGAAAGAGGGGGGAGTAAAGGTCCCTGCTTTCAAGGAGCTCACAGTCTAATGGGGGAGACAATATGTAAAACAACTAGATACAAACAATAGATACACACATACATATATATATATATATATATGTGCATAATACATATATACACATATAATATAACATATCTATATGTATGATAAATTGGAGACAATCAACAGAGGGAAGGTACTAGCATTAAGTGGGATCTGGAAAGGTGTTTTTTTATAGCAAAATAAATTTATTCTGATTTATTTGAATCTTAATATTTTTTCCTAATTACCTGAAAACAATTTTTAACTTTTTTTAAAACAATTTTAAACAATTCCAAATTCTCTCCCATTCTATCCCCCCTCCCACATCATTGAGGATGCAAAGCAATTTCATATAGGTTATACAAGTACAGTCATGAAAAACACATTTCCATATTAGTCATACTGTGAAAGAAAATACAGACAAAAAAAAACAACAAGAAAAATAAGGTTTAAAAACAGTATGCTTTGATCTGCATTCAGATTCCATCAGTTCTTTCTCTGGAGATAGATAGCATTTTTCATCAAAGGTCCTTCAGAATTGTCATGGATCTTTGTATTGCTGGGAATAGCTAAGTCATTCACAGCTAATTATCATACAATATTGCTGTTACTGTGTACAATATTTTCCTGGTTCTGCTCACTTCAATTTGCATCAGTTTATGTAAGCCTTCTTAGGTTTTTCTGAAAGCACCGTGCTTATCATGTCTTATAGCACAGTAGTATAGAAAGACTTTTTTCTGGGACCTGAAAGAAGTAAGGAAAGCCATGAGACAAGGATGAAGAGAGAGAACATTTCAGGTATGGAGAACAGTCACTAAAAAGGCAAAAGTCAGGAGGGTGGAGTCAAGATGGTGGAGTAAAAGCAGTAACTTGCTTGAGCTCTCCCCCAAACCCCTCCAAATACCTATAAAAATAGCGCTAAACAAATTATAAATCAGAAAACCCACAAAAAGACAGAGTGAAACAAATTTCCAGCCCAAGACAACCTGGATGGTTGATCAGAAAGGTATATTACGCCAGGCAGGGAGAGGAACACAATTCAGCATGGGTGCATAGACAAAACAGGCCTCAGCAAACCTGGAACAGCCCTCAGAGGACTGAATCATAGGCAGCTGTGTCAGTTTCTAGACTTCTCAACCCACAAACGCCAAAGACGACTTAGAAAGTCAGTAGGAAAGGTCTGTGACTGTGGTGAGAGAGAAGCTTGGTCCCTGTCCCAGCCCCAGGCTCAGAACAGCTCAGTAGCTCTTGGCCTACAGACTGAGGGGGGAATCAAGTGGCTAATCAAGGATGAATTGTCCGGATTTCTTTGCTGGTGCTGAGGCAGGATTCTCTTGCTTTGCCTGTGCTTGGATCTGGGTCGCAGTTCTAGGTGGCAGTCCTAGGGTGAAGAGGAGTGCTGGTGTGGTGGAGCTTGCAGTGGAGGTAGATAGGGAATCCTCCTCATAGTTCCAAGGCAGAAAAGATTGCTTGTGGTCACTAATAAACCAGAGCACAGGCCAGGAAAGGAGTAAACACCTCTCCCCTTATCATAACACCTTGGAAGAACTGAAAATTTACAGGTCCCTACAAGTATCTCTGAAACAGCTGTCCCCAAAGCTTGGGAGAGTATATTCTCCACACTGGAAGCAGACCCCTACCTTAACAGAGTTTAAAATGTAAGTTATTGGCTGGGAACATGAGCAAACTGTATAAAAGAGGCAGACTATATTGTCTTACTTTGGTGACAAAGAAGATCAAAACACAACCAGAAGCAGACAACAAAGTCAGAGCTCCTACATCCAAAGCCTCCAAGAAAAATATGAATCAGTCCCAGGCCATGGAATAGCTTAAAAAGGATTTTGAGAAGCAAGTAAGATAAGTAGAGGAAAAACTGGGAAGAGAAATGAGAGTGATGCAAGAAAATCATGAAAAACAAGTCAGCAGCTTGCTAAAGGAGACCTCAAAAATACTGAAGAAAATAAGACCTGAAAAAATAGCCTAATCCAAATGGCAAAAAAGATCCAAAAAGCCAATGAGGAGAAGAATGCCTTAAAAAGCAAAATTGACCAAATGGAAAAAGGAAGTCCAAAAGCTTACTGAAGAAAATATTTCCTTAAAAATTAGAATGGAGAATTGGGAAGCTAATGACTTTATGAGAAATCAAGACACCATAAAACAAATCCAAAAGAGTGAAAAAATTGAAGAAAATGTGAAATTTCTCACTGGAAAAACAAATGACCTGGAAAATAGATCCAGGAGAGATAATTTTAAAATAATTGGACTATCTGAAAGCCATGATCAAAAAAAGAGTCTAGACATCATCTTTCAAGAAATTATCAAGGAAAACTGCCCTCATATTTTAGAACCAGAGGGCAAAATAGAAATTGAAAGAATCCACTGGTCACCTCCTGAAAGACATCCCCAAAGGAAAACTCCTAGGAATATTGTAGCCAAATTCCAGAGTTCCCAGGAAAATATTACAAGCAGCCAGAAAGAAACAATTCAAGTATTGTGGAAACATAATCAGGATAACACAAAATTTAGCAGCTTCTACATTAAGGGACCACAGGGCATGGAATATAATATTCCAGAGGGCAAAGGAAATAGGATTACAACCAAAAATCAACTATCCAGCAAAACTCAGTATAATTCTTCAGAGTAAAAAATTGTCATTCAGTAAAATAGGGGACATTCTTGATGAAAAGACCAGAGCTGAAAGAAAATTTGACTTTCAAATACAAGACTCAAGCAAAACATGAAGAAGTAAATAGGAAAGAGAAATCCTAAAAGACTTATTAAGGTTGAACTGTTTACATTCCTCCATGGAAAGATGATATTGGTAACTCATCAGACCTTTGTCAGTATTAGGGCAGTTGGAGGAAAAAATTATATGTATGTATATACACAGATAGATAAATAGAGGGCACAGGTGAGATCGCCAAATAAAATAGTATAGAGAGAGAAGAGAACATGGCCCAGGAAGGGACCTTGAGGAACATCTACTGTTAGGGGTCATGAGTAGATGAAAATTCAGCAAAGGAGACTTGAGGAGGGGTCAGAAAGGTTAGAGGAGAACCAGTAGAGATCAGTGTCTCAAAAACCTAGAGAGAAAAAAGTATCAAGAAGATGAAGGGGTGATATCTGCAGAATAAAATTAAGGGGTGAGAGAGGATTATACTGGGAGAAGGAGAAAGGGAGAGGTAGAATGGGGTAAATTATCTCACATACAAAATGCAAAAGTCAGGAAATAGATTGGCCAGTTCAAGGAATAGCAAAGAGGCCAGTCTTTCTGGATTGCAGAATATACAGAGGGGAATAAAACATGGGAAGACTAAATAGGAGTCCAGGCCATGAAGGGTTTTAAAAGCCAAATAGGAGGGCTTTCTAATTGATCTTCGAGGTAACAGGGAGCCACTGGATTTTATTGAATAGAGTGTGATGTGACATGGTCAAACCTGTATTTTAGGAAGATCAATTTGACAGTTGAGTAGAGGATGCACACTAGCAGGGACACACTTGAAGCAGGGAGACTAGCAGCAGGTTATTGCAGTAGTCCAGGCGGAAGGTGGTAGTACTAAGAGAGTAGTAGTGTCAGAGGACAGATGGGGGTATATATGAGAGATTACAAATATAGAAATAACAGGCCTTCTTAACAGATTAGATATGAAAGATGGCACCTACATTGTGAGTGTGGGTAACTGGGACTTTGGAGGTGTGCCCACAGCCATCTTGTTATTTGTCTTTCATTTTCTTTTACATATATACATGTACATACATATATTTATTAGGCGATTAGGGTTAAGTGACTTGCCCAAGGCCACACAGCTAGTAAGTGTCTTTTCATTTTCAAAGAAGACCAATGACATCATGACAGGTGATATCTTGACTCATGAATGAACTGGATTTAAATTTGAGGCAGAATTGCACAAAGTCATCAGCTTCACTCTTCCAGATTCATTAAAGTCTAGTGGCGACACAAGAGTACAGATGACTGGTGACCCAAGATGCAGTGGGTGACCTCCAATATCTAAGTGCCCCCCATTGCCCTCATCAGCTGTCTTCATGGCCATTGTTATCATCCACCCATTCCACCAGGGGAAGTTTTCACGTCCTTGGGGTAGACATCCCCCTAACTCACCGACAGGTTTGAGAGCTGTCAGTTATCCTCAACCTGGCTTTAGCCCATTTGTCAAGAGGGTTTTACTGTGCATGTTACAGCTTCTAGGAGCCACAGGTGGGAGTTGGGTAAACCAGGTGGACACCAACCATGAATGAGAAGCTTTGCAAATGGCTCAGCAAGCCTCACACCAGAGACGCTATTCTTCTCTGAACATCTCATTCATTCTACCAGTCATCACAGGAAAGTTTGGAAGAGAGGAAAAAGAGAAAAGTATTAAGTCTAGTTTGGGACTTGTTGAGTTTAAAAAGTCTATTGTAAATCTGATTCAAGATGTTCAATAAATAGCTGGAGACTTGAGACTGGTGGCAGGAAAAGAGTTAGAGATACATAAACAGATATGAGAATCATCTGCATAGAAATGATAATTGAATCCCTAGGAGCTGGTGAGATCGCCAAATAAAATAGTATATAGAGAGAAGAGAACATGGCCCAGGAGGGGACCTTGAGGAACATCTACTGTTAGGGGTCATGAGTAGATGAAAATTCAGCAAAGGAGACTTGAGGAGGGGCCAGAAAGGTTAGAGGAGAACCAGTAGAGATCAGTGTCTCAAAAACCTAGAGAGAAAAAAGTATCAAGGAGAAGAAGGTGATCAACAGTATCAAACACTGCAAAGAGGTCAAAAAGGATGAGGATTGAGAAAAGGCAACTAGATGTGGCAATTAAATCATCATTGATAAGTGACTTGCCTAGAATCACATAGCTAGTAATTACTTGGGGCAGAATTTGAACTGAGATCTTTCTGACTCCAAGAACCACAGCCCATCTAGCTGCCTCAAAGCCTAAGTAAATGTTGACTATTATCATCTGTTATTTTCTAATTGTTTCTTTCTTTTAAATTGCTCTTTCTTTTATTTTATGTTATCCTTGTTTCTGAATATATGCCTGCTCACTTGTAAGCCATCCCCTGTAACAAGAGGAAAAAAAGAGTTGTTCAATAAAAACCAACAAACTTTTCCACTAAGGCTGACAATATATACATTTCCATACCTATAATCTTCTTGTGTAAAAAAAGGGAGAGTCACATTTCCTCATTTCTTCTTTAGGGGCAGAGGGGATGGGAAGGGAATAAGCCTTTATGTAGCACCTACTATATGCCAAGCATTTCAAAAATATTATCTCATTTGATCGTCACAACAACCGTGGGAGGTAGATGCTGTTATTATCCCTATTTTACAGTTAGAGAAACTGGGTCAGGCAGAGGTTAAACAGCATACCTGTGAGTATTGTGGGTTTTGTTCATAAATATATTCTGTGGCATAAACCAGTACCTGGCATATAGTTGGCTCATAATAAATGCTCAATGAATGGTAACTAATTGAATTGCTAGTTATCTTCTAATTTTTTTTTCCAAGAGAGTCTATTGTTAAACATCAACCTTCACACCTCTGCCACAGGCCATCATGCTTGCAAAAGTCCCAGGTCCTGAGAATATTAGGTTGCCTTGGAAGGAGATTTGGAAACTTCTCTATACATTTCCATCATGGCAGGTGCTCCCCAAAGCCCTCACACAGTGACATGTCTGTGTACATATGAGGTCTTGATTATACTATCTTAGAGACATGGGCTACTTAAGGAACATGTGATTTTTAATGGTTTGATATCTGAGCAGGGAGGTGGGGAGAGAAGAGGGGGAAGTAGGAAAGGAGGAGAGAGAAAGAGAGAGACAGACAGACAGAGACAGAGATACAGAGAGAGAGAGAGAGAGAGAGAGAGAGAGAGAGAGAGAGAGAGAGAGTGAGAGAGAGCGAGCACTGAATATCAATGGGGAGCACCCATCTGACTCCAACCTTGTTCTCTCTTGCTCCCAGCTCAGGGCCCCAGGCATCTATACTACTGTGAGCCCCAGGCTTACTAAACAAGGTGTACCCTGAGGTTATCTCCCAAAAAAGGTTTGTCAAACGCCTTGGCCAGACCACCTGAGAGATTTTCTGTGATGTATGTGTATGCTGGTGGGAGGCTCTGGTCTTGCCCCATCTCCCCACAAGGCAGCAAATAGGAGACAGTCTGCCAGATCATAAACTAGAACAGAATATTAGACAAGGAAGAGACCTCAGAGATAATATGAATCTAACCCCATCATTATACAGAGGAAGAAAAGGAGGTTTAGGAAGATAATGGGACTTACAGGCCACTTACAAGGTCACAGGACTCTTTTATTGAAAAGGTGGGACTGAAACCCAGATCCTCTTTTCACTGTCATAGGTGCTCCTGATAAGATATATCAGGGATATACTGGAACAATTTCAAACTGGCACCAGAGAGCGGATTGTTAAATTTTTGGTGCGAGCATTTACACTTCAGAAATCAGGAAATGTGACAACTCAGGGCTTATTTTTTATTTATTGTCTAGACTTTAAAAAGTGATGGAAAAATGTTAATGCACATGAAACTTTAAAGTGTGTTCTGCCTGTGTGTGTGTGTGTGTGTGTGTGTGTGTGTGTGTGTGTGTGTGTGTACTTATTAGCTGTGTGACCCTGGGCAAGTCACTTAACCCTATTTGCCTCAGTTTCCTCATCTGTAAAGTGAACTGGAGAAGGAAATGGCAAACCACTCCAGTATCTTTGTCAAGAAAACCCCACATGGGGTCACAATGAATTGGACACGACTGAAATGACTGAACAAGTATATTTATCTCTGTGTGTGTGTATATTTTTATATATACACACACACACATATACACACATACACACACATATACATACATATATACATGTATGTCTATATACACATGTGTGTATAGATGTATATACACACTTATTCAGTCATATATGTGTATATGTATGCATATATGTATATACATATATACTTGTTCAGTCAATTTCAGTGGTGCCCAACTCTTCAGGACCCCATTTGGAGTTTTCTTGGCAAAGATACTGGAGTGATTTGTCATTTATATATATATAATTGTTAAATATTTCCTAGCACACTGCTGTGTATTCTATAGTGCTCCACTGATTGGGCTTTATATGTACATATAGTTCATCTTCCCAACCAGATTTTAAGCTCACTGAGAGCAGAGATAGCATGTTTTCTGCTTGTCTGTATCATTGGTGATTATCATATAATAGACATACTAGTACGTTCCATAAAAATCCTAATAGTTGACATTTGCATAGAGCTTTCTATTCACAAAACCCCCCCCCAAACTTTCATTTCATTACTTGGGCTAATCACAAGGGCTCTGCAAAGCAGACAGACTAGCTATAATTACCTCCATTTTGAAGAGGAGAAACCTGTAAAACTCAAAGATACCACTGCCAATATATGGGCTCTTGAGCCAAGGATTACATTACATCCTACCATTATTCCAGTAGGTGAGAGAACCCAGAACTCTTCCCAGAGCACCCTATCATCAGCTGCCCTAAAAAATTGTAGCAAGGAGAAGTGGGCTAATTATGTATCAAGAGCAAGGGATGCTCAATTCAATTATGATGCCAAGACCCACATGATTTGGGGAAAAGCCCAGAAGAAGACCATCAATAACTTCAGGAAATCTACTGTGGAGGATGCATCAAATAATAATTTCCCCTAGAATCATGCAGAATGGAAAGATGTTATAAAATATAAATATATTTACACATTTGAATATAAATATAAGTAATATATCATGTTATAGAGAATTTCAAAAGATATAGAAATTATATAATATACAACATGGTAAATATGTAAAAATAAAATATATGAATAAAATATAAAAATCATTCATAGCTCACAGGCTATATATGCAAAAACAGGCAGTGGGTCTGGATTTGGCCTGTGGGCCATAGTTTGCCAACCCCTGATCTAGCTTCATAGAACCTCAGCCTCTTTTCTTCATTTAACTCTTTCACTGATGATGGAATCTAATGAAAGACAATGTTTTAAGATTTCTAAGAAGAGAGGGCTGAGGGCCCTCTCCTTCACAGTTGACACTTGATCCCATAATAATGGACCTAAATTCTTTGTCTTAGCATTTCATTAGGGTTCATTAGTCTGGCTCCAGAGAGGGTTAAGTGTTAGGTGAGTTACAACCTTGGGAATACCAAGAAGTTAGAAGAGGGAGGCCAGAGAAGTTCTTATTACACATATTACCCAGTTATTTTGACAAGAGTGTAAATCTCTGTACTTTTAAAAAAAATTATTGATTTTCTACAACACAAAAAGGATTATTGAATAATCAGTATAAAAAAGGACTCTAGGTTAGACCACATAGCTCCCAGGCAGTCTGCCTCCTGACATCCAATGCCAATGAAGATATTGCTTCATATGGATGCCATTTGACTGTGTAATATAATGGAAAGAACTCTGATTCTGGGAATCAGGAGATCCAGACTCTGGCCTCAGCTTTTTCATTAATTAAGGGCAGCTAGGTGAAGCAGTAGATACAGCACCAGGCCTGTAGTCAGGAAGACCTGAGTTCAAATGTGACCTCAGACACTTATTAGCTGAGTGACTCTGAGCAAGTCACTTAACCTCTTTCTGCCTCAGTTTCCTCAATTGTAAAATGGGGATAATAATAGTACCTACTTCCCAGGGTTGTTGTGAGGACCAAAAATATCAAATATACAAAGCAACTATCACAGTGCCTGGCATATAGTAAATGCTATATAAAATCACTATTATTATTATTATTATTATTATTATTATTATTATTATTATTGTTAGTTGTGACCTTGAGTCAATCAATTCACCATTCCTAGGCCTCAGTTTCCCCATCTGTAAAATGAAAGGACTAAATAATGTTGAAGGCCTCTTCCAGTTTTGACATTCCACTTTCAACACGTGAATCAGTGTGTTTCTTCACATCTAATGCTTGCCATCCTGACCTCGGACTCAGTGTTTCCTATTATCCCATCTCAAGAGGATTCACCTAAGTTTTAGAATGTGGTAACAAGAAGACAAGTTCTCTTTTTTCTCCCCCAAATCATTTAAATTAATATTTGACCGTTGCTACTGAGCTTATAAATCTCGTTGGGAGGAATGAAGCAGACTGGCTGATGGGCTATAGGAGAGATTTTTAGATTTTTTTTTCCCTTTCCCTTTTTTTCCAAGAGCGGTGTTACCAATACTGTAATGCACAGCTTGATATTTTAGCATTTCAGATATTTTACAGTAAATTACTTCAGTTTATGGCACTTTGCTTCCTTATATAATTGTTATAAATAACCTTCAAATGACATAAAAGCTATAAACATTGCAAAACTGAAGAGTAAATTATAGACATTTCAGCGCATGCAAGCAAGAACCCATACACGATAAAGCCAAAGAGGAAGGTAAGTTTGTTTGTTCTTTTCTTCCCTAACCATCCATCTCGTATTTCCACAATAAATACTCTATGGTAAATAAATGTCACAGAGCAAGAATGCTGGATGACGTACTTTCACACCCATTCCTACGGTGCTACCATGAGGCTGCACTGCCCTATAAAATAGGGGAACAGCCCACTTTGCAGAGAAGCCCTTTTAGAAAGCTCAGTGGCTTCTGGAATGTAATCAGCACTAAAAGGAAGGGGAGCAGCAGGTAAAGAACGAAGGACTTGGGGTGGGGGATAGCAGCTGTCTGTTCAAAGGAGGCCTCATTATTGTTGTTGTTCAGGCATTTCAGTAGTGTCCCACTCTTTGTGATCCCATTTGGGGTTTTCTTGGCGGAGATCCTGGAGTGGTTTGCCATTTCCTTCTCCAGTTCATTCTACAGCTGAGAAACTGAGACAAACAGGGTTAAGTAACTTGCCCAGGGTCATACAGCTAGTAAGAGTCTGAGGCCAGATATGAACTTAGAAAGATGAGTCTCCCTGATTCTAGGCCCAGTGCTCTATCTACTGAACCACCTAGCTGCCATTTTTTAAAAATAGGTATTTTTTTTCCAATTTCCATGTAAAGACAATTTTTAACATTCATTTAAAAATTTTTTGAGTCCCAAATTTTTCTCCCTCTCTCCCTCTTCTCCTCCCTCCCTGAAGCAATAAGCAATTTGATATAGGTTATATATACATATAGGTGTATACACACACACACACACACACACACACACACACACACACACACATATATATTCAATCATGTAATCATATATATGATGCATGCAATCAAAAGGGAAAAAATGCAAAAAAATAAAGAAAGTGAAAATGGTACAGTTCAATCTGCATTTGACTTCATCAGTTCTTTCTCTGGATGTGCACAGCATTTTCCATCCTGAGTCCTTTGGAATTGTCTTAGATCACTGTACTGCTCAAATGAACTAAGTCATTTATAGTTCATCATCTCACAATGTTGCTATTACTACGTACAGTGTTTTTCTGGTTCTACTCACTTTTCATCAGTTCATGTAAGTCTTTCCAAGTTTTTTTTTCTGAAATCTACCTGTTCATTATTCCTTAGAGCACAATAGTATTCCATTACATTCATATACCACAACTTGTTCAGCCATTTCCCAGTTGATGGGCATCCCCTCAATTTTTCATTCTTTGCTACCACAGTAAGAGCTGCTATAAATATTTGTGTGTGTGTGGGGGGGTTTCCCCATTTTTATGATCTCTTTGGGATACAGACCTAGTAGTGGTATTGCTGGATCAAAGGGTACACACATTTTGGTTGGCCTCTGAGCGTACTAATTGCCATTTTTAAGGTAACCTGAGGTCAATAGGGCTGACCAAATTTTAGTCCTGGGGTTTGCTTATACTGTTTCTTCTGTTTGTTGTTGTTGTTGTAGTCAATGCAAATATATCTCCCTTTGTTAAACTGGCATGTTACAGGATAGCAAATTCCCTTATGTTAAATCCTACTCTCTCTTTGACTTTCATTATTAAATAAATTGGTAAAAGACATAAACAACCCAGCAAAACTGAGTATAATGCTTCAGGGGAAAAAATGGTCATTCACTGAAATAGAGGACTTTCAAGCATTCTTGATGAAAAGGCCAGAGCTGAATAGAAAATTTGACTTTCAAATACAAGACTCAAGTGGAACATGAAGAGGTAAACAGGAAAAAGAAATCATAAGAGATTTATTAAGGCTGAACTGTTTACATTCCTGCATGGAAAGATGATATTTATAACTCATGAGACCTTTGTCAGTATTAGGGTAGGCGGAGGGGAAAAATTATATGTATGTATGTATAGATAGATAGATAGATAGATAGATAGATAGATAGATAGATAGATAGATAGAGGGCACAGGGTGAGTTGAAGGTGAAGGGGTCATATCTGGAGAATAAAATTAAGGGGTGAGAGAGGATTATAATAGGAGAAGGAGAAAGGGAGAGGTAGAATGGGGTACATTATCTCGCACAAAACAGACAAGAAAAGGTTCTTACAGTGGAGGGGAAACAGTGGAAGGTAAGAGGAAATGAGGGAATCTTATTCTAATAGGATTTGGCTTAAGGAGGGAATAACATACACACTCAATTGGGTATGGAAATCTGTCTTACCCTACAGGAAAATAGGGGAGGAAGGGGACAAGAGAGCAGGGGGATGATAGAGAGAAGGGCAGATTGGGAAAGGGGTAATCAGAAGGAAGTACTTCTGAGGAGGAACAGGGTCAAAAGAAAGAATAGAATAAATGGGGGGACAGGATAGGATTAAGGGAAATAGAGTTAGTTTTTCACAACATGTCTACTATGGAAGTGTTTTGCATAGCTGCACATGTATGGCCTGTATTGACTTGCTTGCCTTTTCAATTAGGGTGGGTGAGGTAGGAGGAAGGGAGAAAATTTGGAACCCAAAGTTTTAAAAACACATGTTTAAAAAAATGTTTCCACATGCAACTGGGAAATAAGAAATACAAGAAATGAGGTACAGAAATCTATCCTGCCCTATAGGAAAATAGAAAGGGAAGGCGATAAGGGAAGTCAGGGGAGAGATAGAAGGGAGGGCAGATGAGGGGAAGGGGTATTCAGAATGAATGCCATCTTGGGGTGGGGGGAAGGGCAAGATGGGGTGAAAATTTGGAATTTAAAATCTTGTGAAAGTAAATGTTGAAAACTAAAAATAAATAAATTTATATTTAAAAAATAAAAGACATAAACACAATTTATTTAGTAAACTTTTCAAAAATAAAAATAAGGAAATAATTTTATAATAAAGTATTAATAATGCTGAAAATAAAACACAATATAAATGCAGAGGAAATAGGGTTCTTTGTTAGGTTTTGCATGATAGCTTTGAGATCTAAAGTTAAAACAATGGTGACAGCTTAATTGAACAAGACTCACTAGGCTGAAAAGTTCCTTAGTTCCTGTCAAACTTATTCCCAATATTCTATGGCTGGAAGACATTTGGTGGCTCAACCTATGTCACCTAACACTGAGTGGAAACTTCTGCCTTTTAGAGATGATGGTACCTGAAAAGAAAAGATGAGAAATAAAAAAAAAAATCAAGAGAGTTTTGTTTTGTTTTTAATACCCCATTATCACCCCTTATTCAAAAAATTCCAGTGGCTCCTTATCACTTTTGGAATCAAAAACAAAACTCATATTTGGTGTTCAAAGTCCTTCATAACCTGCTTCTTCCATTACTTTTCCAATCTTCTTGTAGATTACACCTCTGCCACTTCACACACACTGAGAACCAGTGACCCTGGACTGCTTGCCTTTCCTCGAATATGATGCTCTGTCTCCTGACTTTTGCATTTCCCTCGGCTGTTCCCTAAACCTAGAATGTTTTCCCTCATCACTTCCCCCTCTTAGCTTCCCTGGCTTCCTTCACATCTCAGCTAACATCCTACTTCCTAGAGGAACCTTCCCTGGCCCCTTTTAATTCTAGGGTCTCCCCTCTGTTGATTATTTCCAATTTATTCTATATGTAGGTTGTTTATACACATCTGTTTGCAAGTCACCCTCCTTTTCCCCATTACAGTCTGAGCCCCTTGAGAGCAGGCACTATCTTTTGCCTTTTGTTTTGTCGTCAATCCTTAACAATGACTTGAAAATGTAGGCATTTATTAATGTTTATTGACTGACTTACCAAACTCTTGCTCTGTTTACACCTCACATGGAATTCACTGTAATAGAAGAGCTGGGCTTTCAGGAAAAAAAAATGCACACACACACATATGCATACATATACACATATATGTGTATATGTATATATGTGTGTGCGTGTGTGTGTATATATATATATATATATGTACATACATATGCACATATGTATATATTTGAAATTGCCTAAGTGTGCTACTGATACTTTGTCAAGTTGCTATTTTTTGTTTTTGTGAATAGTCCTCTGGGGATGTGTTTGAAAGGACAAGTCATGAGCTTTCCCAGCCCCTTAGAAAACTATCTAAAATTTTGGAATATGGAGCTAGTTAACCGAGCTGAGTAGTGGGGCATTTCAGGCAGCCAATGTAGAATTCTGTTTCCACCTAATCAATGTAAATAAGGAAGGGGAGGGTTTGCCTGGGGAAAACATATAAAAACCCAGCACTGGATCAGTCTAAGAACTTTCCTACTGGGAGCTAACTCTCCTGCCGCTGGAGTTCTTGGAAGAAAGCAGCCAAACTCTGCTATCAAAGGATCATGGCTTCTAAAGACATTATTGAAGGTCACCAGAATGTGCTCACCTGCAACGTTTGTCAGGACCAGCTCACAGACCCAGTGGTGGCTGATTGTGGACACAGTGTTTGCCAATCTTGTCTCAGTGGCACCAGCAAAGATTCTGAACCTTCCTCCTGCCGCAGGTGCAGGGCAATCTTCCACTCAAGCCTTTTAGTTGCCACTTTAAGGAGAAGAAGAAAACTCCCTCCAAAGAAACCTATTACCAACAAACAACATCAACAGAGGCCTGAGGGACCTAACAAGTGTGACACCCACCAGGAGTTTAAGAAGTTGTTCTGTGTGAATGATCAGACCCTGCTCTGTGTGCCCTGTTCATAGTCCCAGGAACATGAGGCTCACACAGTCCAACCCATAGAAGAAGCTACTAAGCTGTATAAGAAAAAGCTCCAGGAGAATCTCAAACTTATAAATGGGAATTTAAAAGATATTCAGAAGCTAATGTTGGAGGAGAAGAAGATACCTCAGACATGGGCTGTTGTGTGGACAGAACAAGTAGAAATGACAAGACAGACCTTTGAGGAAAAATTTCAAGAAATAAGTGAATTCCTGAGTGACGAAGAAGAGGAGATCCACAGTCTTGTGGAACTGGATGAGGAGGAGGATAAAATGTTTGAGCAGCTGAAGGAGCAGGAGGCCCAGCAAGAAATCCTCAACAGAGAGAAAAAGAGGATGAGCCACTTCCATCTGTCCCATTACAGGAATCAGCTGAGGGAAATGGCCTCCAATTTGGAAGGAAAGTCTCAGATGCCAGACACCAAGCTTCTGAAGGATGTAGAAGACACACTGTGCAAGAGTGATTCCCTGTTGTTTCGAATGCCAAAACCTTTCACACCAAAACTGAGTGAGTCTTATTGCATAGAGTTAAGAGAATTTCTGAGGAAATTTCGAGAATCTCAACTGTTGCAATGTCACTATCCTTATGAATTACCTGATGATGACCGAAAGAGGACTTTCACATTTGCAGATATTTCCTCAGGTCAGATGTATGCTATTTATACCTCTGGAAGTCTCCACTACATGAATGGGAGAGACTTGTCTGTTACAGAATTGAAAATGGATAGCCTTTCTGAAGAACAAGATTATCCTATGTTCTCCTGTTACTGTTTGCCAATTGAAAGGGAGTACTCACCTAGTGACTTCCCTCCTAACCTGTCTATAGAATGGCATTAGGTCAGGCCTGGGCAAACTTAAGTGCTATTTCAGGATAATCCTAGAAATGTATCCCACTTTTTAATCTTAGGTAACATCCAAAAGGGTACAAAGAAGTTGATAGTGATTCTACCAGGGCAAATATTGATACTGTATTTTATGTTGATTTTTTTGTTAATTAAGAAACTATAGGGGAAAGCTAGGTGGCATAGTAAACAGAGCATTGGCCCAGGACAACCAGATTTCAAATCTGGCCTCCCAGATACAATACTTCCCAGCTGTGTGACTCTGGGCAAGTCACTTAATCCCAATTGCCTCACTTAAAAAATTTTTTAAAAGTTCAAAATAAAATTGGTTTCAAATAAAAGGTTTAAAAAAAATAAAACTGTAAATACACTGGGATTTTGCATTGTCTGCACAAGTCAGCTATGTCTGACAAGCCTTGTTGGAAAACCCATTCCTCCAATAGCTGCTAACTGGCTGCGGACAGACTGTTGTAACACAGGTTTAACTCATGCAATACATATTAATAAATACTTTTCTGTTTTTCCAAAAAAAATTTTTTTGGAATATGAACAAATGTGTCCATTGATTTATCAGGAGCAGCAAATATTAAACTGCAAGGGAAGCATAGCAGGAGCTTGTACTGGGGTACCTCCCATTGAGTGTGGGAGGGACATACGTTCTGGCCCTTTGCTCAAAGACATGCTTGAACAGAGTCCTTTGGTCCCCTGTGATGCACAGAAGAAAGGCAGTATGTCAAAGGAGGTTAATGTCATTATTTAGGTGTCAAAGTGGTGGGCAATAATGAACAAGGGGATATGGTTTATGTTATCTTTTGAGGTGGCCCTTTTATTGGGAAACAGTAAATGCCAGCTATCCTTTGGAATTCTAGCAAGGGAAGAAAGGAAGATTTCTTTTCCTTTCCCTCTCTCCAGAAGGAGCTTTGATGGGTACACACATAGCATCATGTGAATGCTTAGTCAACCCTGAGGCTCAAATCCCTGGCTGACTCTTCTGCGTGACTTTGTGCCTCTTCTTTCCATAAGCACAGGTGACTTATAAATAGTGCCTGGGGTTGTCAATCGTACAGTATCTTACCAGAGATCTATTTAATCTTTCTTCCTGATATGTCATGTTATGTTATGTATGTGTATTTGTGTTTGTGCTTGTGCTTTACAGCATCAGAGTCTGCTCCCCAGGTTGAAGAGGTCAGGGGTTCTTAGACTCTGACTGGCAGTGGGACGTAAGAGGTGTGCTGGAGGCAGCTCAAACCCTTTGATGTGTGAGCACTTAAAACCTTGGAAATCAGTAAATGATACACATTGGGGCCTGATTTATTGTTTTATTAATTGTCTAGAGTAAATAAAGTAATAAAGAAAATGTTAATGCATATTAAACTTAAAAGTGTGCTCTGCATATTATATATAGATAATAAATATGCATGTATAACGTGTGTATATAGATACATGTGTGTATATATGTTGTATATGTAAACACACACCTACACACACCTACACACACACACACACACACACACACACACACACACACACACACACATATCCCCAAGGTTGAACACCTGCCCAGCAGGCTTACGAAGTGGTTCATGTTTTAAGTATTTGTTAATGATTGCTTATGAACCTTTTGTATTTTAAGCATTTCTTTTGAAGTAGAAGAAATGAATAGCTGTTCTGTACCTGATATTTATTTCTCTGTACAGTGAGTACTTTTTCTGGAGGGACCCTTTTAATACCCTCTAGGGGAGACCATAGACATGAGTTATATCTAAGCTTTGTTAATGGGATTTTCTCCATAGTTCTACTCCAGGGCGGGTTAAACATATCAAGCCAGAGGCAGTATAGTAGTTAGTAAAGCATAGAATTAGAGTCAGAAAGACTTAAATTAGAATCCTTTCATAATTATTTCCTAGCTGTGTGGTCCTGACCTCTCTTAATCTCAGTTTACCCATCTCTAAAATGGAGATAATAATAGCACTAATCTTCACTGGGATGTTGTGAGGATACATGCTTAACAATTATCTCAGGAAAAAATGTATATGCAAACTTGTAGGTTAAATGTGCATTTTTTAACATTTTTCCATCATTTTTTCAAGTGTAGACAATCAACAAAACAATAACTCAAGGCTCTATTTGCAGCCTTTGATGATTCCTGAAATGTAAATACTCACACTGAAAATTTAACAAGTAAGTCTCTCTGCCAGCACTTTGAGCTGGCTCCGGCACACCCCAGATAATATATGGAGTGTTTTCTAAATGGATTATTATGTACATTGTTGTTGTTGTTGTTGTTATTACTATTATATAGTGCATAAACAGAGCACCAGGCCTGGAGTTAGGAAGACCTGAATTCAAATTCAGTTTCAGACACATAGTAGCTGTGGTACCCTGGGCAAGTCACTAAACCGCTGTTTATATCTGTTTCCTCATCTGCAAAATGGATTTACTAATAGTACCTACCTCTCAGAGCTTTTGTGAAAACAAATAAGATGATCATTGTAAAGAACTTAACATAGTGCCTGGCATATAATAAGCACTATACAGATGTTAACTATTATTATTATATTTCATATTTTATATTATCATTATTATTATCCAATCTTCTTTCTGAAGTCAGGCTGCCTAAAATTGAACCTCAGTCCATCTATGCTCAAAGTTGGGAACCCTTTTGGGGAGAAAATGTTCCCTGGACCAAAAGGGAATATCACTATAAGGTGAGCCAGTCTTGAGTCCTAAGTAGATCTTTTTAGTAAAAATATATTTAGGGGAAGCTAGGCGATGGCAGTGGATAGAGCACCAGCCCTGGAGTGAAGAGTACCTAAGTTCAAATCTAGCCTCAGATACATAATACTCATTAGCTGTGTGGCCCTAGGCAAGTTACTTAACCTGAATTGCCTCACCAAATATATATATATATATATATATGTATATATATATATATATGTATATATATATATATATATATGTATATATATATAAATATGTATATATATATATATAAAATTAAATATTTAATTATATATTGATTATTTAATTTAAATATATACATTTTAAAATCAGTATATGTAATTATATGTTATATTACATATAACATATAATTATAATATATAATTATATATGAATATATAATATATAATATATTTATTACTATTTATATATTAAAAGAAAAATTTTATTTTTACCCACAAAGTAGCCTGACAGTGCAGACCCCAAAGTCCTATACTTCTAATCTGGTACGAGAATTAGCCAGTAGAATAGTCATCTAGCAATCTGCAAATGTTATGCACACAGTGCATTTTCAGCAGTAAAAATAACTAGTAATCTGGAGCCTAGAACTTTCTGTTATAGTGGCAGTCTGCTCTGTCCCTACTTGGGAATGTGAGCTTGGCTAAGTCTCTTCTCTTCTTTGGCTTTTAGCACTGTCATCTGTAAAATGAAGTGGCCAGACCAGATAATGTCCCTTCCAGTCCTAACATTTCAAAATTCTACAAGATTTTGTTATTATCAACCATAGGCACATCTACCCACTTGTTTGTAGCAAGGCAAGAGCACAGCTGCCACCTTTGAATGGAAACTCTTTGTTTAGACTGTTCAGTGGACTTGCTAAGGGATAATGACAGGCTACAATATGTTCCATGGTAAGCCAACATTTATTCCCAGTAGCTTGAGGAGACAGGATTTCATCTCTTCCCATTAACTACCTACTACAGCCAGCCTCTAGGCTAACATGCCTTTGATAAATGGGCTAGTCTGACAGCTGCACGTAGTAACAAGTCCTGTGACCAGAAAGTAGCAAAAAAAAAATAGCTGGGAAATCCCAGGACTAACCCAGGGACCAGGAATCCAGGAGACTCCTGAAAGCGAGAATCCTAACCCTGCTGCTAGAACCTAGAGGCAAGGGTTTCTCTGTACCAAGTCTCAGGCTACCCATGCAGAAAAGAAAAAAAAATCCTTTTCTAATGGCTGACAAATGAATAAAGTTTGAAGCACGACTATCTCTACATATAGGTGGAAAAGGCTACAACCTACATGACGTCTAATAGAAAGTATACGCTTCGAGGACAAAGAGCTGTGTGGTTTGTATTATCTCTGTGCCTAGCACAGTGTCTAGCACGTTGTAAGTGCTTAGCAGATGCCTGTTAATTGGTATGGTTTCAAGATAACTTCAATCTGCACTTTCTCACCAAAAATCCCATCCCCATCAGCAACTATATAATAGAAAGAGGTACAGAGCGACTGGAGTTTTCTCCTTGGGAATTAGTTAAAATGAAAATGACCTATCTGAAGGGAGTACTAGACAGCAGCTCCCACTGATAATGTTGAGTCAGATGAGCAGACAGCTTGCCTGATAAGACCATGAAGTCACAGGGCACAGGGGATTGGAGTGGAGACAGAGGAAGGAAATGGAAAGGACATGTATGTTTGGAGGAAGAGTCAGGAGAGGGCAGGCCAGGCATGGTTTCATAATGAGGACCCTGTATACAGCCAGAAGGAAAAAAGAAAGGCAAAGAGTAGGAGGTAATACGGGGGATGGACGTTCCTGGGTTCCTATCCCTGCTCTGACACGTACCAGTTCTGTGATCTCGGTCAGAATGCTTTCCTGCTCTGAGCCTTCTAATCTGTAAAATTAGGGAGTGAGACTGAATGGCTGCTCGAGTCCCTTTTTGGCTTTGGTAGTCAATAGGTCTATTAAGGCAAGCAGAACAAATACAAACATTCATGGACACAAATGAACTCATCACAATGAAAACCTATGCTTGGTTTGTAGACACCCCTGAAAGAGCGGCCAGGAAATGCTGACACAGCTCTCGCTCACCACAACAATTTCTCTGTCATTGGTTCATCCTCGTCCTTGTGTCTGGCTACTCTCACAAACTGCCTCCTCTTTGTTGTTGCTGTTGCTCAGTTGTTTTGGTCATGTCTGAACTCTTCATGACCCTTATTGGGGTTTTCTTGGCAAAGATACTGGAGTGGTTTGCCATTTCCTTCTCCAGTCCATTTTACAGATGAGGAAACTGAGACAAACAAGGTTAAGTGACTTGCCCAGGGTCACACAGCTAGTAAGTGTCTGAGGCTAGATTTGAACTCAGGAAAATGAGTCTTCCTGACTTTAAGCTTGGAACTCTATCCATTGTGCTACTTAACTGCCCTCCTCCCCTTTTATTCCCCTCCAAAAGCAAACCAAAGCTGTCTCCAAAGGCATGGAAAGTAACTTAAGGTGTTCCAAGGAGGGAAAACACCTAGTCTTTTCCTCCTGGCATTCTAGAAGCCCACTGACATATCCTAGATAGATGAATCAATGGGGCTTCTAAGGAGAGAAGGAGGAGATGCCACTGAGTGGGGGAATGGTCATGAAATTCTAGGCAGAGAGAGTCCAGGTTGGACAACATATTACTCTATAGTGTTGTCTTGACCAGTCCTGTGGCCAAGCCCACTCTCGTGAAATAGAAGTCTTAGTTCTAAAATCATGTGAGACTTTCCCTCCCTGCTCCAGTAGCCACTTTATGTCAGCAGTGACTTTAGTGTACCAAGAACTGGCCTTGCTGTTCCTGGAACAGGATCTTTCACTTCCAGAGCCCATGCTTCCCCACTGGCTAATCTCTCATATCTGGAACATTCTTCTTTCTCACCTTTGCCTCCCGGCTTCCCTCAAGAATCAGCTCAAATCCCATTTTCTGTTGAAGGCTGTTCATTATTTTCCTACTCCTAGCACCAGTCTCATCCTCCTCCCCCCTTCCCCTTTTCTGCTAATATAATTTGCCCATAGCCACTTCCAGTTCCAAGAATTAGGAACAGCCTCTTATTTAGTAAGACTAGAGAGGAGAGTTGGGTTCCAAAAGTAAGACTTAATTGGATCCCTTCCCTTTCAAGACACAGAAAAAAGATTTAACCTTGTTTTCTCAATATGACCTTGGAGTACCTTCTCATATCCACACTCAGACTATGTCTTATTCCAAGGCTTCTTCCTAATTTACACAGAAACATAAATTATATGTAGGGACTAATTGCTAATCAAGTCCTTTCCCTCCACCACCTTCCTTTCCCACTTCTGAAATGGTCACATCAACATTTGGGGGGGTGGGGAGTGGGGAGCTATCTAAATGGCCAAACACACTATTAGTCTTGAATTCCAACTCAACCAAGATGTACCAAGGAACTCCTATGTGTCAAGGATGAACTAGGCTGAGGTATACTCCTACTGAAGCTGCAGAAACAGTCATACAGCTGAGGCTGGCCTTTAGAGAATAAAGGAGGTAGAGAGGATTTACCCCCTAGTAAGGTCTCAGCCAACTTTCTTTCCTTTGAGGAATTTCCACCTCCAGCAACATTGTGTTTTTAAGCATTTCAAGGCAAACCACATACGTGGGAAAGTCCCTAAGGGGGAAATTGAACATACAATGGAACTCTTGGAATCAAGGTGAAGCACAGAGCAGAGAGGCCAACAATTTCACTATCATTCTTTCTCCCTCCTTGTTCCTCTCCCAAGGCTTGCAAGGAGGTAAGTTCCTGTAGGATATGATTTGAGCCCTGGGGAAAAGCCCAGTCATGCCAATAACCCTCCCCATTCCTAAAAGTCTTAGAATGCTAAAACAAAAAATGATCTTAGAAGTCTTTGAGAACAAAATCATCTTACATATGAAGATGCTAAAACCTAAAGAACAGAGGTAACTTGTTAAGGCTCTGTAGTTAATTTGCAGTCCCTAGACAAAAGCTATAGCCATACCCTTCTTCCTACAGCAATTCATTAAAATAGGTTAAGGTAGAGATGGCCAAGTTTTTCAATAATGTGCCACCTGATTAGAAATCCATATGTGTACAGGCTACATTAGCTTTTTCGCAATTACCATTACTGATTGATGCAAGCCTGCTAGCATGACATCTGGCAGCAGTCAGTTATACAACAGTAGCAGCGGACAGATGGTTCTTACTAGCCTACCAGTTCCTATATGTTAGCTAAAAGCATAAATTTTTATTTTATTTTATTATACTTTTAAAAATACCCAGCTGGTATACCTGGCTGAATTTTGGACCTTGGGGTTAAGGCAATATCTGGGTCCTCTTTAAATTAAAAGGTCAATATCACTAGAGTAATGACGCATTGTAATTATTGGTCATTGCTTCCCTACCCCACCCCTGGCTCACTGGTGCCACCTGTTGTTCTTTTATTCCTAAGCTGGGTTCTCCACCACCCAGATGAGGCTAAATGGAAAGATCACAGCTATCTTCCCTTCTCCATTGCCCTGCTCCATTAAAATAGCACAAGACAGTTTTGGCTTTTTTTAAAGGGCTTACTCCTATGTATCACAGAGAACCACATTAAAAGGGACAGAACAACAAATGAAGAGGTCTGTAGCTTGGATGACAGGGAATTTCTGAAGTTTTGTCAGACCTCATAACTACTACTCATTTCTGGTGAGCACAGATGAGGTGCCAGAGGCATAAATGAGACCACCAGAAGGAATCTGGAAAGAATTGCTAAAGATTATTGGTCACAGACAAGCAACTGAAGACCTCAGGAGCACAGGTGGTGTTTTCATGACTGCTGATGATTGAAGGGTTTCAGAACAAATATGTAGGAAGGTTTGGAAAGGGAACAACAGCTGGTTAAGAAGATGATGATTAAGTAGAGGCTTTTGAATTTGGGGACACAGCTTAAAATATGGGACTTCAACCCTCTTGATCAGGGATGGAATATACCTATGAGTACCAAGGAAAATGCAGTTGTCTAGAATCTTGCAAATTTAACCAAAGGGGCTTTAAACTGAAAAGGATGAGGTAACCCAGGAAGACTTGTATGAACTGACGCAGAGTGAAGTAAACAGAACCAGAAACAACAACATTGTAAAGATAAACAGCTTTGAAAGTCTTCAGAACTCTAATAAACACAGTGGACAGCCAAATATGATTTCATAGGACCGATGATGAAGCATTGCTACCTGCCATCTGAGAGGTGATGAACTCAGAGCAAAGATTGGTAGATATAATTTTTGGACATGGTCAATTGGGAATTTGTTTTGTTTGGCTAGGCATATAATTTACAAGTTGTTTTGTTGTTGTTGTTGTTTTTCAGTGAGGAGAAGGTGAAAGGGAAAGAAATATATTTTTCTTAACCAAAAATATTAAATTTGAAAATAAGAAAGATGAGGGAGAGGAAAACTGCTATATATATAATATATGTACATATATATATATGTATATATATATGCACATATACAAACATATATGCATATATGTATGTAGCCACCAAGTTGTAGACCATAGTGCAAAAATGAAAAAAGAATATCGTGCAAATACCCAGAAATTAACAAGAGAAAAATCTAAGCAAAGTGACAGGAATAAAACCCTTGGCTACATAAAAACTCACAAAACACAGGTAGCAAGTAAGATGAACTTGAGATCCTAATACAGGCAGTAGATTTTGATCATCTTACACATATCTCACACACAGGACTATTCTATGGTTCTGAGAGATCAAAATTTATTCAAAAAGAATGGGATGGATTTATATTAGTAAAAATAATAATGACAATGATCATAACAATAACTTTCATTTATATAGCATTTTAAAGTTTGCAAAACTCTTTACAAATATTATCTCATTTGATGCATCAAGATCATAGGAGATAGAGAGAGTATAACTGTATATGAAGGAGATAGATTCATGTGAGGAAGTCCAGGAAGTATGGGGAAGTATGGCAGGAAGCATTTGGGTAAAAGTCAATGGAATCAGAAACAGAAGCAATATTGTCGTTGATGTATTATACAGATTATTTTGGCAAAAAGAAAAAATTAAGAGGAGTTTTAAAAAAAATCGACAGAACACAAGTCTGGCATAGAGGTATAATATAGTAGTAGTCAGAGATTTCGATTAACTCAGCCTTAAGAGGAGTTCTACCAGAAACAGGAAAGTTAAAAATGGCTTGTCTTAATGATGACTTCATCATTCCAAAAGCTGAAGAAGCTGTGAAGAAAATTGCTGTTCTAGAACTAATTCTCAACCACAAGGAGGCATTGGTAGTAGGTTGGACATGATGGTTCCCACCCTCTCTCTTGAGAGAAAGTGACTGCTCCATCTGAGAATTTGTGATAGAGAAGGAAAGGCATGCATATAATAGTTGGACATGCATACTAGACATTTTGGGGAGCAGATTTCAAAGGGCTCAGAGAAAGGATAGGTAGGACATGATGAATTAAAATAATACAGAAAAAGTCGCCTGGCTCAGGAGGGGTGAGAAGCTCCTGAGAATGAAATGCTGAAGATACAATGAGAACCAATTCTGACAAAGAGCAAAAAGGAGAGTTGTTTTTTTAATACCTGAAGCAGACACAAACTGGCACAAAGCAAAACAAACAGAGCCATGAAAATGCTATATATGCAAAGACCACAGTAATATAACAAACCACCACAAAATAACCAAACGTGAATGTTGCAAAATTATAAAGATTAAGCTTGGCCTCAGTGAAGAAATATGAGAAAATACCTCCCCACCCAACCACCATGTAAAGGTAAGAGGTTCACAGGTGTGGGACATTTCATATAATTCCATATTAGGGGGAAGGGAGAGATGTATTGATTGATTTTCTTGAAATTTTTCTCTTCCTTTTCTTTTCTTCTTTCCATTAAAAAAATCTTTGTTTTAAATGATGGATCTCTGGGAGGTAGGAGAGGCAGGGATAGAGGGGGAAATCTAGGTAATGTAAGATATAGCAACAAAATATACAATAAATAAAATAAATCAACACAATCCATTAAAAACAAAATAAAAACCTAATGCGGATGCTCAGAGAATTCATTGACCAGTTTAGATTTTTTAAATACCTACAGAAGATGGAATCAAGGGCAGGTAAGAGAAGATTAATAGAAAAGTGTTTCATGGTCCTGCAAGTATATTGACAAGAGCACTGAAGTTCAAGATGAGTTAAAGAGATGGATAAGAATGCCAAAGACAACCCAAAGGGTTGCATGCATGTGAGTGTTTTTAAGCTGTATTGGAGAAAAGAGGAGGATCAGAGGAGGCACAGAATATCTGCTCAGGGTAGACTGCATGATGACAACAGACAAGAAAGAGAAGACAGACCATATTCAAACTATTTTTCTTCTTTGAATTATAAACTTTATATTAGAAAGGACAGAACAAAAATGCCTAAAAGAGAGTTGAAATACAAAGTAGAGGGATTGTAAGAAAATACCTAGCTGCCTTCATGAGTTAAAGTCGCCAGACCCAGAAAAACTACATCTCAGAGTACTAAAAGAACTTACAGAGAGGAGGACATAGCCTAGTATGGTATATAAAAGTGGGGATTTGCAATTAGGAAGATCTAGATTCAAACATCATCTCTGGCACTCACTCACTCATTAACTTTCTGATCTTACAAAAGTCACACTTTGATCCTGAATTTCGATGTCTGTTAAATGAGGCTATGGGGGCATTTAGGTGGCTTCCCTTCAAAGCTACATGGCCATCTGGGGAAAAGGGAAGAGAAAGAAATTTCCTTCTCTCCCTCTGCAGGGTCCTTCTCCATAGGCAGCTCCTGACTTAACCATCTCTCCCATTCTTGAACTCCTGAAATGTATTCAGGACTTGGCTATTTAAAGCCTCAAAAGGCATGGCTAGTTTCTTTGTTCAACCAGTCATGTTATTCCCCACTTGACTCAATCAGAAAGGTATCTGTACCTCATAAAGTTATCATAGGACATTTCATCTTAACATGCTAAAACCTCATCATGTGTGACTATTTTGTGATTACATCACATGAGCCTGGGAGGGGCAGGGGAGCCATATCTAATTAATACAGTAGTAGCTAAGATTATTGTGATCGCTGAGCTGTTGTTGTGTGGTTATGTTCATCTCTTTGTGACCTCTGTGGATGAAGCACACCAATACTATCCATGGGGATTTCCTGGCAAAGATACTGGAGTGGTTTGCCGTTCCCTTCTCCAGTAAATTAAGGCAGAGGCCAAGTGACTTGCCCAGGGTCACACAGCTAGTAAGTGTCTGAGGCAGGATTTGAATTCAAGTCTTCCTGACTTCAGGCCCAATGCTCTTATCTAGTGAGTCATCTAGCTGCCACAAGGCTGAAGAAGACCAAATGTCCAGATTTTCAAAAAGGGGAATAGAGCGTGCTCTGTTAGATACATGTCCGTGAGGCTGACTTGGCGAAATTCTAGAATATATCACAGTGATGATTTAGAAAAGGAAGAAGTAATCACAAAGAAACAGCATGTTTTCCTTGAGACCAAGACATGCCAGTCTAATCTCTTTTCCCTTTTTGACACAGTACCTAGATTCAAGAGTACCTCGGCCAAGAGATGTAAGGAATGAAGGAGGTGATGGTCCCACAGTACTCTGTCCTGGTCAGGCATACCTGGAGTATTATGTCCTGTTTTACAAACTGCATTTTAAGAAAAAAAATGATCATGTGAAGATTATCCAGAGTAGGGAAGCCAAGATGGTAAAAGCATGGCGTGTGAGAACTGGGTGAAGGAATTAATGATTTTTAGTCTGGAGAAAACTGAAGGGTGGAAGGGGTAGAGGACATTAGTTATCTTCCAATATTTCAAGTGCTACCATGTTGAGGAGGGACCAGGCTTCCTCTGCTTGTTCTCAGAGGGCAGGACTAGTGGAAATTGTAGAGTGGCAGATACAGACTTCTTATATAAGACAGCTCCTAACAATTAAAGAAAGCTACCTAAGAGAGGAAGAGGATGCCTCCAGAGGCACTAATTCCCTCCTGCTTAGGTGATAGACAGCTGAGTTTGGACAATGAGATCCGACGTGTTAGGGATGCTCCAGGTTTTTATAGTCTGACTGAACTGATAAAGGGCTGTGAGCTCCCTGTGAGCAATGTGCCAAGGTTCAAATGTGGCCTTAACTATGAGCAGTCATCTCTTCCAGATCAGATACTCATCTTTGGCTTCTGATAACTGTCATGAAAAATACAGATAGGGTTGCAGCGCCTCAAGGTGAAGGGGGCAGCTTGGGATAAGACAGTTCCTCATATTATGTATGAGGACATCTAGCCCGATGCATACCTAGATCAGAATCACCACTACAACACAGCTGGCAAGAGAACATTCAGCCTTTGCTTGAAGCCTTTTGGAGAGAAGAGCTGCATGCAGAGACAACCCATTCTATTTTTGCCAGGCTAACACTGCCTTTGGGGCAGCTGGGTGGCACAGTGGTCAGAGCGCCAGGCCTGGAGTCAGGAAGACTCATCTTCCTGAATTCAAATCTGGCCTCAGACAGTCACTAGCTGTGTGACTCCAGGCAAATCACTTACCCCTGTTTGCTTCAGTTTTCTCACCTGTAAATTGAACTGGGGAAAGAAATGGCAAACCACCCTGTATCTTTGTCCAAGAAAGCCGATACAGGAGGAAGGAAGGTGGTAGAGTAGGCCAGAAAATTCCAAGCTCTCAAGATTTTCCCCCAGAAAAGAGATAAAATAGAACTTCAGGGTGAACAAAGTGTAGGTAAAAATGAATAAGAATGGGGGCACACAGGGGTCCTCCTGAGACAATCCAAGAAGATCAGAAGAAAAAACCCAGGACAAGGTTTGGTCCCTAAGAAGAGTAAACATCTCCAGACTAGGGACTATTAAACAACAAGCCGCAAGTCCTGGGGTTAGCTGGGTTGAGAGGCCACCTCAGCCCCCAGCACAGGAAATTTTCGCATGGGACAGTGAGAGGAGGTGGGCGTCTGAACCGGGGAACATCAAGGGAACCTCTGCTGATAAGGAACGCCAGACCCAGGCGTACTGAGGGAGAGCAGGAAGCATAAAGGAACCAGCACATGCCCTTACAGGAGGCTGGAGGCTGGGCTTTGATTCCAGGCTAGAGGGGAGAAGTGAAGATCTGAGGCCAGAGGTACCACCTGCCATGCCCCAGGACTAGACGTGATTTCAGAAATCTAGCTATTACTACCAAAACAATGCACAGGCAAAGGAGAAAGAATCCAACCACAGAAAGTTACTCTAGGAATAGAGAAGATTAGGGTTCATCTCCAGAGGAGGATACTAAAGCAAAGAAACCCTCTTCTACCCCAAAGAGTAGTGTCAAATGGTCATCTGCCCAAAAAGAATTTATAGAACTTAAAAAAAATCTTTAGAAATTAAATGAGAGAGATTGAGGAAAAATTAAGAGAGAGAGAGAGAGAGAGAGAGAGAGAGAGAGAGAGAGAGAGAGAGAGAGGGAGAGAGAGAGAGAGAAATAAGAACAATCCAAAAAAAACCAGTAAGGGTTTATGGAGAGTTGGACATGAGTAGAAAACAAGTGAACATCACTGTCCTAAAAGATCTTTCCATCAAGTCTAAATCTGCTTCTCAGTAATTTCTACCCATTGCTGTTAATTTTGTCCTCCAGGGCCAAACGAAGGGGTTTAATCCTTCTTATACATATTAACTGGTAAAATCATAATCCTACTAAGT
Source organism: Phascolarctos cinereus (assembly GCF_003287225.1). Taxonomy (NCBI): domain Eukaryota; kingdom Metazoa; phylum Chordata; class Mammalia; order Diprotodontia; family Phascolarctidae; genus Phascolarctos; species Phascolarctos cinereus. The sequence continues at coordinate 139,253,802 of NW_027555625.1, forward strand.
CTTCTTGAGGTTCCTTCAACCAACCTTCCAACAGCCATTGAACCACGCTGCTCAATCTTCCTCTGGAGACTCTAGTTTAACAATGTCCTTTCCAAAATTCAGTGCCCAGAATTGAAATGATACTCCAGATTCAGTGTTCCTTAGATCTGTTTCATCTCCATTTCTCTAATGGCCCTTGATTAGACTCTCATCCCCTTGTCTGGACCACTTCACTAGCCTAAGAGACAACTAGGGGTTGGCAGTGGACAGAGCACTGAGCCCGGAGTCAGAAGACCTGAGTTCAAATCCTCTCTCAGACATGTCTTAGCTGTATGATCCTGGGCAAGTCAATTAACTTTTGTTTGCCTCAGTTTTCTCAATTGTAAAATTTGGAAAATAACAGCACCTCCCTCTGAGGGTTATTGTGAGGATTAAATGAGATAATGTATACTTTGCTTGTCACATGTTGAAGGTGCCAGAAATAAATAAACTCCTTTCCTTTTCCCTTTCTTCTCCTTCCCTTTTGTTGCAAGATTCTGCTTGTCTCTTTTCTCCTTTCCATCTTATAAACACTTACAAGATAGAACAGACTGATAGGCAGCATTGTACAGTAGAAAGGGTGGGATTTTGGAAGAAGAATATCTGAGTTCAATTCCTGGCTCTGACATTTACTAGTTGTGTGACCTTGGGCAAGTTACTTAACCTTTCTAAGCCTCAGCTTCCTCATCTGGAAAATGAGGGTATTGGATTAGACACCCCTGAGCTCATTTCTACTTCCATAGTGATGGTCTTCTAAGGTACTATATATGATCCTTAAGGAAAAGGGCTATGTCTTTCTCTTTGGTTTTCCCACGTCAGCTGAGGTCTGGGCACACATATAACTTCCAGCTCCAATTCTATGCTCCTATGATCCTGAGGAGGCAGAGATCTGATGATTTTACATGGATTCCCCTGCCTAAAAGATCTTGACCGAGCAAATAGTCCATTCTCCTTTGGATGGCCAAGTCCCTCTGTGATTTGGTCCTAGAATATTACAGAAACCTCATTCCCCAATGTCATCCTTCGTATAGCCTATAGTTCAGGCATTCTCTTTTGAGCAGACCCTGAATTTCCTGGCTTCTAAGTCTAGGCCCAATCTGTTCCCTTCCTCCCTAACTTCATCCTGTCTGGACCCTCCCCCACCTTTCAAGGTCAATCTAAAAAGCCATCTGTCTGTTATATCTAGTCATCCCTGATCCCTCTACCCAAGACCTCACAAAGTAATTTACAACTCCTCTGAGGTAACACAGTTTTTATATCTTGCATTCTACTTTCACATCATATCTCTCTTTACAGGTATACATGCCAAGCCTCATGAGAGAACTGAACATGTGTGTCTCCTTATATCCTTCAGAATAACCAGGACAGTACCTTGCAATACAGTAGCCAGAAGCTTCTGGAGGTAAATTCATAGAATGTCAGAGCTAGATGGGATTTTTGACTTAACCTCCTAATTTTGCTGTTGTTCAGTTGCTTTCAGTCATGTCCAACTCTTTGTGACTCCTTTTGGGGTTTTCTGGGCAAAGATACTGGAGTAGTTTTCCATTTCCTTTTCCAGCTCATTTTACAGATAAGGAAACTGAGGCAAACAAGGCTAAGTGACTTGCCCAGGGTCACACAGCTAGTAAGTGTCTGAAGGCAGATTTGAACTCAGGAAGGTGAGTCTTTCTGACTCCAGGTCTAGTTCTCTATGTACTTACTGCACCACCTAGCCGCCCACCTGCTAATTTAGGAATGATAAAACTGAGCTCTACAGTAAATAACTTACCTATAGTCACACAATTTGTAAACTAAACAGCTAGAACTTAAACCCAGGTCTGCTAATTCAATTTCTTTTATCATCCTGCACTGTTAGCAGGCACAAAACATTTGATGAATAATTAGAATCAGTGAACTCTCTTTACTATCCCAAAGCATAAAGCTTAACTTAGATAGCCTTGAGAATAAGGCCTGCCCATTCACCATAAACAAATCCAATTGTTCTTTGTGGCTAGGATTTCAATTAAATTTTTAGCTTGAATAAATACATCAACCTCCTCCCTCCCCAAACCTTCAAGTTAACTCTAATTTTACCCTGACAACCCAATAATTTTTAAAACAAAATTAGTTTTGTTTTATTTATGGAATCATTCCTTTCAGAGGACCATCAAATTAAAGTTGCACATAACCTTAGAGACCAAATTAAACTCCTTTTTTGCAGATGAGGAAACTGAGGCCCAGAGGTTAAGTGACTTATTTAATATCACAAAGGTAGTTAGTAGAAGAACCAAGATTTGAGCACATGTCCTCTGATTCCAACTCTAGCACTCTTTCCACTTCACTAAACTAATTATCTTCTAATTTCTCTTCAATTTCTTCTAGGTGGCACATTGGCTGGAGTACCCAGCCTGGAGTCAGGAAGATTCATCTTCCTGAGTTCAAATCTGCCCTCAGACACTTACTAGCTATGTGACCTGGGCAAGTCACTTAACCCTGTTTGCCTCAGCTTCCTCATCTGTAAAATGAGCTGGAGAAATGGCAAACCACTCCAGTTTTTTGCCAAGAAAACCCCAAATGAGGTCATAGAGAATCAGACACAACTGAAACAATTCTCTTCATCATTCCTAAGGGTCTCGATATGTTATCAGGAGGGTGGTGGTAGATTTCTTTCTTCAGTAGATGTATATTTTCTGTGGCAAGAATATAACAAAAGGTCTTTGGTTGCCTAAAAGAAGCCTTAAGGTGTGCAGCAGCTAGGACCCACTGCCATAGGATAAAGCAAGAGAATAGTCCACAAACCCAGGGACTTACTGGGGAACAATAATTCCATAACTCCACATTGCAATGCCTCCTCCATCTTTTATAGGCTGATATGCTCCTATCCATATCCCTTCTCAACTCGTAATATTATCAGTCCCAGCAACTCCAGGTCCTCTTGCTCAAGTTGCTATTTCTCCAGATTTTCAAGCAGGTGGTTTTGTCACAGATCATAGCACCACAGCATCATATATGTAGAGATGATAAGAACCCAAGAGACTATTAATGGCCAGAGGACAACCTTTCTCAAGGAAATCATACACACATCAAACTGCCTTTGAGATAGAATAATAGTAACTAACATTTATACAGCATTTTATGTATATTGGCTCATTTGATTCCCACAACAACTCTTATAGGAATTTTATTATCCCCATTTTGCAGAGGAGGAAATTGAATTTAATTAACTTACCCTGCATCATACAGATGATAGGCACCTAAGACAGGATTCAAATCTATGACTTCTTGACTCTAAGTTGAAATGCTCGATCCATTAGACCACCACCTAGCTGCTTCCTATGTAGACAATGGTAGGTAGCTTGAGTACAGGAAAAAACAGTGGATTTGAGGTTGGAAGAGTCCAGCTGCAAATTACTCTGTAAATTACTACTTGCATCAAGTTCTCTAACCTCTCTAGGCCTTTATTTCCTCAACTGCATTGTGATGTATTTGGAATGGATCTTATCCCTGAATTCCTTTTCATTTCTAAATCCACTTCCTTCCTCCCATCCTTGATCCAGGAAATACTGAAAGATGGAGTTGAGGAAGGGCCAGAAACTACAGAGGCAATGTAGAGCCTAATTGGGATAACTTCATAGTTAAACCAGCCTTTGATCAGAAATACCGCCTGCTCATCACCATCCTAATTATGACCAAAGTTGTGGGGTCTCTGTAGAGTCACAGAATCTCTAGATCTAAGGTCATCTATCCTAATGCATGTGTAAGCAGGAATTCCCTCTACATCAGGGGGGTCAAACTCAAATAGGAAAGGGGCCATGGAACCACACAAAAGGGCTCTATTAACTTACAAAACCACATACCAACATGATCTATGTTCTGCTGTATTTTTATTTATTTTGTTAAATATTTCTCAATCATCTTTTAATCTGATTTAGCCACACTCAGGAGTCTTGCGGCAGCCTGTTTAACACTATCCCAGAGCAGTGACTGTCTAGCCTTTGCCTGAAGACCTCCAGTGATGGGGAAACTAGTCCCTCCCAAGGGAACCTATTCCAGGGTAAGGGAATTTTCCCTGTACCAAAATGAACCTTGCACCTGACCCTTAGAATAATCACAGGAACAGGAGCAGCGTCGTGGGGTGGTGAAAAGTGGCTCGCTGAATTCGGAGCCTGAGGACCTGAGCGTGAATCCTATCTCTGCCGTTGACTCTCTCTGGGAGATTGGCCTATTTGATTTTGCTTCCTAGGCCTCAGTTTCTTCAAATAGAAAATGAGCAATTTGTTGGCTATGATGATCGATGTGGTCCCTTCCATGTCTTAATCTATGATTTAAGCACTTACTTCACAGGGCTGTTGTGAGAATCAAATGACAAAATATATGTAAATAATTGTACAATGTCATTTTGTTAATAATAATAATGATGATAATAGCTAGCATTTATGTAGTGATTAAAGGTTTGCAAGGTGCTTTACAATATTATCTCATTTTATCTTCACAATAACCCAGGGAAAAAAGTGCTATAATTCTCCCCATTTTACAGATGAGGAAACTGAGGCTCAGAAATTTTAAATGACTTGACCACAGAAGCTGAATTTGAACTCAGGTTTTCTGTACTCCCAATCCAGCACCTCATCCACTACACTATACTTACTCTCTAAATGTAACTTTAAAAATGGGGTTACTAGGAAATAAATTATCTACTACTATGGGGTACCTGGTTGCTAAGGTTGCACCTAGGCTGCAGAGTAGATAACACAGAAGAATTTGAAGTAAGGAAGGTCTGAGTTTGAATCATGCCTCATACACTCCCTAGCTGTGTGAAGCTTGCAAAGTTATTTAATCACTCTGTGCCTCAGTTTCCTCATTTGTAAAGTGGAGATGATAATAACAGCACCTACCTCAAAGGGTTGTTGTGAGGACCAAGTGAGTTAATGTATATCTATGTCCAACACTTCTTGCTGTTGAGTCATTTCAGCCTCTTCATGACCCCAATTTTGGGGCCTTTCCTTGGCAGAGATACTGCAGTGCTTTGCCGTTTCCTTCTCCAGGTCATTTTACAGATATGGAAACTGAGGCAAACAGGGTTAAGTGATTTGCCCAGAGTCACACAGTGAATAAGTGTCTGAGGCCAGATTTGTACTCAGAAAGATGAGTCTTTCCTGATAGCAAGCCCAGTGCTCGGTCCACTGTGCCACCTCCCTCCCTATACAGCACTTTATAACCTTAAAGCATGTATATAAATGCTAGCTATTTATTATTGTTATTGTTAGTATTATAGTTATAGTTATTAAAGTCAAAATGATTAGGAATCTCCCACTGAAGCAAATTCGGGAGAAGGTGGAGGGCGGGTCACTTTGTAAACTACATAACATGAGGCGGTTATTAGTGGCACCTGGTTATGTTGTAGCAGTAGTGGCTGTGGTGTGAGTCAATGATTTATAATTTTCTAACCTTGAAGTGCTGGGCATTCAAGGAGACAGAGTGCTGAGAGGTATTGGTTTGTGGCCTGACCATAGAAATTGCCCCTTTATTCATTATCCCACTGGAGGTCATGGCAGTCAGGAGCTACTGGAGGTCAATGTTATGATGCCCAAGACAAGTGCATTGCAGGGATTGGAGAATGGGTGGAGGGAATAAATCACATGGTATATCTATTGCCCTGAAGAAATTAAAACAGGAGGCTTGTGGGAGCTGGAGAGACAGCGAGCTATGGTACCATAGGGAGTTTGGCTGTTGTGGGAGATGCAGGCAGCAGGTGGATGTAGTGAGGAAGCACCAGCCTCAGTCTCACCGTCAGAGCCTCCATGTCTGAGCAAGGGAGTGGGGGGAGAGAGGTGGTTAGGTGCTGATTCTTCTTTAGCCCTAGCTGTTGTGGGCTAAAAGCTCCATTGCCTTCTCCTTCAGCTCCCTCCCTCCCTGAATCATTGTGCAAGTCTAACCTCCTGGTCCCCGCATCAGCATGAGATCCTGTCAAGCACAGGAACAAGGGTGATCAGTCCCCCACTCCGACTGGTGAGGCGCTCCCGGGATAGTTCTGTATGTGGAGCAGAGCCAGGAGTGTTAGCTCGAAGGCAGATCATTCAGACAATAAGCAGAAGCAGTTGGGAGATTTAAGAGAGGCTTGGAGAGAAGTAAACTGGATTTCTATTTCTTGTTGAAACAGTTAAAATGTTCCCTTAATGTGAAAGCCTTTCTGTTAAATGAAGGGGAAAGGGAGCTATACTATAAGAAGCAACCATAAAACAAAGAGAACAAAAGAAGAAATGGTCTCCTGCTGCTGAGATGGTTTTAGTTGCTATAGATATATAGACACAGGTACATAGAGATGGGCAGATTGATGCATTGCGATGGTACAAGTGAGGAAGGGACAAGGACAAAGAGAGGGAGACAAAATGAGGGGACTGACTTAGCCCCAGAGGGCATACCTAAGAACAATGAGTAGAAGCTGAAAGAGGTGGATTTAGACAACAAATAATAGGAACCTTCCCAAAAATTGCAGCTGTCCAAAAGAGAAATGGGATGCTTTGGGAGAGGCAGTGTTTCCCCCCACTCCCTGCTCCCACCCCCACTCTAGGTCTTCAAGCAATGATGACTGTGTGGCTATGTTGTAGGGGAGATTCATGCTCTGGTGGGTGGTGGTTTACATGGCCACCGAGGTCCCCTCTGACTCTGAGATTCATTGGGATTAATACTGTTGAAGAAGTCATAGGTGAAATGGGTAAATTGGAGACACCTCTGACCTTAGATGGGGGAGGTGAAGAGAGTGCCTGGAACATAGTAGGTGCTTAATAAATGTTTACTGAATGAATGAATGAATGAGGAAGAAGAAATGTATATGGGAGGAGAAGGAAAGGGGTCAGGGTATGTAACCAAATCCATTAGTTTTCACATGTTCTACAGAGTAAAATGTAATGGGAGTAGGTAGAGTGAGAGGAAAAGGGGAAACAAGGATATCTTGTGCTATTAGACAGAAAATGAAATTCATCGCTGACATAAAAATAAATGAAACCACCTTCCATACTCTGCTTTTCCTCATTCAACATCAAGCTTCAGAAAGCATGGAACAGGTACATTTAAATAGCTAAGCCACTCCAAAGTAAACCAGTCCTGTTGCAGGTGGACAGCGTTATAAATCTTCCAAGGGGCCAATAAATGGAACCCATTTTCCAACAGGAAATGGCACAGGTTATTACATCAGAGGTGACCCATGGCCCCAGTTGGGCTATAAATTCCCAAGTTTACGGAGTCTTCCTTAACTCCCACTGAAGGTAATTAAATTGTGGGGATGAGTCACATAACTCCAGGGGCTCCTTCATAAATTCCTCAGGCCACCAGATTGAGGGTTGGCAATTAAATCAGAAGCCCTGGGGCCAGGGCTAATGGAATGAACTCCCCAGTGAGTTACTAAAAGCACAGGCACCAACTAAGCCCAGTGAGGTCTCTCCAACTCGGCTGACACGATCCCAGGGGCTTGTCTATCTGTGCATGGCACAGCTCTGAGCTCAGCAAATTTGGAGAAACAATGCTGGTCTTGATGGAAATGGGAATCCTAGGATGGAAGTGTCTCATAGTTGTGGTTGGTAGGAGATTGGGATCCAATTTCTCAGAGAGTTTAGGCCTTGTTATATTGGTATAACTATCATCCCCACTGTGGGTCCTCCTCTTGGTAAAATTGTGAGGTCAGTAAAGTTGATTTGAGGGGCATCTGTCCATCTTCCTTTTGACACCTACCTCTCTTTGATGCATGCTTCCCCATAGATGCTTTTCTGTAGCTGTCCGAGGACTGATTATTATGCTGCTCCAATGGGCTGGATTAGATTTGACTGAATTAGGAAGAAGTGGCAAGTCCTTTAGACAAATGTTACCATCACCATTAGTCCTGGCTCTTAGTGGACAAACACTTATTAAGTGCCTACTTGTGCCAGCAAGGCAGCTAGGTGGCACAGTGGATAGAGTACTGAGCCTGGAATTCAGAAGACCTGAGTTGAAATCTAGCCTCACACACTTACTAGCAGTATGACCCCACAAGTCACCTAACCTTGTTTACCTCAGTTTCCTCATCTGTAAAATGAGCTAGCAAAGAAAATGGCAAACCACTCCAGTATCTTTGCCAGGAAAACCCCAAATAGGGTCACGGAAATTGGGACACCACGGAGCAACAACAATATGCCAGGCACTGTACAGTCCACAAACAGGAATGCTTCCCTTCTCTATAAGGGCTCTCCTCCATTACAAGAAAGAACCCTAGATTTGGAGACAGAGGACTTGGGTTCATTTCCCTGGCATGCTAATAGTGGAATGTGGCATTTGCCTAATCATCCAAAGCCTTCCTCTCCAACATTCCCTCTCCCGGGGCCTCGGTGCCACAAATCAGGCAGCCTCTGGGGACCCAGCTCATTGCTTCAGGCAGGGACATTTATAGTGCTTCTAGAAACAGAGTTCTTTCAGTGGTTTCTGCCTCATAAGCAGATCTGGCCACGTAGAACCTAGACATAGGTGTAGTTGATTTACACCCTTAATATTATGAGTTTCATTTAGCCCGTCTGGAAAACACATTTTGTGTAGTGAAACTGGAGGGTTTTTTTCCTCGTCCATTCCTCACTAGACATTAATTTCAACTCTGGGCTTTGTTGCTGCTTCCCCTTAAATGGAAAGTGCCTCTTCTCTTAGGATGAGTCTATTCCTCTGTCAGGTTCACTGTGGATGCCGGCCAGCTTCTCTACCTCCCTCCTACCACTCTTCCTTGCCCTAGGGAAAGAACAAGAGGTCAAAGGGAAAAGCCAATCAGTAAACAGTCAGTAACAACCATTTATTAGGAGCTTAATACATGACAGTCATTTGCTATGTGCTAGGGGATATAAATAAAGGCAAAAAACGCCTACCCTTTTGCCTTATATAAAGGCAAAACCCTACCTTTGTGCAAATAAAGGCAGCCTCTACCTTCAAGGAACTTATATTCTAATAGAAGAGACAACATGTAAGTTGTTGTTGTTGAATTGTTTCAGTTGCATCTAATTCTTTGTTATCTCATTTGGGGTTTTCTTGGCAAAGATACTGGAGCGGTTTGCCATTCCCTTCTCCAACTCATTTTTCATATGAAAAAACTGAGAAAAACAGGGTTAAGTGACTTGCCCAAGGTCGTACTGCTAGTAAGTGTCTGAGGCCAGATTTGAACTCAGGAAGATGAATCTTCCTGACCCCAGGCCTGACATTCTATCCACCTAGTTGTCCCCAACATGTAAATACTTAGGCACATATAAGATATAGAAATGGAAAATAGAAAAGAATTTGAGAGAGGAAGGTCTTTTGTAGCTGGATGAATAGGAAAGGCCTCCTCTGGAGTGTAGGATTTGAGCTGAGTCTTGAAGGAAGCCAGAGAAGCCAGGAGGTAGAATTAAAGAGTCATTGGGAACAGCCAGTAAAAAGAAACAGAGCAGGGAGATAGAATGCTGTGTTCAAAGAACTTCAGCTAAGACAGTATAGCAGGATTGCAGATTGCATGGAGGGGAGTAAGAGGTGAGAATATCAGAAAAGTAGGAAAAGGTCAGGTTATGAAAAGCTTTAAATGCCAAAGAGAGTACTTGATATTAGATCCTGGAGGCAATGGGGAGCCAAGGAAGCTCAATAAGCAGGGGGAAGGCCAGGTCTGCACTTTAGAAGGATGCATTGGAATGCAGAGATTCTTGAGGCAGGGAGATCAGTCAGAAGCCTATTGCTATAGCAGTCCAGGATAGAGTTGATGAGGACCTGAACTAAGTCTGTGGCTGCACGAGTGAAAAGAATGGGGTATATACAAGAGATGTAAAGGTAGAAATGACAAGGTTTGGCAATGGACTGGATATGTGGGGTGAATAAGAGTGCCCAAGGGGGCAGCTAGTTGGCACAGTGGATAGAGCATGGGGCCTGGACTCAGGAGACCAGAGTTCAAATCCGGCCTCAGCCCAAACACTTTACACTTACTAGCTGTGTGACCCTGAGCAAGTCACTTAACCCCAATTGCCTTTAAAAAAACAAAAAAAAAGAGTGCCCAAAACTTTGTGGTGAGGATAGAACTTAGAGATGGATTTTTTTAAACTCTTGGTCTCTCCTGGATTATAACAAGGAGATTTTCAATTCTCCCACAGCTCCTGAGACTCTTGGGACTAGAAGGGACCTTAAAAGTCATTCCATCCAAACTCCACCTAAATGAGAACTTCCTCTACAACACGCCCAACATCCAGCTTCTGCTTAAAGCTCTCTAATGATGGGGAACTCCTTATCTTCCAAGGCAACAGATTTCACTTTAAGACAGTCTTAATTCTTAGGAAACCTTTCCTCCATGAACAGTATGGGATAATGGAAAATAACACTGAAATTGGTATCAGACACCCTGAGTCTGAATAAGTATTTTTTCACTATCTCTCTCTGTGATCTTTCTCTGAGCCTCAGTCTCCTTAATTTTTTTTTAAATGAGGGAGTCAGACTAGATCTCTAAAGTCCCTAGAGTTCTAAAATCCTGTAATCCTTCTTATAGAGAGCTCAAGTCTGACACTATATATCTGCTATTCATTTCCAGTTAAGAGGCACTTGACTGATTTGAGTGATAACTGAAGAATATTATCATTTGCAAATATCCCTTCCCTTAAGATCATCCATGGTGTTTCGGTAAATGTTTAACAACCGGTTCTGTGGGAAAATAAACATACACATTTAAGTTTAATTTGCATTATTAAGATTTCTTCCATCTTTCTGAAGTTTAGACAACCGACAAAACAGGCTGATCACTGGGAAATTTAACTATCAGCTCTGTTGAGCTAGCTTGAGTTGGCTCCAGCACATCCCTGCTTTTAATTTAATGTCCATAGACCCCTTATAAAGTTAAGAACTGAACTATTAGAATCTTCACCCTCTTTTTCAGTTCAACAAGTACTAATTAAGCCCTTACAGTACCCTCAGTCACTGTCTTCAAGGAACTTACATTCAATTCATTTAATGAATTAAATTAATTCACTGGTTAATGAATTAAGTTAGAAAATTAAATATAAACCATCTATAAAGTAATATCCTGGGGAAACTAGCAACAAGAGTGTGGGATAAGAAATGGGGTAATAGGGTGGGTATCCTACAGAAGGACTGAGCTTTCAAGGAGGTTAAAGTTTCTAAAAGGTGAAGAAAGGTTTGATTCCAGATATGGGGGACATCCTGAGCAAAGACATAAGGATGGAGACGAAGGGGAAGAGCAATCTGGGCTGAAACATAGATTGTGTAAAGGAGAGTAACAGGCAATAAGATCTGAAAGGTTGGTTGGAGCAAGATTGTAAAGGGCTTTAAATGTCAAACAGAGAAGTTTATATTTTATCCTGAAGGCAAGAGGAAGCTCCTAGAGTATCCTGAACAGGAGAGTAACGTTGTCAGAACTGTGCTTTAGGAATATCAATTTGGCAGCTATGTGGAGGATGGATTGGAGAGGAAAAACATTGAAGGCTGGACAACCAGCAAGGAGACTATTACAACTCTACTGGCAAGAGGTGATAAAGGTTTGAATTAGAATGGTGCCCATGTGAGTCAAGAGACAGGGGAAGATTCGAGCTATATTGTAGAAGAAAATTGAAAAGACTTGGCAATTAATTATATTCAAAGGATGAAGGAGAAGAACCAGGGACTGTAAAGTTGGGTGACTAGAAGGATGGTGATATCCTAAAGTGAAGTAAAAAGTTAAGGAACGGGGAGGACTTGGGGTATAAAGATAATCAATTCTATTTAAGGTATCTTGAGTTTTAAATGCTTACAGGATATTTAGTTTGAAATGTACAACACCAAATTGGTGATTGGAGACTAGAGTTCAGGAGAGAGACCTATCTATGCAGATCTGGGGATCACCTCTACAGAAGGGGTGAGTTGAACTCTTTGGAGCTGATGAGATCATCAAGAAAGAATCTTTATTTTCCATGAGCTTCTCTGCTTGCTTCGGACTCTTTGAATATCATGTCTCCTCCGGGAAAAGTTCAATATGTAAAATCACAACATCTTGGAGAATGATTCAGTTCCAATACTCAATATTTCCTCAACACCCTCAACTGACTCTCCCCTGTGATTGGAGGGCTAGAGGGCAAAACACTGAACTCTTCCCAAATCCATCTTTTATGGAGAGCTCAGACTTTTCCAGATAATTTCATCAATATTAACTGCTCTCCTTGCTTTCTACTCCACAAAGCATCTTGTCCTGGTGCTGGATAGCTTCTGGTGGCCCTACCCTTTCCCCTTTCAGCTTCCTTTTGTGTACTGTTTTTCCTCATTGGATTGTAGGCATCTCGAGGACAGGAACTGTCCTTTTTCTTACCTGTAACCCCAGTGCTTAGCTCAGCACCTGACACATAATAGGCACTTAATAAATGGTTTTTTTAAATGCTTATTGAGAATATATTGAAAGATGAGGGCCCAGAACAAAGTCTTGGCATATATCCACAAAAAGGGGTGAGACAAGGAAAATGATTCAACAAAGGAAATTGAAAAGGAATATTCAGAAATTTAGAAGAATCAGGAGTGAGCACTGCCATGAAAAACCATGGAGGAGAGGATGTTGAACAGGTAGGAGCAGGAAGCATAGACAGTTCTTACTTTACATAAATTCACATTACATAAAATTCCTTTATGTAGAGGTCTGCAGAATAGTCCACTTATGTAAAGTAAGAACTGTTTTATTACAAAAACCAATCTGATCATGCAATTAATAGATCCGTGAAATGATGAGGTTAGAAGTCATATTGGAAAAACTTAATAACTAAATGTGAAGTGAGCAAATGGAAACAACCAGCTGTAGGCAGTTGGTTTTTTGTTTTCGTTTTTTCCCTAAGAATTTGGCTGTGAAAAAGAAAAGAGAGACGGTATGATAGCTTGATGGGACTAGAGAGTCAAGTGAAGATTTTTTTTTTTAATGATGGAGAATATCTGGGTATGTTTTAAAGCAGTAGGGAAGGAACAAGTTAATAAGAAGAGATTGGAAACTAGAAGAAGAGAGGATATTATTGAAGGGACAAGCTTCTGAAGGAAGGGTTGGATCAAGGGCACAAGCAGAGGGTTGGTATTTGCAAGGAGAAGAGTTGATAATTTCAATTAATAAATGTCAATTAATAAATAATTTCAATTTCTTTCAGCTGTCATTTCATGATTTTGTGGTTTTCTCCTTCTCTATTCCTTTCACCTCTTCTGCAAATAACCTTTTCTGTTTCCTCATGTCCAAACATATGCAACTCTCTTCTTAATTCTCAGTGCAAGTTTACGTCACTGCAGCCATAATACTGCCATGGAAAGATCACTGGAGTCAGGGAACCTGGCTCTGTCACCAATCAGCTATGTACCCTTGAGTAAATAACTTTACTGCTCTATTCTTTCATGTAAAATTGGAATTTTCAAAATGAGAATAAATATATTTACTATTTGTTCTCATAGCCTATTGTGAAGATCAGATAGAGAATAAGATATACCATTGATTAAAGAGCAATCTTGCAATTATCAACAATAATGAAGATAATATACAGAAACAGCCTTCACCATGAAGTTACTGGGCACTGTGGGGCCCTGAACAAGCAGAGATTCTTTTCTCATGGAGTCAGGGCTATTCCACTTGGCACTGGATAGGAAGTACGGAATGCAACTTCTGGGAACTGGAGAAGAAGACCAGGAAAAGAGATAATGCTGGTGCTTCCCTGTCCTTGGAAAAAGGCAGTCTGATCCTCTGGTCCAATCCAATGCCCAGAATTTCCTTTTGGTGGCAAAGTTCTAATCATTCATCAGTGTGTCATTTCCTCTTCCACCTGCGGCAAGGACTATGACTTAACTAAACTTTGTTCCTTCTTCCACTGGAGTTCCATGCTGTGCACACATAGCAGATAGGTGCTTAATGAATTTCCCTTGAATAATTCTCACAGCCAAAAAGAAATTCACACACATGGTGGTCAGAGATATAGGATTAGACCTGAAAGAGACTTCAGAGGTCATTTGATCCAACCTCTTCATTGTGCAGATGAGGAAAGTCAAATGATTTCCCCAAAGACACTTGAGCAGAAGTGACAGACCTGGGACTTGGATCACGGGATCCAAGATTCAGAGCCAGAAGGACCTTAGAGGCTGAGTCCAAAACCTCTTTATTTTACAGATGAGGTAAACCACTTGCCTGGTAAGTGTCTCAGGGAGGGTTTTAACTCAGATCTTCCTGACTGAAAATGAAGCAACTCTATCAACCACACCACACTGTCTCTATTGAACTGCATGAGTTGGGAAGATGGTACTCATTTAAAAATTCCTCCTTCTGTTCCATTAAAATCTAAGAAGATTAAGATGCAACCAAGAGGGATGTTGGAGGCAGAATTAGAGAAGAGATGTTCCCCAGAGAGACAGTGAGCAAGGTGAAAGGTAAAATTTTAGCTAAGGTAAACACATGGCTCTGTCTCTTCCCTGGAAAATTTCTGAGGAAGGAAGCAGCTGAATCATGAAATGCCAAAGCTGGATGGGACTTTAGAGATAATCCCCCTTATAGTAGAGATGAGGAAAGTAAGGTGCAGAGTGGGGAAATGATTTGCATGGGTCCATCAGCTGGGTTTCCCCTGTCCCCAACTCTGTTCTTGAATAAAAGACAGCAGTTGCCTGGCATGGCAGTCACCCTCCCAACTGATCCTTGCCCCTGACCATAGTGAGGAATGATGCCCATGGGAGACCTAGCTAATGGTTTTCTGTTTTTAATGAGAAAAGGGAGGGCAGAGAAGAAGCAAGCCTAGGAGATGAAAAGTGCTGTCCCTGAGCCCTCTTCCCCAAACCTAGATGTTTTAGTGGCTAAGTCTACCTCAATCCTTTCCCACCAAATTTTCTGTCAACCAAAGCTTCCTTAGACAGCCAACCCTCCAGTATTTTTCCTTGGGGGAAAAATCACTTTGTCACCACCCTGGGAAAGACTTTGGAGTGTGTGTGTGTGTGTGTGTGTGTGTGTGTGTGTGTGTGTGTGTGTGTGTGTGAAGGAGTTTGGTGGGCAGAAGGGAATAAGAAAAAGACAAAGAAGAAAGAGAGCAGCAGAAAGATCAGCTGACTTGAAGAAAGCTAGAAATAGAAGAGAAGGGAGAAGATGCAGAAAGATGAGGGGTGTGTGTGTGTATGTCTAGAATGGAGTGAAGAAATGGGAAGAGACAATGTCCTCAAAATAATATTCTGGGACACACTCCTTTCCTCCAGATGTCTGCCCTCCCTTCTTTTGCCTTTTTGTGGCACAGACAAACACCCTTATTTCCCTCGACCCCTGGTCAAATTCAGCTCAACTTCCCCTCTCCCTGATCTGCACAACTTATAAATGCTACCGTTTGTTTTCTAACAGAATCCAATTAAAAGAGCTTGGAGAATGAGCACAAGGTTTGGTATCGGGAGACTTGAATTTGAATCCCAACTATCTAACTTACTGGTGAGGAGCCACCCCCGACCTCCCAGTAAAAAGTGGGGCCCGACACTTAAGGTCTTTCCGCTTCTAAATTCTGTAGTTCTATGAATCCGCTTCTCCCCCCCCCAGTATGTAAAGGGCGTGAGAGGAGCAATGGGAGAAAAAGGAGTCTCTATGGCTCCCAAGGCCACAGTAGAGGACTGTTTCACTGGGGGCAGGGAGGGGGAATAGAAGGGAGCGATGTCTCCTCACTTGTTTACTTTGGCCCAGAATAGGGAGAGACTTATCTGGATGGCGACTCAGCAGGGCACTGTCTTCTGTCTGCTTTGCATGCTGTGCCCTGTGAATTGATACTGGGCTGATAATTTGGACGAGGGGAGGGGCAGGGAGCAGGGAAAATGTGGCAGGCATTGTGTGCTCCTGCAAAAACCACTTTGCTAAGAAATGATCTTTTCTGCCCGTACAATGGCAGGATGTTACCCTCCGAATCTTCCCCTGACAGTGGCAGTGGCTGCCGAGAATAAGGCAGTAATTTCCCGTGTCTCCATTGAGGCGGTGATATATACAATCTCTCTCTCTTCTCTCTCTTCTCTCTCTTCTCTCTTCTCTCTTCTCTCTTCTCTCTTCTCTCTTCTCTTCTCTTCTCTCTCTCTCTCTCTCTCTCTCTCTCTCATTCTCTCTCTCTCTCACTCACACACACATACAAAACATACACATCCTCTCTCTCTCTCTCTCCCACTCTCTCTCTCTCTTCCACTTTGCCGGCTGCTGTAGCTTTTGCAACAAAATAATTACTTTTGTGCCAACTACTTAGGTAACAAGATAAACAAGAAGCAGCGTAAAGGGAATGTAAATATGGTACCAGCCCTTGTGAATGAACGGCCTGCTGGAAGGAAGGAAGGAGGGAGGGAAGACAGGAGAGAGGAAGGAAGAAATGTATTGTCTTGGTTTGTAACATCCAGGAACCTCCTCTGCCAGTGGGCTGAGGATGAAGTTTGGGGGACGAGGACACAGGGCCAGAAACACAGCGAAAATTCTGCTTTGCTTCTGGATTTTTAAAAGAAGATCTTAGAAATCTGAATTGGCTTCCTAGTTCGTCTGTGATTATAGCGGAGGTCTGAAGCACCGGTCCGAAAATCAAACAATCTGGGTTCCATCTAGACCTGGCATCTGAATAACACACCCTGGAACTGCAGCCTGGGCCCGCTGTCTTCATCTGTCCAATGAGGGGTTTAGACAGGATCTGTAAAGGTCCTTCCAGCTCTGGAACTGCATAATTGTATCTACTATTGCCCCTGCCTGGGTTCATTTTAATACAGATTAGAATGATTGTTGACGTGCTTCCTAGCTCTAAAATGAGCCTAGGAAAGCTAGAAGAATTCCTGGATTCCAAGTATGGAATTCTTATTTTTTTAGGCCATGTGTCATTTTAGTTGCTTTTCCTGCTACATCTACAGCAATGGGGCAATTACATTTCAGGAACTTGAAAGCTCACTTCTGAGGCCCCATCTAAGAAATGCCTCAATGGACCTTGAAAAGACTAAGCCAAATTAGGTGGTAATGGGTTGAATTGTTCTGGTAGAATGGGGGGAGGGGGAAAGGCAGCCATGCTAATATATCCCATGATTAGCCAGGCAAACATCTTTCTCTGAAATGACTAGCTCCCCCATGGAAATTAAAAGTCACGGGTGCGGGTTTTCAACCAGGACCAGAGCTATTCTTTAAAGGTTCCCACTTGGTAAGAAAAGCAAATTGCAGAGATATTTCATACTGCTGGTATCTGACATCTGATTTGCTTATTAAAAGTGGGTAGCAGGGAGGGAAGAGGAAGGAAGAAAGAAAAGGAAAAGAAGGAGAGAGTGAAGAAGGAAGGAAGAAAGGAAAGGAAAAAAGGAGGGAGAAAAGAAGAAAGGAAGGAAAGAAGAAAGGAAGGGAGGGAGAGAAGAAGGAAGGAAAGAAAAGATGGAGGGAGGGAAGAAGGAAGAAAGAAAGGAAAGGAAAGAAGAGAAGGAGGGAGGAAAGAAGGGAAGGAAAGAAGAAAGGACAATATATAATTTAACTATTGTGACTATATCTTTGCTCTCTCTTGCTTAGAACTAGCAAGCTGTTTGGGCAATTCAATATAACAAACGTTTATTGGGTGCCTACTCTGTATAAATTCCAAATGGATAGGGGGTCTAAATAGTCACATATATCAAAGCCCTTTACATACCAACTCCAACCAACTTCTTCAGAGTTATTACATGTTATTCCTCCAGTCTAGCCAATCTGGCCTTCTTGCTGTTCCTTGCGTATAATTTTCTATGTCCTATCTCTGTTGCTTCCCACAGGCTATCCCCACTCCTATAATGCATTCCCTCCACCTCTGAGAATCCCTGGTTTCCCTCAAAGTTCAGCATACATGCCACCCCTTTCCTGATTTTGCCAGCTATTAGTGGGGGCCATCTCCAGTCTTGCCACTGGACCCAGATGGCTCCACAGGAGAAAGTGAGGCTGGTGATTTTGCACAGCCCTCCCTCACTTAAATCCAGTTCATTTGCAAGTTATAGCATCACAGTCCTCTTTGAGAACAAAGGACAAACAACAGGTACTAGTGCTTCCTCACAAATACTACATTGTATTTTTTTTCACATATTTTGCATATTAAAGGGCATTGTAATGTAACAGATAGAGAGCTGGCTTCAAATCTAGAAAAACTTAGGCAAGAATCACCTCTGACACATATTGGCTGTGTGACCCTGGACAAGTTATTTAGCCTCTTGGAGCTCTGGGAAACTCTCTAATACTGTAAGTTGCTGAGAAGGTGCCTTTATATGTTAGAAGAGGCAGCTCGCTTACACCAATGAAATTACGAGGCCAGTCCCTATCCCTATATTTTGTATATATGTAGCAGGGATGATCAGAAGAGCCCTTGCATGAGTTGATGAGTCCCTTCATATACATTTGTTTTTTTTTTTTAATTTCATATTCATTTGATGAGGGTACAGGGTGGAAACCTTTACCAGAGAGAGATGGATTTGGGGATACACTATAGCCTCATGCTGTAAGTCAGATGCCTTGCTGGAAAGATGCAATATCAATTGGCACCTGAGTGAGGCTCAAGAAGATGTACACTTGTCTGGCAGAATCATTTCCTCAATAGCCTGAAAGATAAAAGCTCTACCCCTACTTCTGGACTGCTTCAGCCTCAGGACTCTTTTTAGTCCTTTCTCTCTCTTAGATTTCCAACAAAGGAGGGATAATACAGAGTGGTGTGTTACAGTGGGACTTCAGTTCTAATTCTGGCTCTGTCACTGAATCCCTGGATAATCTTGGATGAGTCATTAGCTCCTTTGAAGCCTCAATTTTTTTCATCTATGAAAGAGGGCATTGGACTAAATGACCTCTCAGATTCTTTCTAGCTCTAGATAGGTGAACCCAGGAAACTTCTTCTCCCTCCCCAGTGGCTCCCCACCCACCCCTGTCCCCAGCAATGATGCCTTGCATCAGAAGGACATGGTATCAGCTAATGATTCTGAGAAAACCGTGACTCTAGCCTGGGCATCTACTTCAGGAATAAAGAGTTCATGAATTTGGAATATGCTTCTTAGAGAGGAAGAATACCACTTTCTTCCGGATCATACTGCACCAGGAGAATTAAAGCAAGAAGTTGTTTTCTAGCCATCATCAATTTTTGTAAAGTTTTAATGCACAGCTGATAAATATTACTTTCTATTTCTATTCAGTAATAGCCAAAGATCATATATATATGTGTGTACATATATACATATATATATATATGTATATATGTAACTCTTCTATAGTTCTAGTCAGCTCCTTATCTTTTTTTTTAAGTTTTGTCTGAGAGGTGATATTGAGTATTCCAGCTATTATATATTATAGTTTCATTCCATGAGGACAGGGGCTGTTTCATATGTGTTTTTGTGTCTTCAATGCCTATGACTGTGCCTGGAACATAGCAGGTGCTTAATAAATGCTTATTGATTGAATTTTCATAAAATTGAAGAAAACGGAAAAATGTCATTTATATTTATGGCTAACAGGAGAATTCTTAACTACATAAAAATTGCTGTTGTTCAGTCATTTTTCAGTCATGTCTGACTCTTTGTGACCCCATTTGGAGTTTTCTTTGCAAATATGCTGGAGTGGTTTGCCATTTCCTTCTCCAGCTCATTTTATAGATGAAGAAACAAGATGAAATAAGGTTAAGTGGCTTGCCCAGGGTCATATAGCTAGTAAATGTCTGAGGTCAGATTTGAACTCAGGAAGATGAGTCTTCCTGACTTTGGGCCTAGCACACTATTCACTGTGCCACCTAGCTGACCCACATAAGGGTTAGAAGTGACCATAAACGTTAAAATGGACAAGTTTAATGACATGAAAATGAGGGATTTCTGCACGTACAAAAATCAATGCAGCCAGGAAAATAAGTGACAGTGTTGCCGGGGGGGGGGGGGGGGGAGAAATTTTCATTGAATAATTCTAACAAAGGCCTGATCTCCAAAATATACAGGGAATTAACAAAAAAAAAATAAGAACAAAAGTCATTCCCAAATAGATAAGCAGATAAAAGATAATAACACATAGTTCTGAAAAAAATACCAAACTATCGTAAATTATGTGAAAGATATGCTCCAAGTTATTAACAGTGAGGAATGAAAATTAAAACAATTCTAAGGTTTTACCTCCCAATTAGGAAGTTGGTGAAGATGATAAAGGGGAGCAATAATAAATGTTTGAGGAGCTATAGGAAGATAAGCACAACAATACACTGTGGGTAGAGTTTCAAATTGGCCTAATAATTCTGGAAAACAATTTGGAATTGTGAGGGGGAAATGACTAAAATATTCATATTTTTTGACCCAGAGATAGCACTGCTGCCTATATACCCCAGGGATATCAAAGACAGACAGAAAGCTCCCATATATACTAAAATATACACAGCTATGCTTTTTGTGGTAGCAAAGAACTGGAAAGAAAGTCAGTGCCTATTGATTGAGGACTTACTAATTAAATTATAGTATAAAAACATAAGAGAATATAATCATAGTATAAGAAAAATGAGTATGAGTAGTATAGAGAAAGAGAGGAAGACTTGTGTGAACTAATACAGATTGACTTAAGTATAACCAGGAAAACAATATATACAATGACTACAACAATGCAAATGAAAATCACAATAGAATGAAACCAAATACAGTATAATTATAATAATTTTGGTGATAGAAAAAGAATGAGGAAATGTTCTTCTGCTCTTTCATTGGAGGGGTGGAGAAGTAGGGTATAGAATGATGTATACATTGTTAGCATTGATGTGTTGATTGGCTTTGCCTGACTATTTCTTTCAGTATTAAAAGGGAAATGTTACTGAAGGTTGGAGGGATAGGGAGGAGGCATAAATCCATAAATGAGTTGATATTTTAAAGACATCAATAAAACTTTCTTCAAAAATAGCCTACTACAAGCAAGATGTGGTCAACACACACTGACTGCTCAGTAAGTGCTTATGTGACTAATTCTATGGAGGAGAGAACAACAATAATAATAATTGCTGACATGTATAGAGTACCTTAAAGTTTGCAGAGTACTTCACATTATCTTGTAAGATCCTTTCAACAATACTGCTATATAAGTGCTGTTATTATTTCCCTCTTACAAGTGAGAGAACTGTGGTTTGGAAAGCTTAAAAAAGTTGCCCGTGGTAATAAGTAAAAGAGAATGGATTTGAGCCCATGGCTTCTTGACACCAGGTTCATCGCTATACCCATTGCAATATTCTGCCTCATAAGACAATGATGGAACTATGTGGTTAAAAAAACAAAAGCTCATGGACCACAAAGTATCTCAAATTTGACCTAACCTAAACAGAAGTCATCTTACCCTCCCCGCCAAAGCCAAATTTTCTTTATAATTTCCCTGTATTTGCTGAGACTACCACCATCCTTACAATCACCCTGTCATCCTCTTCTTTGCATTCTCCCTCACCTCCTTCCCATCTAATTATTATCACATCTTTTTGATTCTACCTTCGTGACCTCTCTCATATACATCCTATTTTCCTCATTTACATAGACACCACTCTAGTTCAGTCCTTCATCACCTCTCACTAGTATTCCTGTAGCAACCTCTTAATTGGTTCCCCTTCCTCTTAAGTTTCTCTACAACCCATCTTCCACATAACTGCCAAAGTGATACCTCTAAAGTATGGGTCTGACTAAATCATTCCCCTGTTCAAATGAAATCCTCCTTATTACCTCTATACTCAAAGACAAACTCATCTGTTTGTTTCTCAAACACAGGGCTCTATCTCCCATCTTTATACCTTTATACAAGCCTTCCTCCATTCCTAAATATACTGTCTCCACAACTTAGAAATCCTAGTTTCCTTGAAAGGTAAACTCAAATACCAACTTCTAAATGAAGTTTGTTCTTTTATCCCTGATTCCCTCTAGCTTCTAGAGTTCCCTCCTCTAATTGTCTCACATTTATTTTGTGAGTGTATATACATTTTATATATTCAGATTACATATTATATATTATAATATATTTTATATTATTCAAATTTTATATTTGTATATCCATATGCTGCCAAATGTACATTTGCCTAAAAGACTATTTTACAGAGAATTCACTCAAGGATGGCACTTACATAGGAGTCAGAAGGAACAATACAAAGACACTCTCAAGGTATCTCTGAGGAACTTTGGAATCAATTACATGACATGAGAGATGCTGGCAAAGGCCTGCCCAACACAGTGTGCCTCATGCCAGAAGGTGTTGTGCTCTATGAACAAAGCAGAATTGTAATAGCTCAAAAAAATGTGAAACGCACAAATTTAGAGACACCTTTACTCCAGATGTTCATATGGACTATTTGTGCCTGACCTATGGAAGAGCCTTCCGAGTTCATATTGGTCTGATCAGCCACAGTCAGGCACATTGTACCTTGGCTCCAACAAAGTTATTTCATTTTTGATCCTCTTCAAGAACTAAGATCAATAACCATATCCGTGTGTGTGTGTGTGTGTGTGTGTGTGTGTGTGTGTGTGTGTGTGTGTGTGTGTACATGCTGTTTCCCTGAGAGAATGTAAACTTCTTGAGGGAGGGAATTATTTCATTTTTATCTTATATCTCTAGCACCTGGCATATAGTAATTGCTTAAGAAATGTTAATTGATTATTTCTCTTCCTCATCTAAAGTGTTGGACCTGATTGGCATGGATCAGCTTGGAGAAGCTCAGAGTTCTTAGGGAGACTTTCTGAATTCAAGAGAGAAATTATGTTTCATCATTAACCAGTCAAAAAGGAAACTTACTTTGAGGAGGCAGGAGGTAATCAAGGAGGGATTCTAAAAGTTACCCGATCTGCAGCCTGGACTTCAATGGAGTTGACCTAAGAAAATAATTGAAGTATGAAGTTTTATCAGGCAATAGAACTGTTTGAAAATAAACTAATCACTATTGTGTGAGCAACGGGAGATTTTTGCAGCTCTAGAGATACCTGGGCATGCTTTCCTTTGATCATCTAGAGTCCAGATCTTTGAAGAGTGATGTAGTGGGGACAATGAAGGAACCAGTATCTGGACTACTTGATCCTTATTTGGAATATCAGGATTATGGGAGCCTAGATTTAGGGCTAGATGTGAAGTGACTTTTCCATGTTATTAAATGCCAGAAACAGGATTTGAAGCTGTTTTCCTCCTTCCAAGGCCTCCATATTATCCATTACCCTATACTCTCTCCAACCTTTTCCTGTAAGATGAAGGAGTTGGTCTGTATCATTGATTCTCAAAGTGTGATCCAAGCACTCGTGAAGGTCCCTGAAACCCTCTCATGGATACCTTGAGGTCAACACTATTTTCATGAGAATACTAATATGTTGCTTGATTATTAAAATACTCCTCTCTTTTTCAACAATTCACTTCTGTAGGGCCAGATTTTCTTCATATACTTCAACCAAAACAACATATCAAAATAGATTGAATGAAATAGACATGGTAAGTAAGCCAGACATTAAAGATATCTGCAAAAATATGAAATAATAACTAACATTTATGTAGTGCACTAAAGTTCGCAAAGTGCTGACATATGTTATCCCATTTGATTCTCACAGCAGTCTTGTGAGATAGGCTAGGGAGAATCTGAGTCAGAACATGAACTCAGATCTTTCTGACTCCAAGTCTAAAACTCTGTTGACTCTGCTAGACCTAGCCACCACCCTTGTGAAACACTGTCGCTCTTCATACTGATTTTTTTAATTTTGGAAAACATAATTATTTTTCATAAACTTTCATGGATTTATAATTTTAAATGGATAAATAAATACTTTATATGTTTGTCAGTTTTTCTTTCTAATATGGTAATTATTACTAGATGTACCTGACATAAAGAAAAGTTCTTTGAGATCCTCTCTCCCTTGCTCTCACTTTAGGAGTCCTGGCCTCACATCCTGAGACCAAAAGTTTGAGAACTACTTGTCCAGATTATGTCTGAGGTCCCTTCTAGCACAAAAATTACTCTCTCCAATTTTCCATTTCATACCTGTTGGAGGATTGTATCATTTCCATAGTTAGAAACCAAGGAACTGGAGAAAATGATTGCTTTAGGGGTTTAAAAATTCAAAGACTGGTAAAAATGGTAGTAGAAAATAAAAAAATTTTAAAAAGGACTTCTCCCATCCAAGTCACAAGGCAAGTGACCTAGGCCCAACTCAGCTTATGACCCTGGCCTTGTTCCCAACTCTAGTGGGTCTGTTTAGGTTAGCAGAGCTGATGGGAGACCAAGTATTCAAAGCCAGTTTTCTTGTTATTTACCAAGACATAGAATCATTGGGAAATTCCGGTCACTGTCTGTTCCTGTGGCCTGAGTAATTAAGAGGGACTAACAGGGCAGGGAAAAGAAGTGTGGCAGGCACAACTAAAAAGGACCAGATAAGAAAGTTATTGAGCCTGAATCCTGTAGTTAAGGGCAGATAAAATCCTATGGTATCCTGCTGGCTGGACAGGAAGCAGTTTAGAAGGGACTTTTGTGACTGACAGGATTCAATGGGGAAAAGAGATAAATTTCAGGCCCCACTGATCTCTCAGACATGAGTAGGAACCAAATCTTATTCCTTCCTTTCTGAAGGTAACTGTCACATAGTCCTTGCACCAAAACTCATGTGCTTAAGGCTGTGGGAGAACTGCGTAGACTCTCCCTGAGAGCTTATTTTACTCACATTTCTGAAAAAATGATTTCTGATTTGCTGATCTGATTTCCTAGCCCACAAGAGATTAAAAGTAAGTTCTAGAGGGGAGGTAAAGGAGGATGCTACAAGCAGGTGCAACTGAAAACGAGATATGACAGCATAGTAATGTGGGAAGACTGAGATTAAAAATTATGTATAGGAATTATAAAAACATAGCAGTCTTTGGTCATTTAGAGTATGGGGCAAATAGCCCTAATACATTTTTACAGCCCCGAGAGCAAATTCTCAGTGTCATAGCAAACTACAATATTCGATGTGCCAATTTCGCAAGTCATTCTGTTCTGTCATCTCCACCACTTACCTCCTTCCAACTCTAGTTCTGAGAACAGTAATTTAATTTATACGGCCATTCCTGAAAACAGATGTGTCAGTCGATTGACTTATGGCTCCAGTCACCTTTCCCTCAGGTGTGGGAAAGATATTGGGGTCATAGGCGCAAAATATTTTTCTGTCTACCACTTCCTGTATGTGCTATCTTTCCTTATTAAAATGTAAGCTCCTTGAGGGCAGAGGTTGTTTGGTTTGCTTGTATTTGTATGTCAAGTTCTTAGCATAGTACCTGGCATATAGTAAATGCTAAATAAATTATTTTTTTCATCCTTCATTCATTGATGTTCCTAAGAGTGACAACTCACATTTCTATAGGGATTTTATTTTTACAACATCCTTTCTTCACAGCAAATACTAGTGAGATAGCAAATACTACTCCTATTTTCCCTGATTTACAAATGAAGAAACTGACATGGAGAGAGATAAAGTGACTTCACTGGCCTTGCAAAGCTGGTAAGCATCAGAACTGGGAATAGAATTCAAGTCCCTTACTCCAAGTCCAATATTTTACTATATCACTTGACTCTTTCTGACTTTGAAGTGCCAATAAATGGTTAAATTAGGTTCAGTATAGTTCATTTACAAAAGGCAGAGAAGTGTGTAATACATTTTAGAAAGATTGCCATGAAAATGGCTACTTTAAAAAGAAAGTGGTAATGCTTAAAGACATAAGCTTTCATTCATTATCTTGGAGGTCCAATGATATGGAACACCTTATTCCCTGACGATACTGGGATAGATGAGGCATTTCTGTATTAGGCAAAGCCCTAATGCTGCAACCGAGTCCATTCATTCCACACTCCAGAAGGCAAGATCACTCTACCATGGAGGAATTAGGGATGTGTTGGGTAGGTATGTTTGAGCTCAGACACGACAAGAAGAATTAAGGGCACTAACTATAATAGGCCTTACTGGGATCAAGCCATTGGAATCCTTGAATTTCAGAACTGAGAGTCTGACCTGTAACTACACAAGAATTCTTTACAAAATGTATCTAACAGGTGGATATTTGGCCTTTTCTTTAAGACCATCAGTGATAAGAAACTCACTACCTTCTGTGACAATTTTGCCTTACTTTGGATAGAATTTGCCTCTATTAAATTTCTACCCATTACTCCTTCTTTTCTGTGAGGGTAAGCTGAACACATCTAATATGTCTTCAAGACAGATTTGAAGACAGGTCTTCAAATACTTGATAACTGTGACCATATCCAACTGAGTTTTCTCTTTACCAGATGAAACAACCCCAGTTCCTTCAACTGAGGAGTGGGGCAGCATGGTACAGTGAAGAGTACCCTGAATATGTTTTCAGTGAACCTGGATTCAAATCAAATTTCTACTATTGACCCACTGTGAGACCTTTGGTGAGCTATCTAGCCTCTCTGGGCTTGTTTCCTCATCTATAACATAAGGAGGTTGCTCTAAATTACCTCTGAAATCCCTTCAGCTTTAAGTCTAGGATCCTATGAACTAATCCTTTTGGGGAGACTGGGAGTGAGCACCTATTTGTCAATGGGCATCCTGCACATGGTGGGAAACAGACAATGAGAGAATGAAGGTTGTTGGAGGAAGGGAAATGTTTATTACTCTGCCCAGATGTTGTTGATCTGTCTTCTAGCTATCCATTGGTTGGTTGGTTTGGGATGAAAAGGGGAAGGTTCCAGGACTCCAGTGTGAGGTCAATGGAAGGACTAGGATCGGTAGAAGTAGCCGGTCCCAAGTTGTTGGTCTGCCTTTTGGCATTTGTGCTCCCTTGACCTTAGAGTCAAAACCTGGAATGATATTGGAAGATTTCCTGTTCCACAACACTGGCCCTCTTGACCATAGGCCCTTACCTACACCTTATTGAAAGTCAATTATTTTTTGATTCTGAAGCAAGATTTTTCCTCCACCCTCATGGAACAGGAACTGAAATTTCCTTCTGACTGAGTCTCTTACGCTTGCCAACTTACTGCCTCCCCCTATTCAGTCCTAAAGCTGTGACAGGCACTGAACCTCACCCTACTGATTAAGAAGACTCCCTGTGGCAAAACACTCAGCACCCCACTCAATCACTCTCCCACCTCCCCAGAGCTTCTGGAAATGGATTTTTTCCAGAGTTTAAAAAAGTAGCAGAATAGGAATTGGCTTCCTAAAAGGAAACTTTTCATCTTTTGGAATGAACATAAACCTAGTAAATCCATGTGTCCCAAGAATTGATTGCTTAAGACTCACTCATTGTCAGGGTCCTTGTCCCAAGGGTTAAAACCAAGAATCACTTTTTTTCTGATACAAAGGACTTATAACCTTCTGAGGGGAAATAAGTGGAAAATTGTATTTAGCCCAAAATCACACAAAAATCAGAAATTGAGCCATTTGTGAGCCAAAGGATATTCCTTTGGCATGTGGAAAATGAGGTACAAACAGATAAAAGTAAGTTTGAAACCAAAATGATGAGTAAAAGGAAAAAAAGGAGAACTGAGGAATGATAGAATCAAAAGATTTCAGAATTGGAAAGGAACACAAAGATCATTTAGTCCAGTCCATACCTTTAAAAGAATGCTCTCCACACCAAGCTCAAGTGGAATCCAGCTTTTGTTAAAAACCTTCAGTGAGTGGAAATCCTCTTCTGCCTGCTCTAATTGTTGTAAGGTTGGATTTTTTATTGGGGGGGATTGTTATTTTGTTGTTTGTTTTTTATTAATAGTATTTTTTTTCAATTACATGTAAAGATAGTTTTCAATACTCATTTTTATAAAATTTTGCATTCCAATTTTTTCTCACTCTCTCCTTCCCTTCCCTCCCCTTTCCTTGATACAGCAAGCAATTTGATATAGGTTACACATGTACAATCATGTTAAACATATTTTCATATTAGTCATGTTGTGAAAGAATAATCAAAACAAAAGAGAAAAACCATGAGAAAGAAAAAGAAACAAGATTATAAGGAAATCAGAAAGCTGGGAAGTAATTTTTATAGCCAGTGTTTTTGATAAAAGCTTCATTCCTAAAATACATAGAGAACTGAGTCAAATTTATAAGAATACAAGTCATTCCCCAATTGATAAATAGTCAAAAGACATGAACAGGCAGTTTTCAGATGAAGAAATTAAAGCTATCTGTAATCATATAAAATACTCTATATGCCTACTGATTAGAGAAATGCAAATTAAAACAACTCTGAGGTGCTACCTCACACTTATTGGGTTGGTTAATGTGACAGAAAAGGAAAATAATAAATGTTGGAGAAGATGTGGGAAAATTGGAAAACTAATGCATTATTGGTGGAGGTGTGAAATGATTCAGCCATTCTGGAGAACAATTTGGAGCTATGCCCAAAGGGCTATATAACTGTGCATACCCTTTGATCCAGCAATAATACTACAAGGTTTATATTCCAAAGAGATCATAAAAAGTTAAAAAAGACCCATGTGTACAAAAATATTTATAGCAGTTCTTTTTGTGATGGCAAATAATTGGAAATTGAGGGGATGCCCATCAATTAGGGAATGGTTGAACAAGTTGTGGTATATAAATATAATGGGATACTATTGTGCTATAAGAAATGGTGAGCAGAAAGATTTCAGAAAAAAACCTGAAGGACTTACATGAACTGATGCTGAGTGAAGTGAGCAGAACCAGGATAACATTATACATAGTGACAGCAACATTTTGCGATGATTAACTCTGATAGACTTAGCTCTTCTCAGCAGTACAATGATCCAAGACAAATCCAAAATACTCATGATGGAAAATGCTAACCACATCCAGAGAAAGAACTATGGAGTCTGAATGCAGATTGAAGCATGCTATTTAAATTTCTATACCCAACTGAGAGTCTTTGATCCTAATCCAATGATGTAAAGGTACAAACAATGCTCATCCCCTCTCTTCTTTGCCTCTACTGTAATAGGTCTTTTGCACCAATTCATGTGATATAATTTACCCAATTCTACTTCTCCCTTTCCTCTTCTTCCAGTACAATCCTTTTTTCACCCTTAAATTTTTTTGTATCATCACATGAATGTTAACTTATACCCATACCCTCTATGTATACTCTTTCTAACTGCCCTAATAAAAATGCGATTCTTAGGAGTTACAAGTATCATCTTCACATGTAAGGAAAAGAGTTTAAATCTTATTGAATAACATTTTTTCTTTCCTTTTTACCTTTTTATGCTTCTCCTGAGTCTTGTATTTGAAGATTGAGTTTTCTCTTCAGCTCTGGTCTTTCCATCAGGAAATTTTAAAGTCCCCCTATTTCATTGAATGTCCATCTTTTCCCCTGAAAGATTATGCTTCAATTTTGCTGGGTAGTTGATTCTTGGTTGTAAATCCAAGCTCCTTTGCTGTCTGGAATGTCATATTCCAAGCCCTCTGATTCTTTAATGTAGAAGCTGCTAAGTCCTATGTAATCCTGACTGGGGCTTTCTTTCTAGTTGCTTGCAGTATTTTCTCCTTGACCTGATAATTCTGGAATCTGTCTACAATATTCCTGGGTATTTTCATTTTGGGATATCTTTCAGGAGGTGATTGGTGGATTCTTTCGATGACTATTTTACCCTCTGGTTCTAGGATATCAGTTTTCCTTGATAATTTCTTGAATGATGTTGTCTAGGCTCTTTTTTTCTGATCATAGCTTTCAGGTAGACGAATAATTTTTAAATTATCTCTCCGGGATCTATTTTCCAGGTCAGTTGTTTTTCCAATGAGGTATTTTACATTTTCTTCTATTTTTTCATTCTTCTGATTTTTTTTAATTCTTGATGTCTCATAGAGTCATTAGGTTCCACTTGACCAATTCTAGTTTTTAAGAATTATTTTCTTCAGTTAGCTTTTGTGACTCCTTTTCCCTTTTTGGCCAATTCTACTTTTTAATAAGTTGGTTTTTTTCAGGCCATTTTTGTGCTTCCTTTTCCAAGCTGTTAACTCTTTTTTCATAAGTCTCCTGCATAACTCTCATTTCTTTTCCCAGTTTTTTTCTATCTCTCTTACTTGATTTTTAGGATCCTTTTCAACCTCTTCTAAGAGAACTTTTTGGGCTTGAGACCAATTCATATTCCCCCCCAAAATGACAAAGCAAGCAGAAGTTAGGTCAAACCCTATCATATCCCCTGGATAAAAAATATTTAAGGGAGAGATAGATACAATTCTATCTTGGTACCTCCTCCTAGCAAAAATTAAAGTCTCCCTTGGAGAAGGGTGGAAGGAGGAGAGGCTAGAGATGGCTATTCTACCTGCCTTAGAGCCACACTATGGTCTCTTACCATATGTGGAGCCTCTTTCTCCATGTGGGCATTCTTTATACTTGTGGGGCCCACTCTTCCCTACATTCTATTTTTTGTTTTTACATGAAAGCTAAATTTGCCCATTTTCTATTTCTCCCTTTGCTCCATGTTCAGACCTCTAAGACCAAACAGAATTCCTTTTTCACATGACAATATGTGACAGCAGTAGAGTACAGTTATTATGCCCCCTACTTCTGCAAATCTTTCTCTAGTTTAAACATCTCAGTTTCCTTCAACTGAACCTCAAATAGCATTAACTTAAGGCTCTTCACCAACAGACCTTTGACCAATAGATAATCTATGTCCCACCATGAATAACAGTGCCTTATTGGCCTCAATCAATCAATAAGTATTTATTAAATACTTACTATGTTCAAGGTACTGTACTAAGTACTGGTTATACAGAGATAAAAGAGGAAAAGTCCTTGATCTTATGTATACACATACATACACACATACAAACACAAACACACATGCACACATGTATATACAAAATAAATACGAGGAAATGGGGGGAGGAAATACCCTAACAGCCAGGGATGGGGATTGAGGAGAAGGGAATGAGGAAAGGGCTTACATAGAGAATGGTACTTGAGTTGATTCTTGAAGAAAAATAGGAATTCTAAGAGGAATAGATGAGTTATCAAGACATTCCAGGCATAAGGCCATCGCCAACGCAAAGGCATGAAGATTGGTGGAGTGTCATGCATGAGGAGCAGGAAGAATTCCAGTTTGTCCTGTACCATATGTGTTCTAAGGCTAGAAGGCTGGGGCCAAGTTGTAAAGACCTTTAAATGCCAAAGAGAGTTTATTGTTTATCCTATAGGGTATAGTGAGCCACAAGAATTGACTGAGTAGGAGAGTGACATAATTAGACCTATGCTTTAGTAAAATAATTTTGGTAGCTATGTGGAGGATGGATAGGAGCAGGACAATACGAGGTAGGTGTGCTAAAATTGCATCTTGTGCTGGTCCCTCTTAGTATTTCTCCTCTAGTTAGTATAGAAAAGTAGATAGTATAAAGTAAAAAGGAGGAAGTAAGATTGCAAAGGGGAACATAGAAATCACTTACAGATTGTCCCATAAATTAAGGGAGCGTAAGTGTTACTTTCAAAATTTCTTATAAGTTAGGGGATCATAGGACCCACTAGAATCTGTCTTATAAATTGACTAAGGCCACATCCTGAGACTATGTGCTAAATTAGGGGAAGTCAGCCAGGTCTTACTATAAGGTCCCCTTGGTCCTGCTAACTGTTCATGATCTTAGATAAGCTATAGATACATGAAGTAAGAACAGCAGAACACTAGAAAAGCTTTTTTTCTAATAAACTAACCCTAAGATGTTGCTGATAATTTTGAGATGATGTGGTTATGTTAATGAAGTAACTACAAAGTGCCATAGATGAGAATTAGTCCATCCCCCACCATGAAACCCTATAAAAGTGAGACAGCCCCCCCAACTCCTCCCCCCTGAGCACTCCTCCATCTGCTATGCTGTCCAAGTGCTCCCAACTCTGATTAACAGTTGCATAAGTAACTGTGCCCTTCCCCCTTTCCATTCTCTTCCCCATGCTGCCTACCTCCCTTCACTACTCCATCCCTCATCCCCATGCTGTCTGCCTTTGTACTTTCTGCGCCATTTGGTTCTGTACTCTCCATGCCTTATTAAAGTGTGATGGAAGCATTATACGCCACTTGCTGCATTGTGATCTTTCCCAGCAAGCAACCCACAGGGACACTCCTGCAGTCACATCTCCTTAGTCATAAATTGGGAAAACTGGAACTGAGACTACATGCTATTCATAGCCCCCCCTAACTTGAATGGGCAGGCCACAATGAATTCATGGATAAAATGCAAGGGTGGATAGCTGAACCTTGTGTTCCCTTCCAGGAGATTTCCTCTCCCCTCCTCCTTTTCCTTCTGGATCACAATCAATCCTTAATAATTCCAGAAATTCAATTGCAGGATACTCTATGGGAGGCAGCTTTGGCCAGCTAATTAGCCAGGTACATCTTGAAAGCCAAAGAGACTTTATTGTTTATCCTATAGACAATAGTGAGTCATTGTAATTGATTGAGTAGGATGGTGACAGAGTTAAACCTGTGCTTTAGGAAAACCACTTTGGTAGACGTGTAGGGGATAGATTGGAGCAGTTGATACAAAGTAGGGATACCAATTAGTAAGCTACTGCAATATTCTAAATGTGAGGTGATGAGGGCCTGGACTAAGGTGGTGGCTACAATTTTTATACAGGAGACTGCCACCCTGTTCATTTCTACCCATTGCTCCTAATTCTGCCTCCAGATCTACACAAAATTAAACCCAACCATACTTCCACTTGCCAGCTATTTATTAATCCAAAGATACCTAGGATGTCCCCCTTCAGTATTCTCTTCTTGAAACTAAACATTCTTTACAGACTGAAGCATGATATTCATCTCTTCCTTCCTTCCTTCCTTCCTTTTTTTTTTGAATATTCATGTACAAAATATCTAATATAGAAATGTTTTACGTGATTGCACATGCATAACATCAGATTTCTTACCATCTCAAGGAGGGGAGAGGGCAGGAAGGGAGGGAGGGGTAAAATTCAGAACTCAAAATTTTTTAAAAAATTGTTAAAAATTGTTTTAACATGTAATTGGGAGAAAATAACATATTATTTTAAAAAAGGAAACTAAACATTCTTAACTTTTCTGACAGATGAATGAAAGAATGGAAAAAGCATTTATTAAGCACTTTTAGCACACTTTTAACACACAGATAGGAGAAGTGGCCAGTATTCCTATAGGCTTCTGGGATTTTGAATTTTTGATTTATTCTCTGGCCAAAGAATTGTCATGCAAAAGCTAGACTATGCAGGGGCTGGGAGACACGGCAGTGGAGACCACAGGCAACTCAAATGGGTTGAGAGCTGAGCTTGGGGAGCCACTGCCATTGTCCACTGAAGGCAGATAGGAGGGTGGCAACCTGAGTTGAAGAAAAGTCTCAGTAGAAGCAGAGGGTTTCCTTTTGCTAAGCCAAGTGGTTGAGGGTTATCTTCTTGCTCCTAACTTCTCCTCCTCCCTTTCTTTGTTCTTCCAGATGGAGATTTATTTATGCCCAATGTTAGTTCTAATGGTGTTTTGTCCTTAAGTTTGATTCATTTAGATAAAAACTTAATTCTCCATTGTCTTGCTGAGTATGACCTTAAATGTGATCAGAATATATACGGTGGGTTTTGTATTTCACAGGCTATGGATGCCAGAAATCTTCCAGTTGTTGTTTGGGAGGTTAAAAGACCTCCCTGGGGACTATGAGCCTAGAACTCTCCCAAGGAGAACCCTACAAACTTGAACTTAAGATTCCCTAGAATAACAATTCTCCAAATGTGGTCTGGGGACCTCCAACCTTTTCAGGGACTCTAAGAAGTCAAAAGCATTTTCATAATAATACTAACACTAGGCAGCACAATAGTCTGAAAAACCTGAGTTTCAATATGGCCTCAAACAGCATTACCCTGGGCAAGTCACTTGACTTCTGACTGCCTCAGTTTCCTAATATGGAAAATGGGGATACTAATAGCACCTACATCCCAGGGTTATTTTGAGTATAACATGAGAAAATATTAGCAAAGCACTTCAGGAACCTTAAAGTGCTTTAGTTTCAAATGTGGAAAGTATCAATAGCTATAACCTATTCAGGGCTGGGGAACTTGTGGCCTGGAGGCTACATGTAGCCCACTAGGTCCTCAAGTGCAGTCTTTTGACTGAGTCCAAATGGATTCCTCACTCCTGAATAAACAAAAGCTAATTGCTAACATCTTAAAGGGGCCCTGAGACAAAAAGGTTTGAGAACCACCACTCTGCAAGAATGCTCTAGTTGGAGCCAAGGAGCAGCTGAAGGTGTGAAATACTGGTTCTTGGGACTAAGCTCTATTCCTGCTCTTTTATTTCCCTTAAAGGAGGAGGGACTACAGGAGAACATCTTGCCTTCAAATGGGTCCAAAAAAAGAGATTCATAAAGCTCTCAACATCTCCCTTTTCTAACTGGGAAGGATAAAGGAAGGTGAGTTCTGACTCATCTAACACTACACAGTGATTCTTTGGAAAGTCCCCCGACTTATTTTTGTACCTTGTGACTACTCTTTCTTGTCCAACATGAGCAGGCGACCATCTTATAATGACTTGGTAGAAATGTCCTGTGCTTCGCCCAACCTGTGACCCCTTTCTTCCTGCTGATATACCATTTTTCGGTTGATACATCATTTTTGGCTTTCCGAACAACATCTATCAACCAATGGGATTTTGTATTTTGTATTGCCTCTCCAGAGGGTACAGGTATCAAACCCAGTAACAAATCCTATAAAAACAAGGTCCTAGGGACCAGGAGCTTCTCAGATCATGAGGAAGATCTGCAGTCTACTTCATTAGAAGAAGCTATGGATCCTTTAATAAAGTGCTATTGGTTTGAAGCTCTGCTTCGGTGGTTTTTCTTGCAGATTGGGCAATTTCAGATGCCACAGTCTCACTCGTCACACTGCTAGTATGTATCAGAGGACTGATTCCAATGTCCATCTTCTGTGAGCTATTATCACATCACTTCTCATGATCTAATATCAATTATAATAACTCACATTTAGATAGCACTTTGTTCGCAACACTCCTGCCAGGTAGGTGATGCAAATATTTTTATCCCCATTTTTCAGAAGAATAAGCTGAGAACTGCAGAAGTGGCAATCTGCTCAATTTCACACAGCTGAAAAACAACAGAGCCCAGAATTAATTCCAGGTCTTCTGACTCCAGGTTTAGTACTCTTTCCGCTAACCCACACTGTTTCTATGCTGTATTTATGCAATTAATTTTCTTTTAAAAGCAATGGTGCCTTGTACAGTGCTTGGTAAGTGTTTGTCAGACTTACATTTATCCCCAGTTAAACTATGTATTGCTAGCTTTAGCTCATTGTTCAAACATATTGGTATCTTTTGGACTTGTGATCCCATCATCCAAATTGGTAGCTTTTTCTCCCAGATTCAGACTGGTGGAAAATTTGATAAGCATGTCCCCTATCCTTCATTGGTAACTATGTGATCCTTCATTGAGTAGAACAGAGCTCAGGGCAAAGCCTGTGGCTGCCACAAGAGACTACCTGACAGAATGACATTGATTCTTGTTTTATGATGGATGGCTGATTTGCCTTTCTTTTATTTTTAACTAGAATATTATATTTTTCTCTGAAGACAAGATGGGTGCAAAAGGAATTTGAGTAAATAGAGGGGTTCTTTTGGCATCTGTTCCCATGGGATTTATTCACAGAAATCCCACAACTCAGAAGTAACATCCTCTAAGACCTCAGAATCAACCTGTTTGGCATCTTGGTCAGAGCTAGAAAACAGCTTCCTTTGATTTGCTTCATTTTCCTTTGACCTCTTGTTGTAGAGATTTTGGGCTTTCCTGCTTGCTTGCTCTATCTTATTGCCATCTAAAGAGCACCTTGGGAAGTCCCAGGAGTGTTGATCTTCTAGAGGCCCATTGCAAGAGATTTACGTGACAAAATGACAGAGATCTTTTCTTTTTTTTCCTTCCCCCCTCCTCATCTGTATGGCTATTGTGACTCTGGATTCCTGAGTTGTGACTGATGCTTTTACCACAAATGGAATTGTGGAGCACTTTGAGAAGCTGTCCTTTTTGTGCATCCTGTGGCCTGGCCAGGGTTCCCATCCCTGGCACCTGCTTTTTTCCTATGCTCCTTCCTCATTCTTTTTAACCTAGTCCTAGTCTAGTATTATACTACACATGACAGCAATCAATAACCTCCTTATTAATTAAATGACAGTTTATAAAAGCTACTCTCCTGAGGCTCCAAGCAAGGGAAGGTTGGTGAGCTGTAAAGTTTTTGGTAATCACTTAAGAAAAAAAATGCTATTCATCATCTTTAAGCAGATCATGGCCACCACAGTCTCCCCAGGAGCTTAATCCATCACACCCCCTCAAAGCAAGGACAGCTAACAAGGTCCCTGTCACGTTGGGTGAAATATACAGGTATCAAGGGAGCCTTTGAAACTACACCAATAGTGACATTATAGGCAACACCCAAAGCCACCATCAGCTATTCAGGAAGCCTTAAGTTCTTTCATTCCTTTGTGTTGATGGGCAGGAGTGGGGCTGGGATGACCGGGAGTCTATGGGAGAGAAGTCTTCCCTATTATTCTTTGGAAATGGCTTTGAGTAGGCAGAAGGCTCCATGGATAAGACCAATCTTTCACTTCAGGGAAGTCTATTCAAAATAGTATAATCTGTGTTAGAGAGAGCTTCTAGCAAACAGATAATTAAGGTGTAGTACATCTATCTTTTCTCATTCTTCTTCCTTGGCCCCCAATAATAATCTTCTCTCACTAAAGTATGCATCTACTCAAAAAAAATGAGTTCAATAAAATTTCTATCAAGGCCTTATCTGTTTTCATTCATTCATTCATTCATTCATTCATTCATTCATTCATCTGTCTATTTAGCAATTATGTAAAACATTTTCATATTAGTAATTTTGTGCAAGAAGATTCAAAGAAAATTAAAAAATGGAAAAAAAAAGAAAAATACCTTGCTTCAGTCTGTATTCAAACAATATCAGTTTTTTCTCTGGAGGCAAATGGTATCCTTCATCTTTAGTTCATTGGGATTGTCTTAGATCGTTGTATTGCTGAGAATAGCTAAGTCATTCACAATTCTTCATCATACAAGGTTGCTGTTGTTGTCTATAATGTTCTCCTAGTTCTATTCACTTCACTTAGCAACAGTTCCTGTAAGTCTTTCCAGGTTTTTCTGAAATCATCCTGCTTGTCATTTCTTATAGCACAATGATATTCCATCACAATCATATATTACAGCTTGTTTAGCCATTCCCAATGTTGGACATCCCTTCAAGTTCCACTTCTTAGCCACCAAAAAAAAAAAGAGCTTCTATAAATATTTTTGTACAAATAGGTCCTTTTCCCTTTAAAAAATGTTTTCGGGATATAGACCTAGTAGTGGTATTGCTGGACCAAAGGGTATGCACAGTTTTATAGCCCTTTAGGCATGGTTTGAAATCGCTCTCCATAATGGTTGGCTGTTCACAACTCCACCAGTAGTACATTCATATCCCAGTTTTCCCACATCCCCTCCAACATCCACTATTGTCTTTCTTTTTTCTTTTGTCATATTGACCAATCTGATAGGTGTGAGGTAGTACCTCAGAATTGTTTTAATTTGCATTTCTCTAATCAATAGGTATTTAGAGTATTTTTATATGATTATGGATAGCTTTAATTTCTTCATCTGAAAACTGCCTGTTCATACCCTTTTGACTATTTATTAATTGGGGAATGACTTGTATTTTTATAAATTTGACTCAATTCTCTATATATTTGAGAAATGAGGCATTTCTCAGAGATACTTGTTGCAAAATTTCTTTCAGACATTTTCAAAAATAATGTTTTTTTTCCAAAAGCTTGGATCTTTGAGTTTACTATGTATTAGATTACTGTGGTCATTTACCATAATGTAATTATGGTAAATATGGTAAATATTCCACTGATCCACCAGTCTATTTCTTAGCCAGTATCAGATTGTTTGATAATTACTAATTTATCATGCAACTTGCGATCTGGTATGGCTAGCCCACCTTCTTTCATATTTTTTTCCTTTAACTCCCTTGATATCCTTGAGCTTTTGTTCTTACAGATAAATTTTGTTATTATTTTTCCAGCTCTGCCAAATACATTTGTGATAGTTTGATTGGCATGGCACTTAATAAGTAGATTAATTTAGGTAGAATTGTCATTTTCATCACATTGGCTCGGCCTACCCATGAGCAATTAATATTTTTCCAATTATTTAGATATGACATTATTTGTGTGAAAAGTGTTTTGTAAACCTGGAAAGACTTATATGGTCTCATGCTGAGTGAAATGAGCAGAACCAAGAGAATGTTGTACACAACAAAAGCCACATTGTGCGATGACTAATATTGATAAACTTAATCCTTCCCAGAAATACAAGGATCTAAGACATCTCCAGAGGCCTCGTGATGGAAAATGCTATCCACATCCAAAGAAAGAACTATGGAAATTTAATTGCTATTTTTTTCCTCTTCTGTTGAGTTTTGTTTCCTCTTTCTGATGGTTCTTCCTATTGGTTTTAATTTTTACTTACAATATCACTAATGTGAAAGTGTGTTTAATAGAAATGTAAATGTATAGCCCATATCAGATTGTGCACCATCTTTGGGAGGGTGGTGGGGAGGAAGGGGAAGAAAAATTTTAAACTCAAAAGCATATGGAAGTGATTATTGATAAATCAAAATAAATTAATATTTTTTTAAAATAAAAAAAAGGAAAGTGTTTTGTAGTTGTGTTTATATAGTTCCTGGGTTTGTCTTGGCACATATTTTATATTGCCTCCTAAGTATTTAAATTGTCTACAGTTATTTTAAATGGAAT
This sequence comes from Phascolarctos cinereus, assembly GCF_003287225.1. Classification (NCBI taxonomy): domain Eukaryota; kingdom Metazoa; phylum Chordata; class Mammalia; order Diprotodontia; family Phascolarctidae; genus Phascolarctos; species Phascolarctos cinereus. The sequence continues at coordinate 139,292,495 of NW_027555625.1, forward strand.
GTCTCTTTCTATTTCTTGCTGCTGGACTTTGTCGGTAATATATAGAAATATCGATTATTTATGTGAGTTTATTTTGTATCCTGCAACCTTGCTTGTCTCTTTACTCTTAGCTGTAAGAGCCAGATACGGGAAAATGTCCATTAACTGGATAGTTTTGAGAATGAAGCATTCTGGTTAATTGAATATGTTTATTAACTTGAGGTTAATGAGAACCTTCATCTCATTCTAAAAATTGTCATTATCAATCTTTCTAAAGGAGATTAATAAATTCTAAATTTTGATCCTAATGAATACAGGGAAGAATGGGATGAATTAGATGGAGTGAACCAAAGCAAGATAAACAGAATCAGAAAAACAGCACACACAATGGCTACAGCGATGTAAGTGGGCAGGAACAACAAAAACAAGATAAAAATGAAATGTTTCAGACTTATGATTTCCACTCTTAGTCTCATAGAAGAGACATGAAACATGCCTCCTTCCCTTCTTTGCACAGTGCACATGAAACACTGCGTGTAATATCAGGCTTGGTTGATGTGTTGATTAGTTTTGCTAAACTGATTTTTTCCCTTTTCTTTCTTACTCTTTTTTTTTTTTTAATAAAAATGGTTCTCAGTGGGTGGGTGTAGAGGTGGGGCTGGAAATGTAAATCAAGTAAAAATATAAGACAGCAATTAAATTTTTTTTTCTAAAGGAAATGAATCCATGTTTTGTTCCTTACCTCACCACTACAGGAGACTGAGCAGGATTGAATTTTTCTTTGATGGCTCAGGATCCTTAAAGGCCTAAAGGTCATCATTGTTAAAGCTAATTACCATGGCCCATTGCTAGATGGTTGTAGATAGCTGGACTGAATCAGTTGAGCCTACAACATGTGGAAGTTGCTTTAAAAAAAAATCAATTTGTTTCTTGGCAGTTGTTTATTTCTCCCTAATGGCAGAATCTATGTGCACAAATCCACATCTGTCTCCTTCCCTTAAAAAAAAAAAATCACCCAAATAAAGTGGGTGTTCACTGTAGTCATTAATAGTCTAACAAGCCAGCTCTGTTTTTGTGAGTTCTTAACTAGGCTTGGACTTGGCTTGCTTACGCTCTAGCCTTTCTCTTCTTCCTTGGCATGAATGACAATAAAGCAGCTCTCAGTAGGGTTGGGCAGAACAGAGGAGAGAAGAGCAATAGAACACTGAAAAGCTGCAGCAGACTCCCATCCAAGGACCAAAAGCATGTATTCTTAAGCATGGGACAGCCTGAGCTACTCTAGCTGATTTACTAGCAGCCTTCAGGCTGAGATCCCTTGTTTGGAGTCCCTGGAATGGAAATGATTCCCTGCAGGCAGGGGGAAAGCATTTAAGTCATCGGAACAGGTGTTTGTTCAGAATGATGGCATGTGGCTAGATATGTTCCTCTCTCCCTCTGGAGGGGAGATGGAAGGAAGAGGAGGAATGGGAAAGAGAATAAAGAAAAGAAAATAGAGACAGAGAAGGGGGAAGGAGAGGAATCAAGAAAAAGAGATAGGGAAAGAAAGGTCAGGAGGAGTACAGGGGATGGGTGGAGATGGAGGGCAGAGTAAGGGTCTCAGCCTTAGTGTTTTGCCAAGGTGGTTCAGGTGAGTGTCTCAGTTGGAGGGTGCTAAGAGGGAACACTTGTTAAATATTCAACAAAATAGTCAAAACGTGGTCCAGAAAAGTCAAGGGAATGACAGGAATGTCAGAACAGCCTTATCAGAACCTGAGCCTGCAATCTTCTGTGTTTAGACTTCGAAGGCCAATGCTTTTAGAAAAAAAAGGATGGAGAAGTAAAAAAGAGACAGCAAGGAAAAAAAGAAAGAGAAAGAAGAAAAGAAAGATGAGAAGTAGAAATAGAGAGAGGAAAGAAAGATTATGTGAAGGGTTGCACCCCATATAAGATGTGTCAACTGTCCTCATCTGGGTGTAGTAATAACAATATCAACATTAAAAATAATAATAAAAATAATTATTATTTGAAATTCCAGGATTACAAAATCTTCTGCCATTCAAAGCCTTCCATAATTTAGCCCCTTTCTGCTTTTCCATTCGTCTTACAGCTTACCCCTCAACATACACTCTTCGACCTGATGATACTGGCCTCTTGGCTGTTCCAAAAATTAGACTGCATTTCTCTACTGTAGTCATTTTTTTTTTCTGGCTGTCTTCCATGCTTGGAATGCTCTCACTTCTCAACTATACTTACTGACTTCCTTGCCTTCCTTCAAGTACCAACTAAAATTTCATCTTCCAGGAGATGCCTTTCCCAACCCCTCTTAATCCTAATGCTTTCCTTCTGTTAATTACTTCTTATTTATTCTGTATGTAGCATATCTGTACATATTTGTGAGCCCCTTGAGGACTGGAAATGTATTCTGCCTCTTTCTGTATCCCTGGTGCTTAGAACAGTGCGTGGCACATATTAGGAATCTAATAAATGTTTATTGACTCTTAGCTGATTGATAATAATAATAATATCATTCAAATAGTGCTTCAAAGTTTACAAACCACTTTACCTACATTATCTCCTTTGATCATCACAATAACCCTTTGGGGTAAGTACTTTAATTTGATCCTTCTTGAGTTCTCACTCTCTTATCTGCCCCAGAAATAGTGTTAACTTACATTTTTATGGTTCTTCAAGCCTTACTAAGTACTTTTCTCCTAGTGGAAGAAATCCTGTGAGGTATATAGGCATATATTTTTTTCCTCCCCATTTGACAGATGAGATAAGGGCATAGGAAAGTGAAATTATTTCTCCAAGGTAATACAGCAAGTAAGTTGTGCTTAAACCCAGGCCTCCTGACAAGAAGTGAAGCACTGTTTACCACTATGTAATACCTCCCACCCTCCACAGATTCCTCTGGCAATGTGGAGAAATTCTAGAGGGGATCCATTATAGCCCCATGTATATTAATCTGATTTTTTTCCCTTGTCTCCTCCCCACTCATCCAAAGAGTGGACAAATTTCTTTTTTAATTAGTTTAGCAATGACAAAATTCTAATTTTTCAAATGGATCCTTTAGTAAGGTACAAAAGCCTCTCAGGGAAAGCAAAAGCCAAATATCTAAGTATAGAAATAGCAACTTTTGAGCAAAAAAAAAATATGATGAACTAGGGGCAGCTAGGTGGTGCAGTGGATAGAGCTCCAGCCTAGGAGTCAGGAGGACCTGAGTTCGAATCTGACCTCAGACACTTGACACATACTAGCTGTGTGACTCTGGGCAAGTCACTTAACCCCAATTGCCTCACCAAAAAGAAAAAGAAAAAAAAAAAGAAAAAGAAATAGCCATTTATGGATTCCAGGCTTCTAATCCTGACTTTATCATAGTGTAAGCACAGTTTAAACTGGCAGGGATGGCTTTTTCCTTTTTTTAAAAGCTGATCTGGGAGGAACTACTCCCTTCCATCCTACTTATCATGTTTTCCCCAAATCCTTCCTTTATTTTGAGAATAGGGTTAGGAGGCTTTCATGATCTAGATGAAATAAGAGACTGAACCTTAGAATCACAGTATCTCAAAGTTGGATGGCATCTCAAAGACCATCTAGATCAATCTTTGCCTGACTAAAATTTTCCTACAAAATATAAGAATAGTAATCCTCCCTTTTCATGAAAAACTCTAGCATGGAGAAACTCACTCCTTCCAAAAGCAAGTTATTCTTTTTTATGGTAACTCCAGCTATTAGGAGGTTTTCATTGACATCAAGTGTCCATTAATTTTTTGGCAATTTCTAATCATTTTTCTTAGCTTTACACTCTGGGGCTAAGCAGAACAAGTCTAATCTCTTTTTTAATTCTGAATTTAATGAATGAGAGAGAGACAGAGACAGAGACAGAGAGAACATTTCCATATACAAAGTAGAACAAAAAAAGAGGATTCTATGTGAAGCCATCAATCTCTATTACATGCAGCTTGCTTTTTTGAAAAGACATATAATGAATTCAACACATTACTTTCAAAGCTGTCCTACTTGTCAGTGTTTTCCTCTGATCTACCTTATGTTATTTTCTGTTCATTTTTAAATGCTTCAATGACTCTTTCATTTCTTTTTCCTTTTTTTTGGCAACACTATTGAATCTTTTGAGTTGTTTTAATTTGCATTTCTTTAATTCATAGTGATTTGGAGCCTTTTAAAAAATATGGCTGCTGATTAGCTTGGTTTTACTCCTCTGAGAACTGCCTATTTGCATACTTTGAGCAATTGTTTGTTACAGAAGGGCTATTGTTCTTAAAAATATTTAAATCACTACCTCACACGTCTTGACTGTCACACCTTTATTTCCCAGTTAACTGTTTTCTTTCTCATTTTCACTGTTGATTTTATTTGTATAAAAAAAAAAGCTTTTCAATTATATGTAATAAAACTGTCTATTTTACTTTCTTCAATCCTCTCTATATTTTGTTTGGTCATGAAATATTCTCCTAACAGTTGTGAAAGGCATTTTCTTTCCTTGATGCTCTAATTTTTTAGTGATGAGATCTTTATATCTGGGTCATATATCTATTTGGAATTTTTGAAAAGTGACTACTCTCTTTGTTTTTCAATCATGTCTGGTTCTTCTTGACCCCAGGGACCATACTGTCCATGGAGTTTTCTTGACCAAGATTCTGGAGTGGTTTGCTATTTCTTTATCCAGAGGATTAAGGCAAACAGAGTGTGAGTGACTTGCCCAAGGTCACAAAGCTAGTAGTAAGTGTCTGGGGCCAAATTTGAACTCAGGGCTTCCTGACTCCAGGTCAAGCACTCTATCCAGAGAGCCTTCTTGCTGCCTTTGTCTTCTTGCTAGTATTTTATTTCTAAAGTTTGAGTAGATACTCATTAAGGACATTGATTTGTAATTTTTTCCCCTTTTGATTTTTTTCTCTCTGGTTTAGGTATGAAGATCATGTTTTTAATCCTAAAAAGAATTTGGTTGGATCCCTTCTTTCCCTATTTTTGCACTGCTTGTGTAATTTTGAAATTAATAATTTTTAGTTTGATACAATTTACTTATAAATCTATCTGGTCCCAGGGTCTTTATCTCTGAGAGTTCATTTATGACTTTTTCCATTTTTTTCTGAGTTTAGATTATTTTGATCTCCTATTCTGTTAATTTGGATACTTCTTGTAGGTTTATATAGGATATATTTAAATTGTTCTTTCTGTTGATATAATTGCGGTAAATAGTTCCTAATAATTCCCTTGATTTCTTTTTCATTTATTATAATTTCTCCTTTTATGTATTTCATATTGACAACTTCACTCTTCTTGCTGTTAATAGGACTGAGTAATGGTTTATTTATCACCCCTCCCAAAGGGGAAAAAAATCTTATTTATCAATTCAATGGGATTTTTTTTCTTTGAATTTTATTAACCTCTTTGATTTTTCAAAATTTCTATTTTGGTGTTTGGCTTTTTAAAATGTGCTGTTTTAAGTTTTTTGTTTACCTTTATGTCTAATTAATTAATCTATTATCTCTCATTTGTGTTGATGAATATGTATGACAACATCCCGAAAGCTTTGGAATGCTATCTCATTGTTGTAATTTTTTTAATGCAATTGTAGATTGTTTCTATATCAATTCTTTAGGATTATTATTTAGTTTCCAATTGATTTAATCCAATCTTCAAAGGCCCTTTATTGAAAATATTTTAACTTGCTTTGGTCCACAAAGGAGTGTTAAATATTTCATACATAGGGGTGTGTGTGTGTGTGTGTGTGTGTGTGTGTGTGTGTGTGTGTGCGCGTGTGTATTCCTTTTGGTTCACATTTAGTAATTACCAAAGAATTATCCTGGCTAATTTTTCTTTCTAATGTATTTTATTTTTTTCCAATTACATGTTGAAACAATTTTAAACTTTTCTTTAAATTTTTGAGCTCCAAATTTTATCCCTCCTTTCCTCCCCTTCCCCCTCCCTGAGATGGTAAGCAATCAGATACAGGTTATACATGTGCAATCATGTAAAATATTTCCATATTGGTCATTTTGTATAAGAAGACTCAAATAAAAGAAAAAGAATGAAAGTGAAAAATAGCATGCTTCAGTCTGTATTCAAATAATATCAGTTCTTTCTTTGGAGGTGGATATTATGCTTCGTCATTAGTTCTTTGGAAATGTCTTGGATCATTGTAATGCTGAGGATAGCTAAGTCATTCACAGTCCTTCATCATACAATATCGCTCTTACTGTGTACAACATTCTCTTGGTTCACTTCACTTTGCACCAGTTCACATAAGTCTTTTCAGATTTTTCTGAAATCAGTCTGCTTGTCATTTCTTATATCACAATAGTATTCTATCATAATCACATATCCCAGTTTGTTTTGTCATTCCTCCAACTGATGGGCATCCCTTCAATTTTCAATTCTTAGCCAACATAAAAAGAGCTGCTATAAATATTTTTTGTACAAATAGGTCCTTTTCCTGTTTTCAAAAATGTCTTTTGAAGGATAGATGCTATTATCCGCATTTCATAGCTGAGGAAACTGAAGCTGAAGCAAACAAAGATTATTGACTTGCAGTTCCACTTGGGTTTGCTCTTCCTATTCAGGGAAGCCTAGGAAGTAGCCAGCTAAGTCTATGGATAATAGCATCTTCCTTGCATGGTGGTTTTAGGACCCAATGGGCTATTTGTAACGAGCTCAACACAGTGCCTGGAACATAGTACATGTTATACAAATGTTCCAAATGACTTTGGGACCATTATATTGCCTTTTAGGTTTAAGATGAGATAATTATTATTTTAAAAGTGTTACAAATAAAATAAATAAAATGGAAAAAAAATTTAAAATGTCTTTGGGATATAGACTTAGCAGTGGTATTGGTGGATCAAAGGATATGCAGTTTTATAACCCTTTGGGCATAGTTCAAAATTGCTCTCCAGAATGGTTGGTTCTGTTCACAGCTCCACAGCTTTAGTGTCCCAGTTTTCCTACATTCCCTCCAACATCCATCATTTTCCTCTTTTTGTCAATTAGCCAATCTGATAGGTGTGAGGTGGTACCTCAGAGTGGTTTTAATTTGCATTTCTCTAATCAATACTGATTTAGAACACTTTTTCATATTACTATAGATAGCTTCCATTCATATCTAAGTTTTCCAAAATTTTACCCAGGTCCTTCACTTATTTCCTGTTTACTTATTTAATATTGCTTAGATTGTTTTCTAGATTTGATAGGGGTACATTGTAATCTCAGACTATTATTGTTTTATTTCCTATAGACTCCTTTAAGTATTATTAAATATGTTAAGTACTTTTAAGAATACTAACCACTTTAAAAACTATTTCAATATCGTGCCATTTCTTATGTTGTTATGCTTTTCCCTCTTTGCTCCCACCCTTACCCTTCCTTACAATAAAGATGATAGTGTTGAGGGAGGAGTTTGCTCAGCATTAGAGACCTATATTTTATATGATCTGCTTCCATTTTACCTCTCCTCTTCTTTCACCCCATCCTTAGTTCCAAGTTTTTATTCTTTTTTTCTTCCCATCTCCTTCCATGCACCACTATCAAAAGATGGAGTTTATTTTGCTTATGACTAATCCCTCCCTAAATGTATACCCTTCTCAATCATCCTCAAACCACTCCTCTGCTCCTGACCCCATCTGATTTCCTATTAAGTTCTTCATGAAATCCTCATTTATTCAGATGAACATGAGATTCATGTGAACTCTTCTTCCCCCAACTACTTCATCCATGTTTGTGTCACCTTCTCATGCACATTGGTTATATGAGATAATAATTTCTACCTCCTTCCTCTCTCTTTCTTCTCTACCATATTTCTTTTTTCTTCTCTTTTTTTTCTCTGAAGATTCTCAAAATAAAACTGCTCTCATGCCCTATGACTTCCTTACTCCTTTGACTTGTAAAGGATTTAGGGTTCTGAGAAGACACTTGATTCTTCTCCTCATTAGAATGTGAATATTTCTTTATCATATAGTCCCTTTCAATTGCTCAGATATATTTACCTTTCTGTGTTTCTCTTGACTCCTGTATTTGCAATTCAAAGTTGTCTATTCAGCCCTAGTATTTTCATCAGAAACATTTATGAATCCTCTATTTTATTAAGTATATTTATTTTCCCCTGCAAAATTATACTCAGCTTTGCCATACACATTATTCTTGGTTATAAGCCTTATCTTTTGACTTTAGGAATATTATATTCCAAGCTCTTCTCTAAATTGACATGGTAGCTATGAGGAAGGAGTGTGCTGATAAATATTTAACAACTGACTCTCTGGGGGTAACAGTGTACACATGACATTTTTAAGCATAATTTGCACTATTTACATTTTTCCATCAGTTTTTTAAGTCTACGTAATAAATAAAACAATAAATCAAGACTTATTTCTGTTATTTTTAAATTTCAGAGGTATAAATGGTCACTTTGAAAATTTAACAATAGGCTCTTTTGAGCTATTATGCATTAGTTCCAGTACACTGCTACTTTCACGTATTATATGATGATGACTGTGGCTTCCAATTACTTTAATTCCATCTGACTGTTTCGAGCATATTTCTTTGACCAGGAAGCTCTGGGTTTTGGTTATGGTGTTCCTGGGACTTTTCACTTCAACATTTCTTTCAGGTTATGAAGTATGGATTTTTTATATTTTCATTTCCCCCTCTAGTTCTAATGAATTTAGATATTTTTTATTCATGATTTCTTGAAACATCTAGGTATTTAGGCTTTTCTTATGGTCAAAATTTGCACACAATTTGATGATTCTTATCTTAACTCTTGTTGACCTGATTTCCAGGTCAGGTTTTTTTTTTATTAGATCATTTGTATTTTCTGATTTTCAAAAATGTGTTCAATTCAATTATAGTATTGATTGCTGTCTCATGGAGTCATTAATTTCTGTCTGGTTCAATCTTATTTTAAAGAAGCCTGTCATTTGAGTAAGATTTTATACCACTTATGTTAAACTGTTTATTTTCCTTCCAATTCTTTTCTCTGAAGGATTCATTCCTTTCCCATTTTTAACTCTAGAGCAAAGGTAAGCAAATTATGACCTGTGAGCCAAATCCAATCCACCACCCACTAATGTTTGGCTGCAAGCTACAAATGATTTTTACATTTTTAATAAAGTTTTATTATATTTAAAAAAAATTTTTTTAATGCTCTTAGCTCATGTACCATACACCACCAGTGGTGGCTGGCCTTGGTCCTTCAGCTGTAACTTATCAACGTTGCTCCAGAGCCCTCATTTTTTCTTTCCTTTCCTTTTTTTCTAGAACTCTCATTTCCTTTCTCATTCTTTCCCCTCTAGATCCTCATTACATTTATATGATCATCTTTAAACTTTTACTTTATTTCTTCCAGGAATTCCAGTAAAGTTTGTGGCAAATATGTGATTCTTCTTAAGACCTCACATATGGCATTATTTTCCTCTCTTAGGTTTGGGTCTTCATCATCCCTGGCTCCATATGTTTCTTTAATTTCAGTGGGGTTTTTTTGTCTCATTTTTGTGTAACACATGTTTTCAGCCTTACTTACTAAATTTGACTTTGGTGTTAGGGACAGGATCTACTCACTTTTACGCTCTTGGTTGAGTTGGCCAGGCTCTGTTGGGTCCTGACCTTGTGTTTGGGGCTTGCTTCTGCTGATTTTTCATTGCTGTTTCTATATTCAGACTACTGGCTAGCTTTAATATCCTCAGTCAGAATTCTGTGGTTGGTTGTCACTGATCCGAGTACTCGGTGGTCTCTATCCCCTGTGGAGGTTTTTGTTTGTTTGTTTGTTTGTTTTTTATCAGGGTTTGGGATAGTCTCTGTCTCCCCTGGAATTTTCTTGATGAGGGCGCTGGTTAGCCTATGTACCTCATAGGGTTTTCTCTATTAGATTGCTGGGTGATTTCCCATTCCCCCCATCCCAGGGCCCCTGGATTTTCCCCAACAAAATACTGCCACTTTTACCTCTCTCTCCCATCAGGGGTATGAGGAAGTGTCTATATTCCCTTTGATACCCTTGTCAGGGATCAGTAGATTATTCCTTCTTTCCTTGTGCTGCTGAGAATTTCCTCTCTGTTTGTATTCATGACTGTGCTAGGTTCTTTGGCAGCACTCCTCTACTAGCCTACAATCTCTGGCTATGTTGGGGGGCATTACACTTTGATAAACTTGCAGTATTATAGCAGAACAGCACACAGATATAAGTCCTTCCTCAACAGGACCCTTCTTGTGAAGAGTGAGGCATTTCAGATGGAAGGAGGAAGAGATAATGAAAGGAAGGAAAGGGAAATCAGAGAACAGACTTGCTTGTATAATGAAGCAGCTCTAGTGAGGTATCCTTCCACAATGTTGGAGCCATAGAGGATAATAGATATAGAACTGAAAGCAACTTCAGACATCATCTATTCCAACTCTCTCATGTTACAGATAAAGAAACTGAGTCCTAGGGAAGTTAAATGACTTGCACAAGGTAATATCCCCAATTAGTAAGTATCAGAATTAATATTAACACCAAGGTCCTCTGATACCAGTCAGTGATTTTCTTCTTTGTATCACACCCCCTAAAACACTATGTAAATGTCAGTTATTATTATTACCACAACTCTCACCATGAGTATCATCATCATTATTCATAATCCCATTCACCTGATAGCTAGCCCGAAGTCATTCTTGATATATTTGTTGTTGTTTGGTCCTTTAAGTCGTGCCTGACTCTGTAACCGCATTTGAAGTTTTCTTGGCAAAAACACTGGAATGATTTGCAATTTCTTTCTCCGGTTCATTTTTACAGATGAGGAAACTGATGCAAACAAGGTTAACTGATTTGCCCAGGGTCACACAGGTAGTGTCTGTGTACTTTGTTCTTATTGGGTTCAAGAGCCCAGACTACAAAAGAGGTCTTCTGTTCTTCTATCAAAGAAAACTGTAGCAATTACCACATACGTTCAGACCATGTGGATGTTCCAGTATTCTAGTCCTTCGCCCTTCACCTTCACTCTCAAGGAGCCCTCCTACACTATTGAGCTACTAGGTCAGCCAACACTCCCTTCTCTAGGATCATAATATTATCGAATATCAGAACTAGAAGGAAGAAAACAATCATTTGTTTATTAATACTGTGTGCCAGGCACTGTGCTAAGTGCTTTACAGATATCTCATTTGATCATCACAACGTTCCTGGAAAACAGAAACTATCAGTATCCCCATTTTATAGTTAAAGAAACCGAGACAGAGGTTAAGTGTCTTTCCCAGGGTCACATAGCTAGTAAGTGTCTGAGGTTTGATTTGAACTTGGATCAGTCAACCAAACACTGTAGCCAGTGCTCCACTTGGCTGCCTTGGTAGAGGGATCACAGAAATAAAGCAATCTAACCATATTTTAATAATAGCTCACATTTATATAGTTTTTTCATGTTTGCAAACATTTTCTATATATTATCTTCTTTGATCCTAACAATAACCCTATGAGGAAGAAACTGAACCCTAAAGAGGTTTGCTGGAGATCTCATTATCCTAGGTAACAAAGTAGAGATCCAGTCTTAGGGCCTCTCACTCCAAAGCTCCTCTTCCCATCCCTAAGATTCTTCTACTTGTTTCCTACTCTCCTCTCCCCATGCTCCACCCCTTCCACTTCTTTCCAAGGAAGGAGCTGAGTTGGGGAGCTGGGAAATAACTCTTGAGGGATAGTAATTAGTGTTTTATCTCTTCTTTCCACCCGCCTTCTTACCCCCTAACCAGTGAGAGAAACCAGCTTCGCTTATCAATTCATCCTTTAAAGCCCAGATTAAGCAGTCAGGAAGAGATGAGTATCTGTAATTGGGAGCAGTGAAGAGCAATGGAGCCACTTGACTTCCCCTGAACAGGGTCCCTGGTGCCCTTTGGCACAGACAGATCATCCCACAGAGGGCGACTAGGGGCTCCTAAGGGGCTTCACCCCTACCCAGGCAAGGCTAAGCCTTGGGGGGGAAAGTTTTTCTTTGGATCTCCCTCTCCCAGACCTCACTGAAGTGGGGCGGGATGCTAGAGCACTATGGAGGGGAAAACATAGCTATCAGCTTCTCTGACTAGCACTCCCTTGATCAAATAAACTAATTGCACTATTTACTCCGTAAACTGGGATGGAGGCAGGAGCGCTGAGGGGGGTTCATAACAAGGGCTCTTAATATTTATGGCTGACATACTCAGCAGGCTTCTTACCACTGTAATGATAATAGCTAGCATGCAGAGCTACCATGATCTCAGGGAAAGAGGAATGGGAAGGAGGAGGAAAAGGAGGGAGAAGAAGAAGAGGGAAAGGAAGTCTAGGAAGAAGAAGAGGAAGAGCAGGAACAGGAGGCACAGCAAGAGGAGGAAATGTAGAAGGGGAGCTAGAGGAAGAGGAAGAGAAAGAAGAAGAGGAAAAAGAAGGAGAAGAAGAGGAAGGACAAATGTGAGGCACAGGAAGAATAAGAAGTATAGAAGGGGGAGGTGGGGAAGAGGAAGAAGAGGAGAAGGAAGAGCAGGAAGAAGAGGTGCAGAAAGAGGAGGAAGAGAAGAAAGAGGAAGAGGAGGAGAAAGAATAACCAGAGGAAGATGCTACACTGGTATCCTGGATCATGCAAATGCAAACGGCACAGCTCTTAGTGGTCAGAATAAATCTATCAGAGAAGGAAGCAGCCTAATTCTGGGTGGAGCACGCTGGATTCAAGACCTGGATTGAAGTCTCTGCTTTGTTGTGGGACTGCACTGTGTGACCCTGAGTAAGGTGTTCACCACTCTGAGCTTTAGCTTCTTTAAATGTTATAAAAAAAAAAAAGACAAAACACTCCCTGGCTACCTCATAGAATGATTATAAGGATTAAGTGAGATAATAGGGATAAAGGGGAAAACATTAAATTGAAAATCCTTTATACAGGATTAATGTGAGGCAAGCTAGTATGAGTGAATCCTTACACCTGAACTCTCACCCCAACCACTGTCTTGTATGATGCTGGACGAGTTACTTTGCCTTTCTGATCTTTGCTTTCATTTTCTGGTCTTCCTTTGGCACTATAAGGAAGGGAGAAAGAATGGGGAAAAACACTTTTGTGGTTTAGAGGAAGGGAGGAGGGAAGACGAGAGTTCATCATCATGGTTATGCCATTGGAAGACCTGGGTTCAGAAACGTCTTTGATTTACCAACCTAAATGGCTTCAGGCAAATCTCCTAATCCCTCTGGGCTGTAAAGTGGGACCATTGAACAAAGTGATTTCTGGGGTCCCTTACACCTTTAGATCTATGATCCTATGGCCTAATTCTACTGAATAAAGGTGGAGGAAAGGTCATATTCTAAGCGGAGTTGGGGAAAAGGTGAAGTTGAGAGTTTTAGGAAAGAAAAACCGGTTTGGAGCAGCCATTATGGGAACTAAAATATGCTGTTAAAGCAAAGATGAATAAAAGGATTGTCTTGCAGCAGTGGTGATCTGGGTGAGGTATGCCTTAGATTGTGAGCTTCTTGAGGGTAGGGATTGTCTTTTGCCTCTTTTTGCATCCCCACATAGTGGATGCTTAAAAACGTTTATTGATTAATTAATTGTATGTGCTAATGTAACTTTATAGAGGACTCAGTCAGCACAGTTTTGCTATTGCTTCCTGTAATGTTCAGCTGTTGGATATGAGGAGTAGAGGAGGCAAACAGTATGAGCTGCCCAGCACTGAGAGGTAGCAGAGAAAAAAATACCATATTAAAGGAGAAAGGGTTCCAATGGTAGAAGCTTTCAAGGGCATTAGGGAAGTAGTGCAGTCTTGGTAAGCAGAGGAAATAAGGAAGAAGTGAGGGGCTGAAGGTCAAGAAATGAGCACAGGGAAAGAATGGAAATGGGGAAGATGGAGGAATAAGATGCCATTAAGAAGGGGGAATTTCCAAATTCAAACTCTTGAAGATAGAGCCATTCTAAATGATGGTGGCTTTTACAGAATCATAGATTCTCAGAGTCAGAAGGGATCACTAGTCTTTTCCACTAACTGGAAGAGGTCACTAGTCCAACCTGTAACTGAAAAAGCAGTTCCCTCTGCAATGAACCAACAAATAGCTTTCAAGCCTTTGCCTGAAGACAGTTAGGGAGGGAGAGGTTGAGTCCCACTGCTTCCTTAAGCATCTGGTTCCACTTTGGTTTAGCTCTAATTGTCAGGAACTTTTGCCCCTTCTGTCAAGTCTAACTCTGTCTCTAACTTTTATGCATCTATTCTTATTAAATTTCATCTTCTTAGATTTTGAAATGTTCTAACCTGTCAAGATTTGTTTGGATCCTGCCTGTCATTTAACATATTGTCATCTAACATATTCACTATCCCACCTACTTTTGGGTGCTTTGAAAATTTTATAAGCTTGCCATCTATGCTTTTATATAAGCCATTGATAAAAAATGATAAGCAGGGATGAGTGTGGTGCCCACATTGGTAATCCCTGCTACTTTGAGACTGAGGCTGGTGGATTTCTGGAGCTGTGGAGTTCTAAGCTGCAGAAGCAAGCCAAATGGGTCTGTATGAAGCAGGGTACCAATATGGTCAGTGCCTAGGAAAGGGCAGGGCACCATACTGCCAAAGGAGAGGTGAACCAGCCCGGGTCTGTCTTGTCTGTGCTTATGTGACAATCAACAGTGTGATAACAACACTCTTGAGTGGCCACTGTGCTTCCAGATAGGGAGACCCATTCTCAAAATAAATAAATAAATAAATAAACAGCATGGGCTACAGATCTCTGGTCACTCTATTAGAAGCCTCCCTTCAAGTTGAGATCTAATGATTAATTATTATTTTTGGGGTTTAATTCAACCAGTTTCAAATCCAGCTATTTATACTATCATCTTCTAATGTACATCATCTACAGGAATTATGTAACCTCTCCATCTAGCACATACACACACAAATACACACAAATACACACAAACACACAAGCACACACATGATGAGATGATCAAATGCTTTGCTAAAACTGAGGTAATCTAAACAATATTTCCTGGCAGGTAATAATGGTGCCCAAATTTTGGGGGGGGGGTTATGGTAGTCTGGCATCCCCTGGTTTTGAGGACTCTGTGTTGGTTCTGTGCAATTATCATATCCTTTTTCTGATGTTCCTTACCCATCCCTTTAATAATACATTCCAAAATTTTGTCAGGAATTGAAACCAAAATCACTGGCCTAGGGTCTTCTCCCCTCCCTCTTTTTTAAAATCAAGGACAATATTTTCCCTTTTCTAGTATTGTTGATTCTCCCATAATCTTTAAAAGATCACTGACATTAATGCAGCAGTTCCCTCTGCGTTTTCACCCTCAGTAGCCGGGGATATCGTTCATCTGGGCCTGGTAATTTGAATTTATCAAGGGTCCACTAGAGTTCTCTTCCTGTTTTATCCTGTGTTTTCATTCTCTATTCACCATGTTGCTTTTTCCTTTCCCATTTCTCTTTTTTCAGTTGTGCCTGTGTCAGAGGTTAAAGGATCCTTGTAGTCAGAACCGGTGGTACCCGGTCACTTGTTGATGGATCACTCTTCAACTGAAGGAATCATTTATGAGCTGAGTCCCACACATTCAGAAGACTGAATCAAGAGCCTAGAGAATTTTAGATTTGATGTCAAAATCAAAACTGTCTTCAAATATCTGAAAGGCTGTCACATAGAAGGAGGAAGAGCTGAGATAGCTTAAGATTGTACTGAAGGAAGAAATAGCATTGGAGGGTAGTTTAGACCCTAGATTCCTAACTATAGGAGCAAATCAGAGAGAGTCAGCTAAGCTCACAGCAAATTCCAGGTCACCAAGCCCGAAAGTCAAGAATTGGGGGAGTGTTGAATGGAATAAGAGAGAAAATGGGCCAAGTTGGGGAAAAGCAATGTGGGACAATAGGAACAGCCGTAAATTTGGTGTCAGGGGACCTGGGTTCAATTTCTTGCTTGTATGTGTAGTACCCGAGTGACTTTGGACATATAATTTCTCCTTTCTAGTATACTATTTGGTCCTTTGTAAAATTTTTTTAAAAAGTTGAACTAAATGACCTCTGACTAATGTCCCTTCTGGCTATATCTACATTCCTATAAGCTCTTCTCTTTTAGGATTATGGTCCCAGTCCATTAACATTTTGACAGAGGATTCCTGAGAAGGGAAATGCTTTAGTTACTCATGATTATTATATTATATTGCACATTAGCATTAATCAGTAACCTAAAGAGAAATGAGACTCTTGGACTATTCTAAAAAAGAAAACAATAACATGCTTCTTGTGGTTTACAAAATGCTTTTTTCCAAATTATCCTTTGAGGCAAGACGTACAAGAGTTACCACCCCCAATTTACAAATGGGGAAACAGAGTTAGAGAGAGAAAGTTACTTGCCCATAACACATACCTAATGAGAGTGTAAAAGCTTGGACTTTAAGATAGATCACCTGTCTCCAAATCCAATGCCCTTTCTCCTAAGCCATTCTGCCTTTCATTCTCATTCATTCTCTCTCTCTCTCTCTCTCTCTCTCTCTCTCTCTCTCTCTCTCTCTCTCTCTCTGTCTCCACTCTCTGTCTCTTTCTCTGCCCCTCTGTCTCTCTCTCCCTCTGTCTGTCTCTCTCTGTCTCTGTGTCTGTCTGTCTTTGTCTTCCTCTCTCTCTTCTTCTCTTTGCTCTATTTTTCTCTCTGTCTTTCTGCCTCTGCCTCTGGTTCTCTCTGCCTCTGTCTTTCTGTGTCTCTCCCTCTCTGTGTGTACACATATATAAATACATAAACACATAAATTTATATATGTATGTGTATATGACTTTACCCGTATATGTGTGTATACATATATATACACACATATACATGCATATAGCTAATGTGACCAAGGAGTATCTCAATTTTATAAAAAAGAATAAATCTCTAATGGCATGACTTTGGACTTGGTGGAAAGATGGCAAAGACTGGGGTAAGAAGAACACTGTTCCATACTTCCTCAAATCAGGAGTTCACACTTTCCTGTTCCAGCTATGCTTAAGGCCAACCTAGTAAAAGTAGAGGGAACAGTTGGTATATACAAGGCCACACACTATTTTCTTACAAACTGGTAGATGTGTGTTAGAGACTGTGCTGGCTCACCTTGTACCTGGCGCCCACAGTATTGAGAATGAATGCTGATGATAAGGAAACTTATAAGTTCTTCAGCTCCACTTGGAAAATACAATATGAAGATACCTTCACTGGCTTCTTTGTTGTTCTTCAAACAAGACTTCATTTCTCAGCTTTGGGTATTTTCCCTGGCTATCCTCTGCGCCTGGAATGCTGTCCTTCCTTATCTCTGCCTCCTGGCTTTCCTGGCTTCCTTCATGCCCCAGCTAAAATCTCATCTTCTACAGGAAGACTTTACTATCCCATCTTAATTCTAGTGCCTGAGTAGATGGATTGTAGATTATTTCTTATTTATCATTTGTATGTATTTGTTTGCATAGTCTCTCCAAATAGATTGTGAGCTTTCACCCTTATTTATATTTGTAGCACTTAGGGTGTGTGGGTATTCAGGAAGGACTAGCCCCTCTGACGCAAAAGGTTTGCCAAGCCCTTTTCAGGGCTGCTCGTCCACCTTTGGTGTCCACCTGATTCACCCAGCTCTCGCCTGTGGCTCCAAGAAGCTGTGGCAGGTGTAGTGGCCACACCCCAGTGAACCATTTTGGGGTCTTGAACCTGTCATGAGTTAGGGGGAGTGTCTACCCCAAGCAGAATGGGTAGACAGGAACAATGTGTTCCAACAACCACAAAGGCAGCTGAAGCAAGAACTTTGGAGCACTTAGAGCCTGGTTTGACATTGAAGATGCCAAGGTCCTCCACTGCATCCCGGGCCAGTGCCAGTTGTCTCGATTTTTGTCTTGCCACTGGACTCTGATGCCTCTGGGAGAGGTGGTGAGGTCAATGCCTTTCGGAACTCTGCCTCACTTAAATCCAATTTGCGCTCATCCAAAAATATCACCCACATCGTTTTAGCATTTTTACCTACCTCGAAGTCCTATGGTTGACAAGCAAGTGATAAAGCAGCAGGTGCAGATGCACTGGGAGCTAGTCACAGCCTTGCACACAGATATCCTAGGCCACAGGGTCATCTTTTCACTGGAAGCAGCAGTGGGATTCAGTAGCCCCCTAGGTGTCTGAGTAGCCTTTTCTTTTTCTTTTTTTTTTATGGCAATCAGGGTTAAATGACTTGCCCAGGCTCACACACTAAGCAGTATTTTTTTTGCTTTTTTTTTTTTGAGCAGTCTTTCTTAAGGACCACACTGCTTACCTCCTGTTATGAGGAAGGGGCCAGAAAAGGTGCTCCCCAAATTTTTGCTTCACTTAATATAATCCTGGCCTGCTTACCATAGCAAGTGTAGGTCTTACGCTATGGTAGAAACAGAAAAAATGTACAAAAACTTTTGTGAAAATGATTCCACTTGCCATTGGTAGATGGAATGTGTCCATACTTACAGACAACATGAAATTCAGTAGATCTGAAAGACAAGCAGCTCTTGTTGCAAGAGAACTCAGGACGTATCACATCCAAATAGCAGCCCTGAGTGAAACAAGGCTGGCCAGGTTAGCAGAGTCAGAGCTGTATGTACATTTTTCTGGAGTGGCTACAATGATGGGGAGCACTGTGAAGCTAGTGTAAGTTTTGCAATCGAAACCGATTTAGTCAACAAGCTTATGTGCCTCCCAAAAGGGCTGGACAAAGTCATGACAACGTGATTGCCACTTGCAGGAAAGTGCCACGCCACCAGCATCAGTGCATATGCTTCTACCATGACAACCCTGAGGAGGTCAAAGCAAAATGTTATGAAGACCTGGAGACCTTCATCATTAATGTGCCAAAAGAAAACAGCCTTTTAATTCTGGGTGATTTTAACTACCATTGGATACTATGGGTAGCGAATGTAGCACATATAACTTATTACAAATTGAATGTTTACATTCAGTGGCATGAGCTTTGAGGGCAAGGATACAGGAACATGGCTAGGGCTGAATAGCAAAGATGAACTCCCTCTGTACCCCGGATCAAAGAAGCATAAGGGTCAATATTTCAGCAAGGTCTACGGTGGGGGTGCGGGGAACCTGTGGCCTCAAGGCCACATATGGCCTTCTAAGTCCTTAAGTGCAGCCTTTTGACTGAATCCAAATCTTATTTAATTTATGAGGAAGGGTCTAGGCAGAATCTAAATTAAATAAAATTAGGAGTCTGTCAAAAGTCTGAACTCAAGGACCTAGAAGACACACAGATTCCCTTCCCCTGGTCTACAGTGTAATCCATTTTGGAATGCAATTGTCACAACAACCCTTCTTTTATCTGGCTCATAATTCTGGCTGTGGGAGAATGGGAGACTGGGCAGCCGCCGTGACAGAATCCAAGCAGCCTTCAGCAGCCTGGCCACAATAGGCTGATGTTCCTTGTGCTCCCTTCTGTGTTTGTTGTATGTAGCCTGGCTACTGACCTTCTGGTGAAGGCAGTCAGGAGCTCAGATGATGTAACAGCGTACTCCTGAGTGCCCACATGTATACCCAAAGCTGGGTTCTGTGACAGTCTTCGTTTGTTGAAGCCAACTATAGTTCCATCCCCCTCTTATTTTTCTTACATGAACATGGTGAGGGTGAGGGGAAGAGATACTGAGCTTTCTTGGCATTGTGAATTTGCCTTTAATACCCAGCCCCTGACCTTTACTACTGATCATGCATGAGTCCCCTTTGTCATTGGAAGCTGAGGCAGGGGGAGTGAAGAATGCTTAACTGGATAGTACTAATTACTAATAGAAAACAGCATTTCTTTCTAGAGAACTATCTCCATCCCAAGGCTAAGTTCCTGGTGGTTTTTAGATATACCTAGGGAGAGAGGGATGTTAATGTTGAGATTAAAACAAGGTACTAGGCTGTTAATTGAATATATTAAGGAGTTTCAGAGGCTATGAGTTGTTCTTGGCTGGGAGGAGGCAGGGCTGATTGAAATTTTCAGGAGGGGATTAAATGATGATCTTAAGGATTGGTTAGCAGGGCGTGCGGGACCCTGGTATTTAGCGAGGCTAATAGACCAGCTGAGCGATAGATTGGATGACTGGAGGAAGGGTGGGAGTTTTGCCAGAGAGACCAGAAGGTAGGTAAGGAAAGAGCAAAGGAGTCGAAAGCTGAGGCAGCTGGAGGCAGCTGGAGGTATTCATCTCCCAGGCTGCAGGAATATTGTTTTGGCCTGGCTCAGCGGCGTAGGCCAAGCCTACAAAGCCAAGAGGAAACTGTATGAATAAGGAAATTCACCTAGACAGTAACGAGGCAGACATTTTTGTTTAGAAAAGGAGTTCACCAGACATCACAGGAGAGTTCCGACTGGGAGCAGAGAAATTACCCTGCCTTGTGGACAGTAATCTATCCTTAGGGATATCTGGGGGCTCTGGAAAGCAGCAAAAAAAAAAAAAAGCAAAAACAAAACAAAAAAATAAGCAAACAACAACAACATAAAAAAAAAAACTAAACTTCTGAGCATAATGTAGTGGTGAGAGCACTAGATTTGAAGTCAGAGCACCTCATTCTGCCTTGACTACCTGAATAGCGTGTCACACCTCTTCCTGGGCTGTAATTTCCTCAAATGCAAAATGATGGGGTTAAAACAAGATGCCTTCTAGGCATAAATCTTATGATCCTAGGTGCTGATTAGAAGATTATTTTCAACCTGGAGGGAGGTCTCTAATACAATGTCTTCTCTCCGATCCTTTTCTACATTATAGATAAATCCTATGATCCTAGGGCATCAAGGAGTTAGCTATATTTCCTGGAGCTTAATGAACTACAATTAAGTGCCCATATACCCCTCGGGCACTTAAAAGATGTGTGTAATAATGCAGGAGCACACCAGTTTTCTTTTGGTCATCCTATCAATCTTATTCTTGAGACATCATTCCCCCATGGGGAAGAATTACACCCAGGATGAGCATTAAGTGGGAACCCTGCAGGCATATATTCAGGAGGAAAGAAAAAAAACCATCTGATCATCTCAATACTAATAATGTCTTACATTTATATAGCACTTCCCTATACAACCATCTAGTGAATCAACTAGTGGGTAAGTATTATTATCCCTGTTTTACAGATGAGGAAACTGAGGCACAAGTTATTTCCCTCTTGGTCACACAGGTAGTATATGTGAAAATCAGATTTAAACTAGGATCTTCTAATCCTAAGACCAGTGATCTTTCTAATACATCCCTCTACCTCTTGTTAGTTTTCTGAGGGCATTTCTATTCTTTGAACCCAGAAAGGAGGGGAGTTTGGCCAATGCATTGACTACTGGGAGCTTAATTCAAGAGCTGTCTGAAGCAGCCCCTACTTTTTATTTCAGATATTCCTGGAAAAATAAGGAGGGTCCAAAGGGATACTAAGTTGTAGTTAGAGTATGCTTAAAATATTGTGAGAATTGGGGCCAGGGCCAGAGTTGCCACAAATACTGTATTATAACCTATTAGAATGGAAAGGATGAAGATCCAGGGAATATAATGAAAGTTGGAATATGGGAAGAATATAGAAAAGGCGCAAATAGAGTGATGTAATTAGGAGAGGCATTGGCTACAAGGTGTTGATTACCATAACAAACACACCAATTTCTACTTCTTACTGCTGCTAGATTATTTCTTCATTAATCTTTTTTTGCCCAGGTTCACAAGAAGTCTGGGGTATGGATATCTCAGAGATTACTAACATTACAGAAATTCTCTTTCTCATCTGTCCACCATTTTTTCAAAATCCTCTTTCCCCTTAGCTCCTCCCTTCCTCCATCCCAAACCATGCACTTATTGGCTTGGATTAAAATAATCATAATGGCCACAATCAACAAAGGAGAGGTGGGATTATTCCCAGGCAACACTCCAGGAAAACAGGGGTAATGCAGGTGTTGATTAGATTCTGATAATCTCATCAAACACTGCAGCTGGTGGTTCCTGGTCAGTTTTCTACTCTAGTTTGCTCTAGTCTAGTCTGAGTTACTCCACTGAGCTCATTTTACAGATGAGGAAACTGAGGCAAACAGAATAAAGTCATTTTTGCAAGCTTACACAGCTCTGTCTGAGGTCAGATTCGAACTCACGAAGATGAGTCTTCCTGACTCCAGGCCTGGTACTCTATCCACTGTGCCACCTATATGTTCATCTAAACTGTACCTGAACAGAAATATTGTCTGCAGTAAATACCCAACTGTAGCCAAGGAGGGTGCCAGAACATCTTTGAATTAAGGCATTCAAGACTCCTTTAATATGCAAAAATCAATCAGGGGAAACATATCAAAGCATTAATAGCCATTAACACTAGCAAAATTAGTTTTTCATGACAGTAATGATAGCAATAATAACTCACAAATATGTCTACATAGATATATGTGTAATATATATATATATATATACATATGTATGTATATATATGCTCACATGTACAAATATATACACACATATATACATACATACACACACATATATGAAGAATAACCACCTTGAGTCAAATCAACAAACATCTATTAAGGACTTACTATGTTCCATCTCTATTCTCAAGAAGCATAGATTGTGCTGTAAGACACAACACGTAAATACTTTGGTACATAGAAAATGTAGACAGACGAGATTAAAGGCAGTCTGATAGAGGAAAAGTACTAAGGCACAAGGGACTAGGGAAGTCCTCTTGTAGAAGGTAGGTCTTGAGCTGACTCATGAAGCAAGTCAGAGTAACCAAGAAGTAGAGATGAAAGGACCAAGCACACTAGTGGAGAGGCTCAGGTAGAAAATGCAAAGGTGGAGGATGGGAGATGGAGCGTGGTGTTCCAGGAACTGCAGGTTGGCCAGAGTAGTGTGATTGTAGAAAGTGTTGTTTTTATGGTTGTTGTTTGTCCTCCATTCTCGAAGAGGACCCTGGCATCAGGAAGGTGATGCCATGACTTGCAAGTGAATTGGATTTAAGTGAGGAGGGCTGTGCAAAGTCACCAGCCTCACTCTCTCCTCTGGAGCCATCTGAGTCCAGTGGCCAGATATAGATCAGGACATCTGGAGATGGTCTTGTAGAGAGCATAGAAAGTAATAAAACATAAGAGAATTTGAGAGGTATTGAATGGCTCTCCCCACCTTCATGTCTGCTCTGCCAGGCTATAAGGCCTCATCTATGCTTGCCTTCTGTTTTCTGTCATGGTGGCAACCAGGATTGAAGCCATGTTTTCTGTGTCTAAGTCCGATGTTCTTTACACTTAATTTACTATACTGCTTTTAAGGGAAGCTTACACCCTTGTTTTTTCGGTCCGTTCTGCCTAGGGGCAGAGGAAAGGATAGACTAGCCAATCAGGTTCTTTCTAACAGGAGACCCCTTTGGCTGGTCCTCTGCCTTCCAGATGAAGAGGTTCTAGCAGTCTGTCTCCTGTCCTCATATGCAGCAGTCCTGTCCTTCATGTACTCTTTACCCTATGACCACCTGCTGGTAATGGTCCATCCACACAGTCAGGAATCCTAATGGAAACTGAAGTTATTGATGCTTCCTCATCAGCATTTGCCAAATGATCTGCGTATTTCCAGTGAATTAATAAAGCTGGACCAGCCTCCAAAGCATGCTGGGGAAATATCTTGTATCCCACAGTCATTTTTATTATTAATGATAACAATAATGATAACTTTCCACTTTATAGCACTTTTCTCTAACCTGAGCTGCAAATGGCCTCCACTGTGATCAGTCAGCAAATCTGGCCCCCCGTTAGGGTCTCCATGCATAGAAGCATACATGCTCATGTACGCAACACTGGAAGTTTTGTCATCTTTTCCCCTCCCTACCAGGCCCCTGAAATGCCCTCAGCACATCTCTCTTTAGTATTTTATAGAATCTTCTAGTTCCTTGGACTTCTTTTCTGAGTCCTTTTTACATTCCCAGGCCTTTGCTTGCTTTGAGAAGACAACCAGTCAATAAATATTTGTGAAGTGCCTTCCTCTTATGAGACAACAGGTAAGATATGGGCCTTACCCTCAAGGATCTTAGATAGGATTATAGAGTGACAAATGGAAGGAGCTCAGAGGCCCCCTGGTCCATGCCCCTCTTTTACCTAGGAAGACACGGGTCCAGAGAGACAAAAAACCTTACCCAAGGTCACCCTGGGCCGAGGATGGGGGATTTGAACCCATCTTCTCTGATTCTTAACCCAGAACTTGCTCCACTACACAATGCCAATTTAGCTAACTTTCTAGTTGAGGAAAAAGGATGAACATTCCTGAAGAAATAAGCAAGACATGGTAAGTTATATTTTTTTCTTTGAGAGGTAATTGGGGTTCAGTGACTTGCCCAGGGTCACACAGCTAGTAAGTGTCAAGTGTCTGGTCTGAGACCAGATTTGAACTCAGGTCCTCCTGACTCCAGGGCCAGTGCTCTATCCACTGTACCACCTACCTGCCCCAATGCTAAGTTATATTGAACCAAGTACTAAAGGGTATATTATAGTCTGTTAGTGTTCAAAGGACAGGAACAGTGATGCAGGCTGGAGTGGTCTGTAAAGGCTTCTTGGAGGAGGTGAGACTCGATCTGGGACTTGAAAATTCATGCAGAATTTGGAAAAAACCGAAGAGAAGAGTTAGGGCATACCTAACTGGACATTTCCTAAATGAAAAGGAGGAGCTCAGACCTTAGAGGAGATAATAAGATTTAGAGCTAGAAGGGAATATCACTCGGTCCAACCCTTCCATTTAACAGATGAGGAGAGTGAGGTCAAATGAAGTTAACCGTGCAATGTGTGATCCTGGGCAAATCGCTTAACTTCTGCCTTCCTCAGTGTCCTCAACTGTAAAATGGGGATAACAATAGCACTTATCTCTCAGGGCTGTTGTGATGATCAAAGGAGATAATATTTGTTAAATGCTTAGCACAGTGCCTGGCATATAGTAAGTATTTAGTAAGTGTTTCCCTCTTTCCTTCCTTCCTCCCTTCCTCCCTCCTTTCCTTTCTTTCCTTTCTCCCTCTCTCCCTCCCTTCCTTCTCTCTTTCCTTCCTTACCTCCTTCCCTCCCTCTCTCTTTCCTTACTTCCTCTTCTCTTCATCTCTCCTTTCCTCCTTTCCTTTCTTCCTTTTCTTCCTCCCTCCCTCCTTCCTTTGTTTCTTCTCTCTCTTTTTTCCTCTTTCTCTTCCTCTCTCCCTTACCTTCTTTCCTTGCCTCCTTCCCTCCCTCCCTGCTTCACTTCCTCCTTCCTCCCTTCTTCCTTTCTCCCTTCCTTCCTATGTTACACAGTTAGTAAAGAGCAAAACTGAGGATCATGCCCAGTTCTTATGAATCTGTTAACTATACTAAGGACATTATATTACACTAAGAACATGATCTTGCAACAATCATATGTAGCATTTTTAAAACATACAGCTATTATTCCACTTGATCCTAACAATAGGCTTGTGGGTGTGGTATGTCCAAGTGTATTATCCCTATCCAATGGATGAGAGAACCAATATTTAGAGGACTGAAATGACTTGTCCAAGTTCATAGGCAAATAAATAGGCGGTGAAAGCAAGAAACCAAGTCCCCTATTTCCTAATCTGAACCCCTTTCTGATGCATGCCTACTCAGCAGAAATGAAATGGTCTGGGAAATGGGAAACATTTTTGGACAGGTGTAGCATGATGGAAAGATCCCTGATGTAGAGCCATAGGATCTCATTTTGGATCCCAACTCACTTACTATCTGCATGACCTTGGACAAGTCATTTCCTTCATTGAGCCTTAGTGCCCATATATATGAAGGGATCAGATCCATAGACCAGATGACAAGTAAGTCTCTTATAGCCCTAAACCTTTAATTACAGTTTAATGCACCTTTAGTTAAATAACAGGGAAAAAAACTTTACTTGGATTTTGCACACTGAATTGGAGGAATTGTAATAAATGATTTCGTCAAAATCAACGGTTTCAGGTTCATGGGGAGGAGGGAAAGAGGGCTCTTTTATCCAGATTTTCTGGACTTCCTTCACTTGCCCTATTTTCTCTATCAAATATCCCTTTCCTGCACCTCCCCGCCCCCACCTCCCGACACTGCTCACAGCATAGCAGAATGTAGAGAGCAACAAAGACTATTGTTTCCCCATTTAGTGCCTCTTAAGGGAGGGATAGGGATAGGAAGAAGGTGACACCCAGGAGCGTTGCCATGGAAACTAGGGCTCTTCCTTTGGGCACCTGCTGGGCTGGGAGAGCAATGAGCCACAGTCAGTGGAGAGACTTCTAAAAGGTCTGCCTGTGTAAGAGAAAGAAGGGGATTGACAAGTAGGAGTCTAACCTTGCAACTTCTCCCAGGACCTCTACAGAGCAGCCCCTCCCTCCCAATGTCCTCGCTGGTTACCATCTCAGGAGAGAGAGGGAAAGAGAGAGAGAGAGAGAGAGAGAGAGAGAGAGAGAGAGAGAGAGAGAGAGAGAGAGAGAGAGAGAGAGAGAGAGAGAGAGAGAAACGAGGAAAATGAAAACAGGCAGGTAGGCAGACAGGCAGATACACATACACACACAAATGTGTGAGCAGGTGTTGGTTATAGACATAAAGGGAAGTATACTTGATAAGATCTCCCAGACACATCAGGTATAGAGAAAACCCTGAAATCCTTTCTAACTCTCAATTTCAGCCATCCCTTTCTCCCCAGTTTCTAATTCTGTTCTCCCTAGCTCTATGCCATGGCAAACTAACTGGGCTAATTGGGCTACATTAAGGTTTAAGAAAGAAAGCAAGTAGGAGTTCTGCTTCCAGGAGCCAAGATGGCAGAATGAAAAGGTAATCCCTTTCATTCTTCCCTATCAACCTCTGAAAACCCAGAAAATATCACCCCAGAAAAAAAACCCTGGAACATGTGAACTAGAAGAAAGATGAGGAGCAGCAGTGCAGCAGCCCAGCCCAGCACTGGGTCTCCCAGTGCCTCAGTAAAAATAAGGGAGGCAGAACTACAAGGGGCCCCAGGTCGACAATGACCCTGTGGCATTCATCTCAAAGGAGGTGAAGAAAACAACCTAAAGACTTCCTAAAGCCCTGGCCTTGCTGATTCCAACCCAACACCAGGTGAGCTGTAGGAGCCCTGAAGCCTCCAATTGTGAAGAAATCCTGAAGCCCAGGTGGTAGAGCAGGCAAACACCAACATCTGGAATTCCAAGTGCCTCAATGAGGGTGGGGACAACCGGTAGAAACCAGCTCAGAAAACCACCAGGAGCCTTGGCACTCGACCGCAAAGGAATCTCCCGGTGCATTAGCAGAAACAAGGGAGACAATACTGCAAGAGGCCCCAGGCAGATAAACATCCTGCAGCACCCATCTAAAAGGAGCTGAAGAAAGCTAAAGGAAAGGAAAAGCAGGCAACCTAGAATTGCCTGAAAGTTCCAGCCTTGCTGATTCCAGCCCAACACAAGGTAAGGCACCAGAAACCTACAGCCTCCAATTGCCAGCATAAGAGGCCCCAGCACACAAAGATAGTGACCAAGACCTAGGCTCCCAACACAAGAAGCTTGGGTCAGTACCCTCTGTTCCTCAGCAGGAGAGCTCAATCTCTTTAAAGGCCAGGGAATAAAGAAACACCATGAGTAAAAAGAAACGTACCATAGATTCATATTATGAGAAGAGTGAAGATCAAGACAGAAATTCTGAAGAGGATAACATTGTCAACAAACCCACATCTGCAACAACAAAAGGGAATATGAACTGGTCTGAAGCCCAAAAAGCCTTCTTAGAAGACCTCAAGAAGGATTTTGATAGTCAAATGAGAGAGATAAAAGAGTCCTTCAAAAACACAATTGGCCAGTTGAAGAAGGAAGTACAAAAACTAACAGAAGAAAATAATCTGTTAAAAACTAGAATTGGACATATGGAAATTAATGTCTCTATGAGAGAGCAAGAATCAGTCAAACAGAAACAAAAAAATGAAAAAATAGATGAAAATGTAAAATACCTGATCAGTAAAACAACCGACCTGGAAAATCTACTCAGGAGAGACAATTTAAAAATTATTGGACTACCTGAAAATCATGATGAAAAAAAGAGCCTAGACAGCATCTTTCAGGAAATCATAAAGGGAAACTGCCCGGAAGTCCTAGAACCAGAAGGGAAAATAACCATAGAAAGAATCCACTGATCATCACCTGAAAGAGATCCCAAATTGACAACACCAAGGAATATAATAGCAAAACTCCAAAATTACCAGATGAAAGAGAAGGTGCTGCAAGCAGCCAGACAGAAACAATTTAAATATCATGGAACCACAGTCAGGACTACACAGCACCTTGCAGCTTCTACATTTAAAGACCGCAGGGCATGGAACATGATATTCCGTAAGGCAAAGGAGCTTGGAATGCAGCCAAGGATCAATTACCCAGCAAAAATGAGCATCATTTTTCAAGGGAGGAGGTGGATATTCAACAACATAGGAGACTTCCAAACTTTCCTGATAAAAAGACCAGAGCTCAACGAAAAATTTGATCTTCAAGTACAGGACTCAAGAAGGACTTAAAAAGAATTAAGACAAATTTATAAGAATACAAGCCATTCTCCAACTGATAAATGGTTAAAGCGTATGAACAGACAGTTCTCAGATGAAGAAATTAAAGCCATCTATAGTCACATGAAAAAATGCTCTAAATCATTATTGATTAGAGAAATGCAAATCAAAACAACTCTGAGGTACCACATCACACCTATCAGATTGGCTGACATGACAAAACAGGAGAATGATAAATGTTGGAGAGGATGTGGGAAAATTGGAACGCTAATACATTGTTGGTGGAGTTGTGAAATGATCCAACCATTTTGGAGAACAATTTGGAACTATGCCCAAAGGGCTACAAAAATGTGCATACCCTTTGATCCAGCAATAGCACTTCTGGGGCTATATCCCAAAGAGATCAAACAAATGGGAAAAGGACCCACATGTACAAAAATATTCATAGCACCTCTTTTGTGGTGGCAAAGAATTGGAAATTGCGAGGATGCCCATCAATTGGGAATGGCTGAGCAAGTTGTGGTATATGAATGTAATGGAATACTATTGTGCTATAAGAAATGATGAACAGGCTGACTTCAGAAAAACCTGGAAAGACTTACACGGTCTGATGCTGAGTGAAGTAAGCAGAGCCAAGAGGACTTTGTACACAATAACAGCCACGTTATGCAGTGACTAAGAATGTTAAACTGAACCCTTCTCAGCATTATGAGGCTCTAAGACATCTCCAGAGGCCTTGGGATGGAAAATGCCATCCATATCCAAAGAAAGAACTATGGAAGTCCAACCGCTATCACTTATTTTTACCTTATGTTGATTTTTGTTTCATCTTTCTGATGGTTCCTCCTATTGGTTTTAATTTTTACTTACAACTTCACTAATGTGAAAATATGTTTAATGGGTATGTAAATGTAAAGCCTATGTCAGATTGTGTGCTGTCTTGGGGAGGGTTGGGGGGAAGGAAAAGGGAGAAAAATTTTCAACTCAAAAGCATGTCGAAAAAAACCAAAAAAAATAAATAAAGTATTAAAAGTTAAAGAAAGAAAGAAAGAAAGAAAGAAAGTACTTAAGTTTCTACTGTGATCCAGGCACTGTGCTAAGTGCTTTATAAATACATTATTTAATTCTCAAAACAACCTGAGATGTAGGTGCCATTATTATCCCATTATACAGTTGAGGAAACTGAGGCACACAAAGATTAAGTGACTTGCCCAGGATCACACAGCCAACACATGTCTAAGGCTAGATTTGAACTCAGATCTTCTGACTCAGTACTTTATCCAGTATGCTACCTAGCTGTCTCATCATTAGTCATCATTAAGACATTAGAGGTATTACCTCCCTCACACACCTTCAACCCCCAATCCAGTGGGGAATTACAGGGCCCACCATGAGCAAAGATGTGGAGGAAATATGAAAATGGTTGGTATCGGACCAAGAAAGGGGCCTGCTTGGCTATAGCACAAATCCATGAAAAAAAATTAAGAGGTGAAGTTGGATAGGTAGGTTAACACCCAGTTCAGTAAGAAATTTATATTTTAGTCTCATAGTTGATAGACAGCAATGAAAGTTTCCATTACTTCCTGACCCAAAGGGATCCCTTTTGTTCTTGGTGCCAACTTGGGCCAGAGGGACACTTTCTTGGTTCCTCATCTACTCCCCTGGCTAGGACTTTCTATCTTCACCCACATGTGCATCCCTTATCTGTGTGCTGCTTCTAGTGCAGAAGAGAAGGTGTTCCACTTCTGGGAGTCAAGATGGTGGAGTAAGAAGTCACTCTTACCTTCTCTTATTAACCTCTGAAAGCCCAGAAAATATCACCTGAGGAAAAATCCTGGAACAGCTGAACCAGAATAAAGACAGGGTCCAGCAAACAGGTAGCCCAGGTAGCTTGAGGGATGAACAGGAAAGGCCCCCTCTTGCCCTGGGGGAAGGGGAGCAATACAAAATGGGAGATGTCCCAGCAAGCTAGCAGAAAGCCCCACCTCAGCATACCAGGTAGAGTTCCAGAACACCAGGTGAAGGAGCAGTCAAACACCAACACCAGGACCACCCCCGACCCAAGTACCTCAGTATGGGCAGGGGAACCAGTGGAAACTGGCTTGGAAAACCACCATATGCCTTGGCTTTTTATGGCAGCCAAGTCTCTCAGTACCTCAGCAAAACTCTGGTAAGTGCTCCAAGGGGGAAAGCCCTAGGTAGAGAAACATTCATCTGAAAGGAGCTGAAGAAAGGGAAAGAAGGGAAAGGAAAGGCCCAGGTGAGCAGGCAACCTCCAGGGGCCAGACTACCCAAACCTACCCCCAGAGTTCCAGTGTTGCTCATTCCAGCCCAATACCAGGTAAGCTGCTAGAACCCTACAGCCTCCAACTGCTGGTAGTTGAAGCCCTAGCACACAAAGCCAGTGACCAGGCCCTAGGCTCCCAACACAAGAAGCTTGGGTCAGTGCCCCCTGTTCCCCAGCAGGAGAGCTCAATCTTTTTAAAGGTCAGAAAACAAGCAAACACCATGAGCAAAAAGAAACGTACTATAGATTCTTATTATAGGAACAGTGAAGTATCAAGGCAGGAATTCTGAAGAGGACATCATTGTGAACAAACCCACATCTGGAATCTCAAATAGAACCTCTGAAGCCCAAAAAGCCTTCTTGGAAGAACTCAAAAAGGACTTTAAAAGTCAAATAATAAGGGGCAGCTAGGTGGCACAGTGGATAGAGCACCAGCCCTGAAGTCAGGAGGACCTGAGTTCAAATCCGGCCTCAGACCAAACACTTGACATGAGCTGTGTGACCCTGGGCAAGTCACTTAACCCCAATTGCCTAAAAAAAAAAAGTCAAATAATAGAGATAGAAAAAATTTGGAAAAAGAAATGAGAGGTATGAAAAACAGAGTCAATAGCTTGGAAAAAGAACAAAAATTAACAGAAGAAAGCAACTCCTTAAAAAGCAAAATTGGCCAAACAGAAAAGGAGACACAAAAACTCACTAAGAAGATTCCTTAAAAAATTAAATCGACCAAATGGAAAAGGAGGTACAAAATCTAATAGAAGAAAACAATTTGCTAAAAATTAGAATTGGGCAAATGGAAGCTAATGACTCTATGAGAGAACAAGAATCAGTCAAACAGAAACAAAAGAATGAAAAAAATAGAAGAAAATGTAAAATACCTCATTGTTAAATCAACTGACCTGGAAAATAGATCCAGGAGAGACAACTTAAAAATTATTGGTCTACATGAAAATCATGATAAGGAAAAAGAGGCTGGACAGCATCTTTCAGGAAATCATCAAGGAAAATTGCCCTGAGGTCCTAGAACCAGAGGGTAGAATAGTCATATAAAGAATCCACTGATCACCTCCTGAAAGAAATCCCAAATTGAAAACACCAAGGAATATAGTAGCCAAATTCCAAATTTACGAGGTCAAAGAGAAAATACTGCAAGCATCCAGAAAGAAACAATTTAAATGTCATGGAACCACAGTCAGGATTACACATGGCCTTGCAGCTTCTACATTAAAAGATTGTAAGGTATAGAATACAATATTCTGTAAGGCAAAGGAGCTTGGATTACAACCAAGGATCAACTACGCAGTGAAAACGAGCATAATCTTCCAGGGTAGAAGATGGACATTCAAAGAAAGAGGGGACTTTCAAACCTTCCTGATAAAAAGACCAGAGCTCAATAGAAAATTTGATCTTCAAATACAAGACTCAAGAGAGACATAAAAAGGTAAACAGGACAAAACAACAACAAGATGTTATTAATCAAGGCAAACTGTTTACATCCCTACAAGGGAAGGTGATACTTGTAACCCCTAGCACTGCATTGTTATTACACCATTTTAAAGAGGTATACATAGAAGGGGTGGGTACAAGTTGACTTTGAAGTAATGATAAAAAAAATCTAATCAAGTGGGTTAAATGGATCTAAGTAAGTGGATTAGTCTGATCTAACTAAGAAAATGTACTGAGAGAAAAGGAAAAGGAGGAGGCAGACAAGGGTAAATTACATCACAGGAAAAGGCACAAAAACCTATTACAGCAGAGGGAAAGGAGGGAGGGAAATGAGTATTGTTTAAACCTTACTTTCCTCAGATTTGACTCAAGGAGGGAATAACATAATCAATTAGGTATAGAAATCTAACTTGCCCTATAGGCAGTAGGAGGGAAAATGGGAAAGAAAAGGGAGGGAGAATAGAATGGAGGGAAGAAGTAGTAAGAGTAATGGAGAAGAAAAGGGAGGGGGCTAATACAAGGGAAGTGGGACTGATGGAGGTGGTGGTCAAAAGCAAAACACTAGTGAGGAAGGAAAGGGAGAAAGGAGAAAGAAAAGCATAAATGGGGGAAGGGGAATAGGATAGAGAGAAAGACACAGATGGTAATCATAACTGTGAATGTGAATGGAATGAACTCTCTCATAAAACAGAAGCAAATAGCAGAATGGATTAAAAACCAAAATCCTGCAATATGTTGTTTACAGGAAACACATTTGAAATAGAGGGATACACACAGGGCAAAGGTAAAAGGCTGAAGCAGAATATATTATGCTTCAGCTGAAGTAGAAAAAGCAGGGGTAGCAATCCTGACCTCAGACAAACAAAAGCAAAAATAGATCTCATCAAAAGAGATGAGGAAGGAAACTACATCCTGCTAAAAGGCACCATAGACAATGAAGTAATTTCATTACTAAACCTATATGCACCAAATGGTATGGCATCCACATTCTCAGCGGAGAAGTTCAGGGAATTACAGGAAGAAATAGACAACAAACCTATACTAGTGGGGGACCTCAACCTCCCGCTCTCTGAACTAGATAAATCTAACCACAAAATAAACAGAAAAAAAAAGTTAAGGAGGCGAATAGAATATTAGAAAAGTTAGGTATGATAGACCTCTAGAGAAAATTGAATGGGGATAGAAAGGAATATACTTTTTTCTCGATGCTTCATGGTACATGCAGAAAAAGTAACCATGTACTAGGGCATAAAAACCTCACAATTCAATACAGAAAGGCAGAAATATGAAATGCATCGTTTTCAAATCATGATGCAATAAAAATTATATGTAATAAATGGCCATGGAAAGACTAAAAATAATTGGAAACTAAACAATCTAATCCTAAAAAATGAATGGGTCAAACAACAAATTATAGAAACAATCAATAGCTTCATTCAAGAGAATGACAATAATGAGACAACGTACCAAAACTTATGGGATACAGCAAAAGCATTTCTTAGGGGAAGTTTTATATGCTTACATAAATAAATGCTTACATAATAAATGTAAGCTTACACAAATAAAATAGAGAAAGAGGATATCAATAAGTTGGGCATACAACTAAAAAACTAGAAAACATATAGAAGAGAAGCTAGGACTGTGCCAGTGGCCTTATGGGTAAGGGTGCCTTAAATCCAGAAACAGGCTGGGATTGGGTGTTAATGGGCCCTGACAAGATTAACGGGTATTCAGGAAAAGGAAAAAGCAACTTGTCATTTGGAATAGTGGTTTGTGGTTGTTTGTTTTTAAAATCTAACTAGACCAGTGGTCCTTAACCTTTTTTTTTTATAGGTTTATGGGACCCCCCCCATCAATCTGGTGAAGCCCAAATTTCCCAGAATATTTTAAAATACATAAAATAAAATAAATAGCATTACAAAGGAAACCAATTCTATGAAAATACAATTATCAAGATATTTTTTTAAAGTTCACTGACCCCAGGTTAAGAACCTCTGAGCTAAATTTTTTATTGGTGCATTCAAATCAGTAATTTTCGGAAACACATCAAATCTCAGCTAATACTAGTATATGAGAGCTACTCACATGGTCCATACAGGAAATTAGCCCTACTCAGAACAGATTGGATCCAAGTGACCCCAGCATTTAAGAAAACTATTATTATTATTATTGTAACACTATTATCGTAATTAACTTGTTTTTAGCTGAGGGGCAATATAAGGGCCCCTTAGGGTCTACATGGTACCCTCCTTCAGCTTTTTGTGAGGTTGTTACATTAAACAAAAATTTGAAAATACCATAATAATCACTCTAGTTAAGAAAATGCCTATCATTTAGGCAGAAGTTTGGATCTCTGCAGTAATTTACATTTATATAAATTTACATTTATAATTTACATTTATCTCTATCTAACCTCTAAGTTAGGGCAGCTAGATGGAGCAGTAGATGGAGTTCCAGGTCTGGAGTTAGAAAGACTCTTCTTCCTGAGTTCAACTCTGATCACAGACTTTTACTAGCTGTGTGACCTTGGACAAGTCCCTTGACACTGTTTGCTTCGGTTTCCTCATCTATAAAATGAGCTGGAGAAGGAAATGGCAAACAATTCCAGGATCTTTGCCAAGAAAACCCCAAATTGAGTCACCAAAAGTCAGATACTCTAAGGTGGCACAATGGATAGAGTGCTGGGACTGGAGTCAGAAAGATCTGAGTTCAAATTTAGCCTCAGACATTTAATAACTGTGTGACTCTGAACAAGTCATTTAACCTTTGTTTGCCTCAGTTTCCTCAACCATAAAATGGAGATAACAACACTTGCCTCACAGGATTGTTGTGAGGAATAAATAAGATAATAATTAATTATAAAGCATTTAGCACAGTGCCTGGGATGTAGCAGGTACTATGTCAGTACATATTCCCTCTCTTACTCTTTGTGGTTGAAGCAAAATCCAGGCTATTGGAAACATTTGGCTAAAGAAGAAGAAGAGTACATTACTTTGTCTGTTAATAAACTAGCACAGGGAGGGTTAGTCCAGGGAAAAGATGATCTTTTGTTTGAAGTTCCCCAATCCTTGAAGAAGTGGGTATGACTTATGGTGTCAGCCTCTGGTTTTCTACCACAAGCTATGTCTATAGGGACAATGGCCTTCCCCAATTACTGCCAGAGTGATTTCACCAGTGAAATAAAGAGATTTCTGAGCACAAGATTAGGATGAAAGAGGCAGGGAGGAGGGAGGGGTGGAAGAAAGGAAAGAGAGGTTCTGAAATAGACAACAACCACATCTGTTGTCCATGCAAACCACAGATACATACTGGCCACTCTGCGCAGACCAGCATTTTCTGGTGTGATTATAGTAACAGTAGTGACCCACACCTCTACGTGCAATGATCTGGGAGCAGTCCAGGATTAGTGGGGCAGTCTGAGACCAACATTGCAGTATTTGGTGAAGGCTTTGAAGGAAATTAGAATGGAGCAGGACTGAACTAGAAACTTGTGAAAATTTCATACAAAGGTGAGGAAAACAGGACCACTTTCTTTCTTCCACACACTTTTCCTTGGAGAAAGTCACCACTCCGTTTCTGAGTCCTAGATGCCCAATTTTCCCATGACAACTCCCATAATTCTCCAGGTTCTGGGAAGACTTGAAACTTCTTCCCAGCTCCCTCCCTTGACCATCTGACATTGAGTTGAGCAGTCCACAGAGTAACTCAACATGTTACTTTTTCATTTTCTTTGTAAAGTAAAATATATATAGCCACAGTGTGGATTGCCTGGATAACATAAATATAGACCATTGGTCATATCGAAGGACATTTCTCCAGCATGAAGTAGATGTAGTGTCATTTAGAGATTCCCATAATTCTAACTCATGACAATATTCCATTTTCTTCTCATGTTTCTAGATCAATACTTGAGACCAGTGCCTACTACACCATAAGCAGGGGAGAGGGAGGGAGTCTAAAAGTTTGCTTGTTCTTCTAGTGCTGCTGACTTTGGGGAGGCTAGAACCCACCACTAGATGTGCCAATTCTTTTAGTGTACTCTTACAGTACTGTTGACCTACCTCACAGACCTCAGTCTCCCTATTTTTCACAACCACCCTTTGTCATGGTGCTGACACAGTTCACATGAAAAAGAAATGGGGATCTTAGTGGTCCACAAACTCAATGACTAATGGGATTTTTGGTGTCATTAGTAGCAGCATAGCATCCAGAGTGAAAGACGTCATGGTCCTGTTGTCCTCTACCCTGGGCAGGCCACACATGGAGGATTTCATGTAGTTCTAGTAATCACAGTTTAAGGAGGATGTTGAAAAAATGAACTGTATCTAGAAGAAGATGACTAACACGAGTAGAGATCTTGGTACATAAGGATGCTTAGCTGGAGAAAAGAGGCCTTGATACGAATTTTCAAGGATTTAAAGGGCTAGTGAGTGGAAGAGACATTAAATTTGTTTTGTTTGGCCCCAGAGGACAGAACTAAGTCCGATGAATCAAAGCTGGAGAGTGGTAAATTGCAGCTTAGTAGAGGGGAGAGAGGAAACTTTCCAAGAATTATAGCTTCCCCCAAGTGGAATGGACTCCCTTAATAAGTAGTGAGTTCTCCATCAGTGGAGGTCTTGAAGCAGAGGCTCTATGACAAGTAGGCAGGGGTGTTGCAGAGGGTGGTTCCTGCCCCGGGGTATCTCAGAATAGATAAAATAGAAATGTTTATGGGGCATATTAAGGTTTTCAAACTGTGCTTCTCACAACAACCCCGAAAGGTAGATATTGTGAGATTTTGCCCCCATTTTACGAATGAAGAAACAGAGAAATTCCACCTTAACTCACTCTCAAGATATTTCCTCCTTGAAAACTGGCTTCCTGCCCTGGAAGAATCTTCTCCCAGAGGTCCCATTTTACCCATTGGTGACTACCTCCTCAGGACCACTGTTATAGGAAAGGCAGTGGCTTGCTTCCCCTCATCCAGACCTTAATTTACCTCTTTAAGACTATTTCCTCCTCATCTTTCTTGGCTCCCCTCTTTCAAGTCCCTTAAAATATTATCTCCCCTTCATTAGAATTTAAGCTTTTTGAAGGTAGGGATGTCTTATTTTCTTGAAGCAGCTAGGTGGCACAGTGGATAGAGAATTGGGCCTGGAGTTAAAAACACAAGTTCAAATTAGATCTCAGACATTTAGTAGCTGTGTGACCCTGGGTCACTTAACCTCAGTCTCCCTCAGTTTCCTCAACTGTAAAGTTTGGATAATAATGCATCTTCCTCCTTCTGTTGATTCTCTTCCTACCAATCTAACTACTCTTCTTTCTCCTTCCGTGGGTCCTCTTCTTCACACCCTTTAACTGTATGTGTCCTTTAGGGATCTATCCTGGCTCCTTTCCTTTTCTCCCTCTCTACTGTTTGATCTTGTTAGCTCCCATGGATTTAATTACCATCTTTTATGCTGAGATTCTCAGATCTATCTTTCCTGCACCAATCTCTCTGTTGATTGCTCATCTCCAACTGCCTTTCAGACATCTGAAACTGGATGTCCAATAGACACCTTGAACTCAATACATCCAAAACAGAAATCATTATCTTTCCCTTCCAGCTTTACCAGTTACTGTAGAGAGCAACCATTGATTGGCAAACAATACGGCCCAGGTCAAGCCCCCCCCCCCCCCCCCCCCCCCCCCCCCCCCCCCCCCCCCCCCCCCCCCCCGCTCATTATTTGGACACTGATTGACTCAGAGTGAATGTAAATTGTAATTGGTTCTGTTTTGACCAGAAACCCTGAGGGTTTTTTTTAAACTAGGTAGAAGCCATTCTTTACCTCATTTCTTACCTGTCCTTAATCACTGAATGGGCATTACCTTAGTAAAACCGAGACCTGTTAATGACCTTAGCTTTAAAAGGCCAAGGTTTCCCACTGCATCCTGGGCCATCTCCGGTCATACTGATCTATATCTCACCATTGGACCCAGATGGCTCCAGAGAAGAAAGTGAGGATGGTGATTTTACACAGCCCTCTCTCACTTAAATCCAATTCATTTGCATCTCATAGCATCACCTCCCTGATGTTATAGTCCTCTTCAAGAATGAAAGACAAACAGCAGAGTAACATCATCCTCCCAGTCCCTCAGTCTCAAAACATAGCAGTCATCTTGGATTCCTCGCTATCTCTTATACCCCATATCTGATCTACTGCCAATGCCTGTCAATTTCACTTTTCCAACTTATCTCAAATATGCCCCCTTCTCTCCTCTGACACAGTCGCCACTCTAGTACAGGTCTTCATTACTCCATGCTTGAACTATTGCAATAGCCTGCTGGTGGGTCTTCCTGCTCAAGTCTCTCCCCACTCCAATCTATCTTTTATTCAGCCACTAAAGTGATTTTCCTAAAACTCATATCTGCTCCTATCACCCTACCACCACCACTCAATAAATTCCATTGGCTCCCTATTGCCTCCAGGATCCAATACAATATCCTCTGGCATTCAAAGTCCTTCATAAGTTAGCCCCCTCCTACCTTTCCCTTCTTCTTCCACCTTACTCCCTTACATGTACGGTTTGATCCAGTGACATTGATCTCCTGCTGTTCCATGAACAAGATACACCATGTCTTCGCTCCAAGCATTCTCTCTAACTATCCCTCGTGCCTGGAATGCTCTCCC
Organism: Phascolarctos cinereus; assembly: GCF_003287225.1. NCBI lineage: Eukaryota > Metazoa > Chordata > Mammalia > Diprotodontia > Phascolarctidae > Phascolarctos > Phascolarctos cinereus. The sequence continues at coordinate 139,331,260 of NW_027555625.1, forward strand.
TACTCCACTCTGACTACTGACCTCCCTGCTTCCTTTAGTCCTAACTGAAATTCCCTCTTCTGCAGAACGCCTTTCCCCACCCCTCTTAATTTCAGTGCCTTGCCCTTGTTAATTATTTCCTATTTATCCTATATATAGTGCTCTCTCTCTCTCTCTCTCTCTCTCTCTCTCTCTCTCTCTCTCTCTCTCTCTCTCTCTCTTTCTCTTTCCCTCCCTGTATTTAGATATTGTCTCCCCCATTAGACTGTAAGCTCCTTGAGGGCAGGGACTGTCTTTTGCATCTTTTTGTATTCCCAAAACTTAGAACAATGCCTGGTACATAGCAGATGCTTCATAAATGTTTATGGGTTGATTGATAATAATTATAAAATACCTAGCACAATTCTTGGCACATGGTAGGTGCTTGATAAATGCTTCTTGCTTTCCCTTCCTCCCCTTGTATTTGTATCTCATGCACAAAGTACAGAACCTAGCACATATGTGCTCAATAAATGTTCTATTTATATACCATCTACCTATTGTCTGCCTATTTAACATCTATGTATGTATTATATATCTGTCTATCTTTTTACTTATCTCTCTGACTTGCCTAGGATCATACAGCTGGCAGGTGCCAAGGTCTAGATTTCAAGCTCAGTTGTCTACTTTCTCCACATCCATTGTTCTTTTAACTACAGGATTCTGCCTCACATTTAGCTCTATGAGACTGTTGGCTTTTACAAATTGAAGCCCAACAGATCTCAGCATCAGTCCCATAACCAAGGTCAGGGGCTTGGGACTACAGAATACTGTTTAGAGGTTATTGAGTTTTAATTAACAACAAGGGGATCTCTGTTGTAAAGGGAAATACTTTCCTGGAATAGTCTTCAAGTCAGGCTCTTTCCCTCAGAGGTAAGAAAAGTCTGAGCCTTGGGTAACTCTTTAGAGAAGGTGCCAAGGGTGTCTTCCCTGCCCTTGGCCCACTTCTTTCTGGATTCTTGGGTACTCCCAAGAGCTGCTGTTGTTCCATGAGCCAAGAGCCTGCCCTTTGTAGCAGTGGAGTCAGACCCTCAGACAGATGGAACTCTGCTGGCTCCACAAAACCATCGACAGACTCTGGGGCATGGGCCCAATTAGCCAGGTACCAGCTGTTGGTAGATGTGGCCACCAAGTAGACTGTTCACAGATGAGGTCTAAGTTGGGAGCCTGGTCATCTCTAGGTACGATCCAAGGTACACCATGATTCAAAGGGTTAATGTCATCCAGGGAGTGAATTCATACTACTCTCAACAGGCAAGCAAGACTCAAGAACATCTGTCAGGAAGAGAAGTCAAATCAGGGCAGGGGAGAACAGAGGAATTTCTGTTTCATGGCATTTTGGAACTTCAGGTAACCTAGGGATCATCCAGTCCCACCTCAAGCTCAGCAGAGGAAAGACTTACTCAAAGTTTCAGGGCTAGTTAGTAGCAGAACCAAGACTAAACCCAAGGTCCCTTGACTTCCTGGCCAAGACTATTTAGAAAGACAGGTTTCCTCAGAGTCAAGACAAACATGGGGCCAAAGTTAAGCTGTGACCACCGTGGTCAACAAAATCCTCCAGTTTGCCTAATGTTATCCCATTCCCCTCCACAAAAACACAATTTCTACTGGCCTCAGATTTCTGTTTAACAACAAGATTTCTCCTCAGTGATGAAGACAGGGACCAGACCTGTGATTTCATTAGTATAAGGATCTTCCTGATGAGGAAACTATATCTACTAATGTGGCTCAGCACCTTCTCTGGAACTTACAACCTTACAGAGCTGAATGGAGCACCAAGAGGTTAAGTGAGCTGCTCAGGGTCACACAATCAGTGTGTATCCAAGGTAGGACTTGATTCCAGATCTTTCAGACTTTGAGGAGGGCTGTCTATCCACTATGTGACATTGTCTCTTATGTCAGGATTTCATATAAATGATAGAAAATAGATAATTTGAATTGAACTGCCAAACCACATTATAAAACTAGATTAAAAATCCAATAAGCATCTACTTTAAACTTTATTAAGCACCTACTTTGTGCTAGGCACAGCCCTTCTCCCACCCTCCATTCTTCCCTCCCTCCCATCTTCCCACCCAAGCATTCAGTGAATGCCACCTCTGTGCTAGGCACAGAGTAAATGATTAATATGTATATGTATGTGTATATATCAAAACACACACACACATGTATTTATCCGTTCAATAATTTTCAGTAATGTCTGACTCTTTGTGATCCCATTTGAGGTTTTCTTGGGAAAGATATCGGAGTGGCTTGCCATTTCCTTGTCTAGCTCATTTTACAGATGAGGAAATTGAAGTAAACACTGTTAAGTGACTTGTCCAGGGTCACACAGCTAGTAAATGTCTGAGGCCAGATTTGAACTCAGGTTTTCCTGACTCCAGGCCTGGTGCTGTATCCACTGAGCTACCTAACTGCCTTCATATGCAGATAGAGCCTGCCAATACCTAAAAGGTCTTTGGGCTCACCCTTGTACTGAATTCAAAGAAATAGACAAATCGATACAGCTCGATGGATAGACAAATAGATGATATATGTATGTATCATATACATACATACATAAATGTATATTTATAAGTATGTATGTAGATATATAATATGTATGTTATATCTATTTAGACAGAGAGAAGAAGGGAGAAAAGGAGGGAAAGAGGGAGGGAGGAAGACAGAGGGAGAAAGAATAATGAGAGGAAACACATTGATAGAGATAGAGATAAGTGGTTATGGGCAAGTCACTTAATCTTCCTAAGTCTCAACGTGGTCATCTGTGAAATGGGGATAGAGACACCCGTAATAGCTACCTTACAGGGTTTTGTGAGCCTTAAATGATATAATGCCTATATGGTTCTCTGTAAACCTCAGAGTGCTTTACACATGTCAGTTATGAAGATGACACATAAGTATATGTTACATAAGTTGAGACATACATATGTAAACATTCACTAGGTAGAAAGATTGGTTTTAGACAAATGATGACTAACTAACTAGACTGAAGATGCGTGCTCCTGGAACTTGCTTTTTCTATATGAGCTTAGGGTTGGGGTGTCCTCTGAGCTGCATCACTCTAGTAGTTTGAATTATTTCATCCCAGTTTCCCTTTGGGAGCATAAAGGCATTGGTTCCTGTGTTGCACTTATTCAGAAAAAATGAGAAAGCCTTTCTCCCTCCCTTCCTTGTTCCCTCCCTCCCCATCCAAGCTTTCAGTGACTCAGACTAGTACCATCATGACTGTCATTATCAGCAGTGGTATTTTCATGGTTGCTTCGATTTCCCCAGAACCTCTTATCTGTAAAGAGCTTTTCAGTCATTTTAAATTTATTTCCTCAACACAACCCAGTGAAGTAAGTTGTCGGTGTTCTATTTACAAAGGAAGAGGGGACCTCAAATAGCCCTTGGTTTGTACCTCTGATAGGATTTAAAGCTGGAAGACACTTTATAGATCAATGAGAGATGGGATGGTATAGGGGTGACAACCCATTTTGCCTGTAAAGCAACTTGATATTTGTTATTCTGGCAGGAGGAAGCTCATTAGAGCCAGGAGACTTGGATCCGAATTCCATCTCCTCCCCTTATCATCTGTCTGACCTTGGGAAAACCACTTCTCTAGGCCTCAGTTTCTTTATCTAAAAAATGCTGGGGTTGGACTAGAGGATCACTCCTTTTTCTTGCAGCCCAAATATCTTATAGGTCTGGAAGAATCCTTCCCGAAGACCACTGTGTTCTTACAATGCTTCGGGGTTCAGAGAGATGCACTTTGGGGAGGAGTTCCTAGGAGGCCATCCATGAGAACCGGATGTGGGGAAATCTGTGCCTTTTGAAAGGTATGCTAGAGAAGGTATGGGCTCTGTAGAGCAAGATGGTAAGTACAGGAAGAAATGGCAGCCGTGTCTAGACCAGGGGTGGGAACCTGTGGCCTCCAGGCCTCATATGGTTCCCTAGGTCCTCAAGTGAGGCCCTTTGACTGAATCCAAACTTCACAGAACACATTTGTCAAATTTCAAATTTGACAAAACAAATACAATGAAAGGGCCGCACTTGAGGACCTAGAGGGCCACATGTGGTGTTGAGGCCACAGGTTCCCCACTCCTGGTCTAGCCAAAGGGTAAAGACCCTACACATGTGAGTGAGGGAGAAGCAAGCAACTTTATTTTATCCAGTCCAGAGTGAACACCATTCCCCATCCTGTTGGGGCAGAACTTCCAGAAGAGTTGATCGTGCAGGGTTCTTTATAGACACTAAGCTCTTTAACAGAGCAGTGAGTTAGTGTGACAAGTAAATCCTTCTCTTGCTAGGCTAGAGAGACAGAGTGTTTAATGAAGAGTAACTAGTGCTCTCATGGGAGGCAGCTGGTGGCTCAGTGGATAGAGCACTGGGTCTGGTGTTAGGAAGACCTGAGTTCAAATCCAGCCTCAGACACTTACCAGCTGTGTGACCCTTGAAGAATCATTTAACCTCTGATTGCTTGACATGGTGGATCCACTGGAGAAAGAAATGGCAAGCTATTCCAGTATCTTTGCCAAGAAAACCCCAAATGGGGTTGCAAAGGGTCAGACAGGACAAATGACTGAACAACAGAAAGTGCTCTTAGGGGGTAGAAGCTATTTAGAGGAATGGATGCTAGCAATAACTGCTATTATTCCTCGTTATTTGCTTAGTATTCAGTTTTGAGTAACTGTGCTTTCATACTACTGTGATGTTACATGTTGTTGAGTTTTGGTCATGGGAGAATCAAGGAAAGTGGGAGTTTGGAGACAGTAGTTATAAATAGATGACAGACCCAACGTTGTTCTAGGAACCTAAACATGGCAGCTGGCATACTTCAATCCTATGAGATCACAGGGTCATACTTTTAGACACAGAAGGGACCTTAAAAGGCCATTTAGTCTAACAACCTCATTTTCCAGATGAGGAAACTGAGGCACAAAAAGGTTAATCATGTTTAAAATTACACAGAAGTGAAGGATGCAGTATTAAAGTCTTTCCTTTAACTCCAAACCTAGCCTACTCTGTATCTCCTCTTTCCAGATGAGAAAACCAAGGCACAGAGAGATGAGATGTTTTGGCCAAGGGCAAACAGGTAGTAACTACACAAACCTAGATGTATATTTACATTCTCTCCTCCAAATCCGGTGCCCTTTCCACTCTGGTGTTCAGCCTCATGTGTATTTATCATCTATTTGAATACTGACTTTGGAATTAGAAGACTTGGCTTGGAATCCCAGCTCTGCTACTTTGGTGAGGTCAGCCCAGTTCTCTGGGTTGCAAGTTTCTTATCTAGAAAATGAAGGCGTTGGATGAGATTATCTCTAAACTCCCTTTTAGCTCTAAATGTTATGATCATTTGCTCTTCTAGCTATTTCTATATGTCATAACCCCACTGGACTATAAGCTTCTCAAGGCCAGGTATATCAAGTCAAGTCAAATCAAGAAGCATTTATTAAATACTCAAACAGTCAATAAAAATTAAGTACTTACTATGATATAGGTAATATGCTAAGTGCTGGGGACATAAAGGAAGGTAAAAGACAACCCTTGCTCCAAAATGAGCTCTCAGTCTAGTAGGGTAGGCAAAGTGCCTCAAATCAAGTCAAGAAGCATCTATTAAACAAGTCAATCAATTGATAAATATGAATTAAGCACTTACTAGGACCCAGGCCTTGTGCTAAATACTGGGGATATAAAGGAAGGCAAAAGATGACTTCTTTCCTCAAAAGGAGCTCATAGCCTAATGGAGTAGACAACAAAGAGCCTAATATGTGCCAGGCACTATGCTCAACAATAGGAGGGCACAGAAAGGCAAAAGCCAACCCTTGCTCTCCAGGAGCCCATACTTTAATGGGGGATAATATGTAAACCACCATGTACAAGCAGTGTATAGACAAGATAATCTGGAGTATACGGATTGGGTTATCTTTCCATTTCTTCTAGTATCTTTCACACTGATCTGCATATACCTGGTCATAGGATCATAGCTCCAGAGTTGAAATTCACTTCAGAAGCCATCCAGTCCAACCCCTCCCTTTATAGATGATAAAACTGAGGCCCCTGGAGGTTAAGTGATTAGACCAATGTCATACAGGTAGTAATCATCAGAGGTGGGATTTGAATCTAGATCCTGACTCACATTGCTATTGAGGAACAGCTAGTAATCTAGTATGACTGAAAGTTGCCTAAGTGAAGGGGAGAAATATGAAAAAAAAAGTCTAGAAATGCAGGCAAAATGTGGAGGGCATTGAATGCCAGATTAAGAAATTTGGATTTTGTTCTGTAGGTGATAGGGAGCAGAAGCATACTGCTTGTTTTGTTTTGTTTTGTTTTGTTTTGTTTTGTTTTTAATGTAGGGGAGTGAGTGGCATTGCTAAGACTTGTTCCTCAGAAAAATTATTCTGTTAGTTGAATGAAGGACAGGTTAGAGAGGCAAGATACTTTTGTCTCTTATCCTCCCTAGGCATTTGAGAACCTGTTGAGATATAAAAGGCTAAGAGACCACATAGTTCTTAAGAATTGGCCAAAGAAAACCTCCACTACTATGAACCCCTAATGATGGTTGAGGATGAAAAAAAAAAAAGCTAATTGAGTTGCTCAGTACATCTAGGACTTTTATCACCCAGGATTCTTATATTTGGAGCTTCCCTTTTCTTCCCCTAGCAAAGTAAGGGCTCCTCATGCAGTTACTGTCCTGGATTCCCTGCTCATATGTCACAAGAAGAGAAACTACCCTCTCTTGATCAAAAGCTTGAGACAAGCGGAGGATGGGAATAGCTGCTCAATGGGAGTCTGATGGAGGAGAGCACTGAGCTGAGGAGCTGCCGAAATCCTCTTGAACAGTTGCATGTCCACAGGGAATTGCTGTAGAATTAGATATATTGCTGGACGTGAATAATTAAGGATTCTGATGTGGTCAGGCAGATTAATGTCCCTTTGAAAGCTCCGGATCAATGTTAGAGGGGAAGAAAATAAAAGACATGCATAATTTAAAAAAACCATCAGAAACTTTGCTTGACATGATGACATTACTGATTTTTTTATGATGTTCTCAAATATACTCTATAACCGTTATTAATTTAGTATCGTTAATAACTCATCCTTCAAATGTCAGGCAAAAGCCAAGCAAGAAAATAGAACTGCTCAGTGCTTAAAAAAAAAGGAAGAAAGAAAATAGGAAAAGGGATGCAATGTGGAAGAGTGCACAAGGAGGAATCTAATTAGAAAAAGATCACGAAGATCCTAAGCCAGGGAGGCATAGGTTTGGCCTCATCTTTTTCTCCCTGGGTATCAAGATGCAGCTCTCCAAGTGAGGACTGTAGCCTTTCTCTATCAAATGGCTATGTCTGCAGTTCCCAAAATATGCAAAATGCAGCTGATCAGCTCTCCCCAGAAACATATCAACCTTTCTAAGCAGAGATGCTGTATCCTGTGAGGAACCAGCCTAGAGGAACACATTGTCAATCCCCAACACAATGGCCCATAACAAACTGCTTATGGAACCTACCAAATAAGAAAAGGACTTCCAGGGGTCTGAATCAGGAGGTATTCTTCTGTTACATGTGCTCTCTACCCACATGCCTCATCTTTGTTTTGAGTTGGAGACCATTCTCCCCAAGGATCTTCTGTGTATAAGGGAGCAGTGCACTATGTTTTAGAGAGAACACTGTACCATCACTTCTTACTAGACTTCTCACTACACTAGTAAACACTTTCACTATGAAGTTAATTAAGTCAGGATGACTGATTGTCAATGAGAAGAACACTGGTGGGGGCTCATGGGTAACAATGATAGAAACTCAGCCTCTCATGGTGAAGTTGTTAGCCACCCTTTGGGAACTGAGCCTACCAATGTGAGCAAATGTTAAAGGAGTAGCTTCAGAGGTTGGGCTACAAAAAGATAATTATGACCCAGTATTGGTAATGGGAGTGTACATAAAAGTAATTATGACATGGGAACAGAGAATGAGATAAATAAAGCATAATTCTGGGCTTGAGGAAGGACTTCAAAGATAAATATGATATATCCTGTTGGCCAGGGAGAGGGTTTACAAAGATAAAAATGATACAGTCCCTGCTGTCATTAAGTTTACAGTCTTATTATAGAACCTGTCATTTTTAGAACCTGGGAGGAGGGAATTCCAAGGATAATGCTGGGCAGTAGAGTCTATATTCAATCCTGGAGATTGGAATGGGGGTGGGAGTGGGGAGCAGCATTTACTAAAAGAATACCACATTCTTTTTCAAACAAACACTTTCCATTGCTTATCAGACAAAGTCTACATTGTTGGGTATGATATTTAAGACCTTCTAAAACTTGGCCCTATGCCTTTTATTCCCCTGTTTCTGCCTACTGAAATTCTACCTATCCATTAAGACTGCTAAAGTGCCATGTTCTCTGTCCTTGATCTTCCAGGTAATAATTTTTCTTCCTCAGATCTCAGACCTAGTGCTTCCTTAGTCTTTCCTTGACATTTATCATGATCCAGTTGGTATTAGAACTGTTTCCATGTTTGTGAAGGTTCAGATCTCTTAGCTGACTGAAATCAGCTGGAGGATTCTTCCCCTTACTCTCTCCAGTGGTGTTTATCTCCTCTAGAAAACTTGCTATAATGGTAATCACCCTCACCAGGCTGCTGGAGGCCCAATCTGGAGTTCAGAGCTCATGAGGTAGACATCAAAGCCAAAGATGATTCTTTCTCAGATCCTCTAGACATTAACTTATGATCAGGGAAAGAAATTGAAAAGTAGAAGGCAACCAGGAACCTAGGCTCACTTAAACAAGCCCATGTTCCTGCTCCCACCCACGTGATTATATAAATTAGTGTGATTGCTTTTGAGATTATGGAAATATCCTTCCCACTTGCAGGAAATCCAATGGAGAGAAAACACTGGAAAAGAATCTCAAATGAGAAGGATAAGTGAAGGAGAGATGAAGACCATCCTTGAGTTGAATATCTGCTAGAGAAACTCAGTGATTCTGAGGATGTCCATGGGCCATCATTCCTCTTCCCAAAGGGGAAAAGCCCCCATTGAGGGTAGCTGAGGGGACATGAGGCCATTTAGTGTGGGGGTGGTTCCAAGGAACAACTGAGGTCCACAGGTACACCATGTGGGGGAAAAGCCCAGTCACTGGGGACTAATTAGGAGTTTCTAAGTTATCCCAGGAAGGACCTATCCCTTAGCAAAGGAAAAGAGCATATGTCTAACTTCTCCATTAAATGTTCCCTTCTCCAGAAAATTAGGGGTTCTACTCATTACTTCTGCTACCCAGAAAACCTCTGCAGCTGAATTGAAGTCTGTCTCACACATCCTTGTGACCCTGATAACTCTAAGAATCACAATGTAGATCTAGGTCCAGAAAAGACCTCAGAGGCCAAGTAGATCAAGCCCCTTATTTTGCAGAACTGAGCCCCAGGGAGGTTAAATGAAGGGTGCAAAGTCACTGAGATAGTAGTGGCAGAAGTAGGATTTAAACTCACATTCTTTAACCCTTGAGTTAGTCAATTTTCCACTCTACCATGCTGCTTCCTCATGAATTCCCTCTGCCTTACCTGGCCCCACTCTTGTCTGACTAAATTTGCCCTGATTACTCTCTCTATAGTCTTCCTCTCCTGGACCAAGTCCCACTGAGGTTTCAGTGAGACAGCTACATAGAAATATGGCCTGTGGTCGGCTTAAGTGGGTATGAAACTTACAAAGTTCGTGACTGGAGAGATAGATTTGCAAGTCACCTGCATGGGATTGATCATTGAAACAATGAAAGTGAATGAGGTTGCCAAGGAGCAAAATGGAGAGACAGAAAGAGAGAGAGAGAGAGAGAGAGAGAGAGAGAGAGAGAGAGAGAGAGAGAGAGAGAGAGAGAGAGAGAGAGAGATACAAGACCAGAGATTTGAGATAGTTTAAGAGGTGAGAAGAGGAGCAAAGGGAACAAAGGCAGATAGTTGGAGAGGTGGTGTTTCAGAAGTCAAGAGAAGACAAAGTATTCAGAAAGAAAGGAGCAGTGAACACTAGCAAAAGCTGCAGAGAGGTCAAGGAGAATAATAGTTGAAGCCATATGAAGTGGATATGACAGGAGGGGGTCTAGCAAGAGGTTACTCAGTGCCTAGGGAAACTCCCAGAGAAGGGAGCTTTCTGGAAGGAGTGGGTATTAAAGGGCAATGAGGAGAGGGGAGGAAGCATCAATGACAATTGTTACCTCCTTCACAATATTGCCCAGGGGGACCTTAACTCTATGACTAGCAATTTTAGGGAGAGCTAGCTGCTGAGCAGAGCTGGATATCCAAGAGGGGAATGGAGCTTCCTCCCCCTCCCTTACCTCAGCCAGTGGGTTCTACATCCCATCCGAGTAAGCTCTTAAAGCATGAACCATTAGTTATTCATGAATTGGTTTTTGCTTATGGAAATTGATGACTTGTGGTCACTTGTATCCAGGGGAAAGAGAAAAGTCTTTAGGATGAACTTAGAGTACCGGCCTTTCAAATTACTGGGGATCTACCTACTTAAGGTGCTGGGGGGGAGGTAGGGGCAGTAGCAGACTGATAGATCTTTAAGAAGAGAGTGTTGAATCCTCCCTGCACACACAGACCAAGAATCTATATTTGTAGGCAGTACCAATGAGGGGGTGAGGGGGGCAGATAGGTCTTCCTGGCTTATGGCCAATTTGAAGCTGAGCATTCAACACCTATATTTACCAACCCTCATCCCCAAGGCCCTCATCCAGGGGAAAAATCAGTTATCTGATGTTGCCCATAGCTGTCCAAAGAAACCAGAGACAGAACAGTGGTAACACCCATAACAAAGAGGGTTGTCAGGCTTTCCACTCTCAGTACAGTCACTTTAGCCCCTTATTGTGATAGCCCAGAAATCCCAGGAGGTCTTCATATATGTGGGGCCTGCCAGGAGCAATTCCAAATGAGAGAAAGTTGGACTGTGTCCATGTTTGGCTGAAAACCACTCCATGATTTGGTTTATTCAGCTCAATACTGGGAGGTAGGGATAACTGTGTTGTTGGGCTTACTGAATTAACAAATCTATTCAGTCAAAATAACCAAGCTAGCTCTCAGGTCCATGCAAACAAAGGATACTGGCAAAGGAAGGCTCAATTCTACCACTTTACAGAATATGTATATACACATATTCATGTGCAGGCATGCACACAAGCATCTACTATTGAATTAACCAAGTGGGAACACAGCTGTGGCAAACCTACATTTTAATATTAAATTGGTCATTAATAGCCAAGGCTATTATTTTGCTTCATTTTTATTGGCTTTGTCAGAAACTGAGTGGACTTATGTGTCCTTTCCAATACCCCTCCTGCTCCCTCCCATTCACCCACTTCCTGAGCATGAATATGCACCTAGTTCATTTACATCCCATTATTGGTGCATTGAAGCTACAGTCACGTACCTACCCCTTTTTATTCATTGGAAAATTAAATTACAAAAGTTTTTCCACATTGCAATTTATGTTCTGGTTGGAGCCCGTTGTTTTGTGTATTCCAGCAAATATAACCATCTCTGGGACTTAATGAATTCATGAGCATTGATTCCTAGGGGGGAATAGCATGAATATTATATTGGCAAATGGAGCAACTCAGCCTAATGTAAAAAGGTTTTACTTTCTCCCACCCAACCCTTGAATACACCTGGGAAAATTCTATTGGATTCCTGGCAGCTGCTGCCTGTAGGAGCCCATCGATACTGCACGGTCAGTTGAAGTTTTGGAGGGGGCTCTGAAGAAATCAGTCTGCTCTGAATGTATACAATGTCAACTGCTATAGAATGAGTGACTTTGATATTCCTACTATTTTAGCTCCAGGAAGAAATAAGTGCCCTTTAATTTTTAGATCTGATAAGCTGAGACATGCCAAGGCAAAGTTAGGGATAAAACCAGTGGGAACATCTGTGCCATACCCCACTCTGTACCCCGACACTGTAGTAACAAGGATTCAGGGCTAAAGATAATAAGCCTCGATTTGGACATATTGAGTGTGAATTGCCAATGTATCAGGTTGGAACTGATCTGGAGGCAATAAAAGATGCAGATCTAGGGCTCAGAAAAGAGGTCAGGACTAGAAATCTAGATGTGGGAGTCACCTGAAGAGATGTTAGAATTGAAGCCTTAGGAGTGAATAAAATTGCTAAAGGAGGATGTAGAGCAGAGAAAAAAGGATACCCTTGGGGACACCCATTTTCAAGGGTCAGGAAGAAGACTGAGGGGCTAGTAAAGATGATAAGGAAGGAAACCAAGAAAGCATTAATCATTGTGGTGTTTCTGAAGCCAGGAGAATAGTCAGTTAAAAAAGGAATGGCCAAACATTTTATAATATACATCACTATAAACTCAGAATAGATGCACGACCTGAATATAAAAGGTCACACCATAAAAACAAATTAGAAGAAAATAAGATCAGGTACTTTTTATTGTTATGGCTAGGGGGAAAATTCTTATTCAAACAAGGGAGAGAGGAAATCACAAAAGATAAAACAGATACTTTCAATTACATTAAATTGAAAGGCTTTTGAACAAACAAATTCAATGCAGCTGGGATAAAAAAATAATAAACAAAATAAAATAAAAACAACTCAGAGGCTTCACTTTTCACTCATCAAATTGGTAAAGAAGACAAAAGATGGAAATGGTTCTGGAAGGACTACAGAAAGACCAGCACCATAACACATACTTAGTTAAATTGTTAAGTAGTCCAACAATTCAGAATTGCACTAGGAAAAAAAAATAACTAAACCATGACCTTTGACCCAAAGATCTGACTGCTAGGTATATTTCCCAAAGGAATTAAAGAAATGTGATTCCATATATAACAAACTATTTATTTATTTATTTTTAATATACATTTATTTATTTTTAATTCTCAACATTCACTCCCACAAGTTTTTGAATTCCAAATTTTCACCCCATCTCCCCCTTCCCCCCACCCCAAGATGACAGGCATTCTGAATATCCCTTCCCCTAGTCTGTCCTCTCTTCTATCTCTCTCCCTTTCTCTTATCCCCTTCCCCTTCTATTTTCCTGTAGGGCAGGATAGACTTCTGTACCCCATTTCCTGTATTTCTTATTTCCCAATAGCATGTGAAAACATTTTTTTTAAACACATCTTTTTAAAACTTTAGGTTTCAAATTTTCTCTCTTCCTCCCTCCCTACCCACCCTCTTTGAAAAGGTAAGCAACTCAATATAGGTTGTACATGTGCAGTTATGCAAAACATGTCCATAGTAGACATGTTGTAAAAACTAACTCTATTTCCTTAATCCTATCCTGCCCTCCCATTTATTCTATTCTTTCTTTTGACCCTGTCCCTCCTCAGAAGTATTTACTTCTGATTACCTTTCCCAATCTGCCCTCCTTCTATCATCCCCCTGCTTCTTCTCCCCTTCTCCCCCTATTTTCCTGTAGGGTAAGACAGATTTCCATACCCAATTGAATGTGTGTTATTCCCTCCTTAAGCCAAATCCTATGAGAATAAGATTCACTCATTCCTCTCACTTCCCCTTTCCCCTCTACTGTAAGAGACTTTTCCTTTCTGTTTTTTTTGTGAGATAATTTACCCCATTCTACCTCTCCCTTTCTCTTCTCTGAGTACAATCCTCTCTCATTTCTTAATTTTTTTCTCCAGATATGACCCTTTAATCTTCAACTCACCCTGTGCCATCTATCTATCTATCTACACATACATACATATAATTTTTTTCCTCCACTCTAATACTGACAAAGGTCTCATGAGTTATAAATATCATCTTTCCATGCAGGAATGTAAACAGTTCAATCTTAATAAGTCTCTTATGATTTCTCTTTCCTGTTTACCTCTTCATGTTCCACTTGAGTCCTGTATTTGAAAGTCAAATTTTCTATTCAGCTCTGGTCTTTTCATCAGGAATGCTTGAAAGTCCTCTATTTCACTGAATGACCATTTTTTCCCCTGAAGGATTATGCTCAGTTTTGCTGGGTAGGTGATTCTTGGTTGTAATCCTATCTCCTTTGCCCTCTGGAATATTATATTCCATGCCCTGTGGTCCTTTAATGTAGAAGCTGCTAAATCTTGTGTTATCCTGATTGTGTTTCCACAGTACTTGAATTGTTTCCTTCTGGCAGCTTGTAATATTTTCTCCTTGACCTGGGAACTCTGGAATTTGGCTACAATATTCCTAGGAGTTTTCCTTTGGGGATCTCTTTCAGGAGGAGATCTGTGGATTCTTTCAATTTCTATTTTGCCCTCTGGTTCTAATATATCAGGGCAGTTTTCCTTGATAATTTCTTGAAAGATGATGTCTAGGCTCTTTTTTTGATCATGGCTTTCAGATAGTCCAATAATTTTTAAATTCTCTCTCCTGGATCTATTTTCCAGGTCAGTTGTTTTTCCAATGAGATATTTCACATTGTTTTCTAATTTTTCATTCTTTTGGATTTGTTTTACAGTGTCTGATTTCTCATAAAGTCACTATCTTCCAATTGCTCTATTCTAATTTTTAAGGAAGTATTTTCTTCAGTAATCTTTTGGACTTCCTTTTCCATTTGGCCAATTTTTCTTTTTAGGGCATTCTTCTCCTCATTGGCTTTTTGGACCTCTTTTGCCATTTGGGTTAGGCTATTTTTTAAGGTGTTATTTTCTTCAGTATTTTTTTGGGTCTCCTTTAGCAAGCTGTTGACTTGTTTTTCATGATTTTCTTGCATCACTCTCAGTTTTTCCTCTCCTTCTCTTACTTGCTTCTCAAAATCCCTTTTGAGCTCTTCCCAGGCCTGGGACTGATTCATATTTTTCTTGGAGGCTTTGGATGTAGGAGCTTTGACTTTGTTGTCTTCTTCTGGTTGTATATTTTGATCTTCTTTTTCACCAAAGTAAGATAATAATCTGACTCTTTTTGCTGCTTGCTCATGATCCCAGCCAATTACTTGAGTTTTAAACTCTTTGTTAAGGTAAGATCTGCTTCCAATGTGGAGAGTGTACTGTCCCAAGCTTCAGGGGTTTGTATAGCTGTTTTCAGAGATACTTGTAGGGACCTATAAATTTTCAGTTCTTCCAAGGTGGTATGATAAGGGGCGAGGTGTTTACTCCTTTCCTGGCCTATGACCACAAGTATTACTTTCTGTCGCGTAACTGTGAGGAAGGGTTTGTTTCCACAGCCACTCCAAGCTCCACCATGCCAGCATTCCTCCTCACCCCAGCACCGCTGCCCAGAACTGTGACCCATATCCAAACACAGGCAAAGCAAGAGATTCCTGCCTCAGCACTGGCAAAGAGATCCCTGCAGTCCCTCTCTGATCAGCCACTGGATTCCCCCTCAGTCTGTGGGCCAGAAGCTTGGGAAGTAACTGCCCCCCCCCCGCCCCGGGCCATGCTTGAGGAATGGAGCTGAAACCCCACCTTCCTGTCTCAGCACCAACAGAAACAGATTTTCCCCAATGACCTTCCAAGTTGTCTTTGGCATTCGTGGATTGAGGAGTTAGGAAACCTCTGCAGCTGCCCAAGATTCAGTCCTCTGAGGCCTGCTCCAGGTTCTCTGCGGCCTGCGCACCCACGCTGCAGTGCGATGCTCTCCCAGCCCGGTGCGATACACCTTTCTGATCAATCAACCAGGTTGTCTTGGGCTGGAAATTTGTTTCCTTCTGTCTTTTTGTGGGTTCTGCTGCTTCAGAATTTGTTTAGAGCCATTTTTTATGAGTATTTGGAGGGGTTTGGGGGAGAGCTCAAGCAAGTCACTGCTTTTACTCTGCCATCTTGGCGCCGCCCTTATAACAAACTATTTATAACAGCACTTTTGTGACAGTAAAGAATTCAAACAGTAGGTGCCCATCAATTGGGGAATAGCTAAACAAATTCTGGCATGTAGATTTCCCGATGGAACTAGGACATTTCTTCTTTCTCTGGTTCTCTGTTTCTTCACTAAAAATGATGAATTAAGGCGGAGCCAAGATGGCAGAGTGAAAGCAGTGACTTGCTTGAGCTCTCCCCCAAACCCCTCCAAATACTCATTAAAAATGACTCTAAACAAGTTCTGAAGCAGCAGAACCCACAAAAAGACAGAGGGAAACAAATTTCCAGCCCAAGACAACCTGGATGATTGATCAGAAAGGTATATCACGCCAGGCTGGGAGCTCAGTGCATCATGGGCGCATAGGCCGCAGAGAACCTGGAGCAGGCCTCAGAGGACTGAATCTTGGGCAGCTGCAGAGGTTTCCTAACTCCTCAATCCACGAATGCCAAAGACAACTTGGAAGGTCAGTGGGAAAAGTCTGTTTCGGCAGTGCTCAGAGAGTAAGGTGGGGTTTCAGCTCCATTCCCCAAGAGTGTGGCCCAGGGAGGGGCAGCTGCTTCCCGAGGTTCTAGCCGACAGACTGAGGGGGAATTCAGTAGCTGATCAGAGAGGGACTGCAGGGATCTCTTTGCCAGTGCTGAGGCAGGAATCTCTTGCTTTGCCAGTATGTGGATCTGGGTCACAGTTCTGGGAGGCGTGCTGGGGTGAGGAGGAGCGCTGGCATGGTGGAGCTTGGAGTGGCTGGGAAGAGGAACCCTTCCTCACAGTTACGCGACAGAAAGGAATACTTGTGGTCACAGGCCAGGAAAGGAGTAAACACCTCGCCCCTTATCATACCACCTTGGAAGAACTGAAAATTTATAGGTCCCTACAAGTATCTCTGAAAATAGCTATACAAACCCCTGAAGCTTGGGACAGAACACTCTCCACATTGGAAGCAGAATCTTACCTTAACAAAGAGTTTAAAACTCAAGTAATTGGCTGGGATCATGAGCAAGCAGCGCAAAAAGAGTCAGACTATGTTATTTTACTTTGGTGAAAAAGAAGACCAAAATATACAACCAGAAGAAGACAACAAAGTCAAAGCTCCTACATCCAAAGCCTCCAAGAAAAATATGAATCAATCTCAGGCCTTGGAAGAGCTCAAAAGGGACTTTGAAAAGCAAGTAAGGGAAGTAGAGGAAAAAAACTGGGAAGAGAAATGAGAGTGATGCAAGAAAATTATGAAAAACAAGTCAACAGCTTGCTAAAGGACACCCCAAAAAATACTGAAGAAAATAACACCTTAAAAAATAGCCTAACCCAAAAGGCAAAAGAGGTCCAAAAAGCCAATGAGGAGAAGAATGCCCTAAAAAGAAAAATTGGCCAAATGGAAAAGGAAGTCCAAAAGATTACTGAAGAAAATGCTTCCTTAAAAATTAGGATAGAGCAATTGGAAGATAGTGACTTTATGACAAATCACAACACTGTAAAACAAATCCAAAAGAATGAAAAATTAGAAAACAATGTGAAATATGTCACTGGAAAAAACACCTGACCTGGAAAATAGATCCAGGAGAGAGAATTTAAAAATTGTTGGACTCTCTGAAAGCCATGATCAAAAAAAAGAGCCTAGACATCATCTTTCAAGAAATTATCAAGGAAAACTGCCCTGATACATTAGAACCAGAGGGCAAAATAGAAATTGAAAGAATCTACAGATCTTCTCCTGAAAGAGATCCCCAAAGGAAAACTCCTAGGAATATTGTAGCCAAATTCCAGAGTTCCCAGGTGAAGGAGAAAATATTACAAGCTGCCAGAAGGAAAGAATTCAAGTACTGTGGAAACACAATCAGGATAACACAAGATTTAGCAACTTCTACATTAAAGGACCACAGGGCATGGAATATAATATTCCAGAGGGCAAAGGAGATAGGATTACAACCAAGAATCACCTACCCAGCAAAACTGAGCATAATCCTTCAGGGAAAAAATGGTCATTCAGTGAAATAGAGGACTTTCAAGCATTCCTGATGAAAAGACCAGAGCTGAATAGAAAATTTGATTTTCAAATACAGGACTGAAGTGGAACATGAAGAGGTAAACAGGAAAGAGAAATCATAAGAGACTTATTAAGATTGAACTGTTTACATTCCTGCATGGAAAGATGATATTTATAACTCATGAGACCTTTGTCAGTGTTAGGGTAGTTGAGGGAAAAAATTATATGTATGTATATAGATATAGATAGATAGATAGATAGATAGATGGCACAGGATGAGTTGAAGATTAAAGGGTCATATCTGGAGAATAAAATTAAGGGATGAGAGAGGATGATACTCGGAGAAGAAGAAAGGGAGAGGTAGAATGGGGTAAATTATCTCACAAAAAAAAACAGAAAGGAAAAGTCTCTCACAGTGGAGGGGAAACAGGGGAAGGTGAGAGGGAATGAGGGAATCTTATTCTCATAGGATTTGGCTTAAAGGGGGAATAACATACATATTCAATTGGGTATGGAAATCTGTCTTACCCTACAGGAAAATAGGGGGGAAAGGGGACAAGAGAGAAGGGTGATGATAAAGAGGAGGGCAGATTGGGAAAGAGTGTAATCAGAAGTAAATTTTTCTGAGGAGGGACAGGGTCAAAAGAAAGAATAGAATAAATGGGAGGGCAGGATAGGATTAAGGGAAATAGAGTTAGTTTTTCACAACATGTCTACTATGGACGTGTTTTGCATAACTGCACATGTACAACCTATATTGAGTGCTTGCCTTTTCAAAGAGGGTGGGTGGGGAGGGAGGAAGAGAGAAAATCTGAAACTTAAAATTTTAAAAACATACGTTTTGAAAAAAAAATGTTTTCACATGCAACTGGGAAATAAGAAATATAGGAAATGGGGTACAGAAGTCTTTCCTGCCCTACAGGAAAATAGAAGGGGAAGAGGATAAGAGAGGGGGGGAGAGGTAGAAGAGAGGACAGACTAGGGGAAGGGATATTCAGAATGCATGTCATCTTGGGTTGGGGGGAGAGGTGAGATGGGTCAAAAATTTGGAACTCAAAAACTTGTGGAAGTGAATGTTGAAAACTAAAAATAAATAAATTTATATTTAAAAAAATAAATAAAAGAAAAAAAATAAAATGATGAATTAAATTAGATGATTTCTTCAAGTTCAAAACCTTATGATATGAAAGGAGAAGGTGGATCCTAAGAACCGTTTACAAGTAGCTGCTGCCTTGTTTCATGGCTCATTCAAAATGAAAAAGCATGGCTTCTTGGCCACCTCCACACCCAACACAGATCCATATTCCATATTCTATTCTAAGGAGCTGATGAATTCTCCCCCCAAAGCTTAGTCATTTCATTGCCAGCACCATTTAATTATTGAATAATTTAAAGATATCTCTCACTGGCTATCTAATTGTTGAATAATTGAGAAGATACCTCTCATTGTCAGTGTATGCATGAATTGGACATTGAGAACCTTCTGGCAGAGCTTTCCTCCTGGATAAATAGGCATCAGTGGAGGAGAAGAGAGAGTGACATTCAAACTTTTGGGTCTTCTGATGAGAAGCAGTGATAACCAAGCAGATGACATGGACTGAAGAAGTTGGATGATGGAAGCATCTTTTTGTGTTCATCCTCTCCCCTGTCCTCTACTTGGTCTCTGACCTAGGCTGCATGACCACCTTATCATGTAGAACATTGCCTTCCTTGACCTCCCCAGATACTAATACTAGGAAGGCGGCCGGGACTTCCAGCAGATCAAAAAACCACAGTAGAGTGGTCAACAAAGACTTGAGTTCAAATGCTATTTCAAACACTTATCATCTGTGTGGCCCCAGGCAAGTCATATAACCTCTGTTTGCCTTAGTTTCCTCATCTGTAAAATGGGGATAATAAAGGCACCTGACTCACACGATTGTTGTGAGGACCAATGAGATAAATATTTGTAAAATGCTTTGCAAATCTTAAAGTGCTGTACAAATGCTAGCTTGTAATTTTAATAAAGGGCAGCTAGGTGGCACAGAGGACAGAGCACTGAGCCTGCAGTCCAGATTACCTGAGTTCAAATTTGGCCTCAGAATCTTACTAGCTATGTGACTTTGGGCAAGTGACTTAACCCTATTTGTCTCCATTTCCTCATCTGTAAAATGAACTGGAGAAGGAAATGGCAAACCACTCCAGTATCTTTGTCAAGAAAACCTTAAATGGGGTCGTGAAGGGTTGAACACAACTGAAAAGACTGAACGATGAAACAACGTTATTAATGAAGTTGGACAGGAAATCAGAGGACGCGCAATCCAACCTCCACATGAAATAGGAATCCTCTCTATGGTATTTTCGAGAAATGACCAGTTTCTGTTTTAATACCCAAGACGGGAAACTCACTACCCCATGAGGCAGCTCATATTACATTTGGCAGGGTATTGGCAATTTCTTCCTTGGAGGTGGTGGGGCATGGTGTAAAGAATATTGGCTTTGAAATCAAAGGCCTTGGATTCAAATCTTGGCTCTTCCCTTCTTCCACATGTAACCTGGATGGATGGCTTCATCTCTCTGGGCCTCAGTTTTCCCATCTATACAATGAGGAAGTTGGACTTGCTTATCTCTTTCATCCCATGGCCAAGGAAAATCAGCCTAATCCTTTCTTTATATTAAGTATAATCCTTCTTCCATATGAATTTCCATATTAAAAATACTCTAAGACTCAGTGTATGTGATGCTAGATCCTGCAGGAATGCACCAAGACAGGCTTCCCTCTGAGCTGGGCACTCGTCAGAGGTGGATTATGTCTCTAGTGTTGAGTGGACAGAGAGTGCCCCAGTCAGCTACTAGTAATACTATTGCCTTGAACAGATATCTTTACAAGCCCCTTCCCTGTGTTAATTCCATAGTCTCACCAAGCAAATTTCTAATATTAATTTGGCTTCTCTAATGGAAATAAATGCTTTCATTTTTGTCTTGAAGTACAACAAAAGGACTAATTGATGGAGGGGGTGGGATAATAACAGGACATCTGAGTTTTAGTTCCTGCTCTGTTACTACCTAAAAGTATAATATTAGGAAGTTTTGTCCCCTTTCTGGGCCCAAGTTACAACCTTTATGAAATGAGGAAGGGGGGATTACATGATGTCTAAGGTCCTTTCACTTCTAACATTCTATGATGTTATGATTCTAATTCATTCAGAAGGAACTGGGGGAAGGCATATTTCCTGGTCCTGCTGAGTTCCACAGTTGGCTTCTTACATCTTGGCCCAAGAGCCTTCTGGGATGAGAAGGAGGGAGAGACTGGTGGACTGGCCCAAGGGAGCATCCAGTCAGAGATTAAAGAAGCAGCTTCTGGCAGCCTCAGGTATCTCTCTGAAGTGCCAATCACCTTCTGAAATCCTGAACTTGGACTTCCCAGGGGCTGCATATTCCTGCCAGCTGTCATTCCATCTGCAACGAATCTTCCAAGCACCACATCCAGACCAGGAGTCAACATAATGCAATGGAAAGAACCCTGGATTTGGAGAGAGAGGACCTGGGTTCAAGTCTTGACTTCACTGCGCAACATCATATCTAGTCCCAAGAAGGCCCCTTATGTCTCTCTATTCCCAAAATCTAATGTCACTTAACCTGGTAGCTGTGTTGTTATTGACTTGTTTCAGTCGTGTCTGACTCTTCGTGATCCTATTTGGGGTTTTCTTCTCAAAGATCCTGGAGTGGTTTGCCATTTCCTTTTCCAGCTCATTTTACAGATGAGGAAAGTGAGGAAAACAGGGTAGAGTGACTTGCCTAAGGTCACACAGCTAGTAAGTGTCTGAGTCTTACTCAGAAAGATGAATCTTCCTGGTTCCAAATGCAGTGCTTTATCCACTGCACCACCTAGCTTCGCCCTGACCCTAATATTCTGATTCCCCCTAATATCTAGGGGGAAGGAGGTTGGAAATGACTTCAAAGGACCATGTTTGATTCTTCCCTCTCTCTGGCTCCTCACATTGAATCGATTGTCAAGTCCTCACAACACTTCCCCTCTCCACTCGTACAGTCATTGCTCCAATCTAGACACTCACACCTCTTACTTAAACTGCTATGGTCATCTCCTATCTGCTCTTTCTCCCTCTATTCTCTTCTCATTGCAATCCATTTTTCATATGGCTGTCAAAATAATCTCTCTAATGCACAGGCCTGATTGTACCACTCTTCACCTCAAAACCCTGTATCTTTGCCTCCAGGACAAAATACAAATTTCTTAGTCTGACATTCAAAACCTTACGCAATCCGCTGCCCACCTATCTTTCTTTCCAGACTTAATTCTCTTTATTCCCCTTCACTTACTCCAATTTCAGCAAAGCTGGACTTTAGCTTCTTTCCCCAGATTCAACTTGCAAGCTATCCTTATGCCTAAAATGGCTTCACTTCTCATCTCTACTTGTACAGATCCTTCTTTTCCTGCAAGGGTCAGCTCAGGTGGCAACTCTTCTGTGAAGTCTTTGATGAGACTCCAGAGGAAAATGCTTTCTCTCTCTTCCAATTTTGCTACAGCCCTCAGTCTGGATCTCTCCTTTATCCCTGTATTTTCTACTTTCTAAAAATATGTGTCTGTGTCACACAGTAGATGGTAAGTGCACAGAGGGCAAGGGCCCTACTACTTTTCACTTTTGATTTTCTAGGACTTGCACATGTGCCTTGCACATAATAATCACTTAATTAAAATGGAATTTGTCAAATTCCAGGAAACTTCCACCAGAAGGAAGAGAGAACAGAGACCTATGATCACTCAAAGTTTTCTCTATATAGACTGACGGCTGTGAAAACTTTGTGTGGGGCAAGGGAAAGAGATTTCACAAATATATTATCACAGGCCCTGGAGTCAGGAGAGCCTGAGTTAAAATTCAGCCTCAGACACTTCAGATACAATGAGTGAGCCTGGGCAAGTCACTTAACCCCAATTGCCTGCCTGCCTGCCTGCCTTCCTTCCTTCCTTCGTTCCTTCGTTCCTTCCTTCCTTCCTTCCTTCCTTCCTTCCTTCCTTCCTTCCTTCCTTCCTTCCTCCTTTGCTTCCTTCCTTCCTTCTTTCCTTTCTTCTTTTCCCTTTGCCTTCCTACCTTCTTTTCATTTACTGCTAGTGTGACCTTGGGTGAGTCACTCAACCTTTTTGGCCCTCAGTTCTCTTATATGCAAAATGAAGGTATCAGACTTCATGGTTATCAAGAGTCTCTTTTAACCGTATATCTGTGATCTTATGTTCCTATGATTCTTCTGCTTACTGAGCCTCAGCTTCTTCCTCTTTCAAATGAGTGGGTTGGACTACAGGTCTCTTCTTGCTTTAACATTGTAAGATTCTACATGAAAACTCTTAGAAAGCTATAAATCACTATACAAATACAAGGCATTATCATTATTATTAGGGAAAAGCCCCAGGCTGCATGTGGTGGGTGCCAACTTAGACTCATCCTTCTTGGCATTTCTCCCTGGAAACCAGCTAGCCCACCATCATTGGGGTCTCGTGGGGGATTACACTGCAGAAAAAGTGCTGCTCAAGCTTAACTGAGCTTCCAGGCTGGTGTTCTTCACCCAAATCTTCTAATTAATAGTCAGGATTAACAGCTGCTGAGGTTGGGTCTAAGCCATCTAATCAGAGCAGCACAGACTCCCGGCCCGGCAAAGCTTTCCTGGAGCTGGGCAACCTTCCCTAGCTCTTTAGATAAATGCATTAGGAAATTAAAACAACAACAACACAGGGAAATCAAATCCACCCAGCCCCTCCTGGGATGGAACTCATGTTCACTAATTGTCTGTTCTGAAGCAAGGGAGGAGGCAGAGGATCCTGAATTCATCACATCATGGCTTGGGGAAACCTCCTGTCCCTGGGGAGGTCCTCCCAAAGACAGCTAGGTCAAGGAAGCCACTAAAAGGCACAGAAAGAAAGCCTACAAGAGCCTGTCAACAGTAATAGTCCAGATAACCCTAACCCCTTATCCTTGTAAGGCACTTGCTTTTGCAAAGCTTTTTTATTGGATTTCATTTTGTTTTTACTTCTAATCTCTGGTCTGATCTTCATAAAAATCCTGTAGGGCCTTTGGGAAAAGATCATTGTCCCCATTTGACAGAGAAAACCAAGGCTCAGAGAATTGGATCAGTATGGAAGCACAGAACTTATGTTGGAATCCTAGCTCTGCTACTTACTGTGTGTGTGATCATGGACAAATTACCAAACTTTTCTGGGCGTCAATTTTCTTCTTTGTAAAATTAAAGCCCTACTCATTTCTAAATATATAGAGAATTAAGTCAAATTCATAAGAATACAAGTCATTCCCTAATTGATAAATGGTCAAAGGATATGAACAGACAGTTCTCAGATGAAGAAATTGAAGCCATCTATAGTCATGAAAAAATTCTCTAAATCATTACTGATTAGAGAAATGCAAATCAAAACAATTTTGAGGTACCACATCACACCTATCAGATTGGCAGACATGACAAAACAGGAAAATTATAAATGTTGGAGAAGATGTGGGAAAATTGGAACGCTAATACATTGTTGGTGGAGTTGTGAAGTGATCCAACCATTTTGGAGAACAATTTGGAACTATGCCCAAAGGGCTATAAAACTGTGCATACCCTTTGACCCAGCAATAGCACTTCTAGGGCTGTCTCCCAAAGTGATCATACAAATGGGAAAAGGACCCACATGTACAAAAATATTCATAGTAGCTCTCTTCGTGGTGGCAAAGAATTAGAAATTGCGAGGATGCCCATCAATTGGGGAATGGCTGAGCAAGTTGTGGTATATGAATGTAATGGAATACTATTGCGCTATAAGAAATAATGAACAGGCTGACTTCAGAAAAACCTGGAAAGACTTGTATGGTCTGATGCTGAGTGAAATGAGCAGAACTAAGAGAACTTTATACACAATAACAGCTATGTTGTGTGATGACTAATATTGATAAACTGAACCCTTCCCAGCAATACAAGGATGTAAGACATTACCAGATGCCTGGTGATGGAAAATGTCATCCACATCCAAAGAAAGAACTATGGAAGTTGAATTTCTATTTTTTTTTTCTCTTCTGTTGAGTTTTGTTTCCTCTTTCTCATGGTTCCTCCTATTGGTTTTAATTTTTACTTACAACACCACTAATGTGAAAATATGTTTAAAAGGA
Organism: Phascolarctos cinereus; assembly: GCF_003287225.1. Classification (NCBI taxonomy): domain Eukaryota; kingdom Metazoa; phylum Chordata; class Mammalia; order Diprotodontia; family Phascolarctidae; genus Phascolarctos; species Phascolarctos cinereus. Next base: position 139,356,171 of record NW_027555625.1, read on the forward strand.
ATGTAAATGTATAGCCTATATCAGATTGTGCGCCATCTTGGGGAGGGGGGTAGGAAGGAAGGGGGAGAAAAATTTTAAACTCAAAAGCATATGGAAGTGATTATTGATATATCAAAATAAATTAATAAAATTTAAAAATTAAAAAAAAATTAAATTAGAGGCCTAAACTAGATTATTTCTAGGTTCCCTTCCATCTCTGAAATTCTATGATCCTATGACCCATCCAGAATAACACAGCTTTTCTGGTTGAAGGGCTGGGACTCAAACACAGGTTTCCTAGCTCCCATGTCCCAGAGCTTTTCACTAGACCTTGCTGTGAAACCTACAAACCTGGGGATTCGCCTGGGGATTCTGGCTTAGGACCTGATATCCTGAATTGATATCATGAACCCTAACCCTAAATCCATACATTATATACTTTTTCCCCCTTGGGGTAAGGGTAGGAGAGTTGGCCTGACTTGATCTCTTGCTATTGAAAAAATGGCTTACTTGTTTAGAGTTATGATGATTTTGCCCAAAGATAACCTTTGGTCCATGTAATCCCAAGGAGCCATTATTACTTTTCTCACTCATCAAAGCTCAATGACTATGGTTCTGGACAGGCTTAATCATCTATTCATTAGGTAAAATGAACTTTCCTGTCTAGGTATCCAGTGTCTGAATCCTGTCATCTGTCTAGGGCTTCTCAATGCATTTGCTTTCCTAGTACACAGATTCATATTCCTAATCTTCACAACCCAATTAAAATGCAATCTTCTCCAAAGGACTAACAATGAAGCATACTATCCACCTCCAGAGAAAGAACTGATATTGATTGAATACAGATTGAAGCATGCTATTTTTCACTTTCTTTCTTTCATTTTTTTCTTTTATTCAAGTCTTCTTATACAAAATGACTAATATGGAAATATTTTGCATAATTACACAGGTATAACCTATATCTGATTGCTTGCTGTCTCAAGGAGGGGGAAGGGCAGGGAGTGAGAGCTAGAATTTTAAACTCAAAATTTTAAATAAAAATGTTTTTTAAAATGTAATCTTCTTTCAGTCCTATTCCCTTAGGTTTTTTTTTTTTTTATCTCTGCTGGTTTTATGTGATTAATTTATTTGACTTGGGATATCAATAATTGATAACAACTTTATATGTTCTCCTTCCTGAGAACACTTGCTTTTAGAAGGGGGCCATTGATGCCTTAGTTCAAATAAATGGTGGATAGTGGACATTTCAGACCCTACACTGGCTTATGGAGGGATATTTTGGGGCAGGTAGGGCTTTTAAGATCCCTCATTTCACACATGGGCAATTGGGCTCATGAAATACATGTAAATGCAATACATGCAAATGGCCCTGAAAACAACTTCCCATCCATTGTAAGGTTCTCATCTATCATCCTTATTCCCCTAGGCCTATTCCCCACTGGTTTCTAATGCAATGCACTCTCTCCCAGGAGTTTAGTCTCTGTTGGGCATGTGGGCATGGGATTTTGTTTTTGTTGCATAGTTCTTGAGCCCTGCTGGTGTCACATGCACACTGCTAGACCCAATGGGCTGACTTTGGCATCATGACTACAGGCTTCTCTTTGCTATCGACTTTGGATCTTCATCTGTTTAAGGTACCTACTGGTATCTTGGCTTCTTCCTACTGTCCAGAAAGCCTCTCCATGATAAGGATGGGCTGATAGCTCATTAGTCATAGCCAAATCTGTGGTTCACCATTTCTGACTAAAGGTCAAAAATCAATTGGAGTCAGTCAGTCAGTAAGCATTTATTAATAACCTACTAGGTATTACATTACTAGGTACATTGTACTAAGGGGTGGAGATAATCCCCCCCCCCAAAAGGCAAAAGGCTGCCCTGGGGGAGCTCACAATCTGAGTACCCCCAGGCTAAGAACTTCGAATTTTCTTCATCCTCCCAGGAGGATTTACATCCTTGTCCCATATCTTTATCTAGCTCAAGGTTAGAATATCCTTGTAACTATCAATTCCCTTATAGGTATCCTGTGCTTCACAATCTATTATAGGGCACTCTGTCAATACAACCATCAAAAGCTACATGTTTCTGAGTCATCCCCTTGGCCTTCCCAAGTCTGTAAGATCTTGTTGCACAAATTAATTTGAGGGAGCAGAAAAGCTAAGTTAAAGGTACAAGCCATTGTTTTACTTCCATTAGGCGGCGCTCATCCATGCTTTTATTAGTTATACGTGGCCATTGACAGGTCTCCTAGGCTTGGAAGCACTCCCTATTCAAGCCATGAGCCCTGCCCTTTTTAGCCATCTCTTCTCCCATGGAAACCACCTTTTCCAAGCTGCTACCAATACACCTTTTCTTCTCTCCTCTTTGTTGAAAATCTCCTGCTTTCCAATGACGTTTCCAGCGCAGCCCTCTGCTAATCAAGGCAGGATCAGATTTCCACAGAGAGACAACACCTTTAAGGTTTATTTCTATGTTAATATGGATTAGCTGATCAGATTCCTTTTCATTGTCAGTGAAAAGAGATGCCAGGAAAATAGCAATAATTGGTTAAGTGTTTAGATAGGAGGCAGAAAGGTACAGTAGAAAAAATATTAGAATTCAAGTCAGAGGACCTGGCTTTGAATCTCAGCCATTATGGCCCATTTGAACTTGAGCAGGTCAAGTAACTTCCAGGTTTTCATTTTTCCCATCTGTTAATTTTCTCATCTATACAATAAGCTGTTGTTGTTTCAGTCGTATCTTACTTTTCATGACCCCTTTCGGGGTGTTCTTAGCAGTGGTTTGCCATTTCCTTCTCCAGCCTATTTTACAGATGAAAAACTAAAGCAAACAGGGTTAAGTGACTTGCCCAGAATCATATAGCTAGTAAATGTCTGAGGCTGGATTTTAATTCATGAAGATGAGTCTTCCTGATTCCAAGCGCAGTGCTCTATCTGCTGTGCCATGTAGTTGTCCCTATAAAATAAGAGGTTTAGGTTATATAGTTTCTAAGACTCTCTAAGCCTAATAACAACAGCTAATATTTATAGCACTTTACATATGTTATTTGATCCTCAAAACCACCCCAAGAGGTAGTTGCTACTATGATCCACATTTTACAGGTGAGGAAACTGAGGCAGAGAGAGGTTAAATGATTTGCCCAGGGTCAAATAGTTAGTGTCAGAAAAAGGATTCACACTCAAGGCCTACTGATTCCAAGTTCAGAGCTCTCCAAGCCTTATGGCACTTAGCTTCTTCCTCTAAGTCCATGATCTCATAGATAGAGGGTTTGAGATCATGATAAGACCCAGATAGGAAAGATCTGGGCAGGGAAGTAAGAGGACACTGGGCACTTGGCAGGTAGAAAGATCAGCATGGGGAATGGGTATAAAAAAGGGTAGACACATAGTAAAGGGAAATCTGACCATTTGCCCTAGTGGTTCGATGGCTGTAGCCCACAATGAGGGAAAAGGATAAAGAAGGATTTCCTGATCATCACTGCACTTTGTGATTCTGATGCGAAGCCCAGACATTCCAAGCTAGGGAAATTGGAAGCACAACCCTAGAGGGTGGCTCTCCCCAACGTGGAGGGATGTGAGTAGCAAAATTTTCACTGTCCCATAATGCCTTTCCTTCAATAATCTGGCACAGATGAGCCCAAGATGTTTACAACTTTCAATCCTCTTTTTATGAAGCTCAGAACTTGTTGCCATCTGCTTCCTAAGGTTTTAATGCAAATAGAAATTTGCCTTTATGGTTTTAATTAACCTAATAACAAATCAGGGCAGGAGCCTGGATCTCAGAGCTCCATTCTACACCCTGCCCTCCCCCAGGCAAGCTCCCTTGAAAGTGAGCCACAGTGGGTTCACCTTCCAATGTGGCAGTCCTTCACAGAGTTAACTACATCCTGTCCACACCAGAGCTAGGGTGGGGTGCAGCCCACCCTATGCTCTCTGCAATTGGGAGCCTAGTTTTGGCAGGTGCTCCTTCCTACTGTCACTGTGTTGGGTCTAGACTCACACTTTAGCCAGGAGAAGCAAGAGAACGCATAATGGCTTCTAAGATTAGAGTGTTCATATGACAATAATACTTCTAAAATCCCTAAGATTCCTACAGAGCTTTATAATTTGCAAAGCCCTTTTTATCAACATTGTAGTTTGTAACTGTCACAACAATTCTTGGAATGAGGCTGATATGGGTTACTCTTGTTCACAGAGATCAGAAGACTGAGGTTAGGACAAAGAAAATGACTGATCCAAGGTCACGTGCAGATTGTGAGAGGGGAAGACCTTGAGCTTTCCCTTCCTTTTTCTCAGCTGCTCAGGGTTCAGTCACACAAAAATTCTGAAACTCTTAGCCATAGGGTTACAAAAGTGTCCTCTTCAGCCTCTGCTGCCATATGCTCTTTCTCTTGACCAGGCTTAGCAACAGCAAGCAAACAAGCAAAACCCCTGCCCCAACAACAACAACAACAACAACAACAATAAAAACTAAGAAAGAAACAAAGAAACAACAGCATCAATTTGAAAACAAATGAAAAAGAAAGAAAGAAAAAAACAAACCTTCAATAATTCCTAATGACATGTAAAGCTGGCAGGGCCTTAGGAGTTAAGACCTAAATCTTAGGTGATGCCCAAAAAAAGTACATTCAAATTACAAGTAATAGCTGGCTTTGGGGCAGGTAGCAAATGAAAAGGAAGTGGGGAGTGGAAAGCAGACAGCCATTTATATGCCTTGTCATCTTTTATCTTTCCCAAATTTTTCATCCACGATTTCTGGCTGCTCCCACTGCCTCTCCCATTTCTGAGAATTGTTAAAGAGGTCTATGCTCCCAGCACTGGGACCTGCTGCAGTTCTCACCTGGGGACTCCCTAAAATTCTGGGGGGAACCCTGTTACAAATCATATTTGATAACATTTGGACACTCCAGACAGAGGGATGAATGATGATAATATCTCAGAGAGTAACTAGGCATTGAGAGGGACACATTAAAACTAATGAATAAATGGGCCAATTTGCACTAAAAACACAATTGTAAATAAACAACATAAGAAGGGAGGAGGGCAGGAGCTGTTTGTTCTCATTCTGGGTAACAGGCAGAGATAAATTGGGCACAAACCAAGATCCAATAGTTGTTGACACTAACAGATTAAGATCTATAGAAATTGGTGGGACTTTAATGAGTTATGTTGAGAAGAGAAGGAAGAAAGTATCATGGGATAGGATGGAAGAATGAAGCTTCCAAAAAAAGATAGTCCTAAAAAAGAATCCCAGGGAGGGTTTATTCAAATTACTTAAAGGGCTTACCTGGGATCCTAATTAATCATCATCATCATCATCATCATCATCACCATCATCATAGCATTCATATAGTGCTTTAAGGCTTGCAAAGCACTTTAAATACATTATTTCATTTGATCCTCACAACCCAGTGTAGTGGGTGCTATTATTATTATGCATCTTATAAACAGTTATGTTGAGTGAGGTTCAATGACTTGTGAACCTCATACCCAGTACATACTGGGCCATCGCCAGTCATTTTGACTTTCATCTTGCCACTGGACTTTGATGAATCTGGGGCGAGGCTGGATGACTTTGCACAGATCTGCCTTGCTCAAATCCAAACCACGTGCAAGCAAGACATCACTCTTGTGATGTCATTGGTCCTCTTCAAGAATGAAGGACAAACAACAACAACAAAATTAGTATCTGAAGCAGGATTTGAATTCAGCTTTTCTTGACTCAATGTCCAGCACTCACTCTACTCTGTCCCATCTAGCTGTCTTCTCTTCAAGTGCCATGACATTTTTTCTTACATCACTTCAGCATAGCCATTCACACATCCAGAGTTTCTGCAGCAATCTCTTTATTTTCATAAGATAAGAGGATCACCAATTTATAAGCTAGGATGGTAGTTACTGATTGTTTAGAGTACCCCTTCTTTTATGGCTGGGGAAACTGAGGCTCAGAGAGATATAATGAATTGCCCAAGGTTATCTGTGTAGTAAGTAGCAAGTGTGGGATCCAAGCCCAGGTCTTCTGACTCTGATACCAATATTCTAGCCACTTTTTCTTAAACCTCTCTTCTCTCTATGCTTTCTGGTTCTCTTTTGGTTCTCCTCCTACCCATCTGACCACTGTTTCTCAGGCTTTTCATTGGATCTTCATCCAGGTCACTCCCACTAACCCAAAGTGTCCTCCCCCAATCCCCAACCCCTCTGTATCTGTCCTGGACCCATTTCCCTTCTGCCTCTGTCCAATTTAACTTAGAAAACTTATCATTTCTTGTGGATTCAATTATCAAATCTATGCCAATGATTTTCAGATCTATTTATCCAGCCTTGACCTCTCTCCTGACTTCGTCTTGAATATTCAACTAACACGTCCAAAACTGAACTCATCTTTAATCCCAAATCCTCCCCTCTTCCTAACCTCTCTATTACTGCCAAGTGTACCACCATCCTCCCAGTCACTCAGGTTCATAGCCAAGGTGACATCTTTGATTTCTCATTCCTTTAGATTTCACTCCCCATAGAAAATCACTTGCTAAGTCCTAGTGATTTAATTTTTATAACATTTCTTTCGTATTACCTCTTTTTTTCCCCCACTGATATTGCTACCACCCTTACCACCTCATGTATAGGCTAATGCAATAGCCTGCTGACTGGTTCCCCACCTCTGTTCTTTCCCCATTGTAGTCCATTTTCCTTTCATCCATCAAACTGATCTTCTAAGGTACAAATTTGACCATGTCCTTCATCTCCCTCTCTCATCTACCCAATAAATTTCAGTGACTCTCTATGCCTTCAAGATAAAATATAAAATCTTCTATTTGGCTTGTTAATCTACCTTCCTCCTACCTTTACAGTTTTCTTACACCTTATTCCCCTTCAGGTACTCTGTGATCCAGTGCCATCGGCCACTTTGCTGTTCCTTGCAGAAGACGGTTTCCTGGCTTTGAATTTTCACTGGGCATCCCCCAGGCTTGGGATATTCTTTTTCTTTATCACTACCTCCCAGGCTTCCTTCAAATCTCAGCTAAAACTTCTCCTGGGGGCAGCTAGGTGATGCAGTGGATAGAGCACTGGCCCTGGAGTCAGGAGGACCTGAGTTCAAATTCTGCCTCAGATCAAACACTTGACACTTAACTAGCTGTGGGACCCTGGGCAAGTCACTTCACCCCAACTGCCTAAAAATACAAAAACAAAAACAAAAAACCCAAACTTCTCTTGCAAAAAGCCTTTTGGGACCTTCCTTAATGTTCCTTATCTCTGTGATGGTCTCCAACTTAGCCTTGATTTATCTTGTTTGTGTGTAGTTATTTGTGTGTCATTTCCCTCATTAGATCATGAGCTCCTTGAATACATATACATATATATACACACACATACACACACACACATATATTCATTGTTAATTTATTTTTAGTTTTCAACATTCACTTCCACAAAGATTTTGAGTTCTAAATTTCCTCCCCATCTCACCTCTTCCCCCCATCCCAAGACAGTGTGCATTCTAAATATCCCTTCCCTTAATCTGCCCTCCCTTCTATCACCTCCCCACTCTGTTATCCCCTTCCACCCTATTTTCCTGAAGGGTAAGATAGATTTCCATACCCAATTGAGTGTGCATGTTATTCCCTCTTTAAGCCAAATCTGATGAGAATAAGATTCACTCATTCCCTCTCACCTTCCCCCACTTCCCCTCCACTATAAAAGCTTTTTCTTGTCTGTTTTATGTGAGATAATTTATCCCATTCTACCTCTTCCTTTCTCCTTCTCCCAGTATAATCCTCTCTCACTCTTTAATTTATTTTTTTTAGATATCACCCCTTCATCTTCAAATCACCCTGTGCCCTCTATCTATCTATCTATCTATCTATCTATCTATCTATCTATCTATCAATCAATCTATCTATCTGTCTATCTATCTGTCTATCCATATGTATATATGGATGGATAGACCCCCTCCAACTACCCTAATACTGACAAAGGTCTCATGAGTTACAAATATCATATTTTCATGTAGGAATGTAAACAGTTCAACTTTAATAAGTCCCTTATGATTTCTCTTCCTTATTTACCTTTCTCTTGAGTCTTCTATTTGAAAGTCAAATTTTCTATTCAGCTCTTGTCTTTTCATCAAGAATGTTTGAAAGTCCTCTATTTCACTCAATATCCATTTTTCCCTTGAAGAATTATACTCAGTTTTGCTGGATAGGTGATTCTTGGTTGTAATCCTATCTCCTTTGACCTCTAGAATATTATATTCCAAGCCCTTTGGTCCCTTAATGAAGAAGTTGCTTAATCTTGTATTATCCTGATTTTCTTGCATCACTCATTTTTCTTCCAGTTTTTTCCTCTACTTACCTGCTTTTCAAAATCTTTTTTGAGCTCTTTCATGGTTTGTGACTGATTCATGTTTTTCTTGGAGACTTTGAATGTAGGAGCTTTGACTTTGTTGTCTTCTTCTGATTGTGTGTTTTGATCTTCTTCGTCACCAAAGAAAGATTCTATGGTCTGACTTTTTTTGCTCTGTTTGCTCATAATGCCAGCCAATTACTTGAGTTTTAAAGTCTTTGTTAAGGTAGGGGTCTGCTTCCAGTGTGGAGAATGTATTGCCTCAAGCTTCGAGGGTTTTGTGCAGCTGTTTTCAGAGATACTTCTAGGGACCTATAAATTTTCAGTTCTTCAAAGGTGGTATGATCAAGGAAGAGGTGTTTACTCCCTTTCTGGCCTGTGCTCTGGTGTATGAGAGACCACAAGCCCTCTTTTCTGCTTTGAAACTGTGAGGAGGATTCCTTCTTCACTACCACTACAAGCTCTACCACGCCAGTGCTCCTTCTTGCCCCAGGACTACCACCCAGAACTGTGACCCAGATCCAAGCATGGGCAAAGCAAGAGAATCCTGCACCAGCAGAGAGATCCTGCAATCCCCCTCTGATCAGCCACTAGATCCCCTCGTCTGTGGGCTGAGAGTTCTGGAAGCAGCCACCACCCCAGTGCCACAAGAGGCAGGGCTGGGACCGAGGTAGCTTCTATCTCACCTTGGTCACAGACCTTTCCTACTGACCTTCTAAGTTGTCTTTGGCATTTGTGGGTTGAGAAGTCTAGAAACCACCACAGCTGCCCATAATTCAGTTCTCTGAGGCTTGCTCCAGGTTCTCTATGGCCTGGTTTTTGTCTGCATGCACACCCACACTGAGCTGTGTTTCTCTCCCAGCCCGGCATGATAGACCTTTATAATCAACCATCTAGGTTGTCTTGGGCTGGAAATTTATTTCACTCTGTCTTTTTGTGGGTTCTGCTGCTCTAGAATTTGTTTTGAGTCATTTTTTACAGGTGTTTTCAGGGGTTTGGGCTAGGCAATTTAAAAATAGCTGAAGCTTCAGGTAACTCTGAAGGAAAGACAAGAGGCATTAAATCAAACTGCCACCACTTTGACCACTGTCCCTCCTCAGACCCTGATGGAGACAATTCAGAACCACGAACCTGAGAGCTTTGGCAATAGCAACACTTCTGCCCCAGTATCTGCAGCCATGACCTCGGGAAGCAGCCCCTGTAGAGATATAGCCTAAACTACTGTGCAGGTGCTGTTGTTGTTCAGCCTTCTTTTTTGAAGACCAAAGACATCACAACTGAGTGATGTCTTGACTTGTTCAAGAGTTGGATTTAAATGAGTCAGAGTTGTGCAAAGTCATCAGCTTCACTCTGATCATCGAAGTCCAGTGGCAAGACAAAAGTCAGGACAACTGCGATGGCCCGGGATTCAGTGGATGACCTTTGCTTCTCCAGTGTGTGACCAGGCTCTAAGCACATGAAGGCATTGGAACTAAATTGTTCTAGTCCACCTATTATGCCTGGAGAAGACTTCACATGCTTGAGGTAGGCATCCTCCTAACTCACTGACAAGTTTGAAACCTGTCAGTTACCTTCAACCTTGTTTATCTTGTCTTCCAAGACAGTTTTTACTGGGATGTGGCCAGTGCACACGGTACAGCTTCCTGGAGTCCCAATTGAGAGTTGGGTGAAGATGAACACCAAAGGTAGAGGAGCAGCCCTGAAAAAAGTCTCAGTAAGCTTTTGAATCAGAGGTGCTAGAACTCCCTGAACACATCATATGCTCCAAGTGCTACAGCCACATCTTCCAAGGACCTCGAAAAAGAAAGCTCTTGTCACCAAAGTCCTTGGCACTATCAAATGGTTCAACATCAGAAGTTGCTATTATTTTTATCAGTGGAAATGTCATTAAAGAAGAGGCATTACCATTTGTTATACCACTGAACCCTAAGGCCCATGGGACCTTTCCATCTGGCTTGCAGCTGAAACCATTCATAGTGTTGTGCCCCCCATTAGAATGTGAGCTTCTTGTGAGAAGGAATTCTCTTACTTTTCTATTTGGATTGCCTGCACTTAGTACAAATGCTTTGAGCATAGCAAGCATTTAATACATGCTTCCTTCCTTTCTTCATGTATTCATAAACACTCATTGACTTGGGGGACCCTGGATTAGGAGTCAGGAAATCCTAGGCAGATCGACTCTCTGGAATCTCAATTTTTTCACTTGCAAAATGGGAATAATCATATTTGCCCTTACAAGATCCAAAAAGATAGTGGATGATAATGTAGGCTACATAATGGAAATAGCACCTGATGCTGCTATAGACTAGTCTGTACACCTTTATTCCAATCCCAGGTCCATCATCAATTATTCATGTTGCCTCATATGAGTTACTTCCCCTCTGTGGGCCTCAGTGATCTCATGGGTAACATGTAGATCAAATAAGTTTTTTCCCAATTCTTTCAGTCTACAAGTATAGATACAATTGTATGATCCACATCTTGGCACATAATCAATATGGAATCTAAAGTTAAGCCAGACTCCGAAGTCAAAATGTATTCCAGAAAAATATGGTGCACATAAGAAATGAGTCTTCCTTGGGTCTCTCCTGCTACTCAGAGCAATGGGCCAGACAAGAAAATCAGTTCATTAGTCTGTACTGAGAGCTAACTGCATGTCCAATGCTCTCCTAGCTTCTATAGGGAATAAAAAGAAGGATAAAAGCAGTCTTCTTTTTTTGCTAGGAAACAAGTCCAGTTAAGGAAACAAGTCTAACATACCAGAAACAGCAATAGAGTACAAGACAATATGTAATTACAAGCTAAATTGTATGGTACAGACTGTAAGTGCTGAGGAGTTCAGGGGAGAGGAAGATCAGTGAGATCTGCAGAGATCAGGGAATGACTTACGGAGGAGGTAGAACCTTAGCCATATCTTGAAGAATTGGAAGGATCTGGAGAGACAAAGTAGGGGGTAGGAGGAAGGGATGGGGTGGGGTGGGGAAGATAGCAGGGGAGGCAGCATTCTAGGTAGAAAAAACAAGGAGAATAAAGGCACAAACACAGAAATGATCAATGACATCTTACTAAGACAGTGAAAAACCTAGTCTGACTAAATAAATGGTGTGTATTAAGGAGAAGAAGAAAAGGGTTGTATAGGTAGGGAGGATCCAGATGATAGAAGGTTCAGTTTCTCAGTCTTTATGATGGGAATAATGATCACTACCCTTTCCTTCCCCATAAGGACATATAATATAATATATAAGTAGTAGTTGTGCTAGATGTTGTAGACCAGGTGTGTCATACATTTTCAGCCCATGAGCAGTGTTGGGATTAAATGAAATTGAGCTATTAAGGCAAGTGGGAATAGGTATACATGTATATACATGTTATAGGCAACACAACACACATGTATATACTTATATGTATATGGTTGTGCATACATATATATATATACACATATGTGTATGTGTAGGAATACATGTGCGCATGTGTATATATGCATGTAATAGGTGTTTGGCCCGTGTGTAGACCCCAATAGCTTGCCAAGATGTCCCCAGCACATGAAGAACACTAGGAATCTGCTTCTAGGAGAGAGTCTATGTAATGGTGTGTAAGAGAAGTGCCTTAGAGTGCCTGGAGCACAGATAGATATTCGATAACTGGTTCCAATTGACCTACCATATGGTTGAAAGAAGATTGGTTTTCCATTGTGTGTATGGAGTAGCCAGAACTGTGACATATTTAAAAGGATGTGAGTCAGTTCCAGCTGTCTTTTTTTTCCTTCTGCATTTGGGTGTGGGGAAAACTATATATCTACTTCATTCATGGTATCCAGTAAGACTGTGTGATAATGGATAGAGCCTTAGGGCCTCTTCCAATTTGTGTTCATTCTTTCCATTCTAGTGCAGGGAGTCAAATCTCCACCCTTGGGGGTTTCAAATGACAGAGAGCAAATCACAAGAATTTGGGAATCAGAATCTGGATTGGATTTTGTAGTCAGCAAATAAGGTGCCAAGTGGCCAGGTTGTGATGGGTTTTCAATGACAAACAGAACATTTTACATTTAATCCTAGAGGTAATAAGGAGCTATTGGAGTTTATTGACTAGAGAATGACCTGACTAGATGGGAAAATTGCTTTGGAAGCTGAGTAAAAGATGATATAATACATTATTATTTTTATACACTACTATTTTAAGCTTAATAATCTATTTTTTAGTCATGTAGTATTTATTAATCATATCCATCCAACTTAAGGGCAAGCCCCTTGTGAGAAAGGTCCAGGTCTGCTCATAGACATACTGCTGTCAGTCATTCATTTCAGTCTCGTCTAACTCTTTGTGACCCCATTGGGAGTTTTCTTGGCAAAGATACTGAAGTGTTTTGTCATTTCCTTCTCCAGCTCATTTTACAGATGAGGAAACTGAGACAAACAGGGTGAAATGACTTGTCCAGGGTCATGCAGCTAGTGTCTGAGGTAGGATCTAAACTCAAGATGATGAGACTTCCTGACTTCAGACTTGGCTCTCTAGACACTGAGACACCTAGTACCCCTTCCAATATAGGTATGATGGATTGGGGGCTGCTCAGGCTGGATCAGGAGAGTGGTGTTATAATTACGTGCGAACAGGTTGAATAGTGAACACTTTAACTTGTTAATTATGTGGTTGTGGCAGGATCATGGTCCATAGAGGTTTTGTAGACTGAAGAAGCTTTGTAATCTGTCTAGGGTGAATAGAAGCCTCAAGAGGGGCTAAGTACACTGATGATTTTGAGGAATAAAGAGTTGTGAAGAACTAAGGTCCTTTAATCAGAAAAAAAATGAAAGTTCAGAGGAAAAAAAACCTGGAACTGAGAACATTACGGCATATGGCGTAAATGAGCACTGAATTCACTCAGAGGATATGGGCTTGAATTCTCACTGTTACCTTTTATTCAATCATTTCAATCATGTCCAACTCTTCATGACCCTGTTTGGGGTTTTCTTGGCAAAGATATTGGAGTGGTTTGCCATTTCCTTCTCCAGTTCATTTTACAGATGAGGAAACTGAGGCAAATATCTTTAAGTGACACGCCCAGTGACTCACACAGCTAGTAAGTGTCTGAGGCCAGATTTGAACTTGGGTCTTCCTGACTCCCAGCCTAGCATTCTATCCACTGCACCACCTAGCACACTCATCACTGTTATGTATTATTACTGAATGACATAAGAATGTAAGCTCTTAGAAGGAAGGGGCTCTCTGTCTTTTATATTTGTATCTCCAGCCCTTAGTAAAGTGCCTGACATATATTAAACACTTAAGGAATGCTTTTTCATTCATTCATTCTCTTACACTTATGTCAGCTTGAGAAATCACTTCACCTCACTGTGCCTCAGTTGATTTATAAAATAAGGGCTTAGCGTCGGTTATCTCTAAGTTCCCTTTTAAGCCCTTCATCCTATGATTCTGCAGTTCTAATGATTTTCCAGAGAGGAGATCAAAAGTCAAGGTGATCCCAAATGAGGGAGCTGGAAGTGATCGGATTATTCTCACAGCATAAAAAGCCAGGACCAAGGAGAGGAGGCAAAAAAGAGAGAAGACCAAAAGGACAGGAATCTTCATGAGTCAGCATTAGGACAATGGAATGTGAGAGTTGGAAGGCACCCCAAAGGCCATCTAATCAACTAAGTGAGCAGGAATCCTCTCTGGAGCACCCCCAGACAGCAGTCATCTGACTTTGCTCAGACCTCCAATAATGGGGAACTCACCACCTTTCAGGGCAGCTGGCTCATCTTACTTCTGGAGAACTCTAATTCATAGGAAGGTCCTGTCTCCACTTCCACCATCATATTGGATTTAAATTTGCCTCTCTGCAAAATCTGCCTATTGCTTATAGTTCTGCCTCCTGGGGGCCTAGTAAAATAAGTCTTCCAAATATTTGAAGATATTAATTATGATACTATAGGTCTTCTCTTTTTCTTTCTAAGGACACATTCAAAGTTGCTTGAACTGATTTTTATACAACTTGACCCTCGGCCATCTCTGCCAACTATCCCTCCCATCCCCTTGTCCCCCTTTTCTGGAAGTGTTCCACCTTGTCAGCACCCTTTCTAAAATGGTAAAATGGGCCACCTAGAAAGGAATACAATTAAGTTCTCCAGATGTGGTCTGACTAAGGCAGAAGACAGTGGGGCGAGCACCTTCTTCGTTCTGGACATTAGGCTTCTAGCAATCATAGACAGAGTTGAAGGAAGGATGTGCTGCCTGGCTCCATTATTTAATTAATCCTATGACAAAATTGCTAAGTTCTTTACCTACCCTATGTATCATTTTTATGCATAGATTCCTTTAGACAATGGAAAAGATCAGCTGTGTTCTTTGATGGGCTCTGCAGGGGTCATTCTACAATGGACACAATGCTATAAAATACCTGTAGAGAAGAGGAAGTGAGGAAAGTCCAGGAATCCCAGGGTATAAATTTCTTTAGAAAAGAAATCTACCTTTTATGCTCCATGGAATGTGGAAAATGATCCCAAAAAAGGATGCAGCAGCACCTTGCTAAGGAGGTGGCCCTGGGTTTGTCCTACAAAATGCCTGCATGAAGAGCTATAATTAGACATTTGTTTATGATGGTTGGTATGGGGAGGAAGAAGGGGGAAGGATGGTTCTTGTGTTGGTGCAAAAGGTAACCCATAGAGAAGGAAGGAGAGGATGGGTAGAGGACCATCAGACTTTAGGTGCAGTTAAGAAAGAGGCTACCTAAAAAGACCCACTTACACTCCTAGAAGTGATGGATGGTCACAAAGAGATGCTACAGTGGGGTCAAATGAAGCAGCAGATTTTCACTGGTCACTGTTGGTCCTGCTGGTCAGGATCCAATAGGGAGTACAAGGACCCTGGGGATAGCAGTTTCTTCAGTGTTTAAGAAGAGTAATCTTTGGACAGCTAGAGGGAGAAATGGCCCCCAGAGGAAGAAATATTCTTTCTACCTGACACTAACCTGCCCCTTCCTATATCACATCATAAGGCAAAGTACTGATGGTTCAGCCTTAGTTGCATCTCTGCCTACAACCTTGGGACCTAATAAATGACAAATGAATGAAGAGATGAATGATGAGATTCCAAGGATGGGGGTAAGCTAGGGCAGGGAGGGGGGAAGGAGGGCTACTGTCATTTATTTTACTTCATTCTTTTTTCCACAGGACTTCATTTTGTTTCTGCCTCTTCTCTCTCCATCCCTACACTGTAAATTCTGGGTTCTGTCACTACAAGGCTTATCCATGACCAGCTGGAGAGGCCTTTCTGTACCCAAACCTCACCTTCCTTTGTTTGGGGCTTGTGAAGTCAGTCACAGGCCTTTCTTAATGATAGCAGAGGAGGTTGGATCCATGACAACCTGAGGACTGGATGCAGATAAGGATGCTGATGCTCCCACAGCAAAGGAAGAATTACAGTTCCTTGAATTAGCCCCAGGGCAGTGGTAAAGGGGGAAATCAGCCCTGCATTAAAGGGGAATGAGTACTTGTTTTGAAATGTATTTAAAAGCTCTGGCTGGTTAATTATTTAAGGACCAACACATACTTCAGCTACCATGGAAACTCCCCAGTTTTGTTTCTCCTTTGAAAACCAGCAGACTTCTGACCCCAGATTCAAACCATTCCAGATCTTGCTAAAAGAAGGGGGAGGAAGAGGCTTTAGGGAAGAAACTCTTCTGGG
Organism: Phascolarctos cinereus; assembly: GCF_003287225.1. Classification (NCBI taxonomy): domain Eukaryota; kingdom Metazoa; phylum Chordata; class Mammalia; order Diprotodontia; family Phascolarctidae; genus Phascolarctos; species Phascolarctos cinereus. The sequence continues at coordinate 139,372,163 of NW_027555625.1, forward strand.
ACTGATGATTCTTTGTCTTAACACTCCTATCAAGTCTGGGGTGCTGAAAAGCAGCTTCCAGCAACCACAGAGAGAAAAAACAAAAACAAAACCAAAATGAAACAGGCAGCTACGGCACAGGAGAAAAAGGACATCGTCTGGGATATGTAGGAGACCTGAATTCAAGTCTGCCACTAATGTGAGAGTTCAGAAGTCATTTTCCCTTTTGGAGCCTCATCTGCAGAATGAAGAGGTTGGACTCAATCTCTGAAGTACCTTCCAGCTCTGAAACTATGTAGTGACCACTTCAGGAGATTCATCATTCACACTATCAGGGCCTGGCTATGCCTAAGTTTCAAAAGACAACTACAGAAGATTTTCCCCAGGACCTACTAGAAATATAGCAGGTGGCTGATAGAGTATGCAAGCCAAATGAGTGTTCTCTAAGCCAAACCACAACCAGCTGGGCTTATTAATTATGAGGTCACAATTCATTAATAACAACGATAACTCATTTATATAGTGAGTCATGCTTTTTTTTTTTTTTAACGGTTGTATTTTTCCATCTCTCCCAGGCTGGAAGTGCGGGGATTACTCATGGCCAGATCTCACTCCTGATCTACTCAGGAACTTTGACCTGTTCCATTTCTGACTGGGGTTAGGTTCTCCAGTTTTCAGGCAATCTAGAAAACAATTCTCTCGCTATGCCCCTTTCTGGTTAAAACTAAGTCACAGGAGCCAATTGTTAAATTTTCAGTGTGAGCATTTGCCTCTCATAAATAAGCAAATGCTCTAAATCAGGGCTTGTTTTATTGTTTTGTTGATTGGCTAGACTTAAGAAAATGATGGAGAAAATATTAATGCAGATTAAACTTAAAAGTGTGTCCCCAGTACAGGGGTTTTTTTTAATTAAATTTATTTTTTTTCCTGGAGAATCAGTTGTTAAACATTTACCAGCATACCATACCCTTGTTTGATGCCTCATCATATTGTTAGCAAATCTATCCTGGACAGCCACTGGCATAGCTCCACTATACCTCAAAATTCCACCAGTTTTTCATCCAAGAGATCTACCAGTCTTACCCTCCTGGAAACTTTGGATTACAAGCGTGGGCCTTCATACTCTGCATCACGCATACTTTGCAAAAAGTATTCTTTGAAACAACCTTGTGACACAAATAGTTCTATGACAATTATCCTGACTTTACAAATGAGGAAACAGAGACTCAGAGAGATTAGGTAGTGGAGAGAACACTACATTTGAAGATAGGAGTCCTGGATTTGAGTCCTTCCTGCTATTTTATAGCTCTGTATGATTGTGGGAGCTCTGTAGATCTCATTTTCCTCATCTGTAAAATGAGAGAGTTGAACAAGATAATGTTTAAGATTCCTCCCCATTTTGACAGTCTATGATTCTTGGACCCAGTAAAACAGGAGTTTTACCCTGAAGTCTATAAAGCTGTGTGTTTCAGTATTTTGATAACTACTTCAGTTTAATTGCTTTCCTTTGTGATCCTACATATTTTATTTTATACATGTAAAGACATATTCCTAAGAAGGGATCTATAAGCTTCCAAAATCATCCATGACATACACACACATAAAAAGATTAAGAACCTTTGCTGTAGAATATAAACTCTTTGAGGAACAAGAACTCTTCTCCAGGACTTTATTCCATCAATCATTCCCTTTCCCTAGTTCATCTTCAATGTTTCTTTCTACCATCTCCTTTCCCTCTATTTGAAAACACACTAAGCCTCCCTTTTCCCAAACAAACCCAACCCAACCGACCAAACAAACAAAAAAAATTCCCATTCTCAAGTTAATATCCTTTATCTTTCCTTTTTTACTACTAAGCTTTTAGAAAAAAAAAAGTCGACCTATGCCTTCACTTCCTCGTCACCTCACTGTTCAACTTCCTGAAAACTGGCAATTGACTCTAATGACTACTTAATTTCCAAACCCAACTCCAACTGCTTTCAAGGAATTTCATCGTCCTTGAGGTCGTCCTTGAGATTTCTGTATCATTTGGCACAACTATCCACTTCCTCCTCCTTACAACTCTCTTTCCTTTGACTTCCCAATCTTTTCTCTTTCCTGGTTCTCCTCCCAGCTGTTTGACCACTAAGGAGTCTGGTCATCTTCCTCTTTGCAATCGCTAAGGGTGGACACCCTGCAAGATTCTCTTCACCAACATTTTCACCTCATTCTTTTTTTCTCTCTAAAGAAATCTCATGATTGTACTTCATTTGAAGTTCTAGAAAAAACAATGATAGTATTACTACTACCTAATACGTGTAGTATTATTAACATTTTACAGCTTGTATTATGATCTATTTAGAGCTTAAAGAGACCTTAGAGGTCATAGGGACTCTGACATTTTACAGATGGGAAAACCAAGAACCAAAGATGGGTTGCACAGATAGTGACAGAGCCAGAATTCAAATGATCATTTGGACAGCTGTCCAAATAATCTATTTAATATTCTGCACTGAAAAATCTGCTCTCCTTCTCAAAGAACTTCAATGGTTCTTCAATGCCTTGGGGATAAAATTCTACCTTTGTATATTTCTCATATATGCTCCCTTCTCACAAGGTCTTCTGACTCCAAATGATGCCCTTTGCCTACTATGCCATTGAGGCTCATGTAGGTTTATTGACTTATAGATCATGGATTTTAGAGCTATAAGGGATTTTAGATGCCACCTACTCCAACACCTCCATTTTACAGATTAAGAAACCTATCCTCATCTTTGGCTCCCAGCTTCTTCGGTTCCCTTCCAATCTTGGCTAAAACCCCACCTTCTGCAAGAAGACTTTCCTGGTCCTCTTTAATCTTAGCATCTTCCCTCTGAGAGTACCCTCAATTTATTCTGTATATAGCTTCTTTGTGCACAGTTTTTTGTATGTTGTCTCCCCATTAGATGGTAAGTTCTCTAGTTTTGGGACTATTTTTATAGGGGTTTTTGCATCTCCAGTGCTTAGCACAGTTGTCATTGTTCATCCTTTGTTCTTGAAGAGGACCAATGACATCAGGAAGGTGTTGTCTTGACTTTCCTGTGAATTGGATTTAAGTGAGGTAGAGTTGTGCAAAGTCATCAGCCTCACTCTCTCCCCCCGAGAGACTTCGGAGTCCAGGGGCAAGACAAAAGTCAAGATTGGCAATGGCCTAGATTCACACATTGCCCTGGGCATAGTGGATATTGATAATGCTAGTTGACTGACTGTTTGACTAAAGTAACTTTAGATCACATAAGTACTAAATATCAGAACTGGTTTTGATTCTCTACTCCCACCACCACTTTCCTAGTTCAGGCTCTCATTCTTTCTGGCCTAGATTATTGTAGTATCCTTCTAAATGGTTCTTCCTACCTTTAACTTCTCTTCTTTCCAACAGATCCTTCAAATAGCTGTCCGAATGATCTGTTTAATGTTCTGCTCTGAAAAAGTTACTCTCCTGCTCAAAGTTCAATGGTTCCTGAATGCCTTTGGGATAAAATTCTAACTGTGTATTTCCCATATATGCCCCCTCCTCTTCTCTTACAGTGCTACCACCTGGATATAGAACCTGTCAACTCATGTATTTACTGATTGGTTGGGCAGCTAGGTGGCCCCATGGGTAGAGTACCAGCCTGGAGTCAGGAAGACTCATCTTTGTGAGTTCAAATCTGGCTTCAGACACTTACTAGCTGTGTGACCCTGGGCAAGTCACTTCACCCTGTTTGCCTCAGTTTCCTCATCTGTAAAATGATCTGGAGAAGGAAATAGCAAACCACTCCAGTATCTTTGCCAAGAAAACCGCAAATGGAGTCAGAAAGAGTTGGACACAACTGATAAACAACTCAACAACAACTGATTGGTCTCCCTGCCTTGAGTTTCTCTCCATTATAGTCCATCTTCCCCTTAGCTGTGAAATTGACCTTCATAAAGTATAGCTCCGACCATGTCACCCATTTCAATAAACTTCAGTGTTACCATGAGGATTGAATGTAACCTCCTCTGTTTGGCTTTTAAAGCCCTTCATAACTGAACCCGTTCTTTTAAAGCCCTTCATAACTGAACCCGTTCTTACCTTTCCAGTCTTCTAATACCTTCCTCCCCTCCATGTACTCTGTGCTCCAGTGACACTGGTTTGCTTGCTACTCCTTCCCCAAGACACTCACTCCATCTCCCAGGTCGGCTTTTTTCACTTACAGTCCCACCTCATCTCTGCCTCTGGAATTCTCTGGCTTCTTTTAAGTTTCAGCTAAACTTCCAACTTTGGCAAGGAAACTTTGCCAATCCTGCAAAATCTTAATCTTCTCTCTGAGATCACCCCCAATTTATCCTGCATATATCCTGTTTCTACATTGCTTTTTACCTGTTGTCTCTCCCATTAGACTGTGAGCTCCTTGACAGCAGGAACTATTTTTTTTTTATATTTCTTTGTATCCCTGATACCTAGCAGAGTATCTGACACATGATGGGTGCTTAATAAATCCTTGTTGCCTGACTGTGTAAAGCATTTTGCAAACTTTAAAGTGCTATATACATTTTTTTGTTGTTTTTCAGTCATTACTCAGTGGTGTTTGACTCTTCATAACCCCATTTGGGGTATTCTTGGCAAAAATACTGGAATAGTTTACCATTCCTTCCGCAGCTCATTTTACAGGTGAGGAACTGAAGCCATCAGGATAAAGTGACTTGCCCAGAGTCACACAGCTAATAAGTGAGTCCAGATTTGAACTCAGGTCTTCCTTACTGCAGGTCCAGTGCTCTATCCACCTAGCTGCTAAGATATAAATCCTAACTATTATAATTAACATTATCAGCAGCAACAGAATATATATACATAGTAGGTGGGCAGGATTGGAGCCCTTGGCATGGTGCTATGGCATGCATGCTTTGTATCTATAGGGATCTGTCACCTTCCATTAGATTATATACCCTCTGAGAATAGGGGCTTTGGTTCCCCCACACACACACACAGTATACAGCTAGTAACTGTTTGACATAGGATTCAAATCCAGGTCTTGTTGACTGTAAATCCAACATATCCAGTTGGGGGCCAAGGTCAAAGTAAGACACACACACACACATAGAGAAAAGTATAGGATTATAGATCTATAGTTGTAAAGGGCTTCTCAAAGTTGTCTAGTCCATCCATTTTACAGCCAAGGAAACTAAGACACAAGCATTTTTGTATCCCTTGTGCCTAGGGCAATACCTAGCATACAGTAGGCATTTTTTTTTCTGTTGAACTGAATCAAAAGATATTGAACAGAATGGAATCATACCAAGCTGCCTTTGAACTTTACTACTTTTATTGCATAGGTCTGCTACCTATCTCAGCTGTCTAACATTCAACTCTTGATTGAGACAGGAGTCTGCTGGTTGCCACCATACCAGCCTACTTGGAAAGGAGACAAGCAAGCTCATGGGTTGAAGTTTCTATTGAGAAATACTTTCCCTAAGCCTAAAGTGGTGGCTCCAGTCTCCTCCCCAACCGCTGCCTTGGTGCTGCATCACTGAACTATATAATTGCATATTTGTTCCTGTTGGGTCCTGAAATATTAGGGCCCAGTGTATAATTCCATTGCGCCTGCACTGGAGAAACTGCCATGTAAAGACAGATAAAAAAACAAACAATGTGGCCAGGGCTGCAACCCTTAGCTGCTCTGTATAATTAACAGAAGGCATTATTAACAGCAGAGAAAAAACAATTCAGCCTCTGACTCCTCACCCTCTGGAAGCATCCTTATAGGATATCTTCTGGATAAACCTCCAGGGTTCAATAGGACTTAGCTGGTGACAGTTTGTGGCAAGACTGATGCCAAATGGCAAGTGACCACATAAGGATCTGAACCCCAAACCCCAGGTTCTCTGATAACAACCCATGCTACTCTTTCCATTTCAACATGTTTCCTCCTTTAATATTAGTAAAATAAATAAATATATATATATATATATATGCATACACACATACATATATATATGTATACACACATACATATCACATATATATCCTACACACATATAATGTACATACATAAAATTTAACAAAGTAGTAACAAAATTGCTCTATTTGTATGCATACTCTTCTATAACTATTTTTCTTTTCTTCTGTGCATTCTGGAATGGCACATGTTCCACTAACCCCTACCCCTTCCAAATAGAAATCCTTTCTTGTAATATATACACATATGTGTGTGTATGTGTGTGTGTGTGTATATATATACACACACACACACACACACACACACACACACACACACACATAATCAAGCAAAATGAATCAACACATTGGCTCTGTCTAGGAATGCATATTTCATTTTGTACCCAAAGGTACAGGATCATAGATCCACAGTTGCAAAGTATATTTTGAAACTATCTAGTCCAGCCCCTCTCCCCATTTTACAGCTGAGGAAACTACGGCACATGGAGCTCTAGCTACCAAGAGATGGAAGCATGATTCATCAGTCTACTCAAGTCGAGACTGGTTGTTGGTACACCTAGGTGGCACAGTAGACAGAAAGAACATTGGGCCTGGAGGAAGGAAAATCTAACTACAAATCCAGCCTCAGATACTTACTAGCTGTGTGACTTTGGGTAAGTCACTTAACCTCTGTTTGCCTCCATTTCCTCATCTGCGAAATGGAGATACTAATAGCACCTTCCTTGCAGAGTTGCTGGGTTTTTAAAAATTAATTAATTAATTTACTTTTCATTGTCAACATTCACTTCCACAAGATTTTGAGTTCCAAATTTTCTCCCCATCTCGTCCCTCCCCACACGCAGAGCTGTTATGAGGACCAAATGAAATAATGTTTGTAAAAAGCACTTAGTACAGTATCTGGCACACAGTAGGCACTATATAAATGTTAGTTGTTGCTTTTCTCAGAGTTTTGAGGTCTTTTGAAATTGTTTTCTCATTATTAATTTGGTCATCACAAAAAATTTCTCCTTATTTTGTTGTGCGTCAGTTCATAAAAATATTTCCGTATTTCTCTGAATTTACCGTAGTCTTATTTCTTATCTTCCTTCCATTGTGTTAGTGTTCATCAAGTGACTCTGTGAGAGGCATTAGAGTTAATGAATAAGGTGTTGTATTTAGAGCTAGAAAAACCAAAAAGATGAGGGTGCCCTGGACAGAAAAGGAGAAGATCAGAAGAAGGATGGAAGAAATAAAATGAGCTTTACTTTACATGTATTGAATCTGAGATGCTTACAGGATGCCCAATTTGAAAAGCCCACTAGACAGCTCAGGATACATAAGAGCTCCAAAAAGAGGCTAAGAAAAATAGATGGATATGGGTTACATCAGCTCATCAGAGCTGATGAGGCCTTGTTGTAGACTGCCTCCCTGCTTGCCTCCCATGGTATGAATAATAAAGGATGCTGAGGACTGGTCAGACAGGTAGGAGGGGAACCAAGAGGGAGCAGGGTCATGAAAACCCAGAGAGGAGGAAGTGTTCAGGAGAAGCTGACCAACAGGGTCAAGTGTTGCAGAGAATTCAAGAAGGATGAGTATTGAAAACAGAATTTCAGATTTTGCAATTACGATCATTTGGTAACTTTGAAGAGAACAATTTCAGTGTATTGATGTGGTCAGAAGCTAAATTACACAGAACTGAGAATCAAGTGAGAAGACAGCAAGTAAAGGTAAAGAGATCAGTTAGATTTTTTTTTAAGAGTCTGACTGTGGAAGAGGGGCAAGATGTAAGAAGATTGCTTATAGGGGTGGTAGGGTCTAATAAGAGTTTTTCAAGAAGAATGCAATACAGAGGAATGGTGATGAGAGAGAGAGAGAGAGAGAGAGAGAGAGAGAGAGAGAGAGAGAGAGAGAGAGAGAGGGAGAGAGAGAGAGAGAGAATGAATAAGATTGTGTGAAAAATCTTCTGGAAAAGATGAGATAGTACAGGATGAAAGATACATAAAGAAGGGTTGCCCTTAGAAAGAAGATCTCCTTCTTCAGAGAGTAAAGAAAGGGAAAATAAGGGTGGGGAGATGTTATGTCATGATATTTTATGATGTCAAGGACAGTAGGGGTAGGAAGATCATGATCTATATTTCACTCAGCAAAGAATCCAGAGTCCAGGGTTCAGAATCCAGTCCTTTGACTGAGTCAAAGGGCCGCACTTGAGGACCTAGAGGGCCGCATGTGCCCTCAAGGCTACAGGTTCCCCACCCCTAGTCCAGACCATTAGCTAAGAGGGTTCAGGAGAGGTGGTATAGGAGGCTTGAGGAGAAAAAAGAAATTGTAGATAAGCCTCTGTAGGGTATGGTATTGCTGCTCAATGAGGGAGGAGTAAAAGGATTTCCTTGCTGCAGCCCTCACAGAGTTTTTATGGGTCACAAATGAGATAATAAATGCAAAATGCATTGTCAGCTTTAAAGGCTGTTATCCTTTATACCCATCAAAGTTTATCTCTATATCTTAAAATCATGAGATTTTAAGATACAGAGGTCAAAGTGACCTTAGAAATCAACTATTTCAATACTCTCATTTTTATCCTACTCATTTCTAGCAAAAGGAGTCAAGCACATTTTAGCATCTATCCTCCAAACTTAAGATTGTCTATTGCAATGACAAGATTTTGACCTTCATTCTTATTGGGTACAGGAATGGTTGATCAGTGGATGTGTGTATTCTGAAGTTGGTAGGGACCTTTCACCAACACTATCGCAATTGAGATATGGCTTGATGTTCCAGGGAAATTTCTAGCAGGTAGGGCTTGTGCCCGTGGTAGCAGTGGCTTTTCTGACTTCCTCGGTTAGAAGGATCTGGGTTCAAATCCAATCTCTCATACTAACTGTGTGATGACATCTAACATACCACCATCAAAAAGAAGAGTCTCTGGTGGAGAAGTTGAATGATACAGGACAGTCATTTCATTGATGTTTATACATCCCCTTCATGGTATTTTTCTTTGATCTGTTTTCTGCTATTTCTCTGACTTGGAGCATTTCAAGGAACTCCTTCTAGTTCCCACCTAGCTTTTAAATTTGGTTCCTCCAGTGATTTCTACCCTGACATATCACAGTATTTTACTTAATTACCTGGGTCACAGCTTGAGCCTTATATCCCTGGAAATTTCTCTCTTGGATCCTATCACTTCCACATCATTTCCTTGTTGAGTAGGGATGCCCAGAATGTTGTTCACCTTCCCTAGTCCAACAAAATCTTCATGGGTTCAAGGGGAGGACAAAGTGTGCCCCTTGGTTAGGAGATGGAAAGAAAGGAGGTAGGAACATCTACTCAGGGCAAGAGCCAGTGACTTGGCTTAGTTTGATTTGGTAAGTTCTTCTATTCAGTTGGAGGACAGTCAGTTTGGTTCCATCCAGTAAAGAGCCACCAATTTCTTTAGACTTCTTTCCGGCAAACTGAGAGCTAGAGAACCGTTTTCAAAAGAAACTGGTTCTCTGCTTATTTCTTTCCCTAGAATTTTACACCTTGAGGGATACAGAAAGCCCTGAACTTACCTGTTCTCTCCTCTTTCTCCCAACCTCTCTCCACTGCCCTTTCTTATGCTGACAGCAATAGAAGCGGAAGGGAGAAATTGGAGAAATGTATGATATATTGGCAGAATTGTTCTTAACTCGAATGTTTTTCAAAGTTGTCCAGGGCCTATCAGCGGCTCTTTCAATAGTTTATATTTATGTGGCACTGTGTAACAGTTATCTCTGTTAAACAAGTCCTCATATGCACCTTTCCTGGCTTAAGAACACCTGTGGGAAAATGTATTAGGCTTGCTGCTTTAAATCTTGCTGTAATTTCTACTGTAGTGAGAAAAGTGGAGAAGATGATGCAATGTTGTTGTTTTTTTTCTGTCTAGTGAACCCAGTGCTCAGATAAGTTGTCTAGGGAGGGGAAGGAGAAGTAAGGAAAGGGAGAAAATGGAGTGATATTGCAAATAGAGGAAGAGGAGGAAAATATAGAGGGAGAAAAAAGGAGCCTTAGATCCCATTTGAAAGGATGCACTGCCCGTGTTTCTCTCATGCTTCCCCCATATGCAGAGACCACTTTGCTTGGGTTGGAGGTACCAGATCTCAGATAAAAGAGCCAGAAGCATGTCATGCTGGCTAGAGTGCTGGACTTGGATTCTAGAAGATCTGGATTCAAATACAAAATCAATACTTGTTAGCTGCGTCATCATAGATGGTTCACATTTAGATGTTCAGGAAATGAGCTGAGCAGAAGGAGAATGTCTAGTTTCCAAAAGGAAATCCATCTCAGGATTTTGTATTTGCCTGTAATTATCTTACAAAAAGTCATAGAACATCAGAGAAAAAAGGTACCTTAGAGATCATCTAATATCATTTGATATATAAAGAAACCAAAACCCAGAGAAAGGGTCAGTTATTCAATGTCATACTAATTTTGGGTGGAAGTAGGACCAGAACTCTGTTCTCTTGGGCCAATCGTCTCGGGCCTGATCTATATCTTGCCACTGGACCCAGATGGCTCCAGGTGGGAGAGAGTGAGACTGATGACTTTGCACAGCCCTCGCTCACTTAAATCCAATTCACCTGCAAGTCATGGCATCACCTTCCTGATGGCATGGTCCTCTTCAAGAATGAAGCACAAACAACAACAACTCTTGTCTCCTAGCTTAGTTTTCTTACTATTATGCTGCCTCCTTTTCTTTTCTCAAGAGAAAAGATCTTGTTCTGTTCCTCCTCTTAAGAAGGATGCCTGACATTTATATAATGGTTTGAAGTTTGCAAAGTACTTTTCATAGTTACATAGCATTAGATCTTCGCAGCTCTATGAGGAAGATACTATATAGATATTGTCCCTAGTTTACAGATGAGAAAACTGAGGTTCAGAGAATAAATTACTTTCTCAGTGTCACATGGCTAGTTAGTGTCTGAAGTAGGATTCAAACCCAGATCTTCCTCACTCCAAGACTGATATTTATCTACTATACCATACTGCTTCTTGTTTATCTTGTCTAACTTCCTCATTTTCCAAATGAACTAATTAAGGCCCAGAGGAGTTAAGTGCCTGGCCCAAGTTCATAAAAGTATTAAGTAGAATAGTCTGGATTTGAACCCAGGTTCTCTGCCTCCAAATCGAGAATTTGGAGACTGAAGTTCCTTTATTTTGGTCTCTTAAGATGGTGGCAGATTGTTCTAGAGAACCATGAAGACTTCTCCAAATAAAACCCTGAAGGAGACGTGTTTCTTGCTGGTAAAGAGAGTGACATGTTGACTATACTTTGACCAAGAGCCAATGTAGATAAAAAGAAAAATTGTCGCTGTGGGTCAGACCAAATGCTCACTGCCCAGTGATCACAGAGATTGGTACCAAGGGATATGGTATAAGAGGGCATTTGACTTCTTGGATGTCAATCTCAAAATGTTAAAAATGTACGTAAATATCCCCTAGGGTCCTGCTAGCAACCCACTATCCATCTTTCTGTTAGCCATAAATATGCTTAAACCTTTTTCAGAGGTATTCATTTCTCCCTGGATAGATTCCCATGAATTGCTATGGCCCTCCAAAAAAAACCCATCATCCCCTGATTACCCACTTTCTGGAGATGACTCTCATGGCACTTAGCTAGACTGATACTTGAACAGCAGATGTACCCAAAGCCTTCTTAGCTTGAGAGGGCCTACCTGAGCTTACGTTGCCACTGGTATAGTCAACAGCATACTGCAACAGGGTTGAGTAAGACTCCAGTGGAGATAGGATTAAACAACCTATTTATCAGGAGGCAGAATGGTAAAATAGGTAGACCTGGCCTAGGTGTCAAGAAGACCCACCTCTAACTGTACTGGCCATGTGACCCTGGGCCAACTATTTAACATCTCAACGTTCCAGGCAACTCTCTAGGACCATGAGTTCATAGCTATAGAGTAGTTAGAGACTGACCTACATTAATAGAAGGAGTCCTTTACTGACAGCTTCCTACATTGATGAAATTACAGGTCCAATGCATGTATGTGTGTGTATACCCGCATATAGATAGATATCTAGCAGGTGTTGTTCAGTCATTTTTCAATCATGTCTGACTCTTCATGTCCCCATTTGGGATTTTCTTGGCATAGATATTGGAGTGGTTTGCCATTTCCTTCTCCAGCTCATTTTACAGATGAGGAAATTGAGGCAAACAATGTTAAGTGATTTGCTCAGGGGCACATAGCTAGGAAGTATCAGAGGTTGAATTTAAACTCTTGACTTCAGGTTAAGCATTTTATCTACTGAGCCACCTAGCTGCCTCTCTAGATAGGTATAAAGATACATAAATATATGCATGTGCATATACATGCATGTATACACATATATACATACATGTCATGCATGCATGTATACAAATATATACCTATAAATACTTACATGTATACATTCATATAAATATATGTATGTATACACATATATGTATATATACACACACTTTTCTATCCACAGGTAGTAACTTGTGTGTATATGTTTGTCTAGATACATGTATATATGTATATGTATATATATAAAATTCATTGCCTGTATACATTAATTAGTTCTATGACTGAATGTTCATGTAGCAATAATTCCGAAACAAGGCTTTATAATTAGTGTAATTATCTGAAATCATTATCAACTTGATTGATCTATTCATAATTTATTAAGTGTCTACTGTGTTTAAAGTACTATGGTAGGTGTCAGGGATACAAAGATAAAAGTATGACACAGTGCCTGCCCTCAAGGAGGTTACATTTTACCAGCTGGGGCATAGGTGGCTATGAAGTACACACGGTAGGGAGTGATGGGGAAGGGGGTGAGGAGGTGGGAAGGAGAGACCACTTAAAGTGATTTAGGAAAACTGGTGGCAGGAGAGTTCTCTGGTCATCCTCAAAAGCTCACTGGTTCTTCCAAGGTCCCAACAGCTTGAAAGTCAGAGATTCTACATTTCTGAGTGCCAGGGTCATCTATGGAACTTAAAGATATGGGGTCTTGCAGAACTGATTTTTCTCCTCTTCTGAATAAGGAACAAACAACGATAGGATGGCAGAGAACTCGTTTCACAGGATAGCTGTTCACTAGCTGTGTGGCCTTGAGGAAATCATTTAACTTTTCTGGGCTTCAGTTTCCTCAGGTGCACAATGAAAAGGATTGGGCCTGGATGATTTCAAAAGTTCTTTCCATTTTTGAATCAATGACCTTTCTCGTATAGTTATGTGAGATGGGACAGTGGAAGTAGTTCCACCTATGAGAAAACAATCCCAACTGATTAAAGCACAGAGGCAGTAGTTACCAGGTGAAGAAAGCTCTAAGCCTTCCCCTTTCACACACTGGGATCTTCCCTGCCTAGATGCCACAGTATCTCATTTTTCATGGTCTCAAAACATGTTGATTTTTTCCTGTGGGCTGCTAAAGTGTCATCGAGCCAAAAGACCAAACCTGTACAAGTTACTCAACAGAAGTCCAATTAAGCCACTGGGTGAGAAATGTAATTGTTATGAACAGAGCTTGTCAACTCTGTAAGATGTTATTAAAAGAGAGAGAGAGAGAGAGAGAGAGAGAGAGAGAGAGAGAGAGAGAGAGAGAGAGAGAGAGAGAGAGAGAGAGAGAGAGAGAGAGAGAGAGGTACTGAAATAGGTTTCCGTGACTTGGCATGGCTTGCTAAGACTGTGTAAGAATAGCATGAAGCAAGGTCCAAGGCTGCTCAAGTCTTAATGGTTAGAAAGTCATTTCTACGGTGGAGTTGGTCACCACAAGAAAAAAAAAGTATTGTGACAGGGCCAGGAGAGGGGTGATGAAATCAGCTTACAGCTACTTACTCAGGCCTGTTTACACCTCAGTCTTTTCCCAGGACAGACCTGTTGCACATTGAATGAGAGTTTCTTGCATTATTTGTAAGGGCTGTGCAATAAGACCCATAGAAGTCCGGATGCCAGAGACCTTTTAAGATGTGTATGTGCATTTGAAAGATCCCAATGGATAATTAAATATCTTGTATTTATATAGTTATCTGTTCCGTGATGTTTCAAAAACTTTCTCCACACATTATATCTCATTCATTTATGCACTCTCCCTGGGAGTTAGGATAAACACTAATCCTGTTCTGCAGAAAAGGAAATTGACATATGGAGAGTTAAAGTCAAGCAATCAGTTGATTGGAAGCCTTCTGGGTTCAGAGCACTAAATGAGGTCCTCCTGGAGATGCAGCAAGGTGTAGGGGAAAGATCAATGGACTTGGAGTCAAGACACTTGGCTCTGCCATTTCCCAGGTATGTGACTGTAAGGGTTTTCATCCCTTGGAGCCTCAGTCTCCTCTTCTGTTCAATGGAGCTAAGCTTACTTATACTGCCTTTCTTTCAGGGTTGCTGGGAAGAAAGTGTTTTTATAAACTGTAAAATATGCTATAGATACATTTTAAGTATATTTATAGAATTTATATATTGAATATATTTCTATTTTAAGATATATATTAAAATACAAATATATTTTAACATACCCAAGAGATTGACGTTTATAATCCATTTGGGGAGACAGAATACAGAGAAATTAAAATTCCACAAAACATTCAGTCATTCTTGGCTTTTCCCTTTCTTTCACCAAACATATCCAATCAGATGTCAAATTTTAATAATTCTACCTCCACTTTTCTCACATCTATCCCATTTTTTCCATTCACTACAACTACCTCAATTCAAGTCCTTATCACCTCTCACCTGAACTAATGCCTCTTAATTGTTCTCCCTGCATCCTCTCCAATCCATCCTCTGCACAACTGCCAGATTGACATTCACAAGACATGGCCCTGACAAGGTTACTCCCCTCCTCAAGGAGCTTCAGGGGCTCCCTATTGCCTTTAGGATAAAATGCACGCTCCTGTGTCATTTAAAGCTCTGCACAATTTGACTTCAATCTATCTTTGCTGGACTAATCTCAAATGACTGACTACCCCATATACAATCTAGGTTCCAGCTAAACTGATTTCTTACTCTTCCACGTATGTGACATTCTCTCTTTCAACTGTGTGACCTTGCATAGGCTCTGCTTCATTCTTGGAATGCTTTTCTTCCCTTTTGCAGAAGCTCTAGGTTTCTGTTTTCCTCAAAGAACAGTTCAATTTCCATAGAAGACTTTTTCTAATCATTCTAGATGCTAGTTCTCCACCCCTTACCCCTGACCCCCAGACACTTATGTACTTTATAAATTCTGGACATAATTGTCTACATCAATATTCCTTCCTTCTGGTGGGATACAAACTCCTGGAGGACAAGAACTATTCTTTTTTGTCTTTATATCGCCTGTATCTAGCACAGTGCTTGGCACACAGAATCAGAGTCAGATCTATAAAGGGACCTTAGAGGTCGAGTACAACTAGTTTGTTCAGATGAGAAAACCGAGGCCCACAAGACTCTCCATATTTCAGTCAATAAATGCCTCTAAGAAGCCCTAACTAAATGCTTTTCAAGTTAAATTGAACCCAAAGACATAATGCAATATTTCTCTCTTCTTCCCTCCCCCTCACTCTCTCCTCTCATTCTCTGTCCCCCTTATTCTCTCTTATTTTCTCTCTCCCTCTTATTCTTTCTCTGTCTCTTACTCACTCTCTTTCATTCTCTCTTAATTTTTCTCTCTCTGTCTCTTTTTGTTTCTCTCTCTGTCTCTCTCCTCTTTACTTTCTCTCTCTCTCTTTTATTCCCTTTCTCTCTCTTAATTTCTCTGTCTCTGTTTCTCTCTGTCTCTCTGTATCCGTTTCTGTCTGTTTCTCTATCTCTGTCTGTCTCTGTCTGTCTCTCTCACTGTCTATGAATCTGTCTCCATCTCTCTCTCATTTGAACCATCACAAATTTGGCTGTTTCTGCCTTTAGACTGAAAGCTCCGTGACAGCAATAACTATTTCCTTGTGGCTTCTATCACCAGTACCTAGCATGATGCCTTGCACATAGCAGACAACTGCATTCAATTAAGTTCAATAAGCATTTATTAAGTATCTACTATATGAAAGGCCCTGTGATATGATGGTCTGAATTATTTGGAAAAAAGTTAAGATAATTGTATTATTCAACTTATACAATTAACCTTATAAATGTTTACATTAAAATACTTTAATATGCAATATGTCTTCCTTTTACTACAAGTGCTTAATTTGCATGATTTGGAATTGGGGTTCGCAAGACTTTCATACATCCTCTTTCCCTCTTTTTCACTTTGGATATTAAGCATAGCCTTGGGTAGACAGTACAGTGTTCCAAGTCTTGTCTTGATTGTAGCCCATAGGTTTTCAATGGGACATAAATTATACAGTTTTCAGGTCATTTGAATCATATTAATCTCCACCACTTGGATAAATATCTCAAACTTTTTTTTACATATGTCATAGTTCAAGTTCATGTTCCAATATTTCATCTCCATTGACAATTTCTGTAACCCAGTAAAATTGAGCTCAATATATCAGCATATTTATCAAAACTTATCATTCCCTCAATGGGGACAAGACTTCCAAACTCATTGGAAGTAAAAAAAAAAAAAAAACACATTCAAACTTTTTTTTTTTTACAGTTTGACTAACAAACCCAGACCTTACAGGCTCGCCTAGATTTCTTTTGACAAGAATTTTGTTATAATCTTAAATGAAAAAGTTAGCTTTATCACTTTATCACTATTATCTTTTTTTCCAGTCTTTAGTACTCTAGTCTTTGTATTCTTTTGCCTATGACACTTTTTTTTTCTTATTTCATGGCGACAATTAGCAGCTTAAAAAAAACTGTGCTTCTCACTCTTCTTCCAAGAAGCTACACTATAAAGGATTCAACAATAAACTATCTGGCTTCTAGGTCCTTCTGGAGATTTTTACTTATTTATAAGGATTAGTTAGGTTGCTTGGCAGCAATAGTTTGTCAGTTCTTGGCATTGTTTTTAGTTTTCAACACCATCTTTTCTTTTTTTTTTTATCATGGGCTTGAATGGTCGTTAAAACTCAACCTTTCCATACTAACAGCTGCTGCATTATCTTTTACAGTCCATTTGATGTATAGCTTTTTTAAGAGTTATAACTTTTGCTTTTTTTTATTATGTTGTTGTTAGAAACCACAAAACCAAAAACACAACAAGAGAGCTCAGTGAAGTACATGTGCATAGCAAAGAATACAGCGCTCAGCTGATGGAGAACTAACTTTCATGTGGCCAAGGTCAAGCCTTCTGAGTCAATTTAGTTTTCCTGGAAGCACACACATGCATGATCATTGCTATCACAGAGTAAAATCATTTAAAAAAGTATTGCCTCATGCCTGCATCATTACAGTAGTCTATTGGTTGGTCTACCTGCCACAAGTCTCTTCCCGCTCTAGTCCACTCACCTATCAAAATGATTTGCTTAAAAGACAGGTCCAACCAAACCAGACCCCTACTCGATCAACTCCAATGGCTCCCTATTACCTCCAGGGTCAAATTCAAAATCCTCTGGCATTCAAAGCTCTTCATAACCTGACCTCTCACCTTTGTAATCTTCTTACATTTTGCATTCTACCACCCAATATAACCTTCAATCCAATGATGCTGGTAAAATGTTTTGGTAAAATGATAAGAGGTTTTCTATACATTATCTTATTTGATTTTTATAACACATGGAGATTGAAAAACTGATCCCTGGCTGGCCATGTTCTCAAAAGTCAGCCATTGGGTGTTGTTATGGCGAGCATCCTGTCGAAACCAGCCCTTGCCCATTTTTCAGCTTTTTTGTGGGGTTACTGTTTGTTTTCTTTTTCTCTGCTAGTATGATTTCTCCCCCTGGCTCTGACCCACTACTTAGTCTTGACTTCCAATTTCCATCTATTTCTTGGCATTTCTTTTCGCATTTCACTTCTATCCTCTGTCTGTTTTCCAGACAATTATGACAGAGATTTACATAGTACTTCAAGGATTATCACTTCATTTGATACTCACCATGAGCCTATATTCCTGTTTTATAGATGAGGAAACTGAGGCTCACTGAGGTTGAATAATTTGTCCATGGTAACACACCCTAGTGGGTATCAGAGGCAAGATTCAAAACCAGGTCTCTCTTGATCACAGTCTTAGCTTTCTGTCCACTCTAGCCAAATCTTGGCTTACTGCTCTATCTCCACAATCCACTGCTACCCATGACCTGATGTGACATGGGGTTTAGTGGAATTGGCTTAAGAGGTGCAGGGGATAGGTGCAAGGTGAGGAGTTTAGATTTGGTCTTATGGGCAACAGTAAAGCACCGTGGGTCTTTTGAGCAACAGAGTTGCACAGTGCAAGAGATTCTTGTGGGAAATAATCCTAACAGTTGTGTGTAGGTACAATTGATAGCAGCAATGAGAAAGATGAGTCAGGAAGACCACCTAGGGGGCTATTGCATTAATCTATTTTAGCAGAAGAATCAGAAAGGGAGATAGATAAAGAGAGGTCAGACAGAAGGCAAGCAGGAGAGTGCAGAGCCCCAGAAATCAAGGGAGGAGAGAATTTCAAGGAGGCGAACAAAGCGTATGTGCCAAACTCTCCAAGACTTTGAGAAAAAGGAGAACTGAGAAGGAATAGTTGGATTTAACTGCAAGGTTTGTGGCGATGGTAGAATAATTATGGAAGAACAGAAGAAAGAGGATAAGAAAGAATTGACACAAAGATAAATGATATCATCAGAGAATTGAGATCATCCAAAAGAGTTTTTCACTTTGATCGGATGAACTTTCTCCTGTGATACCACCACTACCACCACCACCATTACCACTACTACTACAATGAATTATAAATGCAAGACATATATTATATATACATATATATATATATATATATATACATAAATACATATGTTACTTTGAGGTTTACAGTGTTTCAGACACATATGATCTCATTCAAGCCTCACAGCAATTTTACATATGGGGAAACTGAGGCTCAGAAGAGTTAACTGAGTCACCCACAGTCATATATTTTATAAGCTTCTTAAACAGGATTTGAATGAGAAATTTCCTGATTCCAATTCAAGTAAACTTGAATTGTTGTTTCAGTTGTTTTCAGTACCAATTGTTTCCTTAGTGTTGTTTCAGTACCAATGTTATGTATGTGAATATACTACTGAAGTGAATGACTCCTGAAAGTTTGTTGTTTAGTTGCTGTTAATTTTTTTTCACTTATATCTGACTCTCTCTGACCCTGTTTTTGATTTTCTTGGCAAACTGGAGTGGTTTGTCATTTCCTTCTGAAGCTCATTTTATAGATGAGGAAACTGAGGCAAACAGGGTTAAATGACTTGTCCAAAATCACAAAGCTAGTAAGTGTCTGAAGCCAGATTTAAACTCATGAAGAGAGTCTTCCTAACTCCAGACCTGGCACTCTATCCACTGTACCATCTAAATGCCCTAGGAGTTTGTACAAAACAGGAAAGATGCCATGATACTAGAGATAGAGAAATAATTAACATTTATATAGTGCTTTAAGATTTGCAAGGCATTTTACCAATATTATCTCATTTTATTTTCTCAACAATCCTGGCAGGTAAGTGCTGTTATTATCTTCATTTTACAGATAAGGAAACTGGAACAGACAAAGGTTAAGTGACTTGCATAAGGTCACACAGCTAGAAAGTATCTGAAGCCAGATTTAAACTCACATCTTCTTGATTCCAGATTTAGGGATCTGTATACTGCACCACCTCGCTGCCTCTGAAAATGTTGTCTAATTTCAAAAAGAGGAAGAAGTTAAATACTGCCAACTATGTAATGAGATTGACTATTCCTGGGGGGAAAAAAGTAAATTGGGTGTTGAGTAGATGGATTGTGAGCCCTGAAAAAAGGAAATGGTTATGACTATCAGCCAATACGAGTTCAAGATGAAGAAGTTGGGCCAGACAAACCTAATTTTCTTTTTTAATAGAATTATTAGACTGTTAGATCAGGAGAATGGTGTGGACACAATTATATATGGATTTTAGCAAGGTATTAGAAAAGTTTCTCACAATATTTTATGAACAAGATGGAAAGAAAGATCTGGGCACAATTAGATTTCGCACTAGTTGAACGATCTGATCCAGAGTATTGATGAAACCACAAAATAGTAGACACAAATATGTTCTTGTATTTGGATATATCATGTTAAACATTTTTTATCACTTAATTGGCTGAAGATATACGTGGAAATATTGACCTGATGTGATGAGGGATAGCTAATGGATGAAAGAATAATTGCCTAAATAGGAAAAAAAGCAAAGGTATTGGTTAGGAAGCAGCAACTACAGTCAGTGGGTAACATTTGGAAAGAAAGATGAAATGGAGTTACAATTGAAAATGAATAATTGTTCAGAGAAGCTGATTGGGTTGGCCAAAGAAGGACATTCAGGAGCTGTACCTGGACAGTTCAGGTCAAAATAACTGAATTGTTGCCGTTGTTCAGTTGTTTCAGTCATGTCTGACTCTCCATGACCCCATTTTGAGGTTTTCTTGGCAAATATAGTGAAGTGTTTTGCCATCTCCTTCTCCAGTTCATTTTACAGATGAGGAAATTGAGGCAAACAGAATTAAGTGACTTGCCCAGGATCACACAGCTAATACATGTCTGAAGCTAGATTTGAACTTATGAAGACAAGTCTTTCATGATTCAAAGCCCAGTGTTCTGTCCACTGTGCCTGCTGAATTGTAGAATTTCCCAATCTGAAGGGACCATTTAGAATACGCCCCACACAAGAGATACTTTGTTGAATGATTTTTTTTTAAAATGCACACCTCATGAAGGGGGCATTTATTTATTTGTTTATTTGATACTGATTCAATTTGAATAGTAGAGTCTTAGTAGACAATAATATAACAGTTCTAGCTACGATTTTTAAGTAGTGCAAGGACTCACAAGTTTCTTGTTTGAACTCTAGCCACCAAATAAATACCCAGAACAAGGGAGAAATTTGACCATCACTTCCTCTCATAGGACAAGTGGAGATAGCCCAGGTTTCTGCACTCAGAATCTCTGACAATAGCAATGCTCCCCAGACTACCAACCCTGCTTCTCACCCAGCCCCCTCAGCCACCGTCTTAGGGGGCAGCAACTGTAGTAGAGATAAGAACTTGGCAAGTGCCGCTACGGTTGTCACAGCCCTTGTCTCCTCAGCATTCCCAGCTCCTGAAAGCCCAGAAATGAAAGTTCTTAACACAAAATCCTTGGCAATGACAAATGATTCAACATCAAAAACATATGTAGGTTTATTAATGGAAATGACACGAAAGAGGAGGCACTTCCATCTGCTTTGCTGCTGCACCCTAAGGACCAAGGGGCCTTTCCACCTGACTTGCAGCTAAAACCTTCTAAATGTGTTGTCTCCTCTGTTAGAATGTGATGACCTTAAGGCCAGGGATTGCCTTGCTTTTCTGTCCCCAGCACAAAGGACAATGCTTTCCACAGAGGAGGGGTCTATAAATGCCTTTTTTTATCCATTTAATCTTATCCGACATTTGGACTATTTAAAATGAGGCTTCAAATATGTATAGTGTTTTTAAAGCTTTTCACAGCGTTTCCATATATTACTTTATCGTGTTCATATCCATAGGAGGCAGGTACAGCAATTTTTTTTTTATATGTAGATATGTTGAAGAAATGTTGGTCCGCAAAGAAAGGATTTGCCAAAGGTCACATGATGAGTCAGTCTATCAATAAACATTTATTAAGCACCTACTTTGTGCTAAGCACTGTGTTAAGCCCTGTCAGTGACAGAGCCAGGTCTAGAAGCCAAGCCTGCTGATATCCAATGGGTACTCTTTTCCCCAATCTATGTTGTTTTTCTTGTTCCCATAACTTCAACCCTAAGCCCTGCTCTCATATTCATTGACATGAGCCAGCCCAAAGTCATAATGGAAACAACCCCAACATGGCTGGCTTGCCACTTGCCAGCTTGGGTAGTTCTCTGGGAGGGTTGGGGAGGGTGAGGCTGACTGTACTAAGCAGGGCAACGAACAGCCACCAAACTCACAGTTCTGACTTTCCTTCCTGGATGATTTTGCTGGGAGTTATAGTGTATAGGCCACTTGACTCAGGGATCAAGTTGGCAGTAGTCTTCCAGGGAGATAGTATAGATTATATTGAGTGTTCATTTGTCATTATTTGCTTCATTCTCTTACAGTGGGTCATAGATAGCCCAAGTGCCCTATAAGGAGAATAGGTAACATTGCTGTTCTTAGTATTTGCACAACCCAACATAAGGCACAGCTCTGGTCTAATTGTCTTTTTAGCATCATGCAAGAAGCTCATCAATTAGCCAGAACCTTGCACTAATGAAATTCTGATTGAGACTCCTCTTGCCAGTCTCTAATTCAATTTTCCAAAGTGACCTTGTTGTGTTATTGCCAAGAATCGATGTATGTTCTGTCTTCTGCCTAGAGTGCCTATAAACCCACCTCCTCACAAGAAGAGATGAGTCCAGGGCATGTGGAATCCAACCTTTGGGGATTAAACTTCACAAGGTATAACTGCTAGGAATATCCTAGAAAGGTGAAAATAGCCCAACTTCTTCTCATTTGAAAGTTTCAGTAAGACTGGCTATAGGCTGCTTCTTGCTCCATCTACTGCCAAGTCCTCTCTAATTGTTGTATTATTGAGGTCATCCTCAATTTATGGACCCAAGTGGAAAACATATTAACATTATTGTTAATAATAATAATGATAATGATGATGATGATAATGGTAATGATAGCTAAGACTTCTAAAAAAGGAAGTCTTTTCCAATTGCCCTTAAAACTAGTGCTTTTTGTTGATTATTTCAAATTTATCCTGTTTATAGCTTGTTTGTACACAGTTGTTTGCATACTGCCTCTCCCCATTAGAATATAAGCTCCAGGAGAGTAGCACTTTCACCTTTCTTTGTATTCCCATGGCTTCTCACAGTGCCCAGCACACACATACTTAATTATTTATTAATGGAAGGAGTGACTAAAATGCTTTACATGAGTTAGATAATTTGATCCTCACAACAATCCTTTAAGGTAACTTCTATTATTATCCTCTGTTTACAGATGAGAAAACTGAGGGTAAGTGATTTGCCCAAAGTTACATAAGTAGTAAGTGTATGAGATAAGATTCTAACTGGGATCTTCCAGACTACATGTGAAGCATTCTATCCATTACGTCCCTATCCATTATGTCTCCCATAATCCCAGATCTTACCTCAAGATTTGATTCCAGCTGAGCTGTAATCACAGAAAAGCTGCTTGAGTGAAGCAGAAATGGGAGAAGCATTTGGGTCCTTCCTCTTTATCTAGGTGTGGTGATCAGAAAGGGGGGAATAGAAGCTGGCATTCGGGAAGCAAAGTTTCTTCGTTCTCCTTGTTAAAAGAGAGATCTTTGATCTCCATACAGTGTATCTCTGACACTCTGTGAACAGACAGAAAAACAACATTGGAGAAAGGGATTCAGCTCAAAGGGGGATTAAGAATAATGGAATTTCAGAGTGGGAAAGGATGTCAGCAGCCACCTAGTCCCATCTATATATGAAGGAGAATCTCTGTCACTAAATTTGGATTACCAGACAATCTTAATATTTTGAGGAGTGCTACTTTTACCCCAGGAACATAGCATTATGGTACCTGAGGAAGATTTAGACGCCTCCCAGACAGCAGATGAGGAGAGATAACCCCCTTTTACATTGGACTTGCGTTTGGTAGAGGCAGCTGGTGGTTCAGTGGATAGAGTGCTTGGCCCAGAGTTAGGAAGACCTGAGTTCAAAGCCAGCCTCAGATACTTACTAGCTGTTTGACCCTAGATAAATCACTTAACCTCTGTCTGCCTCAGTTTAACTCTTTGCAAAATGTGAATAATAATAGTACCTACCTCCAGGGTCACTCAGCTAGTAAATGTTTAAGGTAGGATTTGAACTCAGGTCTTCCTAACTCCAAGGCTGGTGCTCTATCTACTGTGCTACATAACCATTTCTTATCTATGATATATAGCTTGGTGGATAAGCAGAGGCATTTTTCTCCCTGCATTTTCTTTTCACTTTAAATCCCTTTTGATTATAGCACAAGACTGTGAGCAAATGCTCATAAGGGCTTACTAGAGCTACTCCATCGCTGGTCAGTAACCTGCCATTCTTTTATTTTAATATGTTGTACTGAAATCCAATGCTACTCTCAGACATCTTCTTAAGCACTTACGCTTTTCCCAATATGACTTTCCTCTCTCAAAGTCCCTATCTTTGATTAATGGCGATGGTGAAAATGTCACCCATGTCTCTGAGATAGTTTCTTGCTCAAGAAACTATTATTTTAAAAATTATTTTAAATTTTTAATTAAATTATCATTTAAAAATCATTCTAAGAACTTATTTTAAAAATGAACTTATTTTTAAAGTTTTGAAGAATTATAATTTGTTTTTAACACAATAGATAATTCTAAAAAAAAAAACCACCTATATGCTTTTACAAAATGCATTTCCCTCCAAACTAGTTAGGTTATAATATGCCAATCATAACAACAGATATGCTTTTTAACTTTGGCAGTATTGTACTAACATTGATCATGCATCATGAGTTTACTTACATTTTTTCAGACTTTGTAGTTTTCTAGTGATGCTTTGATTTCTTTGGTAAGATGCCTTAGATAAAATAAGCACTTAATAAACACTTGTTCATTTGAATCAGATCCCAGAAACGCCATTGATACTCACATGAGTCACCAGAAGTGTGCATAGTGTCCAATTAGTTGGACTAGTTTTGGTAGGTTCTCTGTTTACATCCTGTACGTATGTACCTGCATAATATTAGGCCTTTCTTTTTTGTTTGTTTGTTTTTCAGTCATTTTTCAGTCACATCTGAGTCTCTGTGACCACATTTGGGCTTTTCTTGGCAAGATACTAGAGTGGTTTGCCATTTCCTTCTCCAGCTCATTTTGCAGATGAGGAACCCAGCCAACTGGGTGAAGTGACTTGCCCAGGGTCACACAGCTAGTAAGTATCAGAGGCCAGATGTGAACTCGTGAAGATGAATCTTACTGATTGCAAGCCCAGTGTTCTATCCACTAGCTGCCCTGTATTTTTATTACTAGATGGAAAACCCATTGTTTCATTGCCCCTCAGTGGGGAGATTTGCAGCCGCAACTTCTCATCAGTTCTTCTTCTGACCCGGACTAGATTATCTCTTGCCTAACAACACTCTCTACCTCTATTTCCTTGAAGGTATTAGGAAGCCTGGATCTGACCTGCATCACTCCCCTACTCAATAAGCTGAAGTGGCTCTCTACTAATGAAATTTTGAAATTTTAAAAGCCTTCTGCTTGGTATTCAAAGTCGCTTCCTCTCCCCATCTTTCCAGTTTTCTTATGTATTGTTCCCTTATAAATACTCTTTAATCCATTGTTGCTGGTCTCCTTACTCTTCCTAGAACAAGATGATCCCTCTCCCAGCTCAAGGCATTTTCACTGGCTGTCCCCCCCAAACACAATGTTCTCCTTCATCTTCTGGCTTCCCTGACTTTCTTCAAGTCTCAGTAAAATCCCACTTTCCACAGGAGGCCTTTTCAGATCCCTCCCCTTAATTTTAGTGAAATCCTTCTGTTGATCATCTCCGGTTGATACTGTATGTAAGTTGTTTGCACATGGTTGTTCACATGTTGTCTCCCCTCTTAGACTATGAATGACTGTACAGTAAGGACGGTCTTTTGCCTTTTTTGTATCCCTGACACTTAACACAGTGCCTGGCATATAGTAGGTGCTTAATAAATGTTTATTGACTGATTAATTTTCCCTTTTATCCTTTATACTAGTTCTGGCTCAGCTACTCACTTGTATGAGTGTGAACAAATCATGTGACCTCTCCAGATCTCAGTTTCTCCACCTATAAGATGAGGGAGTTTCATTAGAAGATCTCTGAGGCCCTTCCAGGTATGACTGTATACTCTCTTATCATGCCCAGTTTTACCTCTGTGCTTTTGTCAATGCCGTTTCCCCTGCATAGCCCTTTCCTTCTTTAATTATCCACTTCACTAACGATCTTCTTCAAGACTTCAAGAAACCCTCCCTGTTTCTCCTCCATCTTCTTTGATCACTCTCTCCCCTTGTTTTTCCTCATTCTTTGGATCTAATCCATATTATACTATATTATGTATAACTTGTTTTAGTCCCTTGTTGACCACTAGTCTCATCTCCCCAACTAGGCTAGAAGATGTTTAATAAACTCTTGTTGAATGAAGAGTTGGGCATTCTCTTGGTCACTTAGAAGCAATCTCCATGGCTCCCACAGGGTGTGTTTTCAGAGAAAAAGAAAGGGTTGGTATCTGGCTGCCCTCAAGTCCTTGGCTGAAAAAAGTGGAGGGACGACTACTATGTTCCCTTGTGAAAAATTGTGCCCAGTGCAAAGGTTACTAGTATGAAGTGAGGCTGTTTGTGCTCCCTCTGATGTCTCGCTGTTTTGAAATGGAGTGTTCAGAAGACATCATTCTAGAGTAGATGATCAGTTGAAATGGGAATACAGTAGGGCTGGTGGTGGCCAGGAAGGAAATGTTTCAGAGCATTCTCTTATAATTTTCCTCTCTCTGTCTCTGTCTCTGTCTCTCTCTCTCTCTCTGTCTCTGTCTCTCTCTCTCTCTCTCTCTCTCTCTCTCTCTCTCTCTCTCTCTCTCTCTCACACACACACACACACACACACATTCTCTCTGTCTCTCTCTGTCTCTGTCTGTCTCTCTCACACACACACACATTCTCTCTCTCTCTGTCTCTCTCTCTTTCTCCCTCTCTCTCTCTCTTTCTCTCCTCTTTCTCCCTCTCACTCACATACGTACACACTCATCCTTATATATTTATAATGCACTCCATCAACCAGTGAAGGTAAATGAGATCATGATCTGAGCTTCTGCTCCTGTACTGATGGGAGTGAAATTGCTCAGATCATGTGATTATGCATAGTGTAATTATGTTGTGGATAGAGTGTAGGATGTGGAATCCAGGAGACCTTGTCTCTAACCCTCCCTTGCTGTGTGGACATGGGCCATTAACTAATCTCTCTGTGCTTCAATCTCCTCCTATGTGCGATGGAGACAATATCACCTGCAGTACCTTCTACACCGAATGGTTTTATGTAGGATGGTGGAGAAGATGCTGGCTTTTGAGTCAGAGAATCTAGGGTTGCTTTCTAGTTCTGATGCTTACTAACTTTGTGACCCTGGGAAAGTCATTTTATGTCCTTGGGCCTCAGTTTCTTCTACAAAATGGACTCACAGGAAGGAAAAAAAAGAAGCATTTATTAAGCACTTATAACATTCTAGGCATTGTGCTAAGTCCTTTACAAATATTATCTCATTAGACCCTCACAAAACCCTGGAAGCTAGGTGCTATTATTATCTCCATTTTACAGTTGAGGAAACTGAGGCAGATAATGACTAGCTCAGGGTCACACAGTTAGTTTCTGAGGCCAGATTTGAGTTCAGGTCTTCCTGACTCCAGGACCAACATTCTAGGCATTTCACCTCCTCACTGCCTTAGATGATCTCTAAGGTCCCTTCCACCTCTTGATTCTGTGGATTAATTGAGTATGTTAATGTACAAAAACACTTTGTAAATCTTAAAGGGTTACACAAAGAGCATTTTTGTTTGTTATTGTTGCCACTGTTATCTTGTTCTTATCTTTTTCAATGGCATTCAGATAAAGATAATCTTGGGATGAGCTACTCTCCTGCTTCAGTCCATTTATATTTCATGTTGTGCAGATGATTATACAAGCAGATTAAATAACTGATATCTGTAGCTTAATATAAATATCGGGAGGTAAGCTCATTTTCTGTAGGCTCACTGAAAGCATCCTCAGTCCAACTCCAATAGCAGATAGGAGTGCTATTTACCTCATCCTATTTTGATTTTTTTTCTGCTTGCTTTCTATATTTAGAAAGCTTTTTTTCTCCCACACAGTATGAAGATTATGAGTATTTGGTATTGCAACAACTATTAAAAACATCGTCCTTAAGTCTCTATGGCTCAAGGTTGTGTTTCAATGATTTGGGGGCAGCAGTTAAGGCTCTAAGAATGCTTCAGTCCAAGAACAGTTCATTTGTCCTGGGACAAGTTGCTATCCTTTTATTTTTTTTTATATTTAATCTTCTACAGCCTTTTGCACAGGTGGACGAAATAATTGCTTTTCAGAGATGAATAATGGGCAGCTAGGTGGTACAGTGTGTAGAATACTGGGCTTAGAGACAAGAAGACTTCTGTTTAAATCCATCTCAGACACTTACTAGCTGTGTGACCCTGGACAAGTCACTTAACCCTGTTTGCCTCAGTTTCCTCATCTGTAAAATGAGCTAGAGAAGGAAATGCCAAACCAGTACAGGATCTTTGCTAAGAAAACCCCAAATGGAGTCATGAAAAGTCAGACACAATGGTAACAACTGAAAAACGCAAAAAAAACAAATAAAGGAAATGGAAATGGAATCAGACAACCACAAAAAAATCAAAAGTGGGTGTTGTAAATACAAAAAAAAAAAAAACTGACTCCAAAGAAGAGGTAGAAAAAGACAACCCCACACACTCCTTTGCAGAGGTAGATGGTCTACATGTGCTACATGTTACACATATTTTCAGACTTATTTGACCTACTGATTAGTTATGCTGTTTTTTTTGTCCTTAAAATTTTTTTTTAAAGGATTGAACAGCAACAACAACAAAATATGGTTAAAAATTTAAGGCAGTAAACTCATCCTATGTAGGCTTACTGAAATCATTCACGGGACAACTTCAGTAGCCAACAGGGTTAGAGGGAGGATCTGGAATTTATCCTGCCCCCATAGGATTTTGACCCTTATAGGTGTCTTTAATTTGAAAGCCTTTGGATAGTATTAATATTTGACTTGTCGACTTCTATAAAAAGTTAGTTTTTTATGGATTAATATCACATCCAAGCATTTGTAGGCAATAATTCTGTCTATTATGATGCTCTAGGTCCAGTATAGTCTGGTACTGAATGCTGAATGATATTTGGGAGGCTTATATTTGTACTCTGGGGATTTATCATCATTAGCTTATTATGCATAATTCTGGCCTCTTGACTGTGTCTTTCCAGATATCATCATAATCATCATAATAAGTATTATGATTATTTTATAATTCTTCTAAACTCTGTTTGATGAAGTTCAGATAGAAATAGTCTAAAGACAAGCCAGTATCCTGGTAGCATTTTTTTATATTGATTGTTATATGGACAGTCATGCAAGTAGATAAAATGACTACTTTGGGCAATTCAGTAAAAGTCTTAGGATATCTGAGCTCATCCTCCATAGACTCAAAGAAAGAATCTTCAGTACAATTCTAGTATGACAGGGATGACATGAACTTCATTTTATTCTCCAAAGGTTTTAATTTCTTCTGTTCTCTATGGTTTGAAAGATTTTCATTCCATGTGGTTTAAAGATTATGAGTGTTTTCAGTGGTGAAACCTATTTTCTAAAAGTTCTTGCATTTTTATCTATCAGTGTTATGTCCAGACAGCTGTTGGCAGGCAAGCTTTCACTCCATCTTGCTCCAAACCAGGCTACCATGACAATTCCCAGTCATCTTCACACCATGCCAATCCTGTTTTTTTTCTTTTTCATTTCCCTTCTAGGTGTAATGGATTCTGCTTCGATGAACCTCTGGATAACTCCTTACTGGGGATGCTACAGAGAGCATTCTTCCTCAGGTATGGATTAGAATAGAGGGCTTCTGAGGTTCCTTTTAGGTCCTTAGAAATTTAGTCCTTTAGTCCTTAGAAATTCTAACATTCTCACTCGGTTAGACCTGGTTAAATGTATTTAGTTTACATAGCTCACCTGGTTACATTTCTTTGTGGGGGAAGGGGGGAGTATCTGGCTATAGTGTTGTCACAATGCTGAAAAAAATGGTAATAGAGGATGGAGGTCAGGAAGTGTGGCTTTGACATTCAGTGCCCTGGGACCCACATTCCCTAACAACTAAGCAATGCTATCCATGGCCTCCAATACTGAGGTACCAACAGAATGTGACTAGACTCATTAACTATGCCCTCTCCACCCCCATAACAGACTAAGACACAAACACCTTCTACTCAGTTCTAGAATGGGAGAATGCCTTCTGATATCTGAATGCACAGCCACCAGGCAGAAGGCTGTCCTGGGTAGGATCTATAAGGGGAGTGGGGTCCAGCAGGAGAGGGAAGGAGGCAGGGAGCCAAATAAGAAAGAACAAACAAACAAAGGGAACAGGTGGAGAAGGAAGAAGGGGAGAAGGGAGAGGAGGGAAAAGGAGAGAAAAAGGCAGATGAAAAGGAAGGAGAAAGAAGGAAGGGAGAGGAAGAAAAAAAGACATTGAGAGATGGGAGTGTCGACCTGAAAGTTGGTTAAAGAGACAACAAGCTAGATGATAAGTAAATCCATAATGTTTTATTCCCTTAAGGTAGCAGCATGTAACACGCTACATGGAAGCTGAGGTTTCACTCTGATTGAATCAAGCAATTTTTGGAGGACATTTAAACCCTGACTCAGGATGTCTGTGTTACTCAGTTTTATGGTCTCAATATGTTTAACCAGAAAGGAAATTTAAGTAAGATAGGAAAATGTCAGATTCAGGATATCAGTGTTTCCTTTACCACCAAGGTGAGAGAAATTCTCTTTATTCAAGGTAGTGTCTAGGCACCTTACTGGTCATAAACAGAAGAATGCTCTTGATATGTTTTAGCTGTTGACACAGGAAGGGGCATTCTTAGCTCACTCAGAAAGGAAAGATTAATTCAGGTTTTTGGCCCTTACTGAGGCTCAATTGATCTTAAATGATCATCAGGATAAATGGTAGGAATGACCAAAGGAGCGACCAGGAAGTCTCTGTGCAGTGATTAGTAAGAGGGTGCTTCCCCTTTCCTGGTCCTGGAAGTGTGGCTCTCGCTTCATACACTCCAAACCTCATCTGTCCCACCACCTCCACCAGGGGATGGTTAAAAAAAAGTCCACTTTCTCTGCCTCGAGGCGGCTTTCCCGTTTGAGTAAATTGGGGGTGAAAGGTTACCAAGGCCCCCAGGGAACCTAAACTCCCAAGATCCGCCCCCTTCCTCATGCCTGCCACCTCTGGCTCAGCCCGAAAGAGGACTCACAGGCCATCCTAGCTCACTCTCCCCTTTCTGATCTAATTTATGCATAGCTTTTCTCATATTTGCAAAACATAAAAAACCCTTAAAACTAAGAGGCTGTTTTCCATTTCAGAGGTGGGTTATGCTGCTGCCACGCACACAAGCATATATTTGAACAAGTTTGATTCAGTGTAGCTGACACAAAAACCACTTAGTTGTTTCTCCTACATCACCCTAAGTTAATACTCTTGACAGGCTGCGGGAGGCTTTTCAGCAATTTTTCTATTTCAGCTTTTATTTTTTTTTTCCCCTGCTGCTGCCTCTTCTCTCTCCACCCTTCTCTTTCTCTTCCTTTGCTGTAAAATCTGCTTTCTTTGGAAAAGCTGAGCAAACCTTGGCAATTTATAACCTTTACCTCTTCAGTCCCAAATTGAAAGGCTAGCTAGGGCCCCAAATGGGAGGCACCCAGTTTTGTTGGGATTGTGGCTATGTTTGCAATTGATATAGAAGAATTTCACTGTTCCAGAAAGATAAGAGGCTCTAGCTGCAGGCTCCCTCCATCCCTTAACTGAGTTATCCAGGGTGTGGCTGGTGAATGCTGGTCTCAGAAGCCAATCTACTCTAGCTGTATTGGCTTCCTCTCCTGCTCTGTATGTTGGGAAGTGGACAGATTGAGTTCAGGTGTGTGCACAGCCCCCCCCCCCCCAACGCAGCTTACAGCCATAGAACCACAGACTGTATCATTTCACTGATAAAAAAAGGTGAGGTCCAGAGAGAAGAACCAGCGTATTCGTCGCGCAGAGATTTAGGGGCAGAGCTAAGACCAAAATTCAGGGCTCAGGTTTCTTGGTTCCTGTATTGAGTTGTTTTTTTAGGGGCACTTTTTTTAATCAGTTGGTACTTAAAAAATAAAACTTGAGACTCACATAAATACAAGTCATACAATTTAACAAATGGCTACAATGGAACAGCATCCTGCCCTACCAGCTTCTAGCCCTTTTACAGGATTTAAGATTATAGCATTTAGACCTTAGAGATCATCTAGTCCACCCCCCATCATTTTACAGATGAAAAAAATAAAAAAACTTAGGCCTGGAGAATTTAAATGATCTTCACCAGGTCACTCAGGTAGCAAGTGGCAGAGTCAGGATTCAAACCCAAGTCTCTTTACTCCACAGCCAGTATTCTTTCCACCAGTTTGTCCCTGCCTGAATAGACAAGTTGGGGGGATAAGTACCCAGTGTTATTTGCCACAGCTGCATCTTCCAGAATGGTCTTTCCAGCTCCTCCTCTGATCTCCCAATCCAATCTCAGTCTATCAAACCTGCTGCTCCAGCCTCCAGCTGCCTTGGGAGAATGCCTGCATCTCTGCCCCCCGCACCCCTCCTCCTTCCTCCCTCCATCTGCAGGCTGACCTTTTATCTTCATCTCATTTCTCTGCTTCTGCTGGTTTCCTCTTATCCCCACAGTAGCTAGCATCCTCTCACCCCCGCTTCCAACAGACGATAGTCTGAATGGACGTGTTCTCATCACCCCTCCCCAACCCTGGCTGCCGGTAGGGGGCAGCCTGGCTGCAGCCAGATGCTTCTGGTGCTGGGGGAGGGAGAGAGGAGGACAGGGGGAGGGTGTTTGTCTAACCTTGCACAAGAAGAGAGTTATTTAAGGCCCAAACTTCTCTGCCTGCTGGCATTGTCTCTCCAGAGGAGAAACAGGGTGGGGAAGAAACACTGGGCAGGTTGAAGGAGTTTTTAAAGGGGGTTCACATAGATGGCAACCCTCACCTCTTGCAAAGCACATGAATGCAGAAATTGAAGTTGAGGGGACCAGGCCAAAGATTGGTTATTGGTTCAGGACTCCTTCTCCCAAGTGGGGCAAGTAAGCATGTCTTTAGCCCCCTCATACTTCCCATTTCCATTCTCCCTTTGACACCTGATCTGTCCTCCAGCACCCTTCTCCTACCCTACGTCTTCCTCTCAGCCAAGTATCAACTAACTGTTTGTGATTTCGTTGGCCGAAAGAAATCCCCATTCCTCTACCAGAGGAGCCACCAGATAAGCACCTTCAGACTTGCCCAGGTTCACAAGTCAATATGTCAGAGTCAAAACTTAAACCCAGGACTTCTGACTCTGAGATACTGGCTTTCTATCCATTAGGCCAAAAGCTCTTCAATTAATCCTTCCCAATTTTTTTTTTCCTGAGACTGATTAAGGTCTTAGCACATTAGAAACATTTAGCTTTTAATAAGGGGCTGACCCATCCCCAAAGCTTTCAAGGACATATTAATGAGGATCTAGTGGAAAGAACAGCAATCAGGGTGTCAAAAGTGCTGGGTTTTAGTCTCAGTTTTACCGTGATCTAATTCTGTAAAGCCTTCAGCAAGTCATTTTCTGGGCTTCAGTTTGCTCATCTGTTAAATACAAGGTTTGAAGTAGATGAGTTCCAGGGTCCTTTCTAATTCTAAAAGAATAAAAATCTATGAATGATTTATAATGGTGCAATTCCAGGCTCCAAGGAAAGAGAAAGAAATTATTTTGGGGTAGAAGGCTTTCTGGCACCCTAGAATCATATCTATAGGTAGCCATATTGTCTATCCCACACCCCTTCTCCACAGTGCTAACCACCCCCACAGCTCTGTATCTTGAGTGAGAGAAAGGGTAGAGGTCTATATTGCTTCCATATGCACAGAGAAACGAGGGTAGGAGAGAGGAATCACTGGAGACCAAGCTTGAAAGAACACCGGGAAAGTTGTGTGGCATTTCCCAAAGTGGGGAAACTCATGTCTCAATTGAAAGCTCTTCTGCCTCTCCCAAACTTGCATTTTCTTATGTCTCACAACCATTTCTGTCCGAAGCCCTCGTTAGTACAAAATTCTAGCACATACAGAACCCAGGTAGGAAAAAAAAAACTAAACAAAACACCAGCCAACTTAGCTTTTCCCCGGGGGCATGAGCGTTCTCACCAGTACCAACTTGCCTAAGGGAAGGGAGTGTGTGGATCTTTTCTTAAACTATGTTATCTCACTACTGAATTAAGCCCCTACTAATTCTTAGAACCAGAGACAAGCCTGTATCTAAGGCTCCCCCTTTCCCAGTCTTAAACTCTCTTTGCTCCTGTTAATTAGCCCTGCAGCCTGATATTTCTGCCACTATGCAGATGTCTATGGCTCTGGCACCCATGCTTTCTTTTAATCCCTGCCCTACACACACACACACACACACACACACACACACATTAAAGCACAGGAATGGAAGAGCTGATTTCACAGAAACTCAGAGAGGCCATCTAATCTAACCCACACCTGAACAAGAAACCCCTTTTATAATAGTTCTAACAAGTAGAAGATCCAGCCTTGACTTGAAGAGTTCCATTCCCTACCAAGGCAGCCCATGCCACTTGTCAATTACTTTAATTGTTAGGAATTTTTCCTTACATTGGATCTGAATTTATCTCCACAACTTCTACCTAATTTTTTTCTGATTCTGCCTTCTGAGGCCTTAAAGAAAGAGCACATGTCTACTGCCTCTTCTCCATGCTAAACATCCTAGCTCATTCTACTCCCAGCCAGCCTGCTATGCACCAGGAACTGTGCTAAATTCTGGGGATGCAAATCCAAAAAATAAAGATAGTCTCAGACCTCAAAGAGCATACATGAGGGAAGACAAATGTAAAAGGGGACATGATAGAGAAATACAAAGGAGTGAAGCTGGATTAGAAACTAAGAGATGACTTTTTTGTGGGGGAGAGGGGTATTAAAGCCTCTTACAACCTGGTTCCAATGTACCTTTCCAGTATTATTACACATTTCTCTCTTTTAATCATACTCTATAGTACAGTCAAATCCTATACCTTTGCACTGGATGTCCTCCATGTCTAGAATGTATTCCCTCCCAAATCTCCACCTCTTAGAATTCCTAGTTACCTTCAAGGCTGAACTCAAGCATGACCTTCTACCTAAGCCTTTCCTGATTTTCCTAGTTGCTAATGCTTTACCCTCAAAGCTATTTTTGTACATATTTATGTATAAACATGTTCTCTCCCTAACAGAATGAAGTGCTTTTTTATTATGGCTTTCAGATTGTCCAGTAATTCTTAAATTATCTCTCCTCAATTCATTTGCAGGTGAGTTGTTTTTTCCTTGAGGTATTTCATAATTTCTTCCAATTTTTCAGACTTCTGATTTTATTTTGTTTTTTTCTTGATGTCTCATGGAGTCATTAGCTTCCACTTGATCAATTCTCTTTTTTAAGGAGTTGTTTTCTTCATAGAAATTTCATGCCTCTTTTTCCATTTGGCCAATTCTGATTTTTAAGGAGCTATTTTCTTTAGCATTTTTTGCTCCTCTTTTTATCAAGCTGTTAATTCTCTTTTTGTAATTTTCTTGCATTGCTCTCATTTCTTTTCCCAATTTTCCTCTACTACTCTTATTTAATTTTTAAAATAATTTTTATTTTTTTCACCTCCTTCCTTAGCTCTTCTTGGAATTCTTGTTGGGCTTGTGATCAATCTGCATTTTTCTTTCACCCTGTTCTCATAGGTTTTTTCCAAAGCATTGTCTTCTTCATAGTTTGTGCCTTGTGCTTCACTGTCACCATAGTATAGATTTTTGTGGTCAGGGTTTTTTTTTTCTGTTGTTAGCTCATTTTTCCATCCCATTTCTTGACTTTAGACTTTATATTAGACTTAGGCTCTACTCACCTGTGAGTGGGGGAAGCCACTATACCAAGCTATTTCCACATCTGGGTCTGGGGGCCTGCTAGTTTTTGATGCTTCCAGAGTTGTATAATGTGGGGTATGGTCTGGTCACTGCCCTTCTGGTCTGTATTCTAATCTTTACCCAGGTAGAGACCCTGCTCCCTTACCACTGCAACCACTCTTTTTCACCTTGGAACTGTGACATGCAACTGGGTACTGGGGAATGAAACTGCCAAATGGCACCCAAATCTGTGCCCAGTACTAGCTCAGAGATCCACCTGAAATCTCTTTCTGACTGAGTGTTCAGCCTCCTTATCCTGGGCATCGGGTGCTCCTGGTGTTTTGGCTCCTGCCACCACCACCACTGCTTCTGCTGCCCCTGCCCACACCTCCAAGGTCCACATTTTCACCCTACTGTCAGTAGATCTCTCTTTCTCTCTTCCTAAATTTCCCTGGGCAAAAAAAAAAATGTTTCAACATGACATTTTGTTGGTTATCCTACTCAAAATTAGGTATGAGGAACTTTTAAAAAGTTGTTTAGAGAGGTAGTTTGAGAGAGCTTGGAAAAATTGTTGACTTCCCTCTTTCCTCTTCAGAATATAAGCTCCTTGAAGTCAGGGAGTGACTTTTGATCTTTATATCCTGAATACCTAACACAGTGCTGGGCTCCCAGAAGACATTTCATAAATCTTTATTGATTTATCTAGGCAGAAGGTTTGAGGAAAAGGTTCCTCAGGCAGTGGCTCTCTGATCCCAAGATGACTATCATTTCAAGGAAATCAAGCTGTTACCAATGAAAATCAGGAGAAAACTTTAATAATTTAAATCCAACCAGATTGTGCTGGTCAATTAACTTTAAAATATTCTGATTTCTAATGCTCTTCATGTGATTTAGGAATTTACTATTATCCATGCAAATATACTGTAAGTTCAACATGAATCAATAGTCTTACATGGCAGCTATTTACTCAATATTCATTAATTCTGTCAATCATTACACATTCATTAAGAACCTACTGTGTGCAGAGGCTCTCCTTGGCCACTTGGGGAGATTAAAAAGTTCTAATAAAAAGCAGTCCCTGTCTAGTAGGAATAATGGAATTATAAAAAAAAAACCCACCTAATTTATTATTATCCTGCTTTAATAAAAATGTCACAAATGAAATAAGAGTTCTACTATACTTGTCCTGCTGAATCCATATCTGTTCAATTATGGGCAACAAGGTAAATATTTAGGAAGGGGATCAACTAAGGCCCAGAGAAAGAGGTTAATGGACTTGCCCTGGGAGTCCAGTTAGTAAATATATGAGATAGGATTTAAATCTAGGTGTTTTGGATTCAAGGCCAACCCTCTATCCACCACCTCACACTAGGTTGCCTCTCTAAACAACCGGCAAGGACCTCCCCAAGGAACTATGTTGACAGAGAGGCTTCTTTTTTTCTGTCCCTTAATCTACCATGTTTTCTATTTTTCTACCTATTTCTCTACCTTTGATCCTGCTCTTCCTCTCACTTAAAAAATATCTTCCCTCCTCAGAGGAATGGGTAGTAATGGCAAGGTCTAAGCGATTAAAAGAGGCCTAGGGATACAGTGTGTTTCCAGGCCTACATGATTAATAGATCCAAAGGAGTAGCTCTTCCTTTGCAGGCACCATGATTGAGGACTCGCTGCTTCCATTAACTTTGACTAATAGGTGATCATTTCATAATGACTTGACTTTCACTCATGCACTGCAAATATTGGTGGAAGAGAAGTTTGTTCAGGTGCTCCTCAAATGTACACATTTGGATCTCAGTGCTGGAGGATTTGAAGCTGAAACTTAATAGCTTAGGCAAGGATTTCCCCTCAAGAAACCTCCAGGATTTCAAGACTCCAAATTAAGGCAGTTTAAAGAAATAACCCAATGTAGGGAGGGAGGCAGCAGTCACAACTGAGCCCCAGACTTTTCTCCGTGGCAGTCTCCTCACTCTATAGCAGGGGTTCTTAACCTGAGGACTGTGAACTTGCTTTTAAAAAAAAAATTTGATAGCTATATCAGATAATTGGGTTTTTTTGTAATCTTATTTATTTTATGAGTTTAAAGCATGCTCCTGAGAAAGGGTCCACAGGCTTTACTAGACTGCCTAGTAAAGGGGTCTATGATACACAAAGGGGTTAAGAACCCCTGCTTTGTGTTATGTCTTCATTCTGGAACAACCTGGTTGGTGCCCCTTTGGTCTTTGCTGCCACCTGTTTTTGGCCGGCCTTTAGGGCATGCAGATGCCTTAACTCCCTTGACTGAACAAGACTGAAAACATTGTTCTTTTCCTTAATAGTAGACATTGTAAAAAAGTTTATGGGAGAATTAATGAGAAAAGTTGGGTATATGGGATATTACAGGATATTCACACCTTCGATGTGAGGGCTTTGCTGAGCCCTCTTCAGGGATGCTCATTCACCGTTGATGTTCACCTTTCATCCAACTCTCACCTGTGGTGCCAAAAAGCTACACAGCATATGTAACAGCTGTACCCCAATAAAACTGCCTCAGCAGATCAATTAAATAAGTTAAATTAAATAACTGACAGGCCTCAAACTTGTTGGTAAGGTAGGGGGATGCCTACCCCAAGCATGTGAAGACTTCCCCTGGCAGAATGAGCAGATGAGAACAACTTGTTCAAACATGAAGGTGACTGAAGCAGGCTCTGTGGAGTGCTTAGACTTGGTCAGATATCAGATGCCAAGATTATCCACTGTATCTTAGGCCATCTCCAGTCATCTTGACATTTGTCTTAACTGGACTTCTATGACTACAGAAGACAGAGTGAGGCTGCTGACTTTGTGCAACTCTAACTCACTTAAATCCAACTCACTCCCAAGTCAAGACATTACCCACGATGTCATTGGTCTTCTTCAAAATTGCAGGATGTACAACAATGGGGAAATAATGGGAAAATGGGAAAATATAATCAGGCGTAAAAGTTTAAAATGTTTGGGTTTATGGTAACGTCAAAATGTTCTTCTGCTTAACCACCTCTGACTTTTTTTTGTAGAATCCCAGACCAACATCCTTTCTTATCGATTGTGGGCTTACCTTTGTTATTCTTACTTCCTCACCTGCTGTGCCTCCTCTCTGGGTCTAAAGGGCAACCACATTTCCATCATTCTATATTCCCTCCCCTCCTCTATCTACCAGTCGGGGAAAAGGATCTCTAAGTTGTAGGTGAATTTTAGGATTCGAGTATGTCCTGTCATTTCCTCCCAAGGGTGTATATAATATATCAGACAGCCTGGCAGAAGTCCAAGTGTTCTTCATCCCATCTTTTCTTTGGGTAGAGCAAAGAGGAATAAAGGCAGAAGAGCCACAAATTAAGAACAACCCTTGCTTTACAATCTCATCTACTGGGAAATGGGGCCAAGGCATGTTATGAGAGGACTTCATGGATTACCTTGAATAAGAGGCAGGAGCTGATATAGTCCTTGTTTACCCCCTCCTGACTGTCCCAGTGAAAGACTCATTTGATATCCTCAAAGCTGACATGGGTTATTCCCATACTATCAGGCTCATTCTGTAATACTCTTAGAAAGAATAGGCCTTTGCTCCCCTGTTCTCAGAAATAATAATAGTTATTATTATTATTGCTGTTATACATTATTGTTACTATTACTAGCATTTATATAGTACTTTAAGGTTTGCAAAATATTTAAATGTATTAACTCATCTCAGATCATCCTGGTTAGTTCTCTCTTGGTTTTTGTGGCCACCTGTCCTTGCCTGGGCTTTAGGGCATTCAGATGTCTCTACTCTCTCGACCTAAATAAGACTGAAAACATTGTTTTTTCCGTAATGGTAGGTGAGATTTCATGACTCTGTGATTGCATGTCATCATCCTCATCCTTATCCTCCTCATTATCCTCTTCTTCTTCATCATCATCATCCACAGAGGAGGGGACAATAATGGGTATAGCCTCAGTACTAAAGAGCATAGTCCTCAACCTCTGCCAGGATCTGGGGTGACCATTAGCCCCAAGAGAGGAATGCCACAGTCACAGTAGCATAGGGTGGGTGACTTTCAGGTGGGTGGTCATGTAGCAATGTAGGTAGACCATGCATTGAGCCACAGAAGTAATAGTTTTGTTCGGGGGTCAGCACCAGGAAAGAAGCATGTGCCCCCTGCTTGTCAGCATCCTTGCACAAAGCCTCTTTCAACCCTGTGCTAATCACAGCTCTGGCCTTAGATAAGGTTTGAAAAAAATATTTGGTCTCCCTTCCTCACCTTGATCTCCCTCCTCCCCAACCCCATCCAACCTCTGGCCCCACTGGTGTTATTATTTGGGAAGCTTTGAGCATTATGACACTTGAAACTTGACTTTTCACAAAATAAATTCCTGGGGACCGTGGAAGGTAGGATTTTCTGACATTAAAATATATACACTTCTAAAAAGTCATGTAAAATGCCCCTTTTTATCCCCATCCCCGCCCACACCCCCGGCAGCTGCCGGCCTTCTCTCCACAGTCCCAGCTCCAGCTCTGGTTCACCCTGGCAGACTGTGTTTGCTGGGAGCTCCTGCTATTTTAGCTTTTGGCCTCTCTCTCCCCTTATCTTCCTCCCTCCCATTGCTCATTTGTTTTCAGCAGCTTCTCATTTCCCTCTGTTGGTTTAGTCTTAGCCCCAGACCCTGTCCAATATTTGTCTCCCTGCCTTGGCTATTTGCTCTCATTTCCATATGTTTAACATACATATTAGCTGCCTCCTCAGCCTGTCCTGTAGCTGCCATCACTTCTCTCCTAAGGGGCTGGGCCCCAGAGTCACAAGGTGCCCCGATCCCTGGCTACCCTTCTCACATCCTAATCAAAAGGGTATTTGAAAGCAGGAGTCCAGAGAAGCTCTTTCATCCATCTAACACAGGTGGTGAGGCCTGTTTGCCAGATGTTTCTAGCCTTTCTTCTCTTCTCCCCCCTTCTCCCTAGAGTTTCTCTAGGAAACTTAGTATTGATTGGTAGTTATTTAAGATCTATAATTGCCCTCTCATTTAAGACCCAAAGGACTATCCAATTAAAAGTCTTAAGCCTAGACTTTATAATCATTCCTGAGGTGTGCTCTTGCTGTCCTTTCTGCCCATATCATCTGCTTTACCCCAGGCCATGCTCTAGAGCCCATCTGTACAAACCTGTCTATTGTCCCCTCTGTGCTTCTCTTCTCTAAGACTTGGCACATGACGTTCTTGCCAATGAGAATTCCCTCCTGCCACTATGCTAAACCCCATCCCTCCCTTTAAAGCATTTCTTAGTACATACTTTTTCCGAGAAGCTTTCCTTACTAACCACTAGCTTCCGGCATCCTAACTACTCTAGAATTGTTACCTCTTTGTATTGGGGCAAAGCAGTTCAAAATTTCAAATTATGCTGTGATTCCCCACCACCACCCTTATTGGACTGTATCTGCAATTCTAATGGATGCCACTAGGTCATGGTTTTGATTTGTTTCCTTAATCTCATCAGCTAAATTTATGTCCTATTCACCATCACTCTTAGTCATGATGTCTCAGACATAAAAAAAAAAAATCACAGGTTTCTGTACCAAAACTATTTCTTTTCCCACGAAAATATAACTTTACTAGAACAAGAAAATACATTTTGATGAAAGTTCACTTTTTTTGTTGTTCCATCTTGTCTGATTCTTTGTGACCCCATTGGGGGTTTTCTTGGCAAAGATACTGGAGTAGTTTGTCATTTCATTTTCCAGTTCATTTGACAGATGAGGATATTGAAGCAAACATGGTTAGATGATTTGTCCAGGGTCACACAGCTAGTAAGTGTCTGAGGCAGGATTTGAACTCACAAAGATGAGTCTGGCCCTCTATGCACTGAGGCACCTAACTGTCCTTCCCCCCAACATCACTTATAGTCCATAATATATTAACATTAAGAGGAAATATCATTTGAAACCTATTTAAAGAAATGGAACTACCAAGGAAGAAAATGAGGGCCTTCTGACAGTATGGTATAGGGGACAGAACACTAGATTTGAACCTTGAGTTCAAATAAGACCCTGTATTGCCTTGGGTAAGTCATTTGACCATTCTGTGACTCATTTTCTTTTTTTTTTTTTTTTTTGCTTTTTGGTGAGGTAATTGGGGTTAAGTGATTTTCCCAGGGTCACACAGCTAGTAAGTATCAAGTGTCTGAGGCTGGATTTGAACATAGGTCCTCCTGACTCCAAGGCAGGAGCTCTATCCACTGTGCCACCTAGCTGTTTCCCCCATTCTACTTGATTGTAAAATGTTAAAGAATCAAAATAAGTAATTTTAAGATCTTTCCAATTCTAAATCTGTGATAATTTTTAATTATACACTGTTTATCTCTTAGTTTAATTAGAATCTACATAAAAACTTCAAGCCACAGAAAAGTATCCCTAGTATGACCTATTCATAGACTA
The DNA here is from genome assembly GCF_003287225.1 of Phascolarctos cinereus. Lineage (NCBI taxonomy): Eukaryota > Metazoa > Chordata > Mammalia > Diprotodontia > Phascolarctidae > Phascolarctos > Phascolarctos cinereus. The sequence continues at coordinate 139,414,225 of NW_027555625.1, forward strand.
TTGGACAAGATTATATTTTCTAAGCATCCCCAGTTCCTTCAACCATCCCCCAGGTGCTATGACATTGAGTTTCCTCAATGGTCAAAGTTGAAAATGGCATTACTAATTACACAGCTGCTAGTATATCCAAGGACAATCACCCTCTCCTTTCTACCCCGAGGACTGAAGCTGCCTGTTTGTTGGTCAGCAGCTACAGGGTTTGTGTCCATCTGTAGTACTGCCTCTGTTCCTCTGTGAAAGATGAGGTTAAAACACAAATCCCCTTCCCTTCACCCAAGTTGCCACTGCTTTCCCGTAACCTTGGTCTGAACACAGGCTGTTTTTTGCCATTTCATACTGGATTCATGACGACTTGGCAATATCCCAAGAAAGCCAGAAGGAGTTTCCTGAGATCAAAGGATCTGAGGCTTTTAGAGCTAGAAGGAATTATAGAAGGGATACACTACAACCTCACCATTCTACAGAAAAAGAAACTGAGGCTTATAGAAGTGAAGTCACTTAGCCAGTGAAGCTACCCATGGACCGGAGTTAGGATGGTCCCAGTGGGCAAAAGTTCAATGGATCCAGTGCTGATTTCTATGGAATAATATGGAAGTCTAGTGTCATTACTGACACATATTAATGCCGCTTGAAATGATTGAATCTCATATAGGGATTATGGACTTCCTTCAGGGATGAGGTTGCATTTACTTAGAGCAATATCTGGGAAATACCCTTCCTCCCCAAAACAGAGATTTATCTCCATATGTATGTACTGTTGTTGTTGTTTTAGCTATTCAATTGTGTCTGACTTTTTATGACCTCGTGAATTATTTTCTCCATGGGGTTTTCGAGGCAGAGATTCTGGAGTGATTTGTCATTTCCTTCTCTGGTGGATCATCTTTTATCAGAGCTCTCTACTATGACCTGTCCATCTTAGGTAATCCTGTACAGGATGGCTCATAGTTTCACTGAGCTATGTAAGCCACTCCTCCATGACAAGGCAGTGATCTAGGAGGGGTTTATGTATGTGTGTATACACACTCATATATGTGTTTAGATAAATGTATTTGTATACATGTGTATATATGTATTTATATGTGTGTGTGTGTTCAGCTGTATACATATGTGGCTATATATCAATACATATGCAAGAAATATATACATGCATATATGCATATGTGTACATGTGTATATATGCATACACACATATAACATATACACACATGCTCACATAACACATACACACAGACACATACACACACACACTCCAAATGTCAGGAAATTCCTTTACATCAGCTCCAGTGACAGAAGTCTGGGAGAATTTCTCAGGAAACACGTGTTGTATGCTATTCTTAGCATCCTGTAGTAGAAAATCTCTGGACTGGGATTCAATAGCTCAGGGTCATAGTTTTGGTCTGCCCCTACCTCACAATTTGACCTTGTACCAGTCACTCATCCTCTGTCTCAGTTCAGTTAAATGTAAAATGAAGATGATAAATCCTTTTCTATCTACCTTTCAATTAAGGCTCAATTAAGATTTTATGTGTGTATGTATACACACATATATATACATGTATGTCATTCATAGATAGGTGGATGAATAGATAGATAGATAGATAGATAGATAGATAGATAGATAGATAGATAGATAGATAGTTTGGGCAAAATGCTTTCCAAACATAGGGCGTTATGCTCCCATAATCTGACGTTTGAGGGTGGCCCTGCTTTGAGGGTGACTCAGTATTGCAAGGTGCAAATGACTCTGGAAAATCTGGGCCTTCTCCCCAGTAGCCATTTATACCTGCCAGATGTACAATTCCCCGAAAGCTTCTCCCCCTATCTATTCTATGACGTAGCACAGAATTATCATTCCCATTTTAACAGCAGAGGGATCTGAAGCCCACAGAGGCCCAAGTAAGTTTCCCAAGGACACACGATGATTCAAAGGCCTGTACAAAACCCGGACTTCCAGTTTTCATTGGATCATAAAGCCAGAGTCTAAACTTAGTCATTTTATAGCAGAGGGAATGAGGTCCAGGGAGCATCGCAGTACATAGAATATGAGCCAAGTGTGCCAATGCTGTGGAGAAGCATTTCGTTGACCCTTCCCCGAGGGAATCCAACACCAGCACTCCTTGATAGGAAGGAGGAGAGCTAATGGGGATGCTTCCCCAGAGTGTGACAGAATACCTAGCCTAGGCTAAATGCATATCTATACAGGAAGGTTTTGCATCTTGTCTCAGGTAGTGTCAGGATATCTCCGAGATCCTTCATCTCCCTTTCCTTTTTTTTTTTTTTGGGTGTGAGAGACAGTAGGGACGGGCTCTCCAACCATCCAAGATCCCCACTGGAGGACTTGCTGATGCACTCCCACCCGCCTCCCATCCTTTTCAGACAAGCTGCAATGACAGGGTTTTCTTCCCTCCCCCCCTACCCCCCCCGCACATTTTCCCCCTTTTGCCAAGCATAATATACAAAGAAAGAATCAAAAATCGATAATTTAAAAAAAAAACAATAAAAGAGAAGACAAACCAGACAGTCAGTGAGACTGCAGTTTAAATTAGAATACAGTGGTTTAATGCTCCCTAAAACCAGCCTATTGTTTCTTATCAGATTTCCCCTTGATCGAGCAATTGTGAAGCCAGCCTGTCCCGAGGAATGAGTTGTCATTCCGCTGGATGAACAAACACCATTGATTTTAATGTGCGAGAGGAAAACACACAGTGCCCAACATCTCCTGGCCCCTCGCTCCGCACCCGGGCTGGTCACTGCCACCGCTCAGTGGAAAATAAACGCCCCATTTTGTTAAGTCTCCATGCGGAAAGCAATTAAGCAAGAGGGGCTGGCGAGGCTTCTGCAAGGAGGGCCGGGAAGGTAGCCAGGCCTGGGGTAACGGAAGCTTCTTCTAATGCGCTGTGAGCAAACAGCCGGAAAAGAGGCCCTAATCACAGGGAATATGCTGAGCAATGGAAAAGGCTCGATGGAGGCTCCCAAGAAAAGGGCGGGATTTGGAGAGGACAAGTGCATCCCAGGGTATAGGAGTCTGGGAAGGGCTACTGGACTTGACTGAGCTGTCAGTGCGTAGGTCAGAGACAGCAGCGGTCCCGGGGAATCAGGGCGCATTCCGTGATTGGGGAAGTAAGACAGATAAACAAATGTGGATTTGGGCAGCACATAAGTCAGAGGGCAGGTAATCAGAAGAAATCAAGGACCATAGTATCGTAGATTTACAACTGGGCAGCTCCTGTGCGATCTAGTCCAACTCTTAATTTTATAGTGGAGGAAACCGAGACCCAGAAAAGTTAAGTGATTTGCTTAAGATCACACTAACAGTATGTGGCAAGGGCTAGATTTGAACTCAGTTCCTCTGACTCTAGATCAGCCAGCACACTGCACAAAAGAGCTAGATATCAGCTAGATATCAGCTAGATAGCCAAAGTAACTGTAGAAAAAAAAATTTAAAAACACCCAAATCCCATAAAATTAAAAAAAAAATAATGAACTTAACATTTGTTCAGTGTTTTCCATCAGCAAGTTTCCATGATATGCCAAATCCTTACCCTTTCCTTAATGCTTGGACAAACCCAGCTGTTTGCCAAACAGAAAATGATAGCCCTGGGCAGGAGCTATCCACAGCTGAAGTTCGTTCAGAACAAGGACAGGCTACAGCCTCAAACGCAGGCTCTCAACAGAATCTCGTTGGAAGCTGAAAACTGTTTGTACTCTCATTTTCTTGAAATCTTGCCCAACCTTGTATACCATTCTCATGTTTGATCCCTTGAATTTATGGTGTAATGAAATATCTGCTGGATTTTGAACCAGAGGATCCAGTTTCAAATTACAGCTAGGCCAATTAATAGCTGTGTGATCTAAGACAAGTCATTTAACTTCATTGCCCCTCAGTTTCCTCATCTATAGAAGGAGAGAGATGGGCTAGATGACCAGTAAGTTCCCTCCCAGCTCTAACAGGATCTTTTGAATCCATAATGTCACCTTGCTGACTTATACTTCTGGATCTCTGCCCTGGTTCCTCTTTGTGCCCTGGTGCTTTCTATCCTGCCTCAGCTATCTGCTAAATGGCCCTTTTTGGTTTTGCCTATGAACTACCCAAGACACCCCATCAGGCCACCCTGTCCAGACCATGCCAGGGAGAGCTGCAGGGACAGGACCAGGGGCAACCTCAAGGACTTACTGCCATCTGGTAGACATATTGAGGTGGGCCAAGCAAGAGAATGGGAGAATAGCACTAGCAGGACCTTAATACTTTGTTTAATTATTTTTGTTTGTTTTGCTCTTTTGAGACTGGGTCTCCCTATTACGCCCAGGCTAGAAGTGCAGGGGACACTTGCATCTCACTGCTGATTGTCATTAAAGATTTGACCTGCTTCATTTTTATGACCTAGGCCAATTTGCTCCTTCTTAGGCATCCTGGTGGCCTCTATTAGAAACCAGACCTAGCCCTACTGCAGCTCAGAACCCCTGAGCTCAAGAGATCCCCCAGCCTCAGACTCCCCAGTAGTAGAAATTACTAGCATGTGCCACTACACCCCACTACTGAGCATGTTATTATCAACTTAGCTGATTCTATGTTGCTCTCACCCAGGAGAGGGCCAACCTTGAGTGATCCTGGCAGCTGGAAGACTGCTCATATTACATACCAGCTTCTGGTTGATTGGCTAGTGAATGCAGGAGTGAGGAGGCAGCAAGGGTACTAAATACCAGAGCTTCTCACTCCCTGTGATGTCATTTTTGGTAACTTTCTCTTGCTACCACCCAAAATTTTAAGGGTTTCTCTTCCCCAGAAAACCATGAACTTGGACTTCTGCGTTTTCTTTTATTTATATTCTGCAGTAGCGCTGGCTTAGCACACTCAGTCAACTGGTGAGGGTACAAAAGGTTTTGCATGGGAGAAAATCTCAGAACACTAACTATGTATTATTTCAAGGCTCCATGATCTCATCTGTATGGGTTTTCCTTTCATAATACAGATCATAACCTTGCTATATTTTAGTACATAGATTCTAGACCCAAAAAAATCATCACCTGATTCCCAGGTAAAATGCCAGTGTCTGTAAAAGTCCAGCTTTCTGGTAGTGGGATTCAACACAGTTCATTCCTAAGCCTATACTGAAAACCTTTCCAGCTTGGTAGGATTTACCAGAACTTGTGTTTAGCCTGCATAGCCAGGGTCACCTCCAAAAACACGATAAGCCATCAGAGCAGGAGGATGGAGGAGAGAGAACTAATTACATAAAGGTAAGCACATGGCAAGGAGGGACAGAGTCTCTATTCCTGAATCAAGCTTGACCCCTTTTATTGCATGATGAGCTTTTCAGTCATTTTCAATTTTGCTTCCTCCTTCCCTCTTCTAAATCCAGCTTCTGGTCTTTTGTCTCAGCTTCTCTGCCCACTGAGGACACAGTCTCTTTTCTCTAATTTCTTCTGGTCAGATTCTGGGAATTTGCCCCTGGTGGGCATTCAACCTTACCACTACCACCATCTCAACCCCACCCTCACCCCCTGCTATCTGACAACACTCCCCTTTTCCAATCTGATTCAATACTACTTTTTAAACATGCTAAATAATTTAGCCAAATTGAACTATTATCATAATAACACAGATTTGGAGTTGGAAGAGTCCTTTCAGATAATCTAATCTAACCCTCTAATTTTATAGACTTGCCCAAGATAGCACAGGTAACAGATCTGGGTTTTGAACCCATATCTTTGTATTCCATATTGAGTGATTTTTTTTCACTGCACCACTTTACCTGCTTTCTGTCCCCTACAAATGCCACCCCCATATTCCTACTTTTGCTTATGCTATTCTGGATGTCTGGACTTCTTTCCTTTCTCCCCAATTTGTTGACTTTCTACCTGTCCTTTAAAAGCACAACAGAAATGCAACCTTCTGCATGAAACTTTCTGTATCCTCCCTAGTCAGTAATAACCTTTCTCCACCGTGATCTCACATAGTCCTTTGCACTGCTTTTGTGTACCTCTCAGGTACTATTTTATTGTACTTTAGGTCCATACTTGCAATTCTATTCATGTGGGGAACTCCTTTCTAAAGAAACTCCTTCTACCAAGGCAGGCCAACAATTGTCCTTCCACTTAGAGTCTTATCTACGGTATTGAGAGTAAAGTGACATATCTAGGATCATACAGTTATAGAGTATTTTAGAGATGGGACTTGAACAAAAGTTTTCTTGTCTCTGAGGTCTGCCCCCTTGAATCTGGCTTATTCACTATGCTAAGTTGCTTCCTCATATCTTATTTTGAGCGTGTCATCTCCTTTGACTAGATTGTGAGCTCTGGGAGGAATGGAACTGTATATTATTTAAACTTTCTTTCTTTCCCAACATCAAGCAAAATACTCTGTATGGAGTAAGTACTTGATAAATGAAATGAATTGTTGAAATGGATGAATTCAATTAAATTATTCTTGCATCTAGGCAGTTTACTCATATCCAATTGGTCTCTCATTCACAGAACTATCACTGAAATAATCAATTCGATTTAACAAATACTTGTTGAATATCTACTATATGACAGGCACTTTTCTAGCTACTAGGGATACAAGAGCAACATCAACAGGGCCCTGCTCTCAAGGAATTTACTTTATACTGGGTGAAAACAACATATAAACAAATACATATACAGTATATGAAATAGAGAGGAAAATACAGAGCAAAAATACAGAGTAGAGACAAAGTAATTTCATCTAGATGGGTAAAGGGAAAGCACCAACAAAAGGCAAGATCAGGGAAAGTCTTTTTTTATATGAAGTAGCACCTAAGTTGTTCTTGGAAGTGTTAAGGGACTGGTCTATTCCCAGATCCCCCAAGACAAAGGCACACATGTGGGAGATGCCAGGGCCCTGCTTCTTGGAGAGTATATCCTGTGGATGGCAACAGACTCTTTCCATTGCTTGCATAGCCAGAACTGTCTATGCCATTAAAATTACTAGAGTGGGACAATCCTTCTCCTTTCCCTCTCTTCTTCCTCTCTCTTTCTCCTTCTCCTCCATTCTTCTGTCCCTCTTTCTCTCCCCCCTTTCCTTTCCTACTCAATGGCATCATGTAACATTTGTAGAAGGACCTAAAGGTAGCTTCTCTTCCTCAGGTCCTGCAAAATCAATGGATGGAATCTCTTGTGTGAAAAAGCTCAATGGGGCCAGTGTAGCTGGATTCTACAGAGGGTGAGGAGAAGAAGAAAGTGTGAGAAGACTGGGAAGGTAGGAAAGCACCACATTGTGAAGAACTTTAAATGCTAAACATATGACTTTATATTTGATCCTGGAGGAAAAAGGAAGCCACTAGAGTTTATTGAATAGGGGACTGAATCATCAGAACTGTGTTTTAAGAAAATCTCTGGCAGCTGAGTGAGGTATGAGTTGGAATATGGACAGAAACTCGAGGCAAAGAGTCCAAGTAAAAAGGCCATTGTGAAAGTCTAAGCAAGGGTGGTGAAGGTATGTGCCAAGGCAATGACCATGTCATTGGCAAGAAGGGGATGTATAGGAGAGATGTAAAGATAAAAATGACAAGATTGTGTATTATCTTGTCAACTAGCAACTATAGCAGTCACATCCCACACATGGTGCTGATGAGATGGAACAGATGGGTGCTGGCTTCAGGTGCTGACATCATTGAGGAAGTGAGCTGGAGGTTGGGAGATGACAACAGTTAGAATCTAGACAGGGAAATATACTTGGATAGCATGAACCAGAAAGGAAGAGAGGGTACTGAGTGATTTTCAGTGGATCAAGGTTACATAATTGGCAGTAGACAATCTCCTTCTTCTGGTTCTGTGAGTCTGGAAACCACCACTAGAAAGGGTGGCACATTTAATAAGCTTTCAGGTTTCAGCTGATACAAGGAAGTAGAAGGGGATAAGAAAAGATGAAGGAGGAATGGGAGTTCTAAAGTGCCTGGAGGGCAGTATAGGATAAGGCCTGGGGAGAAGAAGACTAAATTGGGTAGGGATACTTTGAAGGGATCTTACAAAGTGGTTTTACATAACTGGGATTAGAGAAACAGGAGACTGGGATTTACTAGCCATAAAACAGAAGGACTATCAGGAAGGCAGGAACTGGTAGAATAGTAAATCAGGCTCAAGGAACTAATTAGAATGTAAATGTAGCAGTTTTCATATGTAGCTCATGCTCCGCTGCCACTCCCCTAACCAGAACTCATGCTGGTAGATTGGGGTCCACAGTGTCTTAGTTGACTATCATTCTCCTCAGGGTTTGGGGGAACAACCTTATACTGTCATCCATGAGCCCTACGCATTAATTATCACACATCCAGAGTCAGCTTTTAGAAAGGGTATTTGCTAAAGCAGTATAGTAAGAAGAAATGGCATCTCTCCAAACCGGGGATTCACTCTCCATGATCCAGCCACACAAAGATCCTGAGAATGACTTGGGCTTGAGAAGCAGAAGTGACGAGAAGTTAAGCTCACAGGTCCTAATTACTTGACATCCTTTTCACCCTTTGCAGAGTCTTCATAAAGTCTTCCTTAAGCAAGGCAGTCTGCTAGGCGTCAAAGGTCATCACCCATGTAAAAACCCGGAGCTCTTTTTCCTTGCTGTGTCTTGTTTGTACTCAGTTTATCTTTCAGCTCTTACTGTGTATGCTGCCACCAACCATTGTGGCTCCTGGGACCCTTCTCCTCTTCCTGAATCAAATTACCCTCATTTTTAATCTCCATTAAATTTGATTCAACAAACATTCTTTAATACTACGCGTAAGGTACAGGTGTTGGGGAGACAAAGATGAAAAATGGCATCAGACCTACTCTGACATTTGGCTTACAATCTAATAGGCAGCACGTAATCTCTACCCAAATAATCATGATAGAAGGTAGAATGTGATAGGGGCGAAAGGAGGGCTAAGTAAAGTGCTATGGGAAATTTGAGGATGAAAATATTACTTTCAGCTAAGGGAGTTGGGGGGGAGGACTCATGGAGAAGGTAGTGCCAGGATTGGACTTTGATGGAAATAAAGGACTTCTATTTCATTTTTATTTAAAAACCAACATTTATTAAGTATTTGCTATATGCCAGGAATTGAGGCTACAAACAGAAAGTGAAATAATCCCTGTCTTTAGAGAGGAAATGGAAAGGAAATGGAGGAGGAATGGATATGTATAAGTAAAAACAAAATACATACAAATTAATTTCCTAGGAGAGGGAGCGGGCACTGGAAAGATAGGGATGAATGGAATAGGGACATGGGAGGGAGGGGACTGACATAGATGAGTATGAGGGAGAAGAGTATGGTTGGCAGGTAAAAAAGCTTTAGCTCAGCTTCCGAGACTTTGTAATTGTTACTGGCTGGCCTCCATCTTTCATGGTCATGGACTCACCCCCATCCACCATTGTCCTTGGCTGATCCCTATCCACCATTGTCACTGGCTGGCCTCCATCCTCCATGGTCACTGGCTGACCCCCATCCACCATTGTCACTTTCTGGCCCCCATCTTCTATGGTTACTGACTCACCACCATCCACCACTTTCACTGGCTGGCCCCCATCCACCATTGTCCTTGCCTGGTCACCATCCACCACTGTCACTGTCTGGCCCCCATCCTCCATGGTCACTGGCTGGCTCCCATCCTCCATGGTCACCAGCTGACCCCCATCCTCCATTGTCATTAGCTGGCCCATGCTTCCTGGTCACTGGCTGGCTTCCACACTCGGCATGCTCTCCATCCTCAACTCTGCCTCCTAGCTTCCCTGGATTCTTTCAAGTCCCAGCTAAAACCTTACATTGTATAGAAAGCTTTTCCCAATCCCTTTTAATTCTAGTGCCTTCCCATTGTTGATTATTTCTTATTTATCCTATATGCAGCTTGTTTGTACATAGCTGTTTGCATGTTGTCTCCCCTATTAAACTGTGAGCTCCTTGAGGTCAGGAACTGGCTTTTGCTTTTCTTTGTATCCCCAGTGCTTATCACAGCATCTGTTACAAAGAAGGTATTTAATAATTGTATATTAACTGAATGACTGATTTGCTGGGGCAAATCAATAACAAAACCACAGCAATAACAACAGCTAGCATTTGTATAGCACCTGCTATGTACAAGAGTCTATGGTAAGTGCTTTACTAATATGATATCATTTGATTCTCATGACAGCCTTGGGAGGTATGCTATTATTATCCACATTGTATAATTGAGGTAACTGAGGTTAAATCACTAGCCCAGGGTCACACAGCTAGTAAGTGTCTGACTCTGGATTTGAACTCAGGTCCTCCTAATTCCAGGGCTGGTATTCCATCTGCTGTGCCACCTAGATGCCCCTCCTATGTCTTAATATGAGGGCTGTGAGCAAAGACATGGAGGCAGGAGAAGGTGGGATAAGAACAGTGACTACAGAGTTATATATGTAGAGTAGTCTGATTGTAATCTATAATGCATCAATTGGAGTAATTGGGAGTAAGGCTTGAAAGGTAGGTTAGAAGACCTTGAAGGACAGCATCAGTCAGCCAGCTAGTGAACAAACATTTATTAAGTGTCTGCTTATGTGCCAGGCACTGTGTTAAGTGGTGGAGATACAGACAGAGACAAAAAACAGCCCTTTTCTCAATGAGCTCACAGTCTAGTGGGTCAGGAGTTCATACTTTGGTATGAAATGGGGAGCCACTAAAGATTGTTTTAGTCCTTTTTAATGCAGATAAATGATCTGATCACAGGAATGTATTAGATGATTCAGACTGTGGTAGAATGGACTGATGGATTGGAGAGAATGAGAGGAGTAGGAAGACCGGTTAAAAGGATATTACAGTAGTCTTGGTCAGAACACACAAGGACCTGTAACAACTAGGCAAATGCCAGCTTTCACTGCTCATTCCTGATCCCCACAGCCTGCTGTCTCTGGAGGGTTCTTTCTCTGGCCCCAAGATGTGTATTGCATTGTTCTCTCTTTACGACTTCAGTATTCACAAAAGCCGCATGTCTATTTTGATTGTCCCTGTCTTCCAGACAGGATGTGTTTAAATACTCACATTTGAGGGTGGGAGAATTTTTTTTTCAAAACTGTCTAATTCTGCTGTACCCATCTATTTTTGAGAATTAAAACCCTAGAGACGGCCCTGAAAGATCATTTAATCTATCCCTCTGCCTTTAAGCTGACTTGAACCTAAATTACTATGGATGTGTAAGAATCTGTCTTACTCTTTTTAAATGTTTTATTGATGTCTTTTATTTGACTCCTATCTTTCACTCATCTCAGAAATCCAATTAGTTGCCAAATTTTGTAATTTCTTTATCTATAACATCTTTTACATATAGCCCCTTTTGTCTACTCACATAACTATCACCCTTACCTATCAGTCCTTATCAGGTCCTTATCAGCAGCTAGGTGGTTCAGTGGATAGAGTACTAGGCCTGGATTCAGGAACACCTGAGTTCAAGTCTAGCCTCAATCACTTCCTAACTTTGTGACCCTGGACAAGTCACTTAATCTCTGTCTGACTCAGGTACCACAGTTGTAAAATGGGGATATAAATAGCATCTAACTCACAACGTTGTTGTGAGGATCAAATGTGACAAAAATTAAAAAAACTTAGCAAAATGCTTGGCATGTAGTATGTGCTTAATAAATATTTTCTGCTTGCCTTCTTGCCTGCCTGTCTTCCTTCCTTCCTTCCTTCCTTCCTTTTCCTTCCTTCCTTCCTTCCTTCCTTCCTTCCTTCCTGTCATCTGGACTAATTCAAAAGCCAACTTGGGCAGTCTTAAGTTCCTCCCCACTTCAATCCATTCTATACACTGATGGTGAAGTGATGTTCTAAAGTCATGTCAACCCATTCCAGTGGCTCCCTGTTACCTCTGGAATCAAATATAAATTCTGTGTTTGGCATTTAAAGCTTTTCATTCTATGGTCCTTTCCTATCTTTCTAGTCTTTTAACACTTGGTGTAACAGCAGACATTCTGCTCTCCAGCTGTGCTGACCTACTTGCTGCCAGTCACACATAATACTCACTCTCCCTTCTCCATGCTTTTACCCTTGTCCTCCATCCCTGAAACACTTTCTCTCTCCTCACTTCCAACTCTTAGAATCTCTGGCATCCTTTAAAACTCAGCTCAAACTCAACATACTCCAGGAGACTTTTTCTGGTCCTGACAGCTGCTACCTTGAATCTACTCTGTATTTATTTGATGTATCTTGATTAACAGGAAAGTGTGAGGTGATGGTTTTACTCCACTTTAAGTAAGTAATAAAATCAATCAATTTCAATTATAGGTCTTAGATTAAGTGGAAAAAAGACCTTCAAATTGGAATAATGTTGCAATTATGGAATTGTGTTCTGATAGGATGAGGAAACTTGGCTGTGGCCCAAGGGTCCTCTATAAATAATCAAAGCAGTTGAAAAGATATTCATTTAAGAGGTGGGTGCAACTATAGCTTTCCAGTATATGTCTGAGGAATCCCCTGGGGTAAAAGAAGAAGCCTCAGCTTTAGCTTTGGCCATGTTTCTTCACCCCCACCCCCACCCCACACATTTACATACACCTGCATTTGAACATTAGAGGACCTTGCAAATTTCACAAGGTCCAGATGACCTTGGACTTTGCATCTTGCCATCAGTGTCCTAGCTACAGCTTAGATCAGCTGATGGTAGTGTCTGCATTGGGAGTTGAGGACAGAGATGAATGTGCATTTGCCAAACTTAAAAGGGAATTTCTTGAATACTCCACCTATAGGAGAAAAGAACTTCCATCTACCCGGGGTTGTGAGCTACTCTTTTGCTACATGCAGTCTTTAAGTTTGAGCCCACTTTCTCCTAAAACTCTATGTGTACTTCTGGTAGAGCATCACAGACTTTTTTCCCCCTACTTGTCAGAGCCGGGGAATGGAGTATATATTTTATACCAACTCTTCTTCTGGTACCATTTTGGTAAATACTCCTTTCTAAAAGCTACTTAAAATAAAAGTCATTCCACAATTGATAAATGGTCAAAGGATATGAACAGGCAGTTTTCAGAGGAAGAAATTAAAGCTATCTATAGTTACATAACAATTCTCTAAATCACCATTTATTAGAGAAATGCAAATCAAAACAACTCTGAGGTACTACCTCATACCTATCAAATTGGCTAATGTGACAGAAAAGGAAAATGATAAATGTTGGAGAAAATGTGGGAAAATTAGAGTACTAATACATTGTTGGTGGAGTTGTGAATTGATCCTACCATTCCGGAGAGCAATTGGGAACTATGCTATAAAATTGTGCGTACCCTTTGATCCAGCAATACCACTTCTAGTTCTGTAACCCGAAGAGATAATAAAAATGGGAAAAGGATTCACATGTACAAAAATATTTATAGCAGCTCTTTTTGTGGTGGCCAAGAACAGGAAATTGAAGGGATTGCCATCAGTTGGGAATGGCTGAACAAGTTGTGGTATATGAATGTAATAGAATATTATCATTCCACAAGAAATGATGAGCAGGCAGACTTCAGAAAAACCTGGAAAGACTTGCATGAACTGATGCTGAGTGAAGAGAGCAGAACCAGAAGAAACATTTTACACACTAACAGCAAGATTGTTCAATGACCAACTTTGCTAGACTTAGCTCTTCTCAGCAATGCAATGATCTTAGACAATTCCAGAAGACTCATGATGAAAAATAGTATCCACATCCAAAGAAAGAAATTTGAAGTCTGAATGCAGATCAAAGAATACTTTTTTATGGTTTTTTTCTTTCTCATGGTTTTTCCCTTTGTTTCTAATTCTTCTTTACAACATGACTAATATAGAAATATGTTTAATGTGATTATACATGTATGGCCTATATCAGATTACACACTGTCATGGGAAGGGGGAAGGGGAGGAGGGGGAGAAAATTTAAAACTCAGAATCTTATAAAAGGGAATGTTGAACATTAAAAATAAATAAATAAATCTTTAAAAATAAATATATAAATAAACACTACTTAAGGCTAGCTGACTAAATTGATTCCCAACTAATAATCTTGAGAGGAAGAATATCAGTAGGAGACAGAGTTTATGGCATTAGGGAATCACCCCTGATTCCTCAGGGGTACCCCTAAAGCTCCCAAAAGACAATGGAGCCAAGCTCAGGGAACTCAGTCCACTAGACCTTGTTGCCTGTTCCTTACAACATTAAGCAACAAATCAATTTCATCAGAGAGAGCATGCAACATTTTGAAACCATATCCCTCCATACCCCTACCCCACCCCCAACACACACTAGAAGTAGGAAAGTGTATTTTATCATCTATTCTCCTTAACTAATATCGATCATTGACTCTGCCTGACCTTTAAAGAACTCCACCCCTTGGGAACTCACTTAATTACTCTATATTTCAGTTTCCTCATCTGAAAAATATTCTTATTTGATCTTGATCACCTCTAAGATTTCTTCCAGCTCTAAGTCTGTGATCATAAGTTCTTAAATGGCAGAGACGTGAACCCAAGTTCTCTAAGTAAATATCATCTGTGTCCAGACACTATTGTTGCTGTTTGGAGTATCTGATACTTTATGTCTTGGGTTCATAGTGTGTTGAGAGGCTTCGTGTCAGGTAATTCTGTATGTCAGGATGATTTGTTTGTCACTGTTGGTTCCTAGAAAGCTCAACTACATTGTCTGAAATGGTGTTTCTATAAGGCCTTCCTTATGGTTGGTTGGCTTCAGTTTACCATGTGACTGTTGAACAAGTACCCATATCTGTCATCTATTCCTTGAACATACCAAGCCCAACACTTCAATTAACATCCATCTTCTTTGTACATAATTAGTCAGATGATGTCTCACCATTGGAATATGAGCTTCTTGAGAGAAGAAACTCTGTTTCTAACTTTTTTTTTGTATCACCAGTATTTAGCTCACTGCCCAGCACAAAGGAAGGAAGGAAGGAAGGAAGGAAGGAAGGAAGGAAGGAAGGAAGGAAGGAAGGAAGGAAGGAGGAAAGGAAGGAAGGAAGGAAGGAAGGGAGGAAGGAAGGGAGGGAGGAAGGGAGGGAGGGAGTGAGGAAAGAAAAGGAAAGGGAAGGAAGGGAAAGGAATGGAGGGGAGAGGAAAAGAGAGGAGAGAAGAATGGAAGGAAAGGAGGGAAGGTAGAAAGGAGGGGGAGAAGGGAGAAAGAGAAGGAAGAAGGGAGGGAGGGAGGGAGGGAGGCACTGGCAACTAGGGAACAAAAAAGGCCTGTTGCATAAATTGGAATTTGAGCTAAGTCTACTTCACATTATCTTAAATGAGGTAATGCTTGCAAAAATCACTTAGCACACTGCCAGGAAAATAGAAGGCACTATATAAATGATTATTCCCTTCCCCCTTCCCTGTTATACCTTGAGATATTAGCTAGCAAAGCTATGAAACATTACAATTAGCATGGCATCTTAAAACTAAGCTTTTGTTGCTGAAAACTGTGTAAGCATGTCTCTTATAAAAGAAAAAAAGACCTCTTATATTTATACACTTAAAGATTTGTCAACAGGCTTTTCTGACCTGTTTAAAATCTTGCAAACAAAGAAGTTTTGAGCCATTTGTTAAAAGTATAAACATACCAATCACCTGGTTCGTTAGCAAGGACAATTGTTTGATGTGAAGGAAGCTAGGTAGTTACTATCCAAATTTCAGCAAAAATAGTTGCATAATTGGTGAATGGGATTATCCAGTAAACTCAGCCATCCATGCATGATTTTTCCTTTTGCATACATCAATCTTTGTGAGGAGGCTTCAGCCATGACAGCTGTTAAAAGTAAGGCAAAATAAATTGAATTTACAATGGATCTTCATATCACTATATCAAAAAAGTGTTAAACAAATATTTTAAAAAATAATGAAGCATTTTTAATCACTTGGCTCATTGTAATTACAATTATTAATAATATACTTAACATTATAAAAATATACAGTAATCATTAATATTTCCTAGTGAATAATATAATTGAAACATATATCATTAATAATATTTTGTAGTGAGAGCAAAAGGGGTTTTGTATCATTAATAAATAAAATAAAAATATTGCAAAATGTTACTTCTTTCATCTTTATCTCATTCTTTTTAAATACATATTTATCTGTTGTGTATTTTATAATTTACATAATAGGTAGGTACAGTAGCCTGGATGTAAGGGAGGAGTTGCCCATGTAATTTATGTATAAGCACATCCAATTTGGTTGTGTAAATAAGGTTCATGGGAAGGAATCTTTTACAGAGCATGCTCAACTTTATCTATTTATTTATTTGTCCATTTCCTTCTTTCTTTCTTTCTTTCTTTCTTTCTTTCTTTCTTTCTTTCTTTCTTTCTTTCTTTCTTTCTTTTTCCTGATGATGTGAATGATCAAAAAAAGTTTGAAGACTTCTGGCATAGAGAATGAGTTGAAGAAGGGTAAGCCATGAGGGCATGTTTGGTATCTTTGGCCTGAAAGAGAATACTGGCTAACGTCCAAGTTCTGAGTTTACTCTAGGCAGAATGGGCACATCAATAGAATTGTCCTCCCAAGGAGCAAAGCTTCCTGATGCTGAAATCTTTCCTGATCCTCATGGTTTCTGAGCTTTTCTTCTATTTTCTATGCATAGATGTTCTTCCCATAGAATGTAAGTTGCTCCAGAACAGGAACTATTCCATTTTTTAAATCTTTTTATCCCAAGTGTTTAGTGCATAATAGGTGCTTAATAAAGACTTGTTGATTGATTTTTCAGTCCTATTGTATGGGAACCTCACTCAGCCTGTCTACAAGATAAAGATCCCACTTTATGTTCCACCACCATAATAACCATGACAATTTCTACTTCCTGAACCTGATGGATCAATTTGGAATCCAGATTTAGTTAAAGTACAGTAGCAAAAGAAACAGATGTGCTCTTTGGTCTCATATCCAATGGCCTATTTGACCCAACAATTACTGACGTCCTTTGGAAAAACCCAGAAGGTGGTTATTATATACTATTCTCTCAGCTCCATAAACTTGGTAATCCAGTAGTTGAATTGATACTTTATTTCCTTTATCACCACCAACCATACAATCTTGTATAGATACTAAGGTGTTGCATTAACTCTTTGATGCAGAAGATGAGTATCCTCACAAACTGAAGCATATAGGGCACAATGTTTCAGTAGTATTGGTGTGTTTCTGTGTTTCTGAGTTTCTGTTGACAGAGAGCCAAACCAGAGCATTCTGAAGTCATGGGACAAGGCTGACTGAGCAGGCAATGCTGGTGTTGAAGTCTATAATGACCATGTTTTGGTTCTGGTAGCTGTGGTAGCTGGGCTTCTGCCCAGGAGATGAAGATTGCAAAAAAAGAAATATACCAGAGATACAGCCAAAACTAAGATAGATTCAGAGCTAAGGAATTAGAGAGCTCTCTATGATAGTTCTGAAATTCATGCTTTGTCCACATTTTGCATGAATTGTCCCAAAGAAGTTGTTATTTCCTTATTTACCACCTTGGAGGGTACAGGAGACTATACTCATTTGGAGATGTGGGCCAATGAGGAGGATTTTGTTGCCTTAACACTTTCCTGTGTGTTACATTGCTATTTAGTGTTAATTAAATACTTCATTATTTGATTTACGGTTTTTGATTGGCAAAGGAGGAAAAAATGCATTGAATGAGGACATGATGTGATGTTTTCGTGTAATTGATTTCCCAAAACACTCCACACTGTACCTAGAAAGTAGCTTACCAACCTCAGAGCCAGAGTATGATGCTGTTACATGATGAAAAAGAGTAGGGAATTATGCCCTTTAGCACCATCATCATTGGAAATCATTTCCCTCTCCTTCTGATTTCCAATTTACTGGGTAAGCTATTGTCAGCTATGGTATACAAGAAACTTAACCTTTGTGGAAAAGGCACTGAGAGGGGAGAGAAAAAAAAAAGTCATACACTGTGGCTAAGATTGTCCCCAACAATGTTTTGTGTGTCTCAGACAAGAGACAACCTAGAGTGGACATGATACCTATCTTGAAGTCTTTGAGGAAGCTGTCATGTCAAAAAGAGATTAGACTTGCTCTAGTTGGCCTGAGAGGCAGAACTAAGAAAGAAGCAAATTTTGACTCAGTAAAAGGAAAAAACATTCTAGCCATTTAAAAAGTCTAAGCCAGAAGTAAAGGTTCTACAGGTGCAGAAGTTTATATACATTAGATTTGTTCTATGTAGTGATTTCTTTTGCCAATTTTTTCTTATTATTGTTAAAAAATTCTTTGTTATGGTGGATGACTCTCTGGGAGAGGAGAGGGAAAAATTAGAGGTTAGGGGAGGCAACCTACGCAATGTAATTATATATGAATTTAAATCAAGTTTTAATGCCTACAGGTGGCATAAGCTGCATTGATAGATAATGAGCTCTCCCTGTTTTACAAAAACTACTGGGAACACTAGAAAATAGTCTCATAGAAATTAGGGTATAGACAACATCTCGCACAATATTCCATGATAACTTACAAATGGGTATATGATTTAGACATTAAGGGTAACATCATAAGCAAATTAGAAGAGTATGGAAGGAATTACCTATCAGATCTATGGACAGGATAAGAGTTCATAAACACACAAGAAACAGAGAGGTTCACAAGAGTTAAATGGATAATTTCAATTCCATGAAATTAAACAAGTTTTTGCACAAACAAAACCAATGCAGCTAAAATTAGAGGAAACGGAAATTGGGAGAAAAAAGTATTCGCAGCAAATTTCTCTGATAAAGATCTCATTTTTAAGATATATAGGAAACCGAGCCAGATTTATAAAGACAAGAACCATTCCTCAATTGATAAATGGCCAAAGAATATGAATAGGCAGTTTTTGGTGGAAGAAATCCAAGCTATCAATAGCCACATGAAAAAATGCTCAAAATCATTAATAATTAGAGGAATTCAATTAAAACTCTCTGAGGTACCACCTCATATTCATTAGATTGGCTAAGTTGACAAAAAAGGAAATGGAAAACTTTAGGAGGGCTGTGAGAAAACAAGTACTTGGATGCACTATTGTTAAAGTGGTAAACTAGTTCAAACATTCTGGAACCAATTTGGAACTATGCCCAAAAATACTATTAAAGTGTGCTTACTCTTTGAACCAGTAATACTGCTTCTAGGTCTACATGCTAAAGAGATCAAAGAAAAGGGGAAAGGACCAACATGTACAAACATATTTGGAGCAGTTCATTTTTGTGGTAGCAAAGAATTGGAAACTGAGGGGGTGTCTATCCATTAGAGAATGGATGAACAAGCATATGGAATGTGATGAAATACTATTGTTCTGTAGGAAATGATGAAGGAGATGGTTTCAGAGAAGGCCAGGAAGACCTGTATGAATTAATACAAAGTGAAGTGAAGAGGAAGGGGAGGGAGCATTTATTAAGTGTCTACTAGATGTCAGGCTCTGTGCTAAGCACTTTTTACAAATATTATTTCATTTGATCTTCACAACAGCCTTGTGAAGTAGGTGCTATTATGATCTCCATTTAAGAGTTGAGGAAACTGAGCAAACCGAGATTAAGTGACTTGTTCTCCACTCTCCTCTTTCCCTCCTCCTTGTCCTTTCTCTCTTCTCCTTCCTTTCTCCCCTTTCTAGCTAGTAAGTATCTAAAGCCATTCTTGAACTCGTCTGCCTGACTCCAGCCCAAAACTCTATCCAATACAGTAATAACAATATTGTAAAAGTAATCAACTTTGAAAGACTTAAGAGCTTCAATCAACACAATAACCAACCAGTTTCAAAGGACTCATGATGAAAAAAAATCTCCAAATAGAGAGCTGATGGACTCAGAGTATAAACTGAAGCATATTTTCATTTCTTTCTTTTTCTTTGTTTCTTTTCTTTTTATTTTCTTCAGATATGGCTAATGTGGGCATCTGTGTTGCGTGATTATACATATTTTTAGTGAATACATATTTCTAATGGATTCTAAATGCCTTTGCAATATGTGGGGGAGGGGGAAGAACTGAAAATAAAATAAAATAGAATTAATATAAAAAATATGTAATATGTTCACAGTTACTGAAGGGCTTCAAGAAGAAGTTGGATTATCATTTATTGAGGATATTATAGAGGGGATTTCTGCTCAGTCAGGGGTTAGTCTAGATGACTCCTGAAGTCCCTTGCAACTACAATTCAATGATTCTAAAACTAGGAAGGGAAGTGACCAGATTTCATTTTGTATGTTCCATAGATATTTCCCCATGATACCATTGACTTAGGTAATGTAAACACAATCTTCAAGCACTTCAAGATTACATCCTGAGAGACCAATTAGACCTGAGATTATTATATGACATTTTCCCTAGATGATATTTTTATTCATTATCAAAACATGAATTAACATATGTTCTCATGTTGCTGAATCTGTTCACACTTGAAAAGTACAAATTCAACTGTATTGAAATCTGGAGTATATCATCTTAGTATGGGTAGGAATCCATATGCATCTATACAAAACCAATGATTCATTGACAGACCTCCTTGACCTATAAGGTCATTCAAAGGCCCTGTAAGGCATCTTCATTCTTTTCTTTTTTGCCATAGGTGTCTGCTTAAGGACAGCTAGGTTCTTCCTTGCTACTCTCCTTCAACCTGAATGATTAATTATATTTTTTAAATTTATTTTTTTTTGCCATACATATTTTAGGGTACCCCTAATCCTCATAGAATCATTGTAGAGTAAAATAGTTAAACAAAACTAACTGACCCAGTGATCATACCTGACAGCATAAGTAGCGTTTGGAATCTGAAGTCCCCCACCTCTTTAGCAAAAGTGGGAGGAGGATGTTTCATTCTCATTATTTCATTTGATCCTCACAACAGCCTTGTGAGGATACAATGGTAGTCATAGATTTTAATTTTAACTCAATTGTTTTTTAATTTTTGTATAACATGGTAATCATTTTTGTATTGTTTTCTTGGTTTTGCTTACTTCGCTTTATATCATTCAATATGTCTTCTCATGCTTCTTTGAATTCTTCATATTCATCACTTCTTATACCAACAGCAACATTCCATTGAATGGGTGCTAATTTTTTTTAATTTTTTTTTGAAAGAACCAAAATATTGCCATAAATATTTTAGTGTGTATGGAATCTTTATTGCTAGAATGAACTAAGTCTTCCAGTAGTCTCTCAAAGACCCATGGATCTTAAAAATCTTTAAACACTAATTCACTATTGCCCCAATCTTAGTTGATCCATATCCAGAATGATTCTGCCCAGTGGATGGAGATAATGGGAGTCAGGGAATATAAGACAGAGGGGAGTGTTTTGTCCCAGGCCCCAATGCAACCAATGACATTATAGCTCTGGTGTTTTTTTTCTGCCTCTTGCTAAACCCTGTAAAGCTGAATTTTTATTTAAAAGAAAGAGTTACTTGTCAATAAAGGCTGTGTTTGAACCCTGGAATCACTACCTGATGGGAATCAGGTGTGCAGATGTTGGAGTCTGACTTGGGCAGAAGGGCACGAGGGCTTAGTCTGCTTGGAAGTCAAAGAAGTCAGGCAGAAGAAAGCTAAGTCTAAGAAGAATGGGATCCACAAGAATCTGCTAATATTGATTAAGTGGAGATGTCATACACAACTGGAAGGAACACCTAGATGTCAGAGAAGATGATAAGCTATCAGATTCAAGGAACAAAACAACGTTTAACAAAGTCAAAGGTGTTGTAGGGGGAAACCTAGGATGAAACATAAGTCAGAAAAAAAAGAAAGATAAGATTGATTAGAAGTATGATTGATTAGAAAGGGAAAGCAAGCCATGCTCAAAACTAAGGTCAAGCTAATGTCACCATGGGTAGGTTCCTTCTGAGACAAATTTTTTTTTTGGTGACAAGGTAGAGTTGGTCACAAGATCCATTGAAAACATGGGCTGATATGACAATGCCAACATTCCAACAATTTTAAGGTGCCATACCTGGAAGACCCAGGATCCTGACAGTAGATACGCCTTCATAGTCTGTAATGACAACGAAAACCTTAAGTATCCTAGCCCTACATGCAAATTTTATGAACATCGAGGACATTGATCCCTCTCCCTCCTCTAGCTTAACTTTGAGACATATTAGTTTCCCAGTTCATGAGATTCTCAAGGCCCCAATCATGAATATTAGAATTCTTCCCATTACAAATTTACAAAAATTTCATATTCATTCCTTCATTTTGTCCTCACAAAAACTCATTTGAGAAAACTGAGTCCTAGGAACTTCTCTATCATCACAAAATAAGTGTAAGATCCCATACAAAGGTTATAGGATTATAGAATCAGAACTAGAAAGTCCCTTAGAAGTCAACTAATTCAACAGATTGACTTCAGAAAAACCTGGAAAAACTTGGATGGTCTGATGCTGAGCGAAGTGAGCAGAACAAGAGAACGTTGTACACAGTAACAGCCATGTTGTGAGATGACTAATATTGATAAACTTAACCCTTCTTAGCAATACAAAGGATCTAAGACATCTCCAAAGGCCTCATGATGGAAAATGCTATCCACATCCAAAGAAAGAACTGTAAAGTTTGAATGCAGATCAAAGCATACTATTTGCTATTTTTTCTCCTGTTGAGTTTTGTTTCCTCTTTCTGGTGGTTCCTCCTATTGGTTCTAATTCTTACTTACAACATCACTAATGTGAAAATATGTTTAATAAGAATGTACATGTATAGCCTATATCAGATTGTGCACCATCTTGGGGAGGGTGGTGGGGAGGAAGGGGGAGAAAAATTTTAAACTTAAAAGCATATGGAAGTGATTGTTGATAAATCAAAATAAATTAATAAAAAAAAAGAAGTTAACTACTTCAATCCTCTCATTTTATAGATGAGCAGACTGAAGTCCAGAGAAGTGAACTTGTCCAAGAATAATTAAGGAGAGTGAATGGAAGAGCTAGTACTTGCACCCATCATTCTTTCCACTGTACACTGTCTGATTGTCGCTCTTTGTAGTCCTCAGGCTGAGAGAGATTGGATCTCCTTCCACTCTCTTATCCCTAGTGAGTCATTTCCCTGTTCTTATTGCCACCTTCCCAGTAGCCCTTTATTTCAGGCATTGGTTCACACCTAAACAAGAGCTACAGATCATTCACAGAGATAACTACCTGTCCAAGCAGTGAGAAAAGTGTTCTCTAGGATTGACCTGGAAAGGCTTTATGGCACATGTAACCAGAGTCTAGCATCACCAGACTCTTTCCATAGACAGAAGCTTCAGAAAGAGGCTGTAATGATAACCCATACCTTCTTCACAAGTCTTGGGATGCAATTCTCTGTGCATTTTGGTAATTAAGACATCATGTTGGAGGCTGGCTAAGAACCCAGGGTTAAGTTTCAATTTCGTCCCATCCCCTTTCTCTCTGCAACAATTCTTCATCAGATGTATCATATTCACTTATGATTCTCCGTGGAGATCAACAGCTTAAGCTGGACTCTAGAAAAGGGACTAACACCTCAAGGATCACAAGGAAATGACAATAAATGACTCTCAGGGTCTTTGAAGATCACAACAACGTATGTGTCCTTTAACATTCTTCTTCTTGAACATTCAGTGCTGGTGTTCCCTACTTACTTATATCTCTGCTACCACCACTAGAAGGTCTGAGAAAAGAAGGAAGTAAACAAGCATTTATTAAGCACCTACTATGTACCAGTCACTCTGTTAAGCACTTAAATAATATGATCTTATTTGAGCCTCCCAAGAACTTTGGAAGACAGGTGCTATTATTATCCCCACTTTATAGTAGATGAAAATGAGGTAGACAAAGGTTAAGTGACTTGCCTGGGGTCACACTGCTAGTAAATACCTGAAGCTGGATTTGAATTTACCTCTTTCTGACTCCAGGAATCTCTTTGGTCACAGCTAGACCTTTTGTTCAAGGCACTGCACTTTATGATGGAAGCGTATCAACCATGCCTTCTTTTCACTCAATTAAAGGCAATGTATCTGTGCAAAGGGTTTAGCACAATACCTGGTCCATTGTAGTGTTTAATAAATGCTTATTCCATTCATCTCTTATGTTAAATTGCTTCTCTAGAGCATTTTTTGAAACCAGGGCTTGCTGAGAGATCTTTGGTGAAAGAACTCTATCCTTTCAGAATGTGTAGTTTGTACTTGGGGCCCTCATTGGTTTTCCCAGTCCCCCAGGGACTGGCACACTTTGGAATATATAGTCCATTCACCTATGCATAATTTACAGGGTAGGCAAGAATTCAATGCAGGCAGTTGGGGTTTGAGGAAAGCCTGTCACAAAAAAAAATGGTGAATGTGTAGCAAAGGTAATAATTCTAATCAGTAGACGATAGGGCTCCTTCTATGAATAAATGAGCATGATCATGTTGCTGTATCTACTAGTTTCCAGGAAGGTTGAAACACAAGTTTCAGGCAGCCAGCCAGACCCCATACGCATAAGAGCTCCTGTAATATGTGTGATTAGATTAGATTAGATTGTTGTGTTCTTGGAGTTCAGGGATGGTATTTTACCTTCCTTTGCATCCCTAGCGTTTAGCACAAACTGGCACATGGTAGGCTCTTACTGACTGACCAGTGGGAGTGGGAATGGGGGAGGGTCAGAAGGAGGATGGTTACATTTTCCATTTTTATTTGGCTGCCTCTAGGGCAGTTGCTTTATGTCAGTGAACTTTAAAAAATTTTTTTTTGATAACTGTATTTCAATATAATCAGTTTCCTATATGCATTTTATTTTATGTATTTAAAAGGGAGCCCATAACACAAAAAGGTTAAAAGCCCCTACCTAGAGTATATTATAAATGAGCCTGAGCAGACTCTAACCACCTCAGGTAGTTTTCCATGTTTGTAATCCTAGTGCAAAATGTATGTGTGAGGAAGAATCAGGCTTGGAAACAGTAGTATGTGTGAAACAGTAAGTTCTGGGTAGACAAGCAAACTGAATTATTTTAATAGAGCTCTTCTTCAGGGGCAGCTAGGTGATGAAGTAGATAGAGCACCAGCTTGGAGTCAGGAGGACCTGAGTTCAAATCTGACCTCAGACACATGATACTCACTAGCTGTATGACCATGGGCAAGTCACTTGACCCCAATTGCCTTCAAATAGAAAAAAGAAAGAAAGAAAGAAAAAAAGAATAGAGCTCTTCTCCAAACAGGAGAGGAAATGAGTCATTTTGACAATCTTACCTTTAACAAATGTTTGTTGAATTGAAATAAATGACAGAATAGGCCATGAACAATACCTCCTCTGAGGATAAGGCTAATTCTTCAGCAAACTTGGTTCAATTGTTGGTGGAGGATGGGATTCTTCAGCCACCACACTCAACAGGCCCTGAGAGCAGTAGGTAGTTCTTTCATCTTCTAGAAAAGGAATGTAGCTTTTGTTTGTGCTTGGGAATGAAATTATGTTAGCAGGGGATTAATATATATAGTCAGCTGCCTCAGAGAAGTAAAGGATATGGTACCAGCCCAAAGTCCCATTCCAGAGAGCAAAAGAGCAAGCAACAAGCATTTAGTATGAGAAAATTCATAATAACAACTGGCAAGCTTTTCAAAGGTCAACACCAGAAATCTAAAAAGGTAACAAATTCAAGGAGGATCAACAAGGTAGGAAAATGTCAGTTGAGTCTTGGAGTAATGATGGCCATGTTCCCTCCTCATTTAGAAGATGTGAGTCCTAACTCATTCAATTCTCAGATGCTGTTAGTCTATCACTTACCAGAATGAGTTTTCTTAGCATTAACCTATTCAGAACCCATGTCTTACAAGTTCAGCCACAGAAAGCCTGTGATTTTGCTGCCTGTTCCCATGTTCTCATCCCTTTCTCTTTAGTTCCACATCATCAGACCTTGACATTATTTGCACCTAACCTGAAAGATATTGTTAGGCATGCGTCTGATGAAGTGCTGGCCCTTTAAGACCCTCAGAGTGCTATGATGGCCAAGAAACCAAGTTTGATCAAAGGGAATTAATACCCACAGAGTCCTATCAGTTGACCTAACTCCCGTTCTGCATTACTCAGATACATCTTGGCTCTGACTCCAACCCTGCTCAAATGGTCTATGATTCCATTTACTCCTACTCAGTTTTGTGACCTCAGACTCAGCCCACTCTTCTGATTCTGCAAACCTTAGTTTAAGTAAAAATAAATGTATCCCCTGGATTCTCTTTCTTTTCAATCTTGCCTGCTCCTCTGTTCTTAGAGGGGCCTGCTGTGAGCAGGCTGCTTACTGGAGTGCCTATTAAAGACTTACTAATGGTTCTGTGTGCCTCATCTAAATATCAAATCCGTGCCAGGTCATGGGAGCAGTAGGAAGGTTGAGAGATGTGGTCCCATTACAAGTGGAGGTTGGACTTTTCTAGAGCTTTTTATCTTCCCTCTCTTGAAAGAAACAGCCCAAATGTGGTTGACCACTGCACTACTATATCTTTTGGTTAGTATTAAGACATATTGCATGAATGGATAATTCCTGAGACAAACTTTATCTAAGATTAAAGCATTATTAAAAGAAACTAGGCCCAGAAAAAGAAAAAAACTATACCAGTCTCTTATTCTCAAACCAAAAACTAAATAACACAAGCCACAATGGGTCTCTAAAAGTGGTCCTTTCTTCCCCTTCACCATCTACCACAACCTTGCCCATTAGGTTGCTCCTTGAATGAATGAGGGGGAAAGCATTTATTAAGCTTTTACTATGTGCAAAACATTATGCTAAGTATCAGAAATATAAAGAAAGAAGTGAGACAGCCCCTGTCCTCAAGGAGTTCACACTCTAATAGAGAAGAGAATACATAAAAATGATTTCATCTGCAGGGAGATGGAAAGGGGGCACCAGCAAGTCAGATGGTAGCTTCTGGGTCTCATTAAGTCAATTCTATTACTTCTTGAAGATCCCCAAGTTCTATATAATGGTCTTTTGTGTTACTATCTAACTTAGGTACGTATCAAGATAACAAATCTTTGCAATTCCAGACAGAGAAGTAGAATGAGACATGCCAGAAAAAAGAATTTCACATACATACCTTCCATGGGAATCATCTACAATCCAATAGAACCCTTGGAAAACTACAATTATAGCTTTGTTCTCTCTTCTTGGTAATGCTTTTACTGCAAGTTAGTGTCTGAATCCCAACCCACAACTATGTGGTGCAGTGGATAGAGTGTTCTTCCCGAGTTCAAATCTGGCCTTAGACACTTACTAGCTATGTGACCCTGGGTAAGATACTTAATTCTGTCTCAGTTTCCTCATCTGTGAAATGAGCTGGAGAAGAAAATGGCAAACCATTAAAGTATCTTTGTCAAGAAAATCCCAAGTGAGGTCATAAAGAGTTGGACACAACAGAAAAATGACTGAACAACAACAAAAAACATTATATCTTCTTCCTTCCATGCAGCTTAGCCCTGTTAATTTTCCTTCTACCTATGGACCTTCTCTTCCTGAATGAGGCAGGTATGGTTTACTGTTAGAAGTTGTGAGAGCTAAGTTCTTAATGCAAAGCAGTTTTTTTAAATTTGTATAGTTGTTTGTAATGTAACCTAAGATGTTCCCAATGTGATTAATCAATCAATCTATCTATCTATCTATCTATCTCTCTCTATCCATCTATCTATCTATCTATCTATCCATCTATCTATCTATCTATCTCTCTATCTATCTATCTCTCTATCTATCAATTCTGGACACAATTCATTTATACTCTGACTAAACAAAGACCTATTAAGAAAAATAGTAGTCTAAACTAAAAGAACCCAGGTTCATGAGACTCTTAGAATATTTGTAAATGAAATCGGTCCGTGAGAGGAATGCTATTAACAGGATGGTCCTAATTCCAACAGCAGTTTTAAATGTATTTTAGAGGTGATGGAACAGATAAGAGGCAGAGCTTGGAGTCAAGAAGGCCTGAGTTAAAATCTGACTTCAGACACCAGCTGCGTGATCCTGGGCAAGTCACTTAAGCTCTGTCTCATTTTTCTAAACTCTAAAATGGGGATAATAATACCAGCCGCCTCCCAGGGTTGTTGTGAGGATCAAATGAGATATTTGTACAGCGCTTAGTGCAGTACCTGGCCCAAGGTAGAGGCTTCACACATGCTTATCCCTTTCCCTCAGGACCAGTATCCAGCGCCTGAGTCCTGGTAAAAATCTGAGTGAAGGGGGCCTCTTTTTCCCTTCAAAGGAATGAGCATTCTGGGAATCACTGAAAGAATCAATTGTACTTCTCACCTCTAATACATGTACATGTCCATTGACTTCCATGGAGATTTAGACAAGTTATCATCCTGTCCCAGAGGCCACCTTTTCCACATGAACAGAGAAGGAAAAAATTCTAAGTAGATCTGGCTTCAGGAATTATAGAAGGTCTCATACTCCTAAACTAAACTAAAACTAATGCTTTAAATCCCCCTCTCAGAACAATTCCACTTTATCTTAAAGCTTCTATTAACTATTGAAAAGGAAAATCTGACTGGGAATAGTCCCCACTTTAAGTTGTCTTTGGTCACTACATGTGAATCAAAGATTTAGGAGTTGGTCTCCCCAATGGATTCTCTAATCACCCAGAGTGTACAGAACCTCTGATTTCCAATTATTGGAACAATAATTACATAAGAGATGATGTCTATACTGTACCTGGGACTACGTCTTGAGGACAACCTCTACCATTTAGAATTTTGGAATGCCTTTACTCAGTGTTTTCAGCCAATTCTACTCCTAAAGCCACTTCTTCTCCCCAGCTACCCTTTATGTTTCAATCTCAGTGTCCAAGGAGCAGCAGCAGAATGATCTCTCAGGGAACCTCATAAGGCAAATCAATAAATCCACTTGTATTATTCCTCCCAACCCTCACCTGGGGTGGAACTGGGGACAAGGTTTGCTGTGAGTTTGCTGAGGATTTGCCATGACACAAAATGAAGCTCCCCAGAGTGAGGGGCAAGCCAAGGTTATATCTTGGGGGGTGATGGTGAAGAGCTAGAGGTGATGCAGAGAGAGAAAGAAGAAGGCCGAGTCAGAGATAGAAAGTGGTGCCCATATTATAAATAAGAGTCAATGCCAGTATTATACAGTTAAGATATGAACAAATTAAAATGACCTTTGGATCAAGCTGAAGATTTTGTTGCAATAGTGACTTTCTGGGGCTAGGTTTTGTAAAGAATTAAAAGGACACATTTTGTTGCATTTAGTTTCCTTCAGGTATGTGGAAGCTGTTATACCTAGCTCAATCAGTTTCCTCTAAATTAGTCATAGCTCTATAACTCCTAACACCAGTAGCCACAGCACTGTCCAAGGAATCCAATGTCCCTAAACAATGGCATCCTTGAGTCCCCTGAGTGGAAACCACTACTTCCCCTTTCCAAGGGCTGAATCCCAAATAGGATATAAACTTACTTTAGTATGGTACACATAGGACTTAAGGAATTGGAACAAACTAAAATAAGTGCAATATTAAGTCCAATGTTTCCACAAGACAAAACAAATTGATGTAGTTAGATGGAAAACTTAGAGAGCTCATCCATTAGTAGATGCAGATTGTGCAGCCATTGCAAATAGACAAGGAGTTGGGTCCAGAATTATACCAAAAGGGGAGAGTAGGATGTACCATCTTTGTAAAATTGTAAAGAATTTTTACAATTTTGCCCCCATAAAAGGCCCAATTTCTAACTACTAACATTCTATTATTATCATTGCATGATGAGTCATGTAAAACTTCAGGCTCCAAAGATCCAAAAATGAGTATGACTTAGAAGGCAAAGAGGAAGTGCGTTTGTGGGGATGAACATCTCTTGCATGTGCACAACATGTGAATTATAGTAATTGTAGAATTGTAGTAAACGATGTCATCAAACATTTGCATTATCTGAAGTGGAGACGTATTGATCACATGGCATGTGATACCTGATAGATGTCATTCATGCTCAACTAGTATCCTCTCAATGTCAAGAGCAGGAGCAGAAGCCTACCTTTGGTGAACTTCTAAAAGGATACAGATAAGACTTGCATAAGATGGGCAGGCATGGATGAGTTATGACCTGTGGCAATGGAGGGAAGAGATACATAGATAAAAATCACAACTCAGTTTGAGAACTGAGTATTCACACAAGGCTACACAGCATCAGAATGGCGAAATAGGAGCCTGTCTTTTGCATGCTCCCATCTCCCTTCTTCTCTCACCCACAGGTGCCCAGAGCCCTCTATCACTGACCTTCTGACAGGTTATATTGAGATTCCACTGTGCTATCTTGCTACAGTCTGCACTCCTGAGGAAATGTAGCCCTATGAACAGTTTCCCTTCCTGGGCACATCTGCCAAAATGTAGCAGTCCTGAGTCTTCCTCACCGACTCTTAAATTGTTTTAGATCTTTTTTTAATATCACTATAATTTCCCCAGTGTCTCTTTAGTTCCTCCTCCGAAAGAGCCAACTCATGTAACAAATAACCTACTTTTAAAGACAAAAAAAATCAGCATAACTGATCAATACATCAAGTAAGTCTGAAAAATATGTGTAATTTGTAGCACTTGTGGACCATCTATCTCTGCAGAGGAATGGTGTGGTTTGTCTTTTTCTATCTCTTCTTTGGAGCCAAATTTGTTTTTTATAATTTCACAACATCCACTTTCAATTGTTTTGTAGCTGTCATTTTCATTTCCATTATTTTTTGTTGTTTTTCAGTTGTGTCCAACTCTCCATGACCCCATTTGGGGTTTTATTGGCAAAGATACTAGAGTGGTTCTCCATTTCCTTCTGCAGCTTATTTTACAGAGGAGGAAATTGAGGCAAACAGGGTTAAATGACTTGCCCAGGGTCACATAGCTAGTAAGTGGCTTGAGGTCAGATTTTAACTCGTCTTTTTTACTCCAAATGGGCACTCTATCCAATGAACCATCTAGTCATTTTGTATATCTTATTCTTGCCTCAGATTACTTCACTTTGTATCAGTTCACGCTAACCTTTCCATGCTTCTCTGTAATGATCATACTTGTCATTTCTTATAGCATGATAATATTGCATTCATGTACCATAATTTGTTTGCCATTCCCCAATTGATGGGCATCTATTCTGTTTCCTATTCTTTATTATCACAAAAAATGCTGCTATGAATATTTTGATGCACATGAGGACCTCCCCCAAGCTCTTGGTAGGTGCATATATTGCTGCTCTCCAGGGAAAGGATACACTCAAAGGTATTAATGGGTGAAAATAGCTTAATGTAGCAAACTTCATAGGACTATTCACACTTTGAAAGACAAGAGTACTTCACTCCAAATAGGGATTGAGTGCCTGTTGAACTGAACTGATTTCTTGGGATGACAATATTGGGAATTTCAATATCCACAAATAACCAGAATCAGGAAAGTAGGGAATTTGATTTGTGAGAGTGGAAAGGCACCAACACTTCTTTCTCGTATACTGTTGCTACCTGCAGCCAGTATAATGAAGAAGATTCACACAAAGCCTCTTCACTGATGTCTAAGGATGTTCCATTAAGTTTCTTTGGAAGAGGCATCTGTTTTTGAAGGAAAGAAATATGTTAGTCAGGTGAAACAGGCCAAGCAGTATGACTGGCTGTCTTGTGTTCTTAGGATTTTTTTTTCTGAATCTAAATTTCTGTTTTCCTATCTTGGGTGCACTTTTTTGGGGAGGAGGGAATGAAATTACATCTTTATTTTCACTAACCATTAACAGAAACTTTACATTTTCTTCTATTTTTTTTTGGGGGGGAGGCAATTGGGGTTAAGTGATTTGCCCAGTCACACAGCTAGTAGGTGTCTGAGGTCACATTTGAACTCAGCACTCTATCCACTATGCTACTTAGTTGCCTCATTTCCTTCAATTATTTGAAAACATGATTCTGAGAAGGGAACTGTAGGTTTCACTAGACCACCAAAGGGATCCCCTTTTTTATAAGGGGAGAGAAACCGTGGCCTGGAGCCCCAGCCTCCTGACTCAGCCCTCGGTGCCTATGGGGAGCAGATATTCTCTGCTGACATCAGTTGCATCATGAGATCCATGACTGTCTTTTATGCTCATCTCTGATCCACTTCTGAGTTTCTAAGTGGGTGTTTAATAAATGATTTAATAAATGATTGCTGAATTGACTTGTGACCTCATGCAGAGCCCATCAGGAAAGCTCTCTCCAGGTCATTTGGATTTTTCTTTTATTAAACACCTACTATGTGCCAGGCACTAGGCTAGCTTCTAGAAGGAGGAAGAGCAATGGGGGCGGGGGTGGAGACAGGGAATTTAAAGGACACAAAATTCAAGGAGGGAGCCAACAATAAAACCATGACCTCAAATAGATATACATAAATGGTGCAAATATGGGAATGTGTAGGATAAAATAGGGCTGATCACTCAAGGAAGAAAGGTTATTCCTGTGGGTATTACTGAGACTGACCCTGGGCTGTATCAGTGGAGTTTCAGCTCTTCTAGGTCCTAGACACCAGTACAACCTTTGACCAGAGGTGGTGAAGGCTGCAGGTAGCCTTCTAGATCTCCAAGTGTGGCCTTTTGACTGAATCCAAATTTTACTGAACAAATCCAAAGGATTTGGATTCAGTCAAATGGCCTCACTCAAGGATCTAGAAGGCCACGTGTGGCCTGAAGGCCTGGGTGCGCTCTCGAGTGTGTCTTGTATATGGTGCTATACTACTGAGCTATCTGAGGTTTTGGTTACACGGAACAAGGAAGGATTTAGTGGTGAAGAATTTGTTAGGTCAGTAACAACTGCATTCATAATAGTATCTCTTGACATCTTTTCCACACTTTTGGACATGTCTATTTCAGTGGCCTTGAGATTTCTTTTTTGAGGGGTGGGGTAGGGAGGATGGGGCTGGTTTTCTAGTGATGCGCCTTATATCATAGAAATGATCATCAGTCTCTCTGTTCATCTTTAGACCCATTACCTTATCTCTCAGAGAAACCCAAAGGATTGCTAAAGGTTCTGGGGCTCATTCTCTCTTGGAGGCCAGGAATGTTCACTTTTATTCAAATACTCAAGAACCATCAGATATGGACCAAACCAGACACCAAACTCAGGGCCAATGGCTAAGTCTCTGGTTTTCTTAATCCCCCACTATTGCTTGAAGTCTGTGGATTTTCCCATCTGTCAGTGCTGTTTCCTCTCAAGATCAAGTCCGGGACTGGGGAAGAAAAAGGCCCTGTGCCATTTTGCAACCTGGATTGATATGTTGTTAATATAATTAGACAGGTTACATTGTAGCACCCTCTCAAGCCTGCCATAAAACAAACTCACATTCCACCCTGTGGTATAATCCAACCAGACAGCTAATGAGGCTCGGCACACCCCAGCTCTGTTTCTAGGCTCATAATATTTAATTAATTTGACTATCTGTTAGCATTAATGTTGAGCTGCCCCCCTTGATGGGCAGGGGATGGCACAGTGTTTCCTGCACTTAGGTATTAGGCTGTTGCTTTTTTTTTTTTAATGATTTTAATGGTAGACTGGAAAGATGGCAGGAAAAGGGAAGTTAGGGTGCTGGAAATTACTCTTCTCTACGTCATGTCAAATTCTTGTTCATTTACTACCTCTTTCTTCATAATCAAATATGGCAATATAGAAAAGATCTGTAATATCTTCAGCATAGGGAACTACTACACTGAAACTTCCACCACTAATGACCCCATATACAGTTAATAGTGTTTGTGGAATTGAGCCCAAGGGAGTTGCCTAAGGCACATAGAGTTCAGGTTATTTGTTGAACACTCAGCTAGCAATTGTCAGAGGCCAGATTTCATTCTATGTCTTCCTGACGCCAACTGGGCCCAACACTCTATCCATCACTCCACATAATCCTTTATCTTCTCCATACTCTGTAGGATCATAGATTTAGAGGATAAAGAGACTGTGGAGGTCATCTAGTTCAACTTCTTCATTTTACAGATAAAGAAACTGAGGCACAGAGAGGTTTAGTGCCTTGTGCAGGGTCATATAAGTTTAGACAACAAGTCAAGCATTTAGTAGGTGCTGTGCTCCAGTCACTGGGTCAAGTGCTGGGGATATAAACAAAGGCAAAAGGCGTTTTTGCCCTCAAGGTGCTTACAATCTAATGGGGAAGGCAGCATGCAAACAAATATGTACAAACAAGATATGCACAGGTAGTAAGTGTCTGCATGAAAATAAACCCAGGTTTTCCCCATTCTAAATTCAGTGCTCTATCATTCCAAGTTGTCCTAACAGCACTGATTCTGATCTATGCTGCCCACCTCCTGAGAGATGTGGTAAGTTCAAGATAGTGAATGAGACATACATTTTTGGACATGAAAAATGGAGGAATTTTGTTTGGCTATTCATATTTGGTGGAAGGGTATTTTATGTTTTTTTGAAATTTGGAAAATGGTGAGAAAGAAAACAAATGATTGCTAATTGAAATATTATTAAATTTTTAAGAGTATAAGTTGATTGAAGGCAGAGACTGTCTTCACTTTTGAATTTGTACCTCTAGTGCTTAGAACAGCTCTTGGAATATAGTAAGCACTTAATAAATGCTTTGTCATTCATTCAGGAAAAAAAAAAGTCACTGAGATATTAGGCAATCAGGTAAGTCTTGAACTGTCTAGCCAGACAAACAGCAGAACGACTTAGGTTTTTCACACAATTGGGAGATGCTTCATGGAGTGGGGGGCAGGGCGGGAGGGGCTTGCTTGATAGGACCATAATTTTGGAATGACATTGGCTAAGAGAAGTAATTCCAGAGGAGAGCAAACAGAACCCTAAAGAAACATGAAACTCAACCACGTGAGAGATGGAGCTGGAGATGTTTAGCTGGACAAGAGAGAATCTGAAGGGACATGAGAGGTGTCTTCAAGAACTTGAAGAGGTATAGTAGGAAGTGAACTTAAATTTGTTCTCTTTAGACCTAGAACAGAAAAAAATGGTGACAGAGAGAAAAATCTAAAAAAGAGTGTAGTTTTGTTATATCCCCCAGATAGCCTCGTCTGTGCCTCTGTGAGGTTGAGGGTTAAGAAGGGCTTCTAGAGACCACCACATTGAGGACGATAGTAGGTTATGTCATGTAACAATGCAGGCCATAGGGAGACCATAAGGTAAGATAAAGGATCTGTTGGGCTGTCAGATGGCACAGTGGACAGAGCACTGGACCTGGAAACTCATCTTCCTGAGCTCAAACCTGACCTCAGACACTTAGTAGCTGTGTGACCTTGGGCAAGTCACTTAACCCTGTTTGCCTCAGTTCTTCATCTGTAAAACAAGCTGGAGAAGGAAATGGCAAACCACTCCAGTATCTCTGCCAAGAAAACCCCAAATGGGGCCACAAAAAGTCAGAAATGACTGAACAACAAAAGTCACTAAGGGAGTAATGGAACCTCTCCCCAGATGTCAGTATCCTGGGGTAAAGCCCCATTCTCCCCCATGCTAGTTATGTTTTTGCCTAAGGAAAAGAAGAACTAGAAACAAGGGTATAAATTGTAAAGAGGCAGAATGTGGTTTGATATGGCAAAAACCAAACAGAAAACAAAACCAACTTCCTACCGAGACGTGTCCAGAAATTGAATGGACTAACACTGGAAAGAATGAGATCTCCATAAATAGATGTCTTCAAGAAGAGGCTGGCTGAGAACTTCACTGAGGATATTCCTACTGAGGTGCAGTGTCAGAAGACGTGGTGTCTGAGGTCCTTCCCAATTCTCAGATTGTATGAATCTATCATTTTTATAGAGAACCAGAAATTCCACTCTTTTTTTAAGGCTCAATTTCTAGCCTGGACTTTAGGAGCAGTTAGTACTTGGAACTTAGGGTATATCCATATATGCCTGTATGGCAGCTGTCCCTGGCATCTCTGAGCCTGAGAAACCCTACAGAGAAATATTTCAGGAGTCAAGGCCAGCAAAGAACAAGAAGAAGGGTGTCTCTTAAGGTGTTCTCTCAAGTCTGTGAAGCATTCTACTCAAAAGGCCTAGATTTCACCCTGTGAAAATAAACTCTACCACACAAGAAGTTCATTAGGCAAATTCCCTTGCCTCCAGTCAAACGAGTCAGAAATAGCAAAAAGCCTTCACTGATCATTCAACACCATTAGTCCGGGGCATGCTGCAGATTTCCTTCCTTGGGGACAATGGCATTTCATATATTGTCAGCTTCTCTCTGAAGTGACATCCTCATTTTGTTAGGTGATAAAACTGGGTCTCCCTCAAGCAATATTTTGGGGCTGAGTGTTGAAAGCCAAAGCTTCTTAAAATCCAGTAGGGAACTCTCAGGCTGGATCCACTCTCTTTAAGGTCAAGGTCACAATGGAGAACCCCTGTAGATCTTGACAATGATTTGTCAGACAGCTGTGAAAGAGGCCATGGAGTCTAATTAAAAAGAGGACCAGGTTAGGAGACCTCCCTGATGTGGGGTAGAATAGAATCATTGAGACTTAAAGCTGAAAGAGAATTCAGAATCCCTCAAGGCCACCCTATAACTCAATAGGGATAGGAAAATTCCCACTTATATAGTGTTCTTGAGGTTTGCATGGTGCTTTACACACCTTGTCTCATTGGGTCTTTACATAAACCCTGGGAGGTAAATGCTATTATTATCTCCATTTTAAAATGAGGAAACTGAGGCAGACAAAGGTTAAATAACTTGTCCAGAGTCACACAGCTAATAAGTGTCTGAGGTCACATTTGAACTCAGGTCTTCCTGAATCCAGGTCCAACTGCACCTGGACCTGTGATTTCTTCACTACTGAGACCTCCCAGGTGAAAATTTCCTCCCAGGTGAGACTTCACTCTATCAGTACAGTTCATCTCCTTCCCTGAATCTTAAGGTGCAAATGCAGCAGCATACATGCAATCTGAGTGCTGTGGAATCAGATTAAAATGTAACCGGGAAATATTTGACAAAAATAAATTAAAAGGCAAAAGATAGATAGTGTTACATTTTAAAATTAATCATTATGCAGCCTCAAGTTTCCTTATGTACAGATTAGTGACCTGTTTTCTACTAGAATTTAACACTACTGATGTAGAGTACTGAGAAGTTAGGGGACTGACTCAGAATCATTCAATTAACGTGTGTCAGCCGCAGGATTTGAACTCAGGTATTTTGGGGTTCTAGGATAGCTCCCTGTTCACCATTCACTATTCACAAGCTGGCTCTCAAGGCCTAAGAAGGAACATGTCAAAATCAAATACATTGTCTTGCCCTTCTACACCCACTTGTGCTCCTCACTTCACTGTTTTTAGAGGAATGTATCTGCATTTTCAACCTCACAGATATGCAGCTTTTATATCATCGTCAATTCTTCCCTCACTCTAGTAAATAGAAGGAGGTAAAGGCACCCCATTAAGAGACGTGAGTCCAAATTGTCATTAATCATCATGCTTTAGGTCAGGTCATTCCATGAGCTCTGAAACTACCTACAATACTACTGTCATTCAGCCCACGTGTCACCATCTTATAACAATAATTGATAGATATATAGCATAATTAAATTTCCAAAGCACTTCATACACACTATATTATTTGAGCCTCACCAAACCTGTGAGGTAGGCATTGCATGTGTTATTATCACTTCCATTTTACAGATGAAGAAGTTGAGGTTCATAGAGATTAAATGACTTGGCCATAGTCAAGTCATTGATTGCCTTGGTGACCGTTGTTGAGTCATTGGTAGGTGGGAGACCAAACCACTCAGTGTGAGAGGCAAGTTTTAAACTCAGGTCTTCCTAACTCTAACTCCAATCCGCTCTCTACTACACCACACCTCTCTCTCACAAGGAATTCTACATGAGTAAGCTGTGAGGGACATTGTTCAATGCTTTCCCCAAATCCTGATGTTCTGAATCTATAGCATTCTCCAACCTAGTTACCATTTGTTTAAAAAAAAAAAGTGGTTCGTCTGCCATGATCTTCTCTTGATAATATCATGATGCCTTTTCCTAATTGCCACTTCCCTTTAATAATGATTCTAGAATTTTCTAGGAATTGAAATCCATCTTACAGTCCTGGAGCTTAAAGAATCCACCTTCCTTCCTGTTATGAAAATTGGGACACTTGCCAAATCAGTCCAAGGCATGCAACTGCATATCTGTGACATCTGGAATGACTGTGCCATTCTCTCTTTTTCTCAGCTTCTAGCCAGTCTTCTCATATCTCATAGAATCAGAGAATTTCTAAACTAGATGACACCTTAGAGGTCAGCTAGTTCAAGCCCTACTGAGCAGGAATAACATCCCTGACAGCTTCTTATCCAACCTCTTACCTGAAGGCCTATAGTGATAGGGAAATCATTACTATCAGTATACCTCAATTTCCTTTTTGGTACCTCTGATAGGAACCCCATATCAAGTTAAAATCTTCTGCCTTTATAATATGTCATGTATACTTTCTCTTCTTTCTATTCACATAACCACGAGTCTATTGTACTTGGTATCTCTGGCCCAAATTTCACCCATTTCAATCTGTACTCCACTCATCTGTCATACCCTCCTAATCAACAAATTCTATTGGCTCCCTGTTACCTTTGGGATCAAATACAAAACCATATTTGGCTTTTAAAATCTTTCACAATCTGAGCCTTTCCAATTTTCTTATATTTTACCCCTCTTAATATTGTTCCCCTTACCTTCTCCCCTGAGTAGTTCCTCCTGAAAACTCTAGTTTATGGAGGGGCCCAGGGCTGGTATACATTTCCCTCCCAGCCCTGTTCCTAACTCTAGGACTTACATGTCCTGCTATCTCTTCCATGTTACTCTAGTAATCAACAGTGAAACCAAGTCATAGAAGCTGCAGTGTGGCATATTATGTGATTTAACATATGGATGTGATTAAAATATATGTAATTAAATTATATAATGAAGTCCTAGGCTGAATGGTCTAACTATATACATTATCAGAGATTCATTTATTTGTTCAATAAACATTTGAATACCTTTTATGTGCAGAGACTCAGGTATGTACTAGTCAGAGAAGTAGAAGATATAAAACATATTCATCGATGCCTATAATATAAAAGAATATGGAAAATGGAGAAAAGAAATGGGCACAGAAAACTGTATAAGGCCTGAGGAGAGGAGGATCATTTCTAACTTGGGAGACTAGGGAAGGCTTCAGAGAGGAGATGGCATTTGAGCTTGACCTTGAAAGATAGGCAGAATTTCAGCGTAGATAAAGTGACCTCTGAGGTGTCTTCTAGCTTTAAATCTGTGTTCCTGTGATCCTAAGTAGTAGGGCATTCCATGTATAGAGGAGACACAGGGGCAAGAAAGTGGGATATATTTTAAAAATGAAGAGTCCAATTTGGCTGATGCCATGGGAGACAGGGAGTCATGTGAGATAAACCTGAAAAGGTTAGTTAGGGCCAGATTGTGAAAAACTGCATGCCAAGTTAAGGAGTTTGCATTTTATCCTCTATGACAGAGAAACCCTGTTGAAAGGCTTTGAGTAGGGCCAATAATATAGTAAAAAAGTTAATCTGCTAGGATGACAGTAGAGGGTACCAAGGATAGAGATTAGAGGAAGAAGTGAAAAGACTTTTTCAATAGTCCTGAAATAGAGTGAAGATAGGGAGACTAGAAATAAGAGGACAGATACAAGAGATGCCTAATATAGTGCTCAAATACTGTTGACTTCTTGGAAATTGGTATTTTAATAAGTTAGTGTTGGGAGATATGACTGGGTGATACATTTTCTCATGATTAAATTCTGTAATTTTGCATGGGTATAGGTGGGGATAGGTCAAGGAAAAGGAAGAAGAGATATAGCTCTTAGAATTCATAGAGGGAGGGGAACAAAGCAATTCCGAGATCCACCTCCGAGTATGTATCACATATCCCCAGTGAGGGATAGTCAACTATGTTGACTAGCCTAAGAGGTTGGGTATGGCAAAGAGTATGTGTATGTCAGAATATTAAATGTCATGAGGCGTATTTTTAAAATGTAGGTTGTATAGCATCAATGGGTATCTTACAGGGGCCAATGCCCAGATCTGTGAAACTTCATGAACACAGACTGTTAGAGGTAGAAGAGGCCTTTAGCAATCATTGAGTCACAGTCCAGGATTTTATAGAAGAGGAAACAAAGGGTCTACAGACAGGGAGAGATTTACTAATAATAGAAATCAAAGTGATACACGAAAGACATGAATCAATAACAGATTTTTTTTAAAGTAAAAGACAAGAAAGAGTTGACAAGTGCTTTAAAGTTTTCGAAGGGGGCTGTGTATAATATTCGTCTAATCCTTACAATTTTGTAAGCTGGGTACTTATTTTTTCTTCATTTGAGTATACTGTAGAGATGACGTCGTCGGCTTGGTGCCCTGGGGATGACGCTACCCAGAGGCAGAGTCAATGATTAGTGAGTCCCTGCCTGGAACCACAATATCATGAGAAGATCCAACTATGCTCTTCCTTGCCATTTCTGGCTCTCTCTCTAGCCTAGTGTACCCCTAGGCCTGCTGCATTGTTATGGGTCTCCTCTTTACCTGTTCTCCCACCAGCTCTCCTTTGGGTTTTCCATTCTCCCAACAGAATATAACCTTCTTGAGGGTAGGGACTATCTTGTTTTCTTATTTTTATATTTCGAATGCCTATTATTATCCTCATTTTGCAGATGGGAAAACTGAAGCTCAGAGAAGTAACATGATTGCCCTGGTTACACAGCAACTAAGTGTCTGAGGTGGAAATTGAATACAGGTATTCTTGCCTTCCAGCATAGTACGCTCTTCACTCTGAAATACTGTCACTTGACATGCTACCGAAGGTCACCTACAAACATATGGAAGAGCCCAAGATCCAGCACTCTTTCTATTACATAATGACAT
The DNA here is from genome assembly GCF_003287225.1 of Phascolarctos cinereus. Taxonomy (NCBI): domain Eukaryota; kingdom Metazoa; phylum Chordata; class Mammalia; order Diprotodontia; family Phascolarctidae; genus Phascolarctos; species Phascolarctos cinereus. Next base: position 139,454,906 of record NW_027555625.1, read on the forward strand.
AAAGTTTACCTGTGCTGAATATAAGGGAAGGAAGCCCTGAGGAAAGAGAATGGACAAAATGTAGAAAAAACAAATGAACTGAGACAGAAAGAATCTTGAGTCAAGACCATTGGCCTGGAGAACCCATAGGTAGACAGACAAAGATAGACAAATAAATATGGCAGAAAGAAGAAGAGAATGTCCAATATTCCTTTAGACCAAACAGAAAATGAACATCTCATAGAAGAGACTATATCTAGGAGGGCTGGAAAGAGGAAATAGAGAATCAAGGGAGAAAAATTAACATAGCTCCTCCAAAAATCAAATACAGTGTTATGAAGACCTAGACTAGACTTACGAGGACAGAAGTAAGGAGAGGGCAGGAGGTCACGAGCTACAGGAGATGCTTCAGGACTAAGAAAGAGTGACAAAAAGGATGTGTTTGGAAGGGACAATTTGTGCTTAAAACCCTTTCCCAGTAACCATGGGGAAAAGAATTGACTTGGGTTTTGCTGACTTAATTACACTGGTGATTCCTTACATTGCAACTTTCGAACAACGTTTCCCTTGGAACTCCCTGGCAATGTAGCCAGGTTTAGTTGCATATTCGTATGTTTATTATTGTTGTGGGTTTTTTTCAGGCCATTATGGTTATATTTATTTTTAACAAAGCACGTATTGAAATGCACATACAGAAAAGTGCACACATTTCCAAGCAGCTGCTGGGAGTCTGATTTTTGACTTGACATTTGTCAAAGAGGCAATGCCAAGGGGAGTCATAACCAGGTAGTCAGGCTGTTGCTGTGATGTAAAAAGATGCATTGCAAAACAAAACAACGTGGAGGAAAGGCAAAAGCCAAAATTAAGAGTAGGCAGTACCAAATTAAAGCTTGTAATGGACCAAGGCTGAGCAACCAAGCAGCAGGAGGATGAGAAGGACTGATTAGTTGTTTCCTGAAAATGAAGATCTTTGCAATTCGTTTTTGACTTGAGCTGGGCCAGGGCACTCACCCACTTCTGCTCTAGTCCTGGACTTGTGGGGACTCCAGTTCCACACGTAAAACAGTATTTCTTCAGCTGTATTCCAGTAAAGCATTAAAACAGGGATCCTTGATAAAAAAAATAAAAATAAAATAAAAATAAAATAAAAATAAAACATGAGAACTTCCCAGCACAATCACTAAAGCTTTGAGTCTGGTGATTTCAACAATGAAATATTTTTTTTGGGGGGGTGGGATTGGCCAAAGGAGCTTTCCAAGAAAACCTCTCATTCTCAAACTTTTTCTTCATTTGAGTATATTGTAGAGACGATGTTTGCCTGGTGCCCTGAAGGATAGTCACCTAGAAGCATAGTCAATGATTGGCAGGTCTCTGCCTGGAACCACAATAGCATGAGAAGGCCCAACTATGCTACTCCTTCTCTACTCCTGGTTCATTCTTTGGCCTGCTCTACTCCAGATCTGCTGCCTGGGCATGGGTGCCCTCCTTCTCTCTCCCTTACCAGCTTCCCTTCAGGTTTGGTATGTAAAGATGCAAAAATCCCCTATTAGAATATATGCTTCTTAAGAGTGGAGGCTATCTTGTTTTCTTGTTTTTGTATCTCCAATGCCTAGCACTATGCCTTGAAAATAATAAGCACGTTATAAATGCTAAATACTTCCATCCAGTTATCTATCTATCTATCCAACTTTTATAGCCAATCCATCTACATTTTATATAAAACCTCTGATTTTCTTCCTTTGTTTTCAATAGGAGGCAATCACTCCACTCTTCCTCATTGGTACCATGCTAAAGATGCCTCCTAAGCAGGCAGTGGTAATGTATTGCCTTATATCATAGCTTCAGTTGGATGGGACTATGATGGCCTTCCTCCTTTCACCTCCTTTCATGCCATTAAAAAAGACCAGAGGGAAAACTTCCTAGTGTAATTTTCCCCCAAGAGAATACTACTACTAATAATAACTAGCATTTATATGGTGTTTTTAGTTTTGCAAAGAGCTTCATATATGTTATCTCAACTGGTCCTCAAAATAACCTTTTGAGATAATTATTATCTTTATTTTCTATATTAGGAAACTTTGGCATACAGATGTTAAGTGACTTGGCAGGGTCACATAGCTGGTGTCGGGGGAAGACTTTGAGCTCAAGTCCAACATTCTGTACTACTACTTTATCAGCACAAAATTCAAACTCTTAGTGGTAAAAGTATTTAGGTGGCAATACAAGTCAAATAAATTGGGGCCTGTATTTTCCATAAACTTTGGTTACAAAGCTGGTCACAGCAAAGGATTCTACAGTCCAACAGAAAGGTCGTCCCTCAGACCTAAGAGTCAGAGACATCAGCCTTTCCCAGATGGATACATTTAATCCATGAGCTAAAGCAAATCTAGATTTGATGACTAGTTCAAGCCGCATGGGGATATCCAGCAAGCCCAATCTGGCCATCAACTCATTTCTCAAACATTCCCCAAATACTAAAGTATCCTGACTCACCTGCCGCTCCCGCTTTGTCCACAGACACCTTTATGAATAACCCATGTCTTGCACTTAAGTGAGAGAACAGCCAAGGGGTGCCACATGAGATGTTTATGATTCCATACTCAAAGTGAGAAAAAATGTGTGACCCCAAACAAGGCAGTTAACCTCACTATGCCTCATTTTCCTTATCTCGAAATTGAGTGTATAGAACTAATTCAATTCAATTCAACAAATACTTGTTAAATACCTTCTCTGTGCAAGACAAGTGTTAGGTGATGGAGGGTAGCTACAAAGATGAAAGAACAGAGTTACAGCCCTCAAGGAATTTATACTTGTATAGTAATAGGAGGGATATATAAATTGGAATATGGTAATGTTAATTCAAAGAAAAGGCTCAAACAAAAGATTTCAAACAAATTGAAGGAGACGAGCTCATATCTGTCAGGAAGGCTTCATGGAGGAGGCAACAACTCTAGTCCAGGGTTGTTGCAATTATCAAGTGGGATAGTGAATAATCTAAGTGTTCTCAAAAACACAACAGAACAGCCATGCAAATGGGAAATGACATCATTAAAGGTTTGCTTCTTAATTAGGAAGAATGTGGCATAGAGGTAGAGAGTTGGCACTTTGAGAGTACCCAGATGATCCAGGTTCAAGAAACATACTAGGCAAGAGTTATTTAACCTTTCTGTACCCTAGGCAGATCTCTAAATTCTAGAGAAAGTGCCATCTGGTGTGGGCAGAAGGAGTTACTCATTGGGAGCTCTCTACATGAATGGAATCATAGTCCCAGTCTGGCTTATTGGGAATATACTACAAATCACTGGAAGAGAAATGTGGTAGTTGGGATATGGTCAGCAGCTACAACAAAGGACAAGCATAAAAGCCTTACATATTGAACATTTCTTACGGTTTAATCCTCATCTTAACCCCCAACTCTAGGATAGGAGCCATACTTTTCTTGGATTGTATCCTGCCTAGTCTCCTATCTGGTCTTGTTAGTTAAGCTCTAACCCTCTTACTGTGGATTTGGCTGAATAGGCGGATGCTTCTCAGATATCTGGATTTTATTTCAGCTTTCTGTTTTGATCAGGGGGGTCAGGGATTTATATGGATAGTTCTTCTCAGGATACTTCATTCTCAACCCACAGTGCATATTCTAGGAAAGGTTCTTTCTATACCCTTCTCAGATGATATTCCTATCTATCCAGAGGCCAAAGCTATCTTCTCCTTTGGGTTTCATGCCTTGTGCCACTTCATCCTTCCCCTCGGGGTGTCCATGATCTGACTCCCTCATTTTCCCCATCACTCCATCTTCTGTTTTGGCACATCTATCTGAAATAAATTTCACTGGTTGAATTCTTCTCAGCTCAGTCCTTGATGACAAAATTAATTCTTTTATCTATGCCCTACACTAGTCAGGTAGATTCTCCTTTCTAAAGTTTGAGCTCTCTGTGATGCTCTCCACATAAACTTCCCCTCCCACGATAAAGTTCTGTTATTTGAATCTCTGTACCCTTGAGATTCTGCCCTAGTTCCCCATTCATTCTCTGAGATTAGCTGACAGTAATACAATTGGGACAAGGGTCACTATATGCAATTTCTTAACTTTAGCCATAGGCTCCAATCACTTCCTGTTTCAGTAAAACCTTTCATTTGTCTGTGCTTGGGCCCAGTTCTACTAGAGATGGGGTGAGGGAAATATGTATATAGCTATACTTACAAAACAATGCATGAAAATACAATAGCAACATAGCCTTGTTCCCACTTGCATGAAAGTATCAGTCTACCATAAGCCCCTAAAAAGAATTCCTTTAAAAGAGAGGGATTTCTCAGACAAGATATATATCATATGATGTGTTTCTTTCCTTACCTTGGTTGCCAGGAAGCTCAGAGCTAAAGTTATTGTCCAATTACATAATAACATCACAGGTGCCTGGTAACATCCATTCCTAGGCTCCTCTAAATTGATTTTTGTATTGTTCTTCTTTTTAATTGCTCTGTTTTGCATTGTGGTTAATTCTGTAAATTGCTTCCAGTCCTTCCTGGAAACAGGTGAGATATAAACCTTATATCAATATGATGTTGAAGAGAGAGATTTCATCATTCCTAAGGATCGGACCTTGATCACTGTCATGCCTACGAAAGTGACTTATCAGACAGTCTCCTGAGAGGGCCATGGAGGTGCTGCAGTCAGTACTTGCCTACTGCCAAGCCCCCGCTCCCCAACAACCCTGAGCTGGTATTGCTCTGAGTGAGTTTCTGAGCAAACCACTTGGGCAGCCATCCATTAGCATTTTTCAATCTTGTGCAACATGTAGTCATTTATCCCTGTCATTTAGGCCCGGGCGGTGGTCTTTAGCCTATTTCTGAGATCTTATTACATTTTTTATTCATAGAGAGGTAGGAGTTAGGTATCGAAGATCAATAGAGGCCTCCATCATGCTTACATTATTAATAAGGAAGACTTCTTATGAAGACAGACCGCTGTATTGGATTTGTTCAGTGGCTGGGCATATTTCAGACAGGTATGAAACTTCAGCTCAACTCCAGCATCTCTACTCTTCCATCCCCTCCCTCTGCTCACCACTTATGCTCTTCAGAGAGCTGGGTTGCTGGCACTGGTATGCCATTTGGTACCATGGCTTGTTGCAACTATATTTCTTTTTGTTGTTGTTGTTGTTACTATATTCCAAAGAAGAGAAATACATCTCAGGATTAGAAAAAAAGAAGTCTGGGAGACAGTACCATAACAATGAACTGCAGCACCTGGCCAGGTTAATTTGGTTGAGAGGCAGGGCAGAGTAGTGGCAAGTGAACCATAGGGGAAGATCACAGCTTCAGTCATGCTCAGAGAGAGGGATTGCTCTTCCCCCCCTCTCCTCTTCTGACCTCTGATGGCCTGTGATCCCACTTTCTCTCTGTCTTCTAGCGCCAGCTCTCTCCTCCAATACCCCTGAGGTTACATAAGCTGATGGAGAACTACTGGAATGCTAATGTTCAATGTGCTGCAGAGAGGAAGCATGACACTTTGCTGGTAGATGGAGAAATGAGAATCAGAATCTTAAAACTGGAATTGTCATCTGAGAGAATCTAGTTCAATCTCTCCCTGAACAGGACTTGCTTCTATAATATCCCCCCTATATGATTGTTCAGCCTCTACTGGAAAACTTCCGGTGATGTAGTGATCATTCAATCTTTAGGCTTCTCATTTCATTTCACTCCTGAACGGTGAATTAACTAATATTCAAAGGTCAAACCTCCCTCCTCCAACCAGCACACCCCCTATCCTTGACTCTAGAAGCATTCGGAGAGATGTGGTAGGAAGAACATTCTACCAAACAGCTAGGTCTGAGTTCCATCTCCAGCACTTACTAGTCATGTGACTTTGTCTCCTTCTTTGAACCTCAGTTTCTTCATAAAATGAAAGTAATAATACTTGTATTACTGATTTCACAGAATTATTGTAGGGATCAAATTAGGTCATAAATACAAAGTGCTTTGAATGCCTTAAAGCCATGCATAAATGCGAGCTCCAATTATTATTAACATCCTTATTAATGTCAACTTGGCATTCATTTTATGTCCTCTATGGTAAACCTTCATTGTTTGTTGTCTCCCTGCTCATCCTTTCCTTGATTAATTGCCCTGCCTGGGACAGGAACACTTCTTTAACAGCCTGAGTGAGATTTGATTTGGATCCTAAAGAACAGGTAGGATTTAGATTGGTAAATTCAATTCATCAAGCCTTTATCAAACACCTATTATGCACGAGACACTGTAGTAGTGGCTAGAGAGACAAACATCACACATATTCATAAGCTTTCAAGGTGGCAAGGCTCTGTTTGGGACTTCCAATGAATCTCCCAGTGAAAGGCATGCATATTCCCAGTAGCACCTCAAGGAGAATGTGTCTCAGCCCTTGGTTATTAGTTGATTGGCTCAAAATGTTGGGGCGGGGTGGGGGTGGGGGAAGGAAGGGATGAATAGAGTCACTCCTCTGTGCCAGGCCTATCAAAGAGGGATCAATCATGAACTCAATCTTTTCTCTTCCCCCACTCCCCTTTTAAAGGACAGACCAGAAAGCATCAGAGCTAAGGGGTAGACCTAGGTTAAGGAAGGAAGAGAAAAAAATATAGCCTCCTCTTGGTCCCCCAGGAGATATGTTACCTTAAGGCATAGACACACAGGAGCTACATCTGTTCTTGCTGACATAACGTGAGAGGAGAATTTTTGAACCTTTTGTGCCTGGAATAAGCCTTGGAAAGGCAGTGTCATAACATTTCAGACTGAGAGACAGCAGCCAGAGAGAAGGGAACGCCATAGTCTGAATGGTGGGAGTTCTTGAACCTCAGTGTTATGCAAGAGTGTTAAGAATTCCTAAACCTGAAGTCTCCTAAATAGAGGAAGGAGGGATTTCCTGGGCTATGCAATCCTATAACCCAAGCTTTCAGTGAGAAAAAGGTGAATTCCTGGGTAGTACCAGCATCAGCATTGCCTGAATAGCAATACCAAGCTCTAGAGTTAGGAAGGTATCCACCTTCTCAAAGGAAGAGAATTCTTGGGTAGTGTCATTCTTTTGGACAGAGAAGAGGACTTCTAATGCAGGCCCCGGAACTGGATGAATAAACAAGGAGCTAAAGCCACAACATGGGGACACAAAAATCCTAATCTTTGTCATCAGCTATTATCATGAGATATTCACATGGTACAGATCTGATAAGAAGAATGTTGCTTCTCTAGCTCCCAAATCAATTTTCCTTCAGCAAGAAAAAAGTAGGATATTTCTATTGGCTGGATAGTATTATAAAGAACTGTTGGATAGAACTGTAAGACTGCATTCTTGTGACAATCTTTGGTGCACAAGGCAGACTCATCAAAATGTTGAAGGTTGTATGTTTAGAAAAACCTAAGCCTATTTTCCTTCTTAGGGCACTCTAAACCAAAGATAGTGCTATAAACCCAAAGAACTATTGAGCCCAAGTGAAAGATAGGACTTATTAGTGAGTGAAAAGAATTGCATTGATTCTTTATTGACCATTGAGAATATGCTATGTTTTAAGCATTTTTCTGTGGAGTAGTATAAAAGCAGTCCAAATACCCAGTGCCTTTATTTGTTACTTTTAGTGCCTATTTGGAATCTTATATCGTGTGTGACATAGACACACACTCTTCTAACTGTATCCTGAAATTTCCCAGAGGCAGCTCTGGGGTGGGGGGTAATACAAGCCAAGAGATTCTTGATTAGGAGGGCTGCCCCAAAGATTGGACCTAATTCAGGTAAGCCAGAGAGTAACCACCAATTAAAGTAAAAAACAAAATAGTCCTTGCCCTCAAAGAGCTTACATTCAACTGAGGAAATACAATGTTAAAAAGATAAATAAACACATTAAAATTTGAGGAAAGGGAGAGCATGAAAAAGTACACTGACCAAGAAAGGCTTCCTTTATGAGGGGGCAATGTAGATGAACCTTGAAGGAAGCTAAGAATTCTAAGATGAAAAAATGAAAAGGAATGTAATCTAGGGATACAGAACAACCTATGAGAATGATCAAAGGACCATAGACTTAGAGCTGAAAGCAATCTTAGAGGTCATTAATGTGGTCCCTTCTGTAATTTTACAGAGAAAGGAACTGAGACCCAGGGAGATGGAGTGCCTTGCCCAAGGTGGCATAGCTAGCATGCCTCCAAAGCAAGGTGTGAACCCAAAGCTTCTTGTCTTCTTGTTCAGCACTCTATCCACTATACTGTTGCCTTTCCATGGATGCAGAAAATGGAATGCTAAGTTCAGGAACCAATAAGTATGACTATTTGACTGGAACAAAGTATGCATCAGGGGAATAATGTGAAATAAATCCAGGCAGAAACCAAATCATGAAGGACATTAAATGCTAAGCTTATAAATAAAGAAAAAGAGGAAAAGGCATTCTCATATTTTGAGATAGGTTGAACAAAGGAATGGAAGTGGGATACATTGTGTGATAAGGCCGGATGGGAACCAAGGAGTCCAATTCAACTCAACAAACATTTATTCAGCACTTACTGTGTGTGGAACATTGTGCGAGGTGCAGAGGTTGTTTCAGAGATTAAACAGGCATATTTGTTGACCTTAGGCAGAGTATTGAAGAGATAGGAAGTGTACACACCTAACTATGTAGAGTGAGCATTAAGGTTTCCTCTACCTCTGGAAGGGATGCTGGGAAGTTTGACTTGTATGCCTTTCTAGTGCCTCAAGAATGGAAACATCATCTAAGGAAGAAACTCAGCAGAAGACTGCCTTGTTTTCTTGCATGATTAGGGTATAGAATGTGCTCATAGAGCAACATACGGAATCTACTTTAGTGACATTCAGCCTTTTCAAGATCAATCCAAGATGCAAAAATGTGCATACCCTTTGACCCAACAATACCACTTCTAGGGCTGTATCCAAAAAAAGATCATAAAAATGGAAAAGGACACACATGTACAAAAATATTTATAGCAGCTCTTCTGTCTTGGGAAAGAAATGGAAATTGAGGAGATGCCCATCAATTGAGGAATGGCTGAACAAGTTGTGGTATGTGAATGTAATGGAATACTACTGTGCTATAAGAAATGATGCACAGGTGGACTTCAAAAAAACCTGGAAAGACTTGGATGGTCTGATGCTGAGTGAAGCAAGCAGAACCAGGAGAATATTGTACACAGTAACAGCCACATTGTGTGATGACTAACTTTGACAGATTTAGCCCTTTTCAGCAATACAAGGATCTAAGACATGTCCAAAGTCTCATGATGGAAAATGCTATCCGCATGCAGAGAAAGAACTATGGAGTCTAAATGCAGATCAAGCACATTATTTGCTCCTTTTTTTTTCTTCTGTTTTGTTTCTTCTTTCTTGTGCTTCCTCCCATGGGATCTAATTCTTCTTTATAACATGACTAATGTGAAAATACATTTAATAAGAATGTATATGCAGAGTCTACAGCAGATGTCACGCCATCTTGGGGAGGGAGGAGAGAAAGGAGGGGGAGAAAATTTAAAGCTCAAAAGCTTATGGAAGTGAATGTTGAAAACTAAAAACAAATAAATTAATTTAAAAAAAGATCAATCTAAAATGGAAATGGTCATATATCAATCTAAAATGGAAATGGTCATGTTTGTTGATATTTAAAATAAAAAAAAATAAATTGCTCTGTGGATTTGAGAAAAAAAAAGATCAATCTAGGATAATTGCTTTCTCTAAGATGAAAGACATCAGAAACCATCTGATGGAACTGTTGGTTAATGGCAATATCACAGAGTACGAAAGTCCATATGCCTTGTACACAGTGGTGGTGAGGAAAAGGTCTGAAAAGACACAAATGTGTGTGAGTCTAGGTGTGTATGTGTGTGCATACGCTATATACTATTTTCTATGTACAGGCTCTGTGCTACACATTAGTAACTCAAAGAAAGGCAAAAACATGGTCCCTTCCTTCTAGGAGCTCACATTCTAACGGAAAGAGATAACATTCAAGCAGCTATGTGCATACAAAATAGATATTGTAAAGGGGAAGTAACCTCATAGGAAAATAACATTGGGGTGGAGGTGGGTAGATGGATACTTGGAAAAGTTTCATGCAGAACATGGGATTTGAGTTAAGTCTTGAAAAAAGCTAAGAAGAGTTAGATAATAGATAATTGGTAATTGACTAGATCATTCACACAGAAAAGGACAAATGGATGAAGAATGTCTGGGCTAGGCAGCACAAATAGACAGCATGTTGAACCTAGAATTAAATAGGAAAGGGGGAAAGAGCTAGATCGCCTTCAGAAAATTGCAAAATGTCTTTAATAATTCCAAAATTTTCCTGGAAAAAAAGACCTATTTTTTTAAACATTAATAATCTACATGTGGAGTTGCATAGCTATGAGATATGAGATATCTCCATAGGACTAAAATGAATTTCATTCAAAGATCAATGAAGAGGCATATAGTGCATGTGAGAAGGCTGCAACATACAATCAATGGGGAATTAAAAAAATAGTAATAAAAAGTGTTATCAAGGATTTCATCCTCAAGGAAAGTGTTATATAAGCTGGAAGATGCTGCTCTGAAGCTGTCAATGGACAAGCACCAGTTTGTAGAACCTCTGTAAGTATGTGAGTCACAGACTGGGTCAATAAGAAGTTAGCAGTGACTCAAAAAGAATAAAAATGCTAATCAGATAGCTATATATAAAGAATATCTGAAATTTGAAGACTTTTAGGATTTGGTGCCTCAGATACTCAAAGCAATCTGGGACTCTAATCAATTTAGATCTTCTCTCCAACAATGGAGGTCAAACCCATTATGCCTGCCCATCCTATGCAACTTTTGTCAATATTCTCTGCTAAGTTCACCAGTGGGAATCTGCCCAACTTGCTAGTGGTCTTTTTCTATTTCTCCTGGTATTGAGAAGATAACAGTAGTATCCTTAAGTTGCCCACCTATCATAATCTTGTCCTTGTCATGTGACTAACATATCTTTTCTTTCAGTTGTTCCAATTGTATCATTTTCCTTAATCTTATTCTTTGTTCTAGCTTTTTACTAGTTCTAATCTTGGTTCTGATAAAAGAAGTGACCTGTGCACAGACAGCTACTTCAGGGATGACTCCCACATCAATAACCAGTCTCTTCCTGTCCAATAAAATATAATCAATTTCATTTTTGTTGAGGTATTATTTGGTCCATCTGATATCCAGCACCCACTAACTCTTTTCTGGAAGAAAATATCACATTGTAAAGGGAAGGGACTTCTATGTCATCTAAAAGTCTTTGGTCTCTTTGATTCATTCTTCTTGAAATATGCTTTCCTACATATTTCACAATACTTTCACCCATTTCCATCTTTGCATTGTAGTCACTGAGTACCAAAGGATATACTGATTTAATTTGTATGGTCATATTTTAATTCTTTATAGAATTTCTCTTCCTTTTCATGTTCTATGATTGATGTTGGTGTGATAAGCTGCAACTGTTTTTATTATGTTCTTTTTGCAAATACTTATTATGAATACTGCAATATTCAATGATAATGGATTTTTTTTTCTTGTGGCCTTTGGGTATACAATAAAGTCAATTCCATCAATACCTTTCTATGCCCCTTGGAGGAATATCTCTGACTACCCTCCCACTTAGTTATATCTTCTTCCTTTATTCTGGTTTCATATATGTAACAAGATTCTCAGGACTGGTATGATTTAGCTTCTTCAATAGTATAGCCATTCATTCATTATTGAGGATGATCTTACATGGAGTATTAACAATAAATTTAAGTTTATACATGGTCAAGACCTGTGTTTCTTAGCTACCTTCTTCATCCTTTTATACATCAGACATCAACACTGCAGAATTGGAAGGGAGGACCCTTCCTGATAGGAGACCCAGGCCCATTTTGTATTTTTCTTTGTTTTACATGTTGCTGTGGCCAAAGAATTTCTCATCAAATGTCCAGTCTACTGGTGATAAACCTCTCCATACTTAGCAAGGCCGGTCCGCAAAAGACAGACTTGGTCTGTTGCCAGATCCATACTCAGAATATGTCTAGCATGTTTGAACCTACCAGATTTACTTTCCGTTGCAATAGCCTTAGGGGATGCAGGATCACCAGTAACCTAAACACCATCATGAGATGTTTAGTCAAAACTTTGTCAGGGAGGTTTGGGGGTTGCAATCAGAAGTTTATGAAGAACTAGTCTTTTATCACTAAGCCTCTTACTGTTCTCACCTGTGGGCTGGTTTATGATGCAGAATGAAAAACAAAAAGGAAAACATAACTTCTTCTTACACTATTTCAAAAGAGTTGTAATGAATAGCATTAAAAAGGTTTTAATAATAACTCCCACTGATACAGCATTTTAAAGTCTGCAAAGTGGTTTACATATTATTGGAATCAAACAACAACGCTAGGAGATTGGTATTGTTATTATCTCCATTTTGCTGCCGAGGGAAATGGGTATCAGACAGATACTGTGAATAGGCCTAGGGCACGTGGCTGTCAAGTTTCAGTGGCAACATTTGAACCTAGATCTTAGACTATAATCAGGATGGTTATAAGTCTAATGCTCTTGCTCTTCCTACTGGTACCATTCTTTCTCACTCATGATTCATGTAAGGACAGATGTGTGTTGGTAGAGAGTCAGAAAACTCAACCAAACCTGTCCCAGCCTAGATTTGTGCTTGAGGGAAGGTGGAATCAGTAGGTTTCTACTTTTCTGCCATTTGTGAAAGCACCTTAGGAATAGAGGCCAGCCACAGTACTTAAAGATAAATGTAAATCTGCCTGGACCATTCAGAGACTCAGAATTTTCACAGAAGATCATGGGGAAGTCTTAGACACCAACAAGCTTAGGATTGGAAGATCAAATGAAAAATTATTTGCAAAGAGCTTAGCATAGTACCTGGCACACATACGTTGTAGACGCTATATAAATACTAGTTATTATTGCCATTATTGTTGTTATTGTTATTACTATAGACCCATAAGTCTGTACCAAACATATAGAGCTACCTGCAAGTCACAGTACAATTGCCAGAATTATTCAACCAGTAGTCAAGTGAGCTGATGAGACTAAATTGAGGGGAGGGAGGTGGTTTCCTATTTAGTCAGGTAGAATCCTGAGTGTTGGAGTGCTGGTAATTTGAACCTTGTGTGAACCTATATGTTAGGATTCTAGGTCTGATATTCTGGCTATGTCATTCTTCTTTGTTACAAATACTAATAAACTAATCAGAGATCACACATTTAAAACTGGAAGACACCTTGGGGTTCATCAAGTGAAAACTCCACTTTTTATAGATAAAGAAATTAAAGTGACTTGCCCAAGGTACACATACATGTAAATGTGTATACATATATGTTTGAATATATACATATATGTTTATGTGTGTATGTATATATACATACGTGTGTATGTGAATACACACACACACACTTATATGCACCGGTAATATATTATGGGCAGCTAGGTGATACAGCAGATAGAATGTTGGGCCTTGAGTCAGGAAAACTCATCTTTGTGAGTTCAAACATAGCCTTAGACACTTACTAGCTGTGTGACTCTGGGCAAGTCACTTAACCCTGTTTACCTGAGTTCTTCATCTATAAAATGTGCTGGAGAAGGAAACGGCAAACTATTCTGGTATCTTTACCAAGAAAACTCCAAATGGGGTTGTGAAGAGTCAGACATAACTGAAAACAATTGAGCAAAATAGGATATTATATGTATTACATGCATGTATATAGAGAGATATGTAGATGTAAATCTCTCTCTCTCTCCTTGCAGGAACTGCAAATTCTTTACCTGATCAAATATTGGAGATAACTGAAGTCTCTCACTGGTAGAAGTCATGTGCAGTCACACACACACACACACACACACACACACACACACACACTCAAGCACACTTATATATGTATATATACACATACATATGTGTGTGATTTTATCTATATAATCTATATCACTATAGATAATTATCTAAACATTACGTATGTGTATTACATATATATACACACATAGACATAACTGTAAATGTAAACAGTGATTTTCTTATTGGCAAGTAGGCATAATAAAGCCGGGAATCTAGAACAATGGCAGAGGCTCATAGCCCTCATAGCTTCACCTTCACCTACCTAGCTCTTAGATTCTTGCCCAAGGCTTGCATAACAATTGGGACCATTATGGAGCTGAAAGGAGCCTTATCACCACAGTTCTTTAGTATTTCATTGAGTAGGGGCCGCTAGGTGGCGCAGTGGATAAAGCACCAGCCCTGAAGTCAGGAGTACCTGAGTTCAAATCTGACCTCAGACCAAACACTTGATACTTACTAGCTGTGTGACCCTGGGCAAGTCACTTAACCCCAATTGCCTTAAAAAAAAGTTTAAAAAAAGTATTTCATTGAGTAGAATTCCTAAATTGGATTGGGGGAAGCATAATGACAATAATAAATTTTACTGGTGTTCAAAGGAATTTCCTCACCCTAAATTAGATAGTTGGTTCAGGCCAATGACCTTATGTAAGAGCAGTAGAAGGACTGACTTAATTTTAGTCTGGAGCTTTTATTGGCTTTTCTTAGTTGACTAGTTAGCCTTACATTATAAAGACTAAAAAGGAGCTTAGTTATTTAAAAAAAAAAATCGGTTACAACCTAAGGATACCTAAGCCCTCCTATGCAAGGGAAGAGGCTTCTTAGCAGGTAAACTCAGCAGATGGCAGTAGAAAGCAGCAGATAGCTATAGAGAGGCTGCATAGATTAAAGACACCACTAGATGGCAGCAGAGAGTGACTTAGTGAACCTCATACCTAGAACCAGTGAAGATGCCTAACAGAGTGCAGTTAGATATGATACCAAAAGGACAAGATAGCAGAGAGATATGATACCGGAAAGAGACCAGTAGAAGCAGTGAGCAGATTGCAGAGCAGAGCAATGCTTAATAGAGCCGCAAGGTGATGCTTAGCAGAGGACATAAAATGGTGACATCATCACAGAACAACAGCAGCTCTATAGCATCAGAAGTATGAGGGGCTGTAGTCATGCATGTGCCCAAGGTATATGTGTTCCCTATATGGGTCTTCTTCCACGCTGATGATCCTATAAGAGATTTGTGAGTAGGAGGTGGTGGAATGGGAATCTCCTTTGTCATTTATTTTGACATGCTGTTTAATTAAATATCTTTTGCTTTGTACTGTCACTTCTAGTTGGATTAGTAAAAAGGAAACACACGCGCGGGGATTCATGAGCTATAATTTTGACTAGGTGTTGATTCATAGCGTATCGAGAGTAGTTTTCTTTGGGGACCCCCATAGGATGAGGGACTACTAGAGGCCACACCTATAACACAAGCTAGGAAAAATTGCAAAGGAGAAGGAGTGAGAAAGCACCATGAAAAGTTAAAGAAGGGAGACGTTATTACCAAATAAAAGATTAAGGAGAATTTCAAAGAGGAAATAGCAGCTGATTTGGGGACTTGAGGAAAGAGTATTTCAAAATACAGAAATGGATGGAGATGTTGAGGATCCAGTTTAAGTATAGGCGCAGTATAATCAAAAGACAGGAAAAGGTCAAATAAGAAGGGGGCAATGGATAGTGCAGTTTGGGGGGGGAGGCATTGAAGAGATGAATGGGAATAGTGTAGAGTGAGGCTGTTTCCCCATTTTGGTTGTTCCCTTAATTCATTTTTCTGCTTTGTGGTAGAAAGATTCCTTTAATAGCCTGATTGAAATTTGAACTATATCCTGGAGGATGGGCAAGGATTTTGTAGAGACAAAAGAGGATAGAATATCTGCGTAGGTGCATGAACAAAAATAGGTTGGAGACAGATCGTGTGTTGTAGAACAGTGGGAGTGAAGGTTGAGTAGGTTGGTGGAGGCAGGTTAGAAGGGGTCGTGAAAGCCAGTCAGAGAAGTTTGGATTTGAAGAGTATGAGGGCACGTAAATGGAGCTCACACCAGATGGTCCTCTCTCCATCACTCACTTGAACCTGACTTGGCCCAAGGATGGCTAAGCTAAGCTTTGGCATTTCCCTCACTTCCTTCCCCACACTCTCCTACCCTTCTAAACTCAAATCAATAGGAAAACAAGATACTGTCCTCAAAGTCTAATTAGCATCAACAACAGTTCATGCTCATCGTCATCATTAATGGAGAGACTGGCAGTGGCCAGAGGAATAGAAATGGTAATAATCTAATATGATTGAATCTGAAGCTGCTTCTATTCAAGAAACCTGGAGGGGGGAACAAGTCGACTCATCCTCTCTTCCTTTCATTTCATATAACTCAGTTCTCCCCCATCCCAACCCCCCACCAGGCAGTGTGAATGCACATGGCATCAGTCTTATCAAATCTGATTCTAGCCACATTATAGGCAGTGACCTCTCCCAAGTGAATTACTGTTATTAGACTTAATTATATAATAATAGCTATACAATACTCTGCCCCAACCTCCCCATACTCAGTAAGCAGTGTTCTTGGGATGAAGATAACTCACTTTTTCTCTCTCCTTTTACCTCTATATCTTCCTCTTTTTTTCTTCTTTCCCTCTGTTTTTCTTCTCTCCCACTTTCCCCTTTTCCTCTTCTTTTTCTTTCTCCTTATCTGTTTTCCCATCCACTTTCTTTTTCCATTTCTTTTTCTCCTTTTGGTATCATAGAATCTAAGAGCTAGAAGTGACCCCTAAGAGGGCATCTCATCTTACCTGTACCTGATCCAGAGTTCCCCCTCCATGCCCACTCATAATTATTCAACCTAATCAATTTTCAGGAAAGCCAGACTTATTTCCTCCTACTTGTCCTTTCTTCCAAAGATGTTCCTCGTCCTCTATTCCCACCCCTACATCTGTGAGATTAAATAGGGGGAAGAGAGTAAACTGGATTGCATTTAGGAAATTGTGCTCTTAATGACTCTCAGCTTCACCTTGAAATGCCAGTCCATCTTTTTAGTGTTGATATTCTTCCAGGGATACTGTATAGTCCATAGTTATCAGATACTTCAATGTCTGAAAATATTAAGTTGGGGGTCATCCAAAAGGCACTAGAGACGCACATTGTGCTCCTGAATAGGCTCTAATATATTGCCATGAAGCAGTGGTAGAAAGGATATCTTAGATGTAGGGCCAACAAAGGAGTTGAGCTAGTCATGTTATGAGAGCAAGGTATAGCCACTAGATAGTCTATATAGTTGATAGTTGATTGTAATTTATGTGATGCCAAGAGTTCTAGAGGCAGGTTCCCTGAATGTTGGAAAGGATTTATAGGAGGTGGAAAATGTATAGGAGAACCTGGATAATAATTGAATAATATGAGAAAGTTTGGATGAGTTTCCATCTGTACTACTGGAGGGAGCACTGATATGAGCAAGGTGACAAATCCATTGAAATATCAAAGCATTTCTATTGACCAAGAAATTCTGATGATTGTTTTTGGAGGGGAGGGTTGAGGAAAGGCGTTATTGTACAAGTCTTCGATACAAGGACTCAACTTCAAAGTTGTCATTTTCTTTCTTTTCAGAGCAGTCTTAATGTATTTCCAGCCAGCCTCAATCACAGAGACACACACAATTCTACATAACTCTGAGATGTTCCTAGAAGTCTGAAAACACAAAACTATGAGGCTATAAAACTATAAGACTATGCTGTTTGGCCTCACTGCAAAAGGATTCTCTAACTTAATGAGATCTTCCCAAAACTCTACTTCCTAGCTCCTTAATTTGTGTCATTGATGCCACCATTATTTTAGTCTCATAGGTTTAAAAACCTTTTCTCCCTCTCTGTCTCTGTCTCTCTGTGTCTCTGTCTCTGTCTGTCTATCTCTATCTCTCTCTCTCACACACACAAACTCTCTCACACACACACTGACACACACACACTCGCACACATATTCAATATACCATAGTTTCTTCCTCTGTATTCCCTCTGCTATCTTCTTAATTCAGGTCTTTCTACTTTATGTTTCTATTACTACAATAGTCTCCTATCTGGTCTCTCTGCCTCTCTGCTTTCTAACCCATTCTGAACACCAATGAAAGGCAAATCTTTCACACACACGCGCACACACACACACACACACACACACACACACACACACTTATATTATTCCACTATCCAATATCCACCATGGTTCCCTGTCACTCCAAGCTCATGAGCAGTAGTGAAGCAGATGGAAGCCAAAATTGGGATAGTTAGGCAATGATTTGTGACTAAATTAGTATTTATATGTCAGAACAGACAGGAAGTTGGGAATCTAGATAACTGAGTCAAGGTTTAAGGACTAATAACTACCAGCAGGTGGTGATAGGCAGGGAATTGGGAATTGAGTTTGGAAATTCAATTTGGTCCAATTCAATATATATTTATAAAGAGCCTACTGCATGTAAGGGATTGTCCCTGGGAATACAAATATGAATATGACACAGACCTGGCTTTCAAGCAATATAACAAGGGGAAAGTACAGGTACTGAGAGATGATAGATAGATAGGTAGGTAGATAAATAGACTGACAGACAGACAGATGATAACACCTAGAAATACTAGATCTCAGCTCTAGACCTTAGAAGGTCATACATAAAATATTCTTTTAACTCTCTAGGAGCTCACAATATGTTTTCAAAGACAGAATGAACATGTATATACAAAGATGGGATGACTAAGTGCTAACCTCTATTGTACTGACTCTGACCAGAGTGTGTGTGTGCGCACGTGTGTGTGCTCGTGTGTGTGTGTATGTGTGTGAGTACTCTATTGTACTGACTCAGCAAAATGAGTGTGTGTGTGTAAGTATGTATTTGTGAGTGTAAGTACTCTATCTTACTGACTCTGACCAAAGTGTGTGTGTTTAAGTATTTGTGTGTATATGCGTATGTGCCCATAATATATACAGCATGTGTGTATATTCATGCAGATTTGTATTATAGATTAGAAAAAAAGCAGTCTTAAGAATCAGTTCAGAAACATGACAAGATTTCAACTCTGCAAGGCTAAGTAGCAAAGACTGCAATGTACGTCTTCCTAATTTACAGTAAAATAAAAGAAAACAGACCTCAATCCATGACTTCGTAGAACTCTCTCTCTTTTGATCTCTTACACACACACACACACACACACACACACACACACACACACACACACACACAGAGAATTCCCTTTCAAATTTCAAAAATAGCAAGAGCTCCTATACTGCTATGCTAGCTGTGTGACAGAAAAGACCTGAAGAGATATAAAACCCCCGAAGTAAACAAATCAAACTAACAAAAGCCCTACATGAGTCTTTTGAGAGCAAAGGACCAGAAGTAACTGGTAGCAAAGCAGGTAGATAGCATGCTTTGCTTGGAGTCAGGAAGACATGATACTCACTCGCTGTGTAACCTTGGGCAAGTCATTCAACTTCTGTTTGTCTGTTTCCTCAACTGTAAAATGAGAATAATAATAGCAGCTACCTCCCCGGGTTGTTGTGAGGATCAAATGAGATAATATCTGTAAAGCTGATGCACGGTAGGTGCTATATAGACACTTAGTCCCCTCTTCCTTTCCCCATCCCACCCTGGCCCCAGAGACTGACAGAGACCATAGAGAATGTGGTGTTGGAAGAGAGAGCAAAGTCTGGTCAGGGCACTGGGTACCTTTTTATATATTGTTTTTGTGTGTTATTAAGAAAAAAAATATATATATATACACATATATGTGTGTATGTACACATGCATACATACATACATACACATCTTTAGAGCTTCCCCAGAGGACAGGATGATTTATTTCCCCTTAAATTCACATATACTGAACAGAATTCAATCAGGCTTATTAGGATTTTTCTTAAGATTCCAGAAGTGAATTTTAGACATTACATTAATGCCTTTGTTGATAGAAATTTCTTTTGGACGTAGAGTCTACTTCCTTTACCAGCCTCTAGTGGTTTTGTTTGTTTGCGTGTTTTTTGGCAAGGCAATTGGGGTTAAGTGACTTGTCCAGGGTCACACAGCTAGTAAGTGTCAAATGTCTGGTCTGAAACCAGATTTGAACTCAGGTCCTCCTGACTCCAGAGCCGGTGCTCTATCCACTGTGCCTTCCCAACATTCAGGGAACCTGCCTCTAGAACTCTTGGCATCACATAAATTACAATCTAGCAGTTTTTGATGCACACTATGCTCCTGGCACATAGTAGGTGTATTTTAAAAAATGCACATTGATTAATTGATATCAGTGTTCCTTCACCTGATACAAAGAAGACTAAGGACTAAGTGATGACAACTTTGGGGCCCGGAGCACTTTAAGGTTTCCAAAGTACATTCCTCAAAACAGTTCTAATTAGTATTAGTAGTTCCAGGATTATTATTCCTATGCAATAGATAAGGAAACTGAGGTTTGGAGACATTAAATGACTTGACTAGGGTCACACAGCTCATAAATAGCAGAGCAAGGATTTGAATACAGCTCCCTACAGATTCCAGATCTAGCATGCTTTCTGTTGTATGACATCACCTTTAAATCAAAATCTTCAAGCTATCTAGGCTTAAATCCCAGGATTTTGCCTTTGTGTGTGTGTGTGTGTGTGTGTGTGTGTGTGTGTGTGTGTGAGAGAGAGAGAGAGAGAGAGAGAGAGAGAGAGAGAGAGAGAGAGAGAGAGAGAGAGAGAGAGAGAGAAAGAGAGAGAAAGACCTTGACATCACTGCCCCTCTCAGGACCTTGGTTTTCTCAACTGTAAAATAAGGAAGCTGGACTAGATCAGTGGTTTCTAACTTATAGGCCATGGAGCTCTGGGGCCATGACATCATTGCAAAAGGGTCTAAGAATCTATATTGCAGTGAGGATTATCACTTTGATCTTAATCTTCAAGAAAATATGCAGTATGAATAAAATTCCATAGATTGAACATACTGTTTGTCAAGTGTAGGTAATTTCTATTGTGATTTAATAAAATTAATAAAATGTAGCCCAAAGCAGCCAAACTCAGAGTAATTGCAATGACAGATCTTCATCTCACAGAATAGAAGATGAGGCAAGAACAATAAACTCAGAATGAACATGCCGTCAGATTTAGTTGTTTTTAGCATTTTTTTGCTTATCTGTTCTTCTTTGTTACAAGAGAGGGTTCATTTTTTGGCAGGGGTGGGAAGGTATGTTGGTAAATGACTATAGTGTTAAAAAAAAAAAGCATCAATACCACTTTTAGGAAAGAAACAAGGCAGGAAGAATGGAGGAAAGCGATAGAAGGAAAGAAAGAACAAATTAGTGGATGAACAAATGAATAGATGAATAAACAGAGAAAGGACATTGGAGACATTGTGTAGGGCCTCAAGTGTGAAGCCACAGAATTTGTCATTTATCCTAAAGGTACTGGATATTATCTAAAGCAGGGCTTCTTAACCTGGGGTCCACAAACTTTGAAAAAATATTTTATAACTATTTCAATACAATTTGCTTCTTTTGAATCCTATGCATTTTATTTTATGTATTTAAAAACGTTATTCTCAGAATGGGCTCTTAGATTTCACTAGATTGCTGAAGGAGTCCATAATAAACACACAAAAAGGACTACGAATTCCTGCACTAAAGATTCCTTAATACAATTGTGAAAGATTTGAGTTTTGTGCATTAAGAAGTTTTGGAGAATTTTTTGTTTGTTTTTGTAGCTATTTGAAGGATATATTAATAAGAGGATATACTGGGAACCAGAAAGACCAAATAAGAGGGTATTACTAAATCTGCATCAAAGGTCATAAGAGCCCATACTGTAGAGGCAATGGGGGTGGAGAGGTAGAAGAAGGCATCTACTAATGGCTTTTACACATGTATTTCTATTCCATCTATTAATTAGTCTACCTATTTCTCCACCAAAAGAAATGTTACTGATTCCATAATAGCTTTTATTTTTTGGTCATTATGCAATTTCTCAGTCATGGATATCACTACAATATCATCAGGATTTGGGGCCAGAGGGCTTGGATTTAAGTCTTGACTCTCCTGCTTACTATCTGTATGAATTGGGATGAGTCCCAATTTCCCTGGACCTCCATATTTTCTTCAGAAAAACAAGAAGGTTGGATTAGATGACCTCTATGTTTCCTTCTATCTCTAAATCTATGACATGATGGAATCTGTAAAAATTGTTGATATTCATTAGAAAATGAATTCTTAAATTCCTTAAAAGGTTTGTGGCTACTGGATTAAATTATCTTTAATGTCTTTTCCTGCACTGGACCCTAAAGCCCAAAACTATTCTCTATCTATGGGCAAAAACTGAAATGAAAATCACTTAGTCTAATTCCCTAGTTATACAGAGAGACGTGTAGCTAGTATCACACTTTGAGTTATACCAGAAGCAAGATTAGAACTCAGGTCATCTGACTTATTGGCCACTGCCTTATTGGCTACATCTGTCTAGGGTTGTGAGGGTGCAGTATGAGCCCAAAACAGGTAACAGAAAAATTGGTGTCAAGTGGTTCAGCTCTATTAGCAGATGCCTGGTTATTTTTTGTCATTGATAGAGAATGGGTTCCACCCAATGTTCTTCTTATCTCCTCAGTCAGTCCCTAACAAGTATTTAATGTTGAACTTACTATATGCCAGGTACTATGCTAAGTGACGGAGTCATAAAAAGACAAAAATGTAACATTCAAATATCCTCAGTCAGCTTCCCATTTATCTCACAACCCTTATTGTGATTCCTAAGATTTATTAGTTTTTTTTTTACCTTTGTGAAGTAACTTGATATGAGAAATAATTTGGATTACTTTCATTTTTTTTTTGTAGATTTGAAACAAAAATTTAATTTGGTTTTATTATGGAGTTAACAGGCAGTGAGGTGGCTCCATAGTGTATAGAGCACTGGGCCTGGAGTCAAGAAGACTCATTTTCCTGACTTCAAATCTGGCCTCCAACATTTACTGGCTGTCTTGCCTTTAACCTTGTTTGCCTTGGTTTCCTTATCTATAAAATGAGCTGGAGAAGGAAATGGCAAACCACTTTAGTTTCTTTGCCAAGAAAACCCCAAATGGGGCCGCAAAGAGTCAGACATGACTGAAAATGACTGAACGACAAAAATGGAGTTAAGGAGCTCACATTCTTTCCTGCCCCACCCGTCCCAGGCAATTGAGGTTAAATGACTTGCCCAGGGTCACACTAGTAAGTGTTAAGTGTTTGGTTTGAACTCAGGTCCTCCTGCCTTCAGGGCTGGTGCTCTGTCCATTGCACCACCTAGCTGCCCCAAGGAGCTCACATTCTAAGGAAGGAGACAAGAGACACATGTTATGAAAGATATATACCATGTAAATGGAAAATAATTTCAGTGGGAAGGCGTTGGGAGGAGCAAATAAAGAAACAAGCATTTATTAAGCACTTACTATATTCCAAGTATTGTGGTAGCCACTTTACAAATATTATTTTATTTAATCCTGACAATAATCCTGGGAGATAGGTGCTATTATTGTTCCTATTTTACAGTTGAAGGTACTGAGGAAGACAAAGGTTAAGTGACTTGACTGAGTCACAAAGCTAGTAAGTATCTGAGGCTGGATTTGAACTCAGGTCTTCCTAAATCTAGGTACAGTACTCTATCCACTGTGCCTCCAAGCTAACTCTAGGGGTGAGATAGTGGAGACAGATACTAGGAAAGGCCTCCTGCAGAAGGTGATATTTTAGATGAGTTTTAGAAGAGATCAGGGAAGCCAGGAGACAGGAATGAGGAGGGAGAACCTTCCGAGTGCAGGGAACAGCTTGACAGTGCAAATGGCACTGGAGCTGGGAGATGGGGTGTCATGTGTGAGTTACTGCAAGTTAGACAATGAATCTTGATCATAGAGTATGTGAAGAGGAGTAAAGTATAAGAAGACTGGAAGATAGGAAGGGGAAAGGTTGTGAAGGGCTTTCAATGCAAAGAGAATATTTTATATTCCATCCTGGGGGCAAATAGAGAGCCACTGGATTATATTGAGAAAGGGATGACATGATGATACCACAGTAAGTCATCCCACTTTAGAAGAATCACCTTGGCAGCTGAATAGAATAAATGGCCTGAAATGGGGAAAGATTTGAGACAGGAACATCAACTAGAAGACTCTTGCAATAGTAAAGTCATGAAGTGATAAAGATCCATGCCAGGGTGGATTTGTGAAGAGAGAAGGGGACGTCTATGAGAGATATTGAGGTGGATGGGCAATCTTTCACTCATCTATTGGACAACTTGAACTGGATGTCTTGTACTGCCAGGATCAAATATAAAGTCCTTTGGTGTTCAAAGTCCTTCATAACCTGGCCCCCCTTCTAATTATCGAGTCTTCTTACACATTACTCTTCTCCACATGTACTACAATCCAGTAACACTAGCCTCCTTACTGTTTCTCCCACAGTATACTCCATTTGTTCTTTCACTGCCTATCTCCCAAGTTTGCAATGGTTTCCCCCATCAAAGGAGAAAGAAAAGTCAGGTTAAAAAAAGTCAGGTAGAAAGTCAGAGGAACCAGGAAAGAGTAGCGTCTTGAAAACCTAGCAAGAAGAGAATATAAAGGAGAAGGTAGTGTCAAAGGCTGCAGAAAGGTCAAGAAAGCTGAGGATGGAGGAAGAGACATGAAATTTGGCAATTAAGAGAATGTTGGCAGCTTTGGAGAGAGCCATTCTATTGATTGATGAAGTTGGAACACAGACTATACAGCATCAAAAAGAGAATAAGAGGAAGGGAAGTGGAGGCCCCTTTTATACATGTTCTTCTCAAGGATTTTAGTCATAAAAGGGAAGAGAGATATGGGATGTTAACTAGCAGAGGTGGGCCTATCATGTAAGGGTTTTTTTGAGGATAAGGAGACATGGGCATATTTATAAGCCATAGGGAAGAAGCCAGTAGACAGGGAGAGATTAAAGATAAATGAATGGGAATGATAGAGGAGACAATTTGCTTTTCAGAAGGTAGGATAGATTTGAGTCATTTGTGCGTGCAGAAGGTTTTGCTTTGGTAAATAGAAGGGCTCTATGACAGAAGGGAAGAAGGGAAGAAGGAGATAGTAGCTGAAGGCATCTGGGTGATGTGAGATGAGGAAGAAGGGAGAAGAAGGAGCTCTTGGTAAATGGCCTAATTGTTTTCAGTGAAATATGAGGCAAAGTTCTCAGCCAAAGGAACATAGCAAGAGGGAGCTATGGTCAGTTTGATGAAAGATGAAAAGTTTTGGAAGATCTATCACAATGAGTGGGATATTGAGTCAATTAGGAAGGTATAGGAGCATTGCCTAGAAGCAGTGAGGGTCCAGTTGAGATTATGTGACAAGTTTATCGTGGACCCAAGTCAATACAGTTTCATGATTTTCTCTAGCTTTATTTAGCAGCACATGTGTAGGGTGAAGACAGTGGATGGTGGGAGTGATCCAAGAATGGGGCTTTTCAGGGCAAGTTTGAGAATTAAAGGGGCCAAGAGACTCAAGAGAGGAGGAGAGTGTAGAGTTAAACTGGTTTACCAAGAGGTCAAGAGGAAGGGAGGAGATCATAGTTACTGCTGGGGTGATGTTCTGGGAAAGAAATGAGGGTCCAGGGATTGAAGACCATAATATGAATGAAAAATAGAATTTGGGGTCACAAGGCAGAGGGAGAGGAAGAATGACAATGGACTGTGATCAGATAAGAGAATTTTAGAGTTTATGAACATGGATGCGGAACATTTGTGTGTGGTGGCTAGATCAAAGGCATCTCTGTATTAAGCTGTGATGAGTGTCATGGGAAATGAATTAGTTCGGGAATTAGAAAGTGAAGGTGTTTGAGGAAATATCAATATTTATGTTGAAGTCTTCTAATATGATGTCAGAATTTGAGGAGGAGAAAAACACTTTGAGCTAAGCATTGAATTCACTGGGGAAAGAAGGGAAATGTCTTGGAGGTCTGGATAGCTACCAAGATTTTGATTGGATGGTAGATATATATTCAGTGAACTTCAAAGGAGAGATTACTAAGTGAGGGTGTTAGAAGGAGAAACTGGAAGTGACAATGGGCAGTAAGAAGTATTCCAGCTCCCCAACCTTGACCAGTGAGTGGGGAGGAATGAGTAGAAGTGCTGGAAAGGGAGACCAGGGGAGACTATGTCATCTGGAGGGAACTAAAAAAAGGAAGCAGTGGGAAAGGAAAGGATTTAAGTCTATTGCTTATGGAGGAAGCATTCCAGAGCACACACTGAATATAGTGGGACAATACAGAGGTTGGATTGAGGGAAATATGAATAAGGGATTGGACAGTGGGAGACAGAGAAGAACCGAGGGCTCGGAATCACTGGGATAGGAAGGGTATGATAGTAAGGGGTAAGGGTAGTTGGTAGATCATTGAAAAATGAGTTCAGGTAGGTTTTCACTGTCCCTAGGGTTTGGCCACAGGATAGAGAGAGGTCTTTCAGGAGCTTAAGAATTTCAGGCAAAAGGACAAGAGAATGTAGCTGAAGGAATAATGTTACTCTCCTTCCCCTAAGGCAGGAGACCAGACTGGAGACTTCATGGAATGCTTTTTCTTCTCTTTCCTGGGAGGGAGGAAAATGGTGCTCAATGGAAAAGGTGTTTCTCTCCTTCTCAAGAGAGGTGGGGGACCAGGCAGAAAATTTGGAGCAATGGAATGATAGTTTCTCCTCAAAGGTAGGAGACGTGCTATATGAAATGGTATTTTTTCACTTTCCCAATGCATGGAATGTGTCACTTTTGTCTTTATATCAATTAATCAATATTTATTAAGCAACTACTATGTGCCAGGCATTTGCTAAGTGCTGGGGATACCCTCAGTTCCTAACATAGTAGATGTTTAACAAATACTCATTGGCCATTATAATCTCATTTTAATCTCACAACAACTCTGTGAGATAAATATTTAATAATAATGAAATACATATTTAATTATTATTATTTTTGTTTTGGACAGCTAGTAAGCGAAGCCTAAATTTTTCACTTTAGTTTCAGCCATCTATCAACTATACTATGCTGCCTCTGCAGGGAAGGAGGAAGTGGAATTGAAGGAGAGGAGAAGAGGTTCTCAATGGGAGAGGAAGGAGGATACCAAAGCCTCTCAGTGACAGAGTCCATGTCTTACATCTGTGAAGCCCTGGGGTTCAATCTCTGACATCTTGCTTCATGGGATAAAATTATTCATGTAGTGCTGTCTCAAACACCCTCTTCAATGGATTATAGGTCAAGAAGACCCTTTAAAAAACTACTGATGCTGCCTATTCTTTTGAAATAAGAAGAGTAAATTCCTGATCCACAGAGGCAGCTAGTGGTGCAATGGATAAAACAATGAACCTGGAATCAGGAAGAATCTGGCCTCAGATGCTCACTAGCTGTATAACTGTGGGTAATTCACTTTACTTCTATTTGCCTCAATTTCCTTAACTGTAAAATGGGTATAATAGTAGTACCTAACTTGCAAGAGTTGTTACAAGGATAAAATGGGATATTTGTAAAAAGAGCTTAGCACAGTACCTGGCACTATGCTATATAAATGCTTCTTCTCCTTCCTTTCCCTTAGGATGTATTTTGAACAGTATGGTATAGTGACCTGAGTTTGAAGCTCGACTCTCCTACTTATGACTGTTTTGGGTCTTAGTTTCTGCCTCTATAAAATTAGGGCTTGGATTAATAATCATTGACACTTTCATAGCTCCTTAAGGTTTACAAGGGAAGCTAGATGGTGTGGTGGATAGAGGATCAGCCCTGGAGTCAGGAGACCTGAGTTCAAATCCCACCTCAGACACTCCCTAGCTGTGTGACCCTGGGCAAGTCACTTAACCTTATTTGCCTCAGTTTCCTCATCTATAAAATGAGCTGGAGAAATAAATGGCAAAACACTCCAGTATCTCTTACAAGAAAACCCCAAATGAGGTTATGGAGGTCAGACACAACTAAATAACAACAAAGGTTTACAAAGTCCTTTATGTAAGTTACCTCTCTCAATCATCCTGTGTGATGGGTATCACAGGCATTATTTTCTCCATCTTATAGAAAAATTAAGCAACTTGCCTAGGATAACATAGTATGTAAGGAAGAATTCAGACTTCCGATTGTTCATTCCACTTTTACCATGATGCCTCTAGCAATAACAGATGGACCTTGGGGACCACTAAGTTATCTTTCAGTTCTAGGCCTTATATCCTTATCCTTAAAGTTTTCTAGGGTAGGGGCCCCTCTCTGTCCCTGTAGCCTACCTGATGGTTTACCAAACTGGACTGTACTAGGTCTTCTGAGCATGACTGGTCACTGTACAGAGTGGGAAACTTCTTGATACACCCATGAGAACAGCTCACAGAAACCCATGTCCAATTGTAATTGTTTTGTAAGGTATCAAATGGCTGAATTTTTCCCCTACTTGAAATAAACTGCATTCCTGATGTGAATGAAATGGAGAATTGGAATGTCTTAAGTACTTTAAAATACACAATTCATTATGCCATGGGTTGTATTTTGTTACTAAGATTCTTCCGTTATTATGTGATTTTGAAGAGGGGTTTTTTTTTGGCATGGTTTCCCCCCACCCTCCCCATCTCCCATTCTCTGGGGAGCTTGTAGTACTTAGAATTGTGTCGTATAATAGATAGTATAATCACAGTAAGTTAAATGTGCCTCTACCAAGTGGTGTTTTATGTTAATTCCATTGTGTGGTGACAGCTGCATGGGGAGGAGGCTATAGATTGGCAGGGAAGATAGGCTATAAGCTTTAGAGAGTGCCCAGACTCCCACGCTATGGAGCATCTCAGAGGCCCTCAGGAAGACTCAACCAGTGCACATTCTGACCATAGTAATGCTGTTTCACCTTCCTAGGGCTACTGGTTATTCGGATTGGTCCCAAAACCTCCTCTTCTATCCCAGTTAGGGCTCTTTTGGTGTCAAGAGCCCCCAGCTGCATTTTGGAATGGGCCTTCATGCCCCACCACAAAGGAGAAAGAACATTGGCACTGGAGGCTGGGGCCTGGGATTTGAAACCTAGCTCTGCTACTTATCTCCTGTGTGACCTTGGCCAAGCAATCCATATCTCAGCTTAAATTTTCTCATCTGTAAAGTAGGCTTGACTCTATAACTTCTATATTCTGAATCCGTGAATCATAGAACCCTCATCAAATGTAACCCAGATCCAAACAAGAATCCCTACTACAACTTACCTGACAAGCCTTCTTCTAACCTTTTTCCTTGAAAACTTAATGAGAAGTAATTCCACCTTCTCAGGCAGCCTGTGCCATTATTAGGTAGCTCTAATTGTTAAGAAAATGTTTCCCCTGAAATCAAACCTAAATATGCTCCTTTTCATCTTGTACTCATTTCTTCTAGTTGTGCTTTCTGGGGGCTAAGCAAAAACTGTCCGCTGCCTCTTTTACATGAGGGCCCTTCAGATATTTGGAGAGAGCTAGCATGTCCATGATGTCTTCCCTTAACTCACCTGCATGTCACATTATGACTAGGTCCTTTACCACACTAGTTACCATTCTCTGTATGATTTCCAGCTTATCAATGTCCTTCCTGAAATATGGCCCCCAGAACTGAATACAACAATAAAATTGCACTCTGACCAGGGGAGACACCATGAGAATTTTTGCCTCTCTGGTCCTAGATACTATAACACTTAATATTAAGTCTTAAGGTTGTGTTTTTGCTCACCATTTTGTATTGAGCCTACAGCCCATTAAAACCCCCAGATCATTTTCAGAACAGTTGATATCTAGCCACATCTCCCTCTATACCTAACCCCTCCACACACACGCATACACGTTCATGTGTGCACACACACACACACACACACACACACACACACACATACAGACACACACACTCTATCTCAGTTTCTTAAATGTTTCTCATAAGCTTCTTCATTACAAGATCAATTTGGGTCATGTTTTAACATACAGAGTGAATAAAAAGATCTTTGCAATTTCCAGAGGCAGAATAGAGCTAGATGAGACATGAACCCTCAGTAAGCTGAATCATTTTCCTTTATCACTGTAGACCATCCCATGGAAATATAAAGGTTTGCCTTCAAAGAGCTTGCATATTATACACTAATCATTATATTAAGTGTAGTGGTAGGTACCAAAGAACCATGATCCCTGCCCTCAGGAAACTTATGGTCTACATACATACATACATACATAAACACATATACATATTTATCAGAGAGAACTTAAATATTAAGCTATAAAGAGCTATACAAAAGTGTGAGGTATTAAATTTTCATTAATAATTATAATGACAACAGATTCTGCCTTCCCCATGAAGAATCTAGAACTTGTAGTTTTGACTCATCCTTCTAGTCAAAAATATATAATATATTTTGGGATTGTCTGGGCTTGAGTAGGTGGGGTGGGAAGCTGGCAGAAGCTTAGCTTGGAAAGAGGGCAAATGCAGAGAGAGAGACCATGAAATCAGGTTTTGTAATGTTAGCTCACTGTAAGTGGGGTTTATTTCATTTCTTGTATCTCTAGCACCCAGTACACTCTCTTGCACATAGAAAGAACTTAGTAAATACCTGTTGATTGACTGATTGATTGAGTAATGTGTAAGTAGACTGGAAGGGTAGAACAGAGCTAGGTTGTGAAGAGCTTAGAGTGGCAAACATCAGGTTTTCTATTTGATCCTTAGATGTAATAGGAGGCCACAGAAATTTATTGAGCAGAGGAACGACGTGGCCATTCATTCCCTAGAAGTCGGGAGGTTGTGCAAACAGGTAGAAATGGGGACAATAATAGCACCTCCCTCTCAGGATCAAATGAGATAGTATTTGTAAAGTGCTTAGCAACATAGTTGTTGCTTAATGAACACTTATTGCTTTCCCTTGCTTCCTCAAGAGACATTGTGCTAGAGTGAAAAGAGAAGAGTGGGGAGTGAGGGTACCAGGGTTCCAAGCCTGGCTCTGTATCATACTTGTATTACCTGCCTTACGGGGTCCTCGTAAAGCTCAAATAAATGTGTGTATGTTTGTGTGTATACACACATACATGCATATATGTACATGTCCATATGTATATCTCTACGTGCCAAGTGGTACACTAGGTGCTAGAGATATATGCATGTATGCATGCACAATACATATGCATACATACCCATTCATATATGTACACATGAGATGCATATTCATGTGCATGTTTAATTTGTATATACATGAATGTAGATACATATGCAATTCATATATGTATGCATATTCATATACATACATACAGGCACATTCATAGACATATACCTGTGCACATGCACACAGACATTCATATATTTGTATGTGTGCATTTGTGTACATATAGAGTATATGTGTATGCATATATGTATATATATGTGCTATAACTGTTTACACGTGTAATATATAATGTGTGTTATAACTTACTTGTTATTACATATACAGTATATATCCTAATTTGTGTATGTGTGTGTGTGTTACCTTATTTGACCCTCACCACAACCATCCTGTGAGGCAGGTAATACAGTTATTACATAAGCACATACATACACACAAATACATATATATATATATGCATATATATATATATATAGAGAGAGAGAGAGATACACATATACATATGTACATTTAAACAAACCATATTCATACCCACATATTCATATTCTTATACACATGTTCACATACGGAATTCATTTATGTACACACATACCATCATGTACACACGGATGTCCACTTAATATATACACACACAAAACCAGATATACATATTCATATACATATGTATATTCATATGTATGCACACATGCACATCATATACACACAATATACATTGCAAGTTCACATACATATTCATATGCATCCACATGCATATGTAATCCACATACACACATGCCTATGCATGTATTAACACACAGAGATATACACAATCATATGCATGTATATGCACACATGTGCACATACATATTCATCACATGTGTTCAATATGCACAAGTGCACATGTGTGCTTATGCACATGGATGTGTACATTCTTACACATGCATGTGCACATGTTACCTAGTATGTCAAATGTTTTAAAGAACCATATAAATAAATGTCAGTTCTTTTTCCCATCCCCTCTCTCCTGCCCTCCCACTGCCCCCAGGTCACCTCCAGCCACCCAGCAGCAGACCAGGCTGGCCAGGCAGGGAATAAACAACAGGTTGTCAGCACTTGATATGCGCGAAAGAGCCAAAGCAGTCTTTATATCAGAACCTCACAAAGGCAATTCTCTGCAGTTGATATAAAAAGGTGTCAGTTCTGGTTTAAGTACTGTATTACCAGCAAAGATTTATCTGCCTCGAAGACGGGCCTCACGCCACCAAGGGAATAAACAGCTCTCCTGCTTATCTATTTCACAGAGCACAATATTTTCTCCAGTCGTCTTTGGCTCCAAAAGGACTTTTTCTATGCCTTCCCCATTTTGCCTCCTGTGATTTACAAATAAAATGAGCCTACCCTTAGATGTTACAAATGCCCTCTTCTCAAGCAACCCATAAGGCAGCTTCACTGCCAGATCTGCATCTGGGTCAGTCCTTGGAAGCTCAGCTTTCTCTGGGGTTTTAATTGCAAAATGGAAGGGAGTGTGGCTGGGAATTGGAGGTATTGATTGATATTGGATAGCGAGAATGGCTTAGTTCAATGAGGAGGAAGCCGTGGATGGGAAGGGAGAAGGGATTATAAGAAGAGGAGACAGTCCATTTGGCTAATGAACGGTCCATAATATCTAGGGATCTTGCAAACAGCCTGAAATCTAGAGGAAGGAATCTTGTGATATTTGTGGAGGCCAACATTCATGAGATATTAGTTAGCATCTACACAGTCCTTTAAGGTTTGCAAAGTTCTTTATGTATATTTATCTCATTCAATCCTCATAATAACCCTGGAAGGCAGGACCATTATCATCCCCATTTAATAGTTGAAGAAACTGAGGCTGACAGGTTAAGTGACTGGCCTGGGGTTCACAGAGTCTGATCCAAAATTTGCATTTAGATCTTCCTGATTCCAAACCCAGCTCTCTGTCCTCTGCACAGTCAAACTCCAGGTTCAGTGCTCCTTCTATCACAACACGTTGCATGAGTCAGGAAGACCGGAGTTCAAATCCGTCCTTTGCCATTAATCATTTAAGTATGGGCAAGTCATTTAATTGCTCTGGCCTGTTTCCTCATCTGTAAAATGGTGATAATAATTGCTGTATTATATATTTCATAAGAGAGTTATGACAATCAAATGAAATAATCTCTACAAAGCACCTTGTGAATGTTAAAATGCCACATAAATACCAAATATTATGATGACGGTTTTGCTTTATTGGGGTGCTAGTAAGCATGGGGTGAGGCTGCTTTGGGGGGAGTACCTGTACTTCATGGCTGAGGGGGTTTGGGGGTACTATGCAGCAGGGGGGATTTAATATTCAACACTTGCTCAGGCTTGAATCATAACAAATAAACCACTCCTCTCCACATAGCTAAACAACATAAAGCACCATCCCCCTCCACACCCAGAGACATTTGGATGCTTCTGCTGAGCTGATAGGAAATAATTGCCCAGGAGCTGGAAACATCCGTGCTGCTTAACACCTAGCTGGGGGTCCTATAGAATGAATGAGCTGG
This sequence comes from Phascolarctos cinereus, assembly GCF_003287225.1. NCBI lineage: Eukaryota > Metazoa > Chordata > Mammalia > Diprotodontia > Phascolarctidae > Phascolarctos > Phascolarctos cinereus. The sequence continues at coordinate 139,488,393 of NW_027555625.1, forward strand.
AAAACAGCAACCAGACAATGAAGTCAGAGGAAGGGGACCAGGAATGAAGGCTGCTGTGGACCTGGCAGGAGCTTGGGAGAGGGAATGAGTGGCTAGGGCACAGCCCCCAGGTCAGACAAGCAGAGAAAGTAGGCTCTCAATCCAGTTGGCCATCCTCCCAGCTGCCCTCCCAGGAAGGACAGGAGCTGAGAGTCTGCATGTGGTAAGAAACTGTTAGGTGGGTGGCATGTGAGATGGTTTAGACTAGGATCCTGACATAGGCCGTTGGCTTGAGATACTGAGAAACTGACCTGATGCCTAGGAAAATCCCATTGACCTGGAAGGCTTGTAAAAGATTGGCCAGTCTAAGAGGAAAATGCCTTCAGAACTGGCTGACAAATGCCGCTGACAGTATCCTCGGCCATTGGCCCCAAGAGGCCTGCTCTTGGTATGCTGAGGATTAATCCCTTAAAGAGATACTGGGGTCTGGCAGCAAATACTGATGAGACATGTGACATTGAGGGTCCAGTAATTGAAATCTAAATACCTGAAGGTTTGCTACAGGAGTGCCAGGTGCTGGAAATGGTCTGGGGATCTCTCCTTTCTCTCTCATAGGGGCTCCTAGCCTCACACCCATATTTAAATTCCTTTGGAACTTTGTTCAGCTCTGTTCTTTGCTTTGCCCTATCATATTCCACCTTGTATCAAAGGTTTTTACATTTCTGATCTTCCCTACTAGATTGGAAACTCCCTGAGGCCAGGATTTGTGTCTTAGTTTCCTTTTTGAAATGTTCTTTGTCCTTCTTTCTCAAAGAGAACCAAGACATCTGGGAGGTGATGCCAGGACATGTGAGTGAATTGGATGTAAGTGAGGGCAGGCTGTGCAAAGTCACCAGCATCACTTTGTCCTCCGGAGCCATTCGGGTCCAGTGGTGAGAGAGAGAGATCAGTACTACTAGAGATGGCCCTAGGTGCCGTAGGAGACCTTGGCCTTTTTAAACTAAAGTCTTTCCCAGATCTCAGTTTGACTGAGTGATAAAGGCTAAGTAAGAAATGAGGCAGAGAATGGCTTCTTTACCTAGTCTTAAAAAAAAAAATTGATCTGGGAGGGGAAAGCCCTCAGGATTTCTGGCCAAAACAGAAATTGCTGTTTACATTCACTCTGAGCCAGTCAGGTCCCAAACAATGACCAAGTGGGGCTTGGCCAAAGAGTTAGCAAAGAGCCTCTATTGAGTAGGTATTTGAAATTAAACTAAATGTCAAAATGGAGAGAGGTGTCTAATGGAGGACTATAAGGCTCTTTCTTTGGTCCTGTTCTACTCAACATTTTTTTCCAATGGCTTGGAAAAACAAAGCATTCCATGGAAGCAATTTCAGGACAATTACTTCTTTTGCTATAAGCTCAGCAAAAGCATACTGATATCTTTGGGTACAGTGGGCGGTGGGACTTCGTGTTGTGAAAATATTTGTGGGAGTTGTTTATTTTTTATTATCAAGCCCAAGAAAGTGTTAAATAGTTGATCCATTCTGCCTGCATAACAGCCCGCTCATTGTACTGTCCTATTTATCAAATTTGTTGATGACATAAGATTGAAAGGTATAGCTGGAATCTTTGGGTGGCAGAATAAGGATACAAAAAGATCTTTATCTCTAGAGCAATGGACCCAATCTATTTAGTTTCCTGGGTAGCTAGATAGCTCAATGGATAGAGTGCTGGGCCAAGAGTCAAGAAGATCTGAGGTCAAAACCAGCCTCAGACACTCTCTAGCTGTGTGACCGTGAGCAAGTCACTTCACCCTGTTTGCCTCAGTCCCTCATCTATAAAATGAGCTGGAGAAAGAAATGACAAACCACTCCAGTATCTTCATCAAGAAAAACAGAAGTGGGGTCATGAAGACATGACTGAAATGACCAAACAATGTTTACATTCCACCTCCCATATGAAGCCTTTCCCGATCATCCCAGTTATAAACGCTCTCCCACAGCCCTCCTCCAATTATTTTGTATTTTCTTTTACATATTTTGCATATCTGTATATATAGGGTAACCCAAAACTCTTAGAACACTTTAAAATTTTAATAGTTTTAAATTGCATGGAGATTATTGAGCTGTCCTGTACATTGTTGCCTACACCCCAGAAAAATGTAGCCTCCTTGAGGGCAGAGAGCGTTTCATTTTTCTTTTTCTCTTCTTGGCGCTTCACAAAGTAGCTTTCATATAATAAAAGCACATTGATAAATGCCTGTTGAATTAAATTGAATTTGGATGAAATGTGGGGGGAAAATTAAAATTTCCCACTTAGGTTAAAAAGAAATCATCTGCCTAGGTATAGAGTGGAGGAAGCATGACTAGACTACAGAGGCAGCTAGGTGGTACAGTGAATGGAGCCCTGGGCCTCAATTCAGGATGGCCTGAGTTCAAATTCAGCCTCAGATACTTCACCAACTGTATGATGTTGGGCAGGTTACTTAACCTCTGTCTGCTTCAATTTCCTTAACTATAAAATGAAGAAAATAACAGCACCTATGCTGTTGGAAGGATTAAATAAGATAGATAGATAGATAGATAGATAGATAGATAGATAGATAGATAGATAGATAGATAGACAGACACACAGCTATATAGACACACACACACACACAAACACACACACACACACTTAGCATAGCACCTGGCACAAAGTAAGCATTTCACAAATACCTTCATGTCACAGAGAAAGACCTGAGGATTTCAGTGGACTTAAAGTTCCAAATAAGTCAAAAGTTTCAGGTGACAGCTCCCGAAGCCAATGCAATCAAAGGTTACATTGATAGAAGCATCTTGTTCAGAATGAATGGAGTTATCATCTTACTGTACTTTTTTCCAGAGTCATGCATATGCACGACATCCGGACCTTGTCTGGAAGGCTGTATTCAGCTCTGCTTGAAATTCCTTTGACTGAGGAAAAGGCATATTCATTTCACAATGAGAGAGAAGGCTTAAACTATACCCTGCTTTGGGAGGGGAGAAGTCAAATATTGACTAAAATTTGCACTGAGTTAGTGTTCCAGATCAGATTATTTCTGAGGTATATGTTCTATATGGGAGATCAGTGGGTGTTGGTGAGTATTTGAAGGGGGGAAAGGGCAGAGAAAGGTTTGATAGGAAGAGGAAGAAGGATTCAGGAAAGTTGTTAGGTATGCTGAAGATACGTTGCCTCTTTCAGAATGTTGCTTTAGCCCAGTCCTGAGCAGCTCTAGGGCAACCAGTAAGATGATGATGATGGAAGTGGTGATGGTGACTAAGACCATATAAGATCATAGCTATTTAAGGACCATAGCTCTAGAGCTGGAGGGGACCTCAGAGGCCATCTAGACCAACACTGCCTCCAATTTACGCAAAGGAAACTGAGGCCCTAGTCGATTAAGTGACTTGTCCAACATCACACAGATCACAAGGATAATACATGTATGTATATATGTATATATATGCATACACACATATGCACATACACATATGTGTATATATAATATATATGTACATATATATTATACACACACATATGTATATATATATGTACATATATATATATATATATATTATTTTTTCTCATGTTTTTTTATATCCAGTCCACAGACCACTTCAGTCAAGCAACAGACTGTATAAATCATCCACTTGGCCCATTTTCATTTGCCACCATTACAAACATAGACTCCTCACTAGAGGGTATGGGGGAAAACAGGACTGTCCTCAGTGAAATACTATATAATTTTCACCAGATTTCTTGAGTGTGTGATTAATTCAGGTCCAAAAGCATAAACAGAGATATGGCTGTATTATATACTTTCATAGCATAAGAGATAATACTAACTTATTTTTATATTATGTTTTATAGTTTACAAAGCACATTCATAGTTCAAGGGAGGGTGATAACTTACTTGTATGTAGTACTTACAGTTTACAAAGCATTTTTGCATCAATTATCTTATTTGATCCTCACAGAAACCTAATGAGACAGTCAGCTCAGGTATTATCATTCTGTTTTTACAGATGAAGAAACTGAGGCCCAGAGAAGTTAAAGTGATTTACCCAAGCCCACACACCAAGTAACTGACATAATGTGATCTCATGATTCATAGGCCAATATTCTTTCAATTATAGTCCAAAAATCACTGGAAGAACCTTTGAAGTCTAATGCTGGCCCAGGACTCTTTATTTTCAGAACAGTTCTGTTCTCCCTAGAGATGGAATCATGAATTGGATGACTTGGGTCAGTCATGCCCCTCTTTAGGATCCTGAAATTCATCCCTTTCTTCACAGAGCAACCCCCAAAGGTAGTTCCGACCTGCCTTGATCCAATCCAATTCAATTCAGTTCAGTTCAATCCAATTCAATTTGCTTCAGTTCAATTCAGCAGTTACTAAGTGTCTGTTGTGAACAATGCTGATTGGATTTCATTTTGACTCCCATGGGGCTAACCACTTGTCTCAAGGCTTACATCGAAATCAGTCCTTACATCAGTAGAATGTGTCTTCCACTTGATCAGTGACTTGCCCCTTGCCTCCATTTCTCTAGGGTCTTCACACCTGAAAGACAGAGATAGAAAGGTAATAGAACTGCTTCTCAACCAGTTTTCAGAGACATTTTCAGGGAAGTTTTCAGTTGTTGTGAAGATAGCTTTGGTAAACTCAGAAACCTGTCTTGTCTTACCACCCTTTGACAGGTTTCATTGGAGGAAATTATGTCCACCGTGATGGAGACTGGCAAGAAATGGTTTGTATGAGATGCATGTCTATTGGCATGTGAGAACATATGGAGAAAATAACATCTCACTTATTCAGGAGTGGGTGACACTCCTTGCAATCTTAACCATCTAGGACTCAGTCATGAAATGAATGACCTCTGAACAATGAAAACAATTAACTGTTACAAATCCCATATGCCCAAGTCTATAGGAGAAATGCCTTTGGACCCTTAGGTAATTATATGTTCCTTGGGGACATGGACCATGGCCATGTGTATGGATTGTTTTTTGGGCTAGGGACTGGAATTACTAGACTAGTGGATAGTTGGACAAGAAAAGGTAGGAGGGAAATATCCCCATTGTATCTTGGTGTGTCTAAGCTATGTCACACTTAGGTCATGTACTAGAAAAGAAACTTCACATAGTTTTGTAATGTTCTATTCTGGTTTGTGCTAGGTGCTCAACACAGGGGCCAAGCAAAGACATCCTGGCTGACCCTGCCCCCTAAGAAGCCAACTCCTCTGCCATCCAGTCCTAGGCAACAAGGATCCTGGTAATTCATTCTTTTTTCAGTTATTGTGGCTCAGGCCAGTCCCATATATTTTACATGCCTGCACAATGCATTTTATGAAGCACATAAAAGCCAGACGGGAATTATCTCTTTCCCTTGTACGGGCTGTCTCTTTTTTGGGGGGAGATAACAGAGACCTATTTCATTTTGCAGCTTGCTAGTAGATGCTCTGCCATAAATTGAGAAAGGAAGCTCTTTTTTGAAAAATGCCTTCTTTGACCCCATTGTCAGTGGGAAACCACAGTGAGAGAAATACCATTCCAGTAGGATGGCAGTTCAGGGGAGAGAGACGAGGGTGGAAGGGAGGGAGGAGTTCTTTTCTCTCTCCTCTTTATTTCTTCCTGTCCTCCGCAGAATGGGTGGGGATGTTCCCACCCTAGGGAGGGTCTGCTGTGCAAAGACAAGGCCCTGGCTCTCTGTTCCTTCCAGGTATTGATGCTGGCTTCCTGAATCATCCCAAGCAGATGGGGGTGCTGGACCCCTCTGATGGAATTGCATTCATTAGGCCTGGAGCAGCTTGACAGGCCGTCTCTGCACATCATCAAATATGCACCACCAATATTTCATTATCAGCCTTCTTTGCAGCCCCGCTCTGTCCACGCCTGGGTGAGCTTAGAAATTAAACTGTACTTTCACCTCTAAAGAATGCTGTCCCCGCCAGTCACTGGAGTGGAGAGATTGCCATGCTGTTGGGTTATTGAGTGATGGGACCCGGGAGGGGTCGGAGGGATGGGGAGGAGAGGAGAGGGGAAGGCACCTCTAGTAGGGAATGGTTTTCTGCAGCTTCCTAAACTGAAGTTACAGGTGGCCTTCTGAATAGGCAGTGAAGAGCTCTGTCTAGTGCCTCACAGAGTACCTTGTATACAGTGGGGACTTAATGTGTGTTTTCTGGCAAACTGAACTATACAAATGGATCGTCAGTTCATAGATTTAAAACTGAAAGGGACATCAGAAACTATCAAGTTCAACCTCCTCATTTTACAGTTTAGGGAACTGAGGCCCAAGGAAGTTGAATGATTTGCCCAAGGACATAAAAGTAGATAGTGTTAGGGGTAGGATTTAAAACCGGATCCTCTGACTCTTCAGTCACTGTCCATGACTACCTGTTACTTCTTCAAAATACTCTGGAGGGGGGCTGCTAGGTGGCACAGTGGATAGAGCACTGGCCCTGAAGTCAGGAGGACCTGAGTTCAAATCCAGCCTCAGACCAAACACTTGACACTTAACTAGCTGTGTGACCCTGGTCAAGTCACTTAACCCCAATTGCCTAAAAAAAAAAGTACTCTGGAGAGCCCCCTACACTAAAACACATTATGCCTCACAGATCCCTGGAATTACACCGTTACAGAGTTATCCTTTTAGGGTCATTATTGCCCTTTCCAGGTTTTCTCTATTCAAATACACATATTACTGGAAGGTCATTGTATTATCATTGATTATCAGACATCTTTGTTGGGGTAGTTTATCACATACTCCCCTGAGTCAGCCTGAAGGAACAGGGAGATGGGTAAGTGAAAGGTGGTTGGGAGTCACCAAAAAGACATTTCACTAGAGCCACGATTTTACATGCAGCTGTTCCTCTAATGAAGATATATATCCCTTTTATAACTTTGTGAATTCACTAACATCTTTCTGTCTGTCAAGAAACTAGCCAGAAGCACCAGCCCTGGATTCAGGAGGACCTGAGTTCAAATCCAGCCTCAGACACATAATACTTACTAGCTGTGTGACCCCGGGCAACTCACTTAACCCTACTGCCTAACCAAAAAAACAAAAGAAAGAAACTAGCCAGAGTTAGTCAATAAGTCAGCATTCCCGCAGGTCCCAAGGAGCTGGATCCACCTCGGTTATCTGTGGGATCACAATTCTTGTATGATCTATCTGCAAGCTCAGAAGGAACCAGTCGAGTGACAAAGTCAATGAGATCTCAGGATGCATTTAGAGAGGCATAGCTTCTGGGAATGGTGAGGTAGCATGGTCCCCCTGTGCTCAATCCCCAATCCAGTTCCCATCAAGAGTTGTGTTCAGTTCTGGGCTTCATAACTTAAGAAACTTCACAAGTTGTAGAGTCATAGAGGGGTCAGTCAGGAGGGTGAAGGGTCTTTTTTTTTTTTAGTCCATTACATGAAGATAGAGTTGAAAGAATTTACATGGGAAAGAGAATACTCAGGAGGAAACATAGCTCAAGAGTTTGACAATCTATGGTCTAGTGTCTAAACTAGGTCTGTCACATGGAAAAGAGGATTTGGACTTAGTATGGTTAGTCCCAGGGAACAGGCCTGGAAGCAATAGGCAGAAGTTATCCAAGTTCATGAAGGCAAATCTAGATCTAATATCAGGAAATACTTGATTTCACTCCCAATCACTCATTCTATAACACTTCTACATACATACAGGCATGCACACAAACACATACACGCACACACACACACACACACACATCCTTTACAACAATATCCCAGAATATCAGTCGGAAGGAACCTCAGCAGTTCAACCCATCTGGGCAAAGAAATCCCCACTATAACACTTATTAGATGTGTGACTCTGGGAAAGTCATTTAATCTACATCTGCCTCAGTTTCTTTATCTTTAAAATGGGGATATTAAGAGCACCTACCTCCCAGGGTTGTTTAGGGATCAAATCAGATAATATGTGCAATTGTTATTGTTCAGTCATATCTGACTTGTCATTGTATATGACAGGGAGCACAGGTCAGAATCCATGGACCACAGCACACCAGGCCCTTCTGTCCTCCACTATCTCTCAAAGTCTGTCCAAGTTCATGTTCATTGTTTACATCACACTATCTGTCTCATCCTCTGCCATTCCCATTTCCTTTCACCTTCAATCTTTCCCAACATCAGAGTGTTTTCCAATGATTTTTTCCTTCTCTTTAATGTGGCCAAAGTATTTAAACTTCAGCTTCAGTGTTTGACCTTCCAGTGAATAGTCTGAATTAATTTCTGTAAGCATTGACAAATTTGATTTCCTTCCTGTCCAAGGGACTCCCAAAAGTCCTCCAGCACCACAATTTGAAAGCATCAATTCTATGTCACTCAACTTTTCTTATCATCCAACTCTCCCAGCCATACACCGATACTGGAAAAACCATACCTTTGATTATACGGGCCTAAGTGTCTGATGCCATATTTGAACTCAGGAAGATAAATCTTCCTGACTCCAGGCCTAGTATTCTATCCACCACACTACGTAGCTGCCCTAATACTTGCAAAGTTCTTTGCAAACCTTAAAGTACTAAAAACATGCTATTGTTAGTATTATTGCTATTTTTTTATTATTTTAATTATTATTGCTTGAAGGATCAGGGATGGTTTATGGACCTACGTCTTCCTCTTCCCAAGAAAGTATATAACTTGCAAGTGACCTCCATAGGCACTCAGATGTCTTCATGGCAAATCAACTCTTCTCTTGCATACCCAGAGAAAGAGAAAAATTTCCCCAAGAACGTGACTTTTATTGCTTCAGATAATGAGCCACATCATCTCTACTTGCCTTTTCATCTGCTTCCATCTCTTTCCTCATATCCAACAGATCTCAGTTACTGAACCCAAGCCACTTCTTCTCACAGAAGATAAGCCTCTGTTCACTTCACTTTTTTTCCTTAGAAGTTTCTTCTCCAGGTTAAACAAAAAAGCTTTCCCAAAATGACTGTAGAATATCTTACCTTGGAGCTAAAGCAGAGTTTCTAACTGCATACGATAGAATACATCAGATTGCAAAGGCAGCCAATTATATTGAAACACAGATATCAAAATACAAAAAAAAAAAACCTCATGGACTTAAGAACTTTTGATCTAGAACTAGCAGTGACCTTGGAGGCCAGTTAGTAGAAACTCCTCATTTTACATATGAGGAAACTGAGGCTCACTAGCTTGCTCAAGATTGTAAATGTAGTTAGCATAAGAGAGGGGACCCAGATTCTCTGGTTCCAGAAAGAGGGCTCTTTCCACTGTACTATTCTGTCTTCACTCGGACCTATTAACTTTCCTTCCCCCCTGCTTTAGTCATGTGGAGTCAGAGTGGTCTAATGAACATAGACATAAATTCAAATCAGGACTCTGAAGTTAGCTAGCTGTGTGACCCATGGTAAGTCATTTAGCTTTCATGGGCCTCAATTTTAGATTTAAGTGGGTATGGTAATGCATGTATTACCTATCTCACAAGGTAATTCTGAGGAAGGTGCTTTATAAATCTTGAAGAGCAAAGTCAATGTGAGTAGCTCTTATTATCATCTGTATAATTCCACCAAGAAGCAATCACCCTCACCCAACCAACACCATCACCAAGTTTATCTTTCCCTTGCTAGGTTTGACAAAGAAGGGTTATTGGAGTGGAATAGGAACAGGGAGATTCAGCATAGGTCAGAACCATGCCACAAAGTGTTGATAGTAGAGGGGGCATTGTATTCATGCAGCAGACCCTACTTAGGATACTTCTCTCAGTAGAGATGGGTTTACAAAGCAAACTATGTATCCTGAGCACCTTCAATAGGCCCAACTCTATGTTATTATATGTGCAGTATTAAGAAGTCTAGAAGACCTAAGTTCAAGTCCCACCTCCGATACATATTAGCTGTGTGACCCTTGGCAAGTCACTTAACCCTCAACATCCCAGCCAAGTCTCTAAGACTGTAAGTGGAAGAGCAGATGCACATAAAGTGTTGGTTAAGTGAGTTCTTCATCTGCAGGAATCACAGATCCCAGTTTAAAAAAAAATGTGTAAGGCATTGTGGGAGGTGCAGAGTGATAGATCAAATAGAGATAAGATTCATTTACACAGAACAGATAGAAAACAGTATTAGGTAATAATGTTTGACTAAGAACCATGTTCAATATCATTCCACATCCACATGTATGCCATAAGCAAGATGGATGGTCAAGAAGGGAAAAGTTCAGTGTGGACTTGAGTTCTGACTTCATGGAGCAGGTGGGGCTTGAGTTAAAAATCTTTGAACAATAGGAAGGATTTGGAAAATCAGAGACATCTCTTTCCTCTAAGAAGACATTTTCACCAGGGCTATGAGGTCAGCAACACTTACATGGTAGAGAGAAGTAGCTAGACACCTCATAGAAAGCCATTGTTGTGACCTGTCATGGAGTGGGATGTGTCTTCTTTATGAAGGTTGCCTGATTCTATCCTGTTAAGCAAACAACTCACAATAACTCCATAAGCATTTGCTCTAAGCTGTGAAATGACACTGTTTTCAAGACCAGCCCTGGGCTGGCTTCTGGGGCTACTAGAAGTAGCTATACACAATGCCAGAGCTCTATAAAATAATCTCCTTAGTTTGGGTGGCTGTCTACTTTATAGTTTATATAGGCCAACCAAAGCCTGTCCTTTTCTGGCACGACCTTTCAGAATTCAGGGTCACCTCTCTGGCCAGAAAGAGTCTATGTTGAGGATATTTGCTTCTTCTTTCTCTTTTCCAGTCTCTGCCCCAGGGTGGAAAAAAAGAAACAGCAGAATAGTTATTCACAGAAATTAGTCTATAAGATCCTGGTATTATCCTCACTTCATCCCACATGTCAGGAAAAAAAGGATGAAATTGATAGAAGAAGGAAGACACCAGCTCTATTTCTGTGGGTTCCAAAATTCCTTGCCATCCAGGCCAATTCTGTTCCTTATTCATGGTTTTTAGTTGTATGTTGAGAACTTCAAAGGAAACATAGGGATGGGAAGGTCTTCAGCATAGGTCAGAACCATGCCACAAACCAATCTTACTTCAAGGTGATGGAGGGACTCTAAAACATATAAACTGCTAACAATTGCCTAACACATGTTTGCTTTGGTCATTTACAACTCATAAAGGTGAAAACTGCTGTTTTAATTCATGGGTCTACCTGCAAACAGCTTTGTTTAGAACCAAAAACTATGCTACTAGTGATGAAGCTTTGGCCTATTTAGAATTTGAAGAGTCAAATTGGTGGTAGAGGACAAATTCCTATGAAAGAGAGAATAGAGGCTATGTTAATCCGAGTACATACACAATCTTTCATTAGTCTTATCAGAGTGGGTACTCCCTCTAGGAAGTCAGTCAACAAGCATTTATCCACCTTGAAAATGTGACTTTAAACCACTTACAATTTGATAGATAGTCCCTGACAGCTGCTATGGCCGAAACATTCCTCATCCTGTGGTCAAATTGATGATGGAACCTGTTCAAATTTAGCTGTGACCAGTCCTTAGATAATAACCCTACAGGTCCTTCCTTGGGCCCATCCTCTAAATCAGACCTTAGCAAACTATGACCTGAGAGCCGTATAGCCTGTGAGCAATGAATGATTTGCATATTCTTAAATATAACTTTATTTAAATATAATTTTATTTTAAAAAGTGAAAAATATTCTTAGTTTCTGGGTCATTCAAAAACAGGTGGCAGGTAACATTTGGCCTGCAAGCTGTATTTTGCCAACTTCTGTTCTAAAGTATCCAAAGTAGTAGGACTGGTCAAATCTTGTACCTATCTGGCATAGCCTTTGGAAACCAAAGGTCATCTACGTGTCAGAATGAAGTTTTGGATTAGGATTTTTTGAGCATCTGGGCCCTGAATCCAATGGAAGATATATTGACATATACTTTTTGTTCCTTCCTTCCTTCCTTGATGAAGTGATTTGCCCAAAGTTATATAATTGCTAAGTGGCCAAAGCAAAGGTTTGAACTTAGGCCTTCATTCCAAGTTCATTGTTTGTGCATTTTCTTCCATTAAAATGTAAGCTCATTGAGAGCAGGAACTATCTTTCTTTTTGCTTATATTTGTATTCCTCTCTCATAGCACAGTGCTTGGAACATAATGAGCATTTAATAAGTGACTATTTCCCTTCCACAAGGTAATAAATTTTTCAACTACAACTCATAAATACCCTCTTTTGTGTTTTTTTTTTAATTATCAAGCATTTTTTTCTCCATCCCACCCTCCTACTCCTACCCTTACTGAAAAAAAAAAACACTTGGCACAATTATGTATAGTCAAGCAAAAAAAAAAAATTCCCATTTTGGCCATGTTCAAAAATATGTGTCTCAAAAATATGTGTGCATCATGAATCTACCAGCTCCTTGTCAAGAACAGGTAGCACGCTTCATCATTAGTCTCTGGAATCATTATTGGTCATCTTTTCAATGGGTCCTTCAGTCTTTCAAAATTGTTCATTTTTACAATGTCGCTATAGCCTAATGTTCTCTTGGTTCTTCTTATTTCCCTCTGAATCAGCTCATACAGGTCTTCCCAGGTTTCTCTGTAACTGTCCCTTTGATCATTTCTTATGGCATAACAGTACTCTATCACATTCAAATACCATAATCTCTTTAGCCATTCCTCAATAGATGAGCACCTCTTTAGTTTCCAGTTTTTTGCCACCATAAAGAGTTGCTATAAATATTTGTGTACATATAGGGCCTTTTCCTCTTTCTCTGATTTCTTTGGAGTACAGGCCTACAGTATTAGAGGGTATGTAGAGCTTAATATCTTTTTAGGTGTAGTTCCAAATTGCATGAAGACCATCTCTTAAGGAATAGAAGATATTGTAATGTTAGTCAGTGGAAGGAGTACTCACAAGGATGATAAATCACAGATCCCTGAAGTATAGACTTCTATTTCTTTCTCTCTCTCTCTCTCTCTCTCTCTCTCTCTCTCTCTCTCTCTCTCTCTCTCTCTCTCTCTCTCTCTCTCTTTTCCCATACCCATACCCACACCTAAGCCTATAAACACTTAGCTATAGATACGCATTCAACCTTCAAAATCAATTTAGCATTAAGGCAGCCAGTGCTTTCTGAGCAATTATACACGCAGATGGAAACTAGTGGCCGCGATGCTGGCAAGACAAGATGTGTCTCACTCCTGAAAGTAGATTAGTTCTGAAATCCCAAGGAACAAGGGAACCAGTAAACTGAGCTCAGTCTTGTACTTTATGAACCTGGAGAAAGTTGACATCTCATCAGGTGCATCCTTCTTCTGGGTACTCATTTGAGGGGAATGCCAGGGAGGATGCAACAGTTTTTTATGACCAGAATCTAATTAAGCAGTCCCTTCTCTGGTGTCCTCATAGGCAGGCACCCATCCTCACCAACTCTGGGGTAGGCTTATATCCTGCTGGTTCAATGATCAAAGATAACCCCTATAACAGCCCAAGCTTCCTTGGGTACTACCTTCAGGGCACTGCTCATTTCCCAGGTGGAGAAGACTACTCATCTGAAAGCCTGATGTTTTCTGTTCCAGTTGCTCTCTTTTATCCTATCTCTGTGAGCTATCAAAGATCAAGATGGGCCAGGGAGGGAAGGAAGCAGGAGGGATAGGAGGGAAGAGTGACTTCCTCTAGCCTGTTCAAGAATTTGGCCCTTGGCCACCTGTGGGGGAGGGATTTATTCATGGACACCTGTCACAGACTGTCATTCCCCAGGCTGAACTATAGCCTGAAGTATGTTGTTTCATAAATCAGCTCCTGTTGGACTTCATAACTCTTCTTTATAGGATTCTTCCTGCTCATAAATAAAACTCATTCCGTATGTATATACTGCAAAGAATCAGGTTGAGTTACAGACTTGTTTCCTGGGACAGCCAGAAGTGTGTCCTCTGCAAAAGAGGCCTGCCCCAGCCTTGGGGCAAATCAATATCAAAGGGCATCTTTCTTCAAAAAGGCTCCAGGAGGAATTTGGGGAAACCCAAGTCCAGCAGGAAGTTGACTGTGGCACAAAAATTAAAGAATCATGGCCATAAAGCTGGAAGAAACCTTAGAGGATATCTGGTCCAATCTTCTCATTTTACAGATGGGGATACTGAGACCCATAGAGATAAAGTCATGTGCTTTAGATTGCATAGGTAGTAGATGTTAAGAGTCAAGATTCAAGTTCATGTCCTTTGACTCCAAATCTAGCCCTGGATTGGGATTTAGGTAAATTGGACTCTATATATGACTCCACCAATCACTATTTACATAGTGTGACCTTAGATAAGTAATTTCCCTACCTAGAATTTCAGTTTCTTCATCTGTAAAATAAGGTTGAACTAACCAATCTCTAAGTGCCTTGTTAACTCTAATATTACATGATTCTCTGAGAAAATCTGTTAGGATTTTATTTCCATTTCCTTTCCAAAGGGTCAGGGAGCTAGAAGGAAGACTTTCAGCATCTGTCAAAAGGAGGTGTGGCTGAGGTCCCAAATGATGGAAGAATTTGTGCCTATTCTTGCTTGGGGAAAATGGCAGGAATGGTTGTCCTCTGTTTGGCTGATTCTTCTGACAGATTCATGGAGTACACATTTCAAGGAGAAAGTGAGACTGGCCAGGGACTGGAGCCAGAGATCAAGGGCTTTCTGGACAGTGCTACAGAGCTATAGTGTCCAGTCAGGAAAAATCATTTACCTACTTTCCCCCTCTATTTGTCTGAAGGCAGTGATTCACAGAATATGGCATTGCCACATTCTACTTTAGCTTGACCCAAGCTGCAGATGACCTCCTAGTATGGCCTACACCAGTGTTTCGAACTCAAATCGAAAGGAGGTCCATTAATCTGTGCATAAGGATCCCTTTGGGTTGTGTATTGACTTAGTTTTAAAATGTGATATTATCTAGGTTTTTACTGTATTTTTATTTTTTAAAAATGTTTCCCAATTACATTTTAATCTGTTTCCCTTGCTCTCAGAAGTGTTGTGGGCCACATTCAGCCAGGCTGTGTGTTTGACGCCACTAATACCACCAAATTTCATTTTAACATGACTCATTACTTACTGTAAAGATGCAGCTACTCTACAGGGAAAATTGTGGCATAGTAGAAAGGTGGATTTGGAGAAGGTATGGGTTCAGACTCTGATTTTCTCCCAGTGTGACCTGAAGCAAGATACCATTTATCTTTGTCTGGGCTTCAAATAGGTAGACTCTCTGACCTCTGAGGTCTCTTCCAGCTTTGAATCTATAATCCTATTGTCCTATTGCACATACAAGGGGCAAACATTGTGCCAACATGCTCTATGGAAAAGGGTGGGTTATTCAGTGAGTCATAGAATTTCAGATATGGTTAATCGTAGTCACCCTTCCCCCCTTACCCACCCCCACAATTATTTTCTCCTCTCTGGATTTTCATGAGACTGCTTTCTTTTGGTTCTCCCTTCTATCTGCCTGGTTTTACCTTCTCCATCTCTGTTGTTGATTTATAATATTTGTCCCAACTCCTAATTGTGGGGATGGCTCTCTGCTGGGCCCTCCCCTCCCCATCTGCTCCTTCCCCTCCTCACTCCTCTCCTCTCCTCCCTTCCCACACCCTCCTCTCCTCTCCCCTCTTCCCCCTCTCTCCTTTTCTCCTCTCCCCTCTTCTCCTCTCCTTTCTTCTTAAATTCTCCTTGTCCATGATCTCATTAGCTCCTATTGGTTCAATTATCATCTCTACGCAGATAATGCATATATATGTATTTGTGTGTATATATTCCCATATGTATGTATATCGTGTGATTATGTATATAAACACGTATATACACACATATACAGATATAAATATGTGTATATGTATACACACATATATATGAAAAATATATGTATGTGTGTATATGTATATATGCATGTATATACGTATGTATGTATAGCCCTAACAACTCTATTGAGTTCTAATCCCATACCACCAATTCCCTCTTGGATATTTGCAATTGAATGTCTCAAAGTAATCTCTAATTCACCCTGTCCAAAAGAGAACTCATTATCTTTCCCCAAAATCCATTCACCTTCCTGTTTCTGCCAAGGGCACTGCCATCCTCCCGGTTATCCAGGTTTACAACCTGAGTCACCCTTAATTCTTCACTTGCCATACCTATTCAACTAGTTTTTAAGTTCCGGCTCTACTACCTGTTACCTTTGTGACCTTGAACAAGTAACTTACCTTCTCAAGCTTTAGTCCCTTATCTGTAAAGTGAAGAGGTTAGGACAGATGTCTTCTAATGTCCCTTCCAGCTCCAAATTTGTTTTTTAATACCTTGTTAATTCAATCTCTGTACTGTTTACTTCATCCATTCCCTTCTCCACCTTTATATGACCATCACTCTAGAGTAGACCTTGCTCACCTTCTGTGTAGAATACTGTAATGGATTCTTAGTTATTGTCTCTTTCTCTATTGTCTCTTCTCTTCAATTGGCCAAGTGATTTTCCTATGTAGGGGTCTGACTGTGCCACCCTCTTCCTCTAAAAATATCACCTTTTGCCTCAGCTATTCACAATCCATCTCTAGCCTACATCTCCTGATTTATTCCATAGTAATCCCCTTAATACAATCTACAGTGCAGCCAAACTGACCTCCATAATGCTTCTCACACCCTGAATTCTCATCCATTCTCCATCTCTCTGCTTTTATACAAGCTTTCCCTCATGCCTGGAATGCTTTCCCTTTCCATTTTCATCTTTTAGAATTCCTAGCTGGGCTTAAGCACCACCTTCTAGAGATCCCTACCTACTAATGCTCCTCCTAGAAATTTCTTTGAATTTATTTTGTATTTTCTTTTATGTGTACATGCTGTTTACCCAGATAGAATGTAAGTTCCTTGGGGACAAGGACTGTTTCATTTTTATCATATCCAAAATGCCCAATGCAATGTTTGACACATAGTAGACCCTATATAAATGCTTGTTTCTTTGATTCTACTCTAAGTCTAGAACTCTCTCTACCTAGACTCTCTTCTCCACCTCTTGTTTATAAAATGAGGGAGCTGGGCTAGGTGATCTCTAAACTCCCTCCCAACTCTGACATTTTACACTGAATTAGATTTCTTTCTTTTTCAAAGTATGAAGGACTCTGAGCTCCTTAGGGGCTGACAAACTGACAAATATCACATCCAGGGATAACAGCCACTCTGACCCACTTTAGCAAGGGGCCTGATGGGTATTTGTTTGAACTTCTGCTCATCTCAGAGTTAATGGGAAGAACTGTACATTGAGTTCTAACGTAACTGTGTTCTTTCCTTCAGTTTGACATTACAAGTTTGAGATAGCAGCCAATTCAAACACAGAAGCCAACCTAAGTATTACACCCAGAAAGCCTCTTTAAGTGGGTTCCTAGACCAAAATGTTTATTGCCCATGGTCACTAGAGGTCTAAGGAACTAGATGAGGCCTTGGAAATTTGTTCAGCTCCCACATTGGCCTTATGGAAATACATAGTTCTCACTGGAGCTAACCCTATTGCAAAGTTAACCTTAGGAGCAGGCCAAGTCAATCAACCAATAAGTATTCCTTAAATTCCTCATATGTCCCAGAGGATAATACTTGGACCACTTATTTTATATGGTTGTTGGGAGGGAAGCACTTTGCAAGTCTCTCACCTCTCAGCAGTGAGGTGGCAGACCAGAGGTTCAAAAATGGGCACACATTTTCAGACAGGGCCAACATGTTGGTTTGTTTCGCTTGACTATACTTATTTGTTATAAGGGAGGGGTCTTTTGTGGGACTGGAGTGAAAATCATTGGGAAATAAGAGTGAGTTTTTAAAAAGCATAAATATGTATATTTGTGTATGTATGTACATGTATGTACACACATATACATACACACAGGATTTTTAAAATCTTAAATTACTTTTAAATATAATGCATATTTTATATATAATATACACATATCTACATGTGTATGGGACTCCCTCTTTATCGGTACAGATAAAGGCCCTACCCTGTGTAAAGAGTGGGGAGGAATTGGTGGGAATTGAGAGAGATCAAGCTTTCACCAATCCCCTTCAAAGAACTCACCCAACTTTCAGATT
This sequence comes from Phascolarctos cinereus, assembly GCF_003287225.1. Classification (NCBI taxonomy): domain Eukaryota; kingdom Metazoa; phylum Chordata; class Mammalia; order Diprotodontia; family Phascolarctidae; genus Phascolarctos; species Phascolarctos cinereus. The sequence continues at coordinate 139,506,408 of NW_027555625.1, forward strand.
ACTTAGAGCATTGAGTCCCCTTGGATGCTCCTGACTTCCAGCTTTGAGAGATAATACGGAAAAGGCCAACTCCACTTCAGGTTGCTGAAGTAAAAGAATCTAGGAAGACATGAGAGGGGCAGGCAGTCCCCATGGTGTCCCTATTCCCAGTTTGTTACACTAAAGACTTCAGGGAATTTCCCCTTGAGTGAGATCTAGGATCCTCTTGCTTGGTTGAGCTGAGTTATATCACTTCCAATGGGAAAACTCCTTCCTTCACATGATGTGATCTGGTACATAGTCTTCTATGCATATCTTCTCTGACTTCTGTTTTGCTATGATTTGGATAACTGAGTTTCTATGTTATTTGCTATATGTATGTTCAGTGTAGAATAGGTATTAGGTGGGAAAGGGGTCAAACCTTGGATATAGAGTTTGGGATTCCCCTTTCCCCCAAATGACAAAGCAAAGGTTAGCTCAATCCTGATCATATCTTCAAGATTAAAAATATTTAAGGGAGCAGAAAAGCCTCTGGCCCCAAAATCCTGCTTCCCCTCTTGACAAGAATGAAAGCCTCTCTTGGAGAAGGGTGGGAGAAGAGGCTAGAGATGTATATTCTGCTTCCCTTTGAGCCACATACACAAAGAAGAACAGTCCTTACCCCACATGTGGAGTCTTATTCCACCACCACTTCATGTACTGCTATAGATAAAGACAATTTTCTGTGTAAAATGATTTTTACATAATGTGAATTTACCTGCAGACTAGGGGAAGGGAGAGAGAGACAGAGGCAGGAAGGGGGCTGCATGCCCATGGAAGGAGAGGGCTGGTACACATTTCAAGAATTTGTAGGCCTGGGGACAGAGAAGTGAGAGCAGGAGGAGGAACATGTGGGGGCAGGGCCAGCCACATGGGTTCTTGGCTAGAACTAGGGAGGTGGGGGGCGGGGAGGAGCAGACATGTGGGGACTGGACATAAACACAGAGAGGAGAAAATGGTGGACAGGTTGGGGCCAGGGACAGACACACAGGACCTGGACTGACGGAAGATAAATACATAGGCAGGGTGGAAGAGTAGGGCAAAGGTCTGCTGTCTCTCAAGCCAATTCCCTAAGCCCTTGGCATTGGCAGCAGTGGTGGTTTCTGCCTGTTCTTCTTCTTTCACTTTGAGGGCTTTTTCATCTTGGGAGGGGGGGTGGGAAGCTGCAGTGCACTGGACTGAAGGGCAGGAGGAGAGAGAGGAGAGGAGAGGAGAGGAGGGGAAGGGAGGGGAGGGGAAGGGAGGGGAGAGAGAGCACACAGCTTTGTACCTTAAAGGTAACATAGGTATTTTGGGGGGAATGAATATTTCTTTCAGAATTCTTTACCTAATGTTGAATTTACACAATGCAAATTTGTGTAAAACAAAAACTCTCTATATAGATATAAATACATACACACATGTATATGTGTGTATGTGTTTGTATGTGTGTGTGTGTGTATATTATATATATGTACACACACATACACATACACAATCCAGTTAAATAACACACGTGACCAGCAAGGAGGGCCATAGCCACCATAGTATAACTAACTGATGCCTGGAGTTATGCTATGAAGTTTGAATCAATTAATTATTGTAATTTTGTAAAGCAATTCAGACTGTACACATATGAATATCTGATCAGGTGGCCCACTATGGAAAAAAAGGCAAGGATGCCCTTGCCTTAGCCTACCCTAATTTATCACATTCATTAGCCAGTCATGTGACAAGTATCTGGGAGATAAAGCTGCATAGAGGAAGGGGCTAGGTAGAAGGACAGGCCCAGATCATGAGGATGGTGCCTGAGGAGGCAGGTCCAGTTAAGGTGCCCCCATGGAGGACCACATAAAATTAGAGGTGACCTATATGGTACTAGATGCCTGGGAGGTAGTCAGCAGGAGTGAAAAGGATAAAGAGAAGAATAGAAAGGCAGAGAAAGAGAACCTGGAAAGACGGGCTATTTCCTGCCCAATCTTACCAAGTCTAGTACTGTTTCTTATGAAACAATCCTTTCTCAATACCCTCCCCAGGTGGTGTTACTTTGGTATTAATAGCTGCAGCTCTCAGATTAGGGGGTAAGGACTTCCCCACGTTTAATAGTAACAAAGAGACTTGGCATGGAGTCCTGGACTCTAAGCAGTCCCGGCCCCCTCTTCTATGGCATGGGACAGCTCTGCTCTGGTCAGCCTTCAGCCACTCATTAGTGTTGCTACAGACAGTGTTTCCCACCTGCCTGTGAAGTTTGAATGGGCCCAGCACCAAGACAGAAAGACTAATAACTTTCTCCAAGTGCCCTCATCCCCACCAGGAACAACCCCAAACTACCTGTCTACTGTGTGCATAGATGCTTAGTAAATGATTGTTCAGAATTGGTCCTGCTTGACTACGCCTATTTGTCAAAAGGGTTTTGTTTTTCTTTTAAACTGATGGTGAGGAGAGAAAACAAATTATTGTTAATTGAAAAGTAAAATAAGATGTTGACTGATGTACTGCTGGACCATGAACATTAGAACACTATGGAAAATAAGGCAGTGAGTATCTGAACTTCTCATTGTTTCATTAGTAATTCTAACAATTAGCACAGTGCCTGACACATACTAGGTCCTTAATAAGTGCTTTCTGATTAACTGATTACCAAACCAAGCAAACCTGCAAGCATGCCTAATGCTCCTTCTCTCCCCCACCCCCCAAACCGAGACATATGCACTACATACCGTTAAGAGGAAGCAGTGACCTGTCTGCCAGATCTTTGATCATGCCTGGCTCTTTCTCTGGTTCCTGAGAACTAGTTTCAGCTGTTGATCTGGTCTTCCCATTTACTTGGTATGCTTTTCTGCCTAATTTTCACACCTCCTCACCCAAGCAATTCAACAATGATTGATGAAGTGACTGCTGTATGCAGAGCATTGTGGTGAGCACTGAGGGAGGTGTAAAGCTTAGCAAAGAAACAGCCCCTGCCCTCATAGAGCTTATAGTATGGGAGGGAAATATGACATCCCCAGATCACTACAGTGAAAAATTATACACAAATGGACCAAACAGGTATGAAGTGTTGTGTGAGGTTTGGGGGTGGGTCATTACTGACTGGTGGGGGATCCACGGCTTCATGGATGAGGTGGTATTAGAGTTGGACTGCTCTGTTTTCTCTGTTTTTATTCTCAGCGATCACACATTTAATAAGAATCTTGAAGGTCTTTTCAGGGCCAAATGATCTCATTTCATAAACATGTATTAATTTCCATCTATGTACAATGCACACTGCAGTGTGCTGAGCATACAAAGATAAAACAAGACAGCAGCCTTGCCCCTATGATAAGATGGTTATGACAAATTGAAAAATAACTACGATACAATAGAACAACAGCATGGAGTAGAAGGTCAAGAGTCTGTGTTGGAGCCAGAAAGATTTGGGTTCAAGTACTACCTCTGAAACTTACTAGCTGTGTGACCCTACCTCAAGTCTGTCCCCACTGCAATCCATCCTCTATTCAGCCACTAAAATTATTTTCCTAAAACAGTAAGAAGGTCATAATATCTCCTTACTCTGTAAATACCAGTGGCTTCCTATTGTCTCCAGGAGCAAATCCAAAATGCTCTGCATGGCATTCAAAGCTCTTCATAACCTAACTCCCTTGACCTTTCCAGTCTTCTTACACATTACATACTCTGATTACAGACAGGTACTCTTCAATCCAGTGACATTGGCCTCCTGGCTGTTCCTCAAACAAGACATTTCATCTCATGGCTGTGGGCATTTTCTCTGGATATCCCTCATGCTTGGAACATTCTCCCTCCTCATCTCTGACTACTGACCTCCCTGGATTTCTTTGAGTCCCAACTAAAATCCCACCTTCTACAGGAGGCCTTCCCTAACCCCTCTTAATCCTAATGCCCTCCCTCTGCTAATTATTTCTTATTTATCCTGCATGTAGCTTGCATTGTATATATTTGTTTGCATGTTATCTCTTGTATTAGATTGTAATGTCCTCACAGACAAGAACCCCCCCCCCCCAGTGCTTAGTACAATGCTTGGCACATAATAGGATTAGTAAATGTTTATTAATTAATTGATTAACTTCTGTTTGCCTCAGTTTCCTCATTTGGAAAGTCATAGTACTTATTCCCCTCCCAGGGTTTTGAGGATCAAATGAATTAACATGTGTGAAAATCTTTGCAAGTCTTATGGTGTTATGTAAGTGGTAGCTATTTTTTCCATATAACATTAAAGTCACAGGAGTCCTTGTTCTTATTGTCATTATCACTTATGTCAAGGAGGGGCACTTCTAGATGAAGATTTGGATCCATGTGTTCACTGATTCATTGCCAGTTTTTGTCCAAGCCACATGTGAGAAGTATTCAATAGGCAAGGAGGTGATAAGAGGATGGATTGTCTAGCCATTGGGATCACTATTAGCAAGGGAACAGAATTCAGAAAAGTGAGGTGTGGGGTGGAGAACTATATAGTTATGATAGAATGTAGAAAATGTAGAAGACAAGTAATAATGATATCAGGCTGAAAAAGCCAGGTCAAAAAGTGACCTTGAAAGCAAGGAAAAGCAACCTGAAATTTACTTGATAGGCAATACTGTTGTTTTGTTGTTGTCTGTGCTTCATTCTTGAAGAGGACCATGACATCTGGGAGGTGATATCATGACGTGCAAGTGAATTGGATTTAAGGGAGGGAGGGCTGTATCACTAGCCTCACTTTCTCCTCCAGAACCACCTGGGTCCAGTGGCAAGATGTAGATCAGGAAGACTGGAGATGGCACTGGATGTTGTGGGAGACCTTGGCCTTTTTAAACTAAGATCTTTAACAGGTCTCAGTTTGACTGAGACAATGCCCATTCAGTGATTAAGGCAATAGATAGCCACTGAAAGATCTTCACCTGAAGGGTCATATGATCACATCCTTGTGAAGGATGAACAGGAGGCAGGGAAGACCTGTTGGGATGAAAATGCAGTACTCCAAACAAATGGTGTCAGAGGGAATAGAGAAAAGATGGATGTAGAAGTAGAGAAGTAGATTTAACAGAGCCTGCTAACTATTTGCATATAAGAAGTGAGGGAAATGGACAAGTTAAAGCTAAACCCAAAATTTCAGCCTTTGTCTGGTGAAAGGAGTACTGGCTTTAGGGTCAAAAGATTGGGGTTCAAATCCTGTTGCTGCCACTTCAACCTGTGTGACATTGGACAGGTCATTTAATATTCATGGGCCTTAATTCCCTCACCTGTGAAATAAATTGAGTTAGACTATATGAATGTCCCTTCCAGCTCTAAATCATTGATACTACGAATGGTGGGACCATTGTCAGAAATGGAGAATTCCAAAAGAAAAGAAGGTTTCATTCCTTAACTTTGGTCCCCATCTCTGTTCAAGCACTTGTTATTTTTATTACAAGCTATAAGGACTGAACCTGGAATTTCATTGACATGGGGGAAATCCTAGATGAAGAAACTCACTCTACTCATGCAGATTGAAACCTCTGCAATATACAGTCTTAGAGGATTTCCTAGAGCAGAAGTGTCAAAACATACAGTGGTGATACTCCCAAATATACCCTGTACCAGATTAAAATGTAATTGGGAAACAGTCAACAAAATAAGTAAAAATACAGTAGGACATATATAATATTAATATATGGTTTTCTAAGTTAACATATAACTGGCAGGAATCCTTATGTACTAGGTTAGTGGCTCCATTTCTATTTGAGTTTGATACCACTGGCTCAGAATACTGAAAAGTTAAGTGACTTTCCCAGACATGATTTGAACTCAGGTTTTCCTGGCTCCCAAACCAGCTGTCTATCTACTATGCCACACTGTTGTAGTTATTGTTATTATTTAATCTTTTATCCTTATTTTTGATAATGGACTGAAACAGTCCTTGGACTATGATTATTTTTATTTAGGTGAGCATGATCAGTTAAATGGCCATTCAAAACCCATTACCTAATTTGCAAAATAGGATAAGAATCCTTGCTCTAGACTGGATAGACACTATGGTGTAGAAAGCTGGCCTTGGAGTCTAGAATAATTAAGTTAAATCTATGTCTGACACATATGAGCTGTGTGACCCTGGGAAATTTACCTTCTCAGTGCCTTAAGCAACTCTACAAGACTAGGAGTTGAAGCTAAATTGCTGATCTACATAGGAAGAGGGAGTTTTCTACACTGAGATATACCCACCTGGATTAAATCACAGGTCTGGATGATCCGCAGCATCGTTATAAGGAAAAATCTTTGGAAATCTTAAAGTGCTACAAAATCTAAGTTGTCAGCGTAGATAACAGGTAAGCCTCACTGCCCTATTGTAGGATATGACAGCCCAGAGCAGAAGAGACAAAATAGAGATTGGGACCAGATTATGGAAACCCATGGAGTAGATGTTGAGGCTTCAGGAATGCAGAGAATCACAGGTTAGGGCTGAGTGAGGGGTCTGAGCCGAGCAGACCAGCAAGCACGCAGGCAGCAACAGATTCAATACAGGAGAGGCAGAAGACGTTGGAGCTGCTGGAAGCCTAGTGCTACTTGCAAGTTTCCTTGTTGTGACAGGATCCAAAGACTGCCCAAAGGGTAGCTAGCCTGAATCCTCTCCCAATGTAGTAAGTCACTCCCCCTGGCATATCCTGACTAGCCGAACCACTTCTAAGTTCCTCCCTTCCTTCTTAGTCTGCACTCCCAGAGGCCACCAACCTCAACACCTACTGTTTCGTATAGAATCTATACACTGTCCATCCTGCATGCTAAAGCCAACAACCTTAGAGTGAAAGCAGAGCCAGGATTCTAATTTCCATTCCCTCATCCTGTACCCTGAAGAACATGGTTCAGACATCTAATTGTACATTATCACTGTGCTTCATGCTTTATAAACAAACCCCTAAAATATAGACTTAGTCCCCTAGCCTCCAGGGGACTCCAGTCTAAAATGGATGTATGGATGGACAGAGACAAACATAGGTAGGCCACAAAATAAAAGAAATGAACCAGCTCACAAATTCTCTGTACGTTAGTTTTCCCATGCTTGGGATATTGAGATAGCAAAAACCTTGAAAGTTGATGTAACTAGCTCAACATGCCATAGCTAATGGGTGGAAGAGCTAAGACTCAATTCTAGTCTTCTGACTCCCAATCCAATGCTCTTTCCACTATGTCATTCTTACTGAGGGGGAGGGGAGGGGAATAAGCATTATTTAATTGCCAACTATATGCCAGGCACTGTGCTAAGCATTTTACAAATATTATCTCATTTGATCCCCACAACAACCCTGGGAGGTAGGTATTATTATGACTTTCATTTTACAGTTGAAGAAACTGAGGCAGACATAGGTTAAGCAACTTTCCCAGAGTCACTCAGCTAGTAAGTGATTTAGGCTAGATTTAAATCCAGATCTTCCTGACTCCAGACGAAGTGCTGAATCCACTGCACCACCAACAATTGTTAAAATTATGTGTGAAAACCATCCTGGCATAGGAGATAGAACTAGCCTTCAAGTCAGGAAGACACCTACTGACTGGTTACCTTGGACAAGTAACTTAACCTCTCAGTGGCCTCAAGCAACCATCTCAAACTTTTAGATGTAGAAAAGATGGCAATCTGAATTGGAAGAGGAAATTCATTTTCCATGGTTTTCTACACCATAGAAGTCACAAGCATAGTTAAAAAAAAATGAGTGTACCAAAAGGTATTTACATTATAAACCCAAGAACCCTCAGTAAAGATAGAATGCTTAAAGAAAAACAAACAAACAAAAACTGCTGCAACCCTTATTGGGATCTAAGCCCACAGTACTTAGCCAATGGCCCTTGAAATCCAATGCCTCCAGCAAGAACAATGACAGGTGACATTTATATAATGCTTTAAAGCTTGACAAGCATTTTACATGCATCATATTCTCACAGCAGCCCTGTGAGGTAGGTGCTATTATCCTTATTTTACAGACAGAAACAAAGGAAACAGAGGCCCAGAGAGGTTACCATGGTTACATGGCAAGTAAATGTCAGGAGGTAGGATTTGAACCTGGGCTTGTCTTGACTCTGGGCTTGGGGCTTTAATGGAAAACACTAAATCCTGCTGTCTTGGTAGGCTATAGCTTTTGCTCAACCACACCGGCAACCTTTCTTTCCACCTTCTCTATTTCTGGTCTCTGCTCCTGTCACAGGGTCTGCCCTGGATGACCTAATTTTCTTTTACTCTGACAGTGACCTCCTCCCTACAGCACTATTCACACCCAAGTCCTCTGCCTGGAGTCCAAGTCCCTTTTTAAATCTCTCCCTAGGGAGTCTTTCCTTCCTCCCAGTAACTGGTGATTGACTCTCCCTGTAAAGTCTTCCTGCTGATGTGTAGGAAGGACGCCCCAGAGAAATAAATTGTGCTGCCATATGAGGGCCCAGGGAGGAAGGGCTGGCTTAGGCAGAAGGCATTCAGGCCCACGAGGTTTCCCGCCTCCCCTCCGTGAGTGATAGGGCTGCTCGAGCTGAGTTACTGCAGCCAGCCAAATTATCATTTTGAATGGTTCGACATGGCCACCAGTAGAGCAGAAACAAGCTCGTGGCAGCCATCTTAATCACCCAAAGCCGAACTTCGACACAGATTGGGTGGTGTCTTATATACGCTAGAACTTTAACAATCTCTTTGGCCAAATGATCACCACTCCAAGCCCCTTTGCCTAGAAGGCAATATAGAGATCGTGGAAAGAGCTGGGAACTTGGGTTATGACCCCAGGGCTCATATGACACTTCTGGCATTTAATAATGCCAGACTTTGGGCAAATGACTTCCCTTCTCTGAGGCTCAGTGTCCTCACTGAGAAACCAGGGATAATATTTGCTGTGCCTACCTCCCAGGATTGTTATTAGGAAAGCTTTATTTATATCTTAAAACAAGTGTGCTGGAATGCAACACTAGATGTAGATTCAGAAAACCTAGGATCGTATCCCGACTCAGGAGCTTACAACTTATCTTGCCTTAGTCATTGTGTCTCTGGACTTCTTTTTCCTCATTTATAAAATAAGGGAGTTGGATTTAAAAATCTAACTTCTCAGATAGGTTCCTTCCCTGACCTGTTTCCCTATCCATAGACCCAAAAGGTAATTTCTTCCTTGTTTCTCTAATTTGCTCATGATGTGACCTTTTTATATCTATATCTACACTTCTACCTCTGTGATCTTTGAGAAGGGTCTGTTTCATTTTTCTGTTTGTATCTCCAGTGCCTGGCACAGTGACCGTCACATCTTGTTGTTGTTCAGTTGTTTTAGTCATGTCTGACTCTTTGTGACACCATTTGAGGTTTTCTTGGCAAAGATACTGGAGTAGTTTGCCATTTGCTCTTCCAGCTCATTTTACAGATGAGGAAACTGAGGCAAATAGGGTTAAGTGATTTGTTCAGGGTCACATAGCTAGTAAGTGTCTGAGGCCAAATTTGAAATCAGGAAGTGGACTCTTCCTGACTCCAGGCCCAGAGGGCTCTGGAAGAGAAAGTGAGGCTGGTGGCTTTGCACAGCCCTCTCTCACTTAAATCCAGTTGATTTGCATGTCATATCATCACCTCCGTGATGTCACGGTCCTCTTAGAGCATGAAGGACAACAGCACCAACAGCCCTGAGCTCTATCCAATGCGTCACCTCATTGCTCTAGTATGACCTTGGACAGGTGTTTAATTTCTCTTGGCCTCAGTTTCTTCATCTATAACATGAGGAAATGGGACTAAATGACCTTTAAGGCCCCTTTCTTCATCCTGTAATATTAGCATAGACTATCAATCTGGTATTTTTACTCTTTGTAGTTTATTTCTCATCTCTCCAACAAACTATGCTTTTCTACAAACTCTACAACATCCTGTACCCAAGAAATATTTCTTAAATTAATCCCTTCATTTCATCTTCCCAACAGTCTGTATATAGGGCATGTCACTATCATCCCTACTTTACGATCAAGTACCTGAGATATAGAGAGAAGTGATTCCCCTAAAGTCACAGTCCAACTGGAACTAATGCCAGGACTGGAACACAGGTTTCCTGACTTCCAGTCTGGTGTTCCTTGCAGTATAGTGTCTATCAGATGAAGCATGGAAGGATGAGACCATCGGATGAGGAGCCAGAGGATCTGGGTTTAATGCCTTGGCTCAAATACTTCCTGAACAACTCTGGGCAGCTGATTTAACTTTTCTGGGCCTCAATTTCTACAGCTGGAAAATGAGCAAATAGATGATTGATGAGTATGGCCCCTTCCAGTTCTGAATAGCGATGGGCGATGTAGACTGTTGGACTTAGAGTTAGGAAGATCTGAGTTCAAATGTTGCCTGTGTGATCTGGGGTAATTAACTTAACATCTCTGAGCCTTAGCTTCTTCATCTATAAAATGAAGATGTTGATAATAATAACATCTACCTCACAGGCTTATTGTGATGATCAAATGAAATAACATGTAAATTACTTTGTAAAACAAAGCACTATATAAATAATAATCATCATTATTACTATTATTGTGATGATGATGATGATGATGATGATCATCATCATCATCATCCTAGGACAGTTTTCTGAGGGGTCATAATAGGACATAAATATGAAGAGAAACAGGACACAAGGCATGAGGGAGGAAAGAAAATAGTATGAGAGTAAAGAGCAGAATGTCCCTAGTTCTTTTGTTTCCATTAAGTCTGCTTACCTACTTCCAAGTGGAAACAAGCAAGCCATTCTAATATTCCCCAGCTTTCCCATCCTCCTTTCTCCCTCAGCTCTTGGGTGGAGTCGGGGAAAACGACATCTTAGTGCACAGATTTAGTGCATTATTCCTCTGTCGGGTGGGAGAAAACATTATTTTTCAAAATTAATTACATTTTATGTTAACAACAAATACTTCCCTTCTCTCCACCTCCTCCTTCCTTTTTTTTTTTTAAAGTAGAAAACCCCTTGTGATAAATACACATTGTCAAGCAAAACTAATTCCCTCATTGGCCATGTCCAAAGAATATATGTCTAAATCAGCACACTGAGTCCATCACTTCTTGTCAAGAGGTAGGTAAAATGTTTCATCGTTGAGTCCTCGAGAATCATGCTTAGTCTTTGATTAAAGGTCTTAAGTCTTTCAAAATTGATTGTCTATCATGTTTTTGTTATTGACATTGTTCTCCTTGTTCTGCCCAATTCATTCTAAGTTTATTGATCTCCTCAGGAAACTGTACCTTTCATAATTTTTATAGCAAAATAATATTCCATTATATTTATATACCATAATTTATTCAGCCATTCTCCAGTTGATGGATGCTCCCTTATTTCTAATTCTTTGTCACTACAAAAAGAGGTCTTAAAATATTTTTGCACATATTGATCTTTTTCTTCTTTTTTTTTTATTGTTCGTTCATTCGTTTGTTTTTTGGTGAGACAGTTGTAGTTAAATGACTTGCCCAGAGTCACACAGCTAGTAAGTTTTATGCATCTGAGGCCGGATTTGAACTCAGGTCTGGTGCTGTATCCACTGTGCCACCTAGCTGCCCCATCTTCTTTCTTTCATTTTGTGTGGAGATATAAATCTAGTAATGGTATTGCTAAGTCAAAGGGTATACAGGATTTAGTAATTTGGCAGGGGGATGGGGATCATTCCAAATTTATTTCCAGAATGGCTGAACCAACTTACAATTCCATCAACAAAGTATAAACGGTTTCCCATAGACTACCCAATATTTTTCATTTTCCCTTTTTGTCAACTTTGCTGATCTGATCAGTAGAACCTCAGAGTTGCTTTAATTTGCATTTCTCTAATTATTAGTAATAGGAAACATTTTTATATGGATAGTGATAATTTGGATTTCTTCTTCAGAAAATTGTTCTTAATCCTCTGACCACTATCAATTGGAGAATAGCTGTTATTCTTATAGACTTGAATCAGTTCCCTATATATCTTGGAAATGAGGTCCTTATCAAATAAAACTTACTGAAACTATTTTTGCCCCAATTACTTGTTTCCCTTCTAATTTTAGCTGCCTTGGTTTTACTTAAGTAAAAACTTCTCATATTCTTTGACCATTTATCAATTGGGGAATGACTCATTTTCTTACAGATTTGACAATGTTTTTTAAATATTTGAGATATAAGAACTTTATCTGAGAACCTGTCTATAAAAATTTTCCCCCAATTTTCTGCTTACCTTCTGATTGGGCTACATTTTTTTGGTACAAAAATATTTTCAATTTAAGTAATAGAAATTATCCATTTTACACTTCATTCTACTCTTTATCTCTTCATTATTCACAAATTGTTTGGCTATCCATAAGTTGGATAAGTAAAATAGTGCATGTTCCTCAGATTTTCTTGTAATATCTCTCTTTATATCTAGATCATGTATCCATTTTGATCTTATTTTGGTAAATGGTGTTCAATATTGGTCTATGCCCATATGTCAAATATGAAGACAAATACAAATACAGGCAGTTTTCTGATGAAGAAATCAAAACAATTTATAGTCATAGAAAAAATGCTGTAAATCATTATTGATTAGAGAATGAAAATTAAACAAACTTGAGATATCATTTTATACCTATCAGATCGGCTAAAATGATTAAAGGGGAAAAGCAACAAATGTTGGAGGGGATGTGGAAAAATTGGGACACTAATTCATTTTTGGTAGAACTGTGAGCTGATCCAACCATTTTGGAGAGCAAAGAGTTATTAAATTGCCTATACCCTTTGACCCAGAAATAGCACTAGTAAGTGTATTTTCCAAGACGATTAGGGAAAACAGAAAAGAACCTATATGTTCTTAAATATTTATAGCATCTCTCTTTCTGGTGTCAAAGAACCAGAAATTGTGCGGATGCACATCAATTGGGGAATGGCTGAACAAATTGTGGTATATGATTGTGATGGAATACTACTGCACTACAAGAAATGATGAGCTTGATAGTCTTAGAAAAAACATGGATAGACTTGCACAAAATAATAAAGAGTAAATTGAGCAAACCCAAGAGAACATTGTATACAATAACAACAATGTTGCTGTAAGAACAACTTTGAGTGACTAAGTCATTTTGACTATTTTAAATACTCAAATTAACTATGAGGGATGTATGAAGGAAAATACTATGTGTATTCAGAAAAAAGAATTAATAAATAGAACTACGTATAGAGTGGTTTTACATATACATATATGTATACATACATATACATATACATATACATATACATATACATATACGCATACGCATACGCATACGCATACGCATACGCATACGCATACGCATACGCATACGCATACATACATATACATACATATACATATACATATACATATACATATACATATACATATACATATACATATACATATTTATGCTTAATGGTAGTCATCTCTAGGGTGGGGGGAGGGAAGAAAAAAGAAAGATACGTGATAATTTTATTATATATTTAAAAGGAATAGCAAGTTGTACACAGTAAATTTGCAGTTTCATGTACAATCATCTCTTTTTCTGTTCTATCATGTTGTGGAAATGCTTATTTTATTTCTTAAGCTCAGAATAAAATAAATATATTTTTTGAAAAACTTATCAAACACTAGGTTTATGTGCTCATTTGATTCTGAAAGTTGTGTATTCAATCTGTTTAATTGATCGATATATTTCTTAACCAGGAATAAACTTTTTTAAATTTTTAAAAAGTTATTATTTACATTCTTTTCCTTTTAAATTCTGAGTTCAAAATTCTCTCCTTCCCTCCCATACTGTCCCACACCTACTTAGAAGGCAAGCAACGTATCAATTATACATGTGAAAGCATGAAAGACGTATATTCGTATTAGCCATAATGTAAAAAAGCAAAAAGAAATTATACTTCAGTTTGTACTCAGAATTCATCAGTTCTCTCTGGGGGTAAATAGTATTTTTCCATCCCAAGTCCTTTGGATTTGTCTTGGATTATTGTATCGATCAGATAGCCAAGTCTTTCATGTTACAGCGTTGCTGTTACTGCCACAATGATCTTCCTGTTCTTCGCACTTCACTTTGCATGAATTCATCATAGGTCTTCCCATATTTTTCTGAAACCAGCCCCCTCATCATTTCTTATATCACAATAGTACTTCATCATAATTATATGCCACAGCTTTTCTAGCCATTCCCCAATTAATGAGCATTCCTTCAATTCCCAGTTTTTGCCACCACAGAAGGAACTAATATAAATATTTCTATACATATGGGTCCTTTTCCTTTCATCTCTTTGGGGTACAAACTTAATAATGGTATTTACTGGGTCAAAGGAGTTTTTGCAGAGTTTTATAGCCCTCTGGGCACAGTTCCAAATTGTTCTTCAGAGTGCTTGGACCAGTTCACTACTTCATCAACAATTTGTTAGTGTACTTATTTTCCTTCATCCACTCCAGCATTTGTCATTTCTGATAGGTGTGAAGTGGTACCTCAGAGTTGTCTTAATTTGCATTTCTTCAAAAAAGATAGAGATTTCAAGCATTTTTTATAAAAATATGATTATGGATTACTTCGATTTATTTTTCTGAAAGCTACCTGCTTAGATCCTTTGACCATTTACCAATTGGGGAATTGCTCTTATTTTTATAATTTTGACTGAATTTTCTATATATTTGAGAAATGAGGCCTTTATCAGAGAAACTTGCAGCAAATTTTTTTAATATTACTTCATTGTCTATGATGCCTTTTATAAAATGAAGTTTCTGTGATTATCTCTTTTAATTAGGTCTATTTTTGCTTTTGCTTTGTCTGAGATCATGATTGCTACCCCTGTCATTTTCACTTCAGCTAAAGCATAATAGATTCTGCTCCAGCCCTTCATTTCTGGCCCAAGTGTGTCTCTTGTACACAGTGTATTGCTGGATTCTGGTTTCCAAACCATTCTGCTATTCACTTCTGTTTTGTGGATGAGCTCATCTCATTCACATTCACTGTTGTAATTATTAACTGTCTATTTCCCTCCATCCCATTTTCTTCTGTTTACTCTCCTCTCTCACTTTTTATTCTGTCCCTCCTCAAAAGTATTTGCTTCTAACCATTGTCTCTTTTAATCTGCCCTCCCTTTCATCATCCCTCTCTCCTTCTCTTAAGTACTTCCCCTCCTATTCCCCTATTAGGTAAGATAGATTTCTATACACAACTGAGTGTGTGTATATATATTTTTTCCTCTTTGAATCAATTCTGTTGATAATGAGGTTCAAACATTGCCCACCACCCATATTTTCCCCTCCACTGTTCCTAGCATGCTTCTTTTATGTTAGAAACTTTTCCTCTTTCAACCTCTCCCTTTCCCCTTTTCCCAGTCCATCCCTGTTTCTTACCCCTTCATTTTTTTGGAGATCATCTCAACATAATAAACTCATAATTATGCCCTCTGTCTATGTAAACTGTTTCTTACTGCCCTAATAATGATAAATTTCTTAGGAGTTACATGAATCATCTTCTGCCATAGGAATATAAACAGTTTAACCCTTTTGAGTCTGTAATGATTTCTCTTTCATATTTAACATTGTATGCTTCTCTTGAGTTTTATATTTAAAAGTCAGATTTCCTGTTCAGCTGTGATCTTTTCATCAGAAACATTTGAAAGTCTTGTATTTCATTAAATATCCATTTTCCCCTACAAAGACTGTACCTAGTTTTGCTGGGTAGTTATTATTCTTGGTTATTACACTAGTTCTTTTGCCTTCCAGAATATCATATTCCAAGCCCTCCTCTGCTTTAATGTGGAAGAAGCCACTAAATCTCTTGTGATCCTGACTATGACTCCATGATTTTTGATTTGTTTCTTTCCGGCTGCTTGTGATATTTTCTTTTTGACTTGGGAGATCTAGGATTTGGGTATAATATTCCTCTAAGTTTTCAGTTTGGGATCTCTTTCAGGTGGTGAATTTCCCCCCCCCCAATTTCTATTTTACCCTCTGCATCTAAATTATTGGGGTAGGGTTTTTTTTTTTAACAATTTCCTGAAATATGATGTCTAACCTGTTTTTTTGATCATGGCTTTCTGGCAGTCCAATAACTCTTAAATTACCTCTCCTTAATCTATTTTTTAGGTCAGTTGTTTTTTGATGTCATATTTCACATTTTCTTCTATTTTCTTCATTCTTTTGTTTTTGTTTTATTGTTTCTTGATGTCCTATGGAGTCACTAGCTTCCTCTTGCCCAATTCTATTTAGCATTCATTTTTAAAAGATTTTGAGTTCAAAATTTTTCTCCCTCCCTCCCTCCCCTCTTCATAAAATAGTAGACAATTTGATATAGGTTACACATGTTCTATCATGTAAAACATATTTCAATATTAGTCATAATTGTGAAAGAAGAAACATACCAAAAGAAAAAAAAAACATGAAAAAGAACAAAGTAAGTGAAAAAAGTGTGTGTCAATCTGCATTCAGAGTCCATCAGTTCTTTATCTGGATGTGGATACCATTTTGTCATCATGAGTCCTTTGCACTTGTGGGTCATTGTGTTGCTGAGAAGAGCTGAGTCATTCACAGTTGATCATCACACAATCGCTGATAGTGTGTATAATGTTTTCAGGTTCTGCTTATTTCACTTTGTATCAGTTTGTACAAGTCTTTCCAGGTGTTTTGTTTCCCAGCTTTTTGCTTTCTCTCTAATCTTAGTTGCATTGGTTTTGTTTGTTCAAAAGCTTTCTAATATAATCAAAATCATCAATTTTACATTTTGTAATGCTATCTCTTGTTTGGTCATGAGTTCTTCCTTTCTCCATAGATCTGACAAGTAGACTATGTCTTGGCTCTTTTAGTTTGTTTATGGTGTCATCCTTTATGTCTAAATCATGTACCCATTTTGACCTTATCTTAGTATATGGTGTGATATGTTGATATATATTTAGTTTGTGCCCTATTGTTTTCCAGTTTTCCCAGCAGTTTTTGTCAAATAATCAGTTATTATCCAAAAAACTTGGGTCTTTGGGTTTATCAGACACTAGGTTACTATGGTCATTTACTACTGTGTCTTGTGCTGTCTATTTCTTCCTATAACTCACTTAATTTCTCTTCTAAGGATTTGGATGCTATGCCACTTGATGCATATATGTTTAGTATTAATGTAGTTTCATTGTCTATGATACCTTTTAGCAAGATGTAGCTTCCTTCTTTATCTCTTTTAATTAAGTCTATTTTTGCTTTTGCTTCATCTGAGATCAGGATTGATGCCTCTGCTTTTTAAATTTTTAGCTAAAGCATAATAGATTCTGCTTCAGCCCCTTACCTTTACCCTCTATGTGTCTCTCTGTTTCAAGTGTGTTTCTTGTAAACAACATATTGTAGGATTCTGGTTTTTGATCCACTCTGCTATCTACTTCTGTTTTATGAGAATCCATCCTATTCACAGTTATGATTACTAACTGTGTATTTCCCTCCATCCTATTTTTCCTCTTGTTTGTCATCTCTCTCCTTTCACCCTTTCCATCCTCAGCAGTGTTTTGCTTCTGTCTACTACCTCCCTCAGTCTACCCCATTTTCTGTCAGTTCATGCCCCCTTCACCCCATCCCCCACCTTTATTTAGTTTTCTCCTCTCCTATTTTCCTATCAGTTAAGACGGATCTCTATACTCAACTGACTGTATATGTTATTTCTTCTTTGAGCCAATACTAATGAGAGTAAGGTTCAAGTGATGCCCATTGCCCACCCTCCTATCTTTTTCTCCAGTGTAACAGGTTTTTCTTGCTTCTTCATATGAAATAATTTACCCCATTCTACCTCTCCCTTCCTTCTATACCCAGTGTACTCCTCTTTCTAATCCTACATTTTTTTGTCATTCCCTCAAGTTCACTTCATACTTGCACCCTCTCTCTATGCATATGCCTTCTAACTCTACCTTTAGTGGTACAATTTTTAAGAATTACAAGTATCATCTTCCTATATAAGCATGTAGGCATGTAAACAGTTCAGTTCCATTGAATCCCTTATGTTTTCTCTTCCCTCTTTACCTTTTTAGGCTTCTTTTAGGTCTTGATATTGGAGATAATTTTTTTTTCAATTCTGGTCTTCTTATGAAAGCTTAAAATCTCTCTATTTCATTGAATTGCCATTTTCCCTTTAAGTATTATGCTTAATTTCATTGGTAGGTGATTGTTGGTTGTAGACCTAGCTCCTTTGTCTTCTGGAATATCATATTCTGTGACCTCAGATCCTTTAATGTTGCAGCTGCTGAGTCCTCTGTAATGCTGTGGCTCCCCAATATTTGAATTGCTTCTATCTGGCAGTTTACATTATTTTATTTTCCCTTGACCTGATAGTTCTGACATTTGGCTATAATGTTTCTTGGAGTTTTTTTATTTTGGGATCTCTTTCCTGAGGTGATTGGTAGATTTTTTCAATGCTTACTGATATTATGCCCATATCAGGGCAGTCTTCTTCAAAAATTTCTTGAAAGATGCTGTCCAGGTCCTCCTTTTGGTTATGGCTTTCAGGTACTCCAATGATTCTGATATTATTTCTACTGTACCTATTTTCCAGGTCAGTTGTTTTTCCAATGAAGTATTTTACAGTTTCTTCTATTTTTTCATACTTTTGAATTTGTTTATTGATTCTGGATGTCTCATATAGTCATTAGCTTCCTCTTGCCTATTCTAACTTTTAAGGAGCTGTTTTCCTTAGTTAGCTTTTGTAATTCCTTTTCCACTTGGCCAATTCTACTTTTTAAGCAGTTGTTTTCTTTTTGTAAGCTGTTGACTCTTTTTTCATAATTCTCTTGCATCACTCTCATTTCTTTTTCCAATTTTTGTTCTACCTCTCTTACATGATTTTTAAGCTCATTTTTGAGCTCTTCCATGAGTTCTTTCTGGGCTTGAGACCACTTTTAATTTTTCTTTGAGGTTTTGCCCATAGGTGTTTTGATATTGTTGTCCTCTCCTAAGTTTGAATCTTGATCTTCCCTGTCACCGTAATAACTTTCTATGGTCAGATTCTTTTTGTTTATTTGTTTGTTTGTTTTTTGCTTGTCTTTTTTGGCCTTTTCCCTTTCTTTTAAGCTCTTTACCCAAGGTGGAAGGGGCACTGTCTCAGGTTTCTTGTGCCAGAGGCTGCAGGCCCTGGCTCTTTACCTGGTGCTGCGCTGATGTTGCCCTGATGCCTGGAGGTACCCTCATGTCTGGTGCTGTGCTGAGCAAGTGGGGTATGGGATGGCTGTTGCTACTGAGGTCATAGAGTTTTGGCAGCTTACCTAGTGCTAAGCCTGGGTCCTAGTGCTGGTGTCTGGCATGTGCAGAGGACATAGGGGTGTTTCTGTGTTTCCCCAGGGCTACACTGAAGCACCTGGGAGGCTGGCTGCTGGAGACTGTCTGTTTACCCAAGACTATACTGAAGCACATGGCTGTTCTCTGAGCTGGAGTCTCCCCATTCCTCTGGCTATGTTGAGACACATAAGGGGTCCTGGTATTGGCAGAAAGACCTGAGTTTAAGTCTGACCTTAGACTCTTACAGTGCTTAATAAATGCTTGTTGATTGTTTCCCATTAACCCACGAGTATTTTACGAATGCTTACTATGCTCTCAAAGCTGTTCTAGTCACTATAACATACACAGAGGTAGATGGCATGATCCCTGCATGGAGGACTATAGGTGGCATAATAGAACACTGAGCCTGTAGTCAGGAAAATCTGAGTCTGAATCCTGCGTCACAAGCTTGTAGCCCTTTGATCCTGGACAAGTCACTTAACAGCTACCTGCCTCTGTTTCCTCAGTTGTAAAATGAGGATAATAATAGCACCCACTTTCCAGAGTTGTGTTGAGTACCAAATGACATAATATTTGTAAAGTGCTTTGCAAATCTTAAGGTGCTATTTAAATGCTAACTATAGATACTGCTTTGTAGTATAATTTGATATTTGGTACTGCTAGGCTCTCTTCTCTCAGGTAAGTAGTATTCTTTATCGTTAGTCTTCTGGAATAATCATTGGCCATTGCATTGATCAGGCTTCTTAAGTCTTTTAAGATTATTTGTTTCATTTTTACCACCTCAATATACTTGCACTAGCCAATACACTGCTGCAGAAGTGAGGCTTCCCTCAGGGAGTAGAACTGCTTATTTACTGCCTAACACTGCCTCGGTATTTCTTTTCTTCCCACTTTCCCACCCATGGGCACAGATCCTATTCCAGCATCTCCCATCTTTTACATTAATCAGTGTTCTGCCAAATGCAGCCTCCCATATCCTTGACTTTATCTTCATAAATAAGCCAACATATTTAGCAGAAATCATTGCATCTTTGTTTAGGGATTAGGGCTAGGGATCTATTTAAACTGTGCTGAGCACTGGTAATCCTGAAAGGGCTTCAGCAAGGCTGATACCACCATGGGGCCACCGCAGTTAGCGTGCTGGCTCAATTGCAGATGTTATTAAGCCAACCGTGTGTGCTTTGCACAGATAAGTAGGGATGGGGCATATACACACCATGTAGACATGCAAGCACACACCTACGTATGCACTTGCAACTAAAGTCTGCATACTGCTATGTTCCCATTTCCAGACCCAAAGAAGAGTTCTGCCCAGAGGTTTAATTCAGCTCAAGCTACCAGCTCTTTAATGAAGCTTTTTCTGACCCCTGAATATACACAAATATACTTATTTGTACAGACATGCACATATCTGTGTATACATTAACATACAAGTTATATTCAGCCATGAATGTACACAGACAGCACAAATCAGAATCATAGGATTCTAGCATTTAGAACTGGGAGGGACCATAGAGATCATCTTGTCTGATTGTCTCATTTTCCAGGTGTGTGAATGAGGATCCCAGAGAGGTTTAAATATCTCCTCCAAAGGGACTGGCTGAGTGAAACTGGGTCACAAAACCAGGATTTCTGATTCTAAGTCCAAGATTTTTTCCCATTGCCTCATGCTACATACATGTAGCGCAGAAATATAGACACACATAGTAAGCATATACACATGTAACCCACTTTAATTTGATTGTCTGGTATACACATTCTCATAAACTGTGCTACCTTCTGTTAGAAGATATGGGTGAAAATTACATGAATCACTAAGCTCTAGAAGATTTGAGTTCATATCCTGGCTGTACTACTTACTTTCCCCTTTGGAGGCCTCAGTTTCCTCTTCTGTCCAACAAAGAGGATGAATGCAATCATCCGGAAGATTCTTTTCAGCTCTAAGTCCTATGTTTTTATGATTGTATTCATCTGATATGGAGTTCAGGTCTTTAGAAGCTTGTCTCTGCCTCTTGGTTTTTTACAACTCACCCATCCTGTCAGGAATTACAGGGGAATCTTAGTAAAGCTCAATCAATAGGGTTCTCTTTGCCCCTGGGCTAAGATGTTACTGGCAATATCTCAGCATCTCATCAGTCTCTGGACAGCTCCTTCCCTCTGAGGTCAGAGTTTCAGGTTAGCCACGTGAAGCCTTTGATGCTGCTCATAGTTATTGCTTAATTCATTCCTTTGTTCAAAAACCCTTTATTGGTCTTACTCTGTGTAGGTCTTGTATTGGATCTTATTGGGTGGGAGGCTGGGGAGGAGGAGGTCTGGTATGCAAGAAGTAAATCCCTGAAGATCCAAAGTTTACGGCGGCATCAGTGAGACAAGACTACCCCATTGCACCAAAGTCCTATTTTGATTTCTCATCATGATGTAGAGGCGACTTAGGGTTCTCAGAGTTTATGACAGCAGAACAAGAACTCTATAAAAGGTTTTTACTGCACTAAGAAGACTTAAGATACGGGCTCCCTCATATGTATTGTCTGAGGATCAACCTAGTCAAAGCTTGGAAAGCTCTGTCGTAGGTTGGTTCTCAGGTAGGGAATTCTTTCCCCTCAGCAGCTCTTGAAGACCATCTCTTAAGGCACAGAGGGGTTACAGTCTGCATCAATAGAGGGAGGCCTGGGTCCAGAAAAATAATGGATCCTAGAAATGTCCAAACTACCATCCTGGGGAATCTCTTCTAAGAGTCAAATAAGGGGACACAGAAGGCCAGTGTACTAAAATTGCATAAAGGGAAAGTGATCAGGAAAGCTGGGCCTGGATTAGGAAAGATTCGGATGGGAAAAGAAGGGTAAGGAGAGGAGAACCTTCCAAGTACGGGAACTGGTACAAAGAAACATGCTATTTGAGAAGTAAGGAGATTTCTGTGGCTCCAATTGAACAGTTAGGCAAGCAGGAAGGAGGGCCATATACATTTATGATCCTATAAAGAGTCAATTAAGAGAGACATAGTTTCCAGGAATGAGGAGGTGACAGTCCCCCTGTACTTTGTCCTTGTCAGATCCTGTCTAGGGCATTATGCTCAATTCTACATTTTAGAAGAAGCATTGATAACTGGGCAGTGTCCAGATAGGAGATTATTTGAAGGAACTATGCATATTTAGCTCAGAAAAGAGAAGCCTCAGGGGGGTGTGGCAGCTGTCTTGCCATCTTCAAGTATTGGAAGGTTTGTCTAACAGAAGAAGGATTAGATTTGTTTTGCTTAACCCAGAAGGTAGAACTAGGAGCAGTGGGCAAAAGTTGCAAAGAGGCAAATTTAATAATAATAGTAAATGCTTATATAGCACTTGTCTTATAAGATATGATTTATTGTTGGATCCTGAATAATAATAACATGAATACCTAGTACTTATATCACACTTTAAGGTTTGCAAAGCACTTTATAAATACCTCATTTGATCCTCACAATACCTGGAAAGTAGAGACTATTATTATCCCCATTTTACAGGTGAGACTGAGAACAGTACACGCAACTAATTAGTGACTTAGGCTGAATTTGAACTCAGGTCTTCCTAACTCCAAATCTAATGATCTATCCATTATGCTACCTAGCTGACTTCTAAATTTAGGCTAAATGTAAGCAAATATTTCTCAACATTTAGAGAAACTAAAAAATGTAATGGGTTTCCTTTTGAAGTAGTGAGTTGCCTTTCATTTTCTTCAAGAAAAGTCTGGATGATCTCTTGTAAGATCATTGTAATCATTGTAAGATCTCTTGTAATTTCTTGAAGTCGGGATTCTTTTTCAGGTTTGGCTTACATTAGAGGGTCACTGAGGCCATAAGGTCTCTTCCTACTCTGAAATCCTGCTCTGAATCTGTGAACTTAATCGAATCTATGAACTCAATACAGCTTGGCTGAGGTTGAAGGTTAGCCTTGCATCTCATCCTCATCCTCAAAGTTTCCAAAAAGTGTCCTGATGGGCACAAGATCAGGAACCTCCCTAATTCCATACATACCTTATGCCACTGCTACCAAGGGAATGTACCTCAGATCACTATCTCACAGCATAGACGATATGTAGGATTAAAAAAAAAAAACAATGACTTCTCTACTCAACCCAATGCTGAAGATCAGAGCTACTCACCCAGGGACAGAATAGCAGATGGTTTGGCTGGCAGCAGGTGAAGTGAGACAGTGAAGGATGAGCATTGCACCCCCTCTTGGCATAGGGTCCGAATGGGTGTGTTTACCCCCAGTTAACCAGAAAGGAGTGGCACTTTATTTGTGCAATTACAATTTCTCAGCAGATAGTGAATCAGACCTCAATGTTTCTGTGTGTGCCTTGTACATTTTACTTGTTGGTAATGAATTTACAAATCCTTTAAGTATGGAAAACAGAGCCTTCCCACTAACTGAACAGATGGGAGAGAAGGCTTTCTAAAGACTTTTCAGAGTGGCCTTTTTTTTTCTTTTTTCCCAGCTTAATATCTGTATATGTGTATGTCTACAAAAGTCTCATTAGCTAGCAAGGGATTTCTGTTCTGTCTCTCCTAATTTCTGGCACAGTGCTGAGCAGACTGCCCTTGGCCACAGAACTGCTCACAAGACAATAGTCTAGGCCAAGCTGTGGTACATACCTGGGTTTACACCTGAGAAGCCAGAGGCCAGAGACTAGATTGAAGGGCAGCCCCTTCTGGAGAAGATAAGCAACTATTTGCAGTAACTCCTACATCAGGAGAAGAGTTCAGACTCTTCCTTCAGAACGTTAGCTGAATTCTTTGAGGTGTGGATTATGGCTCAGTATTCAACTAAGGAAGCCTTCTTTTGTGAGGCAATTGGGGTTAAGTGATTTACCCAGGGCCACACAGCTAGTAAGTGTTATGTGTCTGAGGCCAGATTTGAACTCAGGTCCTCCTGACTCCAGGGCTGGTGCTCTATCCACTGCGCCACCTAGCTGCCCCCTAGGAAGACATTTTTGAAATACAAAGTAGATGGATCAAAGTTATTGGGTCAGTTCAGGAACACAGATCAATAGGAGAGGATGAAGCAGAGGTGGCAAAAAGGAATCAAGGACAAGGTGTCAAAGGTTTGGTTTCTGGAACAACGAGGTGGAGGTTTGAGGAGAGGGAAGAAGAAAATTAATCAGAATTGCAAAATATTATAATTGAAAGGAATCATAAAAGTCAGGACTGGATTATTATCCTTCCCCTAAACTCATTTAATTTCCCTATTTCTATAGAGGGCACCACCATTCTTCTAGTCACCAAGATTTACAATTTAATAGCAATTCTCCTCTCTTTATTCTCACTCACTCCATCCCCACATCTGATCAGGTGCCAAAGTCTCATTGATTTCACCTCTTCGGTATCTCACAACTCTTAACATTATTCAACCATAAACATCCTAGTCCAGGTCCTCATGAGCTCTTACCTGGACCATTGCAAGAATTCCCTAATGGGTCTTTCTGAATTGAGACTCTCCCTTCTCAAATTCATCTTCCATAATGCGACCAAATCAATATTCTTAAAGCACTGGTCTGTCTACGTCACTCCTGCACTCAGAAATCTTCAGTGACTCCTTTAGAATAAAATGCAAAGTTCTCTGGCTGGCTTTTAAAACCCTTCACAGTCTGGCTCCAGCCTACCTTTCCAGGATGATCACATATCTCCCCTCAGACATTGTAGATAGTAGATAGACAAGGTAGACAAGCCCCCATACCTATTGTTCCCAGGATATAATATTCCATCTGCCACCTCATTGTGTTTCTATAGGCTGTCCCCAGTGCCCAGAATAATCTCAATTCTCTCATCTCTGCCTCTTGTAACTGCTTGTGCCTCCAAGGATCAGCTTCAAGTGTTATTTCTTTCAAGAAGCCCTTCTTCATTCCTACCACTGTTAGCTACACCCTCCATATCACTGTGTATCATTTAGTTTATGCTCATTATCTTTACTTAGCTGCAAACATTTTATATCCTCCTAGTAGAATGTAAAAAGCTTGAAGGTAGGGATTTCCTCACATCTTTATTTGTAACTCCAATGCTTAACAACATTCTTGACAGTAAGTGCTTAGTAATTTTTTAAATTGAACAATGAGCCATCTCTACCTTCTCATCTTGGTCTAGTCTTGTCCATATCCTTCCATAAGTCCTCAAAAGAGGGTCCACCCTGAATGTTTAAGATCATCCTCTAGGTCTCTAGGTACTGGATGGGTGCCAGTGGAACACATGAACTATCCATCAGTTATTCCTTACTTTTTAAAAACTTTCTTCTTTTTCAAATTAATTATTTATTTTTAACATTCTTTTCTTTTTAAATTTTGAGTTCCGAATTTTCTCCCTCCCACCCTTCCCCCACCTACTGTGAAGGTAAGCAAAATGATATCAATTATACATGTGAAATCATGCAAACCATATTTCCATATTAGCCATATCACAAAAAGCAAGAAAATTGTACTTCAATTTGCATTCAGAGTTCATCCTCTTTCTGAAGGTGGACAGCATTTTTTCATCATGAGTCCCTTGAAGTTGGCTTGGATGATTGTATTGATCAGAGTATCTAAGTCTTTCACAGTTGATTATCATTACAATACTGCTGTTACTGTGCACAATGATCTCCCAGTTCTTCTCACTTCACTTTGTATCAGTTCATATAGGTCTTGCCATTTTTTTCTCCTGAAACCACTACCCTCATCATTTCTTATGGCATAGTAGTACTCCGTCAAAATCATATGCCACAGCTTGTTCAATCATTTCCTAATTGATGAGCATCTTTTCAATTTCAAATTCTTTGCCTTCACAAAAGGAATTAATATAAATATTTTTGCACATATAGGTCCTTTTCCTTTTATCTTTTTGGAATACAAACATGGTAATAGTACTGCTAGATCAAAGGGTATGCACAGTTTTTAGATTTTTAGAATGAGTTCCAAATTGTTCTTCAGAATGGTTGGACCAGTTCACTACTTCACCAACAGTTTATTAGTATACCTATTTTCCTTCATCCCCACCAGCATTTGTCATTTCTGAAAGGTATGAGGTGGTATCTCAGAGTTGTTTTAATTTGCATTTCCTGGGGAAGGCAGAGCCAAGCTGTCAGAATAGAGAATCATTCAGCTGAACTCTCTCAACATTCTCCTCCAAACAACTTTAAAATAATGCCTCAAAACAAATTCTGAAGTGGCAGAGCCAATAAAATGTCAGAGTGAGAGATTCTTCCAACTCAAGGCAACATAGGAGGTTGTAAAGAGAAATTTGTGACATAGGGGAGATGGCTAGCCTATACCCCATTTGGATGAAACACTAGTAGTGGGACTAAGTAGTGGTAACAAAAGTAGCATCAGTTTTGGGAGTTCTCAAGTCAGAGATAGTAAGGGGACCTGACAACTGGTCAGAAAGAGATTATGAGGTACCCCTGTACTAGCACTGGATTTAGGACCAGACAGTGTTCAGCAATTCCATTGACTATACCCACTTCTGGGTCATAATTCAAGGGCAGAGAAAAGCACTTCAGGTCAAGAAAGAGTGGAAGCCCTGAGGGTCAGTATCGCTTTGGACTCCAAGGAATCAGGGCACTCTGAGGGGCAGTATCACTTCTAAACCCAAGGTAGGAGGGGCCTGAGGAGAAGTATTGTTTGCAATCCCAAGGGATGAGGGGTCCTTCTTGGGTAAGGACTAGACTACAGACAAAGAGAACAGTGACCACATCTTTCCACAAATCATACCACTGAGGAAGCACTGAAAACTTTCAAAACCCCAGAACTGGCTCTGACAATAGCAATGTGAAAAAACCTGAAGCTTGAGAAAGAGCCCTACACACCCTGTTCCCCATGCCAGGAACAGTCCAACATCAACATAAAATTCCAAATCAAGAAATAAAGTGGAAAACTGAGCAAAAAACAAGCAAGATCTGACCATAAAAAGATACTAGGGTGATAGGGAAGAATGAAACACAAACTCAAAAGAAGACAATGAAGTCAAAATAGATACAAGCAAAGCCTCAAAGATAAATATTAATTGCACAGAAGCCCAACAAGAACTCCTTGAAGAGCTAAAAATGATTTTCAAATAAAAAAGAGTGGCAGAAGAAAAACTTGGTTGAGAATTTAAAGGAAGAAAATCATGAAAAGATGATTAATGCTTGGTAAAGGAGGCACAAAAACTGAAGAAAATAAGACATTAAGAAATAAATTGACCAAATTGGAAAAGAGATACAAAAATTCAGTGATGAAAATAACTTCTTAAAAAGCAAAATTGCCAAATGGAAAAGGAGGTACAAAGGTTTACTGAAGAACACAATTCATTAAAATACTGTTGTTGTTTAGCCTTTTCAACCATGTCCAACTCTGTGACCCCATTTGGGGTTTTCTTGGTAAAGACATTGGAGTGATTTGCAATTCCCTTTTCCAGCTCATTTGACAGATGAGGAAACTACTGAGGTAATCAGGATTAAGTGACTTACCCAGGGTTAAACAGCTAGTAAGTGTCTGAGGCCAGATTTGAACTCAGGAAGGTGAGTCTTCCTAACTTCAGACCCAGCACTTTATCCACTGTGCCACCTAACTACTCCCATAAAAATTAGAATTTGGCAAGTAGAAGCTAATGACTCTATGAGACATCAAGATGTTATAAAACAAAGTCAAAAGAAAGGAAAAAATTGAAGGAAAAATGCAAAATATTTCATTGGAAAAATAGTTGATGTGTAAAACAAATCGAGGGATAACTTAAGAATAATTGAATTACCAGGAAGCCATGAATTAAAAAAAATGAGTCTAAACATCATATTTCAAGAAATTATAAAGGAAAACTGCCCCAATATCCTAAAACCAGAGAGTAAAATAGAAATTGAAAGATTCCACCAATCACATTCTGAAAAAGATCTCAAAATGAAAAACTCCCAGAAATATTATAGCCAAATTCCAGAGCTCTCAGGTAAAAGAAAAATTGCTTTGAGCAGCAAGAAAGAAACCATTCAAATACCATGAAACCATAATCAGAATCAAAGAGGATTTAGCAACTACCACATTAAAGGAGCAAAGGGCTTGGAATATAATATTCTAGCAGGCATAAGAGCTACAATTACAACCAAAAATAATCTACCAAGTAAAACTGAGTGTAATCCTTCAAGGGAAAAAAATAGATATTTAATTAGAGGATGTTCAAGTATTCTCGATGAAAAAAATCAGAATTGAAAGAAAACATGATTTTCAAATGCAAGACTCAAGAGAAGCATAAAAAGGTAAACATGAAAGAGAACTCATGAGGGACTCAAATTTAAACTATTTTTCTATATGTGAAAATGGTACATGTATGTTCTAAGAATTGTATTATTATTAGGGCAGTTACAAGGATTCTACATTTAAAGACTGTGCGAGAGTGAATCAGTTATCTGGGATGATGTAAAAAATGTATAGGAGAAAAAACAGAAATGCACTGGGAGAAGGGAGAGGAAGAATGGAAGAAAATTATCTCACATAAAAGAAGCATCTCAAAGAAGAGTTTTTACAGTGGAGGGGAAATTGGTGGGACAGGGAGTGGGTAATACTTGAACTTAACTTAAATCTAAATAGGTTCAAAGACATATTCAATTGGTAAAAGAAATATATATACATACATATACACACACTCAATTTTGTCTACTTAGATAGAAATCTATCTTACCCAACAGGGGAGTGGGATGGAAAGGGGACAAAAGAAAAGGAGTAAAGTGATAAAAGGAAGGGCAGATAAAAGAAGATAGTGGTCAGAACCAAAACAGATATTAGAGGAGGGACAGGAAAGAGACAGAGAAAGAGAGAGAGGGGGAGACAGAGAGAGAGAGAGAGAGAGAGAGAGAGAGAGAGAGAGAGAGAGAGAGAGAGAGTTAGAATGATAAACAGAAGAAAACAGGACAGAGGGAAATGTAGTTAGCAATCACAACTTTAAATGTGAATGGGATGAACTCACCCCATAAAAAAGAATTACTTAGCAGAATGGATTAGAAACCACAATCCAACAACATGTTGTTAACAAGAAACACATCTGAAACAGAGAGACATAGTTAAAATAAGAGGCTGGAGCAGAATCTATTATGCTTCAGCTGAAGCAAAAAAAGCAGGGGTAGCAATCTTGATCTCAGACAAAGAAAAAGCAAGAATAGACCTAATTAAAAGGGATAAGCTGGAAAACAATATCTTTTTTTTTTTAGATGTAAGGAGGGACAGTTTTATTCTTGGCAACATACAAGGCTTCACACTTATGTACATGGGGAGGACAAAGACACAGGCTACTTCTTAGTCTTTTCATCTGTACTCTTGGTGGCGAACTTATCCTGAACTTTTATTTTTGTTTTTGTTTTTGTTTTTCCATAAGCTTTTATTCAATTCCTTAAATTCTTCCAAGGTATCTGTAGCTAGTACAATCCTGTGTTCTTCCACTGTCAGTCCACTGAAACGACAATTTGCATTTGTAATAGTTTGAATGAAGTTATGCTAAGCTCTAGTACATCTGGTCACAGGTCTCAGGTTCAGCAATCTCTCCCTCCCAAAACGCCTGCACCACCCGCTGCAGCAGGTAAGCGCCCAAGTCTCTGTCCCATTTGGACATTCCTCACAGAGCTTGAGGAAACGCTGGTAATGGCTGGCCACCATCTTGGGATCCTAGGAAAACAATATCTTGATAAAAGGAATCATAGACAATGAAGTAATATCAACACTAACATAGCACTAAATTGGATAACACCCGAATTCTTAAAAGAAAAGTTAAAATGAATTAAAAGTATACTCATGGAGACCTCAACTTTCCCCTATCAGAGCTAAGTAATTACGGCTATAAAATAAATAAGAAAAAAGTCAAGGAAATGAATAGAATTTTAGAAAAGTTAGGTATGATAGACCTCTGGAGAAAACAGAATGAAAATAGAAGGGAGTATACCCTTTTTTGAAGTGTACATGGCAACTTTACAAAAATTGATCATATATAAGGGCATAAAAATTTCACAGCCAAATACAGAAAAGAAAAAACATTAAATGCATGCTTTTTAGACCAAAATACAATAAAATTACATTTAATAAAGAGCTGTGGAAATGTAGATTAAAATTTAATTAAAAACTAAATAATCTAATTTTAAAGTATAAGTGGGTCAAAGAATAAATCATGGAAATAATTACTTCCTTAAAAAAATGACAATGAGACATTCCAAAATTTGGGGGATACAGCTAATGCAGTAATTACAGGAAAATTTATTTTTCTAAATGCATACATCAGTAAAAGAGAGAAAGAGCAGATCAATGAATGGGGCATACAACTAAAAAAACTAGAAAAAGAATAAATTTAAAATCTCAAATTAAATAACAAAATGGAAATTCTGAAAACTCAAAGGATAGATTAATAAAATTAAATAAAAATACCGTTGAGCCAATAAATAAAAGTAGGAGCTGGTTTTATGGGGGAGGGGACAATATGATAGATAAACCATTGGTTAATTTGATTTTTAAAAAAGGAAGAAAACCAAATTACTAATATCAAAAATGAAAAGAAAGACTATACCACCAATGAAAATGAAATTAAAGTAATTATAAGTAGCTATTTTCCCCAATTATATGCTCAGTAAAACTGACAATCTAAGTGAAATACATGAATATTTACAAAAATATAAATTACCCAGATTAACAGAAGAGGCAATGCAAAACTTAAATAGCTCTATCTTAGAAAAAAAAATTGAACAAGTCATCAATGTGCTCTTTAAGAAAAATCCAGGACCAGATGTATTCACAAGTGAACTCTACCAAACATTTAAGGGACAATTAATCCCAAAACTATATAAACTATTTGGAAAAATGGGCAAAGAAGGGTTCTTACAAAAAAAAATTATGACACAAGTATGGTTTCGATACTTAAATTAGGGAAAACAAAAATAAAGAAAACTATAGATCACTTTCTTAATGAATATCTATGCAAAAAAAAATTGATAAAATACTAGCAAGAAGATTACAGCAAAACATCACAAAGATCATACACTATGACCACGTGGGATTTATACCAGGAATAGAGGGCTAGTTCACTATTAGGAAAACTATCAACATAATTGACCACATCAATAACAATAACAACAACAGTCATACAGTTATATCAATAGATGCAGAAAAGGTCTTTTGTAAAATACAAAATCCATTTCTATTAAAAACAATACAAAAAATAGGAATCAGTGGAACCTTTCTTTTTTCTCTTTTAAAAATCATCGTTTACTTATTTTTAACATTCTTTTCTTTTTAAATTTGAGTTCCAGCTTTACTCCCTCCTTCTCAAACTTCCCTCACCCACTGAGAAGGCAAACAATATCAGATCACTGACACATGTGAAATCATGCAAAACATATTTCAATGGAACCTTTCTTAAAATGAGAAGTAGCATCTACCTAAAACTAAAAGCAAGCATTGTTTGTAATGGGGATAAACTTGAAACTTTCCCAACAAGGTCAGGGGCAAAGCAGGGATGTCCATTATCAACATTATTATTCATTATTGTACTAGAAATGCCTGCTACAACAATAAGACAAGAAAAAAATTGAAGGAATAAAAACAGGCAATGAGGAAACAAAACTATCAACTCTGCAGATTATATGATGGAATACTTAAAGAACTCTAGAGAATCAACTAAAAAAAAACTTGAAACAATTAACAAGATTAGAGAAAGTTACAGAGCTACAGCAAAGTTACAGGATATGAAACAAACCCACACAAATCAATAGCATTTCTATATGATACCAACAAAAAAGAAACAGGAAGAGATAGAAAAAGAAATTTTATTTAAAATAATTGCAGACAATACAAAATACTTGGGAGTCTACCTGTGAAGACAAACTAAGGGATTATAGGAGCCCAATTACAAAACACTTTTTACACAAATAAAGACAGATCTAAACAATTGGAGAAATATTAATTGTTCATGGTTAGGCTGAGTCAATACAGTAAAAATGACAGTTCTACCTAAGCTAATTTACTTATTCATTGATGTACCATTCAAAGTACTAAAAATATTTTATAAGGCTAAAAAAAATTATAATAAAATCCATCTGGAAGAACAAAAGGCCAAAAATATCAAGGGAATCAATGAAAAAAAAATGTTATGGAAGGCAGCTTAGCAGTTCCAGATTTCAAACTATATTAAAAAGTGGTAATCATCAAAACAATTTGGTACTGACTAAGAAATAGAATGGTGGATCATTGGAATGTATTATGTACATAATACACAGTAGTAAATTATCATAGTAATCTAGTGTTTGATAAACCCAGCAAGGTTTTGAAGGTAAGAACTCAACATTTCACAAAAATTGCTGGAAAAACCAGAAAGCAGTTTGACAGAAAATAGGCATAGATCAACATTTCACACTGTCTATCAAGATAAGGTCAAAATGGGTACATGATTTAGACATAAAGGGTGATATCTTAAGTAAATTAAAAGAGAATGGAAAAAATGTACCTGTCACATTTATGGATAAGAGAAGAGTTTAAGAGATAGAGGAAATTATGGGAAACAAAACATAATTTGCATTACATGAAAATAAAAAGTTTTCCACACAAAAAAAAATTAATGCAGCCAAACTTAGAAGGAAAACAGTAACTAGGAAATTTTTTTGCAAAAAGTTTCATGGATAAAGGCCTCATTTCTCAAATATTTAGGGAACTGAGTCAAGCTGATAAAAAAAAATAAGAACAATTCATCTATTGATAAATGGCCAAAGGATTTGAACATGCAGTTTTCAGAAGAAGAAATCAAAGCTATCAATTGTCACATGAAAAAATGCTCTAACTCACTACTGATTAAAGAAGTGCAAATTTTAAAAAAAGTTGAGGTACCACTTCATATTTATCAGACTAGCTAACATGACAAAAAAAGGAAAATGACAAATACTGGAGGGGATGTGGCAAAGAATTGGAAATCAAGGGATGGCCACTACTTGAGGAATGGCTGAACAAACTGTGATGGAATACTATTGTGCTTTAAGAAATGACAAGCAGGATGATTTCAGAAAAACCTAGGAAGACTTATATGAACTCATGCAAAGTGAAGTTAGCAGAACCAAGAGAACATTGTACACATTAACAGCAATATTATAAGGATGATCAACTGTGAAAGACTTAGCTACTTGGATCAAGACAATTTGTTGTTCTTCAGTTATTTTTCAGTCATGTCTGACTCTCTGTGACCCCATTTGGGGTTTTCTTGGCAAAGATACTAGAGTGGTTTGTCATTTCCTTCTCTAGCTCATTTTGTAGATAAGAAAACTGAGACAAAGAGGGTTTAGTGACTTGCCCAGGATTACATAGCTACTAAGTGTCTGAGGCCTGCTTTTAACTCAGGTCTTCCTAACTGCAGGCCCAGCACTCTATCTACTATGCCACCTAGCTACCCAGCTCCTACTTTGCCATACTTCTTATACCTTACACTATCCACCCTGGAAGTTTTCATTTTGGGGTCTCTTTCAGGTAGTGATTGGCAGATTCTTTCCATTTCTATTTCACCCTCTGAATCTAAGTTATTGGAGCAGTTTTCCTTTATAATTTCTTGAAATGTGCTATTTAGGCTAATTTTTTTTTCACCATGGCTTTCTGGTAGTCCAATAATTCTCAAATTATCTCTCTTTGATCTATTTTCCAGGTCAATTGTTTTTCTGGTGACATATTTCACATTTTCTTCTACTTTTTTCACTCTTTTGACTTTGTTTTATTGTTTCTTGATGTCTCATGAAATCATTGTCATTAACTTGCACAATTCTAATTTTCAAGGAATTATCATCTTTAATGAACTTTTGTAACTCCATTGTGCTCTGGTCTTTACCCAGGAAGGGACCCTGCTCCTTTGTAGCCACCAGTGCTAGTATTCCTCTTTGCTTTAAAACTGAGGCCAGAGCCCCTACTCTCTTGTGACTGACTACCAGCATCCTTTCTGCCCTGAAACTGAGACCCAGAACTGCTTACAAGCAATAAAGCTGCCAGTCAATGCCAACTGCACCCAATGCCAGCAAAGCATCCCCTGTAATCACACTCTGACCAGTTATTCAACCCCCTTGTTATTATATATGGTCTAAGAGTACTTGAAGCTACTGCTGGTGCTGCCTGACACTGCATGCTTTCCAGGCTGGCCCCCAACACAGTGTCACAGATCTCTCCTGCTTACTTCCTCAATTTTCTTAGGCTGTGGAAAATGTCTCATTTTGACTGTTTGTTGGCTCTGCCATTCCAAAATTTGATTTGAGGAATTGTTTTAAAGTTTCATTAGAGGGGAATGTTTAAGAAGTTCAGTGGGATTGCTGCCTGTACTCTGCCATCTTGGCTCCCTGTTCTTCAATCTTAACAACATAACTGGTACATCTTCTTTTCTATTCATACATCTCTCTAATGACATACTTTATGATGCTTCTTTTGAGAACTGTTTATTGAAATGTGGTGCAGACTATTCAAGCCAACCATAACTCTGCTCTGCTATGGGATCAATCTCTTTTCCTTAGTCAGCTCCTTGCTTAGAAAACTTCAACCCAGATGACTAAAGCATTAAGTCCAAATATCTTAGTCTCAAATTCAAGGTCCTCCACCATCTGACAACAGCAAAATTTTGGAGCCTTAGTCTTATACTTCTCCTCTCCACACACTTCTCTCTACAGGCATCCTATCCTCCTCACTGTTCTAGAAACAGATCACATAGTTTCCTGCATCTATACCTTTGCTTCCACTTTTTCCAGTGCTTGTACTATCCTTCCAGACCCCCAGCATGAGTATTATCATCACCATCATCTCTTGTTGAAATCCTACCCATTCTCCAAGACCTTGCTGCAAAGCTACCTCCTCCTCCTTGCAACCTTTCCAGATCCCACAAGTCAGAAATAATCTTTCTTTCCTAGGAATTTTCAATACCTAACCTATAGAAATCTGACTTATAGAGGCACTTAGCACATTCCATTTCATGTTTTATTTGTGTGTGTCTTATCTCCCACTCCTTGGTCTTCAATATATCAATGGTTTCATGGTTGCTAAGGCTTATAGTAGATAGATGTTGCACTTAAAGGCAGGAAGGTTTGAATTTGAGTCCTGCCCCATGCACTTATTAGCTGGATGACCTTGAGAAAGTCCCTCATTTTCAGCTTCAATTCACCTGTGAAATGAGAGTAATTATAGAATTTACCTCCCAGCACCACTGTGAAGATCAAACGAGATAAACCTTAGTACAATTCTTTGCATACTTTAAGTGCTAAATAAATGCTAGCTACTATTACTACCATTGATGTGGGTATTCTTTATCCAACTGGTTTGTAAGAACCTCAAAGCTGCTTAGAGACAGTCTTGCCTGTCTTTATAACCCAGGTAGCATCCTGTTCAGTTTTTTATATGAAGTAGCTACTTGTGATGAATTCTTGAATGAACGGGCTATTTATGGAATAGATGACTTGGGTGAAGTCACCCCTCTGGTCTTCCCTCCTCTATAAGATGAGAGAGTCAAATCAGATGATCTCTAAAGTCCTTTTCATCTTTGAAATTCCATGATTCTCTGTGTATTCCTGAAATCTATAGAGCCCAGCTACAAGGTCCCCTGGCTGAGCACTAAGGGGAAATGCCCTTGTCTGTGGCCAGATGACCTGTGCACTCTCTCTTCATTTCCCCACCAAACCACTACCCAACCTTTCTGGAATTCCTTTTGAAGCTGTAGCTTAATAAATGCCTATGCAACCAGAAATTGATTTTCTAAAAATATAATATGCCCACAAAACCAACATGTAGAGCCCTACAACAATTCAATTCCTCCTTGCCCAAAATCAATTGTAAAAGTGTACATAAAAATACAATAGCACTAAAGCCCACATAATTAGGTGATTGTGCTAAGTGAGCATCTGACTAAAGAAGTGGCTCAGTGGAGCAGGCCTGGAAGACACAATCTAATCAGCATGGAACAGAAAATATGTGGATTTCCAGGTGAGCAAACAGACAAGCAGACATCAGTGAGGGGAAGAAAGATAAAAGATAAGTTACAGGTGCTCAATGGAAAACATGGAATTCACAGAGAGGAAGGATCTTTCTTAACAGGTCCATCTGCTCTTGCTTGAGAGAGAGAGAGAGAGAGAGAGAGAGAGAGAGAGAGAGAGAGAGAGAGAGAGAGAGAGAGAGAGAGAAAGCAGGGCTAGAAAAGTACATTCTGGAAGTAAAATGGGTTTTGTAACCATGAGAAGGAAGGAGCTTCCAAAGAGAATGAAAGCAGCAGGAATAGAAGACTGAAGAGCAGAAGCTGGGATAGGTGTAATGGATAGCCATCTAAATGGTATGATGTGCACATATGCACACATACCTACACAAATATTTCTGTATCTACCTTCTACAAACATAAGATTCTACCATGAAAATTGTTTTTCTGAGTTTAAGCATTGTCCTCTCTTTGTACTTCCTTCTATAAAAATGGTCTTAATTTACCCACAACCAGTTGCCACTGGGTTTTGTCTAGCTAGAAAATAAGATTTTGACTCCTACCTAGTCCCCAGTGAGGGTGTGAAGCTGAAGGATGAGTTGGCTGGAGAAATAGCTAAATGAGCATATGGAGAAGCAGAACCATAGACTTGGAGTCAAGAGACCTGGATTTCAACTCCAGCTCCACTACTTATTTGTTTGGTGACTTTGAGCAAATTGTTTTACTCTTTTGAAATTCAGTTTCCTCATCTGTAAAAATGGAAATATTAACACTTGTACTCCTTACCTGAGGTCAGTTGAGATGATGGATACAAAAATGCTTTTGTAAGTCTAAGGTACAATAGAGAATCATGGAACTTCCCTAAAGGGATCTAACTTAGACACCGTCTAGTCCAATTCATTCCTGAGAAGGAATGGCTTTTATGATATGCCTGGCAAGTAGCAAGCCAGAACTCACTATACCTAGAAGAAACAAACTCATTCCACTCTTTCTTTTCAACTCTAATTGTTAGGAAAGGTTTCCTTACATATAACCACATTGTATCTATTCCTCCAAGAGTTCCCCTCTAACTGCCAAATAGAGGAAGTCTAATCATCAAAGTCTCTGTATGATACAATCTTCAAATGTGCAGAGCAATTGTCTTTTCTTCTCTAGATAAACTGTATCACACTGTTGCCTCACATTGAGTTTACAACCCACTAAAGCCCCAGGTGTTATTCACATTTATTTTTGGTTAGTTATGTTTTCCTCATCCTTAATTTATGCTACTGATTTTTTTAACTGAAGAGCATAACTTTACATTTATCCCTATTATTTAATCTTATTAGATTTGACCTATTGTTTGACCCTGATTACTATGACAGTGATGACAACAACGATGATGACCACAACTATGATTACTACTACGACTACAACTCTTACTATTAAATAACAACAATAATAGTATCTGAAGCTAGATTTTAACTCAGTTCTTCCTAACTTTATTAATATTTTTCTTAAACTTCACAGAAAAAAACCCCACCATATCTGGTTATTGAAGGATATTTTGAAGCTTCTACTCTGGAAAATGGTAAGAGGGGAACAGGGACACTTACTTCTTAAAACAGATTAGGGTGGTTGAAACAGACGCCCTGAGTTGTATATGATTATCATGAAGATCTGTTTTTGAGTCTAGTTAGAGTTTTTTGGTAACTATGCTGGTCCTGGTGTTCTTCAGTGTTTATAACCCAGTGTACTATGCTTTACTCTCTGACATTTAAAGTTGAGCTGGACCTGGTTGCACTCCTGACTCATTTTTTCAGATATTTCTCTACCATGCCATAGAAATCTCTTGGGAGTCACATGAGTAGCAACATAGTAGACTAGACATTTTCTCTGATCCCCACAACCTCTAAAACCTCTCCAAAACAGAAATTATGTGCCAAAAATAAACCAACTTCAGCTGTCTCCATGGACACCTAGCATCCAAAGAAGGTAAAAAACAAAAAACAATTCCACCCCCCCCCATCCTCAGAAATTGATGCTTACTAACCCTGAGTTCACTCAGTACCCTTATCTACTGTCCAAGTTATTGGCAGTGAAGCTGCACTAGCAGACCCAAAGACATGGCAAAGGCTTACATCAAACTCACCCCTGCACTTTATTCTCCCCTCCCTTTTCCCAGTGCTGTAGGGATTCTGGCTCCAGGCTGCAGAAGTTAGCTCAGGATGTGACAGCCAGTTTGGCCATAATTCTTCAGGAGCAAAACCCTGCCAGGGGCTGTGACCCTGAAGCAGGAAAGCAGGCTCTGCCAGTTCCAGGGAAAGCAAGCTCTGAAGTACTGATGCTAGGCCAGAGAATTGAGGAACACTAGTAGGACAGATGATCAGAAAACACTATGCCCGGGGGAGCTTTGTAGTGCTCTACTAAGCCTTAGAGAAGAGCCCAGTGTTCAGCTGGGGCTAGTTCTGATCACCCAAAGTCATTTGGGGCAGAGACTTAGACTGGTGAACTGTAAATTGCCCAGTATGGAAGAAAGCTGAAACACTTTGAGATCCAGTCCCCAAGGAAACCACAAACAGAGGGGAAAGAGTCAGGAAGTGAGTGACAAAGAAAATAAATGAAAGGAAAAGACTGAAAGTACCAAAGATTTTAGGAAGAAGAAAACTCAAAATACCTTGAACATAAACAGATAAATCAACGGGAAAAACAGTAAGAACCAAAGTAGCCTCCAGATCTAGTAAATAAGTTTAGGCATCTATTAATAAATACTGAAGGAGAAGAAAAAAGGAAAATGATCCAACACTTGATGAGACAGGGGACCCTGTGGAATTTGAGGAGAACATGAAACCAAAACACACCACCCCTGAGTCATTTAAAAGAGAAGTAAGAATTATAAGTGCAGAATTAGTGTCCTGCACACACAAAAAATAATGAACACAATAGAAAAACTTGAATCTGCAATGACAAGCCTTACCAAGGAAAAAAGAGAAAGTGATAGATTGAGAATGTAAATTGACAGAACAGAAGGACAACCTAGAAGAAGAGAAGCAAAAACCAAAACATTAAAAGAAAATGTGCTCATTGTGCAAACAAAACATACTGAACTCAAAAAACAGGGATGTGTAGACAACCTAATGATCTTAGGTCTCCCAAGAACACAAGTGGACCAAAAACCATAATGAAGGAAATAACAGAAGAAAATTGCCCAGAACTCCTAAATACAGAAAATGAAATTCCAACAGAAAGAATTTATAGGAAAAAACCCAAAGCTGCAAATTCCAAAGCCCATAGTTAAATTTAACAATTCAATTCAAGAATAACAAGTTCTGTAAGCCATCAGGAGAAAGATCTTCAAATACAGAGGAAAGGACACTCAAATAACACAAGAATATTCTGCACCCGCTAGAAAAAGGAAGAGGGAATGTTTTTTGAAGAGCAAAGGAGCTCCGTATGCAGCCCAACATGAACTATCTTGAAAATCTGAGCTCAGCCATACAGGACAAAATATGGATTTCAATAATAAAGAAAATGTTTGAAATATATTTAGAAAGAAAACCAGAACTAAAGGAATTATTTGTCTCTCAAATACCCTAAATGGAAATGCAAAAGGAGTAAATAAATGTAGCAGGCAAAGACAGTAACAGCAATAGAGTGACAATAGAAAGACCAGTAAAAATTTCTTTCTAAATGTACACAAAGAAACAGGGACATTAAAGAGGTAGAAAGGGGCTACTACGGACAGGACTTGGCAACAGTTTGTCTACATGTGAATTCTTCTTTTCTGGGATTACATTACAACATAGGAAAGTAAAGGTAGGGGGAGAAGGGAATAAGAAGATAGAGAAAAGTGAGTGATGCACTGGGCTTAAATCAAGGTCTAGCAATGAGGTGGTCCCAGAAATAAGAGTCTGCAGAGGGATGGGTGAACGAGAGCAGGGAAATATTAAAAAGGAGGGGAAAAGGAAGGAGTCGTTACTTTTGAAGTGGGAGAGGGTTCTACTGGGGAATATTCCTATAGATATGGGCAGTAAAGGGAAATGGGGACTTAGTGCTTGAAAACTCTACTTGTCCTGGGACACAGTGAAGGAAGAGAAGGTATAGATCAGCGATGGAATAATCAGGGATATAGTAGTGGGGAATCCTTACCAGGGGGCAGTGCTAGGTGGCTCTGCTCATCCTGCAGTCAAGGAGACTTAAGTTCAAATCTGACTTCAGACATTTACTAGCTGCGTGACCCTGAGCAAGTCACTTAACCTCTGTTTACCTCAGTTTCTTCATCTTTAAAATGGAAATAATAATGCCACCTTCTTCCCAGGGTGGTTGTGAGGATCAAAGAAGATAATGATGATAAAATACTTAGTATAGTGCCTGGCATATATTAATCACTAACACATGTATATGTGTATGTATATGTGTGTGTGTGTGTATACACACACACATGTATGTATACATGCACACACCTACACATGTAGTACATATATTTATATATACATGTATTCACACACATATATACATATGCACACATATATGCATATATATGGTAAGTACTATGTATGTAGTACTATTATAATTGTTTTATAATTATTTGTATATTAATAATTATTATTATAATAATTTATAATTATTATTATAATAATTTTTGTTGTTGTATTAGCATTGTTCTGGAAATGAGGCACATGGAAAAGGGGAAACCATGGGGCAAGCCCTACAAGGCAATGGTAGGAAGAGAGTCTTCCCTAGAGGGGAGACCCTAGAATAGATACCTTGAAAGCTTTAATAGCATAAAGAATACAGAGAAAAGAAAGAGACCAGATGATGGTAGTAGTCATGAGTCAGAATGAGGATCTAGAGTAAATAGAAAGAGAAGATGGATAATGAAGAGAGTGAGAGAAATGCTTTTTGGAAAGGGGCACAAAATATGAAATTCAAAAACAAAGCAACAGGGCTAGCTGAAGGAGAGAAAAGGAAATGTAAAATAAGAAGAGGGAATCAGGGATGAGAGGAAGAAAGTAAATGGGAACAGAGCCACCTTAAAAAAATTAAAGTAAAGTAACTGAAAGAACATGATATTATGTTTAGAGCAGAAGAGGAAACTTGAAATTGAAAAGCTTCTGCACAGACAGCATTAATGTATCTAAAATATGTAGGGGAGTGGTCAAATAGGGAAAAAAAATCTCTGTATCAAATTTCCCTGATAAGGGCTTGATATTCAAGATATATAAACAAATACACACACATACATACATACATATATGTGTGTGTGTCTATAATATATATATAATATATGTATATACATATATGTATGTATGTATGTATGTATGTACGTATATGGCAGAGAAAAGATGGGGATTACAGGCAGCAACCCAGATGAAATCTCTCAATATTCACTTCCAAATTACTTTGAAATAACATCCTAAATCAAATTTTGGAGTGGCAGAGCCAACAAAAGCTCAGGGTGAGGCATTTTTCTGTCCTCAGAAAACTTAGGAGGTCTATAGCAGAGGTCTTTGACACCTGTTCAGAGTGCACAAATGTGGCAGCAGCAAGAGCAGCCACAGCAGCAACTTCAGGAGCCCTTGTCCCAGAGATGGTAAGGGGGTTGGACAACTGGTCAGAAAGATTTTACAAGGGATACTTTTTTGGCAACAGGCACTGATTGATAACTCTGTTTTTTATATGCTGTTCTGGGTCATAGTTCCAGGGCAGAGAGAAACACTTCCGGTCAGTCACAAAGGAGCAGGGACCCTGATCATAGTTTCCAGGCCAAAAAGAATACTAGCACTAGCAGCTGAAGGGGAGATGGAACTCTTCCTGGGTAAAGACCAAAGCACAGACCAAGAGGGCAGTGACCACACCTCTCCTTGGATCACATCACCTTGGAAACACTGAAAACTTGCAGATCTCTAGAACTAGCTCTGTAAACAGCAGCATAGAAAAACTTGAAGCTTGGAACAGTGCTTTCCCACCCCTAAGTGAGAAAAGCCCAACTTTAACATAAAATTCAAAGTTAAGAAATAAGCTGGAAAAATTAGCAAACAACAAAAAAAGAATTTGACCATAAAGAACTACTGTAGTAGCCGGGCAGACCAAGACATAAACTCAGAAGAAGACAAAAATGTGAAAACAACTACAATCGAAACCTCAAAGACAAAATGCTAATTGGACACAAGTCCAACAACAATTCCTAGAAGAGTTAAAGAAAGTGGTAAGAGTAATAGTGGGAAAATTGGAAAAAGAAATGAGAGTGATGTAATTATGAAACATATTGGTAAAATGCTTGGTAAAAGAGGCATAAAAACACTGAAGAAAATAATGTCTTAAAAACGAGAGTTGTCCTAATGGTAAAAAGAGACACAAAAATTTGCTCGGGGTTGGAAGGGTTGTGAAAAGATAGATGTACTAATATATTTATGGTGGAGCTACGAAGTGGTGCAACCACTTAGAAAAGCAATTTGGAATTATGTAAATTAAATGATTAAATCATCTATATCCTTTGAACAAGAGACTCAATTACTGAGCTTATACCCCAAGGAAGCTATTGATAAGAAAAAAAGTCTCCTTTTACTCCAACATATTTGTAGCAGTACTTTTTTCTTATAGCTAAAATTGGAAACAAAGTAGATGTCCATCAATTGGGGAATGGCTAAACAAATTGTGGTACATAAATGTAATGGAACTTTGCTATGCTGTCAGAAATGACATGTGTGATGAATACATAGAAGCATGGAATATGAACTAATTTGGAATGAAGTAAGCAGAGCCAAGAAAACAATATATACGATAATTGGAATAATTAAAGTGGAAACAACAAAACACCAAAAAATAAAAAATTAATGTAATAAAATTATAAAGCTCAAGTAGAACTAGAGTTCCACTTATGAGAAGATATCTCCAATCTACTACTTCTGGAGGTGGGAAGTCTTTAGGTATTGCACATTGTGCACATTTTCAGACCTTTTCATTGTATTGATCAGCTGTCCTTACTTTTTTTTCCTTCTTTTTCTACTCTAAGAAATGCTATTTCTTATATGAGATGGCTCTCTGGGAGGGGTGGGAAAGATATATCTGGCATAGTATGATGATATAAAAAAACAGAAAATATCAATACAAATTTACTTTTTCAAAAAAAAGAAACCTCTTTATTCTGGAAGCTCACTCCACCCATGGACTACTTCTCACATTGGAAATACTTTCCATCCATGTGGTCCCTTTCTCTGACTGTCTGTGTCCTCTCAGAATCTCTATTTAAAGAAAGGGGTCCAGGCCTCTTCATCCCTCTCCAGACTATATTCTTGACTTATTTCCATAGGACTTTGTCTACCTTTTTCCCATACTGGATACCTTCTCTTCACCTCTTTTCCAGCTCCCTTTTATGTATCTTCCTTCATTTGAAAGTAATCTCCTTGAAGCCAGGATCTGGCTTTCTGCTTGTATTTATATTCCCAGTGCATAGCACAATGCCTGGTACTTTGTAAGCACATAATAATGTTTGTTGACATGACTAGAACATACCTACCAGAACACAT
The DNA here is from genome assembly GCF_003287225.1 of Phascolarctos cinereus. Lineage (NCBI taxonomy): Eukaryota > Metazoa > Chordata > Mammalia > Diprotodontia > Phascolarctidae > Phascolarctos > Phascolarctos cinereus. The sequence goes on from NW_027555625.1 coordinate 139,550,016, forward strand.
CAAAACTAGTATCTGTCAAGTCTGGATTAGATTAACTCTAGACAGGAAGTTGAAGGATAGATTTGATGATCTCTGAAAGACTTTGGACTTCTGTGAAAATCTCATGCTTCATTTGTGGGTGTGGGGGGGGTCACTGATGTGGAAGCCATTACTGTTCTGGTCTGTGGTTAGTATCAGTTCCTCAGACTGACCCTTTATGAAAGTTCTAACTATTAGAGAAAAATTTATTCACAGAACAACATCACTCTGTTCCCTGTCTTCTCCCCTTTATGAAGTATTTACTCATGCAAACAAGATCCCCTCCCCATCAACCCATTTGCCTTTCTCCTCTCAACAATGAAGGAGCCTCTGGGTAGAACATTACTATCACAGAGGAGTCTGGCTGCAGGTGAGAAACAATTAGGAAAGGAAAATGGGCTCTCAAGAATAGACGGCCCTTTTTCTATATAAATGCCCTCTTCAGTCCTTGTAGTACTAATGGGGCAGTAAGATGAAGACATGATACACACAGGCTCCTAGGGAGTAGGTAAGGAGTAGGACAGCTTCTGATCAAAAAGAGTTGTATTTCACCCTACCAAATCCAAAGTAAATCTTCCCTTTCCTCAAAGCCCAGCTAAACTCTCTTTTCCTCCTTGAATTGTTCCTGGGATCACCCCACCTAGCAACATTCTGTCCTTACTCACTTCCCTGGACTTCTATAACAACATGTATACTCTACTGCTCATGGAACAATTAATCTCTAATTAATCTCTAATTTTCCTCCCCACGCTGGCATTCTATTATTCTTTTCTTAATTGTATAGCAAAACATTGTTTTTTAACTATGTGATCAAACAAATGAATGCATGTAAAACACTTCACAATTCTGTATAAATGTGAGGTCCTATTACTACTAATGAAAACAATAATAACAAAAATAATAATATTGCAATTCCACACATAAATTTCAAGTTAATGGCCTCTGAGGCTCATATATCATTGTGCAATGGGTGGCGCACTAGAATTGGAGAAAGGTAATTCAGGTTCAGATGCTGCCCTGGATACTTGCTGCTTTTATGTCCATGGGCAAGGTAATTAACCTTTCTGACTAAGGCATCTACCTCATGAAGATGTTGTGAGGATCAAATGAGATAACATTTGAAAAGGATCAGATGAGATAAGATGAAAACAACTATGTGAACTTTGAGTTGATAGATAAAAGATCAGCTATGATTATTTTATTCTGTCTCCCTTTCTAGTTTCTAGATCACTCAGTCTTCATTAAGTACTTACTATAGTAGAGGCACTATGCTAAGCTGCAGGGATACAATAACAAAAGCTAAGCATTTCTGGCCCTCAAGGAGATGACATTCTAATAGGAGAGATTTTACATATATATATATATATATATATATATATATGTATTTATATGTGTATGTGTGTGTGTGTGTATGTAGGTATATACAAGATACATAAAACTTAGATTCAAGGTAAACTTTGATTTAGAAGAGTGTGCTAATAATTGTGAGGACCAGGAAAACCTTCTGCTTTGGGTGGCACTTTTTGGGAAGCCAGGGATTTCAGAATATGCATGTATGTAGGTGAGGAGGGGAAACATTGCAGGTATGAGGGACAGCCCAATGTAAAGGCCTGGAGACAGGAGCTGGAGTAGCATATGCCGGGGACAAAAAATAAGCTGGGTAATCAAGTGCATGGAGAGGGCTAATGTGTAAGAAGACTGGAAAAGTAAGAAAGGTTAAGGTTTTGAAGAGCTTTAAATAGAACTCTGATTTTGTAATCAATTCAAATCCTACTTCAGACACTTAATAGCTGTGTGACTCTGGTCAAGTCCTTAACCTAACTATGCCTCAGTTTCCTCATATGTAAAATAAGGGAGTTGGTCTCAATGGTATGTAAATTCCCTTCTCACTAAAAATCTATGAGACTATGATCTTTTTAAATGCCAAAGAGAGAAGTTTAAATGTGATCATGGAGGTAATATGGAATCACTGCCTATTGAGAAGAGCATGCCATATACTTTAGGAAAATCACTTCAGTGGCTATGAGGAAGACTATAGTGAGAAACTTAGGGCAGGGAGACCAACTAGGCTAGTGGAATAATCCACAGGGTACTTAAGAGTCATCTAGTCTATTTAAACTCAAAAGCATATGGAAGTAAATATTGATAAATCAAAATAAATTAATTTTTTTTTTAAAGAGTCATCTAGCCTAGCCTCTTTATTTTACAGCTGAGAAGACTGAGGCCCAGAGAGATTAAGGGAGTAAATGGCAGAGACAGGATTCAAGCAAGGGCCTCTGAATTCAAATCTGGCCCTCTTTCAGTTGTGTAACATTGCCTCATTGAGTTCAGTACTGGACACACAGTAAGTGTTGTATAATTCACAGAATTGTAGACCCTTAGAATTGATTCAAGAAACTTGGTGAACCAGGAGTCAGGAGGAGTACAAATGGAGCCTCAGACACTTACTAGCTGTGTGATCCTGGGCAGGTCACTTACCCTCTCTCTGCTTTAGTTTCCTCATCTGTAAAATATGGCTAATAATATCTTAATGTTAGCATGTATCTCCCAAGCAAATACCTTGTAAAGATAGAAGGAGATAATATTTGTAAAGCACTTTGCAAACCTTAAAGCTCTATGTCAAAATTGGTTATTATTATTTATATAATTATTATGGACCTCAGAAACTATCTAATACAAACCAAATCTAAAGTGTGAATGCTGTCTACAACATCTCCAACAAGTAGCAATCCAACCATTTCTTGTAGGTATTCAGTGATGGAGAACTTATTACCTCTTAAGGCAGCTCATCACATTTTGGGACAAATCTGATTATTAGTAAATATTTCCTTATACTGAAATCTGCTGCCCTACCATGCATTCATTAGTCATGGTGCTACCCTTTGAAGCCTTGTAGAATAATTCTAATTACTCTTTTACATAATAGTTTTTCAAATATTCATGTTAACCCCCTACTCAATAGACTTCAGTGGCTTCGGATCACCTCTGGGATCAAATAAGAAATTCTCTGTTTGGCATTCAAAGCCCTTCGCAACTTAGCCCCTCCTCCAACCTTATTGGCCTTCTTATGCTTACTCCCCACCACATATTCCACCATCCAGTGATATTGCTTTCCTGTATGTTCCACAAATAAGACACTCCATTTCTAGGCTCTAGGCAATTTCTCTGGCTGTACCTCAGGCCCAGAATGCTCTCCTCTTCAACTTCACCTACTGATTTCTGTGATTTTCTTTAAGTCCAAACTAAAGTCTCATCTTCTACAGGGAGCCTTTTCCAAGCCCTCTTAATTCCGATGACTTCTATCTATTAATTATTTCCTATTTATCCTGTATATAGCTTGCTTTGCATATATTTGTTTGTATGTTGTTTCCTCCATTAGATTGTAAGCTCCTTGAGGGCAGGACTGTTTTTCTCCCCACACACACTTTTTTGGTGTCCCAAGCACTTGGCACAGTGCCTGGCATAGAATAGATAGTTAATAAATATTGATTAATTGAAATTTAAAAAAAACCTAATTACAGTATTATGTCCCCTCTAAGTCTTCTCTTTCTCAGGCTAAACATTCTCAAGTACTTTAACTAATCTTATGGCACGATTAGAGTCCTTAGAATGTCTTGGAAAGAACAATGGTATTAGGAATCAGAGAATCTAGGTCAAAATCCTACCCCTCCTTATATCCTGGGTTACCTTGGTGAAATTTCTTCACCAACTCAGTTTATAAAGAACACTGAACATAGACACTCTTTAAAGTTCCTTCTATATCTAAATCTTATTCAATGATCTTCCTCTCCCATCTTGAATCACCCTCCCCTGGATATACTTCAGCTTGTCTAATTTCTTTATAAGAGATAACACCTGAAACTGAATACAATCCTCCCTTTGTAGTTTATCCATGGCAGAGTACAGTGAGGCTATCACTTTCTCTACTCTGGACACTTACTAACAAGTATTTATTAAGTGCCTATTCTGTGCTAGGCACTGTGCTAAGAACTGGAGAAGTAAATATAAGCAAAAAGAAAGTCAGTCCCTATCCTAAAGAAGCTCACGTTCTAATGGATGTGGGAATCAACATATAAAAGGGAGCTGAAAGTGATAGGGTGCAAAGGTATTTGGGGCAAGGGGCATGATTGAGAAGTTCCAAATGCAGTCTGGAGAGAAATGAGGAGATAGCTGTCTTGAGTGCTATCCTTAAATGGAGGATCTGGGAGGAACCATCCAGTGAAAGGGAGGGACCTCAGGGTGGAGAGTATGTCCAAGGTGTGCATTCAGCCTAAGATAATATTTTTTGCTGCCATTTTACCTTGTGGATCAATTCTGAGCCTGCCATCCAATAAAACCCCTAGCTCTTCTTGACTTGAACTTTTCTTTAACTACATCTGTACCAGTATAATATTGAAAAAAATTTTAAACCATACTAAATTGTACATTTACATTTACAATTAAATTAAATAACTTAATTAAATAAATACATTACAAATTAAAATTTACATTTACATTTAGATTTGGCCTGAGAGGCAATATGGTGTAATGGATAGAGATCCAATAAATATACTTGGGTTGAAGACCCCCTCCCTCCCCGCAAGATAAAATGATAGGGTGACCTTGAGCAAGTCACCTAAACTTTTAGTACTGTAGGTAACCCTAAGTTGCAGGGAAGGCACCAAGATGCCTTGGTGGAAGGAGCTTGCTTACAATGGAGTTTCCCATACCAGTAAAATCATGATTACATCTTTAGACCGATCCTCTAGATTTGGTCCATTGCCCAAGACTGTCAAGGTATTGCTTCCACGTGTTATTGTTCTTTCATCCAATGCATCAACTATCTCTTTTAGCTTCTGATAATCTACAAATCAGATAGGCATAGCATCTCCAATCTTCATCCAAGTCACTGATAAAAATGTCAAACAGAACTGGGCTAGGGACCAAGCCCTGTAGCATCTTCCTCTGGGTTGACATTGATTCATTAATCACTGAATTTTGATGATTTCCAAATCTACCTAAATGCAACATCATCTAGTCCATATCTCTCCATCTTGCCAGAAAGATGCTCAATCATCCATCTTATCCACAAAGCTTCTGAATCGTTCATTCAATATTTGTTAAATGGAAAAAAATTTAACCTAGAGGTTCTGGAGTGGCCTCCCATTACCAAGGCTGGTTACCTTCAGATAGTGATTGGCTACTTCACAGTATTTCAGAATTTTGGGGGTGGAAGGCAACTCAGTTTGCATCTAGTAGTCCAGAGAAAATTCCCACTACAAGATAGCTAGTATATAGTTAGACTTAGACTAACCTGCACCTTTCTATATTCAAGCCTCAAAATGGAGATCTCCAATGAGATGGGATCCACTATTTTATAAGGCAGTGTTCCATATATCAATAGTTCTAATTCTTAGGAAATTAGAGCTCTCTGGGGTCAAAAAAGAGTAAATCTGCTGCCTCATCCACACGATAGCCCTTCAAATACATGAAGACAGCTATTACATAACTATTGAGCCTTTCCCCCCTTTATTTGGTGTTTAAAACCCTTCATAAACCCCCTTTCCAGTTTTTCTACACCTTATCCCCCTCTATATAATCTGTGATCCAGTGACATTGCTGTCCTGGCCACATGATGCTCCATCTTTGGACTCCAGGCATTTTCACTGTCTATCCTCCATGCATGGAATGCTCTCCCTCATCATTTACACTCTAGATTTCATTGCCTTGCTTAAGATTCCACCTTCTGCAGGAAGCCTTTTTGATCCTCCTTAATTCTAGTGCTTTCCCTCTGTTGACTATTTCTGACTCATCCTGTGTATATGTCTTGTTAGTAGAGTTGTTTGCATTCTGTCTTCTCCGTTAGACAGTGAGGTACTTGAGAAGCAAGAACTCTTTTACATTTGTTTGTATTCCCAGTGGTTACCTCTGTGCCTGGCACTCAGTAGATACTTAATAAATGCTTATTGACTTAAATTCAACTGACCCTTTAGATGGCAAGAACTCATTGTGGTTCACCATCTTAGTTGTCCTCCTATAGATATTCTCGAGATTTTCAGTGTCCTTCCTAAAGCTTGGCACCAGAATTGACTTGAATTCCATATGTAGTCTGGGGCAGAGTATGGTAGGACTATGACCTTTTCATTCCTGGAAGCTAAACTTCTCTTCTTGAAGTCCAAAATTGCATTAGGTCTTTTTGTTTGTTTGTTTGTTTGTTTTTACTGTCATGTCATGAAGTCTACCAACTGCTCCCTCCAGATCTTTTTCATAAAAACTATTGTCTAATACATTCTCATCTCATGCTTTCAAAGTTAATTTTTTAAATCCAAGTGTAGGACTTTCACTTATTTGTATTAAATGACATTTTTGTTTTAGATTCAGCCCAATATTCTAGCCTGTCAAGATCTTTTTGGATACCATCTGTGTTCCTTAGGGTGTTTGATGTCCTTCTACCTTTGCATCATACACATATTTCACAAATATGTTATCTATAATCAATGCCATTCTTGATGAGAATACTAAGCAACAAAGGTCCAGGAAAAGATTCCTGGAGCACTCTACTGGAGACCTACTATCAAATAGACTTGGAACCATTAACAAGTATTCTTAGTCTACCCTTTCAAATAACTCCTAATATGCCTACTTATACTACCATCTAGTCCATATGTCTCTACTTTTTCCCACAAGAATAAGACTTAACCACTTTGCTAAGAACTTACGTAAATGCCAGCTAGAGTCTTCCTCTGATCTACCAGTTTAGTAATCCTATCAAGAAAAGGAAATAAGGCTAGTCTGGAAATATTTTTATTAATTAAGTCATGCTGACTCTTTGAAATCATTACTTTTTTTTTTAAATGTTCACTATCTCTTCAATAATCTACCTCTTCTAGAATGCTGCCAGTAATTGAAGTCAAGCTTACTGGCCTAGAGTTTACAGCATCCATTATCTTCTTTAAAAAATACAAACATTTGCTCTTCTCCAGACTTTTAATTCTCTTTTTATTCACACTGTCTCAATATTATTAACTGTGACTCAGCAATCATAGCTACGAGTTCATTCAGTACCTGATCTGGGATAGGTAACTTGAATTCATCAAGGATAGCTTTTGTTTTCTATTACTATCTTCTGATTTATGTTGGGTATCAGCTCTTGTAGTGACCTTTATTCTATCTTTTCCCACCCAAAAAAAAATCATTGTAATTGCCGGAGAAAATAGAAACAAAGAATTGAGCAGTTCTGCCTTCTCTGATGTCAGTTTTCATTGTTTCATCTACTTCAAGCAGTGGTCTGATGCCTTCTGGAAGTATCTTTGTTCCCCCAATATAGTTTTTTTTAAGTCTTTGTTATCCTTAGCTTTCATTGACAGCTTTAGCTCAATGTAGACTTGAGCATTCCTAAAAAGTGCTTTTTTTGTATTCTGAACCTAAACAACAAAAAAGATAGTATTTCCATATACACAACAGAATACAAACAAAAAAGGATTCTACATGAATCTGTAAATCTTTTCTTGATGCTATCCTTTTTGTATCATGCCACATTCTAGTATCCATTTTCTATTGCCTGTACTTGTTTCCATCATCTATACATATGTTTTAAAATCTAGGCTGGTTGATGAGTTCTTTGCACATCCACACTGGTTTCTTCTGATAATTCTCTCTTTTTTTTCTTCATCAGAAATGTAACCCTTTGTGTCTTCAAAATGTCATCCTTTAGAGTTTTTCATTCTTCCTGGACAGATGTACTCTACAGAACTTATTCCATGGGATCCCATTCTTCCTCTTAACCTTTGTAAACTGATTTTTCTAGTTTGGAATGCATGTCAAATTATGACTGACTTTGCTTTTCTTATATAACATAACCTCTAAATGGTAAAACTCCAGGGTTCCCATCATTCCCACTTCATCCCAATTACCAATTCCTTCCTATTATTGACAATCAAATACAGAAGAGAATCCCCTCCTCCCACCCCCACTTGGCTACTTCATCATTTAAGGGATGAAATTTTATTAAGGCAAACCAATAAGTCAGTAGTTACTCTGCTTTTTGCAGAAAGAGACAGGCAGACAGAAAGAGTCTTCAGAAGTCTGGATAACTGAATTTCTATACCATTACCATACCATTTCATATATTTCCTCCTTCTGGCCAGGTGCTCTGTAGTATATTCCAATGAAATGATTGCTTGGGTTTCTCCCTCCATTGGCCTTTGCTCCAATGTTCTCTACCATGTTTATTCATCTGATACAAGAATTTCCTTACCTGAGTATACTTCTCCCCCCACTCCCACTCCTTTTACTTAGCTCATTTATTTTGACAAAGGTATACCTACCCAGAGCCACATTCCAATCATGGAATGTGGAAGAATTTCATTCTTCCAAGTCTCAGTGCCCCCTATGAAATAAAATTTGCCTACTTGTATTAATAACTCTATTCCTTTTCCTTGTTGCCTAAATGTTAGGTATCTATACATAGATATTTGAGGTATGGGTCTTATTAGTTGGCTCTTTTTGTTGAGGTTGTGTGGTGTGTTTGGTGTGGTTTTGCATGGTATCCCATGCTATAACGTCTATTTTTCTAGCTTAGGGATAGGGAACAACTATGACCTCTCAGCTCTAGAATTTTTTTTCCTGAACTGACAGAATGGCAAATGAACAATGTGATAGAAGAGAAAAATGGGCTTTGTTTCAATTCAACAAAAAGATTTAATAAGCACCTGCTATGTGGAGGACACTATGATAGTAAGACCTGTAGTGCTAATGAATCAGTATGGGCAAGAATTGAAAAATTGAAGCTTTGCCTCTTTTCTTCAGTTTGGCTCAAAGAAAAACAAGGTTTTCTGTTTCTCTTTTGTTAGTCTTTATTGGTCTTGGATAAATTAAGTATTTACCTCAGTAGTTATGCAGGAGGCTGGACCAGAGGACTTATTAAAGGTCTAAAATTTTAGAATTTATTTCCACTGGGCCAAGAATGTGTCTCCACATAGCTTCAGTCTTCCATTCATAATAAAGACTGACTCTGCTTAGGATTTTCCATCTTGAAATCTTCCTATATGCATAAACTCACTAATTAGGAACTATTTACACACACACGCACACACACGCACACACACACACACACACACACACACACACACACACTCCCAAACATATGCATATATGCTTCTCAGCACATTGTTTTTTCCTAAGCAGCCCTGGCACATCACTGCTCTTTAAAAATATCCATCACTCTGGTGCTCTGCAATGCTTTCAACAGACTCCAGCCTCTCAAATCCCCAGCCCTGAGCAGCTCCCATAATCAATGCCAGAGCCCTGTGTAAGCTAACTCCATCTGTCTTCTCCAATGGGTCATTCGTCACCAGCTGGTGTTGTGTTGGGGAAATCATGATTGAATTGCTGTCATCAATTCCTCTGGTGTTGGGAGAACAAGGTCAGAAGGGTGGGAGTCCAGAGATTTCCCTTTACCTTTGCAGGAGTTCACATGAAGCTGGTAGGTCTCAGCAATGGCCCCCTGCCCTAGTGAAATTCATTCACCTGTTCATTTAATATATATTTATTGAATGCCCACTCTGGGATCTCAGGGAGCTGGCAAAGGAGAGCCCTGTTTCTGCCCCTTCTAATCATTCACAGTGGCACAGAATGTTAGAGTGGGAACTCTAACTTAGAGTTCATCTAGACCAAGGTTTTGTTTTGTTTTGTTTTGTTTTTTTTGCTGTGGCCCCTTTGTCAGGCTGGAGAAGCTCATGGACCCCTTCTCAGAATAATGTTTTTAAATGCATAAGACAAAATATGTGGAATTGCAAAGGAAAATAATTATATTGAAAAATAATTTTAAGAAAAAGTTCACAGACTCCAACTTAAGAACCTTTGATGTACTCTAACTCCCTTATCTTACAGGTATGAAGACTGAAATCAAGAGAAGGGGATATGTCACATAGCAAGCTGATGACAAGAGCTGGAATCAAAGCTTTACCTTCTGACTTTTTCCACTATGCCATATGGCTTAATCCTTCTGCCTGTCTCTCTATATAGCTTCTCCTTACCTGAAAGTATTGCCCTTCTCATTTGTAAAATGGTATTTAAGAGCAGCACTCAAAAGAGGGAATTCTAAGTCCAAACATTGGAACACTTAACTCCACTGTTGCTGCTTTTATCCCCCAACTGGAAATACCTGTCAGGGTCTGCCTGACCGTCTTCATCTTCTTTCCGACCGGTGGCCTAAGTGAGTGTTCCATGACTACAATAGCATAGAATTCTGAATGAGGGAAGTGGTAGTCCTGTGTATCACTCTAAGCCAGACCGTATCAACCTAGAGGGCACAGGACAAGCTGGAGTCCTCCAGAAGAGAGGTACCAGGACGATGACAGATGGAGTAACATACTACATGATGTTCTGCTGAAGGAAATGGAGCTACTTAGAACTGTAGGATTCTAGATTTAAAATAAGAAGAAACAAAAAAGGCATTTAATCCAATCCACTCATTTTAGATGAGCTTGGAGAAGGGAAGACTTAGAGGGATAATAAGTATCTTAAGGTATTTGAAAGTTTGCCGTATTGAAAGATTAGACTCATTCTACTTGACTCCAGAGAGCATATCCAGGAGCAAGGGACAAAAAGGCAGAGTTCAGCTCAACAAAGTAAAACTTCTTAATAATTTGAGAAGCCTCAAGGTGAAATGGGTTGCCTAGGAAGGAAGAGAGCCATCCATCAATGGAGGTCTTTAAATGGACATTGAATGTTCACTTTTCAGGGATTTTGCTAAAAACACTCCATGATTTCTGCTGTCCCTTCCAACTCAGACGCTCTGATTCTGGCTGAGTATTCTAGAGCAGAGGTCAGCAAACTATGATCTTAGGGTCATATACAACCTGGTGCCTATTTTTAGTGGCCCATGAGCTAAGAATGATTTTTTAAAAACATATTTTAAATACAATGAACTGTTTAAAATTTAAAAAAAAACCTAATCTCATGAGCTATTCAACAACAGATTGTGGGTGGGATTTAACCTGGTGGCTATGGTTTGCTTTCTCTGTCTAGAGTATGCATAAATCTAGCATAATCTGCAAGCTGATTCCTAGAGATTCTATTTAATATTGTAGCATCTCCTTGGCAATACATAATGTAGGAGTCCCTCTCCACTTCCACTTTAGAGAAGATGCAAATATCTTATAACTGTTTCCTGTTGGGGATGAGAATTTTTAAAATTAGATGCTGAGCCAGAACACTAAAAGGTCAACCTTCACCCCCTCAGGCCTTTTCTTGCTGACTTTCTTAGTTCTAGAGAGGGGGAGGAAGGATACCTTTTCCTCCACCAGGCTACAAGCTACAAGCTTATAACCTCCTGTGCAAGACTGTGTCTAGGATGGGGCAACCTAATATTTGTTTCTTCCTTCCTTTGGTACAGGGGCTTGTGAGCTCTCAAATGGCAACTGGTATCCCTAGCTCCTTTCCAGAAATCTGAGCAGCAGAGTATCACCTAGCCAAACATTTGCAGCAACAATGACAGGAGCAGAGGCAATAGCCACCTAGACAAGAAGGAAAGAGTTATCCATAGAAAGAGCCCTCTTGGTGTTGATCAGGCTATACTCAGTGGAGATAAAATGTAAGATAACTAATATTCAGCTATTAGCCCTCCCCCAAAAAACTAAAACTAAAACTAAACTCTCCTCAGTGTTCCAAGGAGGCTGGCATATGATTGTAATCATTTCTTGATTCTTTATTGATTAACATTCCTTTTCTGCATGAGAATAAAACTGTTCCATGGACCTGATTCATGGTTGTCTGCCAGGTATCATTTTTTTTACCTTCTCCACCATTGCTGGGGAGATCCCCTTAGATTAAAGTCAAAAATAGGGTTGTTCCTTAGGGATCTGAGAGGGAAGTGGACTTGGAGCACTGCATACCTACTTCTCCTATTGAGGAGACAGGCAATTCCAGGGTAACGAACCCAGGGCAAGCCTCAATTATAAATAAAGGACAGGCTTGATAAGTTTGACAGCCCCTGTGGCCCATCTAATAGTACCAGTCTCTGGACTAGACTAGTAAAGATGCCAAAGTCCAGGTCCAACAGTTTGATCCCTGACCCCCCTCACTCATATCCCTGTGAAGGAGAAGGTACAGAGAGGACTATTCACCAATGCAGTTTTCACATAGTTCTAGACAGTCAGTTAAATTCAATTCAACAAATACCTACTAAGTACCTGCTATGTGATGTGTTCCATGTTAGATACTAGGGATACAAAAATTGAAACCAAGAAAGTCTACACCCTTGGGAACCTTACAACCTCATGGGTTATATTCTGTTGATTTAATCTTTAAAAATGAGCCCAATGAGAAGAACGTGGAGATTATTGTGCATAGTAATGGCAATATTGTAATGACAATCAGCTGTGAAAGACTTGGACACTCTGATCAATATAATGATCCAAGACAATTTCAAAGGACTCAAGATGAAAAAAAATTGCTATTCACCTCCAGAGAGAGAAAGGATGAACTCTGAGCGCAAATTGAAGTATAATTTTATTGCTTTTATATTTTTTGGCTTTGTTTATTGATATGGCTAATATGGAAATATGCTTTGCATAAACAAAAATAAAATTGACCCCACTTCCTGGAAGACTTAAAAAAATGGTTACTAAACTCATATGTCATATCAATTTATTGTTTAATTTTTCTCCATCCCAAATGAAAATTGAAAGTGGATAGTCAACTTAGAATTGGGTCAACATATTATATAACTATTAAGAGTGTATACTATAAACTACAATCTATTTTGTAATAGAGCTAATTTTGTACCTGGCTTCTCTCACCTATTATATTGTGACATTCTTTAGGAAACCTGTATTCTATTTCCAGATAGTATGTAACAGGCTCCCAACTCCGATAGTGCTAAGACTAGTGCCTTAAGCAGAGCTCACATTTGATAACTTTGGTGCATGAATGAAACATACGCAGTTTGTGCCCCTTAATGCTACATTTCAAGTTACTGTCTTAAGGGTTTGGGGTACCTCCCTACCACCTAAAGCCTTAAGAGCAAAATTCTCTGAGAATTCCTGCATTCTACTCCCCATCACCAAGGGAATACCAAATATAAAGACTAATCTTTTAAAGTCCCTTCAAACAACATCAGTACAGTAAAGAAAAACTCTATTGCACAGCCCAACTTTGGGGCAGCATAGTACAGTAGAAAAGTTGTTGGCACTAGAGTCAAAAGGTCTAGGTTCCGATCCCTCCTCTAGTGGTTACTCCCCGCGCCACCTTGGATAAGCATTCCTGTGCCTTCATTTCTTCCTCTCCAAAATGAAGTGGTTGGACCACATAGCTTCAGAGGTCCTTCCAGTTCTAGATCTTAAGCCATGAACTCTGAAGCTCTAACTCATGGAACCCAATACTTCCTCGCCCTGGGGATTTTTTTTTCCAGCTCTTCAGGCAGGTTTCTTTCCTAAGTCTAATTTTCTTATCCTTCTAGATCTGCTTTTGTGTCATAAACCCTTTCAGCAATTTGGTGAAACCTATGGACCTCTGCATATTATTGTCTACGTTGATAATTGAAGGAAAGGCTAAATTCCTATTAGACCAGAAGTGAGACTAAACATATACTTTTTTCTCTTCTAAATTCACAGACCTCCTGAAATCTACCCATGATCCCCCTCTATGGATCCCAGGTGAAGAACCCCTCTCCTAAACTAAAGTTCTACCTTTTTCAACCAATTTCTTAGCATGTTCTTGGACACCTGGTGCAATATCTCCAACAAGCACTAAGAGAAATGAGGTGAGGGATTAAGGTTGGGGTGGTGGCTACATTTCTCATGGATCTGCTACCACCTGGTTCTTTCAATCCTTCCCATTCTTGACCAACATGTTTATCAACAAGGCTTGTAGCTCACACAAATATAGATAATAGAGTTGAACATTCTTAGAGCCAGACAGTCAGCTAAATCTTATTCCTGGCTTCTAGAATCTTACAAACCAAATGATTCATTGAAATTAAGTGTTTTTTCCCAAGATAATTCAGAATACAAATGATTTTACTTTCACTGGTGCCTCTTGGAAATTAGGCAAATGATATCTCAGGAGACTCTGTGAGTCCTCCACTCTGAACAGATTTGGCAAAGAGATGCAGCTGGCATTCTGAGAAGGCCCCTGGCCTATTCAAAAAAAAAAAAAAGAAGGGTTATCTGATATTTGGTAGCTCTGTGATCAAAAAGTAAAGAAGGATGGTTTCCTAGGTTTGAATATGGATAGGGAAAGACAGATACACACACACACACACGTGCGTGTATGTATACATGCATGTACATGTGTATGCACTGTACATATATGTTATTATACATGCATATATACATGTATGTATATAATCCTTTTTATACATTACAAGCCTAGGGAGTCATCCATATATGTTTATGTGTATACATGCATGCACATATATGTTCATTAAATGTGTGTATGCATATATATATATATATATTATATATATATATATATAATACATATTCTGATTTTTATACAGAAGATTGTGGGATTTACAGTTGGCTAGGAATTGAAAGACATCCAGTCCAACTTCTTCATTTTGCAGATGAAAAAACTGAGGCCGAGTGGGTCATGTTCTCCACAGTATCTCTTTAGCAGCCATAAAGAATATTCTGGACTCCTTCTTAGTCAAAGCTTAATGAGAAGAGGAAGAAGAAACAAGCACATCCTCTGCTCCTAAGAGGGGATCTGGAGTTTGAGCAGGGAGCATTTACAGAGAACTGTTTTGTAGGGAGAGGAACAGTTTTCAAGGTCAAAGGACAGAGCTCAAATGGAGTCCCAGGAATCTGCTCCTTTGTACTATACACTAGAAAAGATAAAAGGGAAACCAGAAAGTGTATGGTGATGACATGAGCATGTCCCCATCCTAAAGTGGTACTTTACCTATCAATTATAGCATCCCTATTGCCAATTCTTAAGATGACTAGACCTGTCCTCAGAATTTCCCTAGGACCTTGTCACCCCCAATCTTTCTTCTCTTCCATAATCCTTCCATCAACTTCCTGTACTAAAGTTTTCTTCCAATGCCCCAAAGCCAGTAGAGGTGACCTGGGTTCTTGAAAGCTGTGTTGGTGGAACACAAACTCAGACTGGTCTTTCCAAGCCAGAAAGGCTTTGAGTGCAGCTCCTCCTATGATAAATGGTATTTCTCTCATCAGAGGATCAGCATAGCTAAATTTGTAAAGGCTTATCGGCAGAAGATTGGCCATCGAGATATGATTATTTTTCTTTTCTTTTTATCCACCACAATTCATAAAAACTATATACTAAGGCAAAAAAGGCTGCAATCAGTGTTGATGGAGGGAGTTCTCATTGATAAAATCATGGATCTTTTGAAGTATTAAAATCTAAATGTTGTCAGGCTTTCTCAAATAAACCATTTTATAGACACCAAACCATTTTGATTAGCATTACATGATTAGTTTTCCTGAAATACTTCACAGATTTGGAGCTGGAAGGAACCTTAGAGGCCAGAGGTTAAGTATAACCCTCTCCTTTTTATAGATAAGGAAATTGAGAGTGAGGGAAGTAAAAGGACTTTCCCAGGGTCACACAGCTTTGAAGTATCTGAGGTAGGCTCTGTACTCAGGTCCCCCTGATTCCAACACTAGTGCTCTGTCCACCATCATATATAATGTTGTTTCTTGGCTCAAAAACCTTCTGTATCTCTCTAGTATCTACAGAATAAAGTCCTAACTCTCTCCACAGTCTAGCCCTGACCTCTCTTTCCTGCCCTTGACTCCAGCCAGGCTGAGCAATAGTAATCTTTCCTTCCCTTCACAAATGATCTGTATCACTCATATCTTGTGCAGATCCCATCTCTCTGCTTCTCTGGACCCCAGTTTCCTCATCTGTAAAATAAGAAGATGGTGTTAGGTGATGTTTTGGCTCTTAGGTTCTGTTTCCTACTTTCTATGCTGCCTTGGAATGTTAGTTTTCCATGACTGTATATTGTGCTTCTCAACTAGATCGTAAATTTCTTTCAAATAGTGTTTAACACAGGGACTTGCCTCAAGCTCAATCAATTATGAGTAATTGATTGGATTTTCCATTCCTTTCCATGCTTCTTTTACCTGTGACACACTGAGGGCCATCATAAACCTGAGATGTATCCCGAGCAACATCTCAGAGAACCAAACAGCAGCTGTTCAAAAGGGCACCCATTACATGGAGTGGCAAAGACTGTCTGAGATGGGAAGAAATTGATTTCTAGTAGGTCACTGCCAACTCCATTTCACCTGAGAACCTGGGAAGAACTCCATGGAGAGAGGAGGGTAAGGTCCATGTGTAGGAAGAACCAGTTAGTTCTCTATTCCTATAATGATGCTTCTCTGTTTTACTTGCCACGGGCCCTCCCCCCCCCTTAGGCTTTGTTGTGGTTTCTGGCAGTCCCTGGTCGGGGAGGTAGGCAGAAGAAAGCAAGCTCTCACTGCCGGTTTTCTTTGTCAGCTTTGCAGAGCTGTAACTCCCAGCTGTGAGGCCCAGAGGGGAGGCCAGATGAAAGGATACATGGCTGGGAGCATAATACAACCTGACAGGTTAGTTTAAAAAATGAAATGTGATTCTTACTGGATCAGAGAATGGGAAAATGTTGAGGTCCAGAGACCAGGGACCTGAGCATAGGACCACCAAGCTCAGGGTAGGCAGCATCTTTCTTTGACTCTCCCCAAGCCATCCCCCACCCCCCACCAAAAATAAAATGTTAACAGAGAACCAGGCATGGACAAAGAAATACCCCAGTGGAAAACACCAATAAAATCATAATGAGATGAGGGTGGAATTCATGACGGTGAAAGATTCCCAACTTGCTCACCCATACCATTACAGCTCTAATAATGTAAAATGCTGATTCTCCCTCCATTGCAGTCCCATTTCCTAGTGTTATTTCTTGGCAATGGTCAGGTGGTAGTGATGGGGTGGGGGAGAATTGTTCATTAGGGTGTGGGCATTTTTTTTCACTTGCCCCTCTTTTGATCTCTCTTGGAGCAGTGCAGCTGTTAACAAAAAATACAGCATGTTTGAGACAAAGTGTGTGCAATTCTTCTTCCAGAAAGGAGCCCTTTGAAGAAAAAAGAGAGTGATCAGAATAAAGAGAGGGAGACAGAGTCAGAGAGACCAAGCAGGATGGAGAGAGGGAGGGAGTACGGGCAAGGAGGGCAGGCTTTGATCTTGGCGTACACGGTTTCGCCTTTTGTAGTTTCATTATTTCAGGGGAATTATCAGGGAAGCAATGGGAGGTGTGGCTGAGTGGGGGCTACAGGATTTCTGAGTCATGCTACCTAAGATGCCCCATAGCTTGTTCAGGGATATCGCTAGACAGAGTGAGTAGCAGACTTCTCTCCTCCCACCCTTTTTATGCCCCCATGCACTCCGGGTTAGTCAGTCTGATGAAAGATATCATTTTAGTCAGAGAATCTTTTCCAAGGCCCTTCAAATTGCACTGTGTAGGCAACTGCATATTCTGTCTAGGCATAGGGCCAGTCTGACATATACTTCATTTAGTGAAGAAATGTGGTGGTAGCTCCCTCTAGAGCCCATTTTCAGGGTTTTCGATACATGGGAAGAGTTATCCCAGGGCACAGGAGACATTGAATGTCACTCATGCTAGGGCAATGAAAAAATAGTACCTGATAGAAGGTAGAAGTGGGAAAGAGAAAGAATGATGCAAGATGGGTCTAGAAGGAAGTGTATCACATGGGCTGTGATGATGGGAGTTAGAGAGGAGAGGGAAGGGAATGGCATCTTCTACCTCCAGAGAAAAGCAAAAAAATCTCCAGGCTTCAGCCATCCACCAGTGCCTGCCCCTCAATCAAACTCTCTTAATTTTGAGATTGTCTTTTATAGTCCTTTTAATCCCCTATCGGAGCCCAGTAGAAGAATGTTGGTTGCTTAGTTTGACACTCAATAAATATTTATGGTTGAATTGAATTAAAATGACCATCACGACCCATCCACCTATTCTTTCAACCTTCAGTCTTTGGGCCAGTCCAGTACTGAAATGGAGGCAGCTAGGTGGCAGAACGGGTAGAACATATGGCCTGGAGTCAGGAAGTTCAAATTCAACTTCAGACACTTAACTAGTTGTGTGACCCTAGACAAGCTACTTAACGTTTATTTGCCTTAATCCCTTGGAGAAGGAAATGGCAAACTGCTCCAGTATCCTTGCCAAGAAAACCCTTGGACAGTATGATCAATCCACAGGGTCACAAAGGGTTGGACAAGACTCAATGACTGAGCAATAAGTACTGAAATGAGAGTGTTCAGAATTTGGGCTTAGTTCTCTTGTTTGCATTTTTAAAACAAATCAACATATTATTTATATCTTTTTGTGTTTACAAGCACAGTCATTTCCAGGTGTATTCTCACCATGCTTCTAATCAGGAACTCTGAGTAACGGCTTATAACAAAAAAAAAAAATGAAGCCAACACCAATCATCACAAGGACCATATCTGACAACACATGTACCTTTCTGCACCCATAGCCCACCACCTCCTCTGAGGATGCTCATTTCCTCTTTTTTGAGATTGTTACACAACATTCATTCTTTTTCATACCCTTTTCATCTATTTAGTCATGATCATTAAATGCATTGTACTTGTGCTTACTTCACTCTTCATCAATTCATGCAAGCTGATAGCATAGATTTAGAGCTGAAAGGGATGGCAGAGACTATCTAAAACATTCCCCTCATTTTATGGGTTTGGAAAGTGAGATCCAGAGAGCTTGAGGGATTTATCCATAGCCACATAGTACTTGTCAAAGATGAGATTTGAACCTGGGTCTTTTTTGACTCCAGAGTTACTACGACTCTCTGTACCTTTCAGATATGACATTTTATGATGCCACTTCTTTCTAAAAAATGAAGGGAAGGATGGAAAATGAGCCAGGCCAACACAATCATTTGACCCAAGGGATTGCCTTTCTTTAAGGGATATAATGGGGCAGCTAGGTGGCATGGTAGAGAGAGCACTGGACCTAGAGGTAGGAAGACTCATCTTCCTAAGTTCAAATCTGGCCTCAGACACTTATTAGCTGTGTGACCCTGGGTGAGTCACTTAGCCCTATTTACCTCAGTTTCCTAATCTGTAAAATGAGCTGGAGAAGGAGATGGCAAACCACTCCAGTATGTTTGCCAAGAAAACCCCAAATGGGTCACAAAGTGTCAGACACTACTGAAAACAGCAACAATAACAAAAAGAACATAATGTTCCTTGCACTTGGCTGACATACTGAGCCACACTCTCAGATCCCAATGCTTTCCTGGGGCAAATATAGGTGGGCCTGTTTGGACCTGAACTTCCCAAAGTGGTTTTGTTTGAGAACCCCCTTTCCCTTGTCCTCTATACATTGGACATCAGACTCCAAAAAAGCACCCAGACACTAAGAATAGAAATATTAGACCATTGTATTTTCTCCCCGTCTCTTCTTTTTTTCCTCCTTTCTCTGTTAGAGGGGATTACAGATTGTACTTATTAATTCTTGCCTCAAAGCATCAAAGTGAATCTTTCCTTTTTTTGTAGTGTGTTTTCTAAATTGCTTTCTCTCTTTTATCCAAATCCCCTCCTCAACAAATGCAGGGAAGTGTGCGTTCTTTTCAGTCCAAGGTGATGCTGTGGACAAAGGCTGCTTGGAGTAAACACAGGCGGTCAGCCAGCAGAGGAGTGTAGCTCAGAGACATCCTAGGCCTCTTTTACCAGAAACTAGAGTCCCTGTGGGGACTTAGGCTGGGATGTGGAAAGGAGGTAACATTAGACTGTGTGGTTGGAGAGAAAAGGCTGTTACAACGTGGAATCAGAATTTTAAAGCTGGGAACAAGAGCACTCTCTTCGATTTTATTTATCATTCATTCATTTTAGTTAGTAAGAAACTCAGGCCCAGGGAGGAGACTGGCCCAAGATGACATAGGAAATTAAAGGTAGAATCATGACTCCACCCCCTGGTCTCTTACTTCCCAATCCAGTGGGTTGTATTATTTTTTTTTCTTGAAAATATGTTTGCCTGATGAGGAAGATGAGAAAACTGAGACTCACAGATGTTTTGTTTTATCTTGCATAGAAATTAGGCCTGTAGGCTACTTCCTGGCCTTCGCTTCCCTCCCACCCTGACACTCATCCTCATCTCGTCTCTGACCATCCCCAACCTTGGACCTCTCCCCTGGGTTTATTTATTATTTATTGTCAGGTGAGACATGTTACCTTATCTGGCCCAGAAACAGGCCTCAATACCACTTCCCAGTACTCTCCCCAAACCCCTCTTCCCTGTCTAACTCCCTTTAGCTTCAGATCTGTCTAGTTCACTCATGTTTGTATCCCCAGCCTGGCTTAGGAAAGTACCTAGCAGGTATCATGAGCCCTTAAAAGACTTCATCTTTACCTAAGTAACTTGCCTGAGGTCATAGAGACAATAAGTACAGAGCAATCATTTAAACCCAGCTCCTCTGAGGCCAAGATCAGTGTACTTTCCACTGATACCTAATAATACTAAAGGTTCAATTAGTCAAGGCCAGCCATAATGTTCATTTTACCTGCTAATTACTGGTATAAAAACAAAGAAACAAAAGACTAGGTGGTTAGCCTCTTGCTGGGTTATCCTAAGCTCAGAAATAGATCTGAAGAGAGCAGTTCAGGAAAGAAAAAGGATGTCCTCTTCTCCCCTCTCCAAATGAGAGGAACAAGTGAGTATGCCCAATGTAGCCGGGAACACCAACAAGAATGGAGAGATAACTGGGGTGGGACAATCAGGGACACTGGCTTTTTCCAAGGGTGCTGTCATCAAAGTGACATGGCTTCTTCCCAGAGGTGAGGGCTTCATTCCCATGGTGGGCCTGAAACTGCTGCTTCTCCATTCTCCACTGGTATAAGAACCTCCTTCTCCTTCTCCCCTCCTCTTTAAGTGTGCAGCACAACATTCTTCAGTATAACTACCATCCACTTTCCCAAGTGTCCTCCCCACTGCCTAATACTTATATGCACATACATACAGAGACTCTTTTCCATTTCAGACAGGTGTCTCTATTTCTTCTTCCCATTTCCAACTCTCTACACATCTATTTAGCTCTTTCCTCTCCTCAGCATCTCCTTTTTTTCTCTGTAT
This sequence comes from Phascolarctos cinereus, assembly GCF_003287225.1. Classification (NCBI taxonomy): domain Eukaryota; kingdom Metazoa; phylum Chordata; class Mammalia; order Diprotodontia; family Phascolarctidae; genus Phascolarctos; species Phascolarctos cinereus. The sequence goes on from NW_027555625.1 coordinate 139,571,131, forward strand.
GCTCAAGACCCCTCTCCCCAGCACTCTGCTGCTTCCTCCCACTCCTCTCATTTGGGTCATTTCTTCTCTTCCTAGTCACCTAGGCTGACTTCTTCTCCCATTTATTTGCTCCCCCATGTAGTTCCTTGACAAACCTTAGCCTTTGGGTTTGCCCTAGGTTCCCTCACCTAAGCTGTCTTCAACTACCTCTCACTTGAACTGGGGAGCCCTACTCTCTACTGCCTACCCATGGGGATTGTCTCCTGTAGTTTTACTCAGCTTCATTGATTTTTGCACAGTGAGCAGTGAAAAGGATGACTGATAAGAGGCAGTGCAGTAGGGAGGTGAGATAGTTACAGAGCTGAACTGAGAAATTGCCTGGCCAGGCAAGACCTCAGTGGGCAAGAATGCAATTACAGTACTGCCTAAGCTGGAAAGGGGGCCCAGGCAGGGAAGACAAGCCTGGGCTCAGATCACAGAGAGAATCCAGGGAGGCCAGAGTGAAATAAAGAGGGAGTGAAGGGTGATGGGACAGATACTAATGCAGTGGGTGGACAGATAGAGTGAATGGTCCTATAGACTGCAGATAAATGAGCTGACCTTATCATCAGTTGGAGGTAGTCAAAGGCATATGATGAGATGATGGGAGGTGGGAAAGATGGAGGGGGAAGAGAAGAAGACAGAAAGAAAGAGGGAGAGAGGGAGAGAGAGAGACAGAGAGAGAGATAGAGAGAACAGAGAGACAGAGAACCATAGGTAAATGAAATCATAAGCACCTATTATATATAGATTTGGCTGAATTTTTGGCCCAGGCTGAGGCTGTTCTGCTTTATGGGCTTCAAAATCTTCTACAATCCAGAACAATATTGGTGAGACCCTTTCTCAGAAAATTTGTGTCTTTCTAGGATTCTTCAAGACAGAAATCCTTTTGCACAAGCAATTAATCTAATGGCTGAATTCCTGGCACTGTGAAAGGTTTAGGAAGGCTTTTGGGGGGGTAGGAGTGGGGTGGAAGGCCCAACACCCTTCAAATGACACTATGTTGAAAGTCGTCACAGTTTCATCCAACTGTAAGGCCATCCTGCCAAACAATCATCTTCAATTAATGAACTGTTTCTGACAATCTAATGTATTCCAGTTTTCTTCTGGCCACTGAAGTGGGGGAAGGAGGAAGCTGAACTTCTTAAGAATAAGGAAGGTATCTTCTTCTTTGTAAAGAAGGAGAAGGTGTCATCCCTGTCCTTAAAAGACTCACTGAATATTTTGGGTGAACACAAAGAATTTGGGTAATAATACAAGCCAATAGGTGGTTTAAAGTATCCCCTGGGGACACTGCAAACCACTGGGCTCGCCAGAAGCCACCAATTCAGAGAGCCAATATAAATCTAACTCTACTAGGAAGGGTGGATTGGGGAGAGATAAAACCACTACAAAGTCTAGTATTACCTAATATAGCCTTCTGGAAGGAAGGTTCTCATCCCGGAAAGAAGTGAGAAATTCCCAGGCTGTGAGGAAGGGGTGGAAGGGAGATTGATATCACTCCCAATGTTTAATTACGCATAGGCTCCCATGGGAAAGTGAATCTGCTCAGTTGTACAAGTGGATGCAATGACTGCTTTTTGAAATGGAATAAAAAAATTGAGATGTAAGGTCATTTTATATAGACCCAATGAAAGGATCTCCAGGATAACTTCGATACATCTGACCTAATAATAACACAAAGAGGAGAAAAGTGGAAGCTTTGAATTGAGAGTAAAGATCTGAATTATTGTGCTGGCTTTTCCACTTGCTGAATTATCTTTCCTGAAGGCAATCCTTCCCCCCTTCTAGGTCTCAGTTTCCTTCTCCATTCAATGAGTTGATTAGATGATGTCTAGGGTTCTGACATTCTATGATTCGGAGTAGAAGACAAAATGGCAGACGGAGGTATACAGGATGGAAGAAGAATGGAGCAGAAGAGGCAAAGAATGAACAGAAGACCAGGAAAAGAGGGAATAAAGAAAAACAATGCTCAAGAATTTGAAGTACTGCCATTAATCTGAGGTGGTGGCGCCTCCCTTCATCAAATGACTTTCTTTCTGCCTCTAGTGAAAAGGAAGGACAGAGGAGAGGAAAGAAGATCTATTTAGTAGAGTGGGGATATCAGAGAAGGCCTTGGTCAAGAAAGCATTAACCCTCACCATCCAACAGAGAAGCATTGGGCTATCTTGGGGATCTAGAGCTTTGATAGAAGTCATACTCTATCTATCTCACCGAGGAAAAATTGAGTAAAGGAGTAGCCTGGGAACATGAGGGAGAAAGAAACAGTAGACAAGGAAGATATGGTACCTGCCTCCTGGAATTTGCACCTGGGAAACTGAGAACAGTCTAATATATATTAAAGAGCATGCTAAGGGATGTGGTATGGGAGCAAATAGTATGAGGGGAGGTAGGTGTTTGGTGGGGAATAATGTACCTCAAGTTTCCCAGGCAAAAACTCCCCCAAACTCCCTTCTAGTCAATTCCAGCATAGCCCTTGTGAGAGTTCCCCACCACACAAAGACCTCATTCTATTTAGGAAGATGCCTTCTTTTTTGGCTGCTAGCTGCACCCAAAAATCTAGGGAATAACTACCCAGCATTCCTCAGCTTGCTGATTCCAGTTCCCTTTAAAAGCCCAGGACATCTGGGTAGTGCAGTGAATAAAACATCAGATCTGGAGTCAGACCTGAGTTCAAATCAGGCTTCAGATACTTAACTAGCTGTATGATCCTGGACAAAACACTTAACCTCAGTTTGCCTCAGTTTCTTCAAAGGTAAAATGGGGATAATAATAGTACTTACTTCCTAGGGGTTTTGTGAGGAGCAAAAGAAATAATAACTGTATAGTGCTTAGCACATAGTAAGTGCTATATAGAAGTTAGCTATCACTGTTATTATCATTATTCATAGAATTAAAAGAAAATTTCGATGAAAGACTAAAGAAACAAAACTGAACTCACAATAGCCCTGAGCACATAAAGAGAGCCTCCAATAAGTCACTCTCTCCTAGGGAACTGAAAGGAGTCTCAGTTACCCATCATCATAAATCACCAAAATTCAAATGAGACAATATGTGTGAAGTGATTCGCAAACTTGAAAACATGATATAAACATGTGTTGTTCTTGTTATAACATCACAAGGCCTCTCTATCTGCAGTCAGAGTTTCAAAGGCTGCTGGGGTAGCAGATGCTAATTGTTCACGGTCCAGTCCAGCTCACAGTCTGAGGCTTCAAGGGCTACACTAAGGCTATAGTGCCTCCTACCATTTCATGTGGCTTACAAAGCATCCAATTTTACTAGAATTATTTCACTTAAATCTCGGATAAGTTTGCTGAAGCATCTGAGTGGCATTAGTCAAATCAAACTAGGAGGTCCCTTGGGTATATTCAAGGATATTGTGACTGTTCTTCCTTCGTTTTCAAAGACCAATGACATCATAAATGAGTGAAATCTTGACAAAACATCAGCCTCCCTCTCTCTTCCAGAATCATAGAAGTCCAGTGACAAGACAAAAGTCAAGATAACTGGTGATGGCCCAGCTTGCAGCGGATGATGTTGGCTCCTTTGATGCCTGATCAAGCTCTAAGCACTCCACAACACCTGCTTTGGCTGCCTTTGTGGTCATGGGAACAAATTGTTATCATGCCAGAAGAAGTTTTCACATGTTTGGAGTAAGCAACCCTCTAACTTGCCAATGGGCTTAAAGCCTGTTGGCTGTCCTCAACCTACTTTAGTCTATCTGCCAAGACAGTTTTACCAGGGTGTGGCTGCTGTACATGCTTCAGCCTCTTGGAGCCACAAATGAGAGCTGGGTGACAGGTGGACACCAAAGTTGTGTGAGTAGTCCTGAAAAGGATACACCTAAAGTGAAGGGTTAGGTGAGGGAGGTTATCTATGTATTCCTTTGGGGATGGTAAAAGTGGGAAGGAGGACATTTCCTCTACTGGCTTTTCCAAGGATAAATGTAATTCCCTTCACATATCTAGATAGATAGATAGATAGATAGATAGATAGGGAGATAGACAGATAGATAGATAGCTATAGATGTCTATATCTATACACACATATATATATATATATATATATATGTGAATATATATACATTACATATATTAAACATTTACTATATGTAGTAGATAATGGGGTAACAAAAGCAAAAGCAAAACAAAACATAGAGTAGCTAACCTCAGGAGAATTACATTCTACTGGTGATGGTGAAGGTGGGGCAGGGTATACAATGTAATGGATAAATAAGTATAAGGTAATTTGAAGAAAGGAAGGACATTGACAACTGTAGTGATCAGGAAATACTCCTGGTAGGAAGTGGGACTGGAGCTAAGCTTTCATTGGAGGAAGTTAAGCATTCTGTGAGGCAGGGGAGAAGGGAGCACATTCATGGCAAGGTGGACAGCTTGTGCAAAGATGAGAATGGATCACTTGGTCCATTGAACATCAAATAAACCATTTTGGCTGGAACACAGAATGGGCTGCAGTGAAAGAGGAAGACTTCCTAGAAGGGGTGGAAGTAAGATGGGTCTTGAAATATAAGCAGGGCTTCTATCCAGGGGGAAACCATGGTGGTGGAGTAGCCAGAAGTAGTCAGATTCTCAGTGGCCACCCTCCCCCCGCCAATAAAAAAATAAAAAAAACAACAACAAACCTCTCCAATCTGGGTCTCTGATCTGGAAAATGCATCAGACTTTATCCTGATTGTGAAACCCTAGAAAAGACACACTGAGTCCTTTCTTCAGCCCAGGTCAACATCGGAAAGCAGACGGAAGGGTCTGAGGATGCTGGGGAAGAGGTGTAGTCAAGGGCATATGCTATGGAGCACTTGGAAACTTGGAGAGGGTGTGTACTATGGAAGAAAAGGGTCTCAGAGTCCAGCACAGAGGAGCTTAAACTTGGGCACAGTGAAGGAACAGGTACCAACTGGCAATTCTGTCACTCATTTTCCAGTTCCAAGTCATAAATCTAGAGTGAACTAAGAAGGAGATCTGTGCCTAGTGGTTACTTTCTGGGGTGAGGAACAGTTGGGTATTAGGCCGTATACTGAGAAAGAAGCAAGTTCAGAGTCAAACAGTATCTATGTGGTTCACACCCCAGGAGCAGGGCATCTGATTATAGAGAACTGGCAGAAAAAAATTTACAAAGTTCTTTGATGAAGGTTTCATTTCTCAAATAAATAGGTAACTGAGCCAAATTTATAAAAATATGAGTCTTCCTCAATTGATGTGGTCAAAGGATATAAAGTTTTCAGAAGGCAGTTTTCAGAAGAAGAAATCAAAGCTATCTATAGTCATATAAAATTCTCTAAATCACTATTGATTAGAGAAATGCAAATTAAAATGACTTTGAGGCACCACCTCACACCTATCAGATTGATTAACATGACAGAATAACAAAATGACAAATGTTGGTGGGGACGTGGAGAATTTCCATCACTAATGCACTGTTGGTGGAGTTGTGAACTGGTCTAATCATTGTGGAGAACAATTTGGAACTGTGCTCACAGTTCTATAAAACACTGCCTATCCTTTGATCCCACAATACCATTAGTAGGTCTCTATCTCAAAGAGGTCAAAAAAAAAAAAAGGAAAAGGACTTATATGTACAGAAATATTTATAGCAGCTCTTTTTGTGGTGCCAAAGAATCAGAGATTGAGAGGGTACCCATCAATTGAAGAATGGCTGAACAAATTGTGGCATATGGTTGTAACGGAATACTATTGTACTATAAGAAATGATGAGAAAGATGGTTTCAGAAGAACCTGGCAAGACTTATACAAATTAATGCAAAGTGAAGTGAGCAGGATCAGGAGAACATTGTACACAGTATCAGCAATACTGTAACAATGATCAACTGTGAAAGACTTAGCTACTTTGATCAATACAATGATCTGTGACAATTCTGAAGGATCCATGTTGAAAAGAATTGATGAAGTCTGAATGCAGATGGAAGTACAATTTTTTTTCACTTTCTTTGTTCTTCTTGCTTTGTTGCAACATGGCTAATGTGAAAATGTTCTACATTATTTCACATATACGATTGTTATTACATTTCTTGCCTTCTCAATGGGTGGAGGAGGAAGGAAAAAATTCTGAATTCATTTTTTAAAATAAATGTTAAAAATGATAAATTTATTCAAAAAATAAATAATCATTTGACTACCTCAAAGCTCTAACAACAACAAAAAAAAGAACCTAGACCATACTTCAAAAAATCTTAAAAATAAAAGTGTCCAGATCTCTTACGAGCAAATGATAAAGAGGGAATTCACTGGTTACCTCTTGAAATAAATCCCCAAATAAAAACTTCTGGAGACATTATAGCCAAAATCCAGAGCTTCCTGGTCAAGAAAAAATACTGTAAAAACAAAGAAAGAATTGAAGTACCAAGGAACCAGAGTCAGGAAAACACATGATTTATAGTAAGAGGAGAAGAGAGGAGAACTTGGAATAAGATATTCCAGAAGACAAAGGATATAGAATTGCAACTAAGAATAATATACCTGGTAAAACTAAGTGTAATCCTATATGGAGAGGGGAGAGATGGAGAATGGACTTTTATTGAGAGGACTTCCAAGCATTCCCAATGAAAAGACTAAGGGAGTGGAAACAGAAGGGATTGATTTCTGATAACTGAAAAAAATTATTAAAAAAAAGGACTAGTAGAATTTAGATCAAGGTCAGGAGGAAAATGAGAAATATGCATAAAGCCAGAGAATCACATCTGCTAAGGGCCAAGAGAAATATGAGTAAGGTTGTTCAGGATTCAGGATGGTGACTAGCCTGCCATGAAGCACAGGTGTTATCCTGAAATCTATAGACGTAACAGGGCTAAGGCAACTGGGGCTTTGCTCTAGGGCCTATGCAGTATGTTTCCTGGCCTGTGCCTTGTCGTCATCTTCCACACCATATTTCTTGCCTTGACCACTACTGTTGCATATAAACTGTCACTTTCCAAGGGTCCCATTTTTTCTGGGGGAGGAGGGGATGACCTCTACCCAATTCCAGGCTACATAGGATATTGGGGAGCAACTCTGATGAATGCCTGGCTAGTGGTAGTTTGGGCCCAGTCACTCCCTGCACAACTTCCAACACCCCCTCAATCCCAGTACAGGGCAAGACTTGTAAAGTAGGGTGGTGAGGTACAAAACTCTAATCAGAGCCCTAGGTCACAGAATACATCTACACATATGCATAGACAGAGCTAGGTAGGTAGGCAGGTAGGTAGATAGGTAGATAGATTGATAGATAGATAGATAGATAGATAGATAGACAGACAGACAGACAGACAGTACTCTGGTACATACATAAGTGCATTCATGCCCTGAAAAAAAGCTGAAAGGTTGATAATCCAGCCCTGAAGCCTCCAGTAAGCCACCTCTTGGTCCCTTAGTTTCCTTTACAACTCAGCCCCTGCTGCCTGAACTGAGTAAATCTATTCATCTTCCCTTCTTGCATCTCTGCCTTCATCAATTTCTTTGCTACCATTGGATGGACAAAGCTGGGGAACTGGACTCCATTGTGAGCTTTCTCAAGGGAAGTTAACAGAAGAGAAAGCCAGTAAGTACTTAATCTCTGACTGACTTGAAAATGCTGATAGCCAGTTTAAGGACAGAAAATGTACAGCTTGGAGTCTTCAAAAGTGAGTTTCTAGTTCATTTCCATCCACACAGGAGGGACAGTTTCAGAGTGCCAGAGAGCAGTAGATATTGTTCTAAAAAAAAAAAAAGTCTTACTCCCTTTGGCTTCTTTAAAAACAAAAGCACTAAGTTTCTTATACAGTAAGATGGAGTGTATAGGGACAGCAAGACATTAATACCATAATATAACTAAGAGACAGATGAGAGTAAGATGTAGAAAGGTCCCTTTTATCTTCCCCACCACTTCCTCCCTGTCTCATTTTGAATCAGTATTCAAATGGGCAAAACTGGGATCACCCATTTATCATACAGTACAATGATGGGAAACTCTGAAGTGGTCTCCATTAGGGTACACAGGATGCTAGAGGAGAGATGGACTCAGCAGGGTTCTCAACAAGCAGGGATGTCCCAGAAAACATCCACAGAAAGGGAATCTTGAGACTGGTTTTTAAGAAAAGAAACCTGCAACCAGCTATACTGTTGCTATGTTTGCTACCTGACATTGTTTCCAAACACCAGCAGATCCTTGGTGAGCAGCAGCACTTTCAGAATCAGAGGGAATTTGTCAGAATTCCTTGCTCCCTTCTATGCTGTCTCATTGACTAACCTTCAGAGACCTGGGTCCCCAGGATTCAATCTACAGCCAAAAGTCAGCTGTTAGTGCTGCCAAATGTGTCTCTTTCAGCCCTATGAAATTACTGAACCACGCTTTTGCTGTAACATGAATGACAAAGTAATGGGCCCAGGGAGCCTGGTTACTCCCATTTCCTTTATGACCTTTTATGATATTTCTTGGTTTTCTTGTATTTTTTTTTTTCAAACTGGGAAGGAGGATGGGAAGCAGAATGTACTGGAACTCCCAGAGAGAGGAAAGCCTCAGTGTGTCATATGACAATAAAAACATCACAAGTATATTACAAAAAACAAAAAAAAAGTAAGAGGTAGAGAATCAGGGAGGGGCATTGCAGCATAGGGGATAGTGTGTTGGACTTGGAATTAGAAAGACTTGAGTTCAGATCCTCCTTTGCATACTTATAAGATGTGTGACCTTGATCAAGTTGCTTAATCTTTCTAAGCCTCAGTTTCTTAATCTATAAAAATAAAGAAGGTGGATTTGACTTCTGAGGGGAGAAGGGAGGTTGTGTGTGTACAGGTCAGGTGTGGGGAGGGTTCTATGGAGAATGGAGCATAATGGCAGGCAAGGGAAAGAGAAATCCAAAGGAGACTCTGTCTAGTTTTAAGAAAAGCATGTGGAAGGTATTTTGGGTGAAGTGACTTGATAAATTTTTAAAGGGTTATATGGTTTTAGACCTTACAGGTCAATGAATAGATAAATAATTCAGTCTAACACACATTTATTTAACCCTTACTAGGTGTAATAAGAAACTAGTTATGCACTGGCATTAAGCTAGTTTTACATCCAACTTGAATTGATTGTCAATCCATTTTGCCCAGCATATGGTATGGGAAGGCAATGTTGGCTGATTTCTCCCAGAATTTTTATTTTAAGGAAAGAGCCCAGTCAAGCTATGTCTTCATTCTTCTCTGGGCTCCACTTATGATTCTCTGGACTTTCTCTAGTAAGCTCCTTGAGGGCAGGAACTATCTTTCTTTCTGCTTGTATTAGTAATCCCAATGCTTAGCAGAATACCTGGACTATAGCAAGTGCTTAACAAATACTTGATGACATTGACTTGACAACAAAGAAATTGGATTTCACTATTTCTGAAGTCCTATCCAACTCTAGGACTGCATGGTCCTATAAAACTCTTATCAGACAGTCAGCCAATGCTTCTTAATGATGCTAACAGTAACCACAGCTTGTCACATTTGCTACTTGGCAACTGCCACCTATTAGACTGAAGGTAAAGGACCTAGAACTGCATTTCCTGCTTTACTTTACACGACTTGGGGATGTGTGTGTGTGTGTGTGTGTGTGTGTGTGTGTGTGTGTGTGTATTTCTGTTAGGGTCTCAGTGTTCTCTCTGTGAAATGGGAAAGACAATGCCATCCTCTTGTCAACCTTGAAGCATTGGTGAGCGTCAGTGATTCCCACTGAAAGACAATTGTTGGCAGAAATATCCAAGATTGCCAAAATCCAGGAGACTTTGGTGCATAGTAAAAATTTAGAAAAAGCAAGATTCAGTCTAACAGGTATTTATTAAGCACCTACTACATGCAGGGAACAGAGTATTCTGTCTGAGGGACATACAAAGTTCAAACAAGGTACTGCCAATGCCCTCTAGGAGTTCAGTATTAGAGGGATGTGAAACAGAGGCAGAGCTGAGATGATATATTCCAGACACAGGGGCCAATGGGCTGTGCTTGGGAGAAAATAGGAAGGTAGGGTTCAAGGACAGTAGGATTTAGAACTAGAAAGGACCCTGAAATTCAGCAGGTCAAAACTGCCCCATTGTATAGATCATTAAGTACTATGGTACTGCCTTTTAGGATCTCTAGCTTTCCTCAAAGTTCAGCCCAAGCACCACCTTCTACATAAGTACTTTCCTGGGTTCTCCAACTTCTAGTTTCTCTCTCTCCCCTGCCAAATCACTAATTTTATATATGGTTTATCTGTTTTCAGTCAACCAACAAAGTCTTAGGAAGTGCCTACTAGGTGCCAGGCACTGTGGTGGCAATCCCTGCTGTCAAGGGGCTTATATTCCATCAAAAGTACAATGTGGGGAGGGCTGAGCCAATATGGTGGAGTGAAAGCAGTGACTTGCTTGAGCTCTCTCCCAAACTCCTCCAAATACCTATAAAAATGGCTCTAAACAAATTCTAAAGCAGCAGAATGCACAAAAAGACAGAGTGAAACAAATTTCCAGCCCAAGACAACCTGGATGGTTGATCGAAAAGGTATATCGCATTGGGTGGGGAGAGGAGCACAGTTCGGCATGGATGTGCAGGCCACAGGGAACATGGAGTAGGCCTGACAGGACTGAATCGTGGGCAGCATTGGCAGTTTCCAGACTTCTCAACCCAGGAACACCAAAGACAACTTAGAAGGTCAGTGGGAAAAGTCTGTTTCTGCAGTGAGAGAGGAGCTAGGTCTCAGAGCCAGTTCCCAAGCGCAGACTGCAGAGCGCTGCCATGGGGCAGTGGCTGCGTCCTGAGCTCCCAGCCCACAGACTGAGGGGGAATCTGGTGGCTGATCAGAGAGGGATTGCAGATATATCTTTGCCAGTTCTGAGGCAGGAATCTCTTGCCTTGCCAATGCTTGGATCTGGGTCACAGTTCTGGGTGGCAGTCCTGGGGTGAGGAGGAGCACTGGCACAGTGGAGCTTGTAGAGGCTGTGGAAAGAAAATCCTCCACACAGTTCCAAGACAGAAAAGAGAGCTTGTGGTCACTTATAGACCAGAGCACAGGCCCAGATGGGAGTAAACACCTCGCCCCTTATCATACCACCTTGAAAGAACTGAAAATTTACAGGTCCCTAGAAGTATCTCTAAAAACAACTGTACAGATCTCTGAAGCTTGGGAGGGTATATTCTCCACATTGGAAGCAGACCTCTACCTTAACAAAGAGTTCATAACTCAAGTAATTGGCTGGGATCATAAACAAACCTCACAATAAGTGTCAGACCATAGAATCTTTTTTTGGTAACAAAGAAGATCAAAATATACAACCAGAAGAAGACAACAAAGTCAAAGCTCCTACATCCAAAACCTCCAAGAAAAATATGAATCAGTCCCAGGCCTTGGAAGAGCTCAAAAGGGATTTTGAGAAGCAAGTAAGAGAAGTAGAGGAAAAACTGGGAAGAGAAATGAGAGTGATGCAAGAAAATCATGAAAAACAAGTCAACAGCTTGCTAAAGGACACCCAAAAAAATACTGAAGAAAATAATACCTTAAAAAATAGCCTAACCCAAATGGCAAAAGAGGTCCAAAAAGCCAATGAGGAGAAGAATGCCCTAAAAAGAAAAATTGGCCAAATGGAAAAGGAAGTCCAAAAGCTTACTGAAGAAAATACTTCCTTAAAAATTAGAATAGAGCAATTGGAAGCTAGTGACTTTATGAGAAATCAAGACACTGTAAAACAAATCCAAAAGAATGAAAAATTAGAAAACAATGTGAAATATCTCATTGGAAAAACAACTGACCTGGAAAATAGATCCAGGAGAGAGAATTTTAAAATGATTGGACTATCTGAAAGCCATGATCAAAAAAAGAGTCTAGACATCATCTTTCAAGAAATTAGCAAGGAAAACTACCCTGATATTTGAAAATTGAAAGAATCCACAGATCTCCTCCTGAAAGAGATCCCCAAAGGAAAACTCCTAGGAATATTGTAGCCAAATTCCAGAGTTCCCAGGTCAAGGAGAAAATATTACAAACAGCAAGAAAAAAATAATTCAAGTATTGTGGAAACACAATAAACATAACACAAGATTTAGCAGCTTCTACATTAAGGGACCAGAGGGCATGGAATATACCATTCTGGAGGGCAAAAGAGATAGGATTAAAACCAAGAATCACCTACCCAGCACAACTGAGTATAATCCTTCAGGGGAAAAAATGGTCATTCAGTGAAATAGAGGACTTTCAAGCATTCTTGATGAAAAGACCAGAGCTGAATAGAAAATTTGACTGTCAAAGACAAGACTCAATTGGAACATGAAGAGGTAAACAGGAAAGAGACATCATAAGAGACTTATTAAGGTTGAACTGTTTACATTCCTGCATGGAAAAATGAAATTTATAACTCATGAGACCTTTGTCAGTATTAGCGTAGTTGGAGGGAAAAAATTATATGTATGCATATATATAGACATAGATTTAGATGGATGGATAGAGGGCACAGGATGAGTTGAAGATGAAGGGAGAATATCTGGAGAATAAAATTAAGGGGTGAGAGGATTATACTGGGAGGAGAAAAGAAGAGGTAGAATGGGGTAAATTATCTCACACAAAAAAAAAAACAGAAAAGAAAAGGCTCTTACAGTGGAGGGGAAACAGGGGAAGGTGAGAGGGAATGAGTGAATCCTATTCTCATATGATTTGGCTTAAGAAGAGAATATCATGCACACTGAATTGGGTGTGGAAATCTGTCTTACCCTATAGGAAAATAGGGGGAGAAGGGGACAAGAGAGCAGGGAAATGATAGAGAGGAGGGCAAATTGGGAAAGGGGTAATCAGAAGCCAAACACTTCTGAGGAGGGACAGGGTCAAAAGAAAGAATAGAATAAATAGGGAGAGTGGCATACGATTAAGGGAAATAGAGTTAGTTTTTCACGACATGACTACTATGGAAGTGTTTCGCATAACTGCACATGTATAACCTATATTGAGTTTGTTGCCTTTTCAACGAGGGTGAGTGGGGAGGGAGGAAGGCAGAAAATTTGGAACCCAAAGTTTTAAAAACATATGTTTAAAAAAATGTTTTCACATGCAACTGTGAAATAAGAAATACAAGAAATTGGGTACAAAAATCTATCCTGCCCTACAGGAAAATAGAAGGGGAAGGGGATGAGAGAAGAGAGTGAGAGATAAAAGGGAGGGCAGACTACAGGAAGGGATATTCAGAATGCATGCCATGTTGGGGTTGGGGGAGGGGTGAGTTGGGGTGAAAATTTGGAACTCAAAATCTTGTACAAGTGAGTTGAAAACTAAAAATAAATAAATTTAATAAAAAAGTACAATGTGTGTGTAAGTTTTATTTATAAATAATACCAATATGTATATAGATATAAACATATCAACATTGTTGTCTATACCTAGATATCTAAGTTGACATTAAATATAATTATTTGTATGCAATAATCTGTATGATTTTATTACATATAATAAAAATAGAGACTAGTTAAATGCAAAGAAATTAGTGAGAGAGCTCATTAGCAACTGGAGGAATTAGTAAATAGTGGGGAGCTTTGAATGTTAGGATAACAAGTTGGCATTTTTTCCTATAGATAATGAAGAGCCACACTGAGATTTTTTTGGGCAAAGTAGTAGTAGCATGGATTGATGGAACTATGGTCTAGCAAGGTAACTTCAGACACTATGTGAAGGATGAATGCGGATGGAAGAATGGCAGACCCTTTACAATATTCCAGGGAAGAATCAATGAGTATCTGAACTAAAGTAGCAAGGGACGGCTGGGAGAACTATTTTAGAAATGCAATTGATATAACCTGGTAATTGGCTAGTCTGTGATGTGAAAGAACAGAGGTTCCAAGGTTTGGAGAATGGATGATTGGAAGGTTATTGGTGCCATTAACAGAAATCTGAAATGAGGGATGTTAGCAGGAAAGTCAGGTTTATGGGAAAACAATTAAGCTTTGTGGAGTCTTGAAAGCCTCATACTCATCTTCTGACCCTGACACTATTTTCCTATGGGTACAGTGCCCTGCATTAGCATGCCCTTTTGCATGTGGACCTGCAACATTTTTAGAAAGTCTTTTATCACTTACCGTCTCATAACTTCTCTGTACCTCAGTTTCCTCCTCTGTGAAATGGAGATGATAACAGCACCTACTTCACAGAGTTGTTGTGAGAATCAAATGAGATAGTATATGTTAAAATATTTGAGAACCTGAAAGTACTATATAAATGCTAGTGGTGGCAGTGGTGGTGATTGTATTCATTATCATTTTTATCTTCTCCTACTAGAGTACAAATTCCTTAAAGCAAGAGATCATTCAATTATAATTGTTATTGCATCTCTCCTACTGACACTAGAATATAAGCTCCTTATACGCAGAAATAATATCACTTTTCATTACAAAGCATGACAACATAGTAGATGATTAGTAAATGTTTGTTGAATTTTAGTTGATCTGAATTCTCTCTGTTTAATGGCACTGCTGGCCTTGACTCTTAACCTTGACACACAAACCCTTGAAAGGAAAGCTTCCAAAGTCCTTCAGGGCCAGGGAAATTTATTACTACTGAAACCACTCTTGTAAAACCTAATCTTAGAAGCACACTAAAGCCTTCATAATACAGTAACTCAAGGAACTCAAAGGAACAATGGCACCTTGTCATGGCTCCTGATTTGCCCTTTGGGCTGAACTTAGCTCATCTCCCTTCTCTGTGGGGCCTGCCCATTAGGGCAGCTGTGTCCAACTATTGGCAGAGTCCCTCGAGTTCCAGTTTGTCTCCTTTTCATCTTTGCCTCTCAGCTTACCAAAGCCTCCATAAGAGAAAACCTCTGAGACCTTTGTAAAAATGATTTCAGATTAACCAGGACAAGTGAGTAGATGAACAACACTACCAAGATTTTCATATTTTTATTATAAATAGCCCAAATATTTGGTCCCATTTCCAGTTTAAATGGGTAAACCATAATATTGATGGTTTTCAACAGATATAAGATGAATTGAACTTCTCTCTCAGCTAGCAGAACCTCTTTTAATGGGGAATATATCGAAGCAATAAATTCCTGCAGACAGGATTGCTATGCAATAGCATAATATATCTTCTATTCAATCTTTTATACATTATGTTTTGTCCTGCATTCCAGTGGACGTATTTATGGATTGAGAGCTTTGCTGGGAAGGCACACTGAGCACTTCTACCTTATTCCTTTCTTTTTCTTAACAGTTTCATAGCCTCAGGTGGTGGTGATGGTGGTGGTAATTTTGCTTTAATTTACAAAGAGAGAATCAGCACATGCATGGGGACCTTCACCCTCAAGAGACATTTAGCCTGTACTTACAGAGCACATACACAGGGAAGCTCCAGCCTGCTCAAATGCCATGTTGTACATGAGCCCTTTCTTCACTATTGCACTTTGCCCTGATTGGTCATTCCCCTTCCAAAAGAAATTACTTTTTATTTTGTGTATATGCTGTAATATGTATATATATATAAACTTCTTTGCAAATTTTAAAGTGCTATGTAATTACTAGCTCTATCATTTGCTTACTTGGATATATTGTAGACTTCGTTTTGCTCCAATAAAATGTTAGCCCCTTGTGGGTAGGAACTTTTGTGTTTCTGTCTTTGTGTCATACCCAGGAATGAGGACATGCTTGACACATAATAGGCACTTAATTAAAACTTATTGAATTGAATTTCCTAACAAGACTTAAAGATCCCAACATTTTCAGGAGTTTATAATCCAACAAAAGAGAAGGGCAAAATGGAACATAGATAAGTATACTAGAAACATGAGTAACAATAGCTGCTGTCCATCCTAGATCAGACAAGGGAGAAATTTTAGTTTCAGAGTTTTTGACAATATTAGAAAGAGAAAGTCCTTTGTCCCTATTTGTCCTCAGCTATAATGTGATAGGGATGGACTTGATGTTATCAAAGGTTTCTTTCAACTCTCAATATTATGAGCCTATAATTTGCCATTTCCTTCACTTTATCAGCAAAAATGGGGAAATCTTCTCAGCAATGCTTTATAAAATGCAAAGCCCTATCTGCATAAGGCTTTACATTGTTATTACTATAAATAGTGAGAAGGGAGGGCAGCAGCACTGGAATTAGAGTCAGGAGATGTAGGTACAAATCTTGGCTCCGATATCTAAAATCAGGGTGACAGTAGATATATCAATTAACCTGTTAGATTGATGCTCATTTGCTTCATCTGTAAAATTAAGATAATGGTGATTGCATTTCCTACCTCACAGTGTTTTTGGGAGGGGTAAGTGCTTTGTAAATGTTCATATGTATAGCTGCATTACTTACTATTATGATTCCCTATATGGTGAGCAGTGTGGCATAGTGGACAGAGAATGGATTTCATTGTCACAAAGGCTTGGGTTCAAGTCCCATCTCTGACACATACAGCCACAGCCACTGTGGCCAAGTTATTTCACCACTCAGGGCCCTCTCGTAATTCTCTAGGAATACAAATTGCAGAGCATGTGACAACTTCCATTGGTAGAAGGACTTTCCTCACTAGGAGTTCCCCATAAAGTCTAGATATTAGCAATGAGATTCATTAGATCTTTGTTGATATTTTTACCTACCATTTAGACTGGGGACCATAGATTCTTCATCTAACAAATGAGGGGATTGGATTAGAGGACTTCTAAAGTCCCTTTCCATGTTCAACTTATGATAATAATTATTCAATTATATGTACCTATATATATACTTGTGTGTACACACATATATGCATATACTTGTATGCATATATATGTATGTGTACATGTGTATATGTTAACATTACATACCTGCATGGATGTGTGTAATGTGCATGTGTATTTATATATTCATTCATATTCTATATGCATATGTGTGTGTGTTTGTTTATGTATATGTCTGTGTGAAGTTAACTGTACATATCTATATAACGTGGACCTATATTTCTTCCTCTGTAAAATGAGAGAGCTGAATCAGATGGCTTCTGAGTTCCCTTCCAGATGTATGTATCCACGAATCTATGATTGATCAACTTTGCCAGGACAGATATATACTTAATGCTGAGAAATTAAATAAGTGTCAAAGATTAATGTCAGCATAACAATGTGGGTGTTTTATCTCTTTGCTAAGGAGGTTCAGAGAGGAAGGAGTTCAGAAATGATTTGGAGATGGAGCAGCTAAGAGGTCAGAAGACCTAGGTCTGTATTCTATCTTTACTCCTTTCTTACTTATATGACCATGGGGAAATGACCTCCCCTCTCAGGGCCCCAGTTTCATCACTGAAAAAAAAAAAGAGCAGGTAGAACTATCTGATTTCTATGACGCATTCTTGCTTCAAAGCCTGTGATATTATTCTCCCCTCTGGACTTCATTTTCCTTATCTATAAAATGAAAAGGTTGAATCAAATTGCTAAAGATAGATGGATAGACAGGTAGATGAAAGATAGATAAAAATTGACAGAGAGATGATAGAGATTGTTAGATAGATGATAGTGTGAGGATTTATTAAGCACTTATTATGGATTAGGTACTATGTTAATTATATATGTGTATGTATGTGTGTGTGCGTGTATGTGTGCATACATATATATGCAAGACAGTCCTCACCCTTAAGGAGTTTACATTCTAATGAGAGAAGACAACTCATGAAGAGGAGCTCCAAAAGTAGAGTGGTACTCCCACAGTAAGATGTGGTAGCACTAGTCAGGAATTATAGCGGGATTCTGAAAAAAAGATAAGGCAAATTTTCACCTATCAAAACTGTGTGACTCAGGGGCAAAATCCAAATTTCAAGAGGGGCAGAGGGGAAGAGGGGAGGAGGAAGATGGCCAGATGACTGTGTGATGAGAAAATGGTCACAAAGAGATTGATCAAAATGGTCAATTTTGGAGGGGCCTTGGGAAGACAGACACACTATTGAACTGTTGCTAGAGCTGTTAATTGGTACGATTATTCCATAAATCAATTGGGAGTTAGAGAAAAGAAGTTACCAAACTATTTATTCCCTGACCCAGCAATTCTACACTTGTGCTCTTCTGACCTGCGAAGGTCAGAGACAGAAAGAAAAGTACCTTATATACCAAAAATGTTCTTAAGAGTAATATTCATATCAAAAAAAAAATTAAAGGGATAAAATAGATTCCACCAGTTGTGGAATAATTGGCCAAATTATGGCATGTGAATCTGATGGAATATTGCCCCATAAGAAATGAAGAATATAAGGATGTCAAAGAATCATGGAAAGACTTATATGAACAATGAAGAACAAAAAAAAACAGAAACAGGAGAACAATATATTCAGTGACAACAATAATGTAGTCTTTTTGAGTTGACTAGATCACTAAGAGGTTAAAGAATTCTATATGCAAATGTGTATATATATATACATAGATAGATAGATATAGATATAGATATAGATATAGATATAGATATAGATATAGATATAGATATAGATATAGATATAGATATAGATATAGATATAGATATAGATATAGATATAGATATAGATATAGATATAGATATAGATATAGATATCATGGAGTAGCATGTGTCATCAGAGGGAGGATTTAAACCTTAGTCTTCCTGATGAAAAGTTTGCCCCTCTGATCATTATCTTGTGTTGCTTCTCTGTACCTTGAAAGGGAAATGATAGCATAAGTCAAAAAATACAAGAGACTCCCAATGAAAAGTTCATAAAAAGGACCAAAAGAATGGCTCAGACGGGAAGTCTTCTAGGATGTCAAAAGGAGGAAAACTCACTTTGAGTTACTTTGAGCATTACAAGAAGGCTTTCTTGGAGAAAAATATACTTAAAGGATCAACCAGGCCTAAAAGAATGATAGGAGTGAATGGGCTGAGAAATATGTAGGCATTTTGTGGACATGAGTAGAATGTATAGATATTTTTTTTCCCCATGGAGACCATTCAGTGAAAATGCTGAGGAAAAAAAGAATGAACAGGTGGTAGTTTGGGCTATGCATTGGATGTTAATAAAGAAGAACATGAAGGGAAAAGAGGGGAGAGTGAGAGAGGGAAGGAAGTCAACTGTACAATTCCAGGGTAGAATGGTTCTATAACAGCTCTGTCATTGTCTGTTATTGCCCAGTTGTGGGTCATGGTTTAATGGTGGAGAAGAACCATCATGGTCTTGACAGAGCAAGGGTCCTAGCTGTATAAGGACCAGAGTTCAAATTAGAAGGGCACTAAACAGACCTCTCCTTGGATCCCACCACACTGGAAACCTCAAGACCTCAAGACTGAACAATGGAAGCAGCAGAAGGGCATGAAAACAAAGGCCAGTCATCTTCCCCAGAGGTGAGCACAGCCCAACTTTAACATAAAGTCCAAAGTCAAGAAGTAGGTTGGAAAAATGAGCAAACAACAACAAAAAAAGAACTTGATCATAAAAAACTAATATGATAATAGGGAAGATCACAAACACAAACTCAGAAGAAGATAATGACTGGGAAAAACATCTACAAACAAAGCCTCAAAGAAAAATACAAATTAGCCACAAGTCCAACAAGAATTCCTAAAAGAGCTAACTAAAGAGATTTTTTTTAAAAAAGAAATTTTTTAAACCAAATAACCATGATAGAGGGAAAATTGTAAAAATGAGAGTTATGCAAAAAATTATGAAAAGAGAATTAACACTTGGTAAAAGGCACCAAAAATTGTCATATGGTCCAAGAGCCATAAGGGTAGAGAGGTTGGGAAGAAGCAGCCTTGTTGTTAGGACATGTAAGTAGTTATTGGGCAACTGCCCATTTGTATGTATAGGATGTTCAAAAGTGAGGAATTGGTAACTCATGAGATGCCTGTAAAAAATATAAAGTATTGTTAAGCAAACAGATATAGCTACTACTGTGTAAGAAGTTATAGCCTGAAATGGATAAGACACAATGCCACTAAAACCACAAAAGGATATCTATAGATGTGGCTGTGGCAAAAGATGCACACAAAACAAAACACAAAACCCTAAAGGATAGATAGAGGTTAATAAATAAATAATTCAAAATTAATAAATGAAGATGTGCTGAGTGGCAAATACACCTTGTAAGAAAAATCCTTTCTCCATGGGTAAACAACTGGGAAGAGAACAGAGGGAGGGAGAGAAATTTTGCAAATTATCATTTTCTTTCATGTTGATCAACCCAGGGGTTCCTGCTCATAAAATTAAAAGAAATAAAATTAAACTGTAACTAGCTCCCTCAGGTACCTTGAAAATGCTCATTCGGCACCAGTGGGGATATAGGAAAGAAAAAAAAAGGCTTCGGCCACCTTATTTTGCTCCACTTTTTCATCTATTGCCTTTGACTACTTCAGTGATGATTGGCAAGATGGCCTAGGGCCGAAGTCAGTACTGAGAAGAAGAAAAAATGAAAGGAAAGGGAATAGAGGGTTAGGGAGGGGAGAGTAAGGAGGACAAAGTGATGGAGGACAGAGCCATAAAAAGTCTCCTGAGTATGCTGAAATTCAAAAGGATGATAAATAATTGAATGGAAGAAAATAAGATGTTTTCCCAAATCTGCCCTCTACTACCCTGACCTATCTACTTACATGTAACTTTGGCTCATTCTACTTCTCTTGTTGCCTAGTAGAAAGAACGCTGCAGCTGGTATGAAGAGACTTGGGTTTGAAACCTACCTCAGACATGTGCCACCTATGTGTCTATGAGCAAGTCAGTTAACCACACAGAGCCTAAGTATCTTCATTCATAAAACAGACAATATTAATTGTACTACCTATTTCACATGGTTGTGGCTAGGAAAATATTATGGGAATGGAAGTTATTAATTTTTCTTTTCCACTTTCTCCAAGGAGTACAGCAGAGTCATCTATACTTCACAGGCACAGGCTAAACCTAGACTCAGGCTTGGTCTCTGATCAGTCTCTTCAGCAGGTCAGGGAGCCAACTGCCTGTCATCATACTTTAATACTTCTTCCCCCTCCACTAGTCTCTGAAGGACTCCACTAGACTGAAGGAACAGACACATTCTTGAAGCAGCTTTATCTGGACCACCTCTCCAGAGATTATAGGCTTCTCTCTCCCACTCTGCTATCCATCACTACCCCTATAGTTTTCCTGTTTATCTTCCTAGCCATGTAATAATTCAGCAGCAGCCAGTTAGTAGAAAACTGCCCCCTGTCTACTCCTCATGTTCTCTCAGCCCATTCCCCTCAACCCAACCCCACCTATGTCCTACTCTGCCCATCCTTTCCATTGTGTTCTGGTGGCATCCCCATTCCGTATCTAACAAACTTCCCTTCAACCTAGATCTCTTTCTCTTTCATTCTTTCCATCTACTAGTTCTCACAAAGAATTGACTTCCTTCTAATTATATCATATCCAAGACTATCTCCTTAACCTCCAAAAAAAAAGATTTGACGTGATAAACTAGGAACAATCTCTGGAAGTTGCAGAAAATCAGCTTTCAATTGAATATAAAGACATACCTGCTAGCAAGTACTGCTGTCAAGCAATCAATCAGTCCATCAGCAAATATTTTTAAGCGTCTACTTTGTTCCAGGCACTTTGCTAAGTTCTAATGTCATAAAGACAAAAGAAGAGAAACAAATCCTGTCTCTGAGAATCTTATAGTCTTTAAGGGGAGACAAGATATACATAAACAGATAATATAAAAGTATGTTGAATAAACAAATGGAATATACAAAATAAATATGGAGTAATTTTGGGAGAGAGAATACTAGAACCTTGGGGGATCCAGGAAGGTTGCATATAGAAGGTGGGCCTTGAAAGAAACCAGGGAGTCTAAACAGCAGAGATTAGGAAAAAGTTCCTTCAAGCATGGAGGATAGGTAGTGTAATAGTATGCCTTTTGTGACATAGTGAGATCCCCATCACTAAAGGTTTATACATGAATTTGGGGTTGATGCTATTCAGGGTGGTTATATAAGAGGTATGGCTTGATCAGGTATGGCTTGTACTAGATGACCTCTCAGGTCCTGAGATCCTGTAACTTAGCTAAGTGAGCATTAGGAGTTGTCAATTTTTGGAGAAGAGAGTGACATCATGAAAATAGGTTTTGTTTGTTTGTTTGTTGGGGTGGGGGTATCTAGAAGCAGTGTGCAGGAAGAGGGAAGAAATTAAGACAAGGAAAAAACAGGTAGGAGAGTGTAATAGAAATTCAAATATTAGTAGTGATGACCTGTGCTATCAAGGCAGCTATGGGAAGGGGAAAAGGTTGAATTAAGGGACAGAAGAAGAATCAATGGGGCCAGAATCAAGGAAGAGGGAAAACTCAACAATGAGGAAACTAGAAAAGACTACTTCCTCCCCTCTCTATATCCTGTCTGATCTCAAGGCTGCATGGGCAATTTGTATAAGGATCACAGATAGGGTACAGGGTCTAAGGTCAGAAGAGAATGTAGGGGTTCTTTCTCTTAAATGGTTACCAACACATAGAGAATGGATTGAGTATAAGTGTGGAGACAGAAAACATATCCTTTAAGTTGTCCTGAGAACAGGAAGGGAAGTTGTGTAAGATCTCTGCCTTGGTGAAAGATAAGAAATAGTACAGATATAATGACTGTTAAAAGAGAAGACTATCCTTCAAAATACAATCCCCAGAACTCTTCTCTTGATTGGCAGGCCTGATTTCTTCTCCAATTAATAAATCAATAGGATGATAGAGCTAAAAGGGATCTTAGAGATACAGGTCAACTTCCTTGATTTAGAAAATGAGGGAACTGAGGCCTAAAGAGTCCATTGACTTTCCTAGGGTTAGAGAGGGTAGTAAATGGCAGAGCCCTGTCAGGCGTCTTGAACAAAATGTAAGGGCAAGAGCTGTTTTCTCTTTCCTTTGTTTTATTTTGTATCTTTAATACCCACCACAATGTCTGGCACATAATAGGTACTTCATTAAATGTTTATTGGACTAGATTGGTGCCGGTGCCACAGACCTTAGAGTAAAGATTACGTTATATAGTAGTGGTGGTACAAAATGACCAGAAGAACTTTCTCTTTAGGCATTGATCTGGTCTGGTTTCATTAAAGGTAGTGAATGTTCAGTGGATCCTCAGCATCAAAATGGCTAAATAAATGCATATGATTTTTGGTGATTTTTAAATATTATTATTTAAAGACATTTAGGTGGCATTATGGATAGAGTGCTGGGCCTGGAGTCAGGACTTGAGTTCAAATCCAGCTTCAGACACTTATCAGCTATGAACCTGGGCAAGTCACTTAACTCTGTTTGCCTCAGTTTCCTCATGAGCTGGAAAAGGAAAGGGCAAAACTGCTCCACAAAAGAAAATAAATAAAACACACTTCTTTGCCCCCCCCCAAAAAAAAAACCCAGATGTGGTCTTGAAGAGTTGAACTTAACTAACTGATTCAACAACAACAAAATTTAGAGGAACCAAAGAAAGTGAAACAAAAAGTGCAGAGCCTCTAGGGACAAGCTTTCCTATGCCTGCTCAACCCAGCATGGCCTGTAGGAATTTTCATGGGAATTATAGTGGGAAATGTTCTGCATAGACATGTAATTGGGATGAAGAAATACGTAGACTAAAAAAAGCATGATTGAGACCGGAGTAGATATTCTCTTCATTGGCTTTTGAACTTGCAGAACTGAGTATTTCAGAATAGGAACAGAGCACAGTCAAATTTTATAGCTCTACAGAAACAACTCTGAATATTTTTTTCAACTAAAAATGATGGTGAAGAAATGCTTATATCATCATAAAACAGAACATGAGGCTAGTGTCCTAGAAATTGGGATAATTCATATTCACATGCTCTTTTTTTTTTCCACATTGGCTCTCCCTATCTATCCTAGGCTGGAAGTACAGAGGCTACTCATGCCTTTTCAGGACAGGACAGGATTTACATAGAAACTTTGACCTGCTCCATTTCCAACCTGGGCTAGTCTGCTCCTCCTTAAGCATCCTAGTGACTGTATTAATGCTCAACTTAGTGCGGACACCTTAGTGATAAGCCTAATGCATCTTGGAAACACCTGAGTTCAAGAAATCCTCCAGCTTCAGCCTCCCCAATAACAGGAATTACAGGTATGTTCCACCACACCTAGTTCATATTTCTTCAACAGAAAATCTCACAGGGGCCCCATATTTCTCTTGGGTGTGGGTAAAACTTCCTATTTTATTGATTCGAACATGCCTAGTTATTGGAGGGCAGGAGAAGGGACATACACAGGGTTAGAATGATACATATCATTTCTCTAACATTGCATATTGGGCATAAGGTAGTGTCTACATGTTTCAAATATGGCTGGATTTTTGTTTGTGGGTTTTTTTTGTTTGTTTGTTTGTTTCAGTATTGCAAAATGTGGCACTTACAAACTTGACTTGAACTTGGCCAAAAAGAACAGCAGGATACAAAAGGCATACAGTGGCCAGTGGTCCTAGGGTGTATCTGTCAACTCAGCTTATGAAATGAAAGGAGTGATTTGAATCAGCCAGAATAGTGTGCATTATCAGTGAAAAGAGATCAGCCTGGGAGGAAAGTGAATGCTGGGAGCAGAATGGGTATGGACATGCTCAAAGAGGAGAATTGTAGAGGCCATGCTTCATTGTCCTAGTCTTAGCTACTCAGAGAAAAAAGAAAGTGCTCCAGATCCATAGCTAATACGCCTAGAATAAGGAACCCTATGAGAAAGATTCCTCTGGTAAGAGCTCAAGAATGAGTGACCAAGCCCAAGGTACTATACCCAGAGCCAAGGAGAAAGGCTTTCTGAAGTCTGAAGAATTAGCCAGCCTTTGTTTGGCAAATCTATCAGCCAGAGAATTAGAAAAGAGTTCATATCAAGGGTGGGCTGGCAGAAAAAGGACCATCAGGAAGAGGAAAGAAGCTAAGGAAAAGGAAAGACTATTTTCCCTAGACTTGATACATAGGACCAGAATTAATGATGGTTGGCATTTATATAGCTCTATTTGCAAAGCACTTTACATATGTTATCTCATAACAACCCTGAAAGGTAGGTGTTATTATTATTCCCATTTTACAGATGGAAACTCAGAATGAGGGGGGTTACATGACTTGTCCAGGATCATACAGCTAATAAGTGTCTAAGACAAGGCTTGAACTTAGATCTTTCTGATTTCAAGTCCAGCACTCTATACACTACACATTATTGCTGCCTCATTATTTGTAATATGTAAACTCTATCCCTCTTATCTGTTGTGTTACCCTTCTTTTATTTGTTTCTCCTATCAAACTTTGGAGTAAATCCTTTTTAATCACTGAGGAAAATAGTGAGTTACTTTGAGAAAGCAAGGGAAAGGGGGAAAAAAGGAATTTGTTTTCATCCTCCCCGGAGTAGGTTGGTATGAAAGAAGCTCATTCAGAGCAGTAGTGGCATTGAAAAAATAAAAACAATAGAAAGCACACCATTAAGTGGGATACTGGAGTGGCCACTGTAAAGAAGAGTGTGACTATAAGAAGGGAAATAAAAATAATACCAAAAGGAAGCCAAACTCTGACTAATTTAGATGGCCAACCAATCTTGGTCCAGGGGACAGATGGTGATAAAATACCCTTCTCCTAGTACCAAGGAAACTGAGAGTTACAGACACAGAAGTTTACATACACTGTCAAGTATAATCACTGTGCTGGTTGTTGTTTTTTTTTTCTTTACAAACAAACCAAAAGAAAGAGTGACCCTCACAAAGCAAGAGATATTTGGCAGATGATGGGAATTCTCCCCTCAAAAGCCATCTCACTTCCCATAGAATCCATCCTAAGGAACTCATACCAGCTTGCACCTGAGTCTAATCTTGGCCACTGCCCACATGACTTGGGCATTTTACTCTCCCTCTTTGGGCCTCAGTTTCCTACAAAATAAAGTCATCATATAATTTCAACTTTGAGGTTCCTTCCAGTTCTAACATTTTGTTAAACCACCCTGAGGTTTATGATTCAGTCCAAGATAGATAACAAACCAAATGCTTCAAGAGGGCCTTATCAGAGCATACACACAGACTTCTAGAATTACAAAATTTTAGAGTTGGAAAGGACCCCCTTGACCATTTAGTCCAATCCACCCCTGAAAAGGAATTGCTATTAAAAGTAGAAATTATCCTGGCCTCTGCATGAAAACCCCTAATAGGCCAGGCATGGTGGCATATGCATATAATCCTTGCTACTGAAGAAGGGAGGACAGTGGACTTCCTGAGTTCAAGAGTGCTGAGCTACAGTGGGTTAAACTCGTCAGGTGTCCCTCTGAAGTTTGCTGTTAACATAATGAACTCCAAGGAGCAGAGGGACACCACTTTGCCTAATGAGGAATAAACCAGACCAGGTTAGAAATGGAGTAGGTTAAAGCTCCTGTTCCAGTAAGAATGGTACCAGGCCCATAAATGGCCCCTGCACTTCCAGCTTGGATGAGATGGGGAGACCCACTTTAAAAAAAAAAAACAACCCTGATGAAGGAGCTTTTTCTGCTGCCTGAGGCAACCCATTCTACTTTTAAATAGCTCTAATTGTTTGAAAGTTTTTTCCTGACATCAAGCCTAAATTTGCCTTTTTTCAGCTTCCAAGTATTGCTCCTGGTTGTGCCATCTGGGAACAAACAAGCGAACAAAAAAGTTTAATGACATGACAATTCTCAAATACTTGAATGTTCACTTAAGAACAGAAGTCTGACCTGCAGGCAATAGAAATATACCAAGTGTAACCACAGCAAACAAACTGCCCCTGGGAGGGGTAACACAGACACACATTACTCCCATGGCCACTTTTCTAAGAACTGAAGGCACACCAGGAAACATGGAGATGCAGACATGTCAGGAATGTTCCAAGGAATCCCACTAACGCAGACATTTCCCTTTTCAGCAACAGAGTATTATCAGAGCATGAGTTACTCTATGAAGGAAGCTAAACCTGCTACAAGATTCCCCAATGTAGACTAGCTTGTTATTATCAGCAGTGAGATCTACATTTTGTTCTTTTTAATTGTCCCTCTCTCCCACCTGTTCCACACCTTAAAGGGAGGCACATCTCTATGGTGAGCAGTTCAGCACTGTTCTTTGCTGGAGTGCTGATATGGCTGACTGATTTCGGCAGCTTTGCTGCTGCCCCTGGCCAGGGTGCTGATTCACTTTATGGTTCTACAAACTCTTAAAGGATCAGTGAAAGGATAATAGGTTCACAGATGAGGAAATTGTTACTGTAAGAAAAGTACTGTATAAACCATAATGTACAACATAAATGTGAGTTATTGTTATTAGATCTGTGTTTATTTTTTGTCCATGTTGAACTCTAGGGAAGGTGATCTGGTTCTGGCACCCTCCCAACCTGTAATCATATAAGAAATGTCATTCCTATTCCTTGTATTGATCACAAAAGATCAGTCAACCAACCAATCCATAAACTAGTAACTATGAAGCACCAAATATATGCCAGACAGTGAATTTTCCACTTGGAATACAAAGTAAAAAATGAAACAGACTTTGCCCTCTTGAAGCTCATATTCTTTATGGGACAACAACATAAACATAATGTGTGCATTTGATATAAAATAAATTCAAGGTGATTCCTTGAGGAGGAAAGCACTAGCAGATGGGGTTTTCAGAAAAAAGACTTGTGGAGAAGGTTGAACTAGAATTGACTCTTGAAGGAGATATGGAACTCTTAGAAGTGAAGAGAAGAAGGGAATACATTCTCAACATGCAGGAACAGACAATGCAAAGACATAGAGACAGAAAATGGAATGTCATTTATGAAGAATAGTAAGACAGAATTTGATGAATTATTAAGTGTGGGAAGAGAAGGGCCTATGAGAGACATTAAGTGACAAACAGAGAAGTTAATATTGGATCCTAGAGGTAATAGGGAGCCACTGGAGTTTACTGAAAAGGGAGTGATATGGTCAGACTAGCACTTTAGGTAGGTCACTTGGCAAGAGTGTGCAGGTTGAATTGGAGTGAAGAGAAACTTGAGACAAAGAGGTCGATTAGAATATTATTACGAAACTCCAGCTGAGAGGTAATGGGACTCTTTACTAGGGTAGACATTGTGTTGGTGGGGGGAAAAAGGGGATAGATACAAGAGATGTTATGGAGATAAAAACAATAATATTTGGCAACTGAAGGAATATATGGGATGAATGAACATGAAAAGTCAAGGATGACACCAAACTTATGAACCTCAATGACTAGAAGTATGGTAATTACCACCACCATCCTCCAATATAAACAGGGAAGTTTGGAAAAGTTATGAGTTTTGGTTTGGGAGAGTTATGAATTTTGGCAGAAAGATGAATATATCTGTTTTGGAGAAGTAGAATTTGAGGTGCCTGTTGTATGTCCAATTTGAAATTCCCAGTAAGCAGATAGTGATGTGGAACTGGATAAGCTCAGGAGACAGAATAATGCTAAATAAATGGCTGTAGGGGTCATCTGCCTAGAAATGATAAGTGAATCCATGGAAGTTGATGAGGAGAGAGAGAGAGAGAGAGAGAGAGAGAGAGAGAGAGAGAGAGAGAGAGAGACTGAGATAACATATAGAGAAAAGAGCATCCAGAACATAGCCTGGGGATACATGACACACCCGTAGTTAGGGGAAATGATATGTATGGTGAGCTCAGAAAATACTGAGAAAGTATGGTCAGATGGGTAGGTGAGCCAAGAAAGAACAGCATCACAAAATTCCCTAGAGGAGACAGTAACTATGAGGAGATGGTAGCACTGAATGTTGTAGAAAGATTAAGAAGGATGAAGTCAGAGAAAGGCCATATATTTGACAATTAAGAAATCATTGGTAACTTCAAGGAAAGTAGTTTCACTTGAATGATAAGACTGGAAACCTGGTGGCAAAGGGCTAAGAAAAGAGTGAAGAGGAGAGGATTCTGGGAAGATGGTAGAGTAGGTCAGAAAATTTGAAACTCTCAAAATTTTCCTGCACAAAAGAGATAAAATAGTGCCTCAGGGCAAACATAGAGTGGTGAAAACAATAAGAGTAGGGGTCCTCCTGGGACAATTGAAGAAGATCTGAAGAAAAACCCCAGAACAAGTTTTCTTCTCTGTGAAGAATAAACACCTCCAGGCTAGGGACTGCTTAAACAACAAGCAGCAAGCCCTGGGATTAGCTCAGTTGGGAGGCTGCCTCAGCCCCAGCCACAGGAACTTTTACCCCTAGGACAGTGAGGGGAGTTGGGCATCTGAGCTGGGGAGAATCTAGGGAAACTCTGCTGACAAGGAATGACAGACTCAGCTATGCTGCAGAGATGTGGTGGAGGTGAGAGGGATCCAGCACACAAAAGTGCAGAAGCAGTGGGACAGAGACACCACTGGCTGTGGGCATTTATAGGAGGCTGGAGGTCTTGGTTTGAATTCAAGGTCAGAGGGGAGAACTGAAGAGGATCTGAGACCAGAGGCTCCATCCCCCATACTCCAGAACTAGAGGTGATTATAAAAATTGAACTATTACCAAAAAAAAAAAGGCAAAGGAGAAAGAATCCAACCATAGAGAGCTACTATGGGAATAGAGAAGACCAGGGTTCATCTTCAGAGGAGGATACTGAAGCAAAGAAACCCTCTTCTATCCCAAAGAGTAATGTCAAATAGTCACCTGCCCAAAAAGAAGTCATTGAAGAACTTAAAAAAGGCTTTAAAAATGAAATGAGAGAGACTGAGGAAAAACTAAGAAGAAAAATAAGAACAATCCAAGAAAAACAAGAAGATTTTGAAAAGAAAGTCAGCCAATTAGAAAATCAGATCCAGAATCTTAAAAAAGAAAATGACTCTTTGAAAATCAGAATTGGGCAAGGGGAAGTTAGTAAAGTTATAAGAGAACAAGAAATTATATATATATATATATATATATATATATATATATATATATATATATATATATATATATATATGAGAGAGAGAGAAAATGAAAAAATAGAAGAGAATGTGAAACATCTCATAAGAAAAATAACTACTGATCTGGAGAACAGGTCAAAAAGAGAAAATATAAAAATAATCAGACTACCTGAAATCTATGATTTAAAAAAAAAAGAATCTTGATACAATAATACAAGAAATAATTTTAAAAAAATTGTCCTGAAGCATTAAAAGAAGGGAAAGTAGAAATAGGAAAAATCCACCAATCACCACCTGAAAGAGATCCTACAAGGAAAACTCACAGGAATAGTTAAATTCTGAAACCCCCAGCTCAATGACAAAATATTGTGAGCAACAAGAAAAGAAATGTACATATAAAGCGGTACCAAAATTGCAATCACACAAGACTTAGCAGTGGTGACGCTAAAAGATCACAGGTCTTGGAACACTATATATGAAAGAGCAAATGAACTGGGCTTCTGGATGAAAATATACCCAGCAAAGTTAAGCATAATTCTGAATGAAAAAAAAAAGAATGCACATGTAATGAAATGTTAGACCTTCAGGACTTTGTTAAGAAAAAAATATTTGAACTTAATAGAAGAGGCAAAAGAGATTAAGATATATACCAATGACCAATTACAAGGGACTCAATAAGGATAGACTGTTCACCTTTTATATATGTGAAATGTAAAGCCTATGTCTAAGATTGTTATTAGTAGTTAGGTAGCTTATAAAAAAGATTGGGGTAGATCTGACTATGATATGACTTCAAAAAGTAAAACCATTCAAGAACAGCTAAAAGATTAATTATCTTATACAAATGAGGAATGAGAGGAAGAACCAATGCAAAGGAATTAGATGGGGGAGGGGAGTTCTGGAAACCTATTTTCACCAGGAATGGGTTCAAGAGGGAAAAATACATATACATCTAGAACAGTATGAAGTCTTCTAAATTTATTTTTTAATATAAATTTATTTTAGTTTTCAATATTTATTCCACAAGATTTTGAGTTCCAAATTTTCACCCCTTCTATCCCTCCCCCCACCCCAAGATGGCATGCATTCTGAATATCCCTTCCCCTGCCCTCTCTTCTATCTCTTCCCCCCCCTTCTCTTATCCCCATTTCCCTTCTATTTTTCTGTAGGGCAGGATAGATTTCTGTACCCATGTTCTTGTATTTCTTATTTCCCAGTTGCACATGAAAACATTTTTTTTGAAAACACATGTTTTTAAAACTTTGGGTTCCAAATTTTCTCCCTTCTTCCCTCCCCACACACCCTCATTGAAAAGACAAGCAACTCAATATAGGTTATACATGTACAGTTATACAAAACACTTCCATAGTAGACATGTTGTGAAAAACTAATTTCTTTCAATCCTATTCTGCCCTCCCATTTATTCTATTCTTTCTTTTGACCCTGTCCCTCCTCAGAAGCATTTGCTTCTGATTAACCCCTTTCCCAATCTGCCCTCCTCTCTATCACCCTCCTGCTCTTTTGTCCCCTTCTCCCCCTATTTTCCTGTAGGGAAAGATAGATTTCCATACCCAACTGAATGTGTATGTTATTCCCTCTGTAACCCAAATCCTATAAGAATACGATTCACTCATTCCCTCTCACCTCCTTCCCATTTCCCCTCCATGTAAGAGCTTTTCTGTTTTTTTTGTGAGATAATTTACCCCATTCTACCTCTCCCTTTCTCTTCTCCAGTATAATTCTCTCATCCCTTAATTTTATTCTCCAGATATGACCTCTTAATCTTCAACTCACCCTGTGCCCTCTATCTATCTATCTACATATAATTTTTTCCCTCCAGCTACCCTAATACTGACAAAGGTCTCATGAGTTATAAATATCATCTTTGATGTAAACAGTTCAACCTTAATAAGTCTCTTACAATTTCTCTTTCCTGTTTACCTCTTCATGTTCCACTTGACTCTTGTATTTGAAAGTCAATTTTTCTTCAGCTCTGGTTTTTCATCAAGAATGCTTGAAAGTCCTCTATTTCACTGAATGACCATTTTTTCCCCTGAAGGATTATACTCAGTTTTGCTGGGTAGGTGATTCTTGGTTGTAATCCTATCTCCTTTGCCCTCCAGAATATTATATTCCATGCCCTCTGGTCCCTTAAAGCAGAAGCTGTTGAATCTTGTGTTATGCTGATTGTGTTTCCCCAATACTTGAATTGTTTCTTTCTGGCAGCTTGTAATATTTTCTCCTTGACCTGAGAACTCTGGAATTTGGCTACAATATTCCTAGGAGTTTTCCTTTGGGGATCTCTTTCAGGAGGAGATCTGTGGATTCTTTCAATTTCTATTTTGCCCTCTGGTTCTAAAATATCAGGGCAGTTTTCCTTGATAATTTCTTGAAAGTTGATGTCTAGGCTCTTTTTTTAATCATGGCTTTCAGATAAAAATTTTTGGACTAAGTTATCTCTCCTGGATCTATTTTCCAGGTCAGTTGTTTTTCCAATGAGATATTTCACATTGTTTTCTAATTTTTCATTCTTTTGGATTTGTTTTACAATGTCTTGATTTCTCATACAGTCAGTAGCTTCCAGTTGCTCTATCCTAATTTTTAAGGAAGTATTTTCTTCAGTAAGCTTTTGGACTTCCTTTTCCATTTGGCCAATTTTCTTTTTAGGGGATTCTTTTTCCTCATTGACTTTTTGGACCTCTTTTGCCATTTGGGTTAGGCTATTTTTTAAGGTGTTATTTTCTTCAGTATTTTTTTGGGTGTCCTTTAGCAAGCTGTTGACTTGTTTTTCATGATTTTCTTGCATCACTCTCATTTCTCTTCCCAGTTTTTCCTCTACTTCTCTTACTTGCTTCTCAAAATCCCTTCTGAGCTCTTCCAAGGCCTGGGACGGATTAATATTTTTCTTGGAGGCTTTGGATGTAGGAACTTTGACTTTGTTGTCTTCTCTGGTTGTATTTTTTGATCTTCTTTGTCACCAAAGTAAGATAATAGAGTCTGACTTTCTGCATAGCTTGCTCATGATCCCAGCCAATTATTTGAGTTTTAAACTCTTCTAAGAGTCTCCTTCCAATGTGGGGAATGTACTGTCCCAAGCTTTGGGGATTTATATAGCTGTTTTCAGAGATACTTGTAGGGACCTGTAAATTTTCATTTCTTGCAAGGTGGTATGATAAGGGGCAAGGTGTTTACTCCTTTCCTGGCCTGTGCTGTGGTCTATTAGTGACCACAAGCACTCCTTTCTGTCCTGGAACTGTGAAGAAGGTTTCCTGTCCACAGCTACTACAAGCTCCACAGTGCCAGTGCTCCTCCTCATCCCAAGACCCTCCATACAGAACTGTGACCCAGATCCAAGCATGGGCAAAGCAAGAGATTCCTGCCTCAGAACTGGCAAAAAGATCCCTACAATCCCTCTCTGATCAGCCACTGGATTCCCTCTCAGTCTGTGGGCTGGAAGCTCAGGATGCAGCCACCAACCCAGCAGCCATGCTCTCGGGGAACTGGAGCTGAGGCCCCACGCTCCTCTCTTAACACTGCAGAAACAGACTTTTCCCACTGACCTTCTAAGTTTTCTTTGGTGTTCTTGGATTGAGAAGTGTGGAAGCGCCACTGCTGCCTGTGATTCAGTCCTCTGAGGCCTGCACCAGGGTCACTGCAGGCTGAGCGCCCATGCCATATCACGCTCCGCTCCCAGCCCAGCACGATATACCTTTCTGATCAACCATCCAGGTTGTTTTGGGATGGAAATTTGTTTCACTGTATCTTTTTGTGGGTTCTGCTGCTTTAGAATTTGTTTCGAGCTTTCATTCTGCCATCTTGGCTCCACCCCCTTAAAGTCATTTAAATTTAGAATGAAATAAAATCCAAAGGGGATAGAGAGGGGGAGAGATAAAGGAGGGATCTTTAGAGGAGAAGGTGAGGGAATAGGTTAAAAAGGGGGTGTAGAAGGGGGTTTAGATCAAAGGTAATGGGAGGATAAGGGTGGGATTCTTTAGAATGGAAGGTGAAGGAATAGGTCAAAGGGGTGTACTAAAGGGTGTTTCGATTTATGGGAAGGGGAGGATAAGGGAGAGATTGTATGGAGGAGGGGTAAGTTAAGTGATAGAAGAGCAAGATGAAAGTAAAGTAGAAGAGTTAGGAGAAATAGGAAAAAAGATACGCACAAACATAAAAATAAAGATTAAGAGTAGAATCTCTTAGGGAGAGTATATGTTTATATATGTGTGTATGTATATGTATATATGTATATGTGTATGGATATATCAATACCTATGTATTCCAGCCCCAGGGGAGCTGGAAAGAACAAAGTAAAAAGTGTCCAGCAAAGAACAAAAGAAAACCTACAAGGAAGCAAAAAAAAGATGGACAGCTTTCAATATAAAGTGCAGTATTTAATATATAGGCTTTTGAAATGGAAAGTTATTGCTATACAGTCTGAATTCTCTCCTATGTTCTGCTGTGCATGTGACACTTTTTCTTTTCTCCTTTTATTTTTAAGTTTAACATTTAAGTTTATAATATCTTTCTTTTTATTTTCTTATGTATTTAAGTTTTAGTATTTGCCTAATACAAAAGATTTAAAAAAAGAAAAGTCAAAAGAAAGGAAGTAGAGGCAGAAATGGTAGGTAGCTTTTACTAGGACTTTGGCTTAGAAATAGAAGAGAAATACAATGATAATCTGAGGGGATAGTAGAGCCTAGTGAAAGCTTTTTCCTTAAAGGATGGGATAGATTTTGGTGTGTTTATGGGCAGCAGGAAGGAATCAGTGAAAAAGGAGAGATTAAAGACTCAAGAAAGAGGACAATTGTGAAGACAAAATGCAGATCTAAAAATATTGTGAGATCTCTCTCAACAGTTATTTATGTTAAGAATTAAAATCAACCATATTAATAATACATACCGAGTCTCCATTCTTTGCAGGACATTAGATGGAAAGCAATAGAACCTTACAAATTCAGGGAGAAAGGAAAATCCTGGCCCTCAAGGAATTTGATATCTAAAGTTTCTAAACTCTAAACGTCCCTTGTATCAAAACAAACTAAACTTTTCAGTTCAAATCTACTAGGAAGTAATCTACAAATCCAACAGATATTTCTAGAGCCAGATGAATATATAGATACAGGGACATAGATTTGAGATTTGAGAAAACTGTGAAGCAGAAAGTTTGTTTCGCATTCAATCATTCAGCTAGTTAGTGTCAAAGTTGGGCCTCAACCCTAGAACATCTGAATGTAATATCTGGACTCTTTTTATTACATTACCATGGCATGGGAATTTTATTTTATTCATTTTTGTGAAGCAATGGAGCTTAAGTGACTTGCCCAGGGTCATACAGTTAGTGAGTATCATGTGTCTGACGCTGGATTTGAACTCAGGTCCTCCTGATTCCAGAGCCAGTGTTCTATCCACTGCACCACCTAGCTGCCTCTTATATTTTATTTATTTATTTAAGGGAATTTGAGGAGTTCCCCTTCTGGGAGCCAAGATGGCGGAGTTAAAAGGTAGTCGCTCTCACTCTCCACTACACACCTCTGAAAACCCAGAAAATATCACCCCAGAAAATAAACCCTGGAACACCTGAACTAGAAGAAACATGAGGAGCAGCAGTGCAGCAGCCCAGCAAACAGGTCTCCCAGTGCCTCAGCAAAAATAAGGGAGGCAGAACTACAAGGGGCCCCAAGTGGACAAGTACCCTGAGGCATTCATCTGAAAGGAGGTGAAGAAAACAACCTAAAGGCTTCCTAAAGCCCTGCCCTTGTTGATTCTAACCCAACACCAGGTGAGCTGCAGGAGCTCTGAAGCCTCCAATTCTGAAGAAATCCTGAAGCCCAGGTGGTAGATCAGGCAAACACCAACATCTGGAACTCCGACTGCCTCAGTGAGGGTGGGGACAACCAGTGGAAACCAGATCAGAAAACCACCAGGAGCCTCGGCACTCTACCACAAAGGAATCTCCCAGTGCATTAGCAGAAACAAGGGAGACAACACTGCAAGGGGCCCCAGGCAGATAAACATCCGGCAGCACCCATCTAAAAGGAGCTGAAGAAAGCTAAAGGAAAGGAAAAGCAGGCAACCTAGAATTGCCTGAAAGTTCCAGCCTTGCTGATTCCAGCCCAACACAAGGTAAGGTGCCAGAAACCTACAGCCTCCAATTCCCCAGCATAAGAGGCCCCAGCATGCAAAGCCAGTGACCAAGACCTAGGCTCCCAATACAAGAAGCTTGGGTCACTATCCTTTGTTCCCCAGCAGGAGAGCTCAATCTCTTTAAAGGCCAGGGAATAAAGAAACACCATGAGTAAAAAGAAACGTATCATCAATTCATATTAAGAGAAGAGTGAAGATCAAGACAGAAATTCTGAAGAGGACAACATTGTCAACAAACCCACATCTGCAACAACAAAAGGGAATATGAACCGGTCTGAAGCCCAAAAAGCCTTCTTAGAAGAGCTCAAGAAGGATTTTGATAGTCAAATGAGAAAGGTAAAAGAGTCCTTCAAAAATACAATTGGCCAATTGGGAAAAAAAATACACTGAAGAAAACAAGTCCCTAAAAAATACAATTGGCCAGTTGAAGAAGGAAGTACAAAAACTAACAGAAGAAAACAATCTGTTAAAAACTAGAATTGGACAAATGGAAACTAATGTCTCTAGGAGAGAGCAAGAATCAGTCAAACAGAAACAAAAAAATGAAAAAATAGATGAAAATGTAAAATACCTCATCAGTAAAACAACCGACCTGGAAAATCGACTCAGGAGAGACAATTTAAAAATTATTGGACTACCTGAAAATCATGATGAAAAATGAGCCTGGACAGTATCTTTCAGGAAATCATAAAGGAAAACTACCTGGAAGTCCTAGAACCAGAAGGGAAAATAACCATAGAAAGAATCCACTGATTACCACCTGAAAGAGATCCCAAATTGACAACGCCAAGAAATATAGTAGCAAAATTCCAAAATTACCAGATGAAAGACAAGGTGCTGCAAGCAGCCAGAAAGAAACAAATATCATGGAACCACAGTAAGGCAAAGGAGCTTGGAATGCAGCCAAGGATCAATTACCCAGCAAAAATGAGCATCATTTTTCAAGGGAGGAGGTGGATATTCAATGACATAGGAGACTTCCAAACTTTCCTGATAAAAAGACCACAGCTCAACAATTTTGATCTTCAAGTACAGGACTCAAGAAGGACTTAAAAAGGTAAATGGGACAGAAGGATACAATATGTTGTTAATGGGGGGGGCTGTTTAAACCCCTACAAGGGAATATAAGACTTGCAACCCTTGAGAACTGTATTGTTATTACACCTTGTTAAAGGAGTATACATAAAGAGGGTGGATATTAGTTGACTTTGATGTAATGATTAAAAAAAAATCTAATCAAGTGGGTTAAATGGATCCAAATAAGTGGATCAATTCTGATCTTAGAAAATGTACTGTGAAAGGAGGAGGCAGACAAAGATAAATTACATTACAGGAAAGGACACAAAATCCTATTACAGCAGAGGAGAAGGAGGAAGGAGGGGAGCATTGTTTGAACCTTACTCTCATCAGATTTGGCTCAAGAAGGGCATAATATAATCAGTTAGGTATAGAAATCTAACTTGCCCTATAGGCAGTAGGAGGGAAAAGGGAAAGAAAAGGAGGGGGAAAGAAAAGGGAGGGGGGAAAGAAGGGAGGGAAGAAGCAGTAAGACTAAAGGGGAAGAAAAGGGAAAGGGATAATAAAAGGGGAAGGGACTGAAGGAGGCAGTGGTCAAAAGCAAAACACTAGTGAAGGGGAGAAAGGAAAAAGGAGAAAGAAAAGCATAAATGGGGGAAAGGATGGAGAAAAAGACACAGATAGTAATCATAACTGTGAATGTGAATGGGATGAACTCTCCCATAAAACAGAAATGGATTGCAGAATGGATTAAAAACCATAATCCTACAATATGTTGTTTACAGGAAACACATTTGAAAAAGAGTGACACATACAGGGTAAAGGTAAAAGGCTGGAGCATATATTATGCGTCAGCTGAAGTAAAAAAAGCAGGGGTAGCAATCCTGATCTCAGACAAAGCAAAAGCAAAAATAGATCTAATCAAAAGAGATAAGGAAGGAAACTACATCCTGCTAAAAGGCACCATAGACAATGAAGTAATATCATTACTAAATATATATGCACCAAATGGTATAGCATCCAAATTCTTACAGGAGAAGTTCAGGGAGTTACAGGAAGAAATAGACAGCAAAACTATACTAGTGGGGGACCTGAACCTCCCCCTCTCGGCACTAGATAAGTCTAACCACAAAATAAACAAGAAAGAAGTTAAGGAGGTGAATAGAACATTAGAAAAGTTAGGTATGATAGACCTCTGGAGAAAACTGAATGGGGATAGAAAGGAATATACTTTTTTCTCAGTACATGGCACATACACAAAAATTGACCATGTACTAGGACATAAAAACCTCACAATCCAATGCAGAAAGGCAGAAATATTAAATGCATCCTTTTCAGATCATGATGCAATAAAAATTATATGTAATAAAGGGCCATGGAAAGATAGACTAAAAAATAATTGGAAACTAAATAATCTAATCCTAAAAAATGATTGGGTCAAACAACAAATCATAGAAACAATCAATAATTTCATTCAAGAGAATGACAATAATGAGACAACATACCAAAACCTATGGGATGCAGGAAAGCAGTTCTTAGGGGAAGTTTTATATCTCTAAATGCTTACATAAATAAAATAGAAAAAGAGGAGATTAATGAATTGGGCATACAACTAAAAAAACTAGAAAAAGAACAAATTAAAAATCCTCAACAAAACACCAAATTAGAAATATTGAAAAAAAGGAAAAATTAATAAAATTGAAATTAAGAAAACTATTGAACTAATAAATAAAACTAAGAGCTGGTTTTATAAAAAAACCAATAAAATAGATAAGCCTTTGGTTAATTTAATTAAAAAAAGAAAGAAGAAAACCAAATTACTAGTATCAAGAATGAAAAGGGCAAGCTACCACCAAGGAAGAGGAAATTAAAACAATAATTAGGAATTATTTTGCCCAACTATATGCCAACAAATTTGACAATCTTAGTGAAATGGATACATATTTACAAAAATATAAATTGCCCAGATTAACGAAGAGGAAGTAAAATACTTAAATAACCCCATCTCAGAAAAAGAAATTGAACAAGCCATTGATGAACTCCCTAGGAAAAAATCTCCAGGGCCAGATGGATTTACATGTGAATTCTATCAAACATTTAAAGAACAATTAATTCCAATACTATATAGACTATTTGGGAAAATAGGTGAAGAAGGAGTCTTACCAAATTCTTTTTATGATACAAATATGGTGTTGATACCTAAACCAGGAAGAGTCAAAATAGAGAAAGAAAATTATAGACCAATTTCTCTAATGAATATAGATGCAAAAATTTTAAACAAAATACTAGCAAGTAGATTGCAGCAACTTATCACAAGAATAATACACTATGACCAGGTAGGATTTATACCAGGAATGCAGGGTTGGTTCAATATTAGGAAAACTATCAGCATCATTGAGCATATCAACACAAAACCAACAGAAACCACATGATCATCTCAATAGATGCAGAAAAAGCTTTTGATAAAATACAACACCCATTCCTATTAAAAACACTAGAAAGCATAGGTATAAATGGAGTCTTCCTTAAAATAATAAATAGCATCTATCTAAAACCTTCAGCAAGCATTATATGTAATGGGGACAGGCTAGAAGCATTTCCAATAAGATCGGGGGTGAAACAAGGATGTCCATTATCACCACTGTTATTCAATATTGTACTGGAAACCTTAGCTTTAGCAATAAGAGAAGAAAAAGAAATTGAAGGCATTAGAATAGGCAAAGAAGAAACAAAGCTATCACTCTTTGCAGATGACATGATGATATACTTAGAGAATCCTAGAGAATCAAGTAAAAAACTACTTGAAATAATAAACAACTTTAGCAAAGTTGCAGGCTATAAAATAAACCCACATAAATCATCAGCATTTCTATATATTACCAACAAAGCCCAACAGCAAGAGATAGAAAGAGAAATCCCATTTAAACTTACTGTAGACATTATAAAATATTTAGGAGTCTACCTCCTGAAACAAACCCAGGAACTCTATGAACACAATTACAAAACACTTTTCACACAAATAAAATCAGATCTAAATAATTGGAAAAACATCAGTTGCTCATGGGTAGGCGAGCTAATATAATAAAAATGACAATCCTACCTAAGCTAATTTACTTATTCAGTGCCATACCAATCAAACTACCAAAAAATTATTTTATAGAGTTAGAAAAAATAATAACAAGATTCATTTGGAAAAACAAAAGGTCCAGAATATCAAAGGAACTAATGAAAAGAAATGCAGGGGAAGGTGGCCTAGCAATTCCAGATCTTAAATTGTATTATAAAGCAGCAATCATCAAAACTGCTTGGTACTGGCTAAGAAATAGGGAGGTGGATCAGTGGAATAGGTTAAATATGCAAGACACAGTAGTCAATGACTATAGTAATCTATTATTTGATAAACCCAAAGACCCCAGCTTCTGGGATAAGAAACTCAAAACTGGAAAAAGAGTATGGCAGAAACTAGGCATAGACCCAAATCTCACACCATATACCAAAATAAAGTCAAAATGGGTTCATGACTTAGATATAAAGGCTGATACCATAAGTAAACTGGGAGAACAAGGAATAGTTTACCTATCAGATCTATGGAGAACAGAAGAATTCATGACCAAACAGGAGATAGAGAACATTATGAAAAGCAAAATGGATAATTTTGATTACATTAAATTGAAAAGTTTTTGCACAAACAAAGCCAATGCAACTAAGATTAGAAGGAAGGTAGAAAATTGGGAAAGAATTTTTACAACCAGTCTCTCTGATAAAGGCCTCATTTCTAAAATATATAGAGAATTAAGACAAATTTATAAGAACACAAGCCATTCCCCAATTGATAAATGGTCAAAGGATATGAACAGACAGTTCTCAGATGAAGAAATTAAAGCCATCTATAGTCATATGAAAAAATGCTCTAAATCTTATTGATTAGAGAAATGCAAATCAAAACAACTCTGAGGTACCACATCACACCTATCAGATTGGCCAACATGACAAAACAGGAAAATGATAAATGTTGGAGAGATGTGGGAAAATTGGAACACTAATACATTGTTGGTGGAGTTGTGAAATGATCCAACCATTTTGGAGAACAATTTGGAACTATGCCCAAAGGGCTACAAAAATGTGCATACCCTTTGATCCAGCAATAGCACTTCTAGGGCTATATCCCAAAGAGATCAAACAGATGGGAAAAGGACCCACACGTACAAAAATATTAATAGCAGCTCTTTTTGTGGTGGCAAAGAATTGGAAGTTGAGAGGATGCCCATCAATTGGGGAATGCCTGAGCAAGTTGTGGTATATGAATGTAATGGAATACTATTGTGCTATAAGAAATGATGAAAAGGCTGACTTCAGAAAAACCTGCAAAGACTTATATGGTCTGATGCTGAGTGAAGTAAGCAGAACCAAGAGGACTTTGTAGAGAATAACAGCCACATTATGCAATGACTAAGAATGTTAAACTGAACCCTTCTCAGCATTACGAGGATCTAAGACATCTCCAGAGGCCTCGGGATGGAAAATGCTGTCCACATCCAAAGAAAGAACTATGGAAGTCGAATCACTATCATTTAGTTTTACCTTCTGTTAAATTTCATTTCATCTTTCTGATGGTTCCTCCTATTGGTTTTAATTTGTACTTACAACTTCACTAATGTGAAAATATGTTTAATGGGTATGTAAATGTAAAGCCTATGTCAGATTGTGTGCCGTCTTGGGGAGGGTGGGGGGAGGAAGGGGGAGAAAAATTTTCTACTCAAAAGCATATGGAAAAAAACACAAAAAATGAAGTATTAAAAGTAAAAAAATAAATTAATTAAATTAAATAATAAATATTTAAGGGAATTTGAAATAAAAGGAATCTTGTCTATAAGATGAAAAGAAGTGGACAGCTTCCTATACACATCCTTTATTTCTCCCATCCTTAGCCTCCCTGCCTGAAGTCTTTCCCCTCTCTAAACCATTGGATTCTACATACAGCTGCCAAAGTGATTTTCCGAAAGTATAGGTCTGAAAATACTCCAAATGGCTCCCTATTGCCTCTATAATTAGCTATAAATTCCTCCATTTGGCTTTTAAAGCCCTTCACAACCTGGTCATAACCTACATTTCCAATTTCGTTATACATTACTCTCATTACCACACTCTACAGTCAAAGCAACCTTGCCTTCTTACCATTTCTCACACATGACATACCATCACCACTCTCTATTCCTTTGCACTGGCCCTCCTTTGTTTCTAGAATGTGCCCCCTTCTCACCTCTGCCTCTCAGAATCCTTATTTCCTTCAAACCTCTGCCCAAGTACATTTTACACGAAGTCTTTCCTGATCTAACCCTCCTGCTGCTAGTAACCTTCCCTGAAAAAAAAATTATCTTTTCTATGTATCTTCTACATATTTTACATATTATTATTTTTGAACATGTTATCTCTCCTAACAGTAACCTGGAGGGAAAAGACTTTCATTTTCTTGTCTTTGCATTTGCAATGCCTAGTACTTTACCTGGCACATAGTAGGTACTTAATCAATATTTACTGATTGAAAAGTCATTTGGAGAATCTTTTTATTTCACTACATTTCCAGAATAAGCTTGGTTCCTATTGATATTACCTGGTTCCATAACATAAAGCATGTCTTAATCAATGGAAGAGATACTGCTGAAAACCTGGTGATTTTCATCTGGAACTGACAACCTAGTAATTTATATGCAGCACAGCATAACCAAAGAGCTTGTTATGCAAACACAGGCCACTGATTTGACAAATCTCTTGGAAACAGAATTAATGTCTGTATTCTGTGCAAAGATGTAATTTATTTTAATATTTTAAAGAGATAATATATATCTATCTCTATATATTCACAAAGACATATACACGTATATAGAGAAGAAAGACATGTTTATTTAAATAAAGTCAAATGGGGGCTGGGGAAGGTGTGTTACTATATTGCAGCACAGGCATTTCAACAGGAATGGCATTACTGATAATCATGAGCATCTTTCATTGGGTCT
Organism: Phascolarctos cinereus; assembly: GCF_003287225.1. Lineage (NCBI taxonomy): Eukaryota > Metazoa > Chordata > Mammalia > Diprotodontia > Phascolarctidae > Phascolarctos > Phascolarctos cinereus. Next base: position 139,614,060 of record NW_027555625.1, read on the forward strand.
GTATATTTTTTTGTAATGTCCTGTGATAATATGAACATCATTCCTTCACAAAATATGTTTTATTTGTGGCACTAGTAAAAGGCAAGCATTTCACTGTAATTGAGGTTTTGATCAAGAGCAAGTTGAGCTCTGACCCAATAAGAAGGGAGTTTTAATTGGCCTGAAGGCTTAAAAAAAGCATTCACTATTTGTATAACTTTCTTTTCTTAAGGGGAAAGTTTCTATTGAATTTACAACAGCTGGTTCTGGCTTGTGATGAGAGATTGGCTCCAAAAGGTCAGGGGTCAATAAAATATTCAAATGATATCTGTTGGGGGGTACAGAATAAGGGACAGATGAAATTTCCCAAAATAGCTAGCTTCTTCTTTGGCATGTCTCCCTAGCCAAACAGAGAATAATGGAAAATGGACACAGCGATGCAGCATTCTCCTAGAGTTGCCTATCTGGGGCCTCCCGTAGGAGATGAAGCTGCTTCTTCAGTAGGGCTGACTCTAAGATGCATATTTAGAAGGCTTGGAGATTGGGGCCATGAAAGAGAACAAAACTACCTAACGTGCACAAAGATAAAATTCATAACCTTTAGCTTATTAGTAGGCTGCACTAAGCTAGCCAGCCACAAAGTGAGCAAATAAACAACTCCTTCCCTCCATTCTAGGCACAATGTTTGCCAACAATTTAAAGGTCTGAGTTTATAAGGCTAGCACTTCAAAGGCTGTTTATTTCTTTACTGGTATTTCACTTGCAATTAGATTAAGCTTCCACCAGGTAGGCAATGATGTCTTAGATGTGGCCTCATACTTCTAAAGGCTTAGTTTCCCATTCAGAGCTGTAACTGACTGAGAAAAAGGCAATATTGCATTCTTCCATTAAACTTAGCTTTTTCTATAAAAACAGAACTAATTATCATAACAGCTAAGTATAAACTCCAATTAGTATTGGTCTAAATAGGCTTAAATAGGACACATAAGGATTTTTTTTAATACAAGGGTACATCTCAGTTCCTTCCTGACTTTAACAAGTGTCAGTCACTGTTTAATCTTATCCTGGTTATAATCCTAAAGTCAAGTAGAAACTTCCATCTGAAACTTGCATGTAGTTTAACCCTTCCAATCTTTGGGAAGGCATCTCCAGGACTTTCAGTCATTTTACTTGGTGGCAAAATCTCTACATTCTTTCTTTCTTCTATAGGTTTTGACTTCCCCAGAAAGAGAAGAGTTGCTAAGGTGACTACCAGTTATTCAGAAGAAATCCTCTTCCATGACCTTCTGTGTTCTTTACTTTAGCTCAGCATCTCTCAGAAAAAAAGTATTGGATAACAGGAAAAGGAAGGAGAGAGAAAAGTTAGATGGAAGTGTTTTTGAAAGCCCTTGTTAAGAAAAAGTGTCCATCCCTCAATCTTTTCTTCTTCCTAGAATCATAGGATCTGAGAGAGAGAATTTCCTAGGCCATCTTTTCCAACTCACATCTGTATAGAAAACACAGCTATACCTCTGAGGACTGGTAGACATTGAAATTGAAGACCTCCAGTGACAGAGAACTCATGAAGCAGCATATTTCACTTGGGGAGATCTCTAACCATCAGAAAGTCTTTGCTGATATTGACTCAAAATACTTCCTATAACTCCTCCCCTAGTTTTACCCACTTGGGTGAAGCAGAATGATCTAATTACTCTTTCACATCAAAAAATTGAAGACAGTTATCATGTCCTCTTTGCTACTCCTCCCTCAAATTTTCCCTTTTCTAAGGTAACTATCTCCTGATCCTTCAAATAATTCCCCCATGGAAATTTTTAAAGTTTCACTGTTTTCCAGGTCACCACCCTCTGGGCATTTTAATTTGCCAATGTACCTCCTAAAGTGTGATACCAGAACTAAAGAGAATACTCCAGTTATGTTCTCCACAGAGCTAGTGGTTCCTTAATCCTAGACTCTTTACTTCTGTTAATGCAGCTTAAAACCTTAATTTATTGTTGGGGGTTTTGGGGAGGAGCACTATCATATCATTCTAGTGAATTATATCAAGCTTACTATCCATCAAAAACCTCCAGGTTCTTTATATGTAAACTTTTGTTTTGCCTATCTCTCATTCTGTCCTCTTGAAGCTAATTATTTGTTTCTTTTTAAAATTAGGCTTATGATTAGTTAGGGAACTCCCCAGAACACTGAAAGATTAAGTAACCTGTCCAAGATCACACAACCAGTAGGTGCCATAGGGAGGACTTGAACCTTCATCTTCCTAATTCTGAGACTGGCCATAGCTCTCCCTCTGACCCTTTGAAAAAAGTATAGGACCATAAATGTATCCCTTTAGAGGAGATCTCACACCTGCTTTTTTTCTATTTGCTATTTGTTTTAAATGTGATTTCCCCCCCTCATCTACCCATTGTAACTCACAGTATTCAATTTGAAGGGCTTAGATTAATCTTACTAAACATTTGTAAATGCCACAGTAAGTTTTTTTTTCAAACTGACAAATATAGTGGCTTCCCCACTAAACTAGAATTTTAACTGTAAACCTCATTCTTAGTAAATTATAGCCTTAGCCACAACCTAAGGTTGACAAATAACCTTGTGTGTTTACAACTCTTCCTTGAACTGATTTTTGGACTAAAATGGATTGTTGTTCAGTCATTTCAGTTTTATCCAACTCTTCATGACCCCATATGAGGTTTTCTTGGGTTAGTTCATCTTCATTCTGGAAAGCTTTACTTTATTCTGTGATGAGTGAAGAGACCTTGGAAATGGAGTTAGCAACATTCTCTACCTCCCTCACCACTGTCATTTTGAAGGACCACATGTACACATGTGTAATGGTTTTTCAGAAATTAAGTTTACAATGTTAAGTACCAAGGCATGATATGAGTACAGTGACTTTGTTCTCATTGGAGTATTTTGTTAGGGTTGTGTGGCAACATTATAGAGTGGATTTGGGTGTATGACTTTGGGTAGACTCAGTTTAAAAAGGCTTCTCTTACACATACAATGTCCCCATATGAACTGTGAGTGCTGTGATTTGATTTTTAAACAAGAAAAATATTTCCACTGCTAAGATTCACTGCCAATTGCTTTTTTGATGGTGATGGTGGTGATAATGATCAAGATAGTGACAGTGGTTGTGATGACAGAAGTCCTGGTGCCTGTGACAGAGATGATGACCTATTCATTTTTGCTGATGATGACACAAATTTCTATAATAAGAAACATTATGTCATCCACAAAACTATTTCCTATACTTCCCTTTTCTCTATATCAACACGCCTTAAGCTGTGTAAGAAAAGAGGACTGGACTAGGAACCAGCAGTTCTGGTTTCTGGATGTGGCTCTGACATTGATTACTGCACTACTAGATAAGTTCCTTCTGTATTGCCTTCATGTATAAATGAGGGGGTTGGTTTAGATGCACTTAAGATCCATTCCAGCTTTTTGGCTTGACATTAATCATAGGCAGAAGTGTTCACAGTGTAAATATCCAAATATGAAATGCCCCAAGCTGTGCTTCTGTTCCAATATGATGTGACCCTCAGTTACTTCTCTACTCAGAATTTTAAGGATCTCCTCAAATGCTTCAAATTCTATTTTTTACCTTGTATAAAGCTACAGTCATTTCAATTTGCAGTTTAATTAAGCCTTGAAAGAGCAGGGTGCAGAACCACTTCATCCTGCTCATTGCTCGAGGAACTGATCACTTCCTGTTCCTGTCATGGCTGAGTGCACCATGCTTATAAGGGCAGTCTTACTCATGGTATTTCAAGCTAGAACTGGCATCAGAGATGGGGGGAATTAGGTCAGACCACATATTTATTATTGCAGTCAGTTTGGGGTGCCACATTTTAGGAAGTACATTAATGAAGTGGAGCATGACCACAAGAGGATGACCAGGATGATAAGAGGAATTGAAGCCTATGACATACAAGGATCAGTTGAAGGAACTGTGGACAGTTAGCCTAGAGAAGACAAGATGTAGGAAGGTATCCTACCTGTTTTTGATATTTGAAGAACCAACTGTCTAATAGAGCAGGAATAAGACTTTTTTATCCTTGGCTCCAAAGGGCAGACCTTTGGATGGGTAGAACTCACAAGGATGTAGATTTCAGCTTAATAGAAGGAAAAGCTTCTAAATATTTAGAACTGTTAAAAAAATATAATGGGGTGTCTCGAGAAGTAGTGAGTTTCCCATCTAAGTGAAGGCTAAATAATTACATGTCAGGGATATTACAGAGCAAATTCCTATTCAGATATGGGCCAAAGGATCATCTATTTAAAGCTAGAAGGAACTTTACAGGCCATAGAGTCTAATTCCCTCATTTTGCAGATGAGAGAATTGAGTCACAGATAGGTGAAGTGACTTGCTCAGAGTCACACAGCAAATAACTGTCTGAGACAGGATTTCAACCTAATTCCAAATCCAATGCCCTATCCAGTCAGTCAACAAGCTTGCTGCTTTGATAAGAATTTAGACCCAGAAAGAACCAGTTCAACCTCCAAAAGAAAAAAGAGGAATGTGAGGCCTTAGATAGAAAGTCGGAAGTAGGGTTTTGAATCCAGGTTTCCTGACTGGATAATCCCTAAAATGTCTTCTAAATCAAATTCTTGATCAGAAAAGTCACTTACTTCCCACTAAGTCCCCAGGGCCAACATGTCCAACTTTAATACAGTAACTGTTCCAACTGTTCCACTCTGCTCCAGAGAGCTAGAAATGAAGAGTTTCTGTTAAAATGGCTTTGGAGCACCTAACCTTCAGACTTTCATCAAGGTCCAGAAAAAGGAAGGGAGCAAGTATTCATTAAGCACTAATTTTATGCCAGACAACATGCCAAGTGCTTTACAAATATCTCATTTGATATTCACAATAATTCCGTGAGGTAGATACTATTATAACCCTCATTTTACAATTGAGGAAACTGAGGCAGACAGAGATTAAAGTGACTTTCCCTGGGTCCCACAGCTGGGAAGCACCTGAGGCTTACTTTGAACTCAGGTCTTCTTAACTCCAGCCCACATACTATATCCACCTAGCTCTCTAGGGTTGGGCTACTCCACTGGATGATCAGACATTTGTATATGGAGGAATCTGATCCTTTTTTGAGTAAAAGGGTAGAACGCAATAATAAGGTTTCCATAAGACCCATCATATATTTCCTTTCTGTCTCACTCTCCCCCCATCCCCCAAAATATCTTTCCCTTGCTACTCATCCTAAAAGCTGTCAAGTGGGCTGAATCATATTTTGCTTGGCTTATTTTATTATGGTCACTACACTCTACTAGTGCCCCCATAATCCCATTTCTTTGAACTTCAGTCCCAGTTTCTTCCCTGGCCAGCTCATGCCAGAGCCTGATCAAATCTGTCACCCCTGTTGCTGATGTTTGGTGAAAGGGATGTAAACAAGAAATCAATGGACCACTGCCCAGGGGATCCATTGTACTGTTTTCTCCATTAATGGCATGTCAGGAGGATGTCACTAGGAAGTCAGACTACTTACAAATCCGTCAGCTCAAATCTGAAAAGCACCCCTGACAACATGCTGGGGAACGCGTGTGCCAGGAAGAAGTGATGCAATAGAAGAGAAGACAAGGGAACAGTCTAGCAGACTGATAACCAGAGCATCTCCAAGGCTGATGCCAGGTACAGTTGTGGCCAAAAGACAAGCAGCACCAGGGCCAAAGGAAGAAGAGAGAGGTTGAAGACCAGATGAGGTATGGCTCTGGGATCATATTGGCCATTTTTGGGCAGAAGACTCATTTTCACTCCTGGCATCTGCTTACTTCTATGTACATAGTTCAATGGAATATAGGAAGAGCCAGGGATGATGATAAGTAAGATTACCTGGATTTTGTTTTCAGGAAGAGCTGACTCAGTAGTTGGCTGAACAGCCTAGGGACCACATTGCATTGGTCTTCCTTCCTTTGTGCTTCTTTCTGCTTTCCCTGTCTTGAGAATTCTCAATAATTCTTGACTAGGAGGAGGACATTGAGAATGGGGTTGACAGTGATGATGGTAATTCATATTTATAGCTCTCCTTAAGGTTTGTGGAGTGTTTTCCCTCAACAAAAGTAGGTGATGCAAATATTATCACTCCCATTTTACAGATGAAGAAACTGAAGCTGAGTGGTTAAATGACATGCCCTTATAAATACTTCAATACTTTTAAATACTTGGGAATTAAAATTTTAAAAAAAAGAACCAATATGGCTACTCCTCCCACTGAGGAAAATCCCAAACACTTTTTGCTTTAGTAAATACTCTCCATGAGATACTACAGCCATCTCTCATATCCTGGTAAAACATGTCTGATAGTTAAATTGTCCCCCATTTTCTCGCAGGGCATGTCATTGAACTTTCTATTTTGGAGAGATCTACTAGGGATTACGCCCTATGATCGTGGCACTACACCAAGATGAGGCATCTCCATCATCACAATCAATCATCATTATCATCATCATAGCTAATATTTATAAAGAACTTACAGTTTACAAAGGACTTTCACATGCATTATTTCATTCAATCGTCACCAAGACCCTTTGAGCTGATTAGTATCAGAGCCTAGCCAGAGGCCAGTGGGAGGTAAAGGGGCAAGCTGGTGACCAGCCATCACTGAAATGGCAGAGCCAGGGAGGTGTGTGGGATCTAGCAAGGTCAGCTGGATCAGCAGTAGGAGTGCCAAAGTATTGCTTCCTAAACAGGTGCCTAGCTTGCCAGCTGCTCTGGCCACCAAGCACTCTATTGGAATACAAGGAAGGCAAGGGCATCTGATCTTTGATAAGTGAGGCCGAAAACAAGATTCTGAACTAAATCACCACGTTGTAACATTGTAAACCAGAAATGAAGGTGGCCTAGGTCAATGTCGCAGAGAAGCTAGAGAAGAACTCTAGAATAGTTTGTTGTAAAGGAAAAAAATTTTTTTGAAATAATGAAGCTGAGTAGCTCTTGGGACCCTTTTGATAATTCAATCAATTAATTTGATTTGAGTAATTGACTAATTTAACAATTGTTCAATACTTATGAAGCTCTTATTACATGCTAAGAGATAGGAATATAAAGAAACACAAAACCACAGCCCCTACCCTCAATGAGTATACATTCTAACGGAGGAGACAGCATGTAAATAAATCTATATACAAAACAGATACAGTGTAAATGGAAAGCAAATTTAGAAGAAACTGAAGGGTGGGATTAGGGAAGGCTTCCTGCAGAATAGGGTATTTGTGCTGAGTCTTGAAGGAAGCCAGAGAGGCTAAGAGGTAGGAGTTAGAAGGAAGAGTATTCTAGGCATGGGAGCAGCCAGAACAAAGGTATGGGCAATGGAGATGTTTGAAGGAACAGCAAATAGGCTGATGTAGCTATGGTATAGAATATGTGGAGGACGGTAAAGTCAAAGACTACAAAGGTAGAATTGAGTACCAAACAGGAGACTTTATATTTTATCCAGATATATAAACATGGTAACCCTACACATCTAAGACACTGTTAGTGACCTGGGCTCCTGACAGGTGGTACAAGTATTATTTTCCCCCTGTAAATGAATAGGGACATTGAGGATTAAAGAAATAAAGTGATTTACTTAAGATTTCCCAGCTAGTAAGTGGGAAAGCTAGGATTCGACCCTGTATCTCAGTTATCAGATTGGATTATTAGGACTCCTGCTTGCTTTCCTTTGCCTCTCACACTGCCTACTTTAAGCCATTCCCCAGGTGTAGTGGAGAGAACCTATCAGGACAGTTCCACACATAAATGGAATGGAATGGGAAAAGGAGGGGAAAGATTTAAATCTCCTAACAGGTCACTTGGATACCATTAGCAATTCTCTAAATGCTAAATTGGGGAGGATGTTGAAAGCACTAAAACGAAGGTTTGGGTTAAAGGTGGATTCCATTCATCCACACCAGCACTTGCCCCTGTCCAGGGATGTGCTGGTAAATACTGAACGACTGGTTCTCCAAAAAAAAAAGGACATGACACACTTTTAAATTTAATTTGCATTATTAACATTCTCTCCATCACTCAAATCTGGACAATCATTAAGCAATAAATTAAGCCATGATTTGTAGCACTTGCTGATTTCTGGGGGATAAATGTTCATACTGAAAATTTAACAATCAACTTCCCAGCTGGCTCCAGCACATCCCTGCCTGTAACCATGATAAACTATGTACTTAGATAATAAGCTTAGGTGTACCTACTAAGTACCCTTTTTACTATGTCTGGTACCAGTTATAGTCTTTTTAAGAGAAAGCTGTCCTGACTTCAGACATAATTCAAACTATATCATGATTCCTCACACTAGGGTCAACTTATTTCTAGGGTAGGTGAACATAAAAGTCCAGTCTGTCCCACCCACCCTCTACTGAAGAATCACAGCATCTCATAGTTGAAGAGACCTGAGAGGTTATATACTCCAACTTATGATTGATCAGGAATGTCCTCTGAAATATCCTAGAGCTGTGGACAATAAACCTCAACTTACAGACCCCCAGTAATGGGGGAAAGGAGAGGAATAAGCATTTATTAAGTTGCTACTACGTACCAAGCACTAAACTAAGTGCTTGACAAAATTATCCCATTTGATCCTCATAATCACCCTGGGAGGGAAGTGGTACAATTATCTCATTTTACCAGTTGAGGAAACTGAGGTAGACAAAGATTAAGGGGCTTGCCCAGGGTCATACAGGAAGCATCTGAGGCCAAAGCAAGTCTTCCTGACTTCAGTCCCAGTCCTCTATCCACTATGCATGCCAACTAGCTGCTTCTAATGTGAAACTCTTTATATTCAAAAGCAGATCATTCAATTTTTTTTGTGGGGGAGATGAGGCAATCGGGTTAAATGACTTGCCCAGGGTCACACAGCTAGTAGGTGTCTGAGGCTGGATTTGAACTCAGGGCCTCCTGACACTAGGGTTGGTGCTCTATCCACTGTACCACCTAGCTGTTCCAGATTATTCTATTTTTGTACTTTTTTTTCTAATAGAAGTTCTTTCTTATTACATTGAACTGAAATCTTTCTCCAATTTCTCCTTGTCTATTGACCACATATTTGTCAGAATAGTGATACCTACTTATAGCCAACACCCATCTCTTTTGCTGTGGCTAAAATACTACCTTTTCTCTGCAGAATTCTAAGTAGAATTTTGGATGAAATCTGGCACCTAACGATCCAGGGCTTCCCTCATACCTGATGGTAGGCCTTTCTCCTGCTACACTTCCATGAATTCTCTGCAGTCTAAGCTACCCTACCACAGGTGATCTCCATCCAAAACTGAATTGTAAGTAACATCCTCTTAAGGCAGCTGTGAAACATACTTCACTGAGACCAAAGTGTTTATTCTGGGACCAGAATGTGTGTGTGTGTGTGTGTGTGTGTGTGTGTGTGTGTGTGTGTGTGTGTGTGTAATGAGGGAAGGGAAAGGATTTCTTTTCTTGTGGCCCTATTTGCCAAGAAACGGCCAACTGCTTTTCTCCTCTCCATCTCCAACTGTGGACCACATCCCTGTCCAGCAGTGCTGATTAAAGATAAATTGCTTGAAAACAGACTCCATGGAGTTGTCTTCTATTGATAGAATAGGACAGATTGATAGTTAAATGGAACTTTCCTCTTCCTGGGTATTTCTATGACTCAGAATTAACATTCTTTGGTAAGAGACAATAAGGAAAAAGCAAACCCTAACCAGTTAGGAGAAACAAAAGATTCCACCCTGTCCTTGGCTTTCCTCCCTCATTTTCTTACAGTTCAACCCATAAAAACTGTTCTTTATCCTAAGCCTCTGCTGGACACCAAACCTCATTCCTTGGGCTTTTGTGCTAGAGATATGAACCCAGAATAGAAATGAGGAGTCAAACAGGCCCAGCAAGGCACATCCCAAAGGGGAGCAGGGCCAAAACTAAATACAGAGTTGCCCACACTAAAAACAAAGATTTTTCTCAAAATAACAACAAATAAAAGAGGTCTTCTGGTTTCCTAGGCCAAGGTGGAACTTTTAAAGTGAAAGGGCCTTTTAATAGACAGTTTTTATCTTGCCAGTAGTGTCCTCTTAACATATATTTACTTTCTAATTGCCAGGAACTAAGTAATTAACCTGTCATGATATGATTCTTGCCACACTAATGAAAGGGTAAGAGTTTCCATGAATTAATGATCAAAGCTTCTAAGGTAAGGTGATTCTAGTTCCTCTGACTCAGTTGACTTCTTTCCCCCTCAGTTGCATTATCTCTCTAGCAGGCCATAGCTGGGATATTATCCCATTCCAATTCTTCATTTCATTTCAAGGCGTTGTCAGGACAAGTGGTTGACTCCTATAATCAGAGACAGAGCGAGACACATAGAGAAAGAGACAGAGACACAGAAAGACAGAGACAAAGAGAGAGATATGGAGAGACAGACAGACAGACAGACAGACACACACACACACACACACACACACACACACACACACGTACACACATACAGAGAAAAAGAGGTCCTCAGTTCCATTGAGTCTGCCTTTCCTGAAGGGGCTTGCTTTAGGGATTTCCATCATTTTTACCTGGCTAATTTCAATATGAGTAGCCCACCAGCAGAGGCCAGATCAAAGATTCTTAATCTTTTTTGTATCATGATCCCCTCTGGCAGTTTTTTGAAGCCTTTGAACAACATTTATGAAGAATATTTTAAAATTCATTAAATATGATATATAGGACCACAAAGGAAACCTATTATATTGAAATACACTTATAAAAAAATTAAAACCAAGTTCATGGACCTCACATTAAGAATTCCTAGGCTAGAGGAAAAGATTAGGATCACTTAGGAGAATGGGTTTAGGGGTAACCTTGGCTTATGCCAAATTCTGGCTCTGCCATTTGTATAACCTTGGGCAAACCACTGAGTTTCATCTGTCAAAATGAAAAAGTTGGACTAAAGGTCTAGCTTTCCTCTGGAATGGTCCAGTGATCTATGATGGCTGGTAAAGTTAGGAAGCTGGATTCTATGATCTCTAGGGTCCCTCCCAGGTCTAAAATTATGATTTCCTGTCTCAAATGCCCTTCCTTTAAAGTAATCTTCCTAAACAGCCTTTATGACTATGTCTCTGTCTTTCTGTGTCTCTCTCTGTCTCTGTCTCTAATACATACACACACACACACACACACACACACACACACATACACCATTTAATAAACTCTAGTGATTCCCCATTACCCTTAGGATGAAATATAAAGTCCTGTTTGGAGTTTAAAGCCTTTCATAACCAAGATCCTCCCTACCCTTCCAATCTTCTTATACCTTACTCCCTTCTGAATATTTTTCAATGATGCAGTGACACTGGTCTTCTTGAGTTCCCCACACAGGACGCTCCATCTCTTGACTCTAGGCATTTTCCCTGGCTATCCCCCATGCCTGGATTCTCTCTCTCCTCATCTCTGCCTCCTAATTTCACCTTCTTCCTTCAAGCCTCACCTCAAATCCCACCTTCTACAGCCTTTTCTGCAGCCCTTTCTTAATCTTAGTGTCTTCCTTCTAATGCACTCAGACTCTCAGTAGCTATGTGACCCAAGACACTTAACCCTGTTTGTCTCAATCTCCTCATTTGTAAAATGAGCTGGAGAAGGAAAGTGGCAAATCACTCCAGTATCTTTGCAAAAAAAAAAAGGAGGGAGGAGGATATCAGGAAGAGTCAGATATGATTGAAAAATGACTAAACAACAACTACAATATCTTGTTTGTACATATGTCATTGTTTGTATGCTAGACTGTGAGCTCCTTGAGGGCAGTGACTATCTTTATCTTTTGCTGTATCCCCAGCACTTGGCACAATTCTTGGCACATGGTAAGCACTTAATAAATGCTTGCTGACTTAATCTATGCAAACCCTACTTATCCTTCAAGATTTAGTTCCATGTAGCCCTTCCTCCTACTCAACCATTACCAGACATCAGTTACTCTCCACTCTCTCTAAACAAACTCTTTTCAATATTCTAGGCATCCCTTTCTGGTTTGATGATGTTAAGACTTAGCTTACATAGAAAAAAAAATGGTTCATACTCTACGGCTTCTGGGCAAGCCCAAGCAGGGAGGCAATACCTCTCCTCTTCTCAAAGTATTAGGATAAAGAGCAAAAGACCATCCATACCTGTCTAAATCTTGCTACCACATGGAGTTGCCCATTTCTTCATCTCAGAGGGGTCAGTGAATCCCACCAGAACATTCTCTACCTAACCCTTATGTTGTAGGCTGCTTAGGGAGCAAGGAAGAGAAATCATTTATTGGAAGCACTAGGGTAGGTCTCAAGCACAGGATCTCAAACATCATATTTCAAATAAATCAGAATGGAAAATGTTCCCTGTTTTCCTTCTCTTTCTCTGCCTTCTCCATTTTTTCAAAATTTTTGTCTCCCTCCCTGAATCCCCAAATAATAGGTCAGGCAATTTTTTGGATTAATATGAACTTCTTTGTGTAATGTGAGGAAAGACTAATGCAAGGCCTGTGATCCATGGACCCACAATGTGTTTTGACAGATTACAAGAGCTTCATAAACCTAGATGAGAAAAAATATATTTTTTTTATTTTCACTACTCTCTAACTGAAATGCGTCATTCCCATTAGCCTTTGAAGAACCACTATGAGCCCCAAACTACCGCTCCACTGGCCTCTGCCTACTCTTGAGGCGATGACTTGGGGAAGTGAGTTAGTGGTTCAAGTCTTTGATTAAGTCAGCAAGTTTGTCTTAGAGATCCTTCCACCTTCCCATCAGCGCCCTTCATGATCTTCTCAGCATCTATGTAACAGGTTATCAATGCTCTTCTGATACCTTCTGGAATGTTAGAAATCCCTGCCCTTTTACCTCAAAAAACCACTAAGATCTGTCTATTCCTTTTCCATTAAAATTGTTCTGTCTGCATTATCTCTTAGGTGCTATAACATTGGAAAGAGGTCTGTTCCACTATGGCTAATTCCAGATTAAATGTTAATAACTAATCGTGCTTTAATGTATATTCACTTTAAGTAATATTTGTAGTTTTAAATGGTACTCTTGGTGATGGATATAATGTTTTAAGCAAAAGGAATAACTCACCAAGGGTAGAATTTTATGCATTGTTGGTGGAGTTGTGAATTGATCCAGCTATTCTAGAGATCAATTTGGAACTATACCCAAAGAGCAATAAAATTCTGCATATGCTTTGACCCAGCAATACCACTACCAAAGAGATAAAATAAAGGGGAGGGACCTTTTGTACAAAAATATTTATAGCAGCTCTTTTCATTGTGGCAAAGAATTAGAAATTGAGGAGCTGCCTCTCAACTGGGGAATGGCTGAAGAAGTTGTGGTATTTGATTGTAATGAAATACTATTATACTATGAGAAATGATGAACAAGATGGTTTCAGAAAAACCTGGAAAGACTTACATGAACTGATACAAAGTAAAGTAAACAGAATCAGGAGAACATTGTACACAGTAACAGCAATATCATACAGTGATCAATTGTGAACGACTTAGCTATTCTCAGCAATACAATGATCCAAGATAACTCTGAAGGTCTTCGAATGAAAAATGCTATTCATCCCCAGAGAAAGAAGTGATGGTGTCTGAATGCAGATTGAAGCATGCTATTTTTCATTTTATTTTGTTGTTGTTGGTTAGTTTTGGTTTTTTGGTTTTTGGGTTTTTTTTTATGCAGAGGGAGGGGAAGTTCTGTGTTTCTTTTCACAACATGACTAATTTGAAATATGTTTTGCATAACTGCACACACATAACCTATATCAAATTGCTTGCCATCTTAGGCAGGAAGGAGGGCAGGAGAGAGGGAGGGAGAACATTTGGAACTCAAAATTTAGAAAATGAATGTTACAAATCATTTTTACATGCATTTGGGAAAAATTAAATATTTTTAAAGGAGTAGAATTTTAGACATGGCAGAGATAGCAGGTATTTAACTAAACAGATATCTATACTACATACTATTCTTTGATCAAATGCTTGTCAACTTTTATCCAATGTCTATGGAGGAAGTAGCACAGGTCTAGTCTCTACTAAGTTTACAGGGCATGGAACATTAACTGACAAACTACCGCATAGGAATATAAGAGTGTTGACAGACATGCCAACTCTCAGTGACATGGGGACCATTTATTGCTGCCACATCCTCAAAAACTGTTAAGAGGGAGCCACTATCTGCTGCAAAAATTGGCCTTGTAACTACTCCTACAGGAAGAGGAATGCTCTCTATACTCCTAGGCTGGCTCTGTGTATACTCAGCCCATTGAAATGTTGGGTCAGAAGGTCAATATGTCACTTTTGAAATGGTGCTGGTGCTTTGTATAGAAGAATGCAGCACAATCTCCTGAGAGGAAGAAGCATTAACTAGGAGGGTCCTAAGCACAGCTAGATTATGAGGCAGAGTGATGGCATGAAGGAGATGAGGGGCCCAAGTCTTGGGTATCCTAGATTTACCTCAATGACTATCTCTGAAGAATCAAAAAGCTTGATAGATTTTATGACACTGATAACTGATCCTCACACCAATGTAACTGATAATAATTAATGAGAAAAATCACTGGACTAGCTGGAAAAAAAAACATTTACAAAGAGTAGTAATTAAGGAGGCCATGCAAATCTAGAGGGATGACTCTAGCAGAGTTTCATGGGACTTTTGCTCTTGCCACATTTTGTTCAACATATTTATTAATGACACTGATGAAGAAAGAGATTGCAATTCTTGTCAAATTTGTGGGTGACAAAGCTGCATATTACAAAACAGAATAGGAATCTTGAAAGATTCTGACAATGTAGAACAATCCAACAAGATGAAATTTAATAGGGAAAGTTGCATAAGAGAAGCAGTGTCAAGAATGTCATAGGACCAGAGAAAAGGGAGGCTAATTATATGGGGCAGCTAGGTGATGCAGTGGATAGACTGCTGGCTCTGAAATCAGGAAGATGTGAGCCCAGATCTCCCCTCAGACACTCACTAGCTGTATGATCTTGGGCAAGTCTCTTAACCTCTATTTGCCTCAGTTTCCTCTTCTATAAAATATCAGCACTTACCTCCAAGATTTGTCATGCAGATCAATAAGATGATATTTGTACAAGTGCCTAGTACATAGTAAGCACTATATAAATATTAGCAACGATGATCATGATGATGAGGTGAGAGGAAGGGACAACCTAGGATAATTCACACGATCTATTGCAACATGTGCCATGCTAAGAGAACTAGAGGAAGCCTCCAAATACCTTATGTGGAACCCATTGTGAAGGAAGTATGACATGCACAAGGCTCCCGTGAAAGAGGAGAGGATGTGATGGGTTGGAAGTTTCATCTCTTGAGGTAGAAGTCATTTCAATGAGTTCACAGATCCCTGAAGAATTAAATCAATTGTAAAATCCTACACTTGTGTTAAAAAAAAAAACAACTACATTAGTACAAACCACGGGAGATATGAAAAAGACTTCAGAGTTTTAATAGACTTCAAGCTCAATATGACAGTAGTCAAAACACAAATTAACATGATTTCAGATGGATTTAATTGAATTATAATATCCAGAATGAAGGAGGGTATGATCTAGCATGTTCTGACCTGGTCAGATCACATGTGTGTCCAATTCTGGATACATTTTAGAAAGAACAGTGACAAGTTGGAGAATATGCATCCTCATGAGAAGGTAGGTGGTACAGAAGATAGAACATTTGACTTGGAGTCTGGAAGATTTAAATTCAAATCCTGCTGCTAACACTCACTAGATGTATGACCCTGGGCAAATCACTTAATCTAAGTCAGCCTCAGTTTCCTTATATTGAAAATGGGAGTGATAATAGCACCTACTTCCATGAGTTGTTGTAAGGATAAAATGAGATATTTGCAAAGTGTCTTGCAAACCTTAAAGCGACAACAACAACTATAATAATGCCTAACTTTTATATAGTGCCTAATATGTGTCAGATACTGTACTAAGAGCTTTACAATTACTAACCCATTTGATCTTCATACAATCCTGGAAGGTATGTGCTGTTAATATCCCCATTTTACAGAGGAGAAAACATAAGTTAAGCGACTTTGCTCAAGCTGCCACAGTTAGTAAGTATCTGAGACTGGATTTGAACTTGGGTCTTCTTGACTTCATGGCCAATTATCTATCTACTGCACCACCTTGCTGCCTCATAAAGCACCATATAAATGCTAGGTAGTAGGAGGAGGAGGAGGAGGAGGAGGAGTAATAGGAGTAGTAGTGGTGATGGTGATAAGTAGTAGTTCAAGATGGTGAAGAGACTTGAAACCATGCTATATAAGGATCATTTGAAAGAAATAGAGATGTTTAGCCAGGAAGAATGAAGACTTGGGAGGAATAGGGTAACCACTTTCAAATATTTGAATAGCTGTCACATGGAAGTAGGATTAGAATTGTTTTGGTTGGTCCCAGAAAGGACTAGAAGCAAAAGGTGAAAATTTCAGAAAGGCAATTTTTAATTCATTCAAAAAGCAAACAGCCACAATTGTTGCTTTCCCAGAGTGGAATGGGCAGCCTCTGAAGGTTCTCCACCACTAGGTACACTTCCACTACCTATTGCATGGCCACTTGTCAGGATGTGCTAGAAGGGAGTCCTTTTCAGGCAGATTCCCTTCCCTTTCCAGGAGATTCTTTGATTCCGAGACCTAGGGTGCCTTTGTTCTAGTCTTGACTTTGCCACCAACTTGCTAGGCTAATTGGCAAGCCCCTTCTCCTGCATGGGCCTGTTTCCTCCATTCTAAAATTTGGGGGTTGGCCTAAGTCAGGGTCTGTTAACCTGGAATCCATGGTCCTTGCTTTTCTCCCATGGATCCTCCCTGCGGATCCATGGGTCGATTTCTAAGGTGGATGGGAACAAGGTGAACTCAAAACTCTTAATATTTTGGTTACTATTTTTCAATATAATTGATTTTTTTTGTCATCCTATGTCTTTGCACACATTTAAACAAGGTCCATAGGTTTCACCAAAGTGTCGAAGGGGCACACACAATAAAAGATAAGAACTCCTGGGATAAGTGATCTCTAAAGGTCCTTCTGTTCTGCCATTTTGTGAATGTGTGGGTCTCAGTATGTGAGTATTATATATAATCCTTGCCCTGCTCCTTCCCCCTAGGTTCTAGCCCTCAGACCTAATTCATCAGGATTAATTCATCCTCACTCCTGGAAAATCAATTTGGAGCTGAAACGGTGTCATCCACAATACTGTATCAGTATAATGCAGCCCAGCACCTCCTGCCTCCATTCATTTACCTATGATGGACACAAAGAACCCATGCAGGAACTCTGAGAAGAAGAGTGCAGAATGTTTTTCCACCTCATTAGCCTTTCCCAGGTGACTCATGGGGAAATCAAAAACAGAGCGATAAAGTGGAAAGATGACTGACCAGACCTGGAAAAAGAAGACATTATTTGGCTTCAGGAGAGGCCCTGAGTTTAAATACTGCCTGGACACAGCTTGTGGCATTACCTTGAACTAGTCACTTTACTTTTCCAAGTTTTAATTTCCTCCTCTGCAAATCAAATTTGCCTCCCAGGGTTGTGCTGAAGATCAAATGAAATGATGTAGGTAATATACTTTGTAAATTTTCACATGTGACAGAAATGTCAGATATTATTATCAAGAAAGCTATAGGCATGGATCTTTGCATGGGCCACCTGGTTAGAAATGAGCCTCCTGCTGAGGGGACTACCCTAGGGGTCGAATCTCAGAACAAAATGCCTTTTCTTTACTCCTTCCTGGCACAGGTTAGGCCCTAAACTGCTTCCACCCCGACCCCCTCCTCACAGAACCTTGCTGCCAAACCTGCCTCCCATCCCCAGACCCACCCCTAGCTTCTTGCCCAAGCTCATTAGATGCAAACCAGGTCCAAAATTCACTGCACTTTTGTTCCCCACTTCCCAGGCAGGAGGATTGTTGGTGACCTTTAAATGTTGCTTCAAAATGCCAGCCTCTGCTAAGTGGCTCCAAACTACTGCAAGCATGCTGGTTGACAGGGAAGAAGGCTGGATAGACATGGACTAGGCCCAAGTCCAGGCCTAGACACATAGAATCTTGAGACCAAAATCCATACAGAGGAGGAATAGTTTCTCCCCGTTTTCATCCAGGAAAGGAGATTTTTAGTTGTTCACAGTCCTAATCTCTGGAAAGATCTAAAACTGTAGAATCAAATTTTTTTAAGAAAGATCTAGGAGGACCCCTCCCCTTTCATTTTACAAATGGGGAAACTGAGGGGCTGAGAACAGATGTGAAGTGCCTCTGGTCACCATGGGCGTTAGTGACAGAGCTGGGACCAGAATCCAGGACTGTCTGCCATATAAATTCTAGAATAGCTAGGAGAAAGAAGCCTGGCCTTTTAAATCATACTGCATTCTCTGCTTTTTTTCCCCTGAGTTTCTGGTTTCATTAAACAATCATTTATTTATCAATTAGTGGCCTCCTGTTCTATTGCCTGAGGGCTTCAGTTCCTATTACCCAGATCCCATTTATTTGTTGGAACAAATTGCCTGCAGGATAAGAGGAGGAGGAGGAGAGGGGGAAGGCAGAGTGAACTTTTCTCAAGAGGTGGTTCCTAGCTAGACTGGTATTAGGAAGGACCAAAAAGCCTGTGGAGCTCCAGGACCTCTCTCCCAGAGCATGGATGGTCCCTCAGTGAGGGGGATCTGAGTGAAGGATGAAGGATGAAAGAGGAAGAGGAAGAGGCTGCCCATTGCAGATTGGTCTTTGGCACGACCTGCGTTCACGGCCAACCAGATGTATGGGGACATTGCCCGGTTGGCTCAGTGGGTTGGAGTAACACACTGAGGAGATTCAGGTCCTGAGTTTTGTTCCATAACAAAGTGGACCCCTAAGCTCCATTCCAAGCTCCCTATGAGAGGCAACCGTGCTTGTCTTATGGAAAAGCTGAGTTTCAATCTGTCTCAGATAGGAGGTGAAGGCACCCTTCCAATACTGGTGCCCTGGGCAAACTCCATTTGCCTGGTTTTGATCATTACTCTGCCTTACATAGCTGCATGACTGAAATTATGCTTTGGGACGTTGAAAGAAGCTGAGATAGAATTTTGATGCTATTAACTTGCTATGGGACTTTATTCAAGTAGACTATAATCTGAAAGCATTGTGGCTTAGTGGATTGAAGAGTAGATCTAGAGTTGGAAGAGGGTTTGAATCCTGCCTCAGACACTTACTAGTTGTGTGACCATGGGGAAGTCCCTTAGCATCTCTCAATCTCAATCTCATTTTCCTCATCTGTAAAATGAAGATGATAATAGCAGTAGCTAGCCCCAGAAACTTGTTTTAAGGATCACACGAAATAATATATGGGAAACTATTTGAAAATCTTAAAGCATTATATCAATGTCAGCTATTGTTATTGGCATGTACCCTTGAGAAAAGAAGCATAGCTAAGCAATGCAAGACCATTCACACTCCTAGAAACAAAATTGCTTATACATGTCTTCAGACTGCCCCCATCCATGTCCCCATGTGGCTGAATAGCAGCAGCATCTTTATACTTGGAGAAAGGAACATTAAAGAAAGAAGAAGCTCTTGTGGCCTACTACTCTGCTTTCCTGGGTGACTTGAGGGGTGAATGGCTCAGAGAACTCCTTGAAAACAGATATTGCTTAAATGAAAAATGTGATCGCTTTCTTCACCCAAACTAACAATCCCTTTTAAATATCTTCAAACTGGCTCTTTCATATTTCCAGATTGAAAAATAAAGTATACTAACCAACCACTGGTCCATGGCTTCCCTCCACTTGCTCCTTGTTTTCCTGCAAGGCTGTCAGAGACCTTTTTTTTTTTTTCATAAATAGACTCCCATGCTCATGTCTTGAGCCAATGACATGCTCCTCACCAATGAGGTAGAAGAGGAAAGTGCTTCTATGGGCAAAATGCAGCCAGAGGAATTTCTGACACTGAGCCTGGGTTTTTGAACACAAACAGCTGAGAGGACAGGTGGGAGCCTCACGTGGTGACCAACTGAGAGAGAGTCTCTCCACCAGGGTTCCACTGTTCCTGAAGGAAGATAAGGGAGAGGGGAAAGAGGAACCTCAACTGACTCCCCAGCTCTCCCAGAAGTTTCTATTTCTAAAAATAGGCTGATCCAGAGACATTCTTCTTTTTCCCCAGTAGTGTTGGCACAAGCCGAGAAATGACTGCATTGCTCTTCCAGGTGGTATAAAAACCACAGTCGGTGACATCATCTACTTAGCCCAAGGTCACAGAGCAAAGCATGTGGGAAAGCTGGAAAAAGCAACTCAGGATCTTGTTTCTTTGGTAAGCTTTTAGACCACAAGAGTGAGAGAATGATGATGATGACTACGACAACAATGATGATGATGACAAGGACAAAAACAATAATAACAATACCTCTAATAGCATTTGTATAATGCTTTAAGATTTGCAAACCAATTTACATATGTGATCTGATTTGATCCTTACAGGAATCTGGACCCTAGGTTCCAAGGAATTCCAATTTCGTCTTGTCCAATTGGTCTGAGGGATTTCATCTTCCCTCAGGTCAGCCCTGCCTTCTTAATTCAGTCCTCACGTCTTTTTGTAAATTAGGAACTGGTGCCATATTTTGGTGCTGTAATTTGCTCAGCTATTCCTACATTTGTAAGAATTCTCTTAGTTTCTAGTTCTTTACCACCGCAAAGAGTGCTATAAATATTTGTATGCATATGGGTCTTTTAATTCTTTCTTCTCTGGATTCTACTCCAGATTTTTCTATCAGGCCCCTCAAGCCTTCCTCCCTTCCACTTTTCAGCTCCCTTTTACATATTGTTTTCCTCCATTAGAAGGTAAGCTCCTTGAGGGCAGGGATCGGGTTTCTTTCTGCCTATATTTATATCCTCAGTGCTTAGCACAGTGCCTGGAAGATGGTAACTACTCAATAAATATTTGTTGACTAACTACCTGACTGACTTATTATCCTCATTTACAGGTAAGAAAATTACATGACAGCAACCAATAATAACAAAAAAATTAAAACAAAATCCAACACCCTCCCAAAAAGAAAATAAAACTTTTCCTTTCCCTATGAAGCATATATAGATTCAATCAACAAGTATTCATTAAACCCATACTATGTAGAAGATACTGTGCTAGGTACAAAGGCCAAGAATGAAATATCCTCTGCAGTCAAGGAGCTGATGTTCCATAGCATAAAACTAAGTCTGGATGGAGCTGGGGAAGGTGAGGGACAAGGGGAGAGGGAAAAGGAGGGAGAAGAGAAGGATAAGTGATTTTCCCAGGGCCACACAGCCAGTATGTTTCAGAGGTGTGACTTAAATCCAAATTTTCCTAACTCTGAGGTAAGCTATCTATACATTACCTAATAACGGCTTCATCTAAGATTTGTACAAAAAAAATACAAAATCATTTGGAGGAAGAAAGGACCTAGAACTTGAGAATACAAGCAAGGCCTCATGTAGATAATGGAGCTGGAGCCTTGAGCTAAGCTTCAAAACTAGGCATTCTGAATGACAGAGGTAAAGAGGCATTCCAGACATGAGGGACAACCTATGCATAAAAATGGGAGGTGGAATGTTGTATGTGAGGAATGAACAACAAAATAACCATTTGGGCTAGACTTTCCATGAAGGGAAGTAATATAGAATAGGCTCGGAAAGGAAAATTGGAGTTCGGTTATAAGAGGCTTTAAATATAAACAAAGGAGTTCTATTAGAGCCAAGACATAATCAGGAGTTTTTGAGTAGAGAAGAAACAGGGTAAGGCCTATGCTTTAGGAATATCCCATTGACTATTCTAACAGTATCTCACTCACTTGAAGGGACAAATACCCCCTCATCATATGGCATAAACTTCTACATCAATGTACTATTCAAAATGTAATGCCCAGAACTGAACACAGTACTCCTGATGTAGTCTGACCAGCATAAAGTAGAGACATGCTGATGTTTTTCCAGTCCAGGACATGATACAAGATCTCCCAAAAGTCCTAGGGCATTTTTGAGTTATTAAGGCTGACAGTATTTAAGCTATTAAGACTTAAAGCCACCCTAAGACTTTTGGGACATCCCATATTTACACCTTTCTTTACTCAGCCCCAAAACCCATTATTTTATTTAATTTTATTTTATTTATTTTATTTTATTTTATTTTATTTTATTTTATTTTATTTTATTTTATTTTTAATTTCTGGAATAGCACTCTGATAACCCACATTGACCTTATAGACCACCTCTAAAAAACCCATATCTTTTTTCATCCACAGTTGTCTGATCATGCCTCCCAATCTTGTACTTGTAAAGCTGATTTTTTTTAAATATGCCAAAGGTATATATTTAACCCCTATTAAAGTTAATCTTATTAGATTCAGTTCAGCATTCAAGGCTGTCAAGATCTTTGGGGATCCCGTCTCTGTCATCTAACACCTCTCCTATCCCTCTTACTCCTGTGTCATGTGTGGCCTTGCAAGTCTGCCAATGAACCCATTGATGGCAGGTGGGTTTTCTCTTACCATCTCCCTACTCATCATGAGTATCAACTTTGGGAGGTTCAGTAACCTCCCAAATCAATTTTATGCCTGAATACTGAAGAACCAAGTCTAAGAATGATCTGTGAAAGAATGTGGAATGCATGGGACGTAAGGTGCAGGAGTCGAGAAGGGCAAATGTTTCAATGTTAAGGCAAAAAAAAGGCAAAGAAGATGGAGTCTGCAAACTATAGGTCAATGAGTTTAATCTCTCTGGAAAAATTCTGGAAGTACTAAGGAGATGCTACTGAAGCTCTAGAAAAAGAAGCCATGATGACAAAATGTCCTTGTGGAATCATAAAAAACAGGTTCTTAGCAGACTAATCTTACTTCCTTTCTGGGCAGAGGTATTATCCTGGCAGATGACGGGAATGTGTATCATGAGTATCAACTTTCTATTAGCCACTTTTGTTCTGTTCTTTCCAACCCAAAGATTGTTCTTTGTGGAAAAGAAATCAGAAGATAAGAGTTGGACAATTCTCTCTTCTCTCTGCCATTCAATAACTTTGTGCCAGTGACACCAGATTGCATTCCTATGACTTCTTTGATTCTCTCTAACATAGCTTTAAAAATAAATAAATAAATAGATTTTTTTGTTGTGATTAGTTTTCCTCACTAGTCTAACTTGGTTGTGAACTTCAGAGTCCTGACAATCGTTTTGTAGGCTCCAACCACACTTTCATAGTCCTTTTCTGTTCCCTGCCTTTGCTGCCATCTTCTGTACTTTTTAAAGAAAAATCTAAGTTGGTACATGAGTTCCCTATGTACCCACATCAATATTTTCAGGCAACTCCCCCTATTCCCCTTCATTAGAATTGTTTCTTTTCTTTTTTTCTTCTTTCTTCTGCCAAGCCCTATCTATCCCAGCTTCACAACAGCTATCAGATATGCCTCATTCTCTCCTCTGAAACTGCCACCACCCTGGTCCAGGCCCTCATCATCTCACCCTTAGACTATTGCAATAGCCTGCTAGTGGGTCTGCCTGCATCAAATCTTTCCCCATTCTGATTCATCCTTCACTCAGACATCATAGTGATCTTCCTAAAGTATAGGTCTGATCATGTTCCCTCCCCATAACCCATTCAACAACCTCTAATGGATCCCTACTATCCCCTCCCCAAATCAAATATAAATTCCTGTTTCCTCTTAAAACTTATCATAAGCCCTTTTCTACCTTTCCAGTCTTTTGGCATTTTACCTCCCCCGCCTATATACGTTGGGATCCAGTGACATTGGCCTTCTGGCCGTTCCTTGCACAAGATACTACATCTCCAGACTCTAGACATTTTCTTGGCTGTCCCCAACTCCCATGCCTGGAATGCTCTTCTTCCTCATCTCTACCTCCTGGTTTCCTTCTAGCCTCAGCTAAAATTCTACCTTCTCCAAGAAGTCTTTCCTAGTTCTTCCTTAATGCTAGTACCCTTCCTCTGACACCACCCCTAATTTATCCTGCCTCTATCTTGTCCAAACATAATTTGTCATCATTTTGTTCCTCTCCCCCCATTAGAATGGGAACTCTGTGAAAGCAGGGACTATTTTTGTCTTTGATTGTATTCCCAGCATTTAGCACAGTGTCTAATTCATAGGAAGTACTTAATAAATGCTTGTTGACTACTCCACTCTTTGTGTCTTCAGAATTTAATTCTTGAGATCTATCCATCTGACCTAGTCTGACTCCTAATCCATCGGATCCTACCTATACTTCCTCTGAAGCTTTTGAAATCTAACCATCGTGTTTATACATGTATATACATATACATACATACACACACACACACACACATACAGTATATATATATATATATATATATATATACATACATATATATGGATGTATATGATTTGTATTCATGTGTGTATATGTATATATCTGTGTTATGTATACATTTCAACTATGCCTGGCTTTCCTCTTTTCCTATATCCTTATTCTAAGATGAAATGGTCACTTCCTCCCAAGATACCCATCATTCATTCTGTATTCTTTTTGTTGGTGGGAATCAAGTTTGAAAGAGTAGCCCTCCATCTAGAGGACAATGACTTTATCATTAAAACATATCAAGAAATAGTTAGCTTCTCTGCTTTTGGCAGAGAGAAGACTCCAGCAGATGTTCTAGATAATTGAAATTCCCTATAACTAATGCAGTGGATATAGCTGAGGAGAGAAATCCCCACCCCACATTGGCATTTCAAATCCCATAATGCTTTAGGATGAAAGAGCATTGCTTATCAAGGGAAAAAAACTGTCTGAACTACATTTCCCAAAAGGATATGTTTCTAGCCATAATATGGTGACATCAAGGTAAATTCTCTAATTCGCGGGGAGTCTTCTCAGAGGCAGGAGGTTTAAAAAGCAGGGCTTTAAGATCTGTGGTATTAAGTAGAGTTATGGATGCAGGCTATGGGCTACCCCAAGGTTTTATCACCTTTCAAGCCTAGTCCAAGTCCATGACGGACTTCTTAAGGGATAGAGTGCTCAATCCTAAGAATTTGCCTTTATGATTGCAAATTCTGATGGAACTGTCTGTCTCCCACTATGTGAGATGGAATGGATTATAATCCTGCTGTAACCTAGAAGGGGTTGCACTCATTTGTGCATGCATGAAGAGAATAATTCTACCATTTAGTTTCCTCATTATTTGTATTGTTTTTATGCCATAACTAAATGCTTTAGTTATTGAATTGGTCATACCTTCATGGTCTGGTGATAAAGAATATTATACTGAGTGGGAGAATCAGCCATGACTTGGGTAATTGATTATTCAAAACAGCCACACTAAACCTGGGACAAGCAGAAGGGAGCTCCAGAGATAGACTTCTCAGAATCTTCAGAGGCCCACTTGTTACATTATTATATCATGTCACTAGGCTATGCATGATTTGTTTGGCACACCCTTCATCATTCTTCTCTTTCTAAACAGGTCATGGGTAATAGATACCAATGACCATTTCTTCTGTTTCTTCCTCCATTGATCTGCAGCCAAATATTTTTCACCATACTCTTCCCCTACATTTTCCCAGGGTTTACTCATATGAGTATATCATCTTAATATGCAGTACTACTTCACACCCATCTCTTTTTCTTATTCTGCTTCTCTTGAGTAAGGTATAACTTTCCAAAATTATTTTCCAGTTATGGAACACATTATACCATGTCTTTTCCAATTTGACTCATTGGGGTCAAGTTTTCTACCTTGCAGTAGGATCTTTAGTTCACCTTGCTACAAGCAAGGTGCCCATACTTTGTGTACTTCTGTTTGGATAGTGGAAGCCTTGGGTTTTATGGTTTCTCTTTTTGGATTGTTGCCTGGAAATTTCTGGGTGTTCCTATTGTTTTTCCTAAATAGTAGCTACCATCTACGATATCTAGATTGATGTACAGACATAGGTAGTTCTCTCTCTTGCTTCCCTCCTTTTTGAAAGTCCAATGTTATTCCAATTACATTTGCAAAACATTAGGCAACTGAGCTGTGTAGGATTCTTCTTATTGGTGGAAAGCGATTACTCAATGTTCTTCACCTGCATGAGAGTCAGAGTTGGTGAGAGTCTGGGAGAAGAGAAATTCTGCTCTTCTGACTTCCAGTTCTAGCCAAAAGATACATGGTTCTAAACTTGCTTCCAATCCCTGAAGGGAAAGAGCGACTCTGGGAAGAAACCAACAGGCAGAGGAGCTGGCACCTTGATCAACCCTTGTTGTTGTTGTTCTGTCATTTTTCAATCATGCCCAACTCTTTGAGACTCCATTTGGGGCTTTCTTGGCAATGATAGCAGAGTGGTTTGCCATAGATGAAGAAACTGAGGCAAAGAGGGTTGAATGACTTTCCCAGGGTCACACAGCTAGCAAGTGTCTGAGGCCCGATTTGAGCTCAGGAAGACGATTTTTCCTGATTTCATGCCCAGCACTGGATCCATTGTGCCATCTAGCTGCCCATTATGTCCCTATCTGCAGCTACTACACTAGAGACTTTGGGAAATTTCCCCTTGGGTGAAATCTGGGATTCTCTCCCTTGGTTGAGCTGAGATATCTCACTCCTAAAAGGAGACCTCATTCACTCTGTATTGTTTGATATAGTATTCATGTATGACTACTCTGATTTCTATTGCTATCAGCTGAATAAATGGATTCCTTTTCTTTTTGTTCTGTGTATTCGTTGTGGAACTGGTATGTGGTCTTGAGAGGGTCAAGCCTTGGAGCGTACCTTCCTCATCTACAGATAGCAATCAGGAGTTCCACTTGAACCTAAAAACTATTTCCCCTACATTTACAACATGGGAGGGGTGGATAACTATAATTCTGGTCAAGTGTTCTTTCTCTGAGGAGAGCAGAATGGCCAGTCCCTGATGCCAATCTCCTCATCCCCTTCTGGCAGGAATCAGTCTCCCTTGGAGAAGGATGGAGTGAAGGGGACTTCAAGCCACATCTAAACAAACCTATGTGGATATATATCACCAACGATGGTGACAAAACAAAGCACATATACACTCTCATATCCCTTACATGGATTTTTACTAGCCTGGGTCAGGTGTATTCCATTCCTGGCCAACAGGCCATTGTTCCTATGCCAGAAGCCGTCATCTAGAAATGTAAATCCTGCTCTTGTATTCCATCTTCTGACTTAGCTATTCACGTCCCAATTTTCTTTCTGGCCTCTTTGAAAATGACTTTTTTTTTTTTGCCCCAGAATACCTTCATGTCAATTTGGGATTCACCCAACTAAATCAGGTGGATAAAACTCATTCACATATTATACAACTCCAGGTTTGCTTTCAGCCAATCAAGAAACCTCGTAATTTCATGGCAGACTTTTTGGATATTCTGTTCACATTCACTTAGCTAACTTTGCATCTTTTCTTCTACTTTCCAAAGTGGGAGGGAATAAGGAGAATTATGACATGCAACTAAAATTGTTTTTTCCTCATCACTTAGAATATAGTAATTCAACACATAGTGCACTCATGACACTGTCAAAATATAAGCCACCTTATTGTCTATGGATAACATAGTGCCCTGATCCATGGCATTATATTATCATGACAAAGTGTCATGAACCCAGGGTCACCATTTTGCAGAAGTGAAGTCTCTGGTCCCCTTAATGGTACTGGTATAAAGTCATTGCAATTTCAGCAGATTGGCTGGAAAGCCTTTTCTGAAAGCTGAATTAGGCTGAATTTTGTCACCATTTGACACTGGAATGGGATTATAAGATGATGGACAACTGGCCAAGCAGATGGCTTCAAGCTCAACCTCCTTTTCTACCATTGTCCTGAATAGGATCGTGTTTATATTCTCTTCTAAAGAGATTAGTTCAGGTAGGAGAGCATGCTTTGTTAGGAAGGATAATAACTAATATATTTATACTGCTTTTAAATTCACAAAGCACTTCATATACTTCATGTTGTTTGATCCTTAGAGCAACCTTACAACAGGTACCAATGTCTCCATTTTAATAAGAAACTGAGGCTTGGAAAGGTTATATATAATTCACCCACGGTTACAAAGCTGGTGTGTTATCACTTCTAGGATCAAATATAAAAACTTCTGTTTGGCATTCAAAGCCCTTCAAAATCAGGCCTACTCCTACCTTTCGCTTCAGTTGCATCTGACTCTTTCTGAGCCCATTTGGGTTTTCTTGCAAAGATACTAGAGTGAATTGCCATTTCCTTCTCCGACTCATTTTACAGATGAGGAAACTGAGTCAAACAGGGTGAAATGACTTGCCCAGGGTCACACAGCTAGTGTTTGAGTCTAGATTTGAGTTCGGGTCTTCCTGACTCCAGGCCCAGCACTCTGCGCACTATGGTGCCACCCCAGGTTCTATTTTGCCAGACTTCTTACACCTTACTCTGTGATCTGATGACATTGGCTTCTTTACTGCTCCTCAAACAAGACCCACCATCTCTCAAATGTGGGTATTTTCGCTGGCTGTCCCCTGTGACTAGAATAGGCTCTCTCCTCATCTCTGCCTCCTGGCTTCCCTGGTTTCCTTTAAGGCCCAGATAAAATCCCACCTTCTGTGAGAAGTCTTTTTCAATCCTCCTTAATGCTAGTTTCTTTCTTAAGACCCCCCCCCCGTTTTTCCTGAATATGTCTTGTTTGTACATAGCTATTTGCGTGTTGTTTCCCACGTTAGACAATAAGCTCCTTGAGAGTGGGACTGTCTTTTGCCATCCTTTGTATCTCCAACACTTAGCATAATGCCTGATACATAGTAGGTAGTTCATAAATGTTTATCAACTGACTCCATTCAGAGGCAAGATTCAAACTCATCTTTCTCCCAATGCCAAATCTGTCACCCTTTCCATTCTACCATGCTGCTTCAAAAGAACAACTAGGAGTAGGAACATCCATCTCTAGCCCAAACAGCTGTATTACTGTGGGTAAGATACTAAACCTCTCTGAGACTCAACTTCTTCATCTCTAAAATGGGAATAATAATGTCTCCTGTACCTACTTCACAGGGCTATTGTGAAGCTCTTAGAAAGCATGAAAGTATAAAGCAATACTTGGACTGGAGGTATTATTAGGAAGAATTTCTCAGAAATTTCTCAGATCTACATATGTCAAAATTAACTTCTCTTTGAGGTAATAAATAAAGAGACAAACAAATAAACAAACAAGTTGGTGGCATAATCACAGCTAAGTTGGAAACATTGGAATCATCCAGAACAAACCATCATCTATCGAGAGAAGCTGAGAGGCCTCAGATGCACAAAATCATATTTCCCCAGGCATAGGATTAATTAAAACTATCAAGTGTTCCCAGCTTTTTGAAATTAACTTTGAAAGTGTTTGGTGTAAAGGGATAAAGAGAGAGACAGCGTGGTGGGGGGAGGAGGGACAACAGGGAGAGAAGGGGAAGGAAGAAGAAGATGCCTGAGCTGTTCAGTTCTTTTATTCTCTCTTAAGAGCAAAGGGAAAATAAAGGGACTTCAAAGCATTTCCTTCAGCATGGCTGATGAGGAAAGGACCGTGCTGGGGGTACAAACAACTTTATCAAGGCACCACTCCCCTGCTTAGGTGCACATAACTGCTTCCTCTCTAGGGAGCACTAGCTAAGCATTGGGAGATTGATTTTCTCTGGGAAGAAAGAAGGGAGTTATTTATCTTTTAAAAAGGATTTCTCTTATGCTCAGTTTTTTTTTTCATCTTAACCTGTTTTCTATCTTTCTTCCCCATCAAATACAACCTCCTTCATAGGTCTTCACTGGTTCTGGACCTGAAGGACCTGGTTTCGAATCATGCCACCATCACTTACAACCTTAGGAAAATCACTTTACCTCTCTAGACTTCAGTTTCCTCATTTGTGAAATGGGAGAATTGGAGTAGATGGTGGCTGATGCTCCTTGTAGTTCTAGACCTGTGATCCTAAGGGAGCCCCCACTGCCTCCTTTCTGAAACAATGGGCAATGAATGGGCCAGAACATCATGGTCAGGGGCAGCTAGGTGGCACAGTGGATAGAGCTGTGGCCTTGGAGTCAGGAGGACCTGAATTCAAATCTGACCTCAGGCACTTGACACTTACTAGCTGTGTGACCCTGAGCAAGTCACTTAACCCTGATTGCCTCACCAAAAAACAAAACAACAAAGAACATGATCACTGTCATTGACCAGGACTAACACTAGAGTCAGAAAACTTGTAGTATAGAAATTATTTAATGAATACTTCAATATGTAGAAAGATCTATGCCTGAACTAGTTCAGGTGCTCCCAAATACTTTGCAGATGCAAAAGGCAATTCCTTCACACCTTTGCAGAACTGTCAAAACTAAGACAAAGCTGGCATAACCTTCAAGGACCTATGGGCCCCGAGTGAGGAGAGAGGAAAAGGACTTACCTCCAACCCAGAATGAATGGAAAAGAAAAGGATGTATCTGCAGTGCTCAATCAATACTTCAGCTATATTGAGATAAATGAAGTCAGGCTGTGGAAGCACTGATGAGTCACAGATGGTGACACTCAGGGCTCCAAAGGTCACTGACCCCTAGACTAACAGAACCATGTCTCTCTTCCTTCCTTCCTTCCTCCATTAACTCCTTCCTTCCCTCCTTCCTTCCTTCCTTCCTTCCTTCCTTCCTTCCTTCCTTCCTTCCTTCTTTCCTGTAGCAATTGTGGTTTTGCTGAATCCTAAAAACATTTTGCCATGCCCTGTGCCATCATTTACCATGATAAAAAAACCCAATTGGTTTTTTTATTTGTCTTTGTATCTGCAAGTCAAGGATGCTTTGATGGCTCTTCAAATCCACTAACCAATTTCTTGTGCTGCTGAATCTCAGGGGAAGTATTTGGGCTCTGCAGCCCACACCACCTACCTATTTCCCAATGTTTGGAGAAGATGACTGGCTACCTGTGGAGACTACAGGGTAAATTGGATTTTAGTTATCACTCCTTTGAAACTCAGAGGATCTAAACCCCTCCCTGTCCCC
Organism: Phascolarctos cinereus; assembly: GCF_003287225.1. Taxonomy (NCBI): domain Eukaryota; kingdom Metazoa; phylum Chordata; class Mammalia; order Diprotodontia; family Phascolarctidae; genus Phascolarctos; species Phascolarctos cinereus. The sequence continues at coordinate 139,644,958 of NW_027555625.1, forward strand.
TGTGTTCATCTAGCCCATTCCCAGTCAATCAATTTTATTAATTGCCTACTGTGTGCCAAGAACTATGCTATAGTGCTGACGATAAAAATAAAGGCAAAAAGCATTCCTTTTCTCAAAGAGCTCACAATATAGAAGAGGGAGACAAGATACAAACAACTATGTGCAGTCAAGACATATACAGGATTAATTTGTGGATAGTCTCAGAGGGAAAGTACTAACAGTAGTGGGATTAAGAAGAGCTCCATGCATAAGATAGGACTTGAAGGAAGCCAGGGAAACTAGGAGATAGATATGAGGCAGGAGAGAATTCCAGGCTTGGGAGACTGTGAAAATACTCAGTAGATGGAGTGTCAGATAGAAGGAGGCCATTACGACCAGACTGTAGAATATGGGTGAAGAGGAGTAAGATTTAAGAAGACTAGAAATGTGAGAAGGGCTTAAGTTAGGAAAGACTCAGAGAAGCTCAAAAGAGATAATAGATGTAAAGCATTTGGCAATCCTTAAAGATATATATGTATATGTATATTATGTATATAATATATATGTATATGTAAATATATACATATATATGTATATGTATATTATGTATATAATATATATGTATATGTAAATATATACACACACATACATACATATACATATGTGTGTATTATATATATATATATATATACACACACATATATGTATATATGTCAGTTATTATGATTAGCCTCAAGTCACCAAGCCTCCAGCCTCTTAATGACATCATTTCCTGAGCCTTCTACTACACTCCAGCTAAGCTTATGCAATGATTTAGAGGAATAATACAGAGATATACTAATAAATGTTCATCATCTAGGCTGGGAAGGTGGGAGCTGAGTAAGGGTCCTGGAAGGGTCATATGAGCAAGCTTCTAAGTTTAATCTGCGTCATTGACATTTTATTAAGTCTAAACAATAAAAAAAACAAATAACAAATCAAGCCCTGACTAGTAGCTTTTGTAAATTTCTGAAGCGTAAATGCTCATACTGGAAAATTTAACAATAGGCCAAGCAGGTTAGAGCTGGCTCTAGTACAGCCTTGGAAAGGCTTTAAAAGCCGAATGAAAAACTTTACATTTGATCTTGGAGGTAAGAGGGAGTCACTGGAATTTATTGAAGCGAGGGTTATAGGCGCTTCAGGAAAATCAGTTTGATATCTGAGTGGAGGACTGATTTGAATAGGAAAAGATTTGTGTTACGGGGACCAGCCAGCAACAGGCTGTGGTAATAGTCCAAATATGAGGCAATAAGGCTTGCATCAGAGTAGTATAGTGTCAGGGGATACAAGAGGGCACATTCTAGAGATGTTAGGAAGGTATAATTGATAGAACTCAACAATTGATGAATATGGGCAGGGGCAGTGAGAGAGAGTAAGGAATTAGGGATGACACGCAGGTTTAGAGCCTGAATAACTGGGAAGATGGTGGTTTCCTTGACAGTAACAGGGAAGAGAGGAATAGGGAAGGGTTTTGGGGAAAAGATAATGGGTTCAGTTTTGAACATGTTGAGTTTAAAGTGGTCTAAAGGATATCCAATTCAAGATGACTAATAGACAGTTGAAGATGTCTTTGGTCATGCCGTTCACCTTGCTTACAAGGCTCTATTGATGGTCTCATCAATGTTGAAGGTCAAAGTGTTAAAGGGCTATTTTCCTTCCTTTCCTGAATGGTCCCTCAGTATGCTGTCACCAGGTGAATCCCAGATGCTACCAATAAGAATAGTCAATGTAGTGATTTAATCTTGAACTTTAGAGTGAATAACTTTGTAGCTATAGGTATGACATGGCAGCCAATAAAACCAAAGTGACTTTAGAGATAGTGTTGGAAACAGGAAGGTGGTAGTTCCATTAATACTCTCCCCTGGTCAAACCATATCTGGAGTTCTTAGAGCTGCCATGGCATGCTATATCAGGAAGACATTGACAAGCTATAGCATGTCTAAAGGAGGACAATTAGAATGGTAAAGGGATTGAGATCATGCCATGCAAGGAGAAGCTTTGTGGGGGGAAGTCATAACTGTCTTTAAGTCTTTGCCTGGCAAGTGTGAAGTCATAATGTGGACATATGGCCCGAGTGGCAGGTCAAATGCATTGTCCTTAGGTCCTTAGGGACCAGCCTTGCTAAGCATGAAATGTTGACACCAAAGTTAGCCAGTTGGAGATGAATTAATTAATACCTGTCATGTGGAAGAAGGATTGTTCTATTGCCCCCAAAGGACAGAATTAAGATTTAAGGAAGTTATAGGGAAACCATCATTGACTCAATTTCAGGATTTTCTTTGTTTCCTTAACTCTTATTTCTTGTTCAGATCATATGATCAGCATTTGATGAAACTGGATATTGTCTTCTACTGGTTCATGCAGATGTGTCTTATCTCCCCATTAAACTAGAAACTCTTTGAAGGCAGGAACCGCGCCCTGTACTGTTGCATCCCCCTCAGAGTCTAGCACACAGCCCTGGGTACAAACTAAGTGACAAGGAGGTACACAATGGTTCATAGTTTTAGTTCTGAAAATTAAGTGTCATCCTGTTCTGATGAGTAGAAATGAGACTATACAGATGAGAACTGAAAAAGGATTTTATAGGAACAGAAACAAGGATGTGCTTCTTAGAGAAGGGTGGGTAACCTGCATCAACAGAGGTTCCAAAGCCCTGCTTAAGTGGCCTTTGCCCACGAGCTCTGGTTTTACAACCCAAAGCTATAGCAGCCCAGCAGAGGACTAAGTCCCTTGCCTCCATCCCCACACCCTACACCTATCCTGTAGTTAACTCTGCTCTCCTGCTGGCCAGATTTCTAATCTAGAAAGAGAGCAGGGATCTAAGCCAATGTGTCTCTTGTTGGTGGGAAACAGATGGCTGGACAGGAGAACGCTAATGCTGACGGAAGGAATTGCAAAACAAGTATCAATCAACCCGGGCAGCCCAGCATTAGCAAACAGGCAGCTCGTAGACATCCTTGTCTGGGCCAACTCTCTCTGGTGGCATTTTTAGCGGCTTTCCTAATTGAAGATGAGGCATTGAGCTAATCAGCCACCCTAACTAAGTCCCTGGTTAAATGAGGCAGGTGGCATCTGAAAGCTCCGCCTCTTACCATCTCCCAGTAACACTCAAGAGGGGCACCATCAGTGCCAGCCAAGTGATATGTGAACAGAAATGGAAGGGGGATAGAAATGAAATTTAAAGGGACATTATCAGGAAGAAAAGAACTTTAATGGTACTTATGTGGATCTCATGGTACAGAGGCTCCCAACTCGTGGCCTGAGGACCCACTGAAAATGGGAGGAATAGGGCAAGGTTATAGGGAACAGCCCACAAAACTATATATGAATCAACCAATGCTATTTGAGACTTTACCTTGCTCCCACAAAGTATGCAGTGGGGATCAGGATAACAAATAAGGGAATATACCTTCTGTAGACTGAGCAAATAAAATATGTCATGCATATATGCATTATGATTTTTCAAACATATGCAAATGCTATTGTGATTGCTGAAATACAAATTAATTTAAAGACATTACTGAATTCAAAGTAAATTTTGGTCATTATGTATTTTCTCAATCAATGGACACAAATAGTACATAAATACTACTATGTTGTTATGTTAATTGCTGTTTAAAAAGGGCTCTCATATTCTAACAGGTTTGAAACCATTAACTTAGTCTTTTTTTTTCCAGTTGTTTGCTGTTTGGGTGTAGATGTGTGTAGATCAGCAATTGTCTGTAACTTGTCTTAGAAATTTCCCTTAGTGCATCAAGAGGTGATGTGACCTGCAGAGGGTCACACAACTATTATGTTTAGAGGAAGAACTTGATTCCAAGATCATCAGTCTATTCATTATCCCCACACTGCCTCTCAGCTGTCTATTTGTTTCTCATGTGTGAGTTTTGTCTTCCCAGGTAGCTTCTTCAATATCACTTCGGAGAGTCCCACACTAACTGTCCCTTCCTTTCTTCCCTTCCCAGCTAAAATGCCCTATGCCAAAATCATTATCATTGTAAGCAATTTGATTGGATTGCCAGAAGTATTACTCACATGTCATATCATACATATTGTTCATGTGTTGGACCCAAACCTTTTCAAAAAAAGAAACCATTCTAGTTTGGAGCCTCAATCTCCTTCCTTCCTCTTTCCCTGCAGATGGGAATTGAAAGTGGAATTGACAGAGACAGAAATAAGGATTTGCTCCTTCGAGAAAGGGAGGTTACCAAAGATTCCAACAGAGATTCCAAAGCCCTGACTCCCTGTCTTTCTCTCCTCTCTCTCTCTGTCTTTTCTCTCTTTTCTCACTCTGTCTCTGTTTCTGTATCTCTGTCTCTCTGTCTTTATCTGTCTGTTTCTGTGTCTCCATCTCTAACCATGTCTCTGTATGTGTTTCTCTGTCTCTGTCTCTGTGTGTGTCTCTGTCTGTGTGTCTCTCTCTGTCTCTCTCTGTCTCTCTGTCTCTGTCTCTGTCTCTCCTCTCTCTCCCAAGTTATAAAATGGAATCAGGAACAAGGGTTACACTTATGTTATTTTGGGCTCCCTGTTTCCTTGTGGAAGGGGGAAGGCTGAATCTATGCAGGTAGCACAACTAGTTTAGAAAGTTCTGCAGAACTGCAATGTTTCTTATGGTTGCAGAAATGTGGGCAGACAGGACAGCAGGAGAATGGCTATTCCAAGTATGTTGCTTCCTAGCACCTGGAATTTGAACGTTTACTGATCTCCCCCCCAAACCCCTACACTGAAATGGGACATTGATAAAATGCCCTCCAGGTTAATACCTAACTTTCCTAAGCCTAACACAACAAACACACATACACACACACACCAAAAAAAAAAAAAAACAGAGGCAGCCCCATCCAGCACTGTATCCTTCTAAAATCCCTTTCTGTCTCACCTTCAAAGACTCATGTTCGAGAAAGTCCATCTACATCACCATCACCCCATAGTACATCAGGCATATTTAACTCTGCACCAACGAGGATTCACCAATTGCATTATTCCTCTGCCATACTCCTGCTGGGTGGTGCAGCCACTCCCTTGCTATAACAGCCATAAAAAATCCTGATGAAATTCTCATTCCAATAAAAGGACAAAGAGAAACATGTGTTCCTGCTTCTTGGCTACCCTTGTTCTCCATCTTGTTTTGTTTCTGGAAAATGAAGTTTCTTGACTAACCACAACATAAGAAAAATTTTTTTTCCTGGTCTGCAAACAACAGACTGATTTGGAATAGCCTGAAGTGGTTACATTCTGTAGAATTTTATAATGAGTTAGATAAATAGGTCTGGAGGGTTTTACAAATGTACTGCTCTAGGGTAAGTAGACCCCGAAGTCCCTTAGAATGCACCAATCATAAGGAAGCTGGATAAATACAAAGATAAGGTTCCTAACCTGGTGCACTTTGGAGTAATTAATTCTTAGCAAGTTTTTGGGGGGTTTTTTGTTGTTGTTGTTATTTTTGTTTTTTAGCAAGTTTTTCCTTATGTAGAATCCATAAACCTAGGTGTGTTTGGACTCCTCCTAATTATTGCCTCTGCCTGCATTCTGGGACAACTTCAATACAGATATGCAGGAAGTCACTGACCAACATTGGTTTTATAAAGGCAAGTAGAGAGGCTGGAAGCCAGGGTAGATAATAAAAGACAAATGCAAAGTGCCCTAGTCATTTAGAATAGTGTCAGAAATATGAGTTGACTAGGAAACACAGAATAAGCAGGGTTAGAAGAGATAAAGAAAAAACTCAAGATAAATTAGAAAATACTTACAATAACTCCCTTTAATAAATCTCAGATACCATCCAAGGGTACTAATAGGTCCTAAGAGGTGATTAACAACTGATTGTCAGCAAAGCTGCTGTCCATGATATTTGAAAAATCATGGAGAATAAGATCTATACCACAGGAGTAGAAGTAGAAAAATGCTTCCTCTTTTCCAAAAAGAGGGAGATAGTAGATCGTTCAGAATATAAACCAACAAGCTTGACTTCAATGCCTGGTAAAGTCCAGTATTTATAAGTACTTGTACGCCAGAATTTGTGTTAGGCACTTGGGATCCAAAACAAAAACTCCCTGCCTTCAGGGAGCTTATATTCTACTAGGGCAAAATAACATTTATAGATATAAATCAAGAAAACAAATAAACGTAAAGCAGATTTTAGGAGGAACACTAGCCTCCGGTGGAATCAGAAAGGGCCTCTTGCAAGAGCTGGCATTTCAGCTAAGCCCTGAAGGGAGAGAGGCATTTCAAGATGCAGGAATTGAAAAGACAGAACATTCCAAAGATGGGAGACAGACCACATTTAGGCAAAGACACAGCAGATGGAATGTATGAAGAATATTGAATAGCCCAGTTTGACTGAACATGGAGAGTACATGAGGAAAATAATGTAAATGATAGTCTGAATTCAAACTATAAAAATCTTTCCTCTAATGTCAAACATTTGGATGTTGTATTTTATACTAGAGACAATGTTCAATCATTTTTCAGTCATGTCTGACTCTTTATGACCCCTGTTGGATTTTCTTGGCAAAGATACTGGAATGGTTTGTCATCTCCTTCAGCTCATTTTACAGATGAGGAAACGGAGGCAAATAGGCTTAAGTGATCTGACCAGGGCCATATAGCCAGAAAGGCAATATATGAATTCTGGAAGATGAGTCTTCCTGACTCCAAGCCTGGCTCTCTGTTCACTATGGCATCACCTAGCTGCCCTCACTAGAGATACTATGAAAGCACTAAAACTTGAACAGATGAATCATGATTAGACCTATCTTTTTTTAGGAATACCAATTTGGGAGCTATATGTAGGACAGATTAAAGAGGGTGAAGGCTTGAGAAAGGAAGAAAAATTAGGAAGTTATTGAAATAATCTAGGCAGAAGCTGAGGTAGGATGATTGTGGGGTCAATAGAGAGAGAGAAGGGATGAATGTGAGAGATGAGATGGAAGCAGAATGAATATGTCTTGGCAAATGATGGGATATGGGGGATTAAAGGAGAGTAAAGAGTCAGGAAGGCTGATTATATTGTGAACCCGAATGACAGGGAGAAGGACAGTGCCTTCAGCAGAAACAGAGAAGTTAGCAGGTGGGTGGTTATAGGGAAAAGATAATGAATGTTCTGTTGGCTATGTTGAATTTGAGGTGATTATGGGACATACAGGTCAAACTATCCAGCAGACATTTGGAAATGTGGAAGTGGAGTCCAGGAGAGAGATTTGAGCTGGGTATGAGTGTTTGGGAGTCATCTGCATAGAGCTGCTATTTGAACCCACAGGACAGAATGAGATCATGGAGGGAGAAAGTGTGGAGAGAGAAGAAAAGATGACCTGGGACAGAGCCCTAGGCTATATCTGCTGCAGGAAGTGGGATGTTGACCACAATCCTGGGAAAGGGAATAAAAATGATCAATTAGGTAAGAGGAGAAACATGATCGAATTGTGTCATGGAAACCAGAAGAGGTGAGTGACTGTACATGTATAAAGGATAAGAAAGATGAGATCAGAGGAAGACCACTGAATTGTGGGTGGAGGGGGAAATGATGTTTGGTGCCCTTGGCAAGAATGATATCAGTCAAGCTGTAGACTCAGAAGCCAGATTACAGGCTACTGAGAAGTGAATTAAAGAGGAGAAAATAGAAGGTAGATAGCTTTTTTTCTAAGTTTGTCTGTGAAAGAGAAGAGAAATACTGATATCACTTGAGAATACAGCAAGGAAAATATATATTTTTTTCATTTTAAAGATGGGCTTAGCAGAATACTTGGCACATATTAGGCATTTAATAAATGCTTATTGATTAATTGGAAAGAACTTGGCACATCTTTAGAATACAGGAAGAGTCAATGGATAAGAAGACGCTGAAAATTAGAGTAAGGGTAAGTTCCCAGAGAAAACAAGAGGGGAGGGAATCAAGGACACAAAGAGAAGTATTGAAGGGGGAGTGATCTTCATTTCTTTATTTAAGACTATAGCAAAGGCAGAAAAGAAAATGTAAGAACCAATTATTAAAAGGATGACATTCAAGCATTTAGAAAAGCAACTGGTGATCACTAAGAACTGGTAAGGGTTCATTAAGAACAGGTCATATAGCGTAACCTAATTTCCTTTTTTTCCCTTTGTCAGAATAGATTGGTCAGGGGATTGCCTAGATACAGTACACAAAGCACTAAATATGCTCTATCCTGAAATCCTATAAACAAAAATGGAGACAAGCCTGGGTAGATGATATCACAGTTAAGAGAATTAGGAACTGGTTGTATGAACAGACTTAGTGAATGGCAATTAACAGATCAGTGCCAACCTGGACGATGAAGTCTAGTGGAGCAACCCAAGTGATCTACCCCCAGTCCAGTTTGGCTCCAATTTTTTGTCAGTGACAAGGATGAAGAAACCCATGTCATGATTATAAAATTTATGAATATCAAAAAGATGGAGGCATAATTAGCATGTCATGTGACAGTCAAGATGGAAAATTATCTTGGTTGGCTAGAAAAAATGGGCTAAATGTAATAAGATTATAAATAACAGAGATAATGTAAGGTCCTAAACAGGAGTTCACAAACTCAACTATACAACTAAAAAATGGGAGAAGCACAGCTAGTAAGCAGTTAATAAGAAAGAGATCTGAGAATTTTAGAGAATAGTATGGTCAATTTAAGTTAACAATGAGTCATAGTATGCAAGATAGAGATAGAGATATATACACACATATGTGTGTGTATATATATATATATATATGTATGTATGTATATGTACACACACACACACACACATACTTGTAGCAAGCTTAGGCTACATTGATAGAAGCAAAGTATCTTTAAAAAATGGGATAACATCCCTTTGCAGACAATCTTAGCTGATGTGTTGGTTAGTTCATTTGCTGGTAAAATTCAATTCAGCAGGCATTTATTACTTGCTATATTGTGTTCTATACCCACGACATGAAAGTGTACGCAATTGGCTGAAGTGCTTTTTTTTTTCTTTTTTCATTATCTGTTATAAGGGATAGTTCTGTGAAAGGGGAAGGGAAGAGGGATATATTGGGAGATATAGATGATACGATAACCAGAGATATCAATTAAAATAAAAAATAAAACAAAGAAGGTGATAATTTTGTTGTATCCCACCCCTGTCAGACCGCACATGGGGCACTATTTTCAAGCATGGGCGCCACATTTTAGAAAGAGCGTCAACAAATTGGAGTGTGTTTAGCAAGGGGTGAAATGATGAGGGTACCAAACCCATTCTATCAAAGTTTAAGAAGGTAAGGGTCTTTTCCCACCCCATCCCCACCAACTTTGGTGATGGGAATTCAGTGCAAAAGTTACTAGCCCAGTTCCCTCCCCCTTCAGTGTCCCATTAAAGCTCATTGAAGCTTCAAGGTAATTTGTGTGGTTTGGTGGCTACCCTCCATGTGCATTACAGGAGGTGAAAGGGCAAATGAAAACTAGTTCTGGCTGAGAGATTCATGGTGAAGTGTATAGGGCACAGAGGGACAAATGGTAAAAACCCTGGGGCAGAGTAAACAGGGAAGTTTGAGAAGCAGGTGAAGATAGAGCTTCAGTAGATGACAGCTAGGGAGGAATAGGGCAGAAGTGATAACCATCATTCCAAACCATTTCTTGAGGCTCACCTAGTTCCTAGAAGGTGGAACTGTGCTGGTAAGGGTTCCCAGCCATGACACTACCCTGTCTAACCTCAGGAGTGAGTTTTCAGCAGTTATTTTTTTTTAATTCCCACCTTTTCCCATTGGCTTGGAAATCTGTGGGAGACTGTAACCCATTTTTGGTGTGGATGCTAAAATGGTTGTTTATGCCACTCTTTCAGTGCAAGAATCTGCTATTTGATTTAATGATTTCCACCTGGTCTCTTGGATGGGAGCCCAACCTGTTTTCATAGAATTATGATTAGCCCAAAAAACCCCAACAATGAAGCTTGTACAGCAAAGCAGTTAGTTGTTGTTATCATTTTCAGTTGTGGCTGACTCTTTGTGACCCCATTTTTCCTTGGCAAAGATACTGGAATGTTTTGCCATTTCCTTCTCCAGATCTTTTTACAGTTGAGGAAACTGAGGCAAACAGGGTTAAGTGATTTGCCCAAGGTCACACAACTAGTAAATGTCTGAGGCCAGATTTGAACTCAGGAAAATGAGTCTTCCTGCCTCCAGGCCCAGCACTCTATCTACCATGCCAACTAAAGAATTCTTAGAATTAAGTGGGAATGTTAAAGGTTGAGGAAGAGAAGGCTTGGAGGGGGACATGATAGCTGCATTCAAGCATTATAAAGTCTGTCACGTAGAAGAAGAATTAATCTTGATTCACTTGATCCCAGAGGGTAGAATTCAAAACAATGGTTGGAAATTGCAGAAAGGCAGATTTTATCCCAATAGAAGGAACAATTTCCTATTAGTCACACACTTAGAATTGTGAACACATATGAACACACACAGAGACATAAATGCATGAATTAATAAAAATCATTTATTAAGTGCTTATTTTAAGCCAGGCACTATACTAAGGATTAGAGATACAAACAGATAAAAAAACAAGACACCACTACCCCCACCCTCAAGAAATTTAAAAGAAAATTCTCCCCTGCCCAATTTCCCCCAGGAAAGTCCCCCAGGGACTTACAATGTGACTTTGTGTCTCAGAGTTGCCAAAGAATCAATCTCCACAACCACTATCCCAGCTACCCCTAACCTGCACAGTACATATGATTGTGAATGGCATGGTTGGAGGCACTTCACATGTCTGTGCCTTGTTGCTCCTCACGTTGATGGCTCTCTGCAATGCCTATCTTTAGTCACCCTTTATTCCTCTGTTACTTCACTGCTCCTTCAGCATCCTAGTCTGTCACCAATTGCTTTCCTCCAGAGGCTACATGGGTGCAGAAGCCTTTCTCTAGTTCTGTGAATAGCTGGGCATCTTTATCTGGCACCTCCTCCTCTCTGTCCTACCACTGTGTCCAAATCCTGGCCATCAACAAGTGAAGTATGAGAAGGAATCCCTTTTCTGCTTGTCTAACAGATTTGTCTCCTATGAGGACTCACTTCTTTCTAAAAGTCGGGTTGTAAAATGCTGAGGTTCTGTGTGCCATTTCCCTAGAGAAAATGTGCATTAGAAGCTTAGGAATAGCTGAGGGAAAACACAGTGAGGTCATGTCATGTGTACAAACAAGAACTCAATAGTAAGAAATAAGGAAATACATTGTGGGACAGAAAAAGAGAGCAAGCTGACAATTATTCCAAGTGAGGCTGGTTGTTATTGAAGGCAAGAGAGCTGGATCAAGTTTAGAGAACTGAAGAGAGCTGGTTGAAATGGTTTTATTCCCCATAGGTAAAAGAGCTGTGGTATTGTCAATAGGGAACTTCCAATACTGATGCAGTTACATCCTGGGGAGTTGTCTACAGCTCATAGATGTCAAATGAATTCCCCAGAGTCACACAGTTAGTAAGTACCAGGAGCAGAGTTAAACCAAGTTCTCTTTGACTCCAGGTCCAACACTATACCCAATCTGCCACAATACCTTTGTTTGAAGGATATCAGATATTAGAGGCATAAATATACAGACAGAAGCAACTATGGAGGACATCTAGTCTAATATTCTGAATATGATTTAGGGAGGGATTGTAACACACTCTACCTCCATCAACCAATCAAAAGTATATGCTGATCTTGAAGATATACTTAATCATTTGAGAAGATTAAAATATTTGGTACTGAGTAGATGAAAGAAAGATGGTACCACATAGGAAACATCTCATGATTGTTAAGATCAAGCCAAACTTCTTGGCTCAAAAAGTAAAAAGAAAGACAGGGCAATGAGGAGAAAGGGGGAGGAGGAGGAGGAGAAGAAGAAGAAGAAGAAGAAGAAGAACAACAACAACAACAACAACAACAACAACAACAACAACAACAACAAGAACAAGAACAAGAACAAGAACAAGAAGAAGAAGAAGAAGAAGAAGAAGAAGAAGAAAAAAGAAGAAGAGGAGGAGGAGGAGGTGGAGGAGGAGGAAGAGAAGGAGGAGGAAGAGGAGGAGGAGGCAGCAGGGGCTATATACAAGAATAGGACAGAGGGAAATACGCAGTCAGCAGTTATAGCTGTGAATGTTAATGGAATGAACTTACCCATCAAATGGCATAGGATAGCTGAATGAATTAGAAATTAGAATCCAACAATATGCTGTTTACCAATGTACACACACACACACACACACACACACACACACACACATTTAAAATAGAAAGCAAATTAGAATTTTTAAAAAGGGAGGGGCTGGAGTACAATCTATTATGCTTCAGCTCAAGTTTAAAATAAAAACAGGGGTGGCAACCATGATCTCAGACAAAGCAAAAGCGAAACATAGATAAATAGATAAGCAAATGGATGAATAAAGAAATGCAATAGATGAACAAATAGATACACGAATAAATTAATGGATGAATGAATGAATGAATAAGTGAATCATTCAGGAAAGTTACAGAGGACTCCAAATTTAGGAGCTGAGGATTGAAGGCCTCTGAGAGGGAAATCTCTTTGTGGGGGTAAAGGGGTGAACATGGGCAGGGGAGAACAATGAGTTCCTCTGTTCCCCATTGACTATATTACTAGAAAGACTGGACCATCCAGCTGGATGTAGAGAAAGTTGTGCTGAAAGCAAACAAATATCTTAAGAAAGCGACTAAGTATTTATAGATAGAATTGATAAAGTTAAGACTTTTTTTCTTCAAAAGTTCAGATGACCTGATGGGCAGTGTCAGCGTTCACAAGAACTGGTAGCAGCAACTTTGGAGCAGCAGTGGCTGATACCAGCCACTACGTTGGGAGCTGAGAGATACACCAAAGACAAACTGGACACACCAAGGAAAGCCAGCTTCGGGATCCTAGAAAGGCTCCAGGCCCTGAAAGCCCAGCAGAGAGTTACACCTAAAGGAAACCACTTAAAGACTACCAGGAGCTGTGAGTTAGTTACCCTTTGGCCACACATGTTCTCTGCTTGTTTTTGTCACTACTTTTAGTTTGCTAGTGTTTGAGTATGAATCTGCTCTCCCCAGCAGCCTGTGGAGTAAAAGAGGACAATGTACTCCTGATTTGGGAAGATTGGTTTTGTAACCACTGTGCTAACTATACCTACTTAGTATCCTTTCTAAAAGCTAATGAAGTCTGGCTGATCAATCAATGGAAAGTACACTAGTAGAGGTCATGGCTAGCACTGGTATGAAGCCCCCATGGATCTTCAGAGTTACCCCTGGGAAACAGAAGTAGTCCCTTTCTATAATCTTCACCCAATGTGAGTGAAAGTTGGGGATGTAGTTTAAAGAGTTGTGGAAGGCGCTACACACAGATGAGAAAACTGAGGCATAGAGAAGTTAACTGAATTGCACAAGGTCTCTTTTATGTTTGTCTAATATATTTGTAATAAGTTGGAAAATCAGGATTTGGATCCATGTTCTCTGACTGAAAATTCAGCACTTTTCTCACTGTACTGTGCCTTTCATTTCTAATAAGTAGCATTTATCACCTGTAATAAGCTAAGGAAGACAGGACCAGAATTACAAAGAGGACTTTGAACAGATAAGAAATAGGATAAAGCTCAGTTTCTAACCATTTGCATTGTTTGTAACAGTTAAGATAATAATGCAGTATACCCTTTGTACTTATAAATTAACTTTCTTTCTTTTTTTTTTTGGTTGCTCCATATGCTTTTGTATTGTTTATCTATACAAAAAGAGAATATCTACTCCTATTTTCTTGATCTAAATAAGTAATTATATTTCCTCATACTAAACACTAGTGAGAATATAGAGCAGTACAACATTGTTTTTCTTCATCTTCCATTCCAGAAAATAGTCAAAACCACTGGGCCTGTTCTGTTCTAACTCAGCAGAGGTACTACTAATCACCTCATAATACCACCAGACCTACAGCAGAGTGTTGGGACGAATCAAATAAGTTCTTCAAGACCTTCCCCTCCCCCAGCCCCTCAACCCAAACCTCTTAACCTTGAAAGAAATAGTACAAGGTTGGCCCAATCACAGAGCAGGATAGAGAGATGTAGAAGGGAGATAAAAGAATATGTCAACAAAATAACAAAAACTGGGAAAATGTATTTCACAATTCTCTCTCACATTTTCAAAGATTTTGAACCCTTTATGTCCATCCATTATCCCATTTAAACTTCCCAACAACCCTGAGAGGTAGATTTTATAAATAAGGAAACTAAGGTTGAGAGGTTAAAAAAAACAAAACTTGTCCATCGTCACATGTTTATTAGCAGAAACAGAACAAGAAACTGGATCCCTTTGGTGAACCACACAGACCCAACTGTCTCCACAGAGTCCTTTGTCTTGTTATTGATCTCACCTTGCAGAGTCCCACCCCTGGCTAATCTCACCATCCACTTGCTTCACCCCTGCTAATGTTCTATTGAATGAAGCTGGAGAAACCTACTACATCTGCTACAATTTATGGCATGTACTCTCAACTGGATCCACACTGCAAGGATGATCCTTTATTCCTCCCTGATCAAATCTCTGTCCCATTCACACATATAAGTATTCCAAGCCTTCCTTCTTTTTGCTTAAATGTGTGTCCCCAGTGTTTAGCACAGTACCTGGCACATAAGAAGTGCTTAAGAAACATTTTATCTAATCTAATGTCCCTCTGTGCCACATTCTCCCACTGACCCCACCCCTCAGACTCTCAGGGAGCATCTTGACTCACACCCCACCAAAAAACTTTAAGGCCATTCCCTCTGAATTCCCTCTTTTAGCTTCTCCTTTCACATCACTCTGATATCATTCCACACTATCTTCTCCTTCCTTCTAGTATCAGCTGAAGAAGCACTCCTTTCTTCTTTCAAAGGCCAACCCCTTTGAAAGTACTATTGTTCCTATCCCCTCTCTTCTCTAGCAGATTGACTTAATCATCCAGACTCTTTCTCTAATCTTCATTTTCTCCCAATCCACTGGCTCCTTCCTGCATGCCTCCAAATATGTCCAGGTCCCCATTATCCTTAAACAACCCTTGCTAGATCCAACCATTGCTGTTAGCTATCATTCTATATTTCTTCCTCCTCCACTAAACTCCTTGAGAAAGTTGTCTACACTTGGTGTTTCTACTTCCCCTCTTTCTCATTCTCTTTTCAACTCTCTGTAATCTGGTTATTGGTGAATTGAAACTACTGAAACTAGAAGTTTCAATTGAAATTACTCTCTAAAGTTGTCAGTGGTTGCTTAATGGCCAAATTGAACGATTGCCTTTTTTCAGTCCTCATCTTTCTTGACCTCTCGGCAGCATTTGCTGCCGCAGGTCATTCTCATCTTGACATTCCTCTTCGCTGGTTTTTCACGACCCTGCTCATTCCCTCCCTGCTTTTCTCCTCCTTTCTGACAACTCTTTATTAGCCTCCTTTGCTGGATCTTTACTATGTCATGCCCACTAACTGGGCATATCCCCCAAAGCAGTCTTCTGGGACCTTTTCTCTCTATACCCTAACATGACGATCTCATCAGTGCCCATGGATTAAATCACAAACTTTGACGAAATTATTCCAGAACTGTATATCCAGCCCTGGTCTTCTCATAAACTCGAGTCCCACGTTTCCAACTGCCTATTGAACATTTCCCACAGTGTGTCACATAGGGTTTTTAAACTCAAGATCTTCAAAACAACTTAACTTTTTCCCCAAACTGACTTCTTTTTCAAGCATCCTTTTTATTGTCAAGGGAACCACCATCCTTCCAGCTAGCCAAGTTCCAAACTTCATTTTTTTCTTCAACTTCTCATTCTTACTCACCTCACAATCCAATCAGTTGCCAAATCTTGTTTTTTTCTCCAAAACATTGTTCATATCCATCACCTTCTCTTGACTCACATAGCCAACGGCTCTCACCTCATGATATTCTAGTCTCTCCCCACAGCAATCCATCCTCCACACAGCTGCCAAGGGGATTTTACAAAAACCTGGATCTGACTATGTCATTCCTTACTCCAATAGTTCCCTATAACCTCTAAGGTCAAATGTAAACTATTCTGTTTAGCATTTGAAAATCCCCATAACCTGGTGCCTTCCAACTTCTCAAGGTTTCTTTCATATTGCTTTCTTCTACATACTTTCTGGTCCAGTGATGCTGGCCACCATTCCCCACACACCTTACTCTATCTTCTGTCTCCAAGCTTTTGCATTGGCTGTCCCCCATGCCTGAAATGCTTTCCCTCTTCAGCTCCAATTCTTAGAATTCTGGGCTTCTGTCAAGACTCATTTCAAATGCCACCTTTTGCAGGAGACTTTCTCCAGTGTCCCATGAGTGGCCATGGTTAGACCAGTACTTTAGATGTGTCAGTTTGGCAGGAAACTGCAACAAGGGATGAAAATAGGATTCCAGAGCTAACATTAGAAGACACATCAGAGGACATAGAGTCCAACACTCTCACTTTACAAAAGAGGAAACTGAGAGTTCAAGGAGATAAAGCAACAACAAAGGTCACATGAGTAGTGTCAGAGATGGGTTTTGGACCCCATCCTCTGACTCCAGAGGAATTGTTCTTTATACTGTATCATGCTACTGAAGGAAGACTCAAGGGTGTTTTGTATTGTTTTAAATGTGTGAAAGTTTACAAATAAACACCCTTAATAGTAAAAAAAATGTTGTGGATCAGTAAAAATTTACATCTGGGAAACACTGAGCTAGAGGACTTGTATTCACATGCAAAATCCCCTTCAGCCAAACCCTCTCAATGAGCCAGAAGGATTCATTTCTATTTGATTGTGTATATAAATTACAGAAGGCACATTTCTTCTGTGCCTCTGGTTTGGCCAGAAAAAAAAAAAAGCACGAGACGCAATAGACAACAAGCTAGAATCTGAGCAGCGATAGAGCTCCTCCCAGCTGCCCCCTTTTCTAGCTCTCTAATAGTACCCAAGAAGATCCTTATTGTAGGGAAGAGGGAAGAAATGTCTGCTTCTTTTGCAATTAACAAAGGATATTTTTCTCTAATGTTGGTTAGAATGAAGTGCAACCAGGAGAGAGAAGGGGACGTGCTGAGCATAAGGGACTTTCCCAGTTCATCATCTCCCTGCCACCTTCCCATAAGAGAGACTCAATTAATCAACAAGCATTTAATAAGCACCTTCTTAGTACCAGGCACTGTGCTAAGTGCTTTACAAGTATTATCTCATTTGATCCTCACAACAACCCTGGGAGGTAGGTGCTATTATTATCCCCATTTTACAGATGAAGAAAGTAAGGCAGCAGAAGTTACATGACTTGATTAGGGTCCCACAAATGTTTGAGACTGGATTTGAACTCAGGTCTTCCTAACTCCTGGCTCAGCACTCTATCTATTGTGACAGCTAGCTGCATTCCAGATAAGGGGAATGGCCAATGCAGTGGCAAAGAACAGGAGATAGAGTGTCAAGAATGAGTAGAAAAGTCTGGCTGGAGCACAAAGTGTGTGAGCAAGGGAGTATCATGGTCAGACTTCAGACTTGTGCTTTAAGAAAATCACTTAGCTCAATGGAGGACTCGTTGAAATAGAAAGTGCAATGAGTCAGGGAGACCAGTTAGTGAGATATTTTGATAGATCATGTGAGAAGTGATAAGAGCCTGAGCCAAGATGGTGGCTGTAAGAGTAGAGGGAAGGGTACAGATGAGAGATTTTGTGAAGGTGGAATCATAAGATTTGGTGACTGGTTAGCTACATGGGGTAAAGGAGAATAAATAGTGAAGAATGACAATGAAGTTGCAAATATGGGTGAATGGAAGAATGATGGCGCCCTTGACAGGATGGATTTGGAAGAGGCCTTGAGTTCTTTTCTGAACATGTGATGTTTGAGAGTCCTATTAGACCTCAAGTTCTAAATGTCCAATAAGCAGTTGGTGATGCTAGACTGGAGCTCTGGAAAGAGACTAGGATAGGATGTATACTTCTGAAAATCATTTCTATATAGATAATAATTAAACCCTTTGGAGCTGATGAGGTCATTGGATAATTTCACCAGAAACCATTCATGGCTCAAACACTACTGACAGCAAAAGTTTAAAAAAGGAAAAAAGAAATAATTATGTCCTAATGTCAGATCTCTATTAATAGCTTTTAAGGCCAAAAGAAAAGAATCCCTCTTAGAAAATAATATGACATCATGGATACAGGACTGTATGTGAAGCCAGGAAGACTTGGGTTTGAAATCTAGATCAGACATTTACTGACTGTGTGATCATGAATAAGTCACTTAATTTTTCCAAGTCTTAGCTTTCTCATCCGCAAAATGTGAATATTTTTGTTTGCTTTTGCCAAACCCAAAGTAGTATCTAAACAAATCTAATCCGTTGCCAGGTTCCATCAATTCTACCTTCATATCATCTCTCATATATAACCCCATCTCTCCTCTGACACCGTCACCACCATGGTTCATTCTTTCAATACCTCATGACTATACTACTGCAATAGCCTGCAGGTTGATCTTCCTGCCTCAAGTCCCTACATCAGTCCATCCTCCATTCAGCCATCTCCATCAGCACAGGTCTGACTATGTCATTCCCCCAATCCATAAGTTCCAGCAGCTCCCTATCACTCCAAGATCAAATGTAAAATTCTGTTTGGCATTTAATGCCCTTTACAACTGCCCCCTTCCTACCTTTTCAGTCTTCTTGTACCTTACTCTCCTCTACGTACCCTAAGATCCACTGACAGTGGCCTCCTTTCTTTTCCTCTCATAAGACACTGCATTTACCTCCTCCAGGGTTTTTCGCTGGCTGTCCCCCACGCCTGGAACCCTCTCCTTTTTCTTGTCAGTCTCTAATTTCCCTGGCTTCCTCCAAATCTGGATTAAAGTCCCACCTTCTATGAAGACCCTTTCTCAACATACTTTAATGCTAGTGTCTTCCCTCTATTGATGATATACACTTTTTTTCTGCATGTATCTTGTTTGTACATAATTGCTTGTATGTTGTCTCCCCCACTAAACTGTGAGCTGCTTGAACATCAAGACTGTCTTTTGCCTTTTTTTCTGTAGCTCTAGCACTTAGTATAGTGCCTAGAGCTTGCTTGGTTCATAACAAATGCTTCCTGACATGTAGGATATTATTAGAAAACAATGGGACTAGTCGCTAGGCCCCTGAAGAGACATCAAAAAGAAGACATACCCTAGCTCCCTGTCAGTCCTGAACTTACCTCTGATTTCTACTATGCTTTTTACTTTGATCTCCCCCACCCTCCACCCCCAGCTGTAAAGGACTCCCATTTGCCTCTCCCACATAGGTCTCCTTCTCTCCTCTGACACTACCACCACCCAGGGTACAGGCTTTTATCACCTTATACCTGGACTACTGCAACAGTTTGCTGGTTGATCTCCCTGCCTGCTGTAGGTGATTGGCAGCTGACAGTAGACTCCACCGTCTTCTTCCTTCCTCCTCTAAATTCAAATAGATTGTCCTAGTACTTTGACCTGAATGACCTCTCCCAGTATCCCTGCCAACACAGCTGACTACAGGCAGATTGCCAGTCAGCTGCAGTCAATGCTTCTCTGGGGAGACCCATGGACCCCTAACATCCCACCTGGCCCCTCATCCACCCTGTTAATCCACAATCCCTTCTTCAATTTATGACAAAGAGTTAAGAGACATGTTAGGTAGTGGCAAAACCAAAATAGAACAAAGGACTCCAAACGAGAAAGTTAGCTAGCACAGAGAATAGAGCACTGGGCCTGGAGTGAGGAATATCTGAGTTCAGATTCAGTTTTACATACTTCCCAGATGTAAGTCACTTAATCTCTATCTGCCTCAGTTTCCTCAGCTGCAAAATAAGGGTAAAAATGGCACGTACCTCACAGGGTTACTGTGAAGATCAAATAAGATAACATTTTCAAAGCGATTAAAACCATTGTGCCGGGCACAGTGCTTGACACACAGTAGGCATTATATAAACACTCCTCTTGCTGTCCCTTTCCCCAGCTCTATAATTCCTCTACTACACCCCTCAAAAGAGACTGATTCAGATGAATCTGAGACGTGACCTTGGACTGGTAGTCACCCCCAAAAGCAAATTTCCCATCAGCTCCCTTGGGTTCCATGAGCTCTTTCTGCCAGGGATTTTCCAGTGAAGAGAGGAAGAAAGAGGCTCATAGGTGACATTTTCCAAAAGGAGCATTGATCTACACCAACCCATGGGTGAAAGTCAATTCCAGAACCTGGCCAGTGTTATGAGGAAGATGCCAACTTGACAGGTGAAAAATGTCCCCAACCCTAAGGCTTGACACAACCTGTCAAGTATCAGCTGGATATTTACAATTCAGGATTAGGAGTGGTGCTGATGGGAAACAAGACAGTAGTTCTAATGCATTGAGATCTTTCACAGAAACACAAGTCAGTACTGAGGATAGGGAGAGGAGGTGGAGAGAGACAAAGACAGAGTACATACGAGCAAAATTTTTAACTGAGCCGTAAAAGCAGAGTACCTAAGTGGCTCAGTGGATACAGCATGGGACCTGCAGTCAGGAAGATCTGAGTTCAAATGTGACCTCAGACACTTACTAACTGTGTGACCCTGGGCAAGCCACTTAACCCAGTTTGTCTCAGTTATCTTATCTGAAAAACGAGCTGGAGAAGGAAACGGCAAACTACTTCATTATCTTTGCCATGAAAATCTCAAGTAGGGTCATGAAGAGTTGGACCCAACTGAAAAATAACTGAACAACAAAAAGCAAGAGCTATACACTGAAGTGGCATAGAGCAGAACCACCACACATAAGAACCAGAAGGGATCTCAGAGAGGGTCCCGTCCAAACTTCTCATGTTACTGGGGCACAAACTGTGACCCCAAGAGAGGAAATTATTTGCCCAGCATCACATAGTTAGGTGCTAATGCCAGCACTTGAACCAAAGTCTCTTGTCTTATACTTTTTTTCTCTATTTAGTGTCTCAACCCCCTACTAAACTGAAAGCTTCCTGAGGACAGAGTCCATAGCTTATCTGAACTTTATATCTCCCCCCGGCACCTAAACCAGGGCTATG
Source organism: Phascolarctos cinereus (assembly GCF_003287225.1). Taxonomy (NCBI): domain Eukaryota; kingdom Metazoa; phylum Chordata; class Mammalia; order Diprotodontia; family Phascolarctidae; genus Phascolarctos; species Phascolarctos cinereus. The sequence goes on from NW_027555625.1 coordinate 139,665,975, forward strand.
TAGAGATCAGGCACATAATGAATATTTCTTGTATTATATTGATCATTGTCAGCTAGTGGTATACCATCTTAGCAGAGAAATATGGGCGTGACAAGAAAGCTTATGAAAGGATTGAAGCCTCTAGGTAGTACAATGGACAGATGTTTGTATTGCGAAGAAGCCTTATTTACTGCAGCTTAAATTTGTTTAGATTCAGATTGGTTTAGAAATGACACAGAGTCTCAAGTCTGATTTAAATTATATATATATATATATATATATATATATATGTATGTATGTATGTATATAGTAAAAGCATTTATTTTTAAAATAGGAAAATAGGGTTAAAGTTAGTAAGTAAAATAGAGTTAGAGTTCGTAAGTCCCAATAGGTAATAATAACTTCAGTCACAATCGGTATCAAATCTTACCATAATAGAACATGGGTCTCAATAAGGAACAATTGAAGTCTCAGTCGGTGTCAAATCTTGTCACAATCGGTCCTCACCATCAAGGGAATCATCTACATCTGGATCTTGTAGTGTGGGAGTCCCAAATCAGCCTCCAGAGTCCCAAGGGGAAAATCCCAGGCTACACATCTGCACCATGAGGGAAACTCCAGGTATGACTCAGGGCTACCTGCGTCTAGTAGCTCCTTCTAACAAAGAAGGCAGTTTGCCAAAAATACGTGATCTGTGTGGGAAAGGAGCTGCTCTCAAAACTACCCTTGAGAGCATTCCCGGTCATGAATATCCAATTTCTGGAGGGGTGGCCAGCCCTTCCTGGGAGCAAATACTATACCTTCAACATCCAGCTAGGAATAAGATTAACATGAAAAAAGAGTCAGATGGATAAAGCACCGGCCCTGAAGTCAGGAGGACCTAATTTCAAATCCAGCCTCAGATCAAACACTTGACACTTCCTAGCAGTGTGACCCTGAGCAAATCACTTAACCCCAATTGCCTAACAACAAAAAAAAAAAGAGTCAGGGTCAAATTGCAGGCATACTGAGTGATGTCAGAATGTCTTTTTGAATTCATTCATCACAGTGCTGTACTTGGAGTCAGAAAGACCTGAGTTCAAATTCTGCCTTAGATATTGTGTGGGCAAGTCACTTAATGTCTCTATACATCATTTTCCTCCTCTGTAAAAATGAGAGGTTTGGACATGGCCTCCAAAGCCTCTTCTAGCTCTAAATCTCTGATTTTGAAAGATAATTAAGTGTACACTGAGTGATACAGACTGTCAGCCAACTCAAAGTGACTGAAACTAAACTCATCATCCCTCATTTCCATCTCTTGCACATCTACCCCTATTCCAAAAATTCCCTGCTTCTTTTAAGAGCACACTGTGCTTTCAATCACTGAGGCTCAAAATCTTGGAGTCATCTTTAATACTCTCCTCTCACCTACCATCATACTTCTAACTCATTGGCAAATCTTATCAATTTTATTTAATAAAAATAGCTATTATTTGTATATCACTTTAAGATTTACAAAGTGTTTTATGTTTGTTATCTCATTTTATCCTAATAACAACTCTGGGAGGTACATGCTATTATCCCCATTTTATAGGTGAGGAAACTGAGGCAAACAGAAAATTAGTGTCTTACCCAGGGTCACAAGAGAAGTCTTTTCAATCTGTCCTGTAAGCTCTACAAGGGAGGGTACTGTGCCTTATTTATCTCCGTATTGCCCGTTACGGCTTTTAGAATGCTGTGCATAGAGGAGGGAAGGAAGGGAGAGAAAGAAGGAGAGGGAAGAGGGAAGGAAAGCAGTAGAGAAGGAAGGGAGGGAGAAAAAGAACTTAGATGGGAAAGAGAGAGAGAGAGAAAGGTAATGAAAGGGAGGGAGAGAAGGAGGAAGGGGAAAAGGAAAGAGGGAAAGAAGGAAGGAAAGAGGGAAGGAAACAAGGAAGGAAGGAAGGAAGGAAAGAAGGAAAAGGAAGGAAGGAAGGAAGGAAGGAAGGAAGGAAGGAAGGAAGGAAGGAAGGAAGGAAGGAAGGAAAGGAATTTACCAGAGGTAAGGAGGAGGAGCTCATCTGATTAATGTGGAGATTCAAGAGGCAAAAAAAAAGAAAGAAAAAGATAAAGAAAAAGACAGCATTAGCAAAAAACCTTGCTGAGTGAGCTCCCCCCATTACCTTGGAATTATAATTACATCGGCCCTTAATATCCGCACACCCAAGTAATTACAGCCAGCTTATGGCTTCCCACCGCAATCTGATATTAACTTTCCATCACCCACGCTCAGAGCCTGGGGGAAGAGACAGCTAAAGCAGCAGGGAAACCCAGGGCCCATCCCATCCTGGATAAAGAGGATCCTCCCTCCCCACATCTGCCATCCTAGTAAGCCAACAGCCAAGGAATTGTTTTGTAACAACAAGAGGGGCTGTTCTGACCCAAATTAAGGGGATCTAAAATCCTAAATTCTGGGATCTAAGCCTGAGACTACTGTCTTGCTTTCTCCATAAGGTAAAACTCCCCAAAATTTCCAGACTTCTTAGGAAGGGTTTTCAGATGACCACAGCATCCTAGAATATGTCTGTTCAAGCAAGCTTCTGCATCTTCACGTATAAATTCCGAAAGAAATTTTGTAGTCAACCTCTCCTGACCCCTCCACAGGATTACCCATCACCCACTCTCACCACTGGGAAGAAAGGACCACTCACACCTTGAGAGCTCTTTATAATTTCAAAGCATGTATATGTCCATTGACTCAATTGATTCTCAGAATAACTGTGAGATGATGAGACTATGATCTTGATCTTAGGTTCACAGATGAGGAAACTGAGGTCCAGAAAAAGCCGAGTGATTTTATTTGAGGTCGTGCTTCAAATTATTGATAAAGTCAGAGGAAAACCCAGGCCTCCTAACTCTTAATTCCACACTTCTCTAATGTCTTGACTTACTTGTTCTTAATACATGACCACTTCATCTTTTTCCATCATATGTTTCCTTGATGTTTCTTCCATTATACCACTTCTGTCCCATGATTCTTTGTTTATAAGATATTGCATACTACAAATGATAATAATAATTTATATGTCACTTTAAGAGTTGTAAAGTGACTTACAGATATCATTTCATTCAAGCCTCAAAATCAATCCCAGGAAGTGAGTGGTATTATTATCCCCATTTTACAGATGAGGAAACTGAAGCAGACAGAGGTAAAGTGACTTGCCCAGGGTCACATGGCTATTAAGTGTCTGAGGTTGTATTTGAACTCAGGTCTTCCTGACTCCAGGTCTAATACTCTATCCACTGAGCCACCATCATGCCCACCCTGGGCCTCTCTCTCCAGTGCCCTTTGGATGATCCTCAACTTAAGCTCTTTCAGAGACTTTTTTATAGTATTTCATGACTAACAATCACAATATATCATTGTAAGAATGGTTGCATTTTTTTTATTTAATACTATTTTTTTCCAAATACATGTAAAGACAATTTTCAACATTCATTTTCGGATTTTGAGTTCCAAATTTTTCTCCCTCCCTTTCTTCCTTTCCTTCTCCCCAAGGCGCCAAGCAATCTGATATGTTATACATGTAGTTGCATTTTTTATATATAAATTTATTTATTTTTGGTTTTCAACATTTACTTCCACAAAATTTTGAGTTCCAAATTTTCATGCCATCTCACCCCTCCCCCCACCCCAAGATGACAGGCATTCTGAATGCCCCTTCTCCTAGTCTGCCCTCTCTTCTATCTCTTCCCCCACTTCTCTTATCCCCTTCCTCTTCTATTTTCCTGTAGGGCAGGATAGACTTCTGTACCCCATTTCCTGTATTTCTTATTTCCCAGTTGCATGTGAAAACTTTTTTTAAAACATGTTTTTAAAACTTTGGATTCCAAATTTTCTACTTCCTCCCTCCCCATCCACCCTCATTGAAACGGCAAGCAACTCAATATAGGTTGTACATGTGCAGTTATGCAAAACACGTCCATAGTAGACATGTTGTGAAAAACTAACTCTATTTCCCTTAATCCTATCCTGCCCTCCCATTTATTCTATTCTTTCTTTTGACCCTCTCCCTCCTCAGAAGTATTTGCTTCTGATTACCCCCTTTCCCAATCTGCCCTCCTCTCTATCATCCCCTTGCTCTCTTGTCCCCTTTCCCCCTATTTTCCTGTAGGGTAAGACAGATTTCCATACCCAATTGAATGTGTATGTTATTCCCTCCTTAAGCCAAATCCTATGAGAATAAGATTTACTCATTCCCTCTCACCTTCCCCTGTTTCCCCTCCACTGTAAGAGCCTTTTCTTTTCTGTTTTTTTTTGTGAGATAATTTACCCATTCTACCTCTCCCTTTCTTCTTCTCCTAGTATAATCCTCTCTCATCCCTTAATTTTATTCTCCAGATATGACCCCTTAATCTTCAACTCACCCTGTACCCTCTACCTACTATCTATCTATCTATCTATCTATCTATCTATCTATCTATCTATCTACATATATATAATTTTTTCCTCCAACTACCCTAATACTGACAAAGGTCTCATGAGTTATAAATATCATCTTTCCATGCAGGAATGTAAACAGTTCAACCTTAATAAGTCTCTTATGATTTCTCTTTCCTGTTTACCTCTTCATGTTCCACTTGAGTCTTGTTTGAAAGTCAAATTTTCTATTCAGCTCTGGTCTTTTCATCAAGAATGCTTGAAAGTCCTCTATTTCACTGAATGACCATTTTTCCCCTGAAGGATTATACTCAGTTTTGCTGAGTAGGTGATTCTTGGTTGTAATCCTATCTCCTTTGCCCTCCAGAATATTATATTCCATGCCCTGGTCCTTTAATGTAGAAGCTGCTAAATCTTGTGTTATCCTGATTGTGTTTCCACATACTTGAATTGTTTCCTTCTGGCAGCTTGTAATATTTTCTCCTTGACCTGGGAACTCTGGAATTTGGCTACAATATTCCTAGGAGTTTTCCTTTGGGGATCTCTTTCAGGAGGAGATCAGTGGATTCTTTCAATTTCTATTTTGCCCTCTGGTTCTAAAATATCAGGGCAGTTTTCCTTGATAATTTCTTGAAAGATGATGTCTAGGCTCTTTTTTTGATCATGGCTTTCAGATAGTCCAATAATTTTTAAATTCTCTCTCCTGGATCTATTTTCCAGGTCAGTTGTTTTTCCAATGAGATATTTCACATTGTTTTCTAATTTTTCATTCTTTTGGATTTGTTTTACAGTGTCTTGATTTCTCATAAAGTCACTAGCTTCCAATTGCTCTATTCTAATTTTTAAGGAAGTATTTTCTTCAGTAATCTTTTGGACTTCCTTTTCCATTTGGCCAATTTTTTTTTAGGGCATTCTTCTCCTCATTGGCTTTTTGGACCTCTTTTGCCATTTGGGTTAGGCTATTTTTTAAGGTGTTATTTTCTTCAGTATTTTTTTGGGTCTCCTTTAGCAAGCTGTTGACTTGTTTTTCATGATTTTCTTGCATCACTCTCATTTCTCTTACCAGTTTTTCCTCTACTTCTCTTACTTGCTTCTCAAAATCCCTTTTGAGCTCTTCCAAGGCCTGGGACTGATTCATATTTTTCTTGGAGGCTTTGGATGTAGGAGCTTTGACTTTGTTGTCTTCTTCTGGTTGTATATTTTGATCTTCTTTGTCACCAAAGTAAGATAATATAGTCTGACTCTTTTTGCACTGCTTGCTCATGATCCCAGCCAATTACTTGAGATTTAAACTCTTCGTTAAGGTAAGAGTGTGCTTCCAATGTGGGGAATGTACTGTCCCAAGCTTCGGCGGTTTATATAGTTGTTTTCAGAGATACTTGTAGGGACCTGTAAATTTTCAGTTCTTCCAAGGTGGTATGATAAGGGGCAAGGTGTTTACTCCTTTCCTGACCTGTGCTCTGCTCTATTAGTGACCAGAAGCACTCCTTTCTGTCCTGGAACTGTGAAGAAGGTTTTCTCTCCACAGCCACTACAAGCTCCACCACACCAGCACTCCTCCTTGCCCCAGACCACCCAGAACTGTGACCCAGATCCAAGCACAGGCAAAGCAAGAGATTCCTGCCTCAGCAACTGGCAAAGAGATCCCTGCAATCCTCCTCTGATCAGCCACTGCATTCCCCCTTAGTCTGTGGGCTGGAAGTTCAGGACGCAGCCACCACCCCAGCACCTGCACTCTGTACTCTGCTCTGGAGCGGGCTCTGACCTAGTTCCTCTCTAACTGCAGAAACAGATTTTCCCACTGACCTTCTAAGTTGTCTTTGGTGTTTGTGGGTTCAGAGGTCTGGAAGCCGCCACAGCAGCCCACAATTCAGTCCTCTGAGGCCTGCTCCAGGTTCCTTGGGGCCTGCGCACGCATACCACACTGTGCTCCTCTACCCACCCAGCACAATATACCTTTCTGGTCAACCATCCAGGTTGTCTTGGGCTGGAAATTTGCTTTACTCTGTCTTTTTGTGGGTTCTGCTGCTTCAGAATTTGTTTAGAGCCATTTTTTATAAGTATTTGGAGGGGTTTGGGGGAAAGATCAAGCAAGTCACTTCTTTCACTCCACCATCTGGGCTCCGCCTCCTGTAGTTGCATTTTTTAAAATGGACCATTGTTTCAGGGAGAATCTTAGGGATATTGAAACCATTTTAACTTAACCAAAGACCAGCCAGCCAGCTTTCCCCTTGCTGTTGAATTCTGGGCCAGATCACATAGGAGAAAAATAATAATTTAAATCATAGGTTATCTCCATGGGCCCCTAAGATAGATAGATTTTGTGAGATCCATGAAATAAATAAATAAATATATATATATATATATGTATATATATATACACACACACACACACACACACACACACACACACACACACAGACATATATATACACACATATATATATATATATATCTTTATTTTCATTAATGTCTAACTTCAGTTTAACATTTCTTTCATTTGTTAAAATAGCATCATAATGCCTGTAGTAGTTACCTCATAGAGGCATTGTGAAAAATCAAACTAGAGGAGTATAGAAAGTACTAGAGAAAATGCATAAGTGACAGCTCTTATTATGAATAGCAGCCAGGAGAATAATGTACTGTTCTGAACAATCAGATTGGGTGAACATTTTCAGGAGGAGGAATCAAGGAGGTTTCATAGATCAATAGTTTTTTTAGAGCTGGAAAAGACCTTAAAGGTTATCTAGCCCTATACCTTCATTTATAGAAGGGAAACTTTTGCCAAGAAAGCTGAGGCAAGATGCTCAGCACCACCCAAGTCGTGAGCGTAATAACCAGAATTTGAACCCAAGTTCTGACTTCAAACCCTGCTCTCTTCCTAATAAATAATGCACTGGGCACAGGGTCTTAAAGAATGAGTAAAGTGGCATCTAGGTGGCTCAGTGGATATAGCACTGGCCCTGAAGTCAAGAGGACCTGAGTTCAAATCCAGCCTCAGACCAAACACTTGACACTTACTAGCTGTGTGACCCTGGGCGAGTCACTTAACCCAAAAAAAAAAAAAGAATGAGTAATACGTCAAGACAGAGAAATGAGGGTTCCAAGATGAGGACTGTCCAATGATGGCCCAATATCATAACAAAGCCTGGAGGATGGAATGTGTTAGGGCTGGGAAACAATGAGTTGGGCCATATTTTCTGAAGTGTGATGTATGTGAGGGAGAGCAGTGGAAAAGAAGTTGAATTACTAGGTGGGGTTCAGGTTGGAGGAAGGCTTTGTCCTTGGTGCCGTATCAGTGGTATGATCACAACAAGGCTTCTTAAACTTTTTGCCATTCTTTCTCCACATCATTTTACAGATGAGGAAACTGAGCCAAACAGGGTGAAGTGACTTGCCCAGGGTCACATAGCCAGTAAGTGGCTGAGGCCAGATTTAAACTCAGGAAGAGGAGTCTCTCTGACTCCAGATTCATCATTCTATCTACTTCACAAGCTAACTGTAAAATGAGAATAATGCCATCTACCCCTCCCCCCACTGAGTTATTATAATAAAATGGTATAGTTGTAGAGTGCTTTACAAACTTTAATCTATATAAATGCTATTATTATTAATTATATCATTAATAACAAATATTATTAATGATTAAAATAGCTGGCATTTACATAGTACCTAGTATGTGCACAGGCACTGGGCCAAATGCTTTACAAATACTTCAACAACCCTGTGAGGTAGGTGGTATTATTATCCCCATATTACATTTGAGGAAACTGAGGCAGAGGTTAAGTGACTTGTTCAAGATCGCACAGCTAGTAAGTATCTGAGGCTAGATTTGAACTCAGGTCTATCCTGACTCCAGTCCCAGCACTCTATCCATTATGCCACCTAACTGCTATCATCATTGTCATCATCTTGATCATCATTATCATCGCTGTTGTCATTGTTATTATTGTTAGTAGAACAAAGAGAGCATAATATTGTGTAATAAGCAATCACCAAGTGTTCAGTAAGCACCTAGCAATAACTGGCCAGTCATTGTCCTATATACTAGGATACAAAAGCAAATGTGAAATACCTATCCTCAAGGAGCTTACATTATTTATTAGGGGAGATGACATGTATTTACAAAATCAATACAGGTAATTTGTGGAGGGATCAGGAAAGACCTCATGGAAGAGATATTGTTTGAACTGAGCTTTGAAGGAAACTGGGATTCTAGGTTCAGGCCTAAGGCCCTGCACTTCACTCTATTAAGGATGGTAGGGTAGTTGCAGCAATGTCATAATGGCTTTGAAAAAAAACAAAGGAATTAGCATTTTATCCTCCAGGAAATTGGGAACCACTGAGGTTTATTGAGGAAAGTGACATTATCGGACTGTACTTAGCAGTTATTTGGAAGATGGACCAGAAAGGAGAGAGACTTGAAGTTGGGAGACCAATGACTAGGCCCAGGGGTGGAGAACCTACAGCTTTGAGGCCACATGTGGCTCTTTAGGTCCTCAAGTGTGGCTCTTTGACTGAATCCAAACTTCATAGAACAAATCCCCTTAATAAAAAGATTTGTTCTATAAAACTTGGACTTAGTCAAAAGGCCACACCCAAGGACCTAGAAAGCCACATGTGGCCTTGAGGCCCCAGGTTCCCCACCCCTGGCAGACTATTGCAATAGCCTAGGTGAGAGGTGATAAGAAAATGAGCAAGGGAGCAGCTGAGCAATGTCAATGTCAAGATTTTCAATAAATATTTGTAGAAAGAACAAATATTACAACACATTCTCTAATTAAGTACAAAAGGAGTAATAGGAATATTAGTGTTAGAATTAGAAAGTTGGGATTTGACACCTTAATTTCAGGATGTGTGTCTTCATTCTGAAATTACCTCCTATTGATACTGTATATATCTTGTATGTACGTAATTATTTTCATGTTATCTTTCCCATTAGAAGGTGAGTTTCTTGAGGGAAAGGACCATGTGTTTGCCTTTCTTTGCGTCAACTGCACTTAGCAGATTACTTAGCACATAATAACCATTCAATACATGCTTATTAATTTCAAGACCCCATTTCGATTTCTTTTCTTTTCCCTCAATTTATAGAATGATAGAATATTAGAGCTGAAAGGAGCCTCAGAGACTGTCTAGCCCAACTCCCTTTTACGGAGGAAACTGAAGCCTAAGAAGGAAAAGGATGTTGACTATGGTCCGTGATATGATTGAACTAAAACCTAGGTCTCCTGGCTCCTGGTAAGGCTTTACTTTCCATCTCTGCTTGGGCTCCCAGCTGACGGTTACCCAGCTCTGGCCGAAGCGATAGTTCCCCAAGCCTAGAGCATGATGGGAATGTCAGCAAGAGATCCAGGCCAGCAAAAATGGCCTCCCTCGGTAGATTGCATTAAAATCCACCAACAGGGTCTCAGTTGGGGAAGCAGAGAAGAAAAAAAAATCCCAAGTCAGCTTGTGTGAAATATTTTCCCTAGAGGTCTTGGTACAGAGATAGTTTTAATTAACTGTGCATTTCATTTAGGCTTAGCAGGAGAGTTATTGTACATTCAATAAATACCAGTTGGTTATTAAGAACATATTTACTTGAGACTTAACAACTCCAGCAGGTTATGGATACAGATTTCCGTTAAACCACAGACTGGTACATTTGTTTGTAGTAATCAATTGCTCTTTACTCAAGATATAGTAATTGCCCTATTGAATCTGGAGAGACCCATCTCACTGTAATTTATATTAAACACATTCTCCCATTTAGTCATCATTCCTTTTCTTCCTTTAGGGTAGGGTGAGTGGCTTCTCTTGGAGGGTCGTGAGGGATGGAGAGAAAAATTCTAATATTAAGGCCTTGGGTCTACCTGGTTAAAACTGCCTCTTTTTAAATGCCCTTAAGTTAGGGTATATATGATGCTCAGGTTTTCACATGAAAGAGGAGGTAGGATAAGATAGGGAACAGGAACAGAAAGGGATAAAGACTGAGGAATTAAGAGGGTCAGACAAGAGACCTGAGCTGTAATGTTAGTGAATCTACAGCTTCATTAGGCTTCATAGGATCAGTTTCCTCATCTTTTTTTTTCCTGTGTATTATCCAGATTTCATAAGTATGCCATCATTGCCTTCATTTGAGTAACTGACAAAAATTTTGAACAGAACGGGGCCAAGCAGAGGCATGGTGGTAAATATTTAACAACCAACCTCTTAAAAAGAATACACATACTATACTTTTAAATTCAATCTGCATTATTAACATTTTTCCATCACTTCCTATACTTCCAATCTGAAGGTCATTCTCATTATGAAGAGATTGGTGGGGTTGGGGGGAACTAAGGAAAATAATAGGTAATACATTCTGTAGAATTCTTCTCTGTCATCTATTATCATCCTCCCACCCATGCTGAGCAGTAAACCTAGCTCTGTTTTAAACATTTTTTGTGCTTAACATTCACTGAGAGATTGTGTAATACAATGGATACAAAATCAGGACCTGAATCTGACATATATTGGTTTGTGTCACCAGGAGCAAGTTATTTAACCTCTTAAGGGCCACAGGCATCTCTCGAAGACTTTAAGTGACTGCTGAGTTGCTGATCTAGTGTCTACCCTGGGAGTGCCCTACACAGACAGATCTGAACCAAAAAGAAAGTCATCATCAACTTCAGTTTATCCTGGCCCTTAGCTTCCTGAAACTCTTCTTATAGGACCGTGCTACTCTTTTATATTCAGACTCAGTTGCCTGAGTCTTTTTGTGCATAGATGCTTATCCGATCACTGGGTTGCTGGAAGGGGATTCAGAGGATTTAAGACACATGCCCTTCAGAAATCCACAGTCTATCTAGAGAGATAGGACTGAGACACATAGACCCATTGAGGCAGCTGGAGAAAAACATCAGGCTCAATCTTATTAAGAGCTCTTCTCCCTTCTTCTTATTAATTGACATTCTTTAGCTTTAGTTGTGAAGGGAAGATGAGGAGGAGAGAGACATAAGAACTATCCTTGTTCTTTTTTCCTAACCTGATACAACAACTAAGGCCCATACATTTTCCCCTGGGTCTTCGGCATAGATAAGAAAATTGAATCAAATCTGAGGATAAGTTGTGACTGGTATAAAGAAAGAACATATACTAAAACTCAAGGCAGTATAATGGTACCACAATGTGTCAAAAAATCTTGGATTTTTTTCAGTGCAAGTAACTTCTCTACCCCAATACAGATCCTACCTCTTTCTGTATCATAAATGGTCTTTGTGATTGGTTGTGGAAAAAATAATCCAATACCTAGCAATTGCTCTTTGGATTAGGAGCCTATCCAAACATCAAAAATCTGATCATAGAGTCATAGAGCCATAGACTAGAGATGGAAGAGGAGTTTGAGGTTATCAAGTATAAAATACTCATTGTACAAATGAGAAACTGAGGCATGCAGATGTTAAGTGACTTACATGAAAAATGTCTGAGGTGGGAGTAGAACTCATGTCTCCCTGTCTCCCAGACCAGTGCCCCAGCTGTAGCTCCACCCTACTTTAAATCCATATATAACCAGGTTTCAAATTCAATTTGGTTCAACTCAATTCATTCTTCACATGTGAATCCTCATATATAGGAAGTTTATCAACGGTCCTTCCTAAAATATGGTCCCCCTGAATTGAACACAATATTTCAGATATATCTGACCAGGGCAGAGGACAATGGGAACATCACCTACCTAGTCCTTGACATTACACCTCTCAAGGCAGGTTAAGATTGAGTTGTTTTTAATTGGCCACCTTATTGTTGACTCAGTCCACTAAAACCACAAGATTTTTTTAAGATACATAGCAGCCTTCCTTCCTCCCTCATCTTGGACTTGTGAGGATGAATTTTCTTAAAGATTATGAAGACAATGGTGATGATGATGATGATAATCACATTTATATTCTCTTTTAGGCATGCGAAATAGAGGTTTGGTGCATAGGAGGTTGGTGCAAACACCAATCTTCCTGTCTTCATTATAGGTAATGTAGGCATGGGCCAATCCTCTTCCATATTCATAAGTGATTAAACTTCCCAGGCTTCTGTTTACTCATCTGTAAAATGGGCTTCTGTTTACTCATCTGTAAAATAACACATGGCACTAGCAACCTCAGAGGAAAGTACTTTGTAAACCGTAAATCACAACATAAATATGAACTAGTTACTATAAAGAGCTTTAAAATTTGCTCCAGATGGGGGTGTAAAAATAAACAAACCTTCCACTAAAGTCTGATGAGTTTCTTCAATCTTCCTTTGCTTATACTAACACACAGCCTCCTGGCAGAGTAGTGGCTTCTCAAGCAAATGAGAGCAGACCTGTGCTGCCCTCCAGAGGCAGGGCTGTAGAATTGCCATAAAATTGCCATTTGTGTGTCTACAGAATTTAGTGAGGCACCCTGTTATATTACAGATGAGGAACCTGAGACCAAAAGAAAAAAGTGCCTTAAATGACTTACCCAAGTTTAAACCAGTAATAGGGGGCAGAGATGAGCTTCAAGTTCAAGCCACTGAAATCCAGATTCATGCTCATTCTATGATATCACAGAATTCCTTGAATCCACCACAGGACACTATCGAAGAATGCTTCTAAGGATCCCGGAAGTCCTGTAAAGGGGAAGAGTGATAATTCAATCCAACTGGACAGAGGGAATAAGCAGGGTTTTTAAATATCTGTGTATGTGTTGAGAATTTTTTAAGATCCTTTCAGAATATTTTGTCTTTTGTCTGTAAATATTTGTTCACCATGTGTAGAGCCCAGTGTCCCACTTCCTCCTCTCCCCTCTCTTAGTGATTGATGGACAGGAGAATCTGCTTAAGCACAAGAGGAAGCTAAGTGGTCTGGATAGGTCCACAGCACATTCATCAATACGACAGGCAGAGCTTGTAACTAACTTCCTCCAGAGTTTGTTTGCTTTTCCTTTTTATGGCATCATTGCTTTTCATTGCAGGCATCAACTTTCTTCTCTCTCCTATCCTCATCCCCATCACTTTGCTGTCTACTTAGAGAGGTCAAGATGCTGCAGAGTTATTCCTTAAGCCCCTAAATTTGAGAGTACATAAGAAAGATGTTCCTCTATATTTTTTTCTCATTTTACCTGATGAAACCAATTATAAAGGATGGCTACCTCAAAGAAGAAAACACCCTGCTTCCAAGAATCTGAGGATAGAGAACTCAAAGGGACCTTAAAAATCATTGGTCCTGCCCTCCAATTTTACAGACAAGGAAACTAGGACTCTTAGTAGGAAAATGAGTTACCAGAGCCACATAAGTAGAGACCAGATTTGAACCTAGATTCTCCAGTTCCAAATCCATTGCTTTTCCCCCCATCACATGCTACCTTCTTGTAGCCAGCTAGCCAGACCATCCTTCCTCTTATTATTGATCATAATTGGTTCTTTTAAATGCCTCTAAGAAAGAGAGGCAGCTTGGATACTTCTTGAATAGTGGATGGAGAGCTGGTGTCAGAATACATATGGTTAATCTTCAGTATTATCCCTTCACAGAATTGTTTTCCTTGTCCCCTCTCCCTTGGTAGTGAAAGGGTAAGGTCCTGAAGGATTATGCTTGCACAGATCAAAGGTGGTTCAGGAGGTATCAGTAATGTCTTTTTTGGCTAAGGGAAGTTGGATGCAACATTTGAAACTTCTAGTCTGCTTACCTTTTGGGGCTTGATATAGATTATGGTTAGTTGTTGTCCTTCGTTCTCCAAGAGGACCAAAATGACATCACTACACTAGAGGCAAGTTACAGTGTGTCTGACTATGACTGATCAGACCAATACAAGTTTGGAATGTTCTACCACAGGTCAGGCACAAATAGTCCATGTGAATATTCAGGGTAGAGTCTCTAAATTTGCACGTTATGTAGATTGTAAAACATACCAGAAGAATCAACCGAGCCAAGTAGGACCCAGTTAACCCAATATTTAGGGAAACCCTAGGAATAAGGTAGATTCTGGTGGGAAGTTAAATGGAAATCTCACTTCGTGTATTTCTCCTGAGAAAATGGCAGTCACATTAGGTAGCCTAGATACAGATACCTGGACAACTTGAGGAGGTACTAGATAGAGACTTAGTAAGGTTATTAACTGAATAGATTTGTTTTAATTTGGACTTTTCATTACCTTTAACTGCATGGTAGTATTTCTTTAATTTACTCTTTTCTTTCCTTACAAATCATCTCTCAGAAAGATAGCAGTCATCTGACAGACTGCTCTCCAGGCTCTTCCAGGTTGGTCAACGTCCCAGGCCTTACAACGAAACAGCCTTCAAGGGTTCAGTATTACCCTGCTGCCACAATGAGGCTTCCAGTGATGATTTTTGCAGGCTTATGAAATGCTAAGAAATCCATAGGAAAATATCCAGAACAAAAGGTCCATATTGATTGGAAGACATAGGGAAGACTTATACAGGATGAAAAGGTATGGATGAGCTGCTGTCTTCTTTGGAGGATATAATGCCTATTTTAATGAGATCACAGATTCATAGAAATATCAAAATAAACACTAGAGAGAACATATTTTGCACCTTGAAAGTGTGTGCTAGACAGAGGCAACTAGGTGGTGCAGTGGAAACAGCACCAAGCCCTGGAATCAGGAGGGCCTAAGTTCAAATCCTACCTCAGACACTTGATACTGTACTGGCTGTGTGATCCTAGGCAAGTCATTTAACCCTGATTGCCTCCTGAAATAAAAGAAAGAAAATAAGTACTAGATGGTAAAGAGGGGGAAAAAGGTTGGGGTTTTGGAGAGTGGATATATGAGTATGGGTGTTAAGACATTTAAGAGATGGAATGACATGGAACTAGAAGTCAGAAAATAGGCAGGATATTAAGCTTGTTAATTAAGCAAATAAACAACTCAGAGACTTCAGTCAGGGAGTTAGATACCTAAACATTTCTGAGCTTATTCAGAAAAACTTGAACATTCAGGGTAGATCTCCTGTGGGTGAGTATCTCCTTGTGTTATGATCTCCCTGGGAATCTAATGGCCCAGCCCAGATTCTTTATGACTTAATTTGAACCAGTCTTCCAAAGGCTCAGCAAAACAAAGACCCAGGGTCTGACACAAAGAACAGCAATGCTACATTAAGCAGTAGAACTCAAAAATGAGCCTTCGAAAGCCCATACTGGTGAAGGAAAAAGAGAGAAAAAGAGGGGTGTGGAGAAAGAGACCAAGTAAAAATCGCGAAGTGACTTGGAAATTCTAAAAACAAGGTATCATCTTTGCCAACCCTCTACTGGGAGCATTCTATGTATTTGTGACAAGAAAAGGGTAAAAAGCAAAGGGTAGAGTCCTATAGCTTTCCTAAGTCTGGAGCTAAATCCCAGTGTTGCTCAGAATCAAGTCAAGTCAACAAGCATTTATTGAGCACTTAATGCATACTAGGCACTGTGCTAAGCTCTGGGGATATAAAGAAAAGCACCATCTCTGCTCTCATGTTCTAGTGGGTAAGACAATGTACAAGCAATTGTGTACGTAGAGGATAGATACAGGGTAAATTGGAAGTCATCTCAAAGGAAAGGCAATGAGGGGGATTGAGAATGGCCCCTAGAAGATGAGATCTGAGCTGAATCTTAAAGCAAGCCAAGGAAGCAGAAGATGGAGGTGAGAAGGGAAAACATTCCAGTAAGGACGAGGGACACTCAGGGAATAGGCTTAGGGATGAATTCCAATGCTTCCTTCACTGACAAATCTCTAGTGGACAAATGTCACTTCTGGCTATCGGTTAACGCAGGACTGCCTTCAGGCTCACTGCTACTTTGAGATCACTTAGATACAGGTATTTTTAGACTCCATTACTTAATAATAGAAAGGGCTCACCCTTTTCTTATGAGAACTCTGAACATCACCTTCATGACACCCATCAGAACGCTGCAGTATTTGGGAAATCACTCGGTCTTACCTTACTCCTGTCCCAGGTAGAATCAAAAGAGGAGTTTACATGGACAAGCTAGATAATTTCATTAATTAATATCATGTAAGCCCATGGTGAAAGGCAAATACACAAAGACTTCTGAAGATCAGAAAGAATCCCCCAACATTCCTCTAAGGAATCACAAAATGTCAGAATAGGAAAGGACCTTCAGAGACTACCTCGCCCAACCCCTCCTTGTATAGATGGAAAACCAGAGCCCTAGAGAGGGGAAGTGACTTATCTGAGGTCACACAATTCAATTTTATTGAATTCCAAAAACATTTATCAAATGTCTCCTGTGTATAGGGTAGCCAAGGGGTCAAACTCTGTGGAAGGCTGGTGTGTAAGAAAGTGTTTTCTCACTAGGCTTTTTTTTCCTAGATTTCAAAATATGTGATCTTCCTAATGTAGGGATTTCTTCCACTAGTTCCTGTGGGAAAATCTAGGTGTTTTAGGGGACCACAACCTTTATATAAGTCAGTGGTACAACATGGTAGCCTCAAAATTAATGCAATCTTAAGAGATTTTAAGAGACATGTTAAGAGAGGCATAGTGTCCAGAATGAGAATGATGACATTTTGGTTGTACTCTGCCCTGGACATACCATACCTAACATATTGTACTCAGTTCTAGGCACCACATTTTTAGGAAGGATATTGCAAAAATAGAGTGCATACCCAGGAAGGTGAAAAGACCTGAAGAATGTGCCCTTGATAGAGCAGCTGAAGGAAATGGACACATAGAGTTTGAGGAATACTTGGAGAATTGGGGAGAGAGGTGGAAGGAGATTCATGTGAAGGAGAGCTCAGACTTGCTTTGTTGGATTCCAGAAGGAAAAACTAAGATCAATGGGTAAAAATTGAAAAGAGGTAGATTTAGGAACTAAGGAAAGAAGGAAATGAAGTTATTAAGTGCCTACTATGTGCTAGACACTTTGTTAAGTGCCTTACAACTATAGGTTCCTTTGCTCCTCACAGCAACCCTACAAGGTAGATGCTGTTATTATCACCATTTTGCAATTGAGGAAACTGAGGCAGACAGCGATTAAGTGACTTGAGCAGGGTCAGACAGTTAGTAAGTGTCTGGGGCCAAATTTGAACTCAGGCCTTCTTGCCTCTGAGCCCAGTGCTCTATGATACCTAGATATTCCTAAGAAAAATTTCCTAATAATTAGAGCTACCCAAAAGTGGAATGGCCTGCATTTGGAGATAGTGAGTTTTCCCTGTGAAGTTTTCTCATGAAAACTTGGTGGTCCCTTGTTTGGTAATGAAAAGGGAAGGATGCCCATACCGGGGTAGGTTGGGCTAATAAACTCACAACTCCCTCTATCTTATGTTAAGCTTTAGCTCACCAATGAAAGGCCCCTCTTCACCTCAAAGGTCATACTCTTCACCCCAATAACCCTTCCCACTGTAGTTGCAAGGATATCCTATTATAATACCATCTGTTCCAGGAAATTGTAATGTTTTATAGATTCCAGGAACCAGTCTGACCACTTAGATCTTGAGTATCTTATCTAATCAGCCAACCCTTGCAACATGTCCTCCCAATCCACTTTTGCCTAAAGCCTTCCACTTCCTTTGTGGGTTAAGCACATATAAGTCCCATGGATACTCACTCTGGAGGGTCTGTTCTTATGGGAGTGACTCCCTTGCTAGCAAACTAAATAAACCCTGATGAGTTGATTATTGGTTGGGGTCCCATCATTCCTGCATCACAGACAAGTCTTCAAGGTTTCTTCAATTTCTGAGGTTCTATGATTCCAAGCAATGCAATTTTATGCAAAAATCAGCTCAGTTTCAAGCATATATAGTCTCAAAACAAAGATGGTGGTTTAAGGGAAACTGTGAGGCCTGTTTTATTGTTTTGTTTTTAATTTTTTTCATGGAGCAATATCCTAAGGATTCCTGGTTATTTGGGACTATGGCAGCCTATTCTGGAAAAGGGAGGATTACTATGAAAGGGAGGAATAGGATGCCACAGAAGGAAGGTTAGGGGAGCTGACTGGTAAATGCATTGTGGTCATCTTAAGGTTTAATGTTGGAGGTGGGGCAGAGTAAAAGGGACTGCCTCCTGCATTGTGATAAGTAGGAGTTTGTGGGCATGGGAGCTCTTTGGGGTATGATGGAGGGATGACTTAGGAAAGAGATAGTTGGGATGATGCTTGCCTATGTCAGCAGGAAAGAAGGGTCAGTGAAAACTATGATAGGTTTTCCCATTGCCTGATGGGCCTTCATACTAGCAGTGGCTTCAAGTCTGATTATTTGGTTTTTTTAAGGGTTTTTTTTTTTACTTCTGCTTCTGGGACCCAAGATGGCAGAGTAAAAAAGTAGCAGCTCTCACCCTCCCCTATCAACCTCTGAAAACCCAGAAAATATCACCCTAGGAAAAAAAAAACCCTGGAACACTGAACTAGAAGAAACATAGGGAACAGCAGTGCAGCAGCCCAACAAACTGGTCTCCCAGTGCCTCAGCAAAAATAAGGGAAGCAGCACTGCAAAGAGCCCCGAGTGGATAAGCACCCTGCAGCATTCATCTGAAAGGAGCTGAAGAAAACAACCTAGAGTCTTCCTAAAGTCCCAGCCTTGCTGATTCCAACCCAACACCAGATAAGCTGTCAGAACCCTACAGCCTCTAACTGTCAACCAGGAAGAGATCCTGAAGCCCAGGTGGTAGAGCAGGCAAACACCAACACCTGGACCTCCAAGTGCCTCAGTAAGGGTGGGGGGGAACTGGTGGAAACCAACTCAGAAAACCTCCAGGTGTCTTGGCACTCTACCGCAAAGGAATCTCCCAGTGCTTTAGGAGAAATGAGGGAGGCAGCATTGCAAGGGGCCCCAGGCAGATAAACACCCTGCAGCACCCATCTAAAAGGAGCTGAAGAAAGCTAAAGGAAAGGAAAAGCAGGCAACCTAGAATTGCCTGAAAGTTCCAGCCTTGCTGATTCCAGCCCAACACGAGGTAAGCTGCCAAAACCTATAGCCTCCAATTGCCAACATAAGAGGCCCCAGCACACAAAGCCAGTGACCAAGACCTAGGCTCCCAACACAAGAAGCTTGGGTCAGTGCCCTCTGTTCCCCAGCAGGAGAGCTCAATCTCTTTAAAGGCCAGGGAATAAAGAAACCATGAGTAAAAAAATTTTAGATTCATATTATAAGAAGAGTGAGATCAAGACAGAAATTCTGAAGAGGACAACATTGTCAACAAACCCACATCTGCAACAACAAAAGGGAATATGAACTGGTCTGAAGCCCAAAAAGCCTTCTTAGAAGAGCTCAAGAAGGATTTTAAAAGTCTAATGAGAGAGGTAGAAGAGTCCTTAAAAAATACAATTGGCCAATTGGAAAAAAAGTACACTGAAGAAAACAAGTCCCTAAAAAACACAATTGGCAAACTGGAAAAAAAATACACTGAAGAAAACAAATCCCTTAAAATACAATTGGCCAATTGAAGAAGGAAGTACAAAAACTAACAGAAGAAAACAATCTGTTAAAAACTAGAATTGGACAAATGGAAACTAATGACTCTATGAGAGAGCAAGAATCAGTCAAACAGAAACAAAAAAATGAAAAAATGATGAAAACATAAAATACCTCATCAGGTAAAACAACCAACCTGGAAAATCGATCCAGGAGAGACAATTTAAAAATCATTGGACTACCTGAAAATCATGATGAAAAAAAGAGCCTGGACAGTATCTTTCAGGAAATCATAAAGGAAAACTGCCCGAAGTCCTAGAACCAGAAGGTAAAATAACCATAGAAAGAATACACCTCTCACCACCTGAAAGAGATCCCAAATTGACAATGCCAAAAATATATAGCAAAATTCCAAAATTACCAGATGAAAGAGAAGGTGCTGCAAGCAGCCAGAAAGAAACAATTTAAATATCATGGAACCACAGTCAGGATTACACAGGACCTTGCAGCTTCTACATTAAAAGACTGCAGGGCATGGAACATGATATTCTAAGGCAAAGGAGCTTGGATTGCAGCCAAGGATCAACTACCCTGCAAAAATGAGCATGATTTTTCAAGGGAGGAGATGGATATTCAATGAAATAGGGGACTTCCAAACCTTCCTGATAAAAAGACCAGAGCTCAACAAAAAATTTGATCTTCAAGTACAAGATTCAAGAAAGACATAAAAAGGTAAATGGGACAGAAAGATACAAAATGTTGTTAATAAGGGCAGACTGTTTACATCCCTACAAGGGAAGATGACACTTGCAACTCTTGAGAACTGTATTGTTATTACACCATGTTAAAGGAGTATACATAAAGGGGGTGGATATTAGTTGACTTTGATGTAATGATAAAAAAAAATCTAATCAAGTGGGTTAAATGGATCCAAGTAAGTGGATTAGTCTGATCTTAGAAAATGTACTGAGAAAGGAGGAGGCAGACAAGGGTAAATTACATTACAGGAAAAGACAGAAAATCCTATTACAGCAGAGGGAAAGAAGGGAGGGGGAGCATTGTTTGAACCTTGCTCTCATCAGATTTGGCTCAAAAGGGAATAACATAATCAGTTAGGTATGGAAATCTAACTTGCCCTATGGCAGTAGGAGGGAAAAGGGGAAAGAAAAGGGAGGGGATGGAAGGAGGAAAAGAAGTGGGGCAAAGGGGAAGAGGGGGAGGGATAATAGAAGGGAGGAGAGACTGAAGGAAGTGGTGGTCAAAAGCAAAGTACTAGTGAGGGGGAAGGGAGAGAAGAGAAAGAAAATCATAAATGGGGAAAAAAGGATGGAGAAAAAGACACAGATAGTAATCATAACTGTGAAAGTTGAATCGCTATCTTTTTTTTCTCTTCTGTTGAGTTTTGTTTCCTCTTTCTGATGGTTCCTCCTATTGGTTTAATTTTTACTTACAAGTTCACTAATGTAAAAATAGGTTTAATCGGAATGTGAATCTATAGCCTATATCAGATTGGACACCATCTTGGGGAGGGTGGTGGGGAGGAAGGGGGAGAAAAATTTTAAACTCAAAAGCATATGGAAGTGATTGTTGATAAATCAAAATAAATTAATAAATTTTTTTTAAAATAGTATTTTTTCAACTATATGTCAGGACAATTTTTAGCATTCATTTTTACAAGATTTTAAATTCCAAATTTTTCTCCCTTTCTCCTTCCCTTCCCCTCTTCCTAAAACAGTAGGCAATTTGATATAGGTTATGTATGCACAATTATGTAAAATATATTGCCATATTAATCACAGTTGTGAAAGAATAAAGATTGAAAGGGTGAAAAAAATAAGTAAGCGAAAAAAGGACGCTTCCATCTGCATTCAGAGTCCATCACTTCTTTATCTGAGTGTGGATGGCATTTTCCATCATGAGTCTTCTGTACCTACCTTGGATCGTTGTGTTGCTGAGAAGAGGTAAGTCATTCATAGGTGATCATCACACAATGTTGCTAATACTGTGTACAATGTTTTTCTGGTTCTGCTCATTTTACTTTGCATCAGTTTGTTCAAGTCTTTCTGGGTTTTTTTTTCTGAAATCTGCCTGATCATCATTTCTTATTGCACAATGTATTCCATTACATTCATATACTACAACTTGTTCAGCCATTCCCCAATCGATGGGCATCCACTCAATTTCTAGTATTTGGCCACCATGCTATAAATATTTTGTACATGTAGGTCCTTTTCCCTTTTTTTTAATCTACTTGAGATACAGACTTAGTAGTGGTATTGCTAGTTCAAAGAGTATGCCCAGTTTGGTTTTCCTTTAGGCATACTTCCAAATTGCTCTCCAGAATGGTTGGATTGGTGTCCCAATTTTCCCACATCTTCTCCAACATCTATCATTTTTCTTTTTTGTCATATTAGCCAATATGATAGATATGAGGTAGTACCTCAAAATTGTTTTAATTTGCATTTCTCTAATCAAAAGTGATTTAGAGCACTTCTTCATATGCCGATAGATAGCTTTAATTTCTTCATCTGAAAACTTTGTTCATATCCTCTGACCATTTATCAATTGGGGAATGGCTTGTATTCTTATGAATTTGACTCTGTTCTCTATATTTTTAAGAAATGAGACCTTTATCAGAGACATTTGCTATAAAGATTGTTTCCCAGCTTCCTGCTTTCTTTGTGATCTTAGTTGCATTGGTTTGGTTTGTACAAGAGCTTTTTAATTTAATATGATTAAAATTATCTATTTTACATTTAATAATGCTATCTCTTCTTTGGTCATGAATTCTTCCCTGCTCCATTGATCTGACAGGCAGACTATTTCTTGTTCTTCTAATTTGCTTATGGGGTTACCCTTCATACCTAAATCATGTACCCATTTTGACCTTATCTTGGCATACGATATGAGATGTTGGTTTATACTTAATTTGTGCTGTGTTGTTTTCCAGTTTTCCCAGCAGTTTTTGTCAAATAGTGAGTTCTTATTCCAGAAACCTGTGTCTTCGGGTTTATCAAACACTAGGTTACTATGGTCATTTACTACTGTTTCCTGTGTAACTAATCTATTCCACTGATCAGCCACTCTATTTCTTAGCCAGTAGCAGATCGTTTTGATGATTACTGCTTTATAATACAGCTTGAGATCTGGCTAGACTACCTTCCTTTGTATTTTTTTCATTCCCTTGATACTCTCGAACTTTTGTTCTTCCAGATGAATTTTGTTGTTATTTTTTTCTAGTTCTATCCATTTTTTTTTGTGGTTTGATTGATACAGCACTGAATAAATAAGTTAGCTTACACAGAATTGTCATTTTTATTATATTGGCTTGGTCTACCCATGAGTAATTGATATTTTTTCCGCTGGTTAGATCTGTCTTTATTTGTGTGAGAAGTGTTTTTTAACTGTGTTCATATAGTTCCTGGGTTTGTCTTTGCAGGTAGCCTCCCAGGTATTTTATATTATTTACAGTTATCTTAAATGGAATTTCTCTTTTCATCTCTTGCTGTTGGAATTGTTGGTCTTATAAAGAAATACTGGTGATCTATGTGTGTTTATCTTATGTCCTGCAACTTTGCTGAAGTTGTTAATTATTTTAAGTAATTTTTTAGTTGATTCTCTAAGGTTCTCTAAGTATACCATCATATCATCTGCGAAGAATGATAGCTTTGTTTCCTCGTTGCTTATTTTAATTCTTTTATTTCTTTTTCTTCTCTTATTGCTATAGCTAATATTTCTAGTACTATATTGAATAATAGTGGTGATAATGGACATCCAAATCTGATTATTTGTATCTACTCCAACAGTAGAAGTAAGCTGCTAGGTGATGAAGTAGATAGAGCACTGGACTTGGAGTCAGGAAAACGTAAGTTCAAATCTTGTCTCAGACACTTACAAGCTGTGTGATACTAGACAAATCATTGAACCTCTATCTGCCTCAGTCTCCTCAACTGTAGAGTGAGGATAATAATAGCACCTATCTTCAAGGGTTGTTGTAAGGATTAAATGATATAGCATAATAAAATGCTTAGCATAGTACCTGGCACACAGTAGATGCTTAATAAATGCTTATTCCCTCTTGCAATGGCCAGGCTGATTTTGGCCACATTACTGGGCAACCATTATAACACCTGGCACTGTGCTCAGCACTAAGGATTAAAAATAAACATATATGCGTATATGTGTACGTGTGTGTGTGTATATATATATATATATATGTATATATATACATATATATATATACATATAATATAATAATATAATTTAATGTAATATAATAATAAAGTAATATAATTTAAGTAATATATGCTCTGCCTTCAAGGCAGTTACAATTGGGGAAATGATATATGCACAAGTAACTGCAATGTTGCTGTTTGTCCTTTGTTTTCAAAGAGGGCCAATGACATCAAAGGGTGATATCTTGACTCAAGCATGAATTAGATTTAAATGAGGCAGAGTTGCACCAAGTTGTCAGCCTCACTCTCTCTTCCAGAGTCATCAAAATTCAGTGGCAAGACAAAAGTCAAGAGGCTGGTGATGGCCCAGGGATACCTTGGCACCTTGAATGTCTGGCCAAGCTCTAAGCACTCCACAGTGCCTGCTTCAGCTGCCTTCATGGCCTTTGGAACAAAATGCCCTCATCCTTGAGATATATATTTTAACAAAATGCAATCTCCTTGAGGGCAGTGACTATCTAGCTGTTATTTTTTTTTTGCATGTCAAGTGCCTCAAACAGTGTGTACCACATAGCAATTGCATAATAAATGTTTATTTATTGATTGATTAAAGCATGTTGCAAAATTATTAAAGACTTAAAAGACAAGGTAAATAGAGAGGATTTAAGGAAAAAGTGACCACTTTCAAGTGGGAGGACAATCAAGACTTTATAGAAGAGGAAGCAGCTGTTGGCTTTTAAACAAGGGAAGCAGTTCAGTGGGCAAAAATGTGGATAGTCTCTTCCAGATATGGGAGGCAATGTATGTGGGGAAAGCACGTGCCAATGCATAGAGACAGAAGAGGGCAGGACTAGAATGAGGAATGTTAGTTGTTCAGCACGGCTTGAGTATGATAGGCTGAAAGAAACACAGTAGAAGATAAGGCAAGAAAGGTAAATTAGTCAGAAAAGTGGATGGTCTTGAATGTCAGCTTATTAATGGAAAGTCTAGGACTTCATTTCAGGTTTCCTACACTTCCACAGCTCTTTTGGTGACAGGCTTCTTACATGTAGTAACCAGAGTGAGAATGTGACCTATGACTTCACAGAAAAATGTGAGCTACCTTGAATAAATGTAAACAGCAATAGAAACTCCAACTATCCCATTGGAAAACTTGCACATGACCATGGGCCATCCTGGCACTATGCCTACCTTGTTCTGTTTCTTTATAATACTTGATCCAGCCTGGGGTTGCTGCAGGGATCCACCATGTTAATTTGTCCTGCTGCCACCTAGGACAACTGGCTTCTTGTGAGTAAACTCTCCTAATTAACCCTAATAAAACCTATTAATAACCAAGCTGGTATGAATCTTTTCCTTGGCATCTCAGTATTCTCTCAGAGTGTATGCCACCCTACAATTGGCATAACTAGGGGCAGAATAATTCTGCCCTTTTACACTTCTCCAGCCAAGTCAAGAAGCACTTATTAAATGCTTAGTGTGTACCAGATACTATGTTAAGCACTAAGATAAGAAAAAAGAGATTCTCTATGTCCAAGGAGCATACATTCTAATGGAAGAAGACAATACATAAAAGGGAACTGCAAAGTAGAATGGCAAAGAATATACTCATACGAGGGACATCATATAGATGTCCAGGCAGTCAATATAGGATCTGGGAAAGGAGTGGTAGAGTGAACAGGGCTGGCCTGGGTCCTTCCTCAAAGTAGAGGTTCTGTGATGGAGGAGGCTGCCAGAGGTATTGGGATCTTCCTGGGTAAGAAGGTCAGAGATCTTCCAGGGTGAGAGGACAGCTGAGGCTTAGTATAGAAGGCTGAGATTCAGGAGGGGAGCCTGGAGACTTCCTTCCTTATTAGGTGCTTCCTATGTCCCAGGCATAGTGCTAAGCACTGGAAATTTAAAAAAAAAAAAGGCAAAAACAGTTCATCCTTCCATGGAGCTCACATTCTGTCAGGGGAGACAACATGCAAAAAAGCAGATGATATCTAATATATACTCAGAGGAAACTGGAGGTGATTTCAGAAGGCAGGCACCAGTAGCTAGCTGTGCACAGGAAAGATTTCTTGAAGAAGGTGGGATTTGACCTGAGACTTAGTGGAAGCCAAGGAAGCCAGAAGATGGAGATGAAGAGGAAGAATCTTCCAGATATTGGGAACAACCATTGAAAATGCTCAGATTTGGGAGATAGATGTCTTGTTCAAGGAATAGTAAGGAGGTCAGTTTTGAGGGATCATACAGTATGTGTGCGTGTGGCCAGAGCAGAGGAAAAGTGTAAGGTGTAAGAATACTGGAAAAAATAGAAAAGGATTAGGTTATGAAGGGTTTAAAAATCCAAACAGAGGATTTAAAGTTTTAATCTAGAGGTAATAACGATTGGAATTTATTGAGTGGGGGTCAGGGAGAGGGAGGGTATTGCATAGTCAGACCTGTGCTTCAGGAAGAAAATTTGTTCAGTTTTAGAAGTAGTGCATTTTAGAGGTCTATGAGATGTCTAATTCAAAAGGTCCAGTTGACAGAGATGTGAAACCGGTCTGCACACATGAATCCAGAGGCAAGGAATTCCTTAATAAGCCACTGAGAACACCCCCGGATCCAGCAGCAGTTCTGTTTACTTTTATATGATTATTGTTGTTGTTTGTCCTTCATTCTCAAAGATGACCAGTGACATCAGGAGGGTAAAGTCTTGAATTACAAGTGAATTAGATTCAAGTGAGGCAGAGTTGATATGCATGTAGTGTCTCCCCCACTAGAATTTAAGTTTCTGGAAAATATGGGCTGTTTCATTCTTTTGTTTTCATCTCCAGTGCTTAGCACAATGCTGGGCACATGGGAAGAAATGTGTGTTGATTGATAGATTGATGGTAAGCCTACGTTAAGCAAGCACTTTAAAAAAAAAGACAAGTGAGAAGAGAAAATTGTGCCCATTCATTTGTTCTTCCTGCCTGCCCTACAGACAATAAGCCTCGCCTTTTAAGGGAAGCTTGGAGGGTGGGTGACTGGTTAGTGCTGTCACCACAAAGAGGGGGAGGATCATCTGACAGTCCAATCCCCCTCTGATCACGGCTGCTGCTATTTTCTCCCTGTGAATGGGGCCAGGCAGGCACAGAGTAGGCAGAGTTGGGAATGTGGTTGAACGTGTTGGGACACACGTGTGTGTGTGATTTTCCCAGAGAAACTGAGTAGGCGGTAGCCTCTCTCTGGGCATATGTAGATAAATAAAAAGCATCCAGCAAGCAATTACTGAAATACTTCATGTGCGTCTGTGTGCAGCTACCAACGTCAGCACGGCGGGCTCTGTTTCCCCACATTTACAACCAGAGCTTTGCAACTACTGGGTAGAACTTAATAAGCAGGTACCTGGGAATGGGCCAGAAGGTTCACTCCTCTCCCTTGATGGGAGGGATGTTAAACCCCCGATACCTCATAATTATGGGGTTGTCTAATATGTAATTTGATTCAACCCAACAAAAAAAGTACAACAGCAGGAAGGCTTTTGACTAGAATAGCAATGTCCTCGACTCTGGCAGCCTCCTCTCCAAGACTTGACCAATAGCAAAGGCAAATATCATGTGCCTGTAGAAAAGACTGGAGCTGGTTTCTCTTGTTCCCTCTGGGAGAGTGGAGGATGAGCCCTGTCCACAGGAGCCAGCCAAAGAAGGGATGGGTCGGGTCATTCTTCAAAATGAGGCCTAGTTTTCTATACAGCCAGGAGTCCTGGCACTGGAAATGTAATGAGTCATGTTTTTACTGAGGGATGAGGCAGTTGAGCCAATAAATGGAATAATAGTCCTTTCTCTCTCCACCTCTACCTCTTAGATTCCTTGGCTTCCTCCAAGATTCATCAACAGGCTAATGCAAGAGGCCTTTACTGGTCTTCTCCTCTTTCACTGGCCTCCCGCCACAATTAGACCTTTCCCTCTCAGATTACCTCCCATTTACACTGTTTCCCTGTTCCAATGTGAACCCCTTGAAGATAGAAACCCTTCTTTGTATCTCTGGAGCTAAGCTGGAACATAGTAGGCATTAAATAAATACTTGCTGGCTGGCTGACTGGTCCGAGCCTTTTGATGGTTGAAAGTTAGGGAGTGAGCATGGATGAGGGGGACCCCAAGCAACAAGACCCTGAGATCAGCAGCTGTTCCCACACAATGGCTCCAGGATGGGCCCTTGGAGGTTGTAACTTATTATATGAAAGGACCCTAGGGTGGTGGATGTACAATGGAGAAGGCTTCAGGAGAGGACCCTGAGGAGCAGGAACAGAGATAGGCACACCACACCCAGGCAGGGAGACACAAGGTGAAAGTGTCCCCCATCATATTGGTGCCCTGGGCAAAACCTTTGAGTCCTGTGCAGTAACTGCTCTGCTTTCTACAGGCTACACGACAAAGGTGCTCTGGAGCGGGGAAAGAACTGAGACACAACTCAGACGCTATGAACTTGCAGTGGGACTTCATGCAAATAAAATATAATTGGGAGGCAATGTGGCTGAGCGACCCAGAATCAAGAAGATGGACTTCAAATCCGATCTCAAACCCCGGCGAGCTAGGAGATGGTGAGCAAATCCTGTTAATCTCTTTTAGAATTACTTTGCTCATCTGTGAAATGGAGATATAATAGTGTTGTTATTGCTGGTGTTCATTTTTCAGTCCTGTCTGACTCTCTGTGACCCCATTTGGGGTTTTCTTGGCAAAGATATTGGAATGGTTTGCCATTTCCTCCTCCAGTTCCTTTTACAGATGAGGAAACCGAGGCAAACAGGGTTAAGTGACTCGCGCAGGGTCATGCAGCTAGTGAGTGTCTGAGGCCAAACATGAGTGTTCCTGACTCCGGGCCTAGTGCTTGATCCAGTGCACTATCTAGCTGGGTCTCAGTGGGTCACAGACTGTTTCCCTGTTTGGGAAATGGAACCCAGTTCACTGTCAAAAGTTCAGATAAAGTCCTGACATGGTAGCAGGAAGGAGATCACACTGTAGACCAAGGAGAAAAGCTGGGCTAGAACTCTAATTTGCCATGTAACTTCAGGTAAGACCTTGTACTTGTAAAAGCCTCCATTGTTTCTTTATCTGTCGAATCAGAATGATAATCCCTGCTCTAATTACCATCCCTCAACCCTTGGCTGTGCATATCCAGATGGAGAAGCTCTCTGATTAAAAAGCAACACTAAGGCATGATCACATGCCTTTCCCTAAAGCCAGTGACCTTCGACCTTTTGCAGAAAGAACCTGGGAGACCCAGACCTGGTCCTGGTGCAGTTATGTCTATTATAGTCCAAATTACATAATGTGTAACTTTCTCCACAACAAGTTTATTTCAACCTGCTGCAATTTATAGATGCTCTGTGGAGAGGAACTCATCAATATATTTGTTTTCCCTTTGATATATAGTAGCGGGAGTGAGCTGGTCATGGAGTTTATTAGGCTTTGGCAGTTTTCTATCACTTTCTGGTGTTATAGATTTTCCTCCTCCCCCGCAAAGTAGAGGAAAAAATCATTTAAAATCCTGGAAAACATTACAACCCGGAAAAAAAAATACAGAGCTAGTAGGGAAAACCTGAGGGGGGCCCCTGGGGAACACGGAAAGGCAAATTCCTGCAGATGTGGCCGGCAGGGATGCCAGGGACAAGCCGGTTCATGGAGTACATTAAGCTACAACCAACAAAGGTGAGGTGAAAGGAGAATATCACATAATATCATAGCTGGAAAGAACTTAGAGACCATGAAGCCCAACTCCTTCATTTTATAGATGAGGGAACTGAGTCCCATAGTGACTTTTCCAAAGTCACTAAGATAATAGTCAACATTTATCCTCACAACAACAACAACCCTGGGATGTAGGTGACAGTATTATCCCTGTTTTCATAGATAAGGAAACTAAGGCAAACAGAAGTTAAGTGACTTGCCCAGGGTCAAACAGCTTAGTAAGTGTCTGAGGCCAGATTTGAACTCAGGAAGATGAGGCTTCCTGACTGGAGGCCTGATGCTCTATCCACTGCACCACCTAGATGCCTCAAATAGTAAGTAGCAGAAAAAAAGGTTTGAATTCTGGTCTTCTGATTCTAATTTTCCTTTCCACTATTTCCTATTTCCTTGATCCTCTCAGGTCACTAATGAATGGCCAAAATTTTCTCATCTATAAAACTGAGGTGGTTGACCTAAGTGACCTATCAGTGCTCTTCATCAACAGAATACATTTGAGAAAGCTACTTGGGATCTCTGAGAGCAAGTCTGCCCTCACTAAAATAGAGAGTATCTGAAAATGCTGGGATATAGGACCTGTGAGTTCACCTGAGGCCTCATTCCAGTAACTCTGCTCCACCTTTTTTACCCCTTCCCCCCATGAAATTGTGAGATGGGATTGCCTGGGTGCCCCAAGCTACTCATCCTTTGCCTGCCATGTTTGCCCTCTTCACCATCTCTTCCTCCGTCTAGGTTCCCAGTGCCATCCCATACAAATCTTTTCTCTGGAGAGGATCAAATAAAACATCTGTTCCTTCAATCTTTCAAGAAGCTGTAATTTCATGGTACAAGTGTTCCCACCTCTGATGCAGAATGAAGTCCAGCATACTACAGCGGAAAAAAAAAAAACACTGACTTTAAAGTCAGGGGACCTAGGTTCAGATCCTGCCTCTGTGTGACTTGGGGCAAGTCACTTCACACCATGGGACTCAGTTTCCTCATCTGTAAAATGAAGAAGTTGAACCAAGGAGCCTCTGAGGTGCCTTGCAGCTCTAATTCTATGATCTTGTGATCCCTCTACAATATAGCAGACAGTCCTCCAGAGCTGCCATAAGCAGAATATTCCTCTGCACTAAGACCAACCTGGCAAGAAGCCTCTGAAAACTTGGCTAGGCTTGTCCTCAGATGGCAGACCCATCATCCATCACCAGCCTGGTAGAACATGCCAGAATTTTTGTTTTGCTGGTATAGCCTCTGAGAACCTAGTCAGCTCCATGCCATGATGAGGCATCAGGAGAACCTAAGTGGAGGAAAATCACTCACTCTGAGGAATAAATGACATAGTACTTTGGGTGTATATGGGAGGGAATGCAAAAGAAATTGTTTAATGGGGATATTTGTGGGATTACAACTCAGGGGACCCTGAAATCACAAACTGCCAAGAGCCTTGAGGTCTTCAACATGAGTCTATGAACTTATGCAAAAAAAAAGTGTATGTGTGTGTGTGTAATTGCATTTTATTATAATTATTTTCCTTTGTAATGCTATATATGTTATGCATTTAACAGCATTGTTCTGAGAAAGGGACCCTATCATCTTCACCAGACCACCAAAAAAGTCCGTGACCCAAAAGAGTTTCGACTCACTTTCTTTCTTCCCCATATTAGAAGCCTGGAAAAAATTAATACAATTGACATCCTTACAAGGAAATGGGGTAGATGATGCCCCTAGGCCCTTATCCCCCATGTTCTTGACAGCTTCCTCTTGTGGTGCAATCATGGAAGCTTTCTATGGTCAAGTTGCTCCTATTCTTTTAACCTCAAACTCATTCCTCATTCATGCCTCCAATTCTCACTTCTGCTTCCCCACCTCTGACTCACCTCAAAAGGCCCCTTCTGCATGAAGCCTTTCCTTATATACACAGCTGCCGTTGCCTCCCACTCCAAGTAATAACTTGAGTTTAATAGATACATGTATTTGTGTGTAAGTATATATATATATATATATGTATATGCATATAAATATACACACATGTGTATATTTTTTGGGTGTTATTTTATATACAGATATGTTATATATTTATCCAATCAATATATGTACATACATATATTGTACACTATTTGTATATGTGCATATAGATATAAATATACATGTAAATACTTACAGGTATATAGGTTGCCTTCTTTATCGAATATGAGCTCTCTGAGAACAGGGACTATTTCGTTTTTGACTTTTTTATCCTCAACACGTAGTACAACACCTAGCTTGGTGCACAGTGGGTAGAGGTTTATTGATTAATCGAGTGACTCCAAGTGCTCCTGCTCATTATTCCCTGTAACTCGTTAAGCACAGCTCCTGGACAATGACTATGCTTTATTATTTATCTTATTTTATTTCAGTTAACAAGCATTTGTAATCTCTCTCGTCCAACCATTGAGAAAAGAAATAATAAATAAGCCCTTGTAAGAAATATGCATTGTCAAGCAAGGCTAATTGGCTGTATAAAAATGCGTGTCTCATTCTGTACCCTGGGACCATCATCTCTTTATCAGGAAGTACATGTCAATCTTATTAGTCCTCTGGAATCATGGATGGTAATTGCCTTGATCAACATCCTTAAGTGCTTCCATTGTCTTTACAATGTTCTTGTTAGTAGATTGTTCTGTTTACTTCCCTTTGTATCAGTTCATATGAGTTTTCCCGGGTTTCTCTGAAACCACACCTTTCATCATTTCTTATGACACAATAGTATTCCATTACA
Source organism: Phascolarctos cinereus (assembly GCF_003287225.1). NCBI lineage: Eukaryota > Metazoa > Chordata > Mammalia > Diprotodontia > Phascolarctidae > Phascolarctos > Phascolarctos cinereus. Next base: position 139,698,305 of record NW_027555625.1, read on the forward strand.
ACTACATACCATAATCTGTTCTTTGCATTTCATATTGGAAGACAAAAATAAAGAATAAGAATGTGGGAAAGAATGAGGGGAACCATGGAGGGGGAATGGAAAAAGAGAAAGAAAAGGATGAAAGGGAGAACAGAGAGAAAGAAAGGAAGAAGAAAGAGAAAGAAACAAAATCACCAGCTGTTCCTAAGCAGTAGTTCCTAAGCAGAGGAGTTTCCTTCCTTTCCTTCCTCTATATCTTCCTGTAAGGCAGTCAGGGGGTGACATCATTCTTCTTTGCTATATACAGAGAGGGAAATTGAGGCCCAGAGTGAGGAGACTCACTATACTAATGACTGCACAACACTTACCTTGAGCCCAATTAGACTGCATTGCCCACTTCTTGCCTGCCCTAGGTCTCCCCTTTCCTGACATTCCCCTTTCCCCACCCCCAACACACACTCCTTTCACACCATTGTCATTGTAGCCTCAGCTCTGAATCTTATTACCCAGCCATTCTGTACCTTCATCTTGGAAGTTCCTCTCTGTGTTCTTCCGTAAGCTTTCTCTTTCTTATCCTGAACTCAGCAGGTGGGGATGTCGTTTAGGATGGGGAAAATGTATTTAATTGACAGCTATTTAAACTGCAGGATGGACTTCATTTACCATTATAGAGAGACATATAAATTTAAGGGCTTACACACACACATACACACACACACACACACACACACACACACACACAAAATCTATGATCCACTTTTACATGAACACTAATAAATCTTCAAAAGGGAAATTTATCATTCTTCAATAAATGTGTCTCTTCTGCAGTCTTCCTTAAAATCTGACGATCTCAGATATAAATTCCCAGCCTCAGTTCTAGCTCCCAGCTCCCTGCAATGGCTCTGGAGTTATGGAATGGATGCTGGTCCAGCTCTGATGATAAAGTGCCTCATGGAAACCTTCTCTCGTATACTACTTCTCCTCCCCCTACCAAAAAATTTTTTTTTTCTCTAACCTGGGGAGCTCCAGAGTGGCTATGTGATAGGCCCACAGAAAATGACTCTTGAGATAATAAGTTCATAATGTAGAACTAGAAAAAAATCAAAGAGAACACTAGCCCAACCCCTTTATTTTACATATGAGGACATTGAGGTCCGGAGAACGTCCTTAAGATTACAGGAGTGGTAAAAAGCAAAGACGGGAATTGAATTTGGATTTTGTGTACTTTCTATTCCATCACATCTCCTATACCTCAGGTTCCTTATTTTATAATGAGAGGGTTGAACTAAATGACCTCTAAGTTCCCTTCCAGCTAGGAATTTTTTAGATGGTACCCCAATTAGTCCCTTATCCAGCAGAGTAGTTAATCCCCTTCTCCTCATCCCCCATTTTTACTTTGTTGGTCAGTTGTTTTAGTCATGTCCAACTTGTTGTGACCCCATTTGGGGTTTTCTTGACAAAGATCCTGGATTGGTTTGCCATTTCCTTCTCCAGTTCATTTTACAGAAAAGGAAACTGAGGCAAACAGGGCAAAGTGACTTGCCAAGGGTCACACAGATAGTAAGTGTCTGAGGCCAGATTTGAAGTAAGGAAGATGAGGCTTCTGGACTCCAGGCCCTGTACTCTATCCACTGTGCCAGATGCCAGGCTCACAAGCTTGTCTGCTTAGGAGGAACTCTCTTTAGATAGGGATACATATAAAGTTCCATACTTGGTTTCCAAAACTCACTTTCACAAATCCTAGATGAAGTAGGTGTGGCTAGATAGGAGTTGCTTTTTTCTCTTCAGACAGCTGTGGATCACGGAGAGTGTTGGGTCAAGCAGAAACTTCACCCAGTCACAAATAGCTTTGTCTTCAGCAAACTGGCATCTCCATGTTCCTGGTTCCCTTTGAAGTATGTTTCCTCCTTCATTCTCTGATGGGTCTCTGGTTTTGGAACCCCTGTTCAGGCTTCTATTTCTCATCTCCCATCTTGTCTCATGGATATATTGATTCCAGTGCACTGTGGCTTGACTTGGACTGGGGTTTCTCCTATTTCCAAATCTCTTAGAGTCTAGACCATGCTGTCTACATTTTCCCTAGCTATCAGTGACTGGCTTATTCTTCATATTCACAATTTAGCCCACATCTTCCTTTTCCCCAAGAGCCTTCTTTCTCTAGATGAAGTAAATTGCTCTTAATCAGTAATATGCATCAGCCCAGCCCCCAAGGGGCCAGGATTTCCACTTCGACACTAGAAAGATACTAGAGGAGAATCAAGATGAGGGACTAGCAGGGAAGGAAGAATGTCAAAAGTAAGGAAGAGATGTGTTGGCAAGACTGAGTGGTGAGCACAGGCCATTTTTCAGCAGGAAATAAAAATGTGTTTGTAATTAATGATCCTCCAGGAACACACAGCCCTTGTTATTGTAGTAATTTGGAGAAGCCTACTTCACAAGCTGTCAGACTTGAATTGCCAGAGATGCTTCCCAGCCCTAGGAGGGTGTCTACAAAGGATGGGGGTGGAGCCATGAATCCCCTAGCTCCTAGTGGTAAGCCTCTCGAGAGCTAGATTGTTCAATTTTCAGTATGAGTATTTACACCTCATGCTACAAATCAGGGTTGGATTCATTGCTTTGTTGATTGTCTAGACTTAAGAAAGCAAGGAGGGATTAAACTTAAAAGTGTGCTGTGTGTACATTTTTTATTCAGAGAACCAGTTGTTAAATATTTACCAGCACTCCACTACCTAGGACATCATGATCCTGCTTTGGTGGAAGGTTGAGGATGAATTTTCAGAGTCTATTTGAGTGTCTGGGACATGGAGAATGAAAGTGATCCTATTTAGGGAGATCTTCCTTTGCTAAGTACCTGGCAGGTATCATCAATATTTTAAAAGAGGACCAGAACCCAACTCAAAGGGAATGACAAGAAGTTCAATAAAACCATCTCTGTGACAAACACATCCAACAATATGTGGCATGGTCCTCTTTGTAACAAAAGGAGGTACCTATGGCCGGTCAGTAGCAAAGCTATGCAGGCAGTATCATCTAAACCCCCTAAATCTTGTTTAGAACTGCTAACTCTCTGGCTCTTTCTCATCGAGTGTTTGTGTAAGTGAGTTCTATAAACTAACTATAGAAATATATACATACATATGTGTGTGTATATATGCACACATTTGCATACATACATATGTATGTGTATATGTGTGTATGTATATATTTTAACCTAGAAATATATGTGTATGGATGTCTCTGTCTATATACACATATACATACACATCTGTTACAAATTATTTCATTTCAGCTGGTAGATTCTTTCAACCTGTGATACTCATTTTGAATCCCAACTCTTTTATTAAATGTGTTGTTAGCTATCCCTCAAAATGCCAGTCAGGAAATAACTCTAGTAAAAGAATCAAGGAAATATATGACTTCTCAGGAAAGGAATTGGGGAAAACTTGTATCTCAGCTGTCAGGAACTTCTTTGCTCATAAAAAACACACAAGTACTCTTTCCTCTCAGGGAGAAGTTAACCTCCATCTGGGTGAGTTCAGATTAATTCTGAAACCATTTCTAGCAAGATGGATTCAAGAAATGCCAGCTTTAGGAGACTTTGGGAACAGTATCCAGTCCTATTTTTGTTACTGTTACCCTATGCCTAATATCCAGACCTTTGACCTCTTTGAACCTCAGTTTCCTCACCTGTAAACTGGGGGAAATAGCACTTATTTCAGAGTTGTATAGAGTATCAAATGAGATGGGATATGTTAAGTACCTTGCAAGCCTTAGAGCACTATATAAATGTCAATTTATTATTACTGTTATTATTATTATCCCCTTTAGTTAACATGAATTCATCATGAATTCCGGTTCTCTTGTTGATAATACTCTGCCTGAACTTCTGGTTTCAGTTTCTAATCTATGTTGCTTGACTTTCCAAACTCTTGACATTTGCTTGATTGCCTAGATTTAGGACCGTGTTACTCCTCTACTCAATAACCTCCAGTGGCTCCCTATCACCTCCAAATAGAAAATCTTTTGGCACTCAAAGGCCTTCATAATCTGCCCCTCCCCTGCCTTTCCACTGTTCTTACTCCTTGCATTGGCTCAACGCTCCCCTACTCCTCATGGATGGTCCTGTGACAATGGCCTCCTTGCTATTCCTCAGCTTCTATTTTAGAGCATCTGGGGTATGTGGGGTATTCAGGGAGGACTACCAGCTCTGATGTGAGGGCTTGCTCATCCCACTCACACCTGTGGCTCCAAGAAGCTATAGCAGGAGCACCGGCCACATCCCAGTAAAACCATCTCAGCAGACAGGCTAAACAAGGTTGAGGGTAACAAACCCACCAATGAGTTAGGGGGATGTCTATCCTAACATGGGAATTCTTCCCCTGGTGGAACGGACAGATGAGAATAATCTGTTCCAATGGCCACAAAGGCAGCTGAAGCAGGTGCCCGGGAGCACTTAGAGCTTGGTCAGACATCTAAGACACTGAGGTCATCCATTACATACTGCACCATCACCAGTCATCCTGACTTGTGTCTTGTCACTGGACTTCAATGACTCTGGAAGAGAGAGTAAGGCTAATGACTTTATGCAACTCTGTCTCCCTTAAATCTAATTCACATACAAATCAAGACATCACTCCTTGGTGTAATCACGTGGTGCTCTTCAGAAACAAAGGGCAAACAACAACAACCTTATAGCATCTTTCTGACTGTTGCTCCTGCCTGGAATGCTCTGTCTCCTGGCTTCCCTGACTTCCTTCAAGTCCCAGCTAAAACCCCACACTCTACAAGAAGTCTTTCTGAATATCCCCTTAATGCTTGTGCCTTCCCTCTGTCACTCTGTATAACGTGTTTATATGTAGTTATGTGTACATTGTCTCCCCTGTTAGGTTGTGAGCTCCTTGAGCACAGGGACCATTTTTTGCCCTTCTTGGGATCTGAGGTATTTAGTGCAGTGCCTGGTATACACTAGGTGCTTAACAAATGTCCATTGACTGGCTAGTTTCTTCCTATTCCACCTTATTTCTTCTGATTTCTTTGAAGGTGACCAATGATACATTTAATTTAAGAAACCTGCCAGACTTTCTCTGGCTTAGCTCTACAGGAGGGAGCTAATCCCTCCTGCAGATTCCTCCCAACCTTTCATATTTTGTCATCCCCTGAATATCTATCTGACATTAGCTCTGGGTCAACTAAATGGAAAACAATTCAATTTAACATGTATTTACTAAGTATCTACTATATATCCAAGACTGTACTCCATGTTAAGGATTCAAAGAAAAATAAAATAAAATGGTGTCTTCTTTCAAGGAGATTGAGAACAAGCATACTTAATGTTACCTAGGCACTACAATCCTCTATAAGAAAGGGAATCACGCTATTATTTTTAATAGAACACATTTTTATAGAAAAATCCAAGTCAAGTGCTGTTCTCTCTAGCTGCAGCTCTGGGGCTCATCAGAGAATTGGGTCCTTTATAGGTGAGACACATTCAAAAGGCAGATGGTTTGTAGTGAGAGGTTGAATGAACAAAATATCCCTATGGCCATGGAAATTCCACTTAGATCAGCTGCTGAGCCCCACTGACTCCCCATGTTCTCTTGACTTGACTGCTGAATGAATAGCTTTCAACCATGCTCTCAGGACCTTTCTTCACTAGTAGGGGTTGATCTCCCAAGCAAAACCCTGCATCTTATAAATCAGCTATTTGTTCCTCTCCCTTCACCCATTAGCTGGAGCCCAATCAAGTCATGAGCCGTGCCTGGATTGTGCAACAACAACAACAACAACACTATATAGAGCTTACTATGTGTCAGACACTGTGCTAAGTGTTTTATATTTATTGTATAATGTGAGCCAGACAAAAACCCTGAGAAGCAAATGATATCATTATCCTTGTTTTATTGATGAGAAAACAGAGGCTAAGTGACTTGTCCAGGATCACACAGCTAGTAAGTGTCTGAGGATACATTTGGACTCGGGTCTTCCTTACTGTCTACCTATCACACCTCACTATTTCACTCCTCAGTTACTAATTATTCCCAGTGATTTAACACACAGCATGATATAATTGTAAAAATCAGTAGGCCTGGAATCAGAAGACCTGGGTTTAAATGCCATCTCTATCATCATTTACTCACTGCCAAATCCTGGGTAAGTCACTTCACTCTCAGTTGTAGCCTTCAATCTGTAAAATGGTGTTAATATCTTTAGCTCTGAGGATCAAACGAGGTAGTGAACATGAAGTATTTGGTAAACTTTAAAGCATTGTATAAAATGTCAGTTAGTATTATTATTAGAGATAGCCCCATCACACAGCCTGCCCTTCAGAGAATTTCCATTTACTTGGCAGAAGCTACTGAAATTATAAATATAGTGCCTAAGAGGGGAGCCTTAAGGTGGAAAGGAGAATGAGTTTGGGGGAGGAGGGAGGAGAACAAGGATAAGACAGGGGAGGAGAGGGGAGGGAGGGCAAGGGGAAAGAAAGAGAGAGAAAGCTAAAGAAGAGAGGAAAGAGAAGGGAAAGGAGGGAGGAGAGAACAGGGAAGGAAAGAAGAAGAGGAAAGAGAGGAGAGGGGAAAAGGAGAGTGAGGAGAGGAGAGGAGAGGAGAGGAGAGGAGAGGAGAGGAGAGGAGAGGAGAGGAGAGGAGAGGAGAGGAGAGGAGAGGAGAGGAGAGGAGAGGAGGAATAGGAAGGGAAGCGGGGAGAGGAGAGGAATAGGAGTGGAGGGAAGGACAGAAATGGGGAGAGAGGAATAGGAGTGGAGGGGGAGAGGGAAGGAGAGGAAGGGAAGGGGAGCAGAGGACAGAAGGGGAGAAGAGAAGAATAAGGAGGGGAAGAGATGAATGGGGAGGACAAGAGAGGAGGAGGGGAAGAGAAGAATGGGGAGGGGAAGAGATGAATGGGGAGGGAAAGGGAGGGTACAGCAAGGGAAAAGAGGAAGAAAACTAAGAAGAAATGAAGGAGAAGGGAAAGGAGGGAGAAGAAATCAGGGAAAGAAAGAAGAGGAAAGAGAGGGGAGGGAAAGGAGAGAGAGGAGAGGTGAGGGAAGGAGGAGAAAGGAGGTGAGGGAAGGGAGAGAAAAAGGAAAGGGTAAGGAAGAGAAAAGTGATCAAAATTAAAGATAGAGCTTGGGAGGGGAAAAGTGACAAAGAAAAAAGATAAGAAGGAAAGAGACCCTATGCTTCAGAGATACTCTTCATCTCTTCCCCCAAGAACAATAAACAACAAAATTTACACTATTTAAGCTTTTAACTGAATGGTAGTTATTTTCTGCTGGAGCTCCCTAGGCCCCAAAGACCCGTGAAATGTAATTATTCTAATCTTTGCAACTAAGATCCCCTAGGGAGTACAAGAGGAGGCAACTGAGTTGCTGAAGGGGATATCCCTGCTCTGAACTCCTGGAAATAGGGAAACAGGCTTAGCAAAGCTGGCTTAATTACTCAGTTTTATTCTACTTTCCCCATTGATCCTACCCTGCTGCAGAAATCTAACTGAGGCCAGCTTGCAGCATTGGCATGGTCCTCACTGAAACTGGGCTTGCTTCTTGCTTTGCTTCAGGCAACAGGAAGCTCACCAGGGAAATGAGGCAAACCAAGAGGCATCATACTTGTCATGGCATGGCAAGCCACCCAAAGTACCCATTTTTCTGTTTCAGATCATTTCCAAGAGTTTTGATGGGCCAGCAGGCTATTCCAAGTTAGAATCAGGTCCTGTATGGGAGCTAAGAAAGAGAAAAGAGAAAAGACATTTATTTAGACCTGAGGACGATTGTTCTCAAGGTATAATGATACATTATTATTAATATTAATTTTCATAGTATTAACAACAATCCCTCACATTTCTGCAACACCTACCTTTAAATCTTCAAGAGGAAGGAAATAAGTATTTTTATTCAAAGTTTACTACACATCAGGCAGGAGCTGTGTTAAACTTTGAGTATACAAATACAAACAAAAAATATTTCCTTCCCTCTAGGAGCTTACATTTCAATGGGGGAAAAAAACACACAAAAGAGAGCTGAAAATAGGAGAGTTGAAGAGAACAGAAATAGCAAAAAACAGTTCTTCATTCACGCTTTTATTTAATCTTTATACTTGGGTTCAAAGCTTGCCTCTGATGTTTACTACCTATGTGTCCTCAGGTAGGTCACAAAAACTCTCTGGGCCTCAATTTCCTCATCTATAAAATAAAGCTATTTGACAAGATGGCCAATGAGCTCCCTTCGACTTGAGACCTATGAATCTTTAACAACCCTAACAAGGTTGCACAGGGGAGAATTACCATGTCTCTTTCATGGTTGTAGAAACTGAGGTTTGGGTGGTTCAGTGACTTACCTTAGTTCATTAAGAAAGATAGTCACAGTTTAGAAGTTAGGGCTCCAGACTTTCAACCCAACACCCTTTCTGCCATCAGAGCCACCATCCTAAGGGGAAAGAACCAGACTCAAAGCTTGATGGGACCTCAGAGGTCATCCATCCAACTTCATACCTGTCTAGAGGAATCCCAGGTAATCATCAGCACCATTACTTGAATGCTTCCCATAGCAGAGAGATTGTGACCTTATGTCAGAGAACATGGTGAATTGTCAGGGGCAGAACCCACATGTGGAAAAATAGGGAAGGTTATCTTGGGCATGTTGCTACCTTCCATTTTTATCCTAGATGCGTTATTTTGGGGTTGTGTTTTTTTTTTGGTGCAGAAACTTTTTCAGTTTCAAGTAATCAAAATTATCTATTCTATCTTTTGTAATTGCCTCAATTTCTTGTTTGGTTAAGAATACATCTATCCATACCTATGAGAGATATATGACCTGTTTCTCTTCTACTTTTTTAATACTATGATCTTTAATATTGAAGTCATATATCCATTTAGAATGTATTAGGGAATATGATGTGAGTTGTTGGTCTAAGTCTAATTTCTGTCAGACTGGTTACAGTTTTTCTAGCAGTTAAAATCAAATTAAAAGTTTTTTGTTTTTGTTTTTCCCCTGGGTAGCACTTTTTTTTACTTCATCAAACACTGGGTTTAGAGTTCTGCTGTTTCTGAATCTTTCTTGTCTAGTCTGTTCCATTGAACACTCTCTCTCTCTCTCTCTCTCTCTCTCTCTCTCTCTCTCTCTCTCTCTCTCTCTCTTTCTCCCTCTTTTTTAATTTCCCTTGATATTCTAGATCTTTTGTTTTTCCAAATAAATTTTGTCATTATTTTATCAAGTTCTATATAGTATTCCCTTGGTAATTTACATGGTATATCATTAAAAATATAAATAAATTCTGGCAGTATTGTCATTTTTATCATATTGGCATAGCCTAGGCATAAGTACTGAATATTCCTCTAGCTATTTAAGTTTTTCTTTATTTCTTTAAGAAACACTTTGTAACTGAACCTATATAAGTTTTTGTGTTCTTTGGTAGGTTAATCCCCAGATATTTTATGTATTTTTATAGTTATTTAGAATGGAATTTCCCTTTCCATTATTGCTTCTTGCTTTTGTTATTATTATATAGAAATGCTATTGATTTTTTAATATTTATTTTGTAACCTGATACTTTGAGGAAGACATTAATTATCTCAATTAGTGTCTTCGGTGATTCTCTAGGATTTACCAAGTAAACTATCAGCAAATACGAATAGTTTTATCTTCTCTAGCTAGCTTTATACTTTTAATTTCTTTACCTTGTCTGATTGCTGTTACTGGCATTTCCAGAATTATATTAAATAATAGTGGAAAGAGAGGGCTTCCTTACTTCACTCCCATATTTGGAAAAGATTCTAGTGTATTCTCATTGTATGTTACTTGCTTTTGGTGTTAGATGATTTTTATTATATTAAAAAATGTCCCTCTGTGCCTATATTTTGTAGGGCTTTTAGATTTAAAAGTGTTGTACTTTGTCCAATACTTTTTCTGCATCTACTGAAACAATCATGTTGTTTTGGATGTTTTGGTTTTTAATATGTTTAATTACATTGATTTTTTACTAATGTTGAATCATCGTTTCATACATGATATAAATCCCACTTGATCATAATGAATGATTTCTTGGATAAATTGTTGTAGTCTTTTTAGCAAGATTTTGTTTAAGATTTTTGAATCAATGTTCATTAATGATATTGGCCTATAACTTTTTTCCTCCATGTTTTCTTTTTCCATTGTTTACATATTAAGGCTCTATTTGTTTCATAAAAGAGTTCTGGTAGAGTATATACTTTCTTAATTTTTGAAAATTATTTTTTGAATATAGGTACCAACTATTCTTTAAAAATTTGATAGAATTCTTCTATGAATCCAGAAGGACCAGAAGGTATCCTCTCTGCCCCCTGCCCCCAAGTAGTTCCTTTACAGCTAGTTCTATTTCCTTTTCTGAGATTGGGTTATATAAGATCTCTATCTGGTCTTCTTTTACTTAGGTTATTTTATATTTTTGAAGCTTTGCTCTATTCCTATTGTGTTCTCAGTTTGGTTGGCATATAACTATGTATAATATGTGCTGATTTTTTTTTATTTCTTCTGGTTTTGCTGCAATTTCACCTTGCTCATTTGCAATTTTATTGATTTGATGTTCTATCTTGTTTTTAATCAGATTAGCTAAGAGTTTAGCAATTTTATTAGTCTTTTTAAAGAACCAGCTTTTAGTTTTATTTACCATTTCTATGGTTTTTCTTGTTTACAAATTATCTATTTTCTCCTTCAATTTTTAGTATCTCTTTTTTGTGCTTATTTTAGATTTCTTTATTTGTCGGCTTTCTAATATGTGTTAAATTAATATTCAATTTGTTAATCTTCTCTTTCTCTATTTTGTTTATGTATGTTCATAAGGATATGATTTTCCCTCTGAGAACAACTTTGGCTGCATTCAAGACATTTTAGTGTGTTGTTTCATCATTACCATTTTCTTTTACATAGTTATCAATTGTTTCTATGATTTGTTCTTTGACACATGAATTATTTAAGATTTCATTACTAAGTGTGCATTTGGGTCTGTATCTTTTATTTGTGGTCCCTGAACCAATTACTATTTTTATTGTGTTATCATTTGTAAAGGATATATTAACTATTTCTACCTTTTTTACATCTGTTTGTAATATCTTTGTACTCTGGTGCTTGGACAGTTTTTGTAAAAGTTGCATATAGTGCTAAGAAATATGTATATTCTTTAGCTATCCCATTTAGAAAATGTCTTTCAACTCTAGTTTCTCAAGCAATTTGTTCAGTTCCATATTTCCCTTTCGTTTCTTTCTGTTAGACTTATCCAAAACTAAGAGAAGAATATTTTAGTCTCCTGTCACTATTTGCTACTATTTATGTTTTCTTAGCTCAGATACTGTTTCCTCTGTAAATTTGGATGCTAAGACATGGGGAGCATAGAAGTTTATTGCCAATATTGGTTTATTGTCTATGGTTCCTTTTGATATAATATAGTTTCCTTGTTTATCCCTTTTTATTTTTTGAATGTTTGTTTTTGCTTTGTCAAAAAGCATGCTTGCAACTCTTACATTTTTGGAATCCCTTTATGCATAGTAATGTGTGCATGTTTGCTTTTTTCCCCATCCCTTCACTTTTATTTTGTATATATCTTTGTGTTTTAGATGTATTTCTTACAAGCTATAGACTGAAGGTCTATAGCTTGTTTTCTTATCCAATCCGTCACTCTTTGTTGTCTTAATACTTCAACCAACAACACTGATGGGCCAGATAACCTCGTGCTCCATACTCATTGAATGCCTTGCACAATTATCTCTGAGAAGCCTGATATTGCCAACTACCTACTAGCTGTATGTATACTCAGGAACATGCTGACTATCTATTGATACACCACTCTTCCAGTCATTTTTGCCTGATTCTTACCCCTCATTCTAAGAAATATGTACAGACATATGTATATACATATCTGAAATTACATATAGAGTTAGCTTTTGAAGAAATAATGCACATAAATACATTCATTAATATCATTCCATTAATATAGAATAATTCCATTATTATCAGCTGTTATCATTTTCATTTAGCCCTACTTTGATCCTCAGACTTGATTAGAACTGCCTTTCTAACTCACCCAAAGTCTTTTATCTTTTATCTACTCCTATTAGAGAGTTAGTCAAACTTTCAGACAGTTTAGTGTCAAAACAACTTCCCAGCAATTTGCCTTTAACTGAGAGCAGCATGTCTCCACCTCTGCCACATCGAGATGAAATGAAGGAAGTCATGAAGCCTCTGGCCTGTGGAAAACCCCTGTGAATGTTTTCTTCCAACTGTAAGAAAGCAATCTTCCACCCTCTCTCTAAAAGGCAAGAAAAGCACCCTACCTCCTCAAAAGTTTTCTAGCTTTCTGTAATTTACATGTGATAGTTTCCCTTAGAAGTGAAAGTTGCCCCCAGCAACGGGTACTTTTTTTCCAACTGCTTTGAACATACATTTTTAATCTTTAAGGAAGAGTATTTTCTAGAAATTACTTCTAAAAGCTTGTATCTTTAATGAAACATATACTTTTAAGGCAACAATTTAAATGTAATATCAACTACACAAAATATTTAACGTAGTTTTAAAGTAGTTTCACGGCATTCACTCTATGTTTAAAAAATCCCCATCATACTCCTTGTCATCATCATATCATATATTCCTTTCAGTGTCCTGATATACAATATAAGATAGGAAAGGTAGCTTGGCATAATGAAAAGCCTTGGAGCCAGGAAGACCTGTGTTCAATACTCATCTCTGAGTCATACTGCTGCTGTAGGCCTGGGAAAGTTATTGAACCTCTCAATGCTCTACACAACTTTTTCAGATCACAAGGTGCAGAGAAGGCGCTGACCCACATGGATAGAAGGAGTTTCCTAATCTGGGAGTTCTGTGTACCAATGAATTTACAGGCCCAGTCTTTATCCATGCATAATATACGATGGCACACTAGAGAGGTGCTTTCTATTTTCTGCCCAGTTTGAGAGAAACTCCACAATGTCATTAAACATTGAAAAAAAGTCACTGGGATGCTGGGACTCAGAAACAATTTCAGGACTCAGAGCACTAGTAGAATGTTCCAGCCTCCCACTCAGCCCCAGCACTCACTTCCTCTACATTCCTAATCTTTCCAGGGATCAGCAACTGAACAAATAGCCCTCATTCATGCCACACAGAATGAAAAAAAAAAATCTAACAGTGAGTTAGAAGGTACTTCAGAAGCCATAATCTCATATCACTGACAAGTGGTCATCTAATCTCTATTTTTTTTTAATTTATTTTATGTTTATTTAATGGAATAAAACAAGCATTTCCATAATATAGTATAATAAAGAGATAGTTGCACAGGAAACTGCAAATTTATTATGTGCAACTTACTTCCTTTTAAATATATAACTTTATTCAGTTACCATGTAAATTCCTTTTTTTTTCTTTTTTCCCCTTTTTTTCCTCCTTCCTTCCCCCACACCAACCTAGACATGGCTACCATTAGATATGAATAGGTGTGTATGTGTGTGTGTGTGTGTGTGTGTATTTTATATATATACACGTACATATATATACATACATTCATATATACACATACATATGTATGTATATATACACATACATATATATGTAAAATTATTCTCTACATACTTCTATTTATCACTTCTTTCTCTGAATGCAGATACTGTCTTTCTTCATATGTATAGTCTCTACTTGAAGCCTTCCAGTGAGAGAGGATCCACTCCCTCCTAGGCCTATTCTCCTTCTGGACAATGCTGTTTATTAAGACTTTTTTTCCCCTTATGTTATCCCTACTTACATCAATCCAATGCCTTTTCCCCCCAACTTTAATTCATTGCTCCTAGTTCTGTACTCTGAGGCCAACCACAAAAATTCTGATGCCTCTTCCATAATGATAGACAAGCTTGAATATTGGTCCTATGTCCTCTCTAAGATACAGTTCCTTCAGTCCATCTTCATATGGCATATACTCCAGTCCTTTCACCATTCTGCTCACATTCTACTTCTGGCTATTCTCTACATCATGTGGGTCCCTCATAAAAATATAGCGCACGGAGGGGAACATCACCTTAGGGATGTGGCCAGGGAAAAGTGGAGCAGAACTAGGAGCTTTCTTGTTCTGAATACTGCGTCCTCCTAAACAAAGTCAAGGAGAGTTGTAGCTTTTGTAGTTGCCAGGTTATACTATTGTCTCATACTGAACTTGCAGTCAATTAAAAACTCCAATGCTTTTCATGAGAACTATTATTTAGCTATGCTTCCCCCACCCTATACCTGTGATCTTTTCTTGTTTACAACCCAAATTAGTCTTAGAGTTAAGCCAACTACACTTCATCTTATTTGATTCAGTCTGTCTTGGAGATCTTTGTGGATTCTGGCTCTACCCACTGGCATGTTGTTGTTGTTACTATTATTATAATTATTTTCACCAACTGATAATAATTGGGGCGGCTAAGTAGAACAGTGAATACAGAGCTGGCCCAGAGTCAGTAAGACTCATTTTCCTGAGTTCAAATCCAGCCTCAGACATTTATTAGCTGTGTGACCTTGGGAAAGTCATTTAACTCTGTTTGCCTCAGTTTCCTCATCTGTAAAATGATCTGGAAAAGGAAATGGCAAACCACTCCAGTGTCTTTGCCAAGAAAACCCCAAATGGGATCACAAAGAGTCAGACACAACTAAACAACAAACAACTACATTAATAAAAATATCTAAAATGTATATAGCAATTTAAAATTTGTGAAGTGTTTTTAAAAATATTATCTCATTTTATCCTCACAACAATGTGGGAGATAGGTGCTATTATTACCTCTATTTTACAAACAAGAAAACTAAGGAAGACAGAGTTTAAGTGATCTGCCCAGGGTCACATATCTAGTGAGTAGCTGAGGCTGGATTTGAACTTAGGTTTTTCTGACTCAGGTCTAGCACTCTGTCCTCTACACTCCCTGGGTCTCAGCAGTACATTGGTTAGCATACCTTCTCTAGCTTCATCTAAGTAATGGGTAATATTGTTGAGCAAGATCCGGTCAAGGACAGCTCTGTGGACCCTCTACTAAAGACCACTCTATGTTTACATTGATCCAGTCATTACTACTCTTTGAGGCCAGGACAACCTGTTCCAAATATACAAAACTGTGCTATAGGTTAGTGCATACCTTTCTATCTTATTCTATATGGCAAAGATACCATGGATTACACATGAGGACCTATTCTGGTACCTTTAGGTAGCTCTCTCTCTCCTCTTCAGAATTATTTCTGCTTATGTATGCAGAATTTCATACTGGAAGACTCCCTTCCCTCTTCAGCAGACCTCTATTTCAATTTATTAGGCCTGTTTTCTTTTGCCTATAATTTCTCTTTATGCTCTGAAATGTGATCCTTCTAAAATGTAGGGCACATATCAAATGACCCCAGCCTCCCTTTCTATCATGACCTCCGTGATGGAGTGGTTATTTGCCCCCAATGTTCCTAGCATTTCTACTTCAACAAGTAGTGGTCTTTGTTGAACAAAACCAGATCTAGCTTACCATTTCCCCCTTGTCACTTCCCCTGTCTTTTGAAGGATGAAATTATTACTTACTTCACTGTTTCAATGAATCTACAGTCATTTATGTGGGTGCTACCTTCAACAGTGCAGATCAATCTGTCCATGCCTTCTCACCCTGGGCAATCTTTGTCCATGTCCTTTCATAAATCACCCAGAGGGGACATTCTCAGTGTGATGGAGGGTTTCTTCAAAATCTTATAACATTTAAATATACTATACTTAACTATTATTAAATACCATTCAAATAATTATCATTACTCAAATTAATTATAATCCAATAATAGTTCCCTCTGACTGGCACATACTCTTGATAACTAATTATTCACAATACTCTTGGCCTCTTTGTGGACCCACACCCCCAAAAGTTGCTGCCAAACTCTTCACAGTATGTTTCTCTCACACTGAAGCTTCTCTGGGGACAAGAATATTCCAATCATCTAAGTTGAGCCAAAATCCTTTGCAGCAACTAGAAATTGGCAAGAAGATGCTGGCCTACATTGGTAGAGGGAGTTTCATCTGGCCTAGGACTTCCCTAGATCTATGAAATGAGGCTAGCCTGGGTTGTTGGGAGAGCATTCTTAGTACCTTCCCTGTAAGATTATCCCGAATTTATCTTGTCTTTATCCTATTGTACATAGCTGTTTGCATGTTGTCTGCCCCATTAGAATGGGAGTTCTTTGAGCACAGGAACTGTTCAGTTTTTACCCTTTTCTTTATGTCCCCAATGCTCAACACAGTGCCTGGCACATAGAAGGCACTCAATAATGCTAGTTGAATGATCAATTGGTTAATTGATTCAATTCAATAAACACATAAGGGTCTATCAACTAATCAGCAAATTTTTTTGGGTACCTACCAGCACCAGGCATTTTTCAAGGTGTTGGGGACCGAAAAAAAGAAACCCCACCACCAACAAGAATCTGTGTCCTCAAAGGGTTTACATTCTATTAAACAAAGACCATTTACACATGCGGCAGACACATGTATAGCCAGGCCCACAAACATGGCAAGAAAGGAAGCTGATCTGAAGGAGAATGGATAAGATTTCAAAGGGGAAATACCTAGAGTATACAGCAGAGAGGGTAACAAACAACTGGGAATTAGGGAGGTGCTGATGGACAGCATCCCCTCATAAGGAGGCAATAAGAACATGAAAGTTTCTTTGTATCATGCGTAAGGGACAATTTTATCCTGGCGATGTGACCCTGGGCAAGTCACTTAACCCTACTGCCTAGCCAAAAAGCAAAACAAAACAAAAAAACAATAAATACACAAATATAAATATATAATGTACATATATAAATGTGTATATAAATATATGTGTATATATGTATGTGTATGTATATATATATATATATATATTATATATATATATATATATATATATATATATATATATATATATATACATATATGTATGGGTATATATATGTATACACACATACATGCATATGTATACACAGAGAGAGAGAAAAAAGAGGGCCCACGATAAAGCTTTGAAGTATACACATATTAGGGGCAAGATAGGATGATGACCTAGAAAAGGACACTGAAGAAGACTGGGATAGGCAGATAGGACAGGAACAAGGAGAGAACAATGTCATGGAACCCAAAGTACATCCAGGAAGATTGAGTAGTTGACAATCCAAGATGCTACAGAACTAGCAAGAATGATTAGGACTGAGAAAAGTTTATCTGATTTATCAATTAAGAGGTGATGGGTAACTTTGGAGAGAGCAGTTTGCATCCATAAAGTTAAAAGTGAGATGATAAGAAGTAGAAGGAGAAGAAGAGACCATGAATATTGAAGGCTTTTTCTAGGAATTTGGTTATGAAAGGAAGAAGCTACAGGAGTAAAGCTTGATGGGATGAAAAGGACAAGTGAGTATTTGTTAAGAATGATGGATATGTATGCATCTATAAGCAATAGGAAAGGGGTTGGGAGGTGATGAGAGACTGAAGATTAGAGAGAAATGGTGAATGCATACACAATCTGCTGAAGAATGTAGGAGGAAATGGGAGCAAAAGTAAAGTAGAGGGATTGGTCTTGGTGAGAAGTGATGAGTTTTCACCAGAGACTGAGTTAATAGCTAACATCTATACAAACATACCTGAAATATTGCAGGTTCCATTCCAAACCACTACAATAAAGCTAGTCACATGATTTTTTTGGCTTCCCAGTGCATATAAATGTTATGCTTACACTACATTGTAGACTATTAAGTGTGCAATAGTATCATGTCTAAAAAAAGTATACATACCTTAATTTAAAAATACTTTGTTGGCTAAAAATTGCTAACTCGCTTAACTAAGCTTTCAGTGAGTCATGATCTTTTTGCTGGTTGAGGGTCTTGCCTTGATGCTGGTGGCTGCTGACTGATCAGGGCAGTGGTTGCCAAAGGTTGGGGTGGCTGTGGCAATTTCTTAAAATAAGACAATAATGAAATTTGCCTCATTGATTGACTCTTCCCTTCACTTGAACACTTAGAGGCCATTGTAGGATTATTAACTGATCTAATTTCAATATTGTTGTGTCTCAGGGAATAGAGAGGCCTGAAGTGACGGAGAGAGCAGGAACAGGAATGGCAGTTCAGCAAAGCAGTCAGAGTACACACAACATTCATCAATTAATTTCTCCAACTTATATGAGCACCTGCCAAATAATTACAATAGTATCATCAAAGATCACTCATCATAGATCATAGCAGATATAATAATAATGAAAAAGTTTGAAATATTGGGAGAATCACCAAAATGTAACACAGAGACAAGATGTGAGACCATGCTATTGGGAAAAATAGCACTGATAGATCTGCTCGATGCAAGTTTGCCACAAACCTTCCATTTGTTAAAAGAAAAATGTGGTATCTGTGAAGCACAATAAAGCAACACAAAATAAAATTGTAGGTACACCTGTATAGCACTTCAAAGTTTGCAAATCACTTTCCAAATATCTCATTTCATCCACAACCATACAGGTAGGTGCTATTATTATCTTCATTTTACAGATATGGAAACTGAGGCAGAAGTTAAGTGACTTGCCCAGGTTCACACATGTGTGGGTCAGAGCCCACTTACTCAAAATAAAAACAAAGACTTAGATACCTTGAAAGTAGAAAGGACTTTATTGCTTTCTCATGAGAAAGGGTACCACTTGTAGTCGCCATTTCGGGCCAGGAGAGTACAAGCTGGTTACAGAAAGGAAGCCTTATTTTATACCCTAATGGGAGCTCCTCCTCCCTAACCTGCTTCCCCTTATCCCATTGGCTGGGCTTTCAGGGGGCACAATCTATTCATGGAAATCTAGAACAAAGGTAGTTACACAAGTTTGCCCATAGACAAGAAAAGGTGGGAAGTTTTGCAAGGGCAAGCCGTTCAAGGTTGGGGATAGGGCTATTCTTTTTGCTACTTGCTTAACTGAGGGGAAGGGTTTTGAAAGCAACAATTAAGAACCATTAACAAGAACTATTAACTCTTTGGGGAGGCTTCACTTCTGAGAGATCATCTCTCACACATAGCTAGTCAGTGCATAAGGCTGAATCTAAACTCAAATCTTCACAACCTCCAGACCCAGGACTCTGTCTAATTAGCCAACTACCTGCCGTCTACACTAAAAGAAGGAGAGAATAGAGAATGATGATGAGAGGGGTTTTATTTTAGAGTAGGGGAGAAGAATAAACTCAGCAAATGCCACCATTTTTTTTCCAGGAAAGTTCCCTCTGCTGAGAGGGAAGAGGTACTTAAAAAAACAGTGCTAGGTTCTGCACATACCAAGATAAAAATGAAATCACTCTTGTCTTCAAGAAGCTTCTATCCTATTGAGGGGCTACAATAAGAAAATACAAATTATATACAAAGTAAACACAAAGCAAATTGGCAGAAGAGCTGGTTCAGGAAAAGTTTTTTTGTTTTTTTTGTTTTTCAGTCAAAGACAAGGTTTATTAGAACATACCTCATATTGAGCAGACTCTTAAGGAGTCTGAATGTTAGTGAGCTATTGGCTAGATTATAAGAATCTGAGCAGTGGCTATATTTTAAGAATCTGAGCACCTTAATGGAGACAAGATGGACCTTATATACAGAAAGACTGTGGGAGGGATCTAGGAGTGGCCAAGTAATCTTTAGGGACTGTGAGATAATAGAATGCCAGGGACCTGTACTATATGGCCAAGGGAGAATGGAGCCTAGCTGGGATTAAGGATTGGAAGTGGCCTGGGGCCATAGGGAGGTAAAACAATAGAGAGCTAGGCTAGGTTAAGGGTAACAGAGAATTGGGAGATTGGGTGTAGCCATAATGAAAGGTCAGTTGATGAGATTATAGCCTCAGGCTAACACCAGAGATTTGGCCATCTGGGAAAGTCCAGGTTTTTTCCATTCTGGGGTCCAGATCCCAACCCCATCATTCCCCCCTCAAACAAATGGGACACAAATTTTTGGTGGGTAAAGGGGAAAGGTCTTGACTCCTGAAACTGCTTCTTGCTGGCAAGGGACATAGAGCTGTCCCTGCCTTAAGGAGGTTGACTGGAACGAAACACAAGCTGCATCCAAGGAATGATGGGGGGACATTGGCTGGTCCCTGCTGTTTGCTACCAACTCTAGGTGAATGGCTTGTAGTCTGGAAGACACAAATCTGACAGAAAAGACTTCAGGGCCCAGATATGACAGGATAAAACATCCTTAGCTCTGTTTGGATTCAGATAATTCAATTTTCCAACCATGCAGTATTAAATCCATCTCACAACCAGACTCAGGAATAGCCAGGTGGGTGACATTCCTTTTCAAAGGAACATAATGGGGAAACTGAGCCAGGAGGATCCCATCTTAGACTGAGGCTAAAATTGTCCTCTCAGCTTTTCCGGATGCTGACTTCCCTACAACATCACATTCTCTCTGAGTAGCTTGTGGCATTTCTCTCAGATGGTAGATTATTGTTTATTGATAGATTATGATCCATCAGACAACTCAAAATAAAATTCCATGAGCTTTTACACTCAGACAGCAAGTTTAGGAAAAACTTTTCCAGGATTTACATCTCAAATTTATTTGTCCTGGTGTAAAAAGCCAATCATTAGAAATTATTTCTATGTACTTGCAAATTCTTAGCAAGACAAAACCCAAACAAGTTTTTTGGGAAGTTTACACATTAAAACAATAACCAACGATTGGCAAATTATCTTAGCTGTAGCCAAATTATGAAAAGTTGCCTGACGTAACTAATACAAAAAGTTCACCAATTTGAAACTTGAAACAAACCATTACCAATCAGGTGACTTCAGTTTTCTTAAATGAATTTCCAGATTACTTTATACAGAGAAATCAACATCTCATCATCAACAGTTAAAACTACAACTTTAAAAAAAGCATGCTTACCCGAAGTTTGGAGGCTAGCTTCTTTACCTTGAGCAGGATGTGCTGAACTTGGGTGATGCTTCCAGGCAAAGGCTGCCCTAGGGCCCAAGGCCATTGCCAGTGGGGCCCATGCTATAGCTGCTGCCCTTCCCCCCTCCTTCCTTTCCCCAGGTAGGGAAGGGCAAAATCAAAGGTGAGGGGGAAAAGGGTGAAACTCTGTCTTTTCCTATGATAGGGCTTAACAGATACCCTCTTGACTCAAGGGAAGGGAGTGACCAGGTTGTACAGAGTTTTAAAACGTTCCTTAATGATCAATCACAAAACTTCCAGAATCTGCTAAGATGCTTTTGGCTATTCTAACTTTTCCTACGGATGAAAATTCAGGGGTATAGAGAGAAGGGAGTAAGTAAGGAAACAACTGCAATTTTCCCCAATTCCCTAGTACCAAAAGAATTGACAGAATTGTGCATACACTTCCAGGTAGGCTGTCCATCCTTGTCCTCTATGCTACAAAAGGTGTACCCAGGTCCTTGGTCTCAAATCAAACCAGTGGACAGAGAGCCTGAAAGCATCAGGCCAAGTGAGAGACAGCCTCATAACCGTCTGCCTGAAAAACACCTCCAAGCCTTGGTGCTTGGAGAGCAACCCCAACTGCAGAACAAGAAAGTGGGAATTGTGAGGGGGAAGGTACATACCTTCCAGTCTTGGCTGGAAAAGAACTTGGGTTTAGGCAGTTTCTCTGTATGAGTCACCAAAATGTTGAGGTTTAGGGGTGCTGGGACCCCAAAATCACAATACATGGGTCCTGTCCAAAAGAATTCAACCCAAGCCTTGTTTCAGCCAAAGGCCAGGTTTATTAGAACATCCATCATATTGGGAAGACTCTTAAGGAGTCTGAATGTTAGTGAGCTATTGGCTAGGTTATAAGAATCTGAGCAGTAGCTAAATTTTAAAAATCTGCACCTCAGGAAAAGTTTTAAGTAGAAGGTGGCACCTTGAAGGGAGTTAGGTATTCAAAGAGATGACAATGAGTAGGGAGAGAATTCCAAGTCTGAGGGACAGCTTTTGGAAGGGTATAACAGTGGAAGATGGAATAACATGCATAAGAAGCAGAAAATGGGCCATTTTGGAACATAGAGTGTGTCAGGTGGAATAACGTTGGAACAAGCTAGACTGGAGCCAGATTGTCAAGGCCATGCAATGCCAACAGAACAGTTTGGATTTTATAAAAGAGGCAAAAGTGAGCCATTGGCAGGCGATTGACATGGTCAGACCTACACTTTTGGAATACAAATTGTACAGCTGTGTAGAAGAATCAGAAAGTGGACGTGCTGGAAATGGGGGGGGGGAATCAATTACATACTTCTATGGAATAGGTGAGAGGTGATGAGGGCTTGAAGAAGATGGGTAAACTAGATGTCGTGAAAGTGAAAGAGACAGAATTGGTATCTGATTATATATGCTGTGTGAGGGATGGTGAGGGACTCAGGAAGAATTTTTTTTCATCTGTAAAATGTGGAGTTTGTAACATCTAAAATCACTTCCAGCCTGAAATCAAGCATCCTATGACCTTATAACCCCCAAACTGAGAATATAGGGTATTTGGAAGGATGGTGGTGTCTTTGACAGAAATAGGAAAATTAGGAAGAAGGGTGGCTTTAGGGAGGAGAGATAAAAAATTCTCTTTTGGTTGGGCTGATTTAGAAATACTATGGTTCAATGGTGATCTTTTCAGCTCCCATGTTTTTGCCTTTCTTTATATCCACAGTGCTTAGCAAAGTTCCTGGCATAAAGTAAGTGTTTAATGAATCCTTGATGACTGACTGACCTTGGGACATCCAGGTGGAGAGGTCCAGTGGGCAGCTGGTGATAGTGGAATTGCAGCTAAGGAAAGAGATGAGGAAGGGATACTAAGGCCATGGAAGCTGAGGAGATCCCTTAGACTCAGTAACATAATTGTGAAGAGTCCTGAGATATGTCTCTGCCTAGTCAGGGGAAAGTGGATGATTTTTCAGTGAAGATGACTGAGAAGAAGCAGTCAGACCAGAGAAAGAGAAGAGAGCAGTGTGACTGAAGCTATAAGAGAAGAGAGCATCCAGGAGGAGAGGGTGGTCAACCAGCCCAAAAACCAGAGAGATGTCAAAAAGGATGAAGACTGAAAAAGACCATCAGACTTGGCAGTTAAAAGATTTGTGACAACCTTGGAGAGAGAAGTTTGAGCCAAGTGGTGGGTTAAGAAGATAGATTTCAAGGGACTGAGTTGAGTAGGAGGTGAATTGTAAAGAACAAGCAGAGAATATTTTTTTCCTTTTTACTGATTATTGTCATATCTTGTTTTACAACTTTTTCATTTCTAAATATATCCCTCCACTTCTACACAGAGAATCACCCTTCATTAAAGAATAAAAAAGGAGGGAGGAAACCAATTCATCAAAACTAACTCACTCATCATTTGAGTCCATCAATATATGCACACACATAGCTCTTTAAAGAAGAGAGAAGAGTGTATTTTCTCATGTCCTCTTTGGGGCTAAGATTGTTCATTATAATTACATAGAATTCAGTTTTGATTTTTGTTGTTTTCATTCAAGTTGCAATTGCGTACATTGTTTTCCTTCTTATATTTATTTCACTGTGCAGCAGTTCATATAAGTCTTCCCCTGTCCCCTGGCATTCTTAACATTCATTATTTCCTTTGGTGCATCTCATTAATGTAGTATGATTAATTTAAGCATTTCCAAATCAATGGGTATCTACCTTGTTTCAAGCTTTTTACTGTTTACATATTTTATTATATTCAGTATCTGTCTTTGAGCTCCCTGAAGTATGTGTTAGGCAATGGGACATCTGGGTCAAGGATATGGACATTTTAGTCACTTTCTTAGCACAATTCTGAATTGCTTTCTGGAATAGTTTGAAACCTCAAGTAATAGTGCATTAGTGTGCCTGCCTTCCCACAATCCTTCTAACATTGCCTTACTACCTGTAGATGCCTTTTTAAAGAGTTTTGAAGAAAAAGGAAGAAAGGTATCAGACAAGAGTTAAAGTTTGACTCTGTCAAGTAAAAGTTTCTCAAGTGAAAATGAGGACCTGTTTCAAGTCCATATTCATCTGTTGATGCATAAAGGGAGATGGAAGGTAGTTGAAGAGAGTGGGATATAGGAAAAAGGGCAAGCTATAAAAGGAATAAAATAGGATGGGATTAAAATCCCAGGTAAAGGGGCTAGATTTGGTAAGAATAAAACCACCTTTTCTCAAAAACTGAAACAAAGGAAAGAAAGAGAGGATGTGGAGGGAATTTAAGATATAGAAGTGCAAAGAGGAGAAAATTAATGGCAAATGGCCATCATTTTCTTGGTGAAGTAGGAGGCAAGGTCTATTTAAAAGGAGGGGTATGGGTAATATCCCCTCCTGGATCACTGCCTTGTCCTTGTCATGGAGGAGGGGCTTGTGCAACTCAATGAAATTATGAGCCTTGGTGGAGAGTTGTGACAAAAGTGATCCATGGGAGGAGGAAATGGCAAACCACTCCAGTTTCTTTGCCAAGAAAATCCCATAGACAGTATTAAAGTGATAAAAGAGATGACACCAGAAGATGTGCCCCTCAGGTCGGAAGGTGTCCAACATGCTACTGGGAAAGAGAGGAGGACAACTACAAGTAGCTCCAGTACTAATGAAGCAGCTGAGTCAAAGCCCAAAGGAAGCTCAGCTAAGGATGTGCCTGATGATGAAAGGAAAGGCCAGTGCTGTAAGGGTCAATATTGCATAGGAACCTGGAATATAAGATCTATGAACAACAGCTAAGCTGGATATGGTGGAACAGAAGATGGAAAGATTAAACACTGACATCTCGGGTGCCAGTGAACTTAGATGGACAGGAATGGGTGAATTTTAATTTGGATGATCATTACATATACTACTGTGGGCAAGAATCCCTTAAAAGAAATGGAGTAGCTTTCATAGTCAATAAAAGGGTGAGAAAAGCAGTACTGGGTAAAATCTCAAAAACAGCAGAATGATATCTATTTACCTCTCTTTTTGAAACTACTACAGCTCTTTCTGTCTAAACCACTCACCCTAGCATCAAGCAAATATATGTATTGTTCTTTAATTGTTTCAAATTCATTGTGACCCTGAGGTTAGAGAATGGGTTTTACATTTCTTAGTGCTCAATAAATAATTTGTGTAACACAAGAATCAAGATCTGGAATATACATCTGATCCCATGAAGACCTCCTTGGGTGCTCTGATGAAACCAGTAAATTTTCACTAAATTTCTGCTGACTTGTTTTGTTCTGTAAAGAGATACAGCCACTTTGAAATCTTTTTAATGGTTTTAGTTTCTAAAAAGTAAAGTTGTTAGTATTTTAATATAAGGAATTTAAAATGCAACACTCTATGGAGGTGATTATTTCAACTTCAGTCATTTCATGAAGTTTAAACTCACAGTTAGAAACCTGGCAAGCAAAATTGAAATGGTTATTTATACCATGCACATCAGTCTTAGCCTTGTCCAAAGCTAGAGAGAGAGCCCAGCTGGATTTTCCTGAAGTACAGATTTGACCATCATCATATTAATCAATAATTAATCAATAAAATCCAATGGTTCCCAATGCCTCTAGGATTAGATCTAAGCAACTCAGGCTGGCTTTTAAAGTTCTTCACAATCTGGCCTCAGCCTGCTTTTCCAATCTCCTCATTCCTTGCTACCCACCCTTCCCACACTGTATGACACAGTCAAACTGACATTGCTGCTGTTCCTCACATACAGTAGTCCATCTCCCATCCTTTTAACTGGCTGTCCCCTATCCCTGGAATTAAGTCAATCTTCATGCTCCCTTCTTGGAATCTTTTACTTCCTTCAAAACTACTCAAGCACCACATTCTACATGAAGTATTTCCTGAATGCCCAGTTGGTAGTACCTTCTCCCTCCCCCAATTTTTTGACCTTGTTTTTCTTTTGTATACTTTTAGAATTTTTCTATGCATATTCTCTCCCCGAATGGTATGTGATCTCCTTGAAAAGCAAGGAATATTCCATTTTTGTCTTTATTTTCCAATTTCTTAGTGCTGTCTACAGTACACAGATGGCACTTAATAAATGCTTTTTAATTGATTGATTGAAAGGGAGAAACCTATTTTGATTGTATGGGAGGGGAGTAGGAAGACAGTGAGATAATAAAGCTCCAGGGACTTTGGGTTCTCGAGCCCAGAAAGAAAAGCATAGCACTTAGTAGTAATTTTTTAGACCAATTTAAGTTTCAGGGTGAGGTATTTATTTTTTTTTTGAGCAATTGGGGTTAAGTGACTTGCCCAGGGTCACACAGCTAGTAAGTGTCAAGTGTTTGGTCTAAGGTCTGATTTGAACTCAGTTCCTCCTGACTTCAGGGCCAGTGCTCTATCCACTGCAGCTGCCCTAGGGTGAGGTATAAAGTCTAACATAAACTGTTGTTAAAAAATAGTGAAGCATTAGTGAAGATGCCCATATCTGTCTTCTGGGTTTCTGTTTCCTTCCACAACTTCAGGAGCTTCCTCTTTCTGTCAGCCAAGATTTTTTTTTAATTGTCCAATTAAGCCATCCTTTCCCTCCTCACTCCCTGGGTCCAATTAATCAGCAATAATGAATTCAACAACCAAAATCTATTTGCTAATTAGAGAAGCTGTCCTCTCCAGCCAGGTCCTCTCCCCTCCCAGCCTATGGCATCAAGTTGTCATTGAGACTCAAGAACAATGCAGGAGTTGCAAGGGACAAACCTGCACCAGCAGAGGGAAGAGCCAGGAGAAGAAAAAGTCAACAGGATGACTCTGACATCATGGGGTCATGGAAATTTCCCCACTTGGGCATAAAATAATAGGTATGTTTGGTGGGGAAAAGTGTCTTTTTCTACTCTAAAATGATCAAATCTCACTATCCCAGGAAGCATCCAAGTCTCCATGTCAACAGACATGGCCAGTCCAAGAGGAGTACTCTAAATGGAGACTGGAATTCAACAAAGGGGATTGGGAAGCAATAAAGTTAGTGAAGAGCTAGGGTAAATGAGGATGAGAGGAGATTAAGGGTCATAGGGGAAGTGGACATTGATAAACGGAAAAGTGACCAGAGGAGGACAAGCAGAATGGTGAAGGCAGTTAAGCCCATGTATTTGGTGGTGGTGGTGGTGGTGTTCCATGTTTGTTCTTGAAGATGACTGACCAACAAAATCAGGACAGTGATGTCTTGACTTGCAAATACATTGTATTTAAGTGAGGCAGAACTGTGTAACATCATCAGCTCTACTCTCTCCTCCAAAGTCATAGGAATGAGACTCAGATAGAGGAAATAGTCACACTGAACCTAGAGAAGAGAAGATGGGGAGGGACATAATCCTGATCCTCAGGTATTTGAAGGAATGTAATGCAGAAGAGGGGCTAGACCAGGGGTGGGGAACCTGTAGCCCTCTAGGTCCTCAGGTACAGCCCTTTGACTGAATCCAAACTTCACTGGGGAAACTTCAGCCTTGACACACAAATTTAGGGTTAGAGTCGGAGGCAGAGACTGTTGCTCCATTCGACCCAAAGGAAGCAGAATGAGGAGCAATGTATAAAAGCTGCCAAATTGTGGATTTAAGCTCTATGTCAGGAAAAACTCCATAACAGTGAGAGCTGTCCAAAAGTGGATTTGGCTCTAGGGAGAAAGCAGGTTCTCTGTACTTGAGGGTCTTCAGGCAGAGGCTGGATGGCCACTTTGGGGGGGTATATCATAGTGGAGGTTCTTTTTATATATGGGTTTCTAAGGGCACTGATCAGAAGGGCAGCTAAAGGAGATGACCTGAGAGGCAGGAGTAAAAACCAGAGTGAAATGGCCGGGGTTTTTACTAAAATATTAATCTGGAAGAGACAATCACCGATCAAGGCAGTAGCTGGAAGTAAGTGACTGGACAGAGGAATTGGAAAGTTGAGGGAGGGATAAATGGCTTGGGGGATGTGGGGAAGGGAAGTGAGAGTAAATGATTGGGGAGAAGAAGGGTAAATGGGGAATAGAGAAAATGACTGGGGAGTGTGATCAGTAAATGATTAGAGAGCCAGATAAATTAGAGAAAAGTAAATTGGATGAATTTGGGAGTCATTGCAGACAGAATAAATGCAAATATTTTAAGAATCTCGTTCCTGGTGTAGGAACTCCACCCACCACGGGTCAGAAAGTGCCCAGGGTCTATTAAATTGCTCAGGGAGTTGTATACAGAGCTCAGAGCTTAAGTGACTTGCCAGGGTCATGGGTCCTGCCTAGAGGCAGGATTTGGAACCTTCCAAATTGCCTCTCCCAGTAAATTATTGGAGAGTAAATGACAGGAAGTAGTGGGGAGTAAATGACTGATGAATAAATGACTGGGAAAGGGAGGGAAAGGCATAAATATGGAGGGAAGAAGAGTGGATGACTTAGTGGAGGAACAGATTGAGGACCGAGTGTCTGGGGAGTCAGGGAAATAAATGATTACAGACTGAATGGGGTAGTAAATGAGTAGGGAATGGAGGAGGGAGGTAAATGACCTGGGAAGTGGAGAGTAAGTAACTGGAGAGTGAGGTAAGTGAGCTAGGGAATTGGAGAATAAGAGATTGGAGCTCATGAGACTTGGGAGTAGGGTTGGAACAAATGACTCAGTAATTGGGGGATGTAAATGACTGGGGAGGATGGAATGGGGAACAAAAAAAGTGACTCAGAATCTGGCTGGAGGGATATTGCCCACTGCATACTTTTGAGTGGTTGGACTGTTTTGTTTTTCTTGTTTACATGTCTTGTTATGCAGATTTTATTAGTTTTTAAGTTTGTTTTTTTAATAATGGGTTGGGAGAGTAAATAATAAGGTGTGAGTGTACAAAGATAGTAACTGGGAAAGTTGGGGGAGGTAGCAGCTAGGTGGTATAATAGATACTATATTAGACTGAGAGTTCCAATTCTGCCTCAGACCCTTACTAGTTATGTGACCCAGGCAAATCACTTAGCCTCTTTAGAGCCTCAGTTTCCCTACCTGTAAAATTATTTTATTCACCTCTAAGATTCTTTCTAGTTCTAAATGTAGGGGGAAATGTAATAGCAGAACCAGGAGAATAAATGGTTGTGAGGGCGAGTGAGGCACCAGCTTGTAAACCCAGCACCAGGGTGGGGGTGAGGAGAAGGCAAAACCCAAGAGAGTATAGGGGGATGGGATGAGTGGCAGACCCAAAGCTGGCCTCTCCTTCCCTGCATCTAGTACCTGTACCTCACAAAGCCATTGAGTCCTGTTCCTAGAGGTTATATATCAGAAATTGGGGCTGGAAAGCTCCTTAAGGCCCACACAGAACCCAGAGGGTTATTTGTTTTTTCTGCCCTTTGGTGGCTGTTTTTTAAGGGGCCCAGATAGGACCAGCTCTGCCACAAATCCATCTTTATAAACAATGCCAGTGCCAGGAAAGTATACCTGGAAGGCATGGGGAAGCAGAAGCTGGCTTTAGGAGGGCAATAAACTCTGGGTCCCCAACCCAGCCCTAGGGTCTCATCAAAGCTTCACTCTCAGGGCTAGATTTTGGGAATAAAGAACAGGCTTAAACAGATCCCCCTCCAACCCTGTCCTCTTGGGGAGGGGAGGCAGCTGAGCTAAACCTTAAAACCCAGAGATTACCAAACCCAGACTTACAGTATTCCCTAAGACAAAAAAAAAAAAAAAATGAAGAAGAGGGGAGGGAGGGTGGAGGTTAAGGAAGGAAGAATGAAAAGAGAATGCTCTTTTTCTTGGCAGAGAGAGGCAGGGCTACTGGATTATTGTGGAATACACATTTGGATACAAAATCAGGCATTTAAACCTGTGCACTGGGGAGGGAGCTCTAGCCAGAGAACTAAGAGAAATGTTGGAAATAGGAACTGGTATCTGATGGGCAGTATTTAATCCAAAAATACATGTGAAGGTCTGGACAGCCCCATGCCAATGAGGGTTTTTAGGGGAGTGATGATCTTCATAAAGTAGTTGGGAGTGGGCAAATTTCTTTAGGGAATGAACTAGCCCTGAAGGGCTTGGCTGCCCCTCCCCGCCTCTGAAAAAGAATAAAAAATCAGGACACCTCACACAGGGGATAAATGTCCAGGTACTCTTAAAGAAGCAGCCAACTTTGCCACTAAGCTACCTAACTGGGGCACCTGGATGTTGAAGTAGATAGAGAGAGGGGCCTGGAGTCAAAAAGACCTGAGTTCAAAGCTAGCTTCAGACCTTTACTAGCTGTTTGACCCTGGGCAAGTCACTTAACCCTGTTTGCCTCAGTTTCCTCATCTGTAAAATGACCTGGAGAAGAAAATGTTAAATCACTCCAGTATTCTTGCCAAGAAACCCCCAAATGGGATCATGAAGAGTTGGACATGACTGAATAACAACATATATAGGGTCAGAGTAGCCCTGACATGGGGCTATTCTTTAGCTGTCATCTTGTGTTGTTATACTAACCTGCTTGTTTCCACTCCTCTGAATACCTCTCTAAGGGTTCTTGAAACAGGGTCCATAAATTTTTTTGATAGCTAATAGATAAATGGCTCCATGGATAGAGAACTGGATTTGGAGTCTGGAAGACCTGAACTCAAATTCTGTCTTGGGAACTTACTAGCTGTGTGGCCCTGGACAAGTCACTAAATGTTCTCCCTCAGTTTCCTTATCTGGAAAATGGGAATAATACTTCTTATGGTTATTGTGAAGTTCAACTGAGATTAACATTGTAAAGTATTTTGTAAGCCTTAAACCAATGGTATAAATGCAAACACTTGTAATTGCATTTCATTATCATTAATTTGTTTTGTAATCCTATATATTTTATTTTATATATTTCAAAACATTTTTCCAAGTAGTGGTCCATAAGTTTCACCAAACTGTCAATGATATAGATCCATTATACATAAAAAGTTAAGAACCCCTTCTCTATCCCCTGTAGTGTGAGAGCTTCACCTCTCCAACCTATAAAGTCAGCCCCACTTCAGCCTCTGGTACTGTCCCTACACAGCATGTCCCCCACAGACCTGGCTACCCCAGTTTCCCTGGAACCAAGTTCTGTAGTCATTTTCCTTATGAACGAAACCTTGCCTGGTAACTCAGTCCTCTAAAGGGAATGAATTTCCTGGCCTAAAATGTCATCTGTCCTGTCACAAGTCCCCTGGATCTGCTGCTGACCCTCTCTGACATAGTCTGCCTGCCTTGACGGACCACTATCCCTACTGAGCACCTGCCTTCTCCCCCTTAGGTGACTTGGCTCCTTGGTCAATGGTGCAAGCATTCTACCTGCCTTTTCCCTCCCATCTTCTCATGCTAAATTGGCCCATCAGGTCTGGCCTGGCCTGCTACCACCAGAGCCCCAGTGAGGTATCATTTTGTGTTATTTCTTTAATATCATCATGCAGTTTTGCCTCATTTCTCCATCTTGGGCTCTGAGTTCCCTGAGGGGAGAATCGATTCTTATATTTCTTCACATTCCACAGAGAGGGTGCTCAGGCTGTCTCTACCACTGGCAGCTCAGATTCAACATGTCCAAACTGAGCTCCACGTAATCTTATTATTTTTGTCCACATGGCACCACTCAACCATATTCAACACCTTAGTACTGTCTTTGACCCTTCCCTTTCCTTTCCCACTATGTATCTAATCAATTTGCTGTTGTTCACTCATGTCAGTCATTTTCCAGATAAGGAAACTGAGGGAGAACATTTAGTGACTTGTCCAGGGCCACACAGCTAGTAAGTTCCCAAGACAGAATTTGAGTTCAGGTCTTCCAGACTCCAAATCCAGTTCTCTATCCATGGAGCCATTTATCTATTAGCTATCAAAAAAATTTATGGACCCTGTTTCAAGAACCCTTAGAGAGGTATTCAGAGGAGTGGAAACAAGCAGGTTAGTATAACAACACAATACTAGAGCAGTTCATCATTTCCTTCTCCAGATAATTTTACAGATGAGGAAACTGAGGCAAACAGAGTTAAGTAACTTGTCCAGGGTCACACAGCTAGTAAGGATCTAAGGCCAGATTTGAACTCAGGTCTTGCTGATTCCAGACCTGGTGTTCTATACACTGACCACCTTACTCCCCCTTTAGCTTCCATAATTCTCTATCCTTCCTTCCCAGCCATGCTGTACTAACCTACCTCCTTGTATTTGCTTGCACTGTTATGTCTTCCTCCATCAAACTTTCTCAGATTCTCCACTTTCCTTAAAACTACAAGATGCAGAGAAGGTGATGATATGCTTTGGTGGAGGTCATCTCCTCAATAGGATTCCCCTATACCAATGAAACCACAAGTCTGGATCAAAAAAAGGGGTAGGAATTAGGCAAGGGATTGGCCCCGTGATTACATTATTTAAAGGGAACTCCCACATGAAATAACTCTCTCTACCAGTGCAGGTTGGCACCTTCTTTGTGACTTGTGCGATCTTAAAGAGTTGCTTAGAATACTACAAGGTTAGATGACTTTGTCTAGAGTTACATAGTATATGGGAAAGGCAGGACTTGAACCCAGATCTTCTTGGCTTCAAGAACAGCTCTTTATCTACTCTTTGCCTTCCAACCCCTAAGTCTCCTTTCATTCTTTGCTGTGCACCCATGGGATGCAGTTGCCACATCTTCTAAATTTTGTTTTTAAAATTATTTGTGTTTGTTTCTTATCCTCCATCCCCCATGATTTCATGAAGAAAGGTATCACAACTTAATACAGCATTCATCACATTTCTCCCAGTGCCCAGAGCAGTGCTCTGCAAATCTCTACTTTCCATCTGCAGCTCTGCTTGGTTTCAACTCCGTGGAACAACAGGCCCCTAACACCGGGTGCTCCTGATAGCTCTCCTTCCCCACCTCCTTCCCAACTTCTTTTTTCCTTGTCTTCTCCAATTAGACTGTAAACTCCTTGAGGGAAGGAACTGTCTTTCTCTTATTTCTATTCCCATTGCCTACCATAGTTCCTGGTACAGAGCTGGTGCTTCATACATGTTTATTGAATTGAATGGTAGAAAAATCAGTTTGTGCTTTTTGATAGAGTGGGAAGTCGAAACCTGGAGATGCCAAAGGTTTTGTCCAATCTCTAGGTGAGTCAATAGCATTGGTGGAATTAGAGCTCTGGCCTCCTGCCTCCTAGTCCAGGCACTTGTCTTTAGCACTAGTCTTTTCATAAGTCTGATTTTTTAAAACTTCATTCCTTTCTAAGTCAGATCACCTGGGAGGAAGAGGGATGATGCCAAAGAAGAAAAAATAAAGAGCACTGTTTAGCTTTCGCATTTTCACCTAAGTCCCTGCTGCTCACCATACCTCTCTTCCTCCCTCATTCCCCATATCCCACGAAGGAAGGAGGGGGTGGAAATCCTAATAACAAATAGGAATGCTAATTCTAAGTCTATGCAGTCCCAGTGGGTATCTGGAGCGGCAGTTAGCCCTGTTATTTTCTCCTGTGTCTGGCTTTGACAAGACTGATGACATTTACGTTTTCCAAAACCTTCAATAAAAACCACTTTAGCTGCAATCACCTCCATCTAATTTCCCCAGTCAAAAAAAAATGGTTTTCTCCCCTTTAAATCATACAGCAAAACTACTGAGGCCCAGGCTGTTCTGACAGCTTGTCACTCAACAGGGCCCAGCCCAAAAGGGGCCGTCTTGGAATCCAAGGACAAAATGCAGGCCAAATGATCTGAAAATGGAGGACAGGAAGGAGAAAGGGGGGACTGGCAGCGGTCTGCTCATTCAAAGAGAATGGTTCTGTTCTTGTTTGGCTCCAGAACAAAGGGAAAAGCATGGAGGGTTCTGATGGTTCTACCATCTTCTGATTATTTAGAGGTGTCCATAAGCCTGCTTAAGAGGTGTGATCTTCCTATTCACCATAGTGTTAAGGACTCTCAGTAGCCCATTTTTATAGAGGTCCAAGATGGGAAGGCTACTTCTCTATGGTCAGACAACAGGGCAGGGCAGAAACTAGGTGGTTTTAGATATCTATAGATCATGCTTTAGTATCTCAACACTGCCCCCAATCCCCACCCATTCTTTAGGCCAAAAAGTTGACACCCTCATCCAGACCCAGGTCATTTTTACCGCCCATAGCACCATTCTTGGTGGCCAGCACTCATTTCCCTATTCCCCAGTGTCATCTTGAAAAGCCCTCCATGCCACTGGGCTAGGCATTCTTTGTTCCACTCCCAGAATCTCTGCAGCTATGTCCTAACAACCCAACAGGAAGAAGTAGGCACTTTAAACAACATGCCACGCTGCCATCCCCATCAGCATAAGCAAACTGATATATAACCACCCATCCTGCCATCGAGAACAAGGAAAGCCTTGTGATGGTAGTGGGCACCATCTAATAGGGATAAATTCAGAGGAAATTGCAGACTGTGCTAACTTTTGGCCAAGTTCAATGCCTTGTGGTCTAGTTACCAATGGTTTTACCCTGGATTAGCTAAGTCTTGCTAGTTCTGATCCTATTTAGCTGGTTTTTACTCAGTTTCCACTCCTGGCACTATTTTCTACCTCCAAACGTTCAGTGTCACAACCTATATGCTGTTTACTGACTTTAGCTTTTAAGCAAAACACTTCTGGCCCTATACTAGGCTTCAACCTAAGGGGGAAAAGATCAGTACAGCCTGTGACCTACTTTGGGGGTAACACATCAGCCTCAAACTATTTTCAGTGCCTGCATAAGACTGTGTTACCAATAGGAATCATATGATGGGAGGTGAGGATTGGGAAGGGACATGAAGAGGGGCTCTGTGAAAAGACCTCATCATTTCCTGGGCCTGCCTCCTGCTTGGATATCCAGATGCTTCAAATGATTATACATAGTTTGAACAAGTTATTTAAGAAACAACACAGAAAATGCTGTGTCAGAGAGTTGTCCTGGTATCTGCCGTTTAAATGGAAAAAAAAAAGCATAGGGCCAAGGGTCAAGAGACCT
The DNA here is from genome assembly GCF_003287225.1 of Phascolarctos cinereus. NCBI lineage: Eukaryota > Metazoa > Chordata > Mammalia > Diprotodontia > Phascolarctidae > Phascolarctos > Phascolarctos cinereus. The sequence continues at coordinate 139,733,060 of NW_027555625.1, forward strand.
GGGTTCTAGTCTAGTTCTGCTCCTTGAATTATTTCACCTTTTAGGGCCTCAATTAATCCATCTATAAAATGAGGTCAGACCAAATGGCCTTTAAGGCCCCTTCTAGCTCTAACCATCTATAATTCTTTGATAAACGGAAGCATAATATGCCGTGTCATGACCATAGAATGTAGATTGTTAGAGCTGAAAAGGACTTTGCAGGTCTTATAGTCCAACTACTTCTTTTGTGGAGGAGGAAAATGAGTCCTACAGAAGGAAAGTAATTTTAGAATTGGGAAATCCCACATCCTGTCATGCTGCTCTGAGGTTCTCAGTGACTGGTATGTGGTCTGTGAAACTCTTTTAGTCACAAAATTCTCTTTTAGAACAGCTAGGTGGTGCCTGAAGTCAGGAAGACCTGAGTTAAAATCCAACCTCGGACATTTACTAACCATATAACTCTGGACAAGTCACTTAATCTCTAGTTGCCTCAGTTTCCTCATTTGTAAAATGGGGATAATAAGAGCACCTACCTCCCAGTCTTGTTGTGAGGATTAAATGAGATAATAATTGTAAAGTGCTTAGCATAGTGCCTGGCACATGGTAAGTGCTATATATACATTAGCTCTTTCTCAACATCATCCTCATCATCATTATGGCACAGTAGACAAAGAACTGGGCCAGGAGTCAGGAAGACTCATCTTCCTGAGTTCAAATCTATCCTCAGGCACTTACTAGCTATGTGACCCTGGGCAAGTTACTTAACCCTGTTTCCCTCAGTTTCCTCATCTGTAAAATGAGCTGGAGAAGGAAATGACAAACTACTCCAGTATCTTTGCGAAGAAAGTCTCAAATGGGGTCACAAAGAATCAGACGCAACTGAACAACAACAGCAACATTATCATTATTAGTTAAATGTGTTCTAACATGGTCTAATTGACAGGGAACATGGGGACATGTCACTGAGCCTTTTTATGTTTCCTCATTTGTAAAATGGGGATAATACTTGTCCTACCTTCCTTAGTGGTATTATGAGAATCAAATAAGATTCTGTCAAAGTGCTTTAAAAAGTGCTATACAAATATAACCCACGGTTCAGAACGTAAGTTCTGGTTTAAGTGGACCAAATTCAATCTTAGAGTCTTTTCATATAAATAAGTTCTATAACAAAAAGAAAAAAGGATCCTCGGCTCCCAAGCAATTACTCAGGCTAATAAAACCTTGAATTTTGTATAAGCTTTATTAGATGAAAAACTATAAGCGAAATATCCCTCAGTCCCTCCCCTTCCCTCTCCAGTGAGCCCCACCTACCTAAAAAGACCTACTTCTGTTGTCATTGTTGTCATTTGTCCTTCATTCGCAAAGAGGACCGTGACATCAGGAAGATGATGCCGTGACATGCAGGTAAATTGGATTTAAGTGAGGGAGAGCTGTGCAAAGTCACCAGCCTCACTTTCTCCTTCAGAGCCATCTGGGTCCAGTGGCAAGATGCAGATCAGGACTACCAGAGATGGCCCAGGATGCAGTGGGAGACCTTGGCCTTTTCAAGCTAAGGTCTTTCCCAGGTCTCAGTTTGACTGAGGCAATGCCCATTCAGTGTTTAAAACTAGGTCCCATCTGAGAGACTTAGAGACTCTGAGCTTCTGATACCACCTGAGGGAAAATTACTTATTGCTCCTGAGAGTTATCACCTTTTCCCAGCCCTACACAGTTCCCAGAACTTGAAGCATATATAAATGCCTAACATTTTTTAGTACTTTAATTTTGAAAATACTTTACATATATCCAATTTTACCCTCACAACATCTCTACAGGTGTTTTTATCCCCATTTTACAGATGAAGAAATTGAGGCTCAGAGATTTGAGTTACTTGTCTATGGTCATATAACTAATAAGTGTTGAAAGTGAGATTCAAACTCAAGTCTTCCTCACACTGAGTCCAGTGCGTATTTCTTCAGGACAGTGCTAGGTTTGTCCCTTTGCACTATGACTCTATTTCTATCTGCTCCTCAGCTCTAGCTTCCCTTCATTTTAGGTCATCTTCTACCACTTCACTAGGGCTGCTGGCTGACACTCTTGGAATTCTGAGCTTGATCCAGGAATTCCTTGGTGATTGGCCAAAGCCATTTCTGCCATATTAGATAGTTGTATGGCTCCCTAGAGGACACAATTCCCTGTGCACACACTCTCCTAGAAGGACCATATGATTGTGTAGGCCTCCCTCTATGGAACTGAGTTCATGTGTATCTGCCTAGCTTTTCTCTTTCTAACATCATGGCTCTTTGTTTCTCTCCTTTCCATCTTCATTCAACCCTATGTCTGCCTTCCCTTTGAAAGCCAAGAACTATAGTGTAGCCCAGATGTAATGAACTAGTCATGAATCAATCAGTCATCCTCAGTGTACTGTCAGTGTTGCAAACTCGAGCCAAAACAGGGAATTTCACACTTTAACAGAACAAAGTCCTTATCAGTGGATAATAAGGATCGAAGACGATGCCTGGGTACGCTTTCCACACAAATGTAAAAGGATTGTTAGTAACAATATGTTGTAAAAGCTAATTATTTTTTAAAAAAGAATTCCTGGGAAGCTTAGATAACCAGGATGTGGCAGGTCTAAGTGAAATGCTTCCACCCTAAAACGCACTTTAAACAGCTTGATGTTCTAATTATAGCACAGAATAGGAAACCTGCCTGGGAGGAGGGAGCCAGGTGTTGAGGGCAGGAGGCAAGGGGAAAAGAGACAATAGGAGACTGCATGTGAATGAGAAAAGAATTTTACTTGGGGAAGAAGAAAATTCTAGCTCAGAAATGGAGACCCTTCAGAATGATGAGAAGGAACTCCAGACTGAGTTAATTGGAGATTAGAAAAGAGCTGGGGATAGAGCCCCAGAAGAAATCTGTCTCTAAGGAGGAGCTTTGTGTGAGAATTAGCCTAGTGCTAGGCTCTAGCTGACCGAAGTGACTCCATGTTTGACAGCTAATTGACTGGCCTGTGTGCTGTAAAGTTCCAATATTAGTTTAGTCAACTTCATTTAGACAATGAAAGCAAATCTCTCAGCTTAGAAAATTTCATTAATCCAGTTATGCAAGGTTAGCAAAATTTCCTAATCACAATGCCCTTGTGGTTAATATGTTGAGGTCCATACCACCCACCGATTAACTGCCCCTAAGGTGCCCCCCACTCAGTTCCTGTGAATCCGCCCAGCAACAAAAACTATATATATAAAAGCAGAGACCCAGAGGCCCTTGATCAGTTATGTATCCCATAATATGCCTGAGCTGCTTTTTGGTTACCCACGGAATCATAGGGCTGGGAAGCCATCCAGTTGCATTCCTGTGAGTAATAAACTACCTTATTTGTGATTCTTCATGCACTCAAGTTCCTTCTTGCTACCTTACTCCAATCTCTTCATACTTTCAATCTCTTCACATGAATCTCTTTACATGTTGGGGTTTTCCAACATGTAAAGAGCTTATAATTTGCTTATATTGATCTACTTTAGAAAAATATCATAAGATCGTGGTATATAAGAGTTCATACCATATATACTATCACATATACTGTATATAAAAGAAACATTACAGAAATAGCTGGGTGGTGCAATGCATAGGTCTGGTCCTGAAGTCATATAGAGACCTAAGTTGAAATCCAGCCTGAGGTACTTATTCATTGTATGACCCTGGGCAAGTCACTTAACTTCTGTTTACCTCCGTTTCCACACCTGTAAAATGGGAATGATAATAGCACCTGTCTCCCAGGGTTGATTAAATTAGATAAAAATTGTAAAGCACTTAGTACCTGGCACATAGTAAGTGCAATACCAATGTTAGATACTGTTGTTGTCGTTGTCATTGTTGTTGTTGTCGTCGTCGTTGTTGCTGTTATACCAGATCAAGAATCCATTCCACAATAGGCCCAACAAGTGATTTCCAACTTCAGCATGAAGACCTCTCATTCCCCTTTTGTAAAGCTCTGCTAACAAATTTTTCCTTACTTTAAGACTAAATTAGTCTTTTTGGCACTTCCATGCATTGATGCTAGCTCTGCCCTCTAGGGTCAAGCAGAACAAGTGTGATCCTCCTTCACGTGACAACCTCAAATACTTGACAACAGATGTCACATACTCTCTTCCCCAGGGTAAACATCTCCTGTTCCTTCAAATGATCCTTATGTAGCATTTTCTTCAGTCCTTTTTACCATCTGGTCCGCCATTTTCACTGCCTTCTGAGGTTACATATATATACAGTCATCCCTTCCACATTGTGACTTTCCCCATCACAGTTTCGATATATCACAGGTTGGCATAAGAAATTAAATGGGAATTTGGGCGGGGGGGGAGATTTGCAGAAGCCACAAACAACACATGAAGGTCAGCAGATGACACCAAAAAAATTTGAAACTCAGAAATGCGCAAAATACATGTATATGGTATTGTATATCAACATATTCTATCTTGTAATACCACGATAATTGAGACTTCTTCTATGGTGCAAAGGAAGGGTCAAAAAATTTTACATGGGTTTTCCAGATACCAAAGTTACCACCCCCCTGACCCTGGCAATGTGGAAGGGATAACTTTATAGTAAATCTATTCTCTTTTCCACATGATAGCAGTATGGAACAATGGAAAACAAGCTGGTTTGCAAAGATAGGACCTGGGTTCAAATCTCAGCTCTTCTATTTATTAACTGCATGTTCCTGGGCAAGTCAATTGACCTCTATGGGCCTCAGTTTCATCATCTATAAAATAAGAAAATTGGTCTAGATGACCTCTGAGGTCCCTTACAAGTCTAAGTCTGTGATTCTATAAAATATTGGAAGGCATAATGACCTTCAATTCTTCTACTTGAACCTCATATATAAATATAATTAAGTAACAAACCATATATGTGTGTGTGTGTGTGTGTGTGTGTGTGTATGTATGTATGTATAAACATGTATGTATTACAATCTTTACCATCCTGGTCATCCTACACTGGACCCTCTCCAACTTATTAATTCACTTCCTAAAACCTAGTGACCACAATTAAGCACAATTCTCTGGATATGCTCTGACAAGAGCAGAGTACAACAGGGCTTGATAGTACCAGCTAATACTGGGTACTAATCCTCTCTTAATGACTTCAAGAATATACTAGAATTTGGCCAGGTATCAGTAGCAAGGTCACTGGCCTATAATTTGCAAGCTCCATGCTCTTCTCTTTTCTGAAAATCAGGACTTGCTTTCTCCAGACCCATCTCTCCCATCTCCATTTTTCAAAGATCTCTGACAAAACCTCAGCAATCACATCTGACAGCTCTATTAATATCTTAGGATATAGTCTTCCTTGGCCTGGAGAATAGAACTCATTAGAGGCAGCTACATTGCTCTCTTAAACTATCTCATTCCTTATCTTGGGTTTCAATTCCCTATTAGACATTTTTGTTTTTTCTAATCCATTCTAAAGATCATTCTCTTTGTCAGAAAAAAGCAGAATCAACATTACAATTGAATAGCACTATCTTCTCTCCATCATTTGTTGTCATGTTTTCATTGACCACAGTTTTTCTATCCCTTGATTGAATGAATGAAAAGAGTATTTCTTAAATACTTTGTGAAAATCACTGTACTAAACACATAAAAAATTAAGTGTCTCTGCTCTAATCTATTTTCTCTTTCAGTTGAAATCATCTATAGCATACAGACAATCTTATCAACAAAATATGGCTATGTATCTTCAATTTCTGCCACTGTTGATCTTCAGCATTCTTCACCATTCTTCATCTCAACCACCCCAAACCCTTGATTCCTGGATTTTCTTATAGAATTATATCTTTTTAATATACAATACCATTCTTCCTTCTTTCCCTCCATTGCTAGGCTATGCTTTTAATCTTCCAGTTTCTTTTTGGTAAGTTTTACTTGTCCAGAGTTATGTACTAGTTTAGAGGTCCCATCCCACCAAATTTCAGTGATACTTTAGAAGCCAAATTTGCCACCTTAAATTAGATTTTCTAGTTCGCCCTGTTTGTTACCCATACTTTGGGAAATTACACAGACATCTAAAGGTCAAGGGATTCATTACTCATTCCTTTCTTGAATTTTCTCCTCCATGATATTCTTCATGTGTACTCTGATTTTCTTCCTGAATTGTAGCTATTCCCTATGGTATCTAGCTTGGTGGATACACATATGATGTTTTCCCCTTCCTCTTTCCTTCTCAGATAAAAGCCTTTTTAATTAGATTTGCAAGACTACAGGTAGACACATTATCACCAGCCCTGGTCTGCCTTGACCCTAGCCAAGAGCTCATCTGATTCCTGTATTTTAAGATGTGATCCAGGAATTCAAATCTCTTCCCCCTAACCAGTTGTTCCCTGCCTTCAATCAGCAGCAATGATGAAAACCTACCTGTGCCCTGAAGACCTTCAGTTTCTTGTCCAAAGCTTCATAATCAAGTTGACTCACATCCCATTTACAGTCAACTAAAACTCCAAGGACATTTTTGTAAGAATCATTTTCTAGTTATCTCCCCCATCCTGTATTTGTGAAACTTTTTTTAACTCAGGTGTAGAATTTTTTTTCTATTACAACTTCTTTTATTTGATTAAGCCCATGATTCTAAACTATTGAGATCTCTTTGTATCTAATCAATATGTTGACTATCCCTCCAAGTGTCATGTAATCTACATATTTGACATGAATATCATATATGGCTTTATCTGAATCATCAGTAAATGTTGAATAATTGAAAATAACTGTTGAAAAGTATAGGCATAAGTGCAGATTTTTTGAGCACTTCAACAGAGACCTCTCTCCAAATTGACCTCAACCTGTTACTGGCTACTCTTTGACTTTGTTCATTTATTCAGTTTCAAATACATCTAACTGTACTATCTTCTGCTAAATATCACTCTACCCTGTTCACAAGGAGAACATGAGGAACTCTAACAAATGCTTTACTGAAACTCAATCCATGTTGTATACTATGTCTATAGCATCACAACAATCTAGCAATCTAATTATCATATCAAAAGAGGAAATTCTGTTGGTGGGGCATGACCTGCACTTGAACAAAATCACAATGGGTTTTAGTGATCACTGCTTTCCCTTCTAAATCCTAACAAGCCATCCTCTTGGTATGGAATTTTGCAATGAATAGAATTAAAGTTGATTTATGGTTAGTTTGCATACTTCATGTTTTCCCCCCTTTTTTGGAAAATTAGAATGATTTTTTTTCAGTCTTTTTATTTATTTATTTATTTTGATTTAGCAACAATCACTTCCATATGCTTTTGAGGTGAAATTTTTCTCTGCCTTCCTCCCCCCCACCCTCCCCAAGACGGCACACAATCTGATATAGGCTTTACATTTACATACCCATTAAACATATTTTCACATTAGTGAAGTTATAAGTAAAAATTAAAACCAATAGGAGGAACCATCAGAAAGATGAAACAAAACTCAACAGAAGGTAAAAACAAGTGATAGCGATTCGACTTTCATAGTTCTTTCTTTGGATGTGGACAGCATTTTCCATCCAGGCCTCTGGAGATGTCTTAGATCCTTGTAATGCTGAGAAGGGTTCAGTTTAACAATATTAGTCATTGCATAATGGCTGTTATTGTGTACAAAGTCCTCTTGGTTCTGCTCACTTCACTCAGCATCAGACCATATAAGTCTTTCCAGGTTTTTCTGAAGTCAGCCTGTTCATCATTTCTTATAGCACAATAGTATTCCATTACATTCATATACCACAACTTGCTCAGCCAGTCCCCAATTGATGGGCATCCTCGCAATTTCCAATTCTTTACCACCACAAAAAGAGGTGCTATGAATATTTTTGTACATATGGGTCCTTTTCCCATTTGTTTGATCTCTTTGGGATATAGCCCTAGAAGTGCTATTGCTGGATCAAAGGGTATGCACATTTTTGTAGCCCTTTGGGCATAGTTCCAAATTGTTCTCCAAAATGGTTGGATCATTTCACAACTCCACCAACAATGTATTAGTGTTCCAATTTTCCCACATCTTCTCCAACATTTATCATTTTCCTGTTTTGTCATGTTGGCCAATCTGATAGGTGTGATGTGGTACCTCAGAGTTGTTTTGATTTGCATTTCTCTAATCAATAATGATTTAGAGCATTTTTTCATATGACTATAGATGGCTTTAATTTCTTCATCTGAGAACTGTCTGTTCATATCCTTTGACCATTTATCAATTGGGGAATGGCTTGTGTTCTTATAAATTTGTCTTAATTCTCTATATATTTTAGAAATGAGGCCTTTATCAGAGAGACTGGTTGTAAAAATTCTTTCCCAATTTTCTACCTTCCTTCTAATCTTAGTTGCATTGGCTTTGTTTGTGCAAAAACTTTTCAATTTAATGTAATCAAAATTATCCATTTTGCTTTTCATAATGTTCTCTATCTCCTGTTTGGTCATGAATTCTTCTGTTCTCCATAGATCTGATAGGTAAACTATTCCTTGTTCTCCCAGTTTACTTATGGTATCAGCCTTTATATCTAAGTCATGAACCCATTTTGACTTTATTTTGGTATATGGTGTGAGATTTGGGTCTATGCCTAGTTTCTGCCATACTCTTTTCCAGTTTTCCCAGCAGTTTTTTTCAAAGAGTGGGTTCTTATCCCAGAAGCTGGGGTCTTTGGGTTTATCAAATAATAGATTACTATAGTCATTGACTACTGTGTCTTGCATATTTAACCTATTCCACTGATCCACCTCCCTATTTCTTAGCCAGTACCAAGCAGTTTTGATGATTGCTGCTTTATAATACAATTTAAGATCTGGAATTGCTAGGCCACCTTCCCCTGCATTTCTTTTCATTAGTTCCTTTGATATTCTGGACCTTTTGTTTTTCCAAATGAATCTTGTTATTATTTTTTCTAACTCTATAAAATAATTTTTGGTAGTTTGATTGGTATGGCACTGAATAAGTAAATTAGCTTAGGTAGGATTGTCATTTTTATTATATTAGCTCGGCCTACCCATGAGCAACTGATGTTTTTCCAATTATTTAGATCTGATTTTATTTGTGTGAAAAGTGTTTTGTAATTGTGTTCATAGAGTTCCTGGGTTTGTTTCGGAGGTAGACTCCTAAATATTTTATAATGTCTACAGTAAGTTTAAATGGGATTTCTCTTTCTATCTCTTGCTGTTGGGCTTTGTTGGTAATATATAGAAATGCTGATGATTTATGTGGGTTTATTTTATAGCCTGCAACTTTGCTAAAGTTGTTTATTATTTCAAGTAGTTTTTTACTTGATTCTCTAGGATTCTCTAAGTATATCATCATGTCATCTGCAAAGAGTGATAGCTTTGTTTCTTCTTTGCCTATTCTAATGCCTTCAATTTCTTTTTCTTCTCTTATTGCTAAAGCTAAGTTTCCAGTACAATATTGAATAACAGTGGTGATAATGGACATCCTTGTTTCACCCCGATCTTATTGGAAATGCTTCTAGCCTGTCCCCATTACATATAATGCTTGCTGAAGGTTTTAGATAATGCTATTTATTATTTTAAGGAAGACTCCATTTATACCTATGCTTTCTAGTGTTTTTAATAGGAATGGGTGTTGTATTTTATCAAAAGCTTTTTCTGCATCTATTGAGATGATCATGTGGTTTCTGTTGGTTTTGTGTTGATATGCTCAATGATGCTGATAGTTTTCCTAATATTGAACCAACCCTGCATTCCTGGTATAAATCCTACCTGGTCATAGTGTATTATTCTTGTGATAAGTTGCTGCAATCTACTTGCTAGTATTTTGTTTAAAATTTTTGCATCTATATTCATTAGAGAAATTGGTCTATAATTTTCTTTCTCTATTTTGACTCTTCCTGGTTTAGGTATCAACACCATATTTGTATCATAAAAAGAATTTGGTAAGACTCCTTCTTCACCTATTTTCCCAAATAGTCTATATAGTATTGGAATTAATTGTTCTTTAAATGTTTGATAGAATTGCATGTAAATCCATCTGGCCCTGGAGATTTTTTCCTAGGGAGTTCATCAATGGCTTGTTCAATTTCTTTTTCTGAGATGGGGTTATTTAAGTATTTTACTTCCTCTTCGTTAATCTGGGCAATTTATATTTTTGTAAATATGTATCCATTTCACTAAGATTGTCAAATTTGTTGGCATATAGTTGGGCAAAATAATTCCTAATTATTGTTTTAATTTCCTCTTCCTTGGTGGTAGCTTCCCTTTTCATTCTTGATACTAGTAATTTGGTTTTCTTCTTTCTTTTTTTAATTAAATTAACCAAAGGTTTATCTATTTTATTGTTTTTTCATAAAACCAGCTCTTAGTTTTATTTATTAGTTCAATAGTTTTCTTAATTTCAATTTTATTAATTTTTCCTTTGGTTTTCAATATTTCTAATTTGGTGTTTAGTTGAGGATTTTTAATTTGTTCTTTTTCTAGTTTTTTTAGTTGTATGCCCAATTCATTAATCTCCTCTTTTTCTATTTTATTTATGTAAGCATTTAGAGATATAAAACTTCCCCTAAGAACTGCTTTCGCTGCATCCCATAGTTTTGGTATGTTGTCTCATTATTGTCATTCTCTTGAATGAAATTATTGATTGTTTCTATGATTTGTTGTTTGACCCAATCATTTTTTAGGATTAGATTATTTAGTTTCCAATTATTTTTTAGTCTATCTTTCCATGGCCCTTTATTACATATAATTTTTATTGCATCATGATCTGAAAAGGATGCATTTAATATTTCTGCCTTTCTGCATTGGATTGTGAGGTTTTTATGCCCTAGTACATGGTCAATTTTTGTGTATGTGCCATGTACTGAGAAAAAAGTATATTCCTTTCTATCCCCATTCAGTTTTCTCCAGAGGTCTATCATACCTAACTTTTCTAATGTTCTATTCACCTCCTTAACTTCTTTCTTGTTTATTTTGTGGTTAGATTATCTAGTGCAGAGAGGGGAGGTTCAGGTCCCCCACTAGTATAGTTTTGCTGTCTATTTCTTCCTGTAACTCCCTGAACTTCTCCTGTAAGAATTTGGATGCTATACCATTTGGTGCATATATGTTTAGTAATGATATTACTTCATTGTCTATGGTGCCTTTTAGCAGGATGTAGTTTCCTTCCTTATCTCTTTTGATTAGATCTATTTTTGCTTTTGCTTTGTCTGAGATCAGGATTGCTACCCCTGCTTTTTTTACTTCAGCTGAACATAATATATTCTGCTCCAGTCTTTTACCTTTACCCTGTATGTGTCACTCTTTTTCAAATGTGTTTCCTGTAAACAACATATTGTAGGATTATGGTTTTTAATCCATTCTGCAATCCGTTTCTGTTTTATGGGAGAGTTCATCCCATTCACATTCACAGTTATGATTACTATCTGTGTCTTTTTCTCCATCCTTTCCCCCCATTTATGCTTTTCTTTCTCCTTTTTCCTTTCCCCTTCACTAGTGTTTTGCTTTTGACCACCGCCTCCTTCAGTCCCTTCCCCCTTTTATTATCCCTTTCCCTTTTTCCCCTTTAGTCTTATGCTGCTTCCTCTTCTTCCCCCTCTTTTCTTTCCCCTTTTCCCTCCTACTGCCTATAGGGCAAGTAAGATTTCTATACCTAACTGATTATATTATGCCCTTCTTGAGCCAAATCTGATGACAGCAAGGTTCAAACAATGCTCCCCCCCTTCTTTGCTGTAATAGGATTTTGTGTCTTTTCCTGTAATGTAATTTACCCTTGTCTGCCTCCTCCTTTCTCAGTACATTTTCTAAGATCAGATTGATCCACTTATTTGGATCCATTTAACCCACTTGATTAGATTTTTTTTTATCATTACATCAAAGTCAACTAATATCCACCCTCTTTATGTATACTCCTTTAACAAGGTGTAATAACAATACAGTTCTCAAGGGTTGCAAGTCTCATATTCCCTTGTAGGGTTTAAACAGCCCCCCCATTAACAACATATTGTATCCTTCTGTCCCATTTACCTTTTTAAGTCCTTCTTGAGTCCTGTACTTGAAGATCAAATTTTTTGTTGAGCTCTGGTCTTTTTATCAGGAAAGTTTGGAAGTCTCCTATTTTGAATATCCACCTCCTCCCTTGAAAAATGATGCTCATTTTTGCTGGGTAATTGATCCTTGGCTGCATTCCAAGCTCCTTTGCCTTACAGAATATCATGTTCCATGCCCTGTGGTCTTTTAATGTAGAAGCTGCAAGGTCCTGTGTAATCCTGACTGTGGTTCCATGATATTTAAATTGTTTCTTTCTGGCTGCTTGCAGCACCTTCTCTTTCATCTGGTAATTTTGGAATTTTGCTATTATATTTCTTGGCGTTGTCAATTTGGGATCTCTTTCAGGTGGTGATCGTGGATTCTTTCTATGGTTATTTTCCCTTCTGGTTCTAGGACTTCCAGGCAGTTTTCCTTTATGATTTCCTGAAAGATACTGTCCAGGCTCTTTTTTTCATCATGATTTTCAGGTAGTCCAATAATTTTTAAATTGTCTCTCCTGAGTCGATTTTCCAGGTCGTTGTTTTACTGATGAGGTATTTTACATTTTCATCTATTTTTTCATTTTTTTGTTTCTGTTTGACTGATTCTTGCTCTCTCATAGAGACATTAGTTTCCATTTGTCCAATTCTAGTTTTTAACAGATTGTTTTCTTCTGTTAGTTTTTGTACTTCCTTCTTCAACTGGCCAATTGTGTTTTTTAGGGACTTGTTTTCTTCAGTGTATTTTTTTTCCAATTGGCCAATTGTATTTTTGAAGGACTCTTCTACCTCTCTCATTTGACTATTAAAATCCTTCTTGAGCTCTTCTAAGAAGGCTTTTTGGGCTTCAGACCAGTTCATATTCCCTTTTGTTGTTGCAGATGTGGGTTTGTTGACAATATTGTCCTCTTCAGAATTTCTCTCTTGATCTTCACTCTTCTCATAATATGAATCTATGGTACATTTCTTTTTACTCATGGTGTTTCTTTATTCCCTGGCCTTTAAAAAGATTGAGCTCTCCTGCTGGGGAACAAAGGATAGTGACCCAAGCTTCTTGTGTTGGGAGCCTAGGTCTTGGTCACTGGCTTTGCATGCTGGGGCCTCTTATGCTGGGAATTGGAGGCTGTAGGTTTCTGGCAGCTTACCTCTTGTTGGGCTGGAATCAGCAAGGCTGGAACTTTCAGGCAATTCTAGGTTGCCTGCTTTTCCTTTCCTTTAGCTTTCTTCAGCTCCTTTTGGATGGGTGCTGCAGGGTGTTTATCTGCCTGGGGCCTCTTGCAGTGTTGTCCCCCTCGTTTCTGCTAATGCACCGGGAGATTCCTTTGCAGTGGAATGCCAAGGCTCCTGGTGGTTTTCTGAGCTGGTTTCCACCGGTCCCCACCACCACTGAGGCACTTGGAGCTCCAGGTGTTGGTGTTTGCCTGCTCTATCACCTGGGCTTCAGGATTTCTTCACAATTGGAGGCTTCAGGGCTCCTACAGCTCACCTGGTGTTGGGTTGGAATCAGCAAGGCCGGGGCTTTAGGAAGCCTTTAGGTTGTTTTCTTCACCTCCTTTCAGATGAATGCTGCAGGGTACTTGTCTGCCTGGGGCCCCTTGTAGTTCTGCCTCCCTTATTTTTGCTGAGGCACTGGAAGACCTGTTTGCTGGGCTGCTGCACTGCTGCTCCTCATGTTTCTTCTAGTTCAGGTGTTCCAGGGTTTATTTTTTGGGGTGATATTTTCTGGGTTTTCAGAGGTTGATAGGGGAGAGTGAGAGCGACTACCTTTTCACTCTGCCATCTTGGCTCCCAGAAGCAGAAGTCTAGAATGATCTTTGACTTTGTTCCTTCATAGATTCATTAGATTCTAAGCTCCTTGAGGGCAGGGACTGTCTTTTGCCTCTTTCTGTTACTTAGCACAGTGCCTGGCACATAGTAAGCACTTAAAAATGTTTATTGATTGATTGATTAATCTTGACCCAAATGCTCTCTACTATGCTTCTCACATTGGATTGCTAGGTTCCCTTGTATAAGGATATCTTCTTAACATAAAAAGTTACTCTACCCACTGCCTTTATCTAGTTTGCTAATTTCAAATAATCCGGAACTTCCCCTCAGTCACCAAGTCTCAGTGAAATCTAGAAGATAAAATATGCCTTTTAATTCATGCTATTGATTACTGATACTTTGTACATCTGTATATAGGTATCTGAGGTTGTGAATGTTATTGTTGACTGTTGTTGAGGGTATAGTTTTAATATCAGTCAATCAATAGTCACCAATGTTCACTATGTGCCAGGCACTGTACTAAGCCCTGAGAATACAAATACAAGAAGGAAGAAAGACAGTCTCTCCCTTCAAAGAGGTTGTATATGAATATGGAAGACAATGCAAAAAAGGAAAACTGAAAAGTTAAGGTAAAGGTATCTGACATAGGGACTCTTTGTTCAGTTTCAATTTGGGGATTAATTGAGGCATTCACAAGTCATTGAACATTTATAAAAGGAGGTTTTGCTTTTCACAGCAAGAGTATGAAAACAAGGATACATTGGCACTTAGATTCTTTGGCCAGGGCCCACTCATCTCCCTAAGGAATGTGTGTGATCAGGATATGGTAACTCCTGTGTCTTAGACGCTCACCAAGTCTGAGAAGCCCAGATACCATGTGACTGGGATTTTTATTCCTCTAGACGACTGGGAACCAGCATCAAACAACCTGGGGCCAAAAATGTCTTTTCATTTTTTAGGTGGAAGAAAAAAAGCTACATCAGGAAGATGCTGATCCTATCATGACTGTCTGCTTGGATGTTGTCTTTTGCAAATCACTAGAGCTTTTTTTTTGCTAGTCCAATAGACAGAGAGGAGGTTAAACAATACTGCCTGAAGAAGATTCACAGATTGTTTTTGTGTTTGTCCTTCATTCTCAAAGAGGACCATAACATCAGAGAGATGATGACATGACTTGCAATTGACTTTGATTTGAGTGAGGGAGGGCTATGGAGGGTCACCAGCCTCACTTTCTCCTCCAGAGCCATCTGGGTCCAGTGGCCAGATATTCATCAGGACGACTGGAGATGGCGTAGCAGAAGAAAGGAACTGTTAGCCTGATCATGCTAGGCTTCTCAGATCTCTGTGGTTAGTTTTCTGCCCCCTCCCTCCTCCTTTTTTAATCTAAAACCTTATTGACTAGACTGCAGGGATACACCACTGTCTCTCATTAGGCGTATTCCATCCATGGCCAAATGCTACATTTTAAACCATGGTCCAGAAATCTGAATTTCATTATCTTGCATCATCTTCTAATCTATCTTGCATTCACTTCCCAAATCTATGGCTCTCTTCAAAATACCTTATATTTAGTCAGTAGTATTGATTAGGACTCCATCTGTGTGCTTCTAGAACCTCCAGCTTTTGACTGAGTTTCACACTCCTTAGCAATATGTCCTTAGGTTGCCTCTGGTGATATCATCTGTCCTATTTTTGATCATTTTAGGAGGTTCTTAATCACATCCTAGATAAATGCCTCAAAAAACACTATACTTCTCTTATGTCCATCAGTAAATATTGATTAAGTTATTAGAGGCATCCAGGTCATCCTGGATGGATAGACAATGGATAGAGCTCTGGGCCTGGAAAACTTGAATGCCTCAGACACTTACTGTGTGACCCAGGGCAAGTCATTTAACCTTTGTCTGCCTCAGTTTCCTCAAATGTAAAATGGGGATAATAATTGTTGGTTGTTGTCCTTCATTCTAGAGGAGAATCAAAATGACATCATTATGCTAGAGTCAAGTTACAGTGTGTTCGACTGTGACTGATCAGACCAATAAGAGGATGGAATGCTGTAGGACAAGTCGGGCACAAATAGTCCATGTGAACATTTGGAACAGATTCTCTAAATTTGCACATCTCACATTTCTTTTGAACTACTTCAATTCTGTTTTGCTCATAGAGCACAGCACCTTCTTTGATGAGGGCACACCATCCTGAGCAGTCCTGTGCCAGTGTCTCCCATGTCACACAATCAATTCCCAAAATTTTTGAGAGAGACATGAGAATGTCTTTGTATCACTTCTTCTGACCACCATGTGAATGCTAGCCCTGTGTGAGTGCTCCATAAAATAGTCTTCTTGGCAAGCATACATTTTGCAGCCTAACAACATGGCCAGGACGTCAAAGTTGTGCTCTCTGAAGTAGTTTGAATGCTTGGCAGTTTAGTCCAAGAAAGGACCTCAGTGTCTGGTATCTTATCCTGCCAGGTGATTTTCAGAATCTCCCTAAGACAATTCACATGGAATTGATTCAATTTCCTGGTATGGCACTGGTAAATTGTCCAGATTTCAGAGGCATACAACATTGAGGTCAACAAAATAGCTCTTGAGACTTTCAGTTTGGTAGTCAGTCTAATACCTCTTCTCTCCCACTCTTTCCTTTGGAGCCTCCCAAACACTGAGCTAGCTCTGGCAATTCATTCATTAACCTCATAATCAATGTGTACATCCCTAGAAAGTACACTACCAAGGTAAGTGAACTTATCCACAACCTTCAAAACTTCTCCATTTTCTGTAACTTACGGTTCCATGTATGGATGGTGTGGAGCAGGCTGATGGAGCACCTGTGCTTTCTTGTTGTTAATTATCACAAGCAGCAGAGAATCAATCCATACTTTGTTGCATCTCAGCTTCAAAGGCTGCATTGAGTACACAATCATCTGCAAACAGAAAATCATGCACCGACACTCTCTCCACTTTGGTCTTGACTTGTAGCCTTTTCAAGTTGAAGAACTTACCATCAGTGTAGTAGCTGACTTTGATGCTGTGTTTGTCCTCATTCAAGACATTTGACAACATGGTTGAAAACACCGTGCTAAAAAGCACACAGCCCTGTTTCACTCCATTGGTGACTGGGAAAGTGCAAGAGCATTGTCCATTTTCCAGAACCCAGGCAAGTATGACATCATGAAATTGATTGTTGAACCTCTCTGAGCAACGAAATTTTGACATAATTTTCCACAACTCTTCATGACTGACATTATCAAAGGTCTTTGTCAGATTTACAAATGTGTACAGACCTCCATTCTGCTGCTGGCATTTCTCCTGGAGTTGTTGGGCAGCAAACACCATATTGACCATTTCTTGGGCCCTTCTGAAGCCATACTGGCTCTCAGGTAGATGATCATCTTCCAGATAAAGGATCAGCCTATTAAGGAAGACTCTGACAAGAATCTTGCCAGCAATGACTAAGAGAGAGACCCCTCTGTGATTGTCACAGGACAATCTATTTTCTTTACCTTTGTAGAGATGGACAATGGAGGCATCCTTGAACTCCTGGGGGATAACCTCCTCTTGCCATATAACCTAGAAAATCTCAGCTATTGTATAAGCAATGGAACCCCCCCCCATCTTGTAAATCTCAGCTGGAATAGAATCAGCACAGGTACTTTGCCACAAGAAAGGAGCCTAATGGCATACAAAACCTCTTCTTAATTGAAAATTCAGCTGGGGAGGGATTGACTTCAACCTGAGGTAAATGGTGTGGCTTCAGCATTGATTGATGACAGTCTGTTGAGAACACAGGCAATCTCTAGGATCATGTCTTTATGACTAATTAATGTGGCTCCATCAGTACCGAATAGTTGAAATGCACCATAGGTCTTTGACCCATGAATAACCTTCAGAGCATAATAAAAGCACTTTGGATTGTTACTATCAGCATAAAACTGAATTTCGTCTGCCTTCTTACTGAGACAAGAATCCTGCAGCTCCCTAAACTTCTCTGGTACTTTACTTTTGATGGAGTTAAATGCTGTCTTCTTAGAGATGGATGGTAAATGCTGGTAATGGGATCCTGCTGGTAGAGTTCTCATCTTTTATTTAGCAGCTTCTGAATTTCTCCATCATTTTCATCAAATCAGTCTTGATGTTTACAAGTGTTTTCAGTCAAATGAGCAAATGCAGAGCTATACACCAAACCTCTGAAAGCTGCCTGTTCCTTTTCTGCTCCACTACTGCTGTGTGTGGGCTTAGCTTTCCCTCCATGTTAACAACAAACTGTTCCCATTCAGAGAAGTGCTCTAATCTGTTGACATTCATTCTTTTGGTAGTCATTTTGCTTTGGGGCCACCACTTTTGTTGGATGCAAATATTTAACTTAGAGAGGATAAGTCTATGATCAGTCCAGCACTCTGCCACACATCGCCTCATTACTCTCACATCCTATCTCTCTTCTCATTACAATCATATAGTCTATTAAATGGCAGTGTTTGCTGCAAGGGTGCATTCATGAAGTTTTACTGTGTTTAGGTAAATGGAAGACAGTGTTGGTGATAAGAAGGTCATGAGATGCACAAGTCTTCAATAATGAGTGACTATTGCTGTTGCTATTTCCAACTCCATTCCTCCCAGGGACTCCCAGCCATGTCTGGTAGTCTGTGCCTACTCTAGCATTACAGTCACCAAGAATTTTAAGCTTGTCTTCTTTTGGCACATTGATAAGGGTCTACAGATCTTTATAAATTTTTTTATTTGACCTCATCAGGGTTCATCACAGTGAAAGCACAGGCACTGATGATGGTGTTTTCCTGTAAGTGTCAATCACATTGTCACGATTCTGTCATTCCCCCACTTTGGTAGGCATATAAGCTTGTTGACTAGATTAGTTTTAATTGCAAAACCTACACCAGCTTCACAGCATTCCCCTTTGCTGAGGCCACTCCAGAAAAACACGTATACAGCTCCAACTTCAGTAAGCTGGCCTTCGTTTGCCAGCCTTGTTTCACTCAGAGCTGCTATTTGGATGAAATACTTATTGAGTCCTCTCATAACAAGAGCTATTCATCTTTCAGGTCTACTGGATTTTGTGTTGTCTATAAGTGTGCACACATTCCATGTACCAACAGCGAGTGGAATCATCTTTGCAGAAGTTTTTGTACATGTTTTTGTGTTTTGACTGCAGTGTGGGATCCCTGCCTGCTGAAGTAATCAGGCCAAGGTTGGGTAACAGACAATTTTTAGGGCACCTTTTCTAGCCCTTTCCTCACACCAGGAGGTAAGCAGTGCAATCCTTAAAAGGCTGCTCAGACACCCAGGGAGATGCCAAATCCCACTGCTGCTTCCACTGAGAAGACAACCCTATGGCCTGGTCTGCCTGTGTGCAGGGTTGTGACTACAGCTCCCAGTGTATCTGCACCTGCTGCTTCGTCACTTGCCTGTCACCACAGGATTCTAAGATAGGTAAAAATGGTAAAATGCTATGGGTGATGTCTTTTAATTGCTGGATGAATTGGATTTAAGTGAGGCAGAATTTCACGAAGTCATCGGCCTTACTCTGTCTTCCAGAGTCATCACAGTCCAGTGACAGGACAGAGTCAAAATGATGGCTCAAGATGCAGTGGCAGCTCTCCACAGTGTCTGCTTCAGCTGCTTTCGTGGCCATTGGAACAAATCGTTCTCATCCACCCATTCCACCAGGGAAGTCTTCACATGCTTCAGTAGACACCCCTCACTCACCAACAGGTTTGAGACCCCTCGGTTACCCTCAACCTGCTTTAGCCCTTCTGCTGAAAAAGCATAACCAAGATGTGGCCCCTGTGCATGCTACAGCTTCTTGGAGTCACAGGTGAGAGTTAAGTGGAACAGGCAGATACCAAAAGTGGATAAAACCTGCAAAGTTCTTTGCACAACGCCTGGCCCATAGCAGGCCCTTAATAAATGCTTATTTCCTTCCTATCAAGTGCCTGCTCCATATCAGGCACCATGCTAAATGAGAGGGATACAGAAAAAAGGCAAAGGACAGCCCCTGCTTTCAGGGAGCTCACAGTCTAGCAGGAGAGACGGCATGCAGACAACTATGAACAAAAATTATATATACAGGATAAATTGGAGGTAATCAACAGAAAGAAGGGACTGGAATTAAGGGGGATCTAACAGGCAAACAAATAACCATGTCAGCATGCTGCAATCCCTATATCCTCTTCCCTCTATTAAATGCTTACCATGTACCAGGAACTGTGATGGAGTTACAAAGATGCCCTCCAGTGGCTTCCAATATATTCACAGTTGGGACAAGGGTGGGGAGCTAAATCCTGAAGGGAAGTACTAATAACTTGAGAGATCAGGAAAGGTGATATAGGACATAGCATCTGAGCTAAGCTTTGAAGGAAATGAGGGATTCTAGTGGGCAGAAGTGGGGAGGGCACGCATTCCAGGAAAGGGGGATAGCTAGTGCAAAGATACGGAAGTGAGAAATGAAATATAATATCTAGCATTTATGCAGTACTTACTGTATGCCAAGTGCTTTACACATATTATCTCATTTAATCCTCATAATAACCTTGAGAGGTAAGTGCTATTATTACTCCTATTTTCAAATGAGGAAACTGAGGCAAAGAGAGGTTAAATGACATGCTTAAAGTCACACAGATAGTAAGTGTTTGAAGTAGGTCTTCTTGACTCCAGGACCAGCATTCTAACTGCTGAACCACCTTGTATGAGGAACAGTGATGACAATTTGTCTTGACCCCAGAGTATGTAAAGAGGATTGTTTAATAAGGAAGGAAAGGTAGAAAGGGGGCAGGTTATAAATAACTTTATGTACCAAACAGAGGGGTTTACATTTGATTGTAGAGGTGATGGGAGCTACTGAAGTTCATTGAATAAGGCAGTGCATCCACATCATGATTTCTTGGAGCATAAGAAATGGTTTTTCGCACAGACGCTCTAGCTGCCCCCTATGTAGAACAAAGCTCATGCCTCTCATGTAGCTACAATAGCCTAATCTGTCCTTCTTCCCTTCCTTCTGTGTCCTATTCTCCAACCTCTTGACCCTAGTAAGAATTCCTCTCTGCCTCTTCACATCCTTTTTCTTTTGTTTACTCTTTCAAGTATTTCTTCCATTCATTCAAAGGACACTCCTTTCACCCTGATGACCTGCAATGTAGGTGAAGAGTGAAATGAGCAGAACCAAGAGAATGTTGTATACAGTAACAGCAATGGCAATATTGTTTCAAGAACAACTTTGAGCAACTAAGCCATTTTGACTATTATAAATATCCAAATTACCTACAAACGACCTAAGAAGGAAGATACTGTCTGCATCCAGAGAAAGAACTGATAAATTTTAAAGTATGTATAGGATAATTTTACATCTATATTTGGATATACATACACACACACATTTGTGTCTAATTGGGGGGGAGGGAGAGAAAAGGAAAAAAAGTTATATCACAACTTTATTATTTATTTAAAAAGAATAGCAAATTATACATACTAGATTTACAATTTCATGTGTAATCATCTTTTTTTCTATTCTGTCTTATGGAAATGCCTGTTTTATTTCTTAAGTTCAGAAGAAAATAAATAAAATGTACGGAAAACAAAAACATGCATTCCTTGAACAATTTAGTCCAAGGAAATTTTAGATTATTGGACAGCCTTAGAAGCTACTGTCCCAGGAAAAACATCTCCACCTTTACCCACCCCCATACACATAAATCCCAACTGTAGATGAGTTCTCAATCTCAAGTACCTAGAGGTAGTGAAAAGTCTGCCATAGGCTCATTCAGTAAGCCAGGACAAAACTTGAACCTTAATAGGATGCATGTGTGCATATAACACACACACACACACACACACACACACACACACACACACACATCCTATTTTTTTCACCCAAATGTGTAGAGGGGTGTATGTGTATACATGTGTGTTTATATGTATATGTGTGTGTGCATATATACACACATACATATGCACACTCCATATGCATATATGTGTATATGTGTACATATATATTTCATGGATATACATTTTAATTCCATAAATTATATGGAATATATGTGTGTATGTGTATCTCTATATGAATGAATTTTCCATCAGCAGTGCTACGTGGCTTTTACTCAACAAAACAACATGCCCCCAAGCCAGTTACCCTCTGTGGTTCCCCCTCTTCTCACCTCTTTCACCTTACTTTTATATTCGGTCTTCTCCATTTGATTGGAAACTCTTTGAGGGCAAGAACTGTCTTTTTCTTATTTGTATCCCCAGCTTAGAACAGTGCCCAGAATATAATAGACACTTAATAAATGTTTATTGAATTGAACTGAATATATAACATATATAAAAGGATGTATTAAGGATATATATGTAATTATATATTAGGATATGGATGCTAATATATAACTTAAAGATATATTTAGGACGTACATATACTTATATATTAGGCTTCATGTGCTAATATATAATTTTAAATATGTATTCTATAATGCTATTTAGATGTTATAAATATAAATATATTCCATATTAGTATAGTGATTATATTAATTGTATATGTTATATATAATAATATATCTACAATAGCATATATCCTATCTATATATAAACCTTACCCTTAAGTTTTTTTTAAAAGTTCCTCAAATAGGATTAAATAGATGGAATTAGACAACAATTCATTTTCAAATGACCAAGAGGTTTTAGTTGACTATTGTAATGGAATGAAGGACTGTCTTGGAGTCACAAGACTTGTGATCAAATCTCAGTTCTGATTCATACAAGTTATGTGACTTGGGGGATTCACTTAGTCTCTCTAAGCCTCATTTTCCTTATCTATGAAGTAGAGTTAATAACATTTGCATCAAATATTTCCCAGGAATATTGTGAGGAAAGCACTATATAAATCTTACAGTGCTTTAGGAAATGTGAATTATTATCATAACTCAATAGGTTGATGTGGTAGACAGAATAAATAATGATATTACAGACTGTGTTAATTAACATCAACTATCTGGGAACAATAGACCCACGGTATTCTGTGTGGGCTACATCAGAACTGGGGGATTGCATCCAGTCCTGAGCACCAAGCTTTGGAAGGGACATTGCTAAGCTCTGCTTAAGTCCTGTTCCAAGGCTTTATGAGGACACAGACATAACCCTGGGCCCTTGAATGCTGTGCCAGTAGAATTCAAGATGTGGCAGGTCCAACCCTGTTGGAAAGGTTTAAATATGACCCAGTGATAGACTGTATCCTGATCAGCCCAGCTAAATTTAGGCATGCTTATCATCAAATTGGTTACAGCAAGGATGTGCTGATAAATATTTAATAACTGGCTCTCAAAAAATTGTACAACATGCAATTTTAAGTTTAATTTGAATTAGTAACATTTTATCTGTTACTTTCTAAAGTCTAGAAAGTCTACAAAACACAAATTAAGCCCTGGTTTGTACTGCTTACCACTTTCCGAGGTGTGAATGCTCACACTGTTTAGCAATTGGCTTTTGTCAGCCAGTACAAGCTAGCTCCAACACGTCCTGGAGTTGCAGAAAAGTTATTTGCTTGCCCACAATGGCTCTCAGAGACCATCTTTGTTGTTGCTGCTGTTGACAGCTAGGTGGTGCAATGGATAGAGTGCATGGCCTAGAGTCAGGAAGACTCATCTTCCTGAATTGAAATCTGGCCTCAGACAGCAGCTGTGTGATCCCCAAGAAGTCACTTACCCCCTCAGTTTCCTCATCTGTAAAATGAACTGGAGGAGAAAATGGGAAAACACTCCAGTATATTTGCCAAAAAAATCTCAAATGGGGTCATGAAAAGTTGGACACAACTGAACAACAAACTTCCGTTGTAGTAGGTCTTCCAGTGGGTGGTAGAAAACCATTGTAAACATGTTGTTGAGAGGTGATAGCCTTGGCTGTACCCTTCCCTGCCCTTTCTCAGCACCATATTTGAGCTGTCATTCCTGGCCCTTGCTTTAAGGGGAAAAAGAGCTGCCCTAGTACTATTGCCTTGCCTCAACCTCCATGCTCCCTGAGGCATGGCCTTCCCTTAAACATGCTGAATATGAGGAGGTATTGCACTCAGGAAGGACCAGCCTGTCCAGTTATTGTCCCTTTGTTCTAATTATTTACCCTATATTGCCAGCAATGAACCTTCACATATGGATTACGTTTGATGATTTCTTAGTCCTTTCTAATTATGAGATTCTATGATTTTCTCAGTTCCTCATTTTCAAAGGGTGCAGGTATAGGTGCAGCCACATGCCACTTAGAATGGAGATAGTAGAACTTGCCCCATGTTCCATTCTGGGAGATGTACATACAGAAGGGTGAGATTGTGTATATGGAGTGACAAACACCTTCAGGGGGGACTATATGAGAGGAATACCAGGTGGTCTTGTCACTACAGCCTGGCTGAAAGTCTTTGCAAGGCTCAGTGGGGGTAAATCTAGGAGACAAATGCTCTCTGCCCTCAGCAATGGGTTCCCCTACTTAGCAGGAGTTTCCAATAGACCCATCCCAGCTGTCCAGGGCTCAGGGGCACTACTTGGTGATGCAGCCTGGGGCTTTGGGTTTTACTTTATTATTATTATTATTATTGGAAAGTTTCTCACACTTTCAACTTCCCACCTCTCTCTCTAGGGGCATCTCATCCTATTGACTGCATGGTTCTCTGGCGTTCGCTTTCTCTCCCCCCCCCCCCTCTCTTTCTCTCTCTCTGTCTCTCTCCTTTACACAGGGCCATTAAATTAATTTACTTTCAGAAAACAAAATCCACTGTTGGGAGCTTTTGCTTTCAGAGTCCAATTCCCTGCCGTTTTGCAACTGCTCTGAACAGCAGCAAGGCAAGAGAAAGTCATTAAGGAGCACAGGCAGCTCTCCCTCATGGCTGGAGGGAGCTCCTGTTCTTGGCTCCCCACGATGAGCATTTAAAAGCAAAGGATGGAAGGGTGGAGAGAAGGAAAGAAACAGACTGGCTTTTGGAATGGTGGGTGCCCACGGGAGGGATTACTCCAGGTAGACATAAGGTAAGGTACATGCCTGGTTTCCTGAGTAACAGTCCTTCATAACCAAACTTTTCTATCTCCCCAACTCTGATGTTCATACACTTTCCAGTCCCAATCCACCAGCTGACTATTATTGGAGCATGGGGGCACAGCTAGCTGAATGAGCACAACATTTGCAGGACCCAGGTTCAGGTCTCACCTCTGCCATTTATGTTCAGATTTCTAGGTTTTGATTTCTTCATCTGTAAAATTATGAGGTTAGACTAGGTGACCTTTGAGGTCCCTTCCGTCTCTAAATCTGTGATGTGAAACTATGAAGAGTTGGCTCTATCGTGTAGTGGAAATAATAACTTATAATTATGTAGTATTTTAAGGTTGCAAAACAATCTTTTCTAACAACCCTGAGATGTATATAATGCGAATTTTATTAACCTTATTTGAAAAATAAGGAAATGGGCTCTCAGAAATTAAATGACTTGCCCAGGATCACACAGCAGGTAATAAATGTGCCATCTAGCACTTCCCATGTGCTAAGAGTTGAGGGTTCAAAGAAAGGAAAAAACCAGTCTGGCCAGAAAGAGCTCACAGTCTAATGGGGGAGAAAGCTGCAAACAAACAGGAGATATACGGGATAACAGTGGCATGAAGGGGGATCGCGATGGAAAGGCTTCTTGCACAAGGTGGAATTTTAACTGAGCCTAGAAAGAAGTCAAGGAAGCCAGGAGGTGGAGATGGAAAGAGAGAGAGAATTCCTGGCATGGGGGCCAGAGATGGAATGTCAGTGTCAGGAAGGAGACTGGTATATCTGCCCCAAGACAGGGTGGGGGACATTCTTGATGGTTTCTATTTGATTTTGCTTCCTCAGTGGTATGAAGTTGAGAAGGCTGGAAAGTAGCTTACTGAGCCTGAGATTAGGATTCCACAGGTTAAAAGCTCACCAGACAGAGCCCAGTAAGTACCTAAGGCAGCATTCAATCTCACTTTTCCTGTCTATGCCCATGATACCCTGAGCGATGGACTCTGAATCGGAAGACAAGGATTTAAATGCTGGCTTCAGCACTAACTCTGGGACCTCTGGCACGCGATGAAACCTCCCCTATCCTCAAGTTCTTCGTCTATGAAATAAGAATGAGAATATTTGTATTACCCATCTCACTGGACTGTTAAGAGGAAAGTGCTTCATCAATCAGAGGACCGCAGAATTTAAATCCAGAAGGAAGTTCAGAGAACCTAACTCTCATTGTACACAGGATCATAGAATTGAAGCTGGAAGGTGCCTTAGAAGTCATGTAGTCCAACCTTCTCATTTATCAGATGGGGAAACTGAGGCCCAGAGATGTTAAGTGACTTTCCCAAGGCCACACAGGTAGGAAGAAAGGATCAGAGTTTGGATTCAAATATAGGCTCTCTGACTCTGGAGCCAGTGATTTATCCACCATACCCCTAAAGCCCTGTATGAATGTGAGCAATGGTCAATATTCCTCCAGTCACCCATTTCTTAAAATCCGGGATACGCCCTTGAACTTGTCAGCCTCCATAAAGATAGGAAGAAAGAAGGGAGGGAGTGTGCTTGCTAAGCCATCCATGGGTTGCTCCCTATCTTACTCCATACATCAACTGCTTCTCCTCCATGACATCACCACTTCTATCCTCTAGCCTTCATTCCATCAGTTGAAATGTATCTAAGGGGCTGAGGAAATGAAAAAAAATTGAATGATATGTATTATAACAACAACTTCACTGAGATATGCTAAAGTGGCCTAGTACACTAAGGAACATCAGCTTACTTGACCTGTCCTGTTAGATGTCTCCTCCTACTTAAAAACTTCACTCATATTTCACCTTTGGCCCCCTAGTAAACAGCAAATCCTAGTTCCCATAACATCACCCACATGCCACCAGCTCCGCAGCCTCACAGGCTCACGGGCTAGGGGTTATTTTCCACCTCTCCTCTCTCACAGTTTCCTTCCTCCCTCTCCATTCCCACAGCCGCTACCCAGGTCTAGGTCACACACAAACAAAGAGACTCACACAGAATCTCAAAGTTGGAGAGAACCTTGGGAATGAATCTCAGCCAATGGTGTTTGAGAAGACAGCACTGGAACAGTTCTCTTTTTTCTTCCTCCCATCTACTGTGAATGAGTCCATGAAGGAAATCTAAGAGAGACTAGCTGCATAGACTGTGCCCTGTGCTCCAACACTTGAGGTCATTAGCTCCCAGAGAGCAGACCTGTCAGCCTCCATGAAGTCCTACCTTCTTTCAGAGGCTCATTTTGTAGAAGCTAAGATTTTCATCCCTTCCTTTACTGGAAAACAGACTGAAAAGTTTGCCAACCCTAAGACTGGAATTAATATTCTACCACAAACACTATGGCAGAATAAAAGGAACCATGGACGGGGAATGGAAGGCTTAAATTTTAATACGATCTCAGTAACTTATTAGCCTAGAACAATGAATTCACTTCCCCATTTTGGGCCTCACTTTCCTCATTTGTCAACCAGATAGTGAGTACATAGTATCTAAGTTCTCTTCCAGATCTGTTATTCTATGACTATATGAAAGTCAAAATTGGCTTTCAAATACAAAACTGGTCCCCTGGGTAGTAGTGTGATAATGGGGCTAAGGGAAAGCTCTCAGCCTTTCATAATACTTTCCTCCCATGCTTTAAAGGTGTTAGTCCATTAAAGGAATTAAATAAGGCTTTTTACTCCATTGTCAGAGATAAGTCTTGACATGGAGCTAGCTGCCCCTGGGAGAGGAATACACCAACTTAAGTTCACACTGAGGTATAAACAAGCCCTGCCAAGAACTAGGTTTATGTCTTTGAAGGATCAGCCAAACAGAGCTTGGAGACTGGCCACCTAACGATGAAGATGTTTAGTTTTTAATAGAAGTTTTTAACACCTAATAACTCCCCTTGATTAATATCTCTCAAGCCAAAGTTATCCCACCTGGCTGTACTCCTAGACTTCATCACAATCTCCTCATCCTGCAAGACGACAGCAACCCTGAGACCCATAGCTCCTCAGTACCCCTTGCCCCTAGGGTGAGGTCCTCTTTACCTCTGATTGGAAAGGGTAGAAGGTAGACAGCAGAGAGCTCCTTCTAGACCCTCCATTTAAGGAGAACTCCTGGAGCAACCATTTCATCACAGCTCATCCAGCCATATGCCTGATCTTCATCATCATGTATCCATGCCAGGTATCTCCCCCTTTTTTTCAGATACTCTCTATGTGTTGTCTTCCACCACTAGATTGTGGGGGCAAGGACTGTGTTTTTTTGTTTGTTTGTTCATTTTTTCACCTTTGCTTGTATTCTCAACATTTAGCACAGGTGCCTAGCACACAGTAGGTGCTTACTAAATGTTTATTGACTGACTCACTGATTCTCCACAGCTTGGGCTGGGACCTCAGAAGTCAGGAACTTGCCTATCTGGCCGGCCACATGTGTTAGAACACAAGCAACTGCAATGTATCTCTGCCTCAAGACAGCCATTATGGACTCTTGGTAAGGAGAGGGAGCCTGTGGACATGCAAGGCTTTTCTGCTGTGTGATCCAAGACTACACTTTTCTCTGTTCCTCTTGGCTCTAACAACAACAACAACAAAAAAAAAAAACCAGTAGGAGAAAGGCTAACTGTGCAACCAACTTCCTTTTTTATAGCCCTAGCACAGAAGAGATAGCCCCAGCCAACAACATCCTGAGCCTACCAAGTCATGCCCAGTTAGTTCACAACACTCCAAGCAAATCAATTAATCTTCAATAGACCGGATGTAATAAAAGCTTGGGACTCAGAGCTCATCAAGCTAACTGGAACTCCCCTGAATGATCTCCTACAATGGTAAATACCAAACCTTTTCTAGACAGCTATGGTTTAAGGATGAGGAAAGAGAGAAGACATGATAATGCTGGATATCTGAAGGACTGGGTGGAGGAAAAGACGGAAGAGAAAGTTTAAAGAAAAGTGAAGCTGAGGGCGGGGAAAACAAAACTTTGCCCACTTCATATTTTTGTCAAGGTCATAGGATCATAGAATTCAAGCTGGAAGGGACCCTAGTGGCCATCAAGTTCAACTCCCTCATTTTATAGATGTGGAAACTGAGGCCAGGGGAAGTTAAGCGACTTGCACAAGGTCATACACACAGGTAACTAAGCATAAGAGATGGAATTTGAACCTCTGACTCCAGAGCCCATGTTCATTCCATCGTACCATGTCCACCCACCCTCAACCTATACCATGTTTGTTCAAGCCCAATCCCTGCTTTCTTAACCACAGTAAACAGCCACTCAAAATGTCTCAACATTGAGCTATTTATTCTAGCAACTTCTATCCAGCAGAAGGAATGCATTTGGCCTCTGAAAACTGTGCTCTTCCAGGCCTAGAGACAGAAACTTGTCTTGCAATGGCTTGCAGTCTGTCCCTGTCCAGCTGGGCCACCTACAGAGAGACCTCTGAGGTCATAGAGGTTATCCAGCCCCCCAGATGTTTTTCCTTCCCCTCCATCTGGAGGTCAGCCGATTCCCACCACAGAGCTTTGAGCCGAATTCTTCTTTCCCAGCAGAAGCCACTTCCCTGTTGGTGCTGATGGCTTTCAGCACCAGGACTTACCAAGGAGGACCATTTGACCCCTGAGTAAGGGCTTGGCCCCATTTTGTGGACAAAGTGCAGTTAATAGCTTTGAAAATGCACAGCTGGAATAAAAATTGTTACCAAAGTGGGTTCTTCAAATTTGAGATGAAAGCAATCGCTTGTGAAAGCTACAGTCAATTGAGTGGGGCTGAATGCACTAGAATCCCCTAATGCAGCAATGATAAAGAATCAGGCACAAGCTTGAAGTAAGGGGTTTGGAGGGAGGGGGTGGGACACTTTGCATCTGGAAGGTAACACAGTTGCCAGTATTTGCCATCAGAACACAAATGGGCGACAGGAGATAAGAGGAATGACTGCAAGGGTCCCATTCCTCCCCTCTTATACGCTGTTTAGTTGATTGGTCATTGGGTCTCATTGAGGAAGCTGTCACCTCTTTCCTTCCCTATACAGGTCATGTCACTCTCCTGTTCAGAAATCTTCAAAGGCTCCCCCCATTGTTTGCTGAGAGCATGCAGAACTTCTGAGCCTCAAAATAGCCTGGATCCAGGGGTTTCCTGCTGGTAAATGTTTAACAAGTGACTGTCAAAAAAAAAGATTATAGAAAATAAACTTTTCAAGTTTACTCTTCATTATTAACATTTCCCACCACCACTTTCTCAAGTCTAGACAGTCACCAAAACAGTAAGCCAAGTCCTGATCTATGGTGATTCCTGAAGTATAAGTGCCCATGCTGAAAATTTAACAATTGGCTCTCCAGCTTTCCCAGGATGATTCCAGCTGCTTTTGGAACACCTGTCTGGATCCCTCCATGATCCATCACGAACTGACCTTTCAAGTCTGTTCTCATATTACCCTTTATCTCACATTGAGTTCCTCTACATGAAGCCTTTATTGGAGCCAAAATGATCTTCTCAACTATCTGCTGTACACAGCTTCTGCTCTGAACTCTACCCCTTACTCTGTGACCTTGGGCAAGTCATATACTTCCCTATATTTCAAGCTTCTTGTCTGTAAGAAACAAAACAATAAAAAAATAAAGAAGGGCGGAGGGGATGATAACAGTCCTGGCAGTACCTATCCCACAGGGTTACTGTGTGTGGATCAAACGAGATGATGCACGTCAAAGGCTTTGTAAACCATTGTTGCTGCTGAGTCTTTCTCAGTTCTGTCAGACTCTTCCTAACCCCACTTGAAGTTTTCTGGGCAGATACTGGAGTGGTTTTCCATTTCCTTCTCCAGCTCATTTTACAGATGAGGAAACTGAGGCAAGTGACTTGCCCATGGTCACCCAGCTAGTAGGTGTCTGAGGCCATATCTGAACTTAGGAAGATGAGTCTTCCTGACTCCAGGCCCAGTTCTCTACCCACTATACCTACCTAGCTGCCCCTTATAAACCTCAAAGCCCCATAAATATCAGCCACGCATTTGGTGAGAGCCAGAAGCTGTGCAGTAGAATGTTGGGGTTAAAGTCAAGAAGACCTGGGTTCAAGTCCTATTTCTTTCAACTCCAGAGCTAAGCAAAGAGTTCTTCAGATGGTGGAAATGCCAAAAGGTTCAAAGGAGCCTCCAAGATTCCAAATTAATGTAAAGTTACAAATATGGCTGGCAGCATGAAGGAAGTTGGGTTAGAGAAAGGAAAAGCTGGAGGAAAGGGGACCAGTTGGGAGAATCATAACAATTGAACTAAGATGGTGTTCATGTGAGTGGAGAGAAGAGGATGGATGTGAGAGATTGACGTAGAGGTTGATTTGGCATGATTTAACAACTAATTTAATGTGGAGGATGAAAAAGAGGCAAGAGTGAAAGAGAATGCTGTGAATTCAACCCCAGGTGATTCAAATGATTCATACTGAAGAGAATGAGGAGGGAGGAAAGGATGTGGAGGCAGTGAGTACAAGCTATTCTTCCTCAAAATAAATTGGAATGTGATCATTGAAACCATGAGAACAGATGGATTTGCCAAGGGAGAGAAAGCATTAGAAGAGAAGTGGGCTAAGGAAGAGCCTTTGGCGTTAACCCCACCAGGAAAAGGGCAGGAAAAGGATGATGAAGGAGATTGATGAGGAGTAGTCAAATGGGTAGTCAATAAACATTTATTAAGTGCCTACTATGCACTTCGTACTGTGCTAAGTGCTGTAGATATAAATACAAAAAAAAAAAGACAGTCTTTGCCCACAAGAAGCTTACTAACAGGTAGAAAATGAACTTAGAGAAAGTAGTGTCACAGGCATCAATACAACAATACAATAAATGTTTATTAAGTACCTACTATGTGCTGGGTACTATGCTAAGTGCTGGGGATACAAATACAAAAAAACAAAAACAGTTTTTGCCCTCAAGAAGTTGACAACCTAATGGGTAGAAAGTGAACTTGGAGAGAGTAGTATCACAGAAATCAATACAATAATACAATATGATAAACATTATTAAGTGCCTACTGTGTAACATGCACTGTGCTAAGTGCTGGTGATACAAATACAAGAAGAAGAAGAAGAAGAAGAAGAAGAAGAGAAGAAGAAGAAGAAGAAGAAGAAGAAGAAGAAGAAGAAGAAGAAGAAGAAGAAGAAGAAGAAGAAGAAGAAGAAGAAGAAGAAGAAGAAGAAGAAGAAGAAGAAGAAGAAGAAGAGGAAGAAGAAGGAGGAGGAGGACGAGGAAGAGGAGGAGGATAGTCCTTGCCCTCAAGAAGCCTACAATCTAACAGGTAGAAAGTGAACCTGGAGAGAATAGTGTCACAGAAATCAATATAATAATACAATACCATAAACATTTATTAAGTGCCTACTACATAACAGGCACCGTGGTAAGTACTGGAAAACCAAGGGAGGAAAGCAAATCTAAGACAGCTGTATAGTAAACACTGTCAAATATTACAGAAAGTTCAAGGAGAAAATACCAATGGATTTAGCAATTTAGACACATCACAAGAATGGTGAGGGCAGAATCCAGATAAAAGAGGTTGATAAAAGCATTTCTGGGCAGCAGGTGAGATAAGATCCCATGAATCTGTAGCAGACCTAGTCTTAATGATGGTATGACTCCTAACAGTGTACAGAAATTCCAGAGTAGAAGCTGAGAAGAGGGACTGAGTTTCATCAGGGATGATGATTAATATTTTTACTCCTGCATCTTTGATTATATTATTCCCTTCACCTGGAATACTTCACCCTGTTTCTGCATATTACAATTTTACCCATTCATCCAGATCTAATTCAAATGCCATTTTCTCCATGAAATCTTCCCTGATTACCTCAACTGTCAACAGCTTATCTTTCTATTGAGCTCCTATGAAAGCATGGTACAGTAGGGGACAGAGAGAACAAAAATGAGTGAGAAGACCTGGTGTCTACTGCTAGGTATATCTCTATCTAGCTTTGTGACTTTCAGGAAACCATCTTACCTCTCTGTAGTTTCCTACTTTGTAAAGTTGGGGGTTTGTACTAAATGATCCTTAAAGTCCCTTCCATTTCTGACATTTCTGCATTCTTTTATTTGTGTAATATATCATCTCTTCTATGAGATCATAAATTTTAGGGGGAAAAGACTATGTCTTGTTCATCCTTTTATCCTTCACAATGTCTTTCACAGGGCTTGTCACATATTAGACATTCAGTAAATGTTTGTTGAAAGAACAGATAAAAATCCTCCCTGGGTCCTGTCTCAGGAAGGAGGTGCAGAATTCTGTGACAAAGGGGGAGCCAGACCTGACGTTTAACCTTAAAATGACCTCAGCACCTGAAGATGCCGAATCTCTGACCTTCAAGCTATTGTGTACTTAGATTGACCATTTAGACGCTTGAGGTGTCACCGCAGGACTTTAATTGTTAATAGATTTGTTCACTCTCCTGAGGAAATCATGTAGCAGCTACCAGCTATAGTAAACTTAGAAATCATTGCAATATTTCAAAAGTTCCATGGTTTTATCCCTGTGGGTCCTTGTTCCAATGACAAAACATAAGCCAGCTAACCCTGGACCGATATCTCTCTCTCTCTCTCTCTCTCTCTCTCTCTCTCTCTCTCTCTCTCTCTCTCTCTCTCTCTCTCTCTCTCTCTCTCTCTCTCTCTCCCCCCCTGTCTCCCTCCCTCCTTCCCTTCCTCTCTCTCTCTCATGTCATGAATTCCTACAGCTTCAATGATCATCTCCATGTAGCTGACTCTTAAGTCTATATTCCAAACCTATTCTCTCTCCTGAATTCTAATATCACTTTGCCTACCCCTGTCTGGATTACCCATCAGCATTTCAAAATCAACATTAATTATTTCTCTATTACATCCTCCAAAGACCCTTTTCCTGGCCTTCTCTTGTCTTCTATGATCCTCAAACCTGGACCACCTTCATCACTCTCCTTCTCAAAGGAGCACTGAACTCCCCATATTACTGAGAAAATAAAGGCCACCTACTACAAACTTTCTCTTCTCTCCTATTCCATGCTTCAAAACCACCCAACATCACCCCTCCATTCTCTCATCTTGTGCTTCAGTCTCTGATAAAGAGGTGGTCCTTCTCATCAGTTCTAGTTGCTACATTTTTGCCCTGCCTTTCGTCCCCATTGTCTCACAAGTCCTTTAGGAATCTGTCCCTTAGGCCACTCTACCCAATCTAATCTTTCCTCTCCCCAACTACTGGCTCCTTTCCTTCTTGCCTACAAATATGTCCAGTTTTCTGCCATTCTTAACAAGCCTTCACTTGACCTTACCATCCACTCAAGATCAGCTAAGTGGTGCAGTGGATAAAGTGCCAGACCTGGAGTCAGGAAGACCTGAGTTCAAATCTGTCTTTAGACACTTAATAGCTGCATGACCCCACGCAAGTCACTTATCCCTATTTGCCTCAGTTTCCTCATCTGTAAAATGAGTTGGAGGAGGAAATGGAAAAACACTTTAGTGTCTTTGCCAAGAAGATCCTAAAAAGGGTCACAAAGGATCAGGTACATTTAAACAATTGAGCAACAATAACAAACCATCCACTCAAGCCCTTGTACTACCTACAGATATATACATATACATACACATACATACACACATATAAATATATATATTGTATATATATATATATATATATATATATATATATAATGTTTATGTAGTATGTAGGTAGAGATATAAACACAAACATATACATATTTATTCATCTATCTCTTTATCCATATATAGCCTAATTTTCACAACCAGACTGTCAGAAAAAGATTGAACTAAATTCATGCTCTTTTCCTCAAATTAATCTGATTAATACTTATTTGTGAATATGTTAGCCCACTGCTTAACCCATTACATAGTATATTCCTGAACTTTTTTGAAATTTGTAACTGATTCTATATTTCCACTGCCCCACACCCATTTTGTACCTTTCCTTTGCACTCTGTGCCATATTCATTTTTTTCATCAAATATTTATTTATTTAGGTAATTAGTATTTTATTTTTTCCAATTACACATAAAGATAGTCAATCATAGTTGATCATCACACAATGTGGCTGTTACTGTATACAATATTCTCCTGGTTCTACTCACTTCACTCAGCATCAGTCCATACAAGTCTTTCCAGATTTCTCTGAACTCTTCCTGCTCATCATTTCTTACAGCACACATTACATTCATGTACCACAACTTGTTCAGCCATTCCCCAATTGATAGGCATCTCCTCAATTTCCAATTCTTTGCCACCACAAAAAGAGCTACTATAAATATTTTTGTACATATGGGTCCTTTCCCCTTTTTTATGGTCTCTTTAGAATACAGACTTAGTAGTGGTATTGCCGGATCAAAGGGTATGTCATATTAATTTTTAATTAATTGGAGAATGTAATATTTTCTCACTGTCATAGGGCAACACCCATAGAATGCTGATATCAAAAAGAAAATCTTTTAATTGATGTAGAAGCATAGGGTCATTAAAAGTGTTTTACAATTTTTTAAAGGCAATCCATTCCATTCTATTCCTCCTGTTCAATTGTGGACTCAACTTGTCCATTTTTACTGTCTGTCCCAAACCTACACACTGATGGAGAAGTTCTCTGGGTTTTCTATCAAAATGCATGTTACAATTTGAGCTTAGATACTTTTGTCCACTTAGGTTTTTTTCTGCGTGGATAATTGGGTCAAACTCTTTGGGGTGGTCATGGACTTCTTCCAAAAAGCTCTGCAATGTTCTAGAATTTGAGGCAACCATAACAATGTTACCTGCAGAAAACAGTGTCTGAAGAACTTTATCATCCACAGGATTCTGTCCTCAACTTGCACATTGTATGTTGGATGTCATAAAAGACATGTATGATAGGAAGAGAAGAGGGAATGAGTATGTATTGAGGATGATCACCAGAGTCCATAACTGGATACTGTTTCCTCCCAATGTCAAGAGAAAGTGGGAAAGGCCTAGAGCACACTGGATGGACCCCCTCTCTTAAACTTATAGGATGTGGAAAATTTATGTGACAGCATGGACAAGAGTTGCACTGAATTGGCAGGCATGGAGAGATTTCCATTTATATCGTTAGAGATAACATTCGAATTGATGAGGTCACAAATCCATTTGAGTATTTGAGTTATTCCCCCCCCAGTAAAATGTGAGGTCCTTGAGGGTAAAGACTATTTAATTTTTGTGTTTGTATACCCAATATCCTAAGTCAAGTCAGTCAGTCAATAAACATTTATCAAGCATCTACTATGTCCAGGCACTGGGCTAAATGCTAGAGACATAAAGTAAGGCAAGACAGTCCCTGCCCTCAATAGCTTCACAATCTAATGGGGGAGACAATATGCAAACAACTGTGTACAAATAGGGGCAGCTAGGTGGCCCAATGAATAAAGTGCTCAGCCTGAAGTCAGAAAGACTCATCATCCTGAGTTCAAATTCAGCCTCAGACACTTCCTAGCTGTGTGACCATGGGCTGTTCATTTAACCTTGTTTACCTCAATTCCCCATCTGTAAAATGAGCTGGAGAAGGAAATGGCAAACCATTCCAGTATCTTTGCTAAGAAAATTCCAAATGAGGTCATAAAGAGTTGGACATTACCGAAACGACTGAACAACCACAACACTGCAATAGTCCAGACATGAGGGGATAAAGGACTGCACCAGGGAGGTGGCAGTTTGTTGCCTCTTCCCCCACATTCTCCTCCACCCTACCCCCATAACAGCATTTAAACAAAGAAATCCCTCCATTTTCTTACCCTTCAGCTCTGTGTAAACTGCCTTCTGACCCTATCACTCAACTCCATCTATTATCTCTAGGGTTACCAATAACCTATTAATTACAAAATCTAATAGCCTTTACTCAGTTGGCTTCATTCTCCTCCTTGGGTTTTCATGAAACTGTTTTCTCCTGGTTCTCTTTCCAACATTTCTGGGAACTCCTCCCAGTATAACCATTCCTGTGCCACCATGAATGTAAAAATGTACCCTAGGACTCTGTCCTGAGCCCTCCTGTTTCTCTACGTGGTTTCCTAGTGACTTCATTTGATCTTATAGGTTTAATTATCATCTCTACATGGTTGACTTCCAAATTTTTATCTCCATCCCTAGTCTCTTTCCTGATCACCAACTGGATATTCTCTAGGCATCACAAACTGAACATGTCCTAAACAGAATTCATTCTCTTTCCCTCCAAGCCCTCTCCTCTAAATATAGAAAGAACATTGAATTGAATTGTTGGATCTTAGTAGACACCTTCTGGAACTATTGTGACCAAAAAATTCCATCACATTATGGCCAACCTATTGTTGATGAATGTCTCCATACTTAGCTAGTGTAGTTCTCAGATATAGTCAATGTGCCACCAAGGAGTCACTGAAGTTTTCATTCTTGAATAGCCTTGAAGTTATTCTAGTGTAGTAGAGCCTGTCAAAATATACACTCTGGTATTATAGTTTTTAAGAACCCAGGGTCATTTCCAAGTCGAATGAGGCATCTTGAAAGAATTTTAGTGAACACTACAATAGTTAATTTTTTGTAAATTGCTTTGTCTAAATTACATATAATTTACAGATGTTTTGGTCTCTGATTTGATTTGTTCCATGTGGAAGTACAACAATCAATCACTCAAGAAGCATTTATTAAGCACTTACTGTATGCCAGGTATTTTGCTAGGTGCTGGTGATACAAAAAAAAGGAACACAAAGAAGAAAACAATCCCTACTGGAAAGGAGTTTATGTTCTATCAGGAAGACAACAAGAACTTATAAGCATAAACAGAATAAATTTAAAAACAACAAATTCAAATAAATGCATAGTTGAATATAGGTTAGTTTGAAAGGAAGGGCACTAGTAATTAAGGGAATAAGGAAAGGCTTCACATCTATGTCTCAAAGGAAGAGAGGGATTTTATAAGGCAGAGGCAAGGAGGGATGAATTCTTGTCATAGGGGACTACCAATATAAAGATTTGGAGATGGGACAACAGATGTCATACATCAGGCACAGAGCCAAAAACCAGGCTGGCTCAATTGCAGAGTATGAAAAAAGAAGTGGCATCCTTTGAAAATGGAAAGTAGGCTGGGACAAGGTTGTGAAGGGCTTTAAAAACTAAACATGGAGAGCTACATCTGCCTCATATGGAACCTATCATTTCAAGTCCATTGAGAGATTCCATTGGCAGACTGATCCTAGGAGGCAACTCCTAACATTGCCAACAGCACAAGACCTCATGATACCAATTGTCTGGGGGCTAAGAAAGGCAAAGGGGGAAAAAATCATAAAGGATCCAACTACCAACTTGGTAGATTTTTCCAAAAGTACCAGTCCTGCTCAAGGCTTATGTTTCAGCTCAATATGGTCAGTAGATAGATACAGACATGAATACATAGATGTGTATGTGTATATGTACGTGTATATGTAGCTATAGCTATAGATCTTTCTGGGTCCCTCAGACTATTTAGTGTATACACGGCATTTAGTATACCATTTAGTGTACACACACACACACACACACACACACACACACACACACACACATATTTCTCTTTACATCTCCAGGGACC
Source organism: Phascolarctos cinereus (assembly GCF_003287225.1). NCBI lineage: Eukaryota > Metazoa > Chordata > Mammalia > Diprotodontia > Phascolarctidae > Phascolarctos > Phascolarctos cinereus. The sequence goes on from NW_027555625.1 coordinate 139,771,329, forward strand.
ATCTAAGGACTTTTGATTCTAGCTCATTATTAGTAAGTAGCTGTCATGCCTTGTCCAATGTCTCTACCTTTCCTTCACCATCTTATCACAGATGTATTGGCCTCATCTGCTTCAGAAGCTGCTCAACAAAGTTGAGCTGCACTGTTCGGGAAAAGTGGGGTGGGGGCGAGTTGGGAGAGTGCGGAAGGGAAATGAAGTCAAGTGAAAAGATAATCAGCTCTTTCATCCTTCCAACAGGGAGTAATGTCCATAAGCTGGCTGACCTGACTTTGTTGAAGCCCTTTTTTTTGGCAGCCTTTTCTATTTCCCCTCTTCTTTTGCTTTTCCCTGTGGCTGGTTGGCCAAGAGAAGAATCTTTTATGTGCATAGTTCCTCCTTTCCTTACTCTGTGCAGGGGTGTTGCCCAAACTCTGGCTCTCCCTAAGTACTTTTAGCCTGGTCTAGTCCCCTGCCTCCTACATGTCTTTTTTTATATTTTATTTTTGCTGAAGCAATGGAATTTCCAATAATTTTGCAAGTTAGATTTTGTTGCTTCCCCATTGAAACTAAGGAGAGTAAAGAAGAGTCTAGTAAATGGGTGTTGGGGCCTAGGGGAACCCAAATCATCTTTTTGGTCTGGGGGAGGAAGAACTTTTCTTTCAGCCTTGACATACTTACACTAAACAGTGAAAGCTGAGATTTCCAGCAATAATCCTACTTGGATAAATCTTAATAAATAAATAAATCTTAATAAATCTTAATCTAACAGGAAAGGGGAGTAAGGAACATGACTCCCAGGTTTCCAAATTTCAGGATTATTTTTGAAGTGGTTTTGGAAGATCTGGATTCAATTCCACCCCACTTCTTCAAACCTCAGCTCGGTGCATTTGAGCATGGTAGTGAGAAGAGTCAGCTGCTATGTGCTGTTTTTTTTTAACCATATTCCTACCTTACCAAAATTCAAATCCAGATTCAATGAAACTGGAAAATGTCCCCAAGTGGTGATTATTGGACTAGGGGAGAATTATGCCTCTCCCTTGTTCCAAAGTTTTGGGGGCTACCTGTTTCCTCCTACCACTTGATGATCTTTTGCTCTATTGGTGACCCTAGGAGGAAGCACGTTGCACAGAGGTATGGGCCACAACATGGTAGGAGAAAAGAGGAAAAAAGGATATGGGGAAGAAGAGAATAAAAAAAATAATCCCTACTGTGTGCCACATAGTGTGCTAAGCACTTCACAAATGCTATCTCATTTGATCCTCCCAAGAATCCTATGAAGTAGGTCTATTATTACCCCCATTTTATAGTTGAGGAAGCAGAGGCAGACAGAGATATTGGTAAGTGACTTGCCCAGGGTCATATTGCTAGTACTGAGGTCATATTTGAACTCAGGTCTTCCTGACTCTAGGTCCACCCCCTGTGCCACTAGTTGCCTCTTCTTTTGGTTTCCTTCTCTCCCCCTCCACATTTATCTCTTTTTTCTTCTGGGGTTTCTTTTTTGTTTCTCAGTGGGGGTGTGGGTATCAAGACAGACATGAGCACTGATGGCCTTTGAAAATTTTTGTGTGACTATAAAACACTAAACACCGAATTCCAAAAGAATTAAAAACCCACCTCCCCACCAAACATTACCATGAGACCCTTCTTCTGCTCCATGCTCTTTTTTCTTTATTGTTAAGACTTTTAAATGTAATTGAGTTTTTGCATAAATAAATCTTGTAAAGTTTTGTAATATATACTTACATATTACAAAACTTTATAAGATATATTATATATATGTGTGTGTGTATATATATATGTGTATATATATATATATGTATGTATATATACACTTAAATGTATGTATGTGTGTATACATTAAATGGAAAATTATAAGATTTTATTCTACAGGCAATGTGCAGTCATGGGAGTTTATTGAGTAGAGGATTGATATGGTCAGATCTGTGCTTAAGGAAAATCACTTCAGCAGAAATGTATAGAATGGTCTGGAGTGAGGAGGAAATTAAACCAAGAAGATCAATTAGGAAGCTGTTGAAATAATCTGGGTGAGAGGTGATGAGGGCCTGAACTAAATTGATAGCTGTACAAACAGGAAAAAAAATGAAAAAGAAGATGCAAGAGATGTTAGTAAAAATAAATGAATGAATGAGTAAATGAATGAATGAATGAATGAATGACAGTGTGATTTGGCACCCTGAGAAACCTCCCTCCCTGATAATACCATTTTAAGAAGAACCCTAGCCATGGTTCACCTTACTCATACCTGGACTCTTTCTGGAATTTTCCTCTTTCTCATCTGCCTCATTGACACCTTTGAAATCTCCACCTTAAAGTCCTCCATTCTTCATTGTTGGCTCCGTCCTCAGAGACCACCATTTTAGGAAAGATACTGTCATGCTTCTTCTGACTCACATTCAGACTCTCTCCTTGCCTTCCAAGCTTTCCCTACTTTGGGGTATACTTTCTCCCCCTTCCAGCTTTTCAGTGTTCCTTTATGTGTCATTTAATTCGACTAGAATGTAAGGAAGGGACGGTTTTGCTTGCTTGTATTTTTACTTCTATTGCTTATCACAGTGCCTTGAACATACTAAGTGCTTAAAATGCTTCATTTATCTATCCTTGCTCTATCAACTTAGTAAATATCCTCTTTAAAAGCTAATAGACTTCTATTGGTTAATTAATAATGGGGAGCACACCATATGGGGGCTGATTAAAAACAATACTAGAAAAAAACACAACCTTTCTAGGATATAAAGTAGTGAGCCATCCTCTAGGGAGGCCAACTTCTGAGTACATATGCATGTTTGAGAAGCAGCCTCAGAATGACTTCTACCCTTAGAAGGGGAAACACAAATGTGAAAACCCCTTCCAAATAAAACAAACTGCAAATGCAATGGGAAGTGAAGTTTCTAATACTCCTGGAATTTAGATAATTCTTCTCGACTCATTTTTAGCACTCTTTCACCAACAATTCCTCATTATTTTACATCCAAAAGGCTGTTTGCAAATCGTCTTGACTTCTTAGGGGAGTTTCTTAGTTCAATTTTCAAAAAAGCAGCTAAATGAAGGAAACGCTATGGAAACGTTCCAGTAGGATAGGGACAGAGAAGGTGAATGCCTAGTTTATGAGTGAGTCCAAGGAAACAGTTCTTGGAAGCAGCTCAGGGACATCCAGGATGAGGGAAGCAAGAGAGCACTGGTCACCTGTCAGATCCAGTATCCTTCAAATAAAAATAATATGCTGCTAGGAGGGAGGTGGACATGATACCATGGAGGGAATCATATGCATTCCAAAGCAAAGTTGACCTTCCTGTGTCAATTCCTAACAGCCTCTCCTATAGTACTTCTGCCTACACTCCATCTTGAGTGTTTCTGTTGCATTTGAGGACTCGTTGCCCAGGTGTGTTCCCTCTTTCCCCTAATGCATGGTTCTCAGAGACAGTTATTACACATTTTAACAAATAACAGACTAGATGTAAAGACTTTTATTGCAATATGAACACTGTAATTTCATCTTTTTAGGGCAACCAATCTATGGAATCAAATCTAATAGGGAAGCTGTAGAGAGCCTGGTTTCAGTCTACCTTAGCTGTTGGGAGAGTTGTCCTAGGAGAAGTCAGAGAAGAAAATGGACAAGTAGATCAGTCCAAGTTGGGTCATAGTAGGGAAGCTTCTCCATAAGCTTGAAAGTGTTAGGCCCAAAATATCACAGTGAGGGCAAAAAAAGAGGGTTATGGTTTGTAAGGTACAGAGAAAGATGGAAGATATTACAAGCCAATAAAAGAATTCGGGACTTTGTGAAAACTAGCTTCCCAGCAGTTCCAACTAATTCACTGCAACAAAGGAAAAAAGAAAAAGATCTCTGATTGTCCCTTTCATAGTCAAACTCAGTAATTGCCTAGCACCTCCAGAGTCATCAAACTTTCAAGCTCCCTAAGCAATTAGATTTTTTTTTTTTTGGTCATCACATAGTATGAGCCACTCAGTCATGGCTTGGAGACAGGCAAGATTCCCATTGCTGGATTGGAATCAGCTAGGAGAAGAGCTGTACCTGCTATATATAATCCACCTGGAAGAACAAGAATAAGCATGCTCTGAGGCCTGGGACATCATTGGCCAATCCTCCCATTACTTAAGCTGCATTCAGTAAACGTTTAATAAACACCCACTGTGTTCAGAGCACAATGTTGATGATGAGTGAAAGATACAATGTTTACGCAGGGTCCCTGTCTTCTGGAAGTTTACTATCTAATAAGAAAAGGGTATAACACATAAAGACAAATAACTTTAATGTACAGTATTGCATACAAGTGCACTAGAGAGCTGAAACTAAAATGTTATGGGATTGGCTGAAAGAATTCCTGTTGTTACCTCTCTAGTTGTACTTACATTTTCAAACAGCACTCCTAGAGAAAGCAATGCCTTAATCCAAAGGAAAATATTGGTAATGGAAAGATATTAGGAATGGGCTAGGCTAGCAGATAAGATATTTAGAGGAAGGTAAACCCTCAAATTTCACCAAAGATATGACCACCAACTCAATGCATTAGACCAGCATGGCCTCAAAGAGAGCACAATGTATAAAAAGGAAAAGTAATGTTATTTGTAGGGGGGACACAGGGAACCTGTGTCTTTGAAGATTCTTATCATTAAACCCTTAGACACAAAGATCAAAGAATCATACCACTGTCGCTGTTGTTCTTATTGTTATTTGTCCTTGGGTCTTGAAGAGGACCAAGGACATCAGGAAGGTGATGTCTTGACATGCAAGTGAACTGGATTTAAGTGAGGCAGGGCTGTATAACGTCACCAGCCTCACTCTCTCCTCCCTGTAAAAAATCTTAGAAAACATCTAGATCAATCTTTTCATTGTTCCACAATGGAAACTGAGGCCCGAAGAAAGAAAATTATTTACCTGTGTTCATATAGAAAATAGAACCAGAGCCAAAGTTAGAAATCCCTCTCCACTGTGGAAGGAGGATAATAGTTTAAAAGAAAGTTCAGTTCGATATAAGCAGTGTTGCTCTATGTATTTTTCCCAGAAACTCTTCAGTTGAAAGCCAAATACTAAACATTTCTTTGCAAGACTTTTTTTTCCTGCCAACCTCCATGATATAAATCCTTAGGGCCCAGAGAAAAGGCTGAAGAGACCGTCCTGAAGGAGCTGTTGGCACCATGTCAGCTTATAAAGATGGCTTTAATCAGCCTTACTCCTTTTTTTTTTTTTCAAGCAGCCGGGAGAGTTACTCTGACCCACTAAAGCCAAGAACCTGAGTTTTACAAGCATGCTTTGAAAAAGATCTGTCTCAACTGAGTTCAAAAGAAAGAAACTCTGCCAGCTACCAACAGTTTTTAAACAAGGACTTAGCACATGGGATATTGAGGGGAGGAGGAGAGGGAAAGCAATCCAGAATCCAGTCTTAGTGACATTTTTTTTATCCCTATCTTCTTTGTCCCTAAACAAAAAAAAAAGTTAAAATTAAAACCAGATAAAATCTTCCTGAGACACCACCAGATTTAAGCCATTTCTGTTTTCCATTCTCTCCTCCTTCACCTCTCCCATAACGACCCATCCTATTCATTCTCTGTTACTCCAAAATATGAGCATTCTAGCCTTCAGGAAATAAAGTCGGGGCAAGTAAGTGATAAAGTGGATAGAGCACCAGCCCTGGAATCAGAAGGACCCAAGTTCAAATCTGACCTCAGACTCTTGACACTTACTAGCTGTGTGACCCTGGGCAAGTCACTTAAGCTTGACTGCCTCACCAATAAATAGTCAGGAAGAGCTCTGGTGTGTCTCAGGGAGAGGCCACAATCTGTGACCCACAATCTTGACAGGTTCTCCAACTTCCCACACAATTCACTAAGCCACTAGGCAGAACCAATACTGTCCCTCTTTTACCCTCTACCTTCCTCCTCACCTACTCCACCTCATGCTCACAAGTATTGCCCTGCCCAATGATATGCCAGTTCCTTTTTAAGGATTTCCCCCAAAATTCTTCTCAAGATTTTCCCAGTCCAAAGCAAATAATAATAGAGGGCAGTATGTCCATGGTTCACAATATTTTTTTTTACTCATGGATACAATATTCTTTGCCATGAGACATCATGGCACATGGAACAATGACATTGATAATATGATGGGGGAGTGAAGAAGCTTAAGAACAGTTTCCCTGTTCTTAAGAACACGTGTTTTTGTTGAGTTTGTTGTGAGTCCAAGGTCTGAGAAGTTCTGAGATCAATGTGTACAAGTAATAGGCAACAATTGTTTATTTTGTGAATTCTATGCTTACCATACTACAAATGCTGGCTAAATAAAATTTATACTTTTAACAAAATTAAAATTCTTCACAACATGGCCCTTCCTTACCAGTTCAGTTTTAATATATTTTATTTCTCTCCATAAATGCTACTCTCCCGTAATGCTAGCTTCCTTGCTGTTCTTGGCACATGACACTCCATTTCTTCACTCTGTACCTTTTCCCTGGCTGTCTTTCATGCCTAGCATTCTTTCCCTTTTCACCTCTACCTCATGGCTTTTCCAGCTTCCATCAAAACTCCCCCTTAAATCCTAGTTTTTGCAAAAGGCTTTTCCTACTCCCTACCACTACTTGTGTCTTTCCTGTGGGATTATTTTCCATTCATACTGTATGTCTTTTGCTCTTGTAGAGTCTTGCATATTGTCTCCCGCTTTAGACTGTGAGCTGGTTGAGGGCAGGGACTATCTTTTCCTTTCTTTGTGTTCCCAGCTCTTTTCACAGTGACTGCCACATAGTAAGAACTGAATAAATAACTGCTGATTGATTGATTGATTGATTGATTGATAAATGTTAATCTTCAATTACATGATGTCCAAAATTTTGGGGCATATTCTTTGAGAATCATTGTAGTACCTACTCCAATGAATCTTCAATCCCATTATTGGGAATACTTCTTTCCTATCCATCCATGCTTTCTTATTTCTGTATGATTCTTGTCCATATTCTCTCATAAATCCTCCCTCAAGAATTTATTTCATGTACTGGGAGCTTTTCTCTAGTTTTGTTGCTGTTGTTTTATTTTTATCTTTTGCATTTGGCAAATACCGGAGAAGGATCCTGGCTGCCCATCCTTCACCTGTGCCATGTGTATAAACAACCCATCCTTGCCTGATGATACATTTCTTGGATACAATCCTCTTAGACTACTTCATGCCATGGAGTCAACTCTAGACATATACTGAAGCCTAATAATACCTATTAAGCATCTCTCCTTCATCCTTTGGATCGCTCACCTTTGATTTTTCAAAGATTTTGATATTCCAAGATTTTAAAACATACAGCATCAATGGATTGTATTGGAAAGATGTGACTTTGTACCAGTGAGTAGCAGGCTCAAAGTATGGTTCATCTACATCACCTATCCCAGATACGTATTCTTATGCACTAAGTCAATGAACTCCATGCCATAATCTTAGCAACTGGCATTCTTCATCTCTCTTTTTTCCCTAATGGATTATTTGCCAATCTCTTTTGAGATATAAGAAATCTCATTGAGTAAATCCTGTAACATTCTGGAGCTATATGTAATCAACATACTATCATCCATAAATAAAAGCTTCTGATGGACCTCACCATTCAATGGGAAATTCTCCTGCATTTGGACTTCATGCAATATTCCATAGTACCATAGATTTAGAACTGGAAAGAAACTTAGAAGCCATCAAATCCAATGCACACATTTTATAGGTGAAGCAACCAAAGCACAATGACTCACTCAGGGTTACACAGCTACCAAATGTCTGAAGTGCAATTTGAACCCAGGTCTTCCTGACTCCAAGTCCAGTGCCCTATCCACTACACCAAGGTACCAATTCCCTAATGACATGGCAAACACCTTCCATGAGCATACATCTCCCTGTTTTAGGGCCTACATAACATTAATAATCAGAGGGTCTTCAAATAGTTATCTCTGAGGTTGTACTTATCAAAGAATCATACTTATCTTAATGTATACATAAGGGACCTTTTTTTGGAAAAAGATTTTTTAAGGCTGCATTTTGGTCTACTAAATAAAATGCTTTATTTTTTTAAAGATCAACAAACCATAAATACAGTGTGATCTTAAAGTCATCTTTCATCCATTTGTGTGCCTATAAAAATGTGGTCTGTTATAGGCCTGTTCCCTTCTTGAATTTTCATCAGAGATACCCTTGATCTCCTCTAGCCTAGTTTACAGTCTAACTGTGTATTATTTTCCCCTAGCCTATTGGATATTACATTCAACTTGGCCCATCTGTGAATTTTCATGTATGATGTCATGTCCCCCTCCTCTGTGCCTTTGGATGGGTTGCCCCCATCCTTGGAATCCTCTTCCTCTTGATCTCAGTTTCTTGGAGCCCCGAGCTCCCTTCAAGGCTCAATTCAAGTATCACCTCCTGCAAGAAGCCTGATTCCCCAAGTTACCATTATCTATTTATTTTGCATTTATTTAATATATATTTTTGAATTTATTATCAGTGTGTTTGTTGCAGTTCTCCCACTCAGATGTAAATTCCTTGAAGGCAAGGATTGTTTTATTTCTTTGTATCCCTAGTCCCTAGCATATAGTAGGTGTTTAATGAATACTTATTGAATTGGGAAGTATGTACTAATCTGTACATGAGTACATATGTGTATTGTATAACATGCAATACATGTAGGCCATACTTATAAAAATTTGATAAAGATGCAAAAATAAGCATGTGACATGATAATTTCATGTTCTATTTTATCTGGAGGGAGAGATTAATAGTATATTCTATAATTTTCCCTTTTGTTATCTTCCCATCCTTGAAATAGTTTTTAAAATGATCCCTTCATACTTTTCTGATTCTGTCCCAATCCAGCCTAGATTCCAACTATGTGGATGCAGTGTCATTCAGTAGCTCTTTCTGGCTTCATCTTCCTGGGTGACATTTCAAACTTCCCTGTACCAGGACTGCAGTGTTAGGGCTCCATTTGATGATTTTTCTGTTATTGACAATGATGATAGATCATTAGAGGGACTTACATTTGATGTTGATTTTTGTCTTTCCTCTGATGGCACACAGACAAATGAATCTGACTGGACTCCCACATCAGAAATCAGCTGCTTCCTATCCATTACACTAGAGTCCATTTGAGTGATGTTGTTTGAGGACCAAGGGTCATTATTTATTTTTATTTGCCTCACAAGCTGCCAAAACCAAAGAGATATGTGGATCCAAGGATTACCCCAATTTGTTTTGTAGATAGGGAAACAAGAGCTCAGAAAGGTTAGATTCACCCAAAGTCACACAGCTGGGCTAAAAATTAAAACACAGCTATAGTACCTTGCTGCCTCCCATGAGTATCAGAAAATAAGAGAGAGAGAGAGAGAGAGAGAAGAGAGAGAGAGAGAGAGAGAGAGAGAGAGAGAGAGAGAGAGAGAGAGAGAAAGAGAGAAAGAGAGAAAGAGAGAAAGAGAGAAAGAGAGAAAGAGAGAAAGAGAGAAAGAGAGAAAGAGAGAAAGAGAGAAAGAGAGAAAGAGAGAAAGAGAGAAAGAGAGAAAGAGAGAAAGAAAGAAAGAAAGAAAGAAAGAAAGAAAGAAAGAAAGAAAGAAAGAAAGAAAGAAAGAAAGAAAGAAAGAAAGAAAGAAAGAAAGAAAGAAAAGAAAGAAAGAAAGTCAGTCCAGGTTTTTTAAGTTGGATTGAACAAAGTTCCTGTCAGCATTGAGGGTGGGAGGAGGAAGAGATAACTACTGGTGGTGAGGTTTGCTAGTCAAGTCAATACAAAAGAAAAAAATACCATGATAAGACTGATGTTTGATCTTAGATGTTTCATTAAAGGGAGGAGTTAAGGAAAGGCTGGGCCTTTCCCAAGCTGTGAACAATCATGGAAAAATGAAACATTGGCCCATAACTATTCTAGCCCATGGTGGAAGAAACCTACTGGTTTCTCATATAAAATAAAATAAAAAACTGGGAGGAAGGCCATTATTTTGACTTTAAAGCTTTTGACTCTTTTTGTACATAGGACAAAGGGAAAGTGAGAAATGTGGGCTCGCACAAGTGGAAGGGGAGACAGACATCTTGCTTCATTTACATTCCTGTCTTTGCTTAGTGTTTTCAAGTCCTGGGATGTGATGCTGATGAAAGACAGTTAATTCAATTTCAACAGAGAAATTGATTAATGGACTGGATTAAAAGAAGTCCCTTGTGTCCAGGGCCTTAGTACAGCATACCAATTTGGTGTTATCTCACCATTTTCTCCTGAGTTCCTCACTTGACACTTTGACAATGCACACTAGGGCAAAGCAGAGAAGAAAGAAGGAGGGGAAGAAAAATGAGAACTTGTAGATTAGTGCTGGAACACACCTCTACATTTAATTAGCTATATTAATATTTAAGAAAAAAAATAATAGGGACCAGTGGGGAATACACTGATCTCTGGTCTCTTCTGCCAGCTGGCAGATATTTCCAAGTGAGGCCTCGATACAGAAGTGCAAAGACTTACTTAGCTTTTTTTGGGGGGGAGCTAGGGAAGGTGCCCTATGTGTCATTACATCAGTACCCTGGCCAGCAGTGACAGGAAGGGATAAAGACAAGATACCAAACAGCTAAGCTGTGTTATGGTGTAGTAATGGGACAGAGGAGAAGCATGCAGTGGTGGATTTCTGTAGGGAACAGAAGTGGATCGGCCCTTTGGTAGTTATATGAGTTGCTATTGGTGACCTTTCGAGTAATTTCTGTTATATTTAGATGTCAGTTGCAAATGAGCCTCCAGAGTTTGGAGACATTAGTAGGACTCTCAGGAGTTTTTCCTGACATGACTTTTTCACTGTGTTTCCCTCCTACAATGCCAAACCTTGAGAATAACTACATGCGTGCATGTTTTTCCTTTTCTTCTGCTTGGACATGTTGTGTACTGTGTATACTTGGCATCTTTCTACTGGCCAGGAGTCAGTCTTACAAAATGAGGAAAGTTTGTATTGAAGAGCCCTTCCGAACATAGCATAGGGTTGCATATCTAATAGTGCCCCTCTGTCAGACTTTGCCTGATCACCTCTGGGACAGCATGGGTTGTGTATAATCTCTGGGAACAGCTACATGGGTTTCAAAGCTCAGATACTCTGACAACAAAATCAGTCCATTTGTGGAACTATGAGCATCCCATCCCAGAATTACGAATGACTGCAGCCCCATTTCCACCTAATCATTCTATCATAATACCAACCAATCTCTTAGCAACTTGAATAATTGATTTAGAGTGGGCAGGGACATCAGAGGCCATCTAGTCGAAAACCCTCATTGAGGAAATTGATCTCTGTGAGGTGAAGTGACTTGCCTAAGGTCATACAGTTAGTAAAGGACAACCAAGATTCAAACCCAGGTGCTCTGATTCTAATTAACATTCTTTTCACTGTATTACCCAGTAAGGTGATACAAGGACAGACGCTAACCTTTCTGGGCCAGCATTAATTAATTTTCTGATTCAACTTCATCACTTCTTGTGAACCATATGCAAGTAGCCTTCCTGAATGGAAATTGGGAGAATCTGCTCTTGATTGGACAGTTCCCCTAAATGAAAAGGGGAATCTTTTTCAGGGTAGTCACGGGTACATTAAGGTCAAGTTCTTGGTTGGCAGCGTTCAGGTGCTGCTGCCAAAAGTGCAGTACAGTGGCCAAAATACTGGGATTACAATGAGGTACCCAGCTACAAAACACCCTTATCAATAAGTTTTGGCAGTTATGGGCAGTTCTAGCTTGGAAAGAAGCAATATCCATGTAAATATTTGGGAAGGGATAAAAGGAAGAGTTAAAGGATCAATTAACCAAAAAGCTATTTCGTTCCTGCAGACTCATCCAGAGTAATAGGTTACTGTGGAGTGATAGATTGCATATGGCGGAAGGATTATGCTTGTTCTGTTTGGTGCCAGAGGACGGAACCTGGAACCGTGGGCAGAAGTTGAAACAAAGACAGTTTTGGGGGTTTGTTGTCAGGAAAAACTTCCCAACGATTAGATCTGTTGGAAAAAGGAATTGACTACCTAGAGACGTGGTAGGGTTTCCTTCCTTGGAAGTGTTAGGCAGAAGCTGACTCCCATTAGTCAGATGTAATATAATAGGGCTTTCTTTCATATATGGGCTGGACTAAATGGTTACTAAGGCTTTTCTAAGTTTTAAATTCTAGGATTCTGTGGTTTCACCATTCAGCTCTGTTATCTGATTTCCAAATCCAGTTTGCCCATCCTTTATATGAGGGACAAAGGGGACAGGTTCAAGTTCAGGAATCAAACAATGATGCAGTTGGAGGGCATGTAAGGAGAAACAGTTAAGGATCCACAGCCATCCAGACTGTGAGAGTTCTGAGGTCACCATGGTCTTTGTTTCTTTAGCAAGGACAGACACAAACTAAAGCTCCTTACCATTGAGGTCCATAATGAAAATAAGCACCCCTCTATGGGGGACTTCTACTAAGGCTGAAGGGAATGAAATTAACCAAGATGACCTGTGAATTTCTGGCCTAAGAGAGACCTAGAAAAAGAAGAAGTAGCTCTTCTGCTTTGGTAACATCTGAGATTTAGGTGAATTGTAGACCCTATCTGGAGGTAAAAGGGAGGGCTCAAGAGGAGACTAATTTGGTAGCATCTGGTAACTAACCATATGTTCTGGATCTGGGTCTGGCAATGAGAAGTGCCTCTCTAACATACTTTAAAAAGTGGTCATAGTACGCTTGTAGAGTGGAAAGAGTGATAGATTTAGAGTCATAGGATTTGGGTTTGAATCCTGGTTCTGGGGCTTACTACTGGTATAACCTGAGACAGATCATTCAAGCAATTTGGGCCTACTTTGGGATGTGTTGTCTGTAAAATGAGATTGGACTATGTGATCTCTAAAGCCCCTTCTCACTCTATATGCATAATCTTATTATCCCATAACAGTCACCCTCAATAAGGAGGATCGGAGATATATAAGACTATGTCCCTGACATGACGTAGTAGTCAGAGAATTAAAAGGAGTACTAGCGATACCAGAGGTTGCAGACATGAATGTAATAGAGGCGGTATTTGGGGTCCTGTGGTTCGAGCAATAAAAAACAAAAATGGAATGTTACTTTGGGCAGCTAGGTGGCACAGTGGGTAGGGTACCAGCCCTGGATTCAGGAAGACTCATCTTCATGAGAGTTCAAATCCAGCCTGAGACACTTACGAGTTGCATAACCCTGGGCAAGTCACTCAATCCTATTTGTCTCAGTTTCCTGATCTGTAAAATGAGCTGGAGAAGGAAATGGCAAACCACTCCAGTATCTTTGCCAAGAAAACCCTAAATGGGGTCAAGAAGAGTTAGACACTACTGAAACAACTGAACAACAACAACATGGAATGTTACTTAGGCTACCACAATCTTCCTAAGCAGGAATTCCTTGTGTAGGCCCAATAGGTAACCTCAGTTAAGATGGTCTCCTTTAACTAACAGATGGAAGGAGTTCCCACTGAGCACCCACTGAGAATTTCCTAGGCATCTTTAGTCAGGAGCAGATGGACCAGTTGTATCTACATTGTGATTATAATTTTCTGATTGACCTCCTATAGAGAAACTGGTGCTATATTGGCAAATTTATTTATTAAACGAACAGAAGATACAGACCTAACTCTCCAGGCCATCAGTGAGGCCAGATCTTTTACTGCATATTTGTTTCCAAGAGGCATGTTAAGTTGTGTCCCTCTGTACTGTTTGCAGAGGTCCAAAGGAAGGAAATAAGGATTTATTAAGAGCCTGCTGTGTACCAGGCATCTCATTTAAGCCCCACAACACCCTGGGAGATAGATGCTTTTATTATTCCCATTTTCAGGTTAGGAAGATGAGGCTAGAAAATGTTTCAGGCTGGATTTGAACTCCAGTTTTCCTGACTCCATCTAATGCCCTATCTACTGCACTACCTAGATACCTCTGAATAAGATCATTATCTTCAATAACTGCCTTCTGTTGATTTCAGACATTTTCACCAACATTCAAGAACCCATGCTATACTTACAAAGAAGTCTAACCCAAAGGCTCCTTTGAATCAGGGCACAAGTTGAGTGGAAAGCATTGGGTCAGAGTTGAGACATTGTGTAGGCCCAATTTTGCCCTTTTAGTTAGCTAATATACCCACAATCTACTAGCATTTAATTAATGAAATGATAATGAATCTTCTTGGTGAACATGTCCTGGGCAATACAGGTATGATCAATATATCATAGCCCTAAAGTTGGAGAATGCCTCAGAATTCATCTAATCATTCTCATTCCTGTACAAATATGGGCATATCCCAGAGCTTCTCTGAGTGCTTAACTGAAAGTAACTATTAGGCCTATCCAACAATTCTTGCTTAGGAAACTGGTGGTTACCTAAGTAACATTCCATGTTGTTGTTCAGTTGTAACTCTTCTACCCCATTTAGGGTTTTCTTGGCAAAGATACTGGAGTGGTTTGCCATTTGCTTCTCCAGCTCATTTTACAGAGGAGGAAACTGAGGCAAACAGGATCGAGTGACTTGCCCAGGGTGACACACCTAGTGCCTGAGGCTCTATTTGAACTCAGAGTTCCGTGTGTCCTACTTCAAGACTAAGGACTGCATTTTCCACCAGAGCAGGTAACATTTCTAGAATTTATCCTCAGACCATAAATGTTATGAATGGCATAGATATATGTACAGGCCATCCAGGACTGCATTTTGTCAGTGGAAACTGAAGTCTGGCAGTATTTCTTAAGGAGTTTCTATAAAGCTATCCTTGATGCAACTTCCAAATCTAACTTGCCCATCCTTTCAAGAGACAGATGGATGCCCCAGGAGTTGCTATTAAGGTTACCCTAACTCACAATCTATAAGAATGGGAAGATTGGTCAGACCTTGAGCCAGTAAACTTTCCAGTTACATGTTACTCACATCAGTTGACATGGGCAGAGAGGAATTTTATCTTCTGTGATCCTTGTGGAAAAGATGGAGATTGTGGGCTAGGTGATCATATAATTAGATAGATTCACAACTGGTTGAGTGGCCAGGTCCTAAGAGTAGTCATTAATGGTTTCAAGTTAACTTGAAAGGATTTTCATCAAATGCTATGGGGATCTGCTTGTCACTGTGCTAGCTAACATTTTTATCAATGATCTGAATAAAGGCATATGTGCCATCCTTATCAAAGTTGCAGATAACACAAATCTAGGAGGAATAGTTAACATGTAAGATGAAAGAGTCAGATTTCAAAAAGATTATGATATGCTAAAAAAAAAAGGCTAAATCTAACAAAATGAAATTTAATAGGCACAATTATAAAGTCTTATGGTTTGGTTCAAGAAAGTGACTTCATGAGTACAGGGTTGGGGAGGCATAATTAGAAACCAGTTCGCTCACAAAGATATCTAGGGGTCTTAGTGGATTGGCACATAGTAAGCACTTGACAAATGTTTGCTGACTGATTACAAGCTCATTATGAGTCAACAATGCCACATGACAGCCAAAAAAAGAATATATGATCTTGGGCTTCATTAGCGAAACACAGCTTCCAGGAATAAAGAGGTGTTCGTTCCACTGTACTCTGCCCTGCTCAGGCCACATCTCAAGTATTGTGTTCAGTACTGCGACTTTGAGAAGTTTGAGAGTGTCTGGAAAAGGGCAACCAGGCTAACGATAGGGTTGAATGTTCCACCTAGGGCCACAGCTTACCACTAAGTTTTAGAGAAGGCATCGAAAGAAGGTAGTAGTCCAGCTGCTATTTACTGCCTCTTACGCGTATACGACCCGTGTGCCAATGGATGTGTAGAAGAAACAAATTAGGACCCTAAGAAGTATCTGTGTTCTCGTATCACACCCTTGCAGCAAAACCAGGTCTAACCTCTGCTGATGACAGTTTGCCAAGAACACCAAAAAGAGAAAAAACGCCAGTCATGCTAGACTTGGAACACCACCTGCCAAGGGGAATGGGGGTCACCTAGCAGACACTAAAATGGGCACAGGAACAGGAGAGATGACAGGGAGATTAAAGAAGAACAAAGGTCCAATTGCAGAAACTGAGAGACCAGATTAGGCAAAATCTCACACACCTTCTGGTGTACAAGCCCCCTTGGACTTGGACTCCAGGTGCTCAATACTGTTTGCCATTACTCAATGCCTGAGCCTAGTCATGTATGAGCCAGGATTCCCATAGATGGGAAAATTGTTCCTATCTTTTAATATTTCACATCTACGGTCAGTGTCTTCCCCAAAATTCCCCCAACAGCAGTGGGAATGACCTTCCCCCCATCCAGCTGAGATTAAGACAAGAATATGAATTATGGTAGGTCTTGGATTGTTGATGAAAGTGAGTTTAATTGACAATCAAAAGGACCACATATATGGGAGTTAGTCAAGGATGTTCATTTCCCCTAACTTCTTAGAGATTTTCTCAGTCCTTAACAGTGGTTATGTGACTTAGAGGGGGGGTTTGCAAAATTCAGACAAACCCATAACACAGAAAGCAATAGATCAGTCAGGCAACAAGCATTTATGAAGCACTTACTATGTGCTCTGTCCTTTATCAAAGCAAGTTTTAACTCACACAAAGGACAACTCAGGGCAAACACCCAAAGGCAGGGCACAGGAAAGCAGGAGCAGTAAGGGAAGGCTGTATCAAGTTAATCTCTAGTATCTTGGGTGCTCTGGCCTTCAGACCATTTCAGGAGGAGGCTAGATGAGAGAGAAAAAAATTTTTTAACTGCCTACTATGTGCTGGGCACTGTGCTAAGCACTTTATAAATATGATCTCATTTGATCCTCACAACAACTCTGAGACATAAGTGTTATTATTCCCACTTTTCAGTTGGAAAAACTGAGGCAAACAGATATCATGTGAGTTGCTCAGGGTCACACAGTTATTTAAGTGTCTGAGGTTGGATTTGAACTCAGGTCTTCCTCACTGCAGACTCAATGCTCTATCTACTAAGCTACCTAGATTCAAGGGTCAATCATAGTCCTTTGAGGGAGCTTCCTTAGAACCCAGCACATCCTCCTCTCCATCGTTTCTAGTTAGTATGTGGGAGGTCTTCTGACATCAGCAAAGGTCATGGATGTATCGGAAAGGGTCAGGATCTTGCTTAGGTGTATTTTGGCTTCTCATCTCTGGTGTCATAGGGAAACACTAGTCACTGGGTAAAGCAAAAGGACCAGACAGAGGCAATAAAGGATACAAGAATGGATTTTGGAAGCTTCAAAAAAAATGGCAGAATGAGTCAATCAAGCAGGAGGAGAGAGCATGACTGGTGCCCAGAGTAGAGGCAGCATACTGCAAGCAAGTTTTAAATGTTTTTGGAGTCAGCTCTACAGCAAACTGATTGTTGTTGGAGATGACTAGTAACAAGTGAGGAATAAAGTCTGGTTCAGTGCCTAGGCTAGGGGCTTTCAACCTTGTTTGTGTCATGGACCCTTTGGGAGGTCTGGACCCCTTCTCAGAATAATGTATTTAAATGAATAAAGTAAAATTCACAGGATTACAAAGGAAAACAATCATATCCAAATACAGCTGTCTATCTATCTAACTATCTATATTTTAATAGCCAAGTATGTGGATTTCAGGTGCAGAATCCATGACATAGACCCTCCAAGTTAATTCCCAGACCCCACAAGCCCTACTATTATCCCTCTTTCTTATGAATTGTACAGCTAGGGGAATAGTGCCTCACTGCTCACAGGTGGGTTAGATTTAATCATTCAGAATAATATGAAACGTGAAATAAATCCCAAAATTGAGACAAATTCCTACCTTTCAAACATTGCTTGCTGAGATAGTGTGATTACCTCCTCATGGAGCCCTCCTTCCTTTAATTGTTCTTACATACACACACACACACACACACACACACACACACACACACACACACACACACACACACACACACACTAGTTGCTTTCCCTGGAACCAGAACCTCATGGTTTAGCAGTCCCACGTATTTGGCCACCACGAGTGTTTGGGATTCTTTGCCGTAGGCTGAAGCTCAAGCTGGGGATCGGTCATACATCAACTAGAGAAATCCTTTTTTCCTGCAACATCCTCTAGTGGCTCTTGTAAATGAGGTGTCACAGGGTAGAATCTCTCCTAGTGAAAAACAAATCCTCCTTTACTTCTGCTCCCAACAAGGTAAAGGGCGATCAGTATCTAGTGAGAAGAGTGAAGCCTAGACCTAAAGGAACTATTGCCACTTTTCCATTGGTCACGACCTTCCAAGCTCAGTCATAGAGTAAACAAGCATTGTCTATAGTGAGAGCGAGAAAAGGAATTTTTTAAAATCCTGAAGAACTAGTAGATTTAGTTACTTTTAGAGGGATTAGTTCTTTGTTGGCCTTTTTATCCAATACTATCTTTCCACCACGCATGCATCCTATCAGGAAAACATATGCAAATACGGGGACTTTTGATTTACTCTATAAATGTTCCCCACCGGTGGGCCATAGAGCACTGTGCTAAGCACTTTAGAAATATGATCTCATTTGATCCTCACAACTTGCTATCACACACCTATAGGCGTGCACACACAGTAGACCATCTTCATTGGCACAGAGAGGGGTGGCTTCTCATTTTCCTTAGTTCTTCATTTAATAACCTATTCCACTTACACCTTGAGGTTACAAGGCACAGAGTAAAAACCAGGAAGGCAGATAGACAGCATAATATTCAGAGAGTTGGCCAGAGAGGAAGACCTGAGTCCTAATCCTGCCTCAGACTTGCTAGCTGTCATTTTCCCTTAGCAAATCACTTCCCCTCTCTAAATCTCAGTTTCCTCATCTGTAAAATGGGGATAATAGCATCAACCTCACAGAAAGAGTGTGAGGATAAAATTAGATAATTCAGATGAAGTGCTTTGAAAATCTTAAAGCACTATATAAATGTTAGCTCAAAGGAGAATGTGAAATGTGTGCCTTTATCTGAGAAAACACCTTCAAATAGGCCATGGAGATTTTGTTTACATTTTTTTGGTCCTTGAATAATAGAAACTCCTATGCCCTTGGGACAAGGGTTGACGAAAGCAAACCAACGGTATGATTTAAGCCCCATTAATGTACACCAGGTCACTTTCCAAGTGGGAAGAGGACAGATAGAGTCTATTTGTCATAACATTGTAGGTACTGGTCCATGTGGAATATGTCCAAATCATAACCCCACATCAGAGGCTTTAGCCATTAGCAGGCTGTTGGGGCAGGCCAGTAGCAGCTGCCAAATCTTCCTTCTTAAGAAAGAGGCACTTCTGTAATATTGAGCACCAAATTTAGCACCCCTTCCTGCATGGCTGCTAGCTTCCAGTTTCTGGTGACCTGAAAATAATGGTTGACAATAATATAGATAGATAGATATGGATGTCTACACACACACACACACACACACACACACACACACACACACACACACACACACACACTTTCAGGTTTCCAAAGGCACTTTCTGTATATTACCTCATTTTCACCTGAATCAGATCCTCTTTAGATTCAGGCCCCTGGTACCCATGAGGACCTCAGTGCAGTTGTTGTAATTCAGGTGGATGGATAATGAGGATGATTGCTGGGTGCTCATGCGGGTCATGAAAAGGAGGTATTAGATCCATCAGTACATTGCCCATGACAATATTCTCCCCTAGACTTCAGTCACTGTCTCCAATCTTCTATTTGGGGGCCTATCAGTGGATTATATTGCCAAACCACTCATAAGTGTTCAAGTCAGTAAGTCAGCACATTTCAGCAACAGTGGCTTCATATTATGTTGCAGAGCCATGTGGACTGACCATAATTCAGCTCATTGAGATGGCCAATCTTGGCCCCAGTCTTTTTCTTGACACCCACAAATCATAAGTTCTCATCAGTGAATCACACAGGGGTCCTTGATCTATAATGAAATCCTCCTGAAAGGACACCCCCTTTGAACTCAGGAAAGAGTGGCAGGTCCACAAAGGGACAGGGTCTAAGAATATCCCCTCTCCATGAAGCCTGCTAGGTTCACCAGTGCCAGCATGAGCACAATGTTGTATGAGCTACTTTTAAATTTACAACTGAACTCTGTCATGCACTGCCAACCTTGTGGGAAGAGGAATCAGGATGAAAGGCATTTTGGATAATTGGGACCCAATGGTCACAGGATGCATGATTATTAATCATTTTGTTTCTACCAAGGCCTAATAGCAGGTGTGCAAGCTGCTTCTCAAAAGGCAGGCAACACTCAACAGCAGATGGGAGTGCCCTTCAAAACCCCAAAGGGTACAATTACTTATCTCCCAAAGATGACTGCCATAGAGTCCAGGCTGCATCCTATCACTCAGTAGCATCAGAGGTGCTTGACAGGTCATAGTGTCAGGATGGCAAAGGCAGAATTCACAATCACTTTTCGGCCTGCCTTAAAAATACTTCATAGCAGTGTGCCTTGCTAAAGAATGTCATAGGATCATAGTTTTAAAACCAGAAAGGACCTTACAACCCTCTTTTTACAGTGGAGGAAACATAAGCACAGAAAAGGTTAAGTGACTTCCCTAGGGTCATATAGCTAGTAAGTATCTGAGATGATATTTGAACTCTAATCCTCCTGACTCCATATCCAATATTTGTTCTAAGACCCAAACAAACCTGCCAAACATGATGTCCTATTTGGTGATGGGAGGTATCAAACGGAGTAAATTGTCTTTAACATTGCAGATAACATCCTCCAATACACTGACTGCTAAAGAATTTGATAGATTGAGTGAAGCCTTGTAGCTTTTCAAAATAATAACCCATCTAATGTACTTAAGGTGGGTAAACAAATTGTTAATCTAATTTTTATTTTATTTTTTCTCAATTTCATGTAAACAAAATCTTTTAACATCATTAGGTTTTCTTTTAATTTTGAATTCCAAATTCTTTCCTTCCCTCTCTTCCCACCTTCTTGAAAAGGCAAGCAATTTGATATAGATTATATATGTGTAGTCATTCAAAAGCAGGCAGCTAAGTGGCTCAATAGACAGAGAGGTGGTCGTGGAATATAGGAAGACCTGGGTTCAAATCCAGCTTCAAACACTTACCAGCTGTGTGACCCTTGGCAAGTCACTTAACCTCTGTTTGCCTTAATCTACTTGAAGAAGGAAATGGCAAACCATGCCATTGGGACAGCTAGGTGGTGCAGTGGATAGAGCACCAGGTCTAGAGTTAGGAAGACCTAAATTCAAATCCAGCCTCAGATACTTAGTAGCTATGTGACCCTGGGCAAGTCACTTAAACCCTATTTGCCTCAGGTCTTCATCTATAAAATGGGGACTCAGTGGAGAAAGAAACGGAAAACCACTCCAATGGAACAGCTAGGTGGTGCAGTGGATGGAATACCAGGCCTGGAACCAGGAAACTATGAGTTCAAATCTGGCCTTTGTGTGACCCTGGGCAGATCACTTAACCCTTTTTGCCTCAGCTCCTCATCTATAAAATGGGGACACAGTGGAAAAGGAAATGGCAAACTGCTCCAGCATCTTTGCCAAGACAACCCCATGAACAAAGTCTGTGGGGTCACATAGATTCAGACACAAATGAACAACAGTAAGAAATCATGCAAAACATTTCCACATTGGCTATGTTGCGCACGCACACACACACACACACACACACACACACACACACACACACAAAACCAAGAATAATAGTTTTAAAAAGTATGCTTCAATCTGAATTCATACACCCTCAGTTCTTTCTCTGGGAGTGAATAAATAGCATTTTTCATCATAAGTCCTTCAGAATTGTTTTGGATCATTGTATTGCCGAGAATAGCTGTCACTCACAAACGATCACTGTACAATTTTGCTATTACTGTGTACAATGTTCTCCTGGTTCTGTTCATTTCACTTTGCATCAGTTCATGAAAGTCTTTTCAGGTTTTTCTGAAAGCCTCTTGATCATTATTTTTATAGCAAAATAGTATTCCATCACAATCATACAACACAATTTGTTCTGTCATTTACCAATGGATGGGTATCCCCTCTATTTCCAATTCTTTGCCACCACAGAAAGAGCTACTCTAAATATTTTTGTACATATAGGTCCTTCTCCTTTTTCTTTGATCTCTTTGGGGTGCAGACCTAGTAGTGGTACTGCTGAGTTAAAGTGCATGCACAGTTTTATATCCCTTTGGGCATAGTTCCTATCGCTCTTCAGAATTGTTGGATTAGAAGTGAAAAGTTCTTAAAGGTGGACCTGGACTTGATCCTGAAGCAACCCAAAAACCATTGTATCATCAATGTAATGGATTATTATGGAGTCTGCCGATAGGAGTGGGCAGTTTGGATTTTTTTTCTAACATGCTTATGTGATTATTTTTAATGTGACATAAACTACTGTCTCTTAAAAAGTGAAGACAGATTAGATTTGATGAATTGGATTAAGGGGCACACAGAAAAAGATGCTCAATAGGGATTTCATGTCCTGAGGGCTTTCTCTACTTCCTGTAAGAAGGTAATAAAATTAGGGATCATAGGAATTTGCAAAGGAAGAATCTTTCTAAGTTCATTTTAATCAATATGTTGAAAGCCATTAGCCTTTTTACAGACCAAATAGGAGGTGATAAGTGCCCCGTCTCCTTCTGGCTGCAATTGCTGAAGAGTCTGGGGTATCTCAGTGGTATCACCATGAATCTGATGATGCTTCTATTGAACAGACCCATAGGACAGGAGGAGGAGTTCTGAGAGGTCCCTGTCTAGTTTTGCCTATCATGATTCCTCTCACTGCAAGATGAGACCTTATGCCCATTTAAAAGTTGGACCAAGGTCCCTAAAATACCCATATCAATAATATGCTCAGTGCAAAGAGAAATTACTACTATTTGGTGATTCATTCATCCTCTAGGACCTATTGTTATTAGGGCTTAGGGTAGTATTTCCCCCTCTGTCATCTTACTGCCATTTTCTGTGCTATTGATCTGGCCTCCTTCCAGTTTAGCAGAACACCCCAGGATCAGAACTACCTCAGACCCAATGAAAGCCCGGAGAAGGTTTGTTCTTTGTGCTTTTGTCCATGTGTTGTCACTCTTGTGCATTGCTTAAAGTGCTCTGACTTGAAGTAAGCATCAGGTACGGTTTTAGGGTCATAGACTTAGAGCTAGAAGAGACCTTAGATGCAGTCTACTCCACCTCCCTCATTTTTCAGATGAGGAAACTGAGATTCAGTGGCACTGAGGATCATATGAGCAGTACATGAGTCAAGTGGGGTGCATACCAAGGTTTTCCTAGCCATGCCCTACTCTACCCACTGATACCAGTACTGCCTCTCTGATGATTACCCTTGGTGGAGAAAATAATAATATTGTATTCTCATACATGGCTGAAGGTACACTCATTTAAAGTAAAAGATCAGGTGGGCATAAGATCCTGAAGGGAACATCTAGTCCAATCCTCTCATTTACTGGTGAGGAAACAAACATCAGAGACACTGAGGATCACATAGGCAATGAGTATCTAAAGTGGGATCTGAACCCAGATCTTGCTCACTAGGTCCAACACTCTAACTATTATGCTGCACTGCCTCTTTAATAGCTAGTGTAGGGGAGAAAATTATCATCATCATAATATAATACATTTATGTAGTGCTTTAAGGTTTGCAAAGCACTTCAGTTATCTCATTTGACCCTTACAATAACAGTGTAAATGAAATCTAAGGATACTTTTATTGCCATTTTATAGATGAAGGAGCTGGGGCTGAAAGCTTGTATACATTGCCAAAGGTCAAGTGTTTGAGGTGACATTCAAACTGAGGTCATCCTGATTCCAAGTCTAGCAAACCATCTACTCTCCTATTCCTCACCACCCCTTCATTCCCTAGAGACAGGGGTTTTGACTATAAATGGGCTACTGGTATTGTCCATCATGGCAGAGACAATACAAATCATTGGATTTCTGTAAAAGGGCAATCTAACAGAAATCCAAAATACGTAGACAAGGGATTCTCATCAGTTTGGGCCTTTGGGATACCAGGGTTTAATAGCCACCGAGAGAGAGAGAGAGAGAGAGAGAGAGAGAGAGAGAGAGAGAGAGAGAGAGAGAGAGAGAGAGAGATGGGACTATAGGCAAGGGCAGGAGGAGTATGTAGGAAATGTGCCACTAGAAACTTCTGCTGCATAAAAGTTAGCATACTGTCCTATGCCACATGAAGACAGAGCAAAGAGAATCTGAATGTCCTGTCTGAAGCTTATATCAGGGGAGGCAATGGCTGAGACTAAATATGTTTAAAAGAATTAGGACTTGGGGCAGCTAGGTGGCACAGTGGATAGAGCACCAGCCCTGAAGTCAGGAGGACCTGAGTTCAAAGCCAGCCTCAGATGAAACACTTGACAGTTACTAGCTGTCTGACCCTGGGCAAGTCACTTAACCCCAATTGCCTAAAAATAAAAAATTTAAAATTTTAAGAATAAAAAAGAATTAGGACTCAATTAGGATCAATAGGGGATCAATAGGATCATTGATTTAGAATTGAAAGGAACCAAGGGGTCATCTAATCCAACCAATTCATAAAATCATATTGGGTGGAATCAAAATGTGTTAGTTTTGTTGTTGTTCAGTCACTTCAGTTGTGTCTGACTCTTCATGACCCAATTTGGGTTGGTTTTTATCTGTTTGTTTGGCAAAGACACTGGAATGGTTTGCCATTTCTTTCTCCAACTCATTTATAGGTGAGGAACTAAGGCAAACAGGGTTAAGTGAGTTGCCCAGGGTCTCACAGCTAGCAAGTGTCTGAGGCCAGATTTGAAGATGAGTCTTCCCGATTCCAGGCCTGGCGCTTTATCACTGTGCCACCTGGCTGCCCAGAATCAAATGCATAAGGCCAAATGCACAGCCCATAGCTGAGGGATGGGGAGAAGGAGAGGGAAGGGTCTAGAAGAAGTACATAGTGAACTCTCTCTAGAACTCATTTTTACACAATAAGTTGATTCTTTGTTCAGTCTCATCAATGCCAGTGATTTCTGGCTACTTAAATTGCAATGTATCTGTGATCAAGGCCAGCAAGGATTTTTCTTCCCTCTGGTCAGGTTCACAGGTATATGCATTAACCCTCTAATTCTGGGAGAGGTCCTTAAAATAGAAAATCTGCAGGGGTTTAAGATATAGTTCCCTATTCCATCAATGAATGAATCAATTAATCAATCAGCAAGAATGCTTTAAAACACCAGCTTAATAAAGATGGTATGTTTGTTTGTGCCAGGCACTGTGCTAGGTATCAGACATACATGAACAAAGAATGAAACAATATCTGCCTACAATGAATTTATGTTCTAATGGAGGAGACAGAGAGTACAAATAAAAACATATGCAGCACAAATAGAAAGCCAATAAATACAAGCCACCATCAGAAAGGCCACCATCACTTTGCCTGGCTTCTTCTGGTTGTTTTGGACAAATTCTTGAGAGTTCTCTAGGCTTATTGTCAACTTCTTTGTGGTTAGGGTCAATAATCTTTACTTCATCTGGGTGATGGCTTTGACTAGTCTCTATATGGCAAGCCTGGGGAAGAGGAGGATCCTTATAATTAACAAGAAGAGGATCTGCAGGAGGAAACCCAAAGGCATCTGGAATATAGAGGTGATGATTTGGTTCCTTATCTAGAGAGAGAAGAAGGAGATCACCAAGTTAGGACACAACTTGGAGGAATGCAGATATCTGCATTCCAGAGATCTAGTGTTGGGACTTACCCATCAGGTCCCATACTCGGCCATGATAACCTACTGAGTCTCCTCACTGTCAATTAGTATTGCAGTTATTCATCAATGCCTACCACCAATTCTTGTGCTTGTTATTCATCAATATCAGTATTTATTTATTGAATTTTGCACAGATTCCTGAGAATAATTAAAGCAGAAGGCCTGGGTGTACTCTCAGCCCTTCAACGTTGGAATGCTGGCCTTGAAGCTTTGCCTTTCATATTGGCTATCTGAAACTGGATGTCCCATTGACAAGTTAAATTCGACAAGGCAATCAATCAATCAATTAATAAATATTTATTTAGTGCCTACTATGTGCCAGGCACAGAGCTAACCACTGGGGATACAAAAAGAGACAAAAGACAGTCTCGGCCCTCAAGGAGCTTATAATCTAATGGGGCAGACAACATACAAACAAATATGCAAAGCAAGCTATATACAGGAAAAATAGGAAATAATTAAAAGAAGGAAGGCACTGTAATTAAGAGGAGTTGGGGAAGGCTTCCTATTGGGGCTTAAAAAAAGACAGGGAGGCCAGCAGTTGGAGTGGAAGAGGAAGAGAAAATTCCCAGAGCCAAGAAATTCAGTGTCTTATTCATGGAACAGCCAGGAGGCCAGTGTTACTAGATTAAAGAGTGTTTATCAAGGAGTAAAGTGTAAGAAGACTAGAAAGGCAGGAGGGGGCTAGGTTATGAAGGGCTTTGAATACCAAACAGAGCATTTTGCATTTGCTCTTAGAGCCACTGGAGTTTATTGAGTAGGGGGGTGACATGATCTAACCTGTGTTTTGTGAAAAATCACTGTAGTGGCTGAGTGGAGGACAGATTAAAGTGGAGAGAGACTTGAGGCAAGCAGAATCACTAGCAGACTATTGTAGCAACCAAGGCATGAGGTGATGAGGGGCTGTACCAGAGTGGTGGCTGTGTCAGAAGAGAGAAGAGGACGTATTCAAAAGATGTTATGAAGACAGAAATGATAGGACTTAACAACTGATTGGATATGAGGAATGAGAAATAGTGAGGAGTCCAAGAAGACTCTTGGGTTGGGAACTTGAGGGACTGGGAAGATGGTGTTGCCCTCAAAAGTAATGGGGAAGTTAGGGGGAGAGTAGGGCTTAGGGGAAAAGATAATGCATTCTGTTTTGAACATGTTGAGTTTAAAATATCTGTTGGGTATCCAGTTCAAGATGTCTGAAAGGCAGTTGGAGATGTGAATTGGAGGTCAGCAGAGAGATTGGGGCAGTGAAGGTAGATGAGAGAATCATCAGCATAGAGATGCTAATTAAATCTGTGGGAGCTGATGAGATCACCAAGTGAAGTAATATAGAGGGAGAAGAACAGAGGGCCTAGGACAGAATCCTGAGGGATATCTACAGGTCCAAAACTTACTTCATTATCTTTCTCCCAAAATCCTCCTATCTTCCTAACTTTCCAATTACCACTCAGAGCACCACCATTCTCCTAGTCTCTCAGGTTTCCAACTTAGGTTTTATGCTCAATGCTTTACATCCAATTAGTTGCCAATCCTGATGATTTTCTATCTCTTTATTTCCTCTAACATTGCCACCACTTTGGTATGTGCCCTCACCACCTTACACATAGTAGTAGAGTTTTCTGGTTGGTCTCTCTGCCTCATGTCCCTCAGAACTCTAGTCTTTCCTTCACTCAGCTATCAAAGGGATATTCCTAAAGCCCAATTATGATCTTTTCACCCCCTATTCAATAAATTCCAATGACTCCTTATAACCGTCAGGATCAAAAAAAATCCTCTGTTTGGCTTTTAAAGCCCTTCACAACCTGGCCCCCATCTGCTTTTTCGCTCTTATACCTTGTAACTCCCATGGATTCTGAGATCCACTGATTCTGGACTCCCTGAGATTCTTCAGACAAAACACTCCATCTCCCCTTTCCCTGAATTATCACTAGGTGTCTTTCATACCTGGACTGCTCTCTCTTTTCAATTCTGTCTCATGGTTTCCTTGGCTTCCTTCAAGCGCCACCTCCTTTGAGAAGCCTTTCCCAGTCCTTCTTACTTCTGGTGCCTTGCCTTTGATAGCTCCAACTTATTCAATACATATTGTGTTTGGACATAATTGTTGGTAAGTTGTTTTCCTACTAGGTTGTGAGTTCCCTGAGAGCAGGATTGTCTTTCTGCCTTTCTTTGTATCTTCAGCTCTTAGCACCCAGTTTGGCACAGAGTAAGCAATTCAGTGTTTGTTGATTTCACTTAACTGAAACTCAACAACTCAAATAATCCAAAGTCTTTATAGTGGATGTTTTCATACGAGGTTTTTTGTGTCCCTAAGGGAGATGGGTGGCAGTGTGTGCCAATTGAGTCAAACCACCACTCTAACTGCCACCTTGACTACCATCTTTCCTCCTACTCTGATGGGGACAACTCAGAACCCTGAGCCCAAGAACCTTGGAAATAGTACTGTTCCTCAAACCACTAGATGTGCTTCCAGCCCAACTCCAACAGCCATTGTTAAGGAGTGAAATCATTACAGCAATGGGGGTCACCTTCCTCGTCATCACCAGCAACAAATGCTGACCAACTGCTACTAACAGGCAAATAGACACAGGGGTCCTGAGAGTGGCAGTACCCCATAGACCACTGGTCCTGCTTTTAGCCTAGATGGCTTACAGCCATCATGTAGGGAAACAACTGATGTTGAGAAAGGGCCGTCCAACCCTGACCACTGTTAACTAACTGTCACACAGAGGACAGACAAGTCAGCCTAGCTGAAACATTGGGGTACTCCAAGTGAGACAGAGGAGGAAGCCAGTGGCAGCCAAATCAAATCACCACCTTTATCACCATCTCAGACTGTAATAGAGATGGCTCAGGACCCTGAACCAAGAGCCTTCGGAGTAGCAATGCTTCCAGCCCCGTGCTCTCAGTCAGCATCCTGGGAAACAGTCATGGAGATGCAGCCCAACAAATGCTCCTGTAGATGCTACAGCCAAAGGTCCTGAAGACTCAGAAATTTGGAAAGTTCTACTACCAAGATCTTGGCATTTTCCCATTCTGTGCCACCTCAAAGAACTACAAATATTCTTGTTCACCCTTAGAGTTTCTTTTGCTTGAGACTAATCACTCTTTTGATCTACCTTCCCTCCCCACTTCTCCCCTTGCCTTCCAATTTCCCTATTGAATGAAATGTATTTCTGCACCCAATTGTGTATGTAGGTGTGTATTCTTCCTTCTTTTGACTGATTCATATGAGACTGAGGTTCAAGCATTGGTCTCTCCCTCTCCATGCTCCCTCCTTGTTTGTTTAGATTTCTACCAGTGTATTCCTCTTCCCTTCTCTTTCCATTCATTTCTTAAGATCATCAATATATAACAGAACCACTCCCATGTCTTGCCTAAGTGACTCTTTGTATGGTCCCTGATGGGCAACTGGGTGGTATAGTGGATAGAACACTAGACTCAGAATCAGGAAGACTCATCTTCATCAGTTCAAATCTGGCCTCAGACACTTACTAGCTGTATGACCCTGGGCAAGTCACTTAACCCTATTTGCCTTCAGTTTCCTCATCTGTAAAATGAGCTGAAGAAGGAAATGTCAAAACTATCCAAAATGCAGTCACAAATCATCAGACATGACTGAACAACAACATGGTCCCTGATGACAGGGCTTCTAAAGAGACACATTATCATCTCCCTGTGTTTAATGTAAGTAGTTTATCCTTGTTTAGTGCTTCATCATTGTTTATTCATGTTTACCTTTTTTTTATGTTTCTCTTTGCTTCTATGTTTAAATTTCAAAATTTCTATGCAGATCTGGTCTTTTTATTAAGAATGCTTTGAAGTCCTTTATTTCATTAAAGATCCATTTTCTCCTGTAACATTATAGTCAGTTTCACTGGGTATATTATTCTCAATTTTAAGCCCATATCATTTGCCTTCTAGAGTATCATATTCCAAGATCTCCATTCCTTTATGGTAGTGGCTGCTATTGTGTGTGATCCTGATTGTGGCTAGTTGGTCCTTGAATTCTTTTTTTCTGACTACTTAAATACTTTATTATTTTTTCTTTGACCTAGAAACTCTGGATTCTGGCTATTATATTCCTTGAAGTTTTCATTTCAGAGTTACTTTCAGGAGATGTCCAGTGGATTTTTTCTATTTCCACTTTGCCCTCAGGTTCTCAGAGATCTGGGCAGTTTTCTTTTAACATTTCTTGAAATAGAATATCTTAGGCTCTTGTTTTGGACAGTCTGATGCTTCTTAATTTTTTTTCCTCTTCTATCTGTTTTTAGATCAGTTGTTTTTTTTTTTCTTTTTAAAATATTTATTTATTCATTTTTAGTTTTCAGCATTTGCTTTTATAAGATTTTGAGTTCTAAATTTCCCCCCCCAGCTCCCCTTCTCCCTCCCTGAGACAGCATACAATTTGATATAAGCTATA
The DNA here is from genome assembly GCF_003287225.1 of Phascolarctos cinereus. Classification (NCBI taxonomy): domain Eukaryota; kingdom Metazoa; phylum Chordata; class Mammalia; order Diprotodontia; family Phascolarctidae; genus Phascolarctos; species Phascolarctos cinereus. Next base: position 139,801,404 of record NW_027555625.1, read on the forward strand.
CATGTAAAATCGCATTACACATATTTCCACATTGGTCATGTTGTGAAAGAAGAATCAGAACAAATTGGGGAGACCAAAAGAAAAAAACAAACAAAAAAATAGCATGCTTCGATCTGGATTCAGACTCCATAGTTCTTTCTCTGGATGTGGATAGCAGCTTCCATCATGAGTCTTTTGAATTGACTTAGATCCTTTCTGAGGAGAGTTAAGTCCATCAGGGTTGGTCATTACATAATGTTGCTGTTGCTGTGTACAATGTTCTCCTGGTTCTGTTCAGTTCACTCAGCATCAGTTCATGCAAATCTTTCCAGACTTCTCTGAAATCTTCCTGCTCATCATTTCTTATGGAACAATAGTATTCCATTACATTCATATGCCACAACTTGTTCAGTCATTCCCCAATTGATGGACATCCCCTCAATTTCCAATTCTTTGCCACCACAAAAAGAACTGCTATAAACATTTTTGTAGATGTGGTTCCTTGTCCCATTTTTATGATCTCTTTTGGATACAGACTCAGTAGCAGTATTGCCAGATCAAAGGGTATGCACAGTTTTATAGCCCTTTGGGCATAGTTCCAAACTGATCTCCAGAATGATTGGATCAATTTACAACTCTACCAACAATGCATTAGTGTCCAAATTTTCCCACATCTTCTCCAGCATTTATCATTTTCCTGTTCTGTCATGTTATCCAATCTGAGAGGTGTAATGTGGTACTTCAGAGTTGTTTTAATTTGCATTTCTCTAATCAATAGTATTTACAATGGTTCTTTCTTCATATGACAATAGATAGTTTTGATTTCTTCATCAGAAAGCTGCCTGTTCCTATCTTTAGGTCAGTTGTTTTTGCTATGACAGAAACTTTACATTTTGTCATATTTTTTTCAGTCTTTGTTGTAATATTTCTTGGTGCTTTGTGAAGTCAGTTTCTATTTGATCCATTCCAATTTTTAGGAAGTTTGTTTCCTGTGCAAGATTTTGTGCTAAGCTATTAATTCCCTTTCTAATTCTTTCTTCCATAGCTCTCTTTTCTTTTCAATTTTTTTTTCCTCAAGTGATCTCACTTCATTTATAGAAACATCTTTTAACTCTTGCTTCATCTCTCCCAGGAATTCTAGTGAGTTTGTGCCCAACCTGTGTTTTTCTCTGAGGCTTTGTAGATATTTTATCATTCTCTACTGGCTTTGTGTCATGAGCATCCCTATAACTACAATAACTCTTCATGGTAGACTTTTTTTTTGTTTACTATTCTTCCATCCTACTTCCTGACTTTGTTTTTGATGTTAAGGTTAGGCTTGGCAGCACTTCTGGAGGGAAGATCTGGCCTGGTCCTATTGCTGATTTCTTGGGATACTGAGTGTTGTGTTGAATGTTCCAGGATCTCAGAGAAAGACTAGGGAGTTGCAAGTTTTCAGTGTTCCCAAAGTAGTCTAATCCAGGGCAAAGTCTGATTGCTTCTCTGCTATATATACGAATTTTCCCAGTCGAGTCTCAAACAATATTTTATCTAGATGATGTTTTTAACTAAATATTTGGTCTAGCTCAAGCCAAATATCATTTGGTCTTCCCTCCTTATAACCCTACTCTGTTATCTTTGACCTAGGTCACCTTCTCTTTTACCTCCATACTATTTCATTTAGTGGTCTCATCAGCTCTCATAGATTCAATCATCATCTCTACGCTACTGGTTTTCAGATCTACTTATCAAACTCCAACCTTTCTCCTGACCTCTAATCTTGAATCTCTGACTGACAATTAGACATCTTGAACTAGATGTCCTATAGACATCTTAAACTTGACATGTCAAAACCAAACTTATTATCTTTCCCCAAAAATTCCCTCTTCCAAATTTCTTTATTATTGTCAAAGGCACTACTATCCAGTCCCCTAGGTTCACAACCTAGATATCCTCAACTACTCACTATTTCTCACCCCCATATCCAATCTTGCCAACGCCTGTCAAGTTCACCTTTGCAGCCTCTCTTGAACATGCCCCCTTCTCTTATCTGATACTGGTACCACCCTGGAGTACATCCTCATCATCTCAAGCCTGCACTATTTTCAATTGCTGAGCACCTCAGTGTTGGAGCGCTCAGCTTTCTGGATCGCTCTGCCTTCTACAAGTCTCCCCTCTCCAGGCCACCTTCCTCTCAGCCTCCAAAGTGATTTTCATCATCAAAGGAGATTGCTTCAGCTTTAGTACTCACACCTCATCAGAACCCTCAGTAGCTTCTATTTATCAGATTGGAGGGCTAAAGGGCAGAGCTAAAAAACTCCTTCCAAAGCTCAAACAGGGTTCAGAAGACTAGCAAACTCTTCATTTCCCAAAAAAATTTCATTCTTTGGATTCCACTCCACTAGCATCATACTCCTTGTGCCTGGGTACCTTCTCCTCTTCCTCCCCCCATCTGCTTTTTAGCTTCCTTCTGTTTGTTGCCTTCCCCATTACATTGTAAGTGCCTTGAGGGCAGAGACTATCTTCCCTTTTCTTATTTGTATTCTCATTTTTTAATGCAGTGCCTGGCACATAGTAGGCACTTAATAAATGTATGTTGTGTTGTATTGCATTGCACTACATTGCATGGTTATCCCTCTACAGGCTGGGCTATGTGCTAGAAATAAGATCCTACTCTGAGCCTGAGGCACTATTAAGGCTTGCTCCTGAGTTGAACTTCTTTTCTTAGTACACTGGCCAGGGCCTCACTACCTGAATGCCATCCCGTACGCAGTCTGGGTCTGTGACCTGGAAATGACTAGTGAGTATCAAGGCTGCCCATTGGCACCTATCCCCATCAAAGTGCTAGGTATGGGTCTGGTGGAGCTTGAATATGGGTCCAGGACTGGGACTAGGACTTACACTGCCTCTCCTTGGGAACTGGAGTTCTTGGCCTGCTCTTGGTTCAATTCCCTAGTATCTACTTTCTCTGTCATGAACAAACATACTAACAAAAATCACTCAAATAATGAATCAATTCCCCACCTCAGATTGGCACTGAACTTGAGATTTCTCCATCTTCCTCAAAGGCCCTAGGCCACCTCCTCAAAACTCATAGTACCATCCTTTGGTTTAGGTTAAATATGCTTTAGAGTTTAGAGAACAAAGAAACCCCTTTTCATTGAATCAGCACTAAGTAACTCACTGGTTTTGCTATTGAAAGACCATATAAACAGCTTAAACAGCATAAAAATCCTCTTTTTTCTCTAAGGAGTAGGATACATTAAGAAATCTCTCTCGAAGGTCCAATGACCAAACTTTCACACAGAGGATCTCTTCAATTTGAGGCTACCTGTGAGGTAATTCTCAAAGGTGGTACTGTTCAAGAAATCTCTTTCTGCTAGAAGACTAAATTCCAGGCTCATACTACCTAAGGATTCAAAAATTCCTCCTGTGCCTAGGAGATTGGAGTTTAAATGAAGCCAAATCAACAAGCATTTATTAGGCACTTAGTACATGCCAGCACTGTTCTAAGTGATGGGAATTCAAAGAATGACACAAAACAGTCTCTGTTCTCAAGAAGCTTACACTTGAGGAACAGCAAGAAGTCAAGTGTCAATGAATTACAGAGAACATAGAAATGAGAAAGGTATGGAAAGACTGGAAAGGAAACAAGAGGCCAGGTTATGAAGGAATTTAAAATCCAAACAGAGGATTTTGTATTTGGTCCTGGAGGTAAGGGGGAGACACTGGAGTTTATTGAAAAGGGGCAGAGAAGTGTGACATGGTCAGATTTGCATTTTAGGATGATCAGTTTGACTGCTGAGTGGAGGATACCCTGGAGTAGGGAGAAACTTGAGTTAGGGAGACCACTCAGAAGATGATGCAATAGTCTAGGTGATTAAGGGCCTATACTGGGATAGTGGCATTGTCAGAGAAGAGAAGGGGAAGTATACAAGAGGTATTGTGAAGGCATAATTGACAGGACTTGGTAATAGATTAAATATGAGGAGTGAGAGTGGGTGACTGGGAGGATGGAGGTACCCTCAACAGTAATAGGGAAAATAAAGAGGGGAAAATTTTGAGGGAAAAATAATGAGTTGAATTTTGGACATGTTGAATTGAATATATCTACACAGCATGTGCTTCAGGATTCAGTGTCCAGAAAGTATCCTTGATCTCTTTTCTTAAGTTTCATGTGAGCCTATGTCTTACATGGCCATGTATTTCTTATGTAAGTCACCATTACTGCTCCTAATAGGAAGTAGGAGTAAGGCAGAAAATCTCTTCTCCATGTTGCTACATTCTGGAGAAAGGAGCAAGTCCTCAAAAAGCCCATCAAAACAAAAGAATGTGACCACCTTGTTTTTATCAGCCAAAGGAAAGAAACTTGATCCTTAGTCAACTAATAATAAGTTCCTTATGACCTATAAATTGCCACCAAATAGTGCCTTATTTCTGTCTTCTTGTTAGTTTGGGGGGGGGGGTAGGAGGCCACAAAGAAGGAGAAATCTCTCCAATTTGATTAGGAACTAGCCTGTGCCCTATAATCCCAAAAGGTTGATTGGGAAAGTTCTCAATTTCATCAAGGACTCCTTTGATCCATTCTCTTACACCATGAAATGATAATATTAACATACTGTTAAAAGGTTTAATAAGATAAAAAGGGAACACATGCAGAAAGAGGGATGGAAGGCAGGGGATCCCCTTCAGTCACTGGTTGACTGAAGTATAAGTGACTGAATGTCACTAAAGGATCATGATCCGTAGGCATGGCTTCCTCCCTTAATCCCTGAACCAGTTGTGAAAATTGGCCCAAATCCTTTATCTCCCATCTTCAAACATTTCTCCTGAGAAGCCTACTCCTGTCTGGCCAGTACTCCCCTCTGGTTCTTTGTGATCAGATGATGCCAATCATAGCTCAGGGGAACTAGAGCTGGGTACATAGTGGCTAGCCACAGGTTAGGACTTAATCAGAAGCATCCATTGACACCTCTTGGAGGATTTGCAGGAATCCTCCTAAGACTGTTAGAAATGGAGTCAGGTTGCTTGCAAGAGAACTGTAGCTAAAAAAAAAATGAAATGAGATATAGAGCTTTTGTTCTTCTGATCTTTTGTAAATTCTATGCTGCTCACAGCACTAGTTTCTGTTCCAATCCTTAACAGCAATTATGGGTCTTAGAGGGGGTCTCACAAAAGAACAAGATAGAGCAGAAATGCATAAAATAAAAGGTCTTTCATTACACCACATTTTAAGTTAAAAAAAAAAAAGACCTAAAGCAAAACATCCTGGGCAGGAATAGTAAAGAGCAGGAGCAAGGAAGGAAAGATACCACCAGTTCAGAAACCAGGTCCTTGGGTGTTCTAGTCTTCAGGCCTCTAGAGAAGGAGGAGAGTGGCATCTTTGATACCCTCAGACCTGGCATACCCCACTCCACTGATCTCTCTGTGGACTATTTCTTCTCCATTTATAGCATGCCAGATTCAAAATAAGCATACCAAGGAAGTTCTCTGAGGTCAATGAGGGTCATGGATTTTATGTGTGGTGCTGTAGTGGGAGGAAGGGGGTGTTGCCCAAGAGACTCTAGATCAATTGATTTACTTATGGTCCAGTTGATAAAAGTATAGCAGATGGTGAGCTGGTATCCAACACAATAAGGTGCATGATCTTAAGTAAAGTATAAAGAAATGTCTACACTGTTCCCCCTTCATATGAAGTGAAATTACTCTTTAGTAAAGTTTGATAGAATCAGAAAGTGGTTAATCATTTGCTGGTCAAAGACTTGGCCATGTTCCTGTGGCCTTTTAGAAGTAAGATATAGTTTACTAACAAGTAGGTCTAGGGAGGAAACAGATGTTAAGAATGTGAACTCTGAGTCAAGAAGAGAGGGAACTATGAAAGAAAACACATTCTTTGGGAGGAAATCATTCTTTCCCTCTCTCTACCACTTCAAACCATTTATCAAGAAAGGCAAACATCTCACTCAGCTGGAGACACTATACCCAGTAGGGAGGAGGCCTAGAATACAAGATCAAAAGAGTTTTGTGACTTGAGAGGGTTAGCTCTGGCTACCCAATGAGAGTTGAACTATTGAAAACAAAAATCCTAAGGAGTTCAACCTTTGTAACTGGCCCCACTAAGAAGCTGAGCCCAGAGAAGAAGCATGAAGAGATCACAAAAGGAGAAAGGACAAGCACAGAGGTATGAAGTGCCTGGACTGTGTGTCTTCTATTTTCATGTGCCTCTGTACTAGTGAATGCTATGTGTGGGCTCATTCTTCCCAGTTGTGATGTGTGTGTTTGTGAGAAAGTAAGCCCAAGCTTATGGAGGGGATGTATTGTTACCAGTGTTCTTAGTATGATATTACAGCAAATGCCTTTGCTTTGAGCTAATTATTTCTTTTGTTTTTGTTTTGTTTTGTTTTTTTTGTTTTTTTTTTTTGTTTTTTTGACGAAGCAATCAGGGTTAAGTGATTTGCCCAAGTGTCATGTGTCTGAGGCTGAATTTGAACTCAGGTCCTCCTGACTTCAGGGCTGGTGCTCTATACACTGCGCCACCTAGCTGCCCCAGAGCTAATTATTTCTAAAGGCTGACTATTACAAGTAAGCATACCCATGGAAGCTTGCAGGCTATAGTTTTAGGAGTGCAGACCCCAAAATTACTTTGAAGCTGTGAGTAGTTGCCCCCCTGGGGACTCAACTTTTGACTGTGAGTTTGATGTATGTTGGGGGTTTGGGGAGAGGAGCCCAGAGGGGTGCTACATATAGAAAAGGAAAGAGTTATCCTCTAAGTGTATGATTGTTTTACTATTTCTGATGTTATAGTTAATCAATAAGTGCCTACTACATGCCAGGCATAGTAGGATAAAAATGCAATGATTGAAACAATCTACTCTAAGTGAGTTAATGGAGCCAAGACAAAGACATATACAAGTATGTGTAGAAAAAATATGAAGAGAATAAATAAATACAAAATACTAGGCAGTTTACATAAAAGTGTACTGGTAGTTGAGAGGATCAGGAAAGACTTCATTTAGATCGGAAGGTGATACTTTAGCTGGGTCTTGAAGCAAGAGAGGATCTCTGTGGCAGAGGTGAGGAGGCAATGTATTCAAGGCATGGAAGACATCCAATGCAAAAACATAAGAGATGGAGTGTCTAGTGTGAGGAGCAGAGGGAAGGTCATTTTGACTCTTGCAGAGTACAGGAAAGGGAGTGATATCTAATGAGGCTGAGAAGATAGGTGGGGTCAGGTTGGAAGGGCTTTAGAAATCAAACAGAGGCATTTATTTGATTCTAGAGGTAATAGGAAGACTCTGGAATTGATTGAATAGGGGAGTGATATGATTAGAACTTGTTTAAGGAAAATCACTTTGGCAGCAGTGTGGAAGATAGATTAAAGTTGAGAGCTGAGTCAAGGAGACCAATTAGGAGGCTGTTGATATAGGTGAGAGTTGATAAGGGCCTGAACTAAGGTGGTAGCTGTGTGAGCAAAGAGAAGAGATCAGATTCAAGAGATGTTTTCTGGACGTAGAAATAGGAAGGTGTGGCAACTGATTTGATAGGTGGGGTGAGGCACAGTGAGGAATCAATGGTAGCTGAGCTTATGGACCCAGGATCCTGGAAGGACGGTGGTATTTCCAACAGAAATACAGAGGTTTAGAAGAAGGGAGGATGTGGAAGAAAGAATTCTGTTTTCAACATCTTGAGCTTAATATCTCTGCAGGACATCAAGTTTCATGTTTAATTAGGGTTAGGTTTGATTGTCTAATAGGCAATTGGTCATAAGGGACTGAGAGATGGGGAGATAGATTCATCTAGCATATATTTTAGAATATGGCTCTCTATATATTATATATACATATTACATGTGTGTATGTATGGAAAATTTATATAGATATAAATTATATATTGGTTATATACATATATCTATATGTGTGTGTGTGTGTGTGTGTGTGTGTGTGTACATATATAAAATTCAAGAGGCCCAACAAAACCAAATGGGGAATTCAAGCATGGGTTATAGAAGTCTTCCTAAAATATTAGGGCACAAATGTTAGTCAGGAAGAGGGGATGTACCTAATGGTCAGAACAAAGGCTGCCTGATGCCTCAAGTAAGTCTAAGGGTTTTTGTTCTATCACAAGGGGTTTCATCAAATATGTGCAGAAACATTCCCAGGAAGGAGAAAGAAAAGAGCCACAGAGGAAAAATATTATCAGTACCATGGCCTGGGAAAACTAAGAAGTGAACTGATCAATTAATCAATGAGCATTTATTAAATGCCTAGTACGTACGAAAACCTGTGCTGAGTACTAGGGTTAAAAACGCAAAAGTAAAGAGTTCCATGTCCTGAAGGAAATTTACATTCTCTAGAGGCAAATAGTATGGACACAAATACATATATATATAAAGTTTATAGAAATTAAATAGAAGTTGAATATAAATTTATGTAAGTATACAGAAATTAAATATAAGTTAAATATAAATTTATGTAAATACATAGAAACTAAATATAAGTTGAATATAAATTTATGTAAGCATATAGAAATTAAATACAAATTTATTTAAGTATACAGAAATTAAATGTTAAAAAGTTCATTGTGGGGCCAGAGCTAGGATGATCAGGAAAACCTCCATATAGAAGAGGCACTTAAGCAGAGCTTGGAAGGAAAGAAAGAATCTAAGAGAGAGAGGTGAGGTGGGAAACAAGGGACATCCCTCACTCAAGTTGTTTTCATCATGGCTTTGTAGAAGTGGTGAGCACTGGAGGATTTCTTAGGCTGGGAAAATTGACAACAACATTGGTGGTTCAACTGGTCATTATCGTAGAGCCGTGTAGCAGTTTTAGCTGTCTTTAAAAAGTAAAAGATCCTTGGTGTCAACCCTGGGATTCGAGAGGGACATGACAACATTGCTGGGATCCCTAACATACTTCTCCAATATGGGCAAGTCTTGCCGTGTCTCCTCAAGAGGCCAACCTTTGAGACACTAGCCAGGAAAGTCATGGGTGTCTCTATGCGTCTTCTCCACCTGGGCTGCATTTGATACTGTCTCACTGTCTAGAGCTCAGTCTTCTAGCATCAGAAGAGCAGGACAATGAAGTCTTGCTCAGGCAGCCAAGGGTTGCATATCTGATATAGCACTTCTCTGAGACTCTATCCAATAACCTCAGATGTGGTTTGAAAGCTCTGGACACATAGCAGACTGTTTCAGACATGCTGCTGCATTTTGGATGAGATTAAGTACCAAACCCCACCCCAAGACAACAAACAACTCTTTACCACTGACATTTATTTGCCGTTAGCTAGTAGGAGCAAAAGAATCACTTTCCAGAAATAAGAGACCTACCTACAAGGAAGGCTCTGCATGCAGTGCCCACTGGGAGTTGGGCAAGAGTGGGCAGAATGTGGGAGGAACAGGCTAAATAGCTTAGATGTTGATAGCTTTGTGGTTTAGGCTCCTTGAATAACAAGCATGTTCCATGAATCAGTTTCACAAACTTGAGGTTTGGTTTAAATATGGCCTCATGTTTCAGGGTCTGACAATTTGTTTTCCTGAGTAAATAAACCATAGGTTTTTGTATTGGAAAAGGATGCCCTTTGTGAGTACAGCAACAGTATACTATCACAACACATTACAAAAAAGCACACTTTTGGATAACACATGGTATCCCACTAATACACTCTGCCTCTCATCTCCTCTGCTCCCACCCCTCATGAGAAACAGGATTCATCAAGTGTCTTTATTAATAGCCTTGTTCAGTACAGCCTTTAGTTAAGAGAGACTTAACCTCCAGTTAAAAACTGGGGAGCTATGTAACAGCACAAAACATTCTCAACCCGCTGTGACAGGGAGGGAGGGAGGGAGGAAGTGAGGGAGCCAAGAGGAGGTAAAACAGGGAGGAGATTGTTGCATTATTTTTTTTAAATTGCTGATGAATAATTTAGTCAAATGAGCCTGTGAATGTTAGACAATATTGCATTACAAAATAAATCAATTATGATGGGATGGCAGGGTAGGAGGGGGGAGAAGAGAAAGAAATCTCGGCTCATTGAAAAACATTGCAAACTTGGGTGATTTTCCCTTTATTAAAAAAAAAAGTGAAATCTCATTTAAATAAGAATCTGTTACAATTGCTACAAAGTCATTCCAGTGATTTCTTAATAGAACAGCCCCCCAAAAAGCCCTGTCTGCCAGCCACTGGTATTATCTTTTTTGATTAAAATTCTTCTCCTGTTGTTGGAAGGTTAACTTTGAACTCACAAAGCATTGTAGCAGATAGGAGTTGTGGAGTTAGTTGTCTGTAAATATGCATAAATTAGCATCCACTCAGCCCACGTGGGTTCTCCTAGGATGCCTGAGAGCTCCACCAATGGAACTACAGCTAGAGTATAGTTGGATGCCCCTTTATCCAGTGGAAGGGGAAGATAATGTCACTTGGCTAGGGATAAGATCCTTGGTGGCTTTTTTTTAATAATAAAAAACTGAAAGTAAAAAAAAAATCCATCTGTTATGACTGCAGTTGTTATGAAAATGGGCCCTTAACAAAAGAATAGTTTTCCATGATACTGGGCAGGGCCAGTTTCACTCACAGGGGATGCCGGGAGTGTGAGGTGAAGGGCACTGGAGCCCACTACCCCAGAATATCACTACTTTTGCTTCATCCTGTCCCATCTGGGTAATTCTAGTCATTAGTTTCTCCCTCGGGATTAAGTATTATTTTCTTCCCATGCTTTTTGTCCTTTGCTACTGAAGAAGACCATGACATACAAGTGAATTGGATTTAAGTGAGGGAGAGCTGTGCAGAGTCACCAGGCTCACTTTCTCCTATGGAGCCCTCTGGGTCCAGCGGCCAGATACAGATCAGGACAACTGGAGATGGCCCAGGATGCAGTAGGGAACTTGGTCTTTCTCTCTTTTTTTTTTTTCATACTAAGGTGTTTAACAGGTTCCCAGTTTGACTGAGGCTGAGCCCATTCAGTGATTAAGACTTAATAAGAAATGAGGTAAAGAATGTCTTCTTTAAAAAAAAAAATAGCTCTGGGAAGGGAAGATCCTCAGGTCTTCCAAAGGAATGTAAACTTTAATATCTGAAACTTCTATTTTGTTTTGTTTTGTTTTTTTCTTTTAAAGACCAGCTTTAACCCCAAATCACTCTGGCTTTCATTGATTGGTCAACAATAGATCTCAGGCCGGTCATTGTTTGGGCTCTGATTGGCTCAAGATGAATGTAAATAACAATTGTTTCTCTTTTGACCAGATTCTCTTGCCATAGTTCTCCCTCAAAATACAAATAGTTGTAGCGAACCAATTCACCTTAATAGAAAGTAGTTGGTCAGCTATGCTTGCTCATCCTTGACCTGAGAAAACAGGTCAAGGTGCCTGAGAGGACAAGGGGCTGGCAGTGTTGTTATCCAGCAGTCAGTGGTGAGAGAGAGGAGAGGAAAAGAAATTTTGTCTCTCAAAAGCTGGGTCAGATCTTCCTCTACCTAGACTTGCGAGAGCAATATGACTATACTGCCATAACTATCCTCATCTACTCACAATCCAGCCTTCCAAATCCACAAACAATCCAACTCAGTTCAAGCCCATCTAATTTAAGGGCCTTGTTTGTGTATGTCACTTAGCTGGTCACTGGAAATACAGAGACAAATTTTTAGAAACAGTGCCTACTTTAAGGAACTTATAGTCTAATGTTCTCTGGACACTTGAGCTAAGAGATATAGACATAAAATTGAGGGCTGGGGAGAGGAAAGGAGACTCTTCTGCTGCTACCAGGGCCATTCCTTTGCAAAAATGTGAAGCCATCCTTAAATGCCCTTTCCAAGATAAAATATTTGTATATCTAAGGATACAAGAAAGGAAAGATGGTACAGTAAACAGGTAGCTGACGTTGGAGTTAGGAAGATCTGAATTCAAATCCTGCTCCTGACACAAACACCCTGTGTGACTTTGAACAAGTCTCTTCACTCCCAGTATTACAGGCAATATTCTAGGATTAGAAATTTTAACCAATTTGCTAAACTTATGTCATGGAAGGACTGTGCACACTTAAAGCTCTGGATACTAATGAAATCAAAAAGGGGAAAAGTATAACCTTATCTGGGGATAAGAAATACTATCAGAAGTAATATCAATGTAGGTTTTAGGTATGCTAATACAGACATCCAACACTGAGCCAATAGTAGCTTGGTTAATCAGTCAGTTAATAAACATGTGTTATGTTTACAAGTAACCTCCTTGTGTGTTGGCATCCAGTACCTTAAATCTAGCAGGAATTCAATAGCTAGCTGGTGTGGTAATGAAGATGGTAGTGGGAGTCACGGGAGCGTGCTTAGTTAGAAAGGGCTGTTTGATGTTACTTGAGGAAGTGCCAACAGATCATGAAAAATTAAAATAATTGAGTGGTGTCAACAGAGAAAGAAAGGAAACCTTTGATAGAAGCTGGACAATAGCACATAAACATGAATGCTATTCAGAGTTCACTTTCTCATAATCATTCCTCTTTTTATGAACTAGATGTATTCTAACAAAAAGCAAATTTCTATAGGGCAAACCTATTTTTCCTGTGCCATCTGTCACAAAATTAAAGTTATGTTGCCATGGGGGAAAAATCATCCAAAAGCTAGAACTGAATATTCTGGGTAAGGAAAGGATTAAGTTGACAGTAGTGGTCTATGATGTACAGGGGATTGCCACGCACTTACGATTTAGGCCTACTAACCTGTCATATCTTCACAGGATCATGGGACTTAGGACAGGAAAAGGCCTCACAAATAACTTAGTCTGCCCTCTTCACTTCTCAGAAAAGGAATTTGAGGCTCATAGACCTTAAGCAATTTGTCCAAGGCCACAAAAGTAATTCAATAGTGTGCTGAGACAGTGTTCAAACTCAGGTCTCCCGAATCAATCCAGTGAAAAGCACTTTCCTTAATCCTGGATTTTCCAGAGGTCTTTGGCCAATCTTCCCTATCACTGGGTGCTTTTGACTACAGAAATCAGTTTCTCAGAGTTGGAAGGGAACTCACAGCCTGTCTTCCATATTTGAACAAGACTTCTATGTGCGATACCCCTGGAAAATTGCCATCTAGCTTCCAATTGCCAACTTTCAATGAGGGGCAGAAGGTACACTGCCTCCCAAGGAAGCCCATTCCATCTTTGAGCTACTCCAGTTGTTAGGAAGTTTTCCTTAAATCAAGTCAGATGGGCAGTGTAACATAGTAAAAAGAATGCTGGATTTAGAATGAGAAGCATTATTTTCATTCTTGGTTCTGTTGCTTAGGACCTACATGATCTAGGATAAGTCATATGCCTTACTGGTCTTTGTTTTCCTCCTGTATAAAATGAGGGCTTTGTATTAGTATAGAAGCATCAGACTCAAAGGCATGGACTATAGGCCCACACACTCCTGAGTAAGCTGAATTGGATTAAAATCTAATTATGAAGTATTTAACAAAATAAATAAAAATACAACAGAACATAGATAATATGAAGTTTTTAAGTCAATATGTAGTAAGAAGATATCCTTCTGTTCAGTGGTCCCCATTTCTACTTGAGTTTGACACTGCTGGATTAGATTTTCTCAAAGACCCCTTCTGGATCTAAATCATGATTCTATGAGCTGTGAAGCACCTTCTTGTAATGTCCACCATCATTCCATGTTCTGTGGGTCCAAGGAGACCAAATCTAAACTCTCTTCCACATTCCAGATCACCCAGTACCTGAATGCAGTGATTCTAATGCATCTCGGTCTTCAGATGAATAAAGTCTTCTACAAAAGTAGATCAGCACCTTTTCTATAACTTGCTAGAGTCTCAGAGAATTTGCCTGGGACACCAAAATATTAAATGACTTACTTAAAGACAAATAACCAATAAAGGACAGAAATTGGACTTGAACCCAACTCAAGTTGACTCCAAAGATGGCTCTCTATCTAGGATATCAGTGGTGCCAAACAGAAAGAGTACTGATACCCCTCCTTGTAGTAGATTGACTTAGAGAACCACAAATTAACATTATCTATGTTGTATTATATTTTTACTTATTTTGTTCAATATTTCTCACTTATATTTTTATCTCGTTCACATCTCTTAATTGATCCATTCACCTCTGATTCTGCCCTACTTTGCAAATTGTCTTCAAGCTTTAATGAAACTCAAGAAGCTGCTAAAATACTGGTGAGGAGAAAGGTATAGGCAGTGAGTCCTCCGCTGACATTCCTATCATTGAAGCAAAATTCTTGTTCTCCTTAAAGATGAGACTGGAAGAATAACAGACAAAAAAATGGAACATATCTGTCAGCACTGTTGTAATAAATTATTTTCCTCATTAATGACAACAGAACCATCACAGTTTGACTCTAGAGTCTTTGTGTCCTGCTGTGCTATATAAGGGAATGGAAATAGTACTGAGGAAGATGAAGATGGGACAATCAGCTTGACTAGATTGAGGACATGCAGAAGGAATCTATGCTGAGGGCAACATAATTTTAAAATCTTTGAGGAAGTCTGACAGCTCTGTTCTATACCAAACTTCCTCTCCTAAAAACAGAAAGAAAGAAAGAAAGAAAGAAAGAAAGAAAGAAAGAAAGAAAGAAAGAAAGAAAGAAAGAAAGAAAGAAAGAAAGAAAGAAAGAAAGAAAGAAAGAAAGAAAGAAAGAAAGAAAGAAGAGAGAGAGAGAGAGAGAGAAGAGAGAGAGAGAGAAAGAAAGAAAAAGAAAGAAAGAAAAAGAAAGAAAGAAAGAAAGAAGAAAGAAAGAAAGAAAGAAAGAAAGAAAGAAAGAAAGAAAGAAAGAAAGAAAGAAAAAAGAAAGAAAGAAAGAAAGAAAGAAAGAAAGAAAGAAAGAAGGAAGGTAGAAATGAAGGAACTGAACATTTATTAAGTGTCCACAACCGTGCTAAGCACTTTATAATTATTATCTAATTCGATCCTCAAAACAACCCTTGGAGGTAGGTGTTCTTATTTTTCCCATCTTACAGTTGGGAAAACTGAGGCAAATAGAGGTTTAAGTGATTTCCCCAGGGTCACATAGCTAGTGTCTGAGTCTAGATTTGAACTCAGGTCTTCCTGACTCCAGACACAATGTTCTATCCAATATGCCACCTATCTGCATCTAGAGAGGAGGAGAACAAGGTGTAAGAAACTGGAAAGATAAGAAAGGACCAGGTCACGAAGTGCTATAAAATCCAAACAGGGTATTTCATATTTGCTCCCAGAGGTAACAGGAAAAAAGGAGGCACTAGCATTCACTGAGGTGGTAGGGGGTGGGGAAGGGATGTGATGTGGTCAGACCTGGGCTTTAGGAAGATACATCTGACAATTGATTGGAGAATGGGGAATGGTGGAAAGACCTGAGGTACAGATGCTATCCAACAGGCTACCACAATAGTCCATGTGTGAAGTGATGAGGGCCTGCAACAGGGTGGTGGCAGTGACAGAGGAGAGAAGAGGTCATATATGAAAGATGGGTTATGATGGTCAAAATCACAGGACCTAGAAACTGTCATCACTCCTTTTTATCTCTCCCTCTCCCTGCTCTTTGCTATGAACCTTTCCTCATATCTGCTAGAAAAAAAAAAGTGAGGGCATTTCCAAGAGTTCTCTCTTCTCTCCTCCCCTTCATCTTACATCACTCTGATGTCTTTCCCCATTATCCCTTCCTTCACTCAGGTCTCACATTAAAAAAATCACCTTTCACTTTGCCAAGCCAAATTTCTCTATGTGCACAAGTGTGGCACACAGTACATAGAGCACTGGCCTTGGAGTCAGGAAGATCTGAGTTCAAATCTAGACTCAGACATTTACTAGCTATTCCCTGTTTGCCTCAGTGTCCTCATCTGTACAATGAGCTGGAGAAGGAAATGGCAAGCCACTTCAGTATCTTCACCAAGGAAAACTCCAAATAGGGTCACAGAGAGTTGGATATGAGTGAATAACAATATGTTGATCTCATTCTATTCCATCTGTTCCAGAAGATTCCACCCTTTCTCATCCCTGCTCCTTCACTTATCTTCAATGTTTCTCTGTCTATTAGCTGCTTCTCTGCTTTCTACAAACACACCCATGTTTCCTCCATTTAAAAAAAAAAAACTCTTACCTGATCCATCCATCCCCCCTAGCTATCATCCCATAGTTCTACTCCTTTTAGTGAAAGCTTTCTACAGTCAATGCTTTCCCTTCCTTTCCTCTCATTCTTTTAATTTCTTACAATTTAGCTTTCAATCTTATCATACTACTCAAACTGCTCCCTCCGAAGCTATTGATGATTTCTTACTTGCAAAATCTAAGAGCTTTTTTCTCAGTCCTTCTCCTTCTTGACCTCTCTACACTTTTGACACTGTTGATCACCTATTGTTTGATGCTTTCTTCTCTATAGGCTTTCACAACACTGCTTTCTCCTAGTTCTCCTTCTACCTGTCTGACTTCTCCTTCTTAGTATCTTTTACTAGTTTTCCATCCAGGATATATTCACTTACTATGGATGGAACCCAAGGTTCTATCCTGGACTCTTATCTCTGCTCTTTCTATACTCTTTTGATTCATTTCATCAGCTCCCATGGATTTAACTATCATCTCTACACAGATGATTCTCAGATCTATTTTCCAGCCCTAAATTCTCTCCTGACCCCCAGACTCTCAAATCTAATGGCCCTTTGGACATCTGGGACTAGATGTCTCATAGACATCTGAAACTTAATATGTCCAAAATTAAATTAATTATCTTTCCCTGAAACCCTCCCCTCTATCTAACTTCCATACTACTGTTGAAGGAATCACCATCCTCCCAGTCACCCAGGATCACAACCTAAGTATCATCCTTGATGCCTCACTCTCTCACCCTCCACATCCAATCAGATGTCAGGTCATCATTTCTACCTTGATGACATCTCTCAAATACAAGCTCTTCTGTCCTCTGACATTGCCATCATTCTTGTACAGATCCTCACCAACTCACACCTAGACTATTGTAATAACTTGCAGGTTGGGTTCTCTGCCTCAAGTCTCTCCCCATTCCAGTCTATCCTTCACTCTGCTACCAAAGTTATCCTCCAAAAGTGCAGTTTTTACCCTGTTATCCCCTTACTCAAAAAAAAAAAACCTCCAGTTGCTCACTATTATATCTAAGACCCTGTGTAAAGTCCTTTGGCTTTTAAAGTCCTTTACAACATGGCTCCTTTCTACCTCTCAGTCTTCTCCCACTTTTCTCCACTCTGTGTACTCTGCTATCCAGTGACACTGACATCCTTGTTGTTTCTCACACAAGATACATCATCTCCCAACTCTGTTCAATTTCACTGCTATCACTTATGTCTGGAATGCTCTATTTCCTTGCTTCTGTTCCCTCACTTTCTTTAAGTCTCAGCTAAAATCCAACATTCTACAAGAAGACTTTCTAGGCTTCCCTCAATGCTAGTGCCTACCCTCTGAGATTAGCTTCCACTTACCTGGTATATATGTTGTATGTTCATAAGTATTTTGCCTGTTTTCTTTCCCATTAAAATGTGAGCTTCTTTAGGGTGTTTCAGATGTCTTGAACTGGATGTCCAGTAGACATCTTAAGCTAAACATGTAGAAAACAGAGATCATCTTTCGCCCTAAACCTTCCCCACTCCTACCTTCCCTATTGCTGTAGAGGGCAACACCATCCTCCTGGTCTCTCATATTCACAACTTCTAATTCATCTCTGACTCCTCACTATCTTTCACACACACACTTCTCACTATTTTTCACACACACTTACACACACACACACACACCCCTTTATCCAATCTGTTGCAAAAGCCTATTGATTTCACCTTTGCAACATCTCTCAAATGACCCTTCAGTCCTCTGGTTCCAGCCATCATCACCTCACTCCTGGACTATTACAATAGCCTGCTGGTGGGTCTGCTCACCTTAAGCCTCTCCCCACTCCAACCTATCCTTCATTCAGCCACTAAAATGGCCTAAAGTGTAGGTTCAATCATGTCACACACACACATACACTCAATAATAAACTCCAGTGACTCCCTATTGGCTCCAAGATCAAATACAATATCCTCTGTTTGCATTCACAGCCCTTCATAATCTAGCTCCCTCCTTCCTTTCCAGTCTTCCTACACCTTAATCCCAGCCACATACTCTTGAGCCAGTGACACTTGCCTCCTTACTGTTCCATGAACAAGATATGTCATCTCCTGGCTCCAGACATTTTCTCTGGCTATCTCCCATTCCTGGAACACTCTTTTTCCTCATTGACTTCTTCCTACTGACTTCACCAGCTTCTTTAAATCTCAGCTAATAACCCATCTTTTACAGGAAGTCTTTCCCAACCCCTCTTAATTCTAGGACCTTCCCTCTGTTCGTTAATTTTTATTTATTTATTTTATTTATCTTGTAAGTAACTTGTACATATTTGTTTACTTGTCTTCCATAAGGATAAAGATTATCTTTTGCCTCCTTTTATATCCTCAGCACTTAGCACAGTGCCTAGCATATAGTAGGTGCTTAATAAATGTTTATTGATTGATTAATTAAGAGCAAGAACTGTTTTCCCTTTCTTTGTATCCCCAGTGCTTAGCTCAATACCTGACATTAATAAGTGCTTAATAAATGCTTGTTTAAAACCATGCTTAACAAAGGTATTCACCACTATAATCAAGGAGATCCAATACAGATATATTGTAGGATTGTTTATCTGTGAATGGTGAGGTCTCTCCCTGATGTTCCTGTTTATGGATGACATTGTATAAATCAATTCAAGGTCCAGATCACGGTAGCACTTCCTTGAAGAGATCTATAATTACTCGAAGGTGTTTGGTCTGTCTACTCACACAGGAAAGATCAAGTAAATGAAGCATGCCTGTTGCTCTGATTTCAACATGCATTACGAACAGACTCTCCATAAAGCTTGGCCAAAAGTATGTATATATTGGTAGCAGACAATACAGATGGAAAATGAGCTGAGCCCAGAGATGATCAAGAAGAGAGTGAGATAAATTGCTTTCAGAAAAATGCTAAACTGCTTTACTGACCCTAATTATTTGGCAAAATCAAAAACCCATCTTTTTCAATATTAACATTTTACCAGTATTACCATGTGGCAATGAGAAATGGAATACCATTGACCCTGAAGGACTAAAAATGAGTATGATAGCATGCAGAAGGTAATGAAAAAACACAGTGGGTGACAGCAGGCTCCAAGACATAACCAACGAGGAACTCCAAAGAAAAAGAGGAAGAAAGGATGTCATCAGAAGGGCGATCAAAAGAGAAGCTGGGCTGGCGAAGTGGCAAGAAACAGGAATGACAGATAGCTAGTTTTCCATTGGTGCCCTCTAGAGGTCAGGAAAAAGTGAGGTAGACCTCCAGCACATGGTGGCAAACTTTGGAGAGAACGTGAAGAGGAATCACACCAGAGACGGGAAAGCCTGAATAGGGTATGATCAGCACTATTGGAGGGAACCTCCAAAATTGATAAGATCACAGATCCATATATGTATGAGAGAACCTTTTGTTTTCACTTACATTTTCTAATACAGCCAAACTCCTTTCCCTATCACTTAATGAAGAATTAAAATGAAAAGAAAAAAAAATGAGCAAAACTAACATTTCAAGAGAATTTGACATTACGTAGTTCCCCACCTCAGCAAAAAAGCAGGGAGACATGCCTTCTCACATCTTTTCATGGTACGAAATTTATTCAGCAAAATTTTATAAGATTTCAGTTTTAATTGTTTTGCTGTTGTTCTTTACATTTACACTGTCGTAATCATTGTATATGTTGTCCTCCTAGTTCTGCTTACTTCACTTTGCATCAGTTCACATCTTTCCTGTACTTCTCTGTATTGATCATATTCAGTATTTCTAATAGTGTAGTGATATTCCATTATACTCATAATTTATTTAGCTATTTTCTATTCAATGGATATTTGACTTGTTTTCAGCTTTTGGATGCTACACAAAGTGCTGCTATAAATATGTTGGTGTATATTGGTCCTTTTATGTCATCATTGACTAGTAAACTCTCTGGATCAACAATTATGGGCAATAAATATCTATTACTATTTTAGGAAATGTGCCTTGTAATTATAGTTTTCAAACCTAATGCTAGATACACAATAGGTACTAAATAAATAATTGCTGTTTTATTGATTCATATATGCATATATTCATACATATATATGTGTATACATTATATATATATATAAAATCTTGAGTAATTTATGTTTTTGTCTCTTTAAAGAAGTCAAGTCTAAAAGCATGTAATAAATATGTGTCTACTACATGTCCAGTGCTCTAGTCAGTGCAGGAGATACACAGAAAGGCAAAAGATTTTTCAAGGAGAAAGCAGAATCACATGTAGCTATGGAGTGGAGGTCATTTCAGTTATAAGGAACTGTATGAGAAGAGACTATGCACTTAGTGCCTATTACGCACCAGGCACTGTGCTAAGCACTGGTAGAAATATTATCTCATCCTTTGATCCAGCAATAGCCCTCCTAGGGCTATATCCCAAAGAGATCATACAACATCACTAATGTGAAAATATGTTTAATAGGAATGTAAATGTATGGCCTATATCAGATTGTGCACCATCTTGGGGAGGGTGGTGGGGAGGAAGGGGTAGAAAAATTTTAAACTCAAAAGCATATGGAAGTTATTGTTGATAAATCAAATAAATTAATAAAAAATTTAATTTAATTTTTAAAAATAAATACTATTTCATTCGATCCTCACAACAACCCAGTGATTGGGGAAACTGGGGCACACAGAGATTAAGAGGTTAAATAACTTTCCCAGGATCACATAAGTTAATATCTGAGGCCAGATTTGAATTTAGGTCTTCTTGACTCCATGAGGCAGCTAAGTGATCCAGTGGATAGAGTGCCAGACCTGGAGTTAGGAAGACTCATCTTCCTGAGTTCAAATCCTACCTCAGACACTTGTGTGTGACCCTGGCCAAGTCACTTAACACTGTTTGCCTCAGTTTCCTCCTCTGTAAAATGAGCTAGAGAAGGAAATGGCAAGCATTCCAGTATCTTTGCCAAGAAAACTCCAAAGAGGGCCAGCTAGGTGGTACAGTAGATAGAACTCCGGCCTTAGAGTCAGGAGGACTTGAGCTCAAATCCGGCCTTAAACACTTGAAATTTATTAGCTGTGTGACCCTGGGCAAGTCATTTAACCCCAATTGCCTCACAAAAAAAAAATTCCAAAGGGAGGTCACAAAGTATCAACCAAACAACAGCAATTTCCTGATTCCTGGTCCAGCATTCTATCCACTGCACCATCAGTAGCCTCCTCTGTATGCAGCAGAGAGCTGCTGAAGATTTTTGAACATGGTAGTATCATAATCAGAGCTCTACTTTAAAAGGTTTAGCCAGGGGAGAGACCAGAGACAAGGAGAGAATCAAGGAGGTAAATGTAATAGTCCAGGTAAGAGGCAAGAAGGCTCGAACTGGAGTGGCAGTAAGATTGGAAAGGAAGAGATGGATAGAGGAAATAGCAAGTAAGCAGAATCAACCAGCACTGTTGATTGATTGCAGGTGATGAAACAGGTAGAGGAAGCCATTGAGAAGAAAATCTCTATATATGACAAAATATTTGGACCAGCACTTTTTGTGATACAAAGAATTGGAAACAAAGTAGATGCCCATCGATTGGGGAATGGCTAAACAAATTGTGGTACATGAATGTGATGGACTATTCCTGTACTGTCAGAAATGATGAATGTGATAAATACAGAGAAGCATGGAAAACTTTACATGAATTGATGCAGAGTAAAGTAAGCTGAGACCAAAAAAAAAAAAACAAAACAATATAAACAGTAACTACAACAATATAAATAGAAAGAACAACCACACACCAAAAAAAAAGTAAATTTAACAAAATTATAAAGATCAAGCAAAATTATAAAGATAAAAAATACACAAGTAAAATAAAAACTATATAAATAAAATAAAAATTTACAAATAAAAGCATATAAATGAAATGTGTAAATAAATAAATTTATTGATGAATTTTAAAATTATATAAATAAATAACCGGGAGAATATTGACACCATTAACAGCAACAACAACCAAAAGCAAGAGGAGGAGCAGGTATGGGGGAAGGGACGAATGATGAGCTTAGTTGGGAGGTGTTGACTGCTGGTAAGAGGCATGTGAAGAGATGGCAAGGAAGTAGTTGTGATGCGAGGCTGAAGTTAAGGGGAAAGGAGCTAGTGATATAGATTTGGCAATTATCTGCCCAGGGTGACTGAAGTCATAGGATTAGATGAGATCAGTTAGGAAGAGTGTGAAAAGAGAAAAGAGCCAAAAATAGAGCATTGCAGAATGCCTCCAATTAGGGGATGGAAAGAGACAGCTAAGCAGAGAAAAGGAGTTATCAAAGAGGTATTAAAAGAAGTAGGAGACGGTAAATGTCACTAAAGTTAAAAGAGGAGAGTGTATCCAGAAGGCACCTGTGGTCAACAGTGGCAAGAGATATAAAGAGAACAGAGGATGAACATTTAGAAAAGGTGAAGGGTTCAAGGACAGGGGGATAAGCTCAGGAAAGCTGCTATGAAATGATCCTATGGAGAACTGATGAGATGAATAAAAGGATTGCCTATAAGAGATTAGGAGTTAATACCAAATTTGTGATTTAGTGATTATATAATTTTTATCTTCATTAATTTTGCTTGATCTTTATAATTTTGTTAAACTTACTTTTGATTTTGGGGGGTGTGGCTGTTCTTTCCATTTATATTGTTGTCATCACTGCTTATATCGGGGTTTTGTTTTGTTCTGTTGCAGGTTTTTTGGCTCAGCTTACTTCACTCTTTGTCAGTTCATGTAAAGTTCTCCATGCTTCTCTGTATTTATCACATTCTTCACTGCAGGTGAGGAAACCCCCTTAATGAATGCAGGTTGGCACTTTTTCTGTAGTTTATAGTCTTAGATAGATTGGGTGAGGAGACAGAGGGCACCTGCCATGGGAGCATCATGATGATGATGGTGGAGTCAAGAGCAGAACAGCTGGTGGCTGTTCTGAAGAGATGGCTGGGATTTTGAATCCTCTATAAAATGAGGCTATGGGAGGAGTTTTTCTCTGCACTCCAGCCCTCCAATCAGAGGGACAGAAGCAAGTAAGGGTACTGACGAGGTGGGAGTACCAAAGCTGAAGCAATCTCCACGATGAAAAGTTTCCTGATAATAAGATTTGGGGGAGTGGTAAAGAAGGGGCATGATAATTGTAATGATGATGATGGTGGTGGTGATGGTGGTGGTGTCAATATCAAGCAAAGTAGCTGATGGCAAACGAAGAGAGTGGCTTACCCAGGGTCACACAACCAGTATGTGTCAGGCAGGTCTTGAATTCCAGTCTTCCTGTTGCTGAGGCTAGCTCTCTATCCACTACATAACACTGCCTCTCAAATGAGATCATATTTATAAAGCACTTAGCACAGAGCCTGGCACATAGAAGATACTTAGTAAACATTTGTCTCCCACTCGCCCACCCCCATGCCTTCTCCTCTCCTACCAGATGTTAAAGAGCATAAATTTGTAGTGAATCCAATAACACAACAGAACCCTGGTCTTCTGATGTTCAGCCTTCTTTTTATTACAAGAAACTGTCTCTTTCTCTTGGAGGTAGAGATGAAACTTTCAGTTTTCCAATCAGTTTTGTATTGTAAGTCACATGAGACAAAGTGAAGAGAGATATGGCTTCAAATCTTGACTCTACCACTTAGCTACTGCACAACTAAGTTTTCACTTAAACTCTCTGAACCCATTTCCTCATCTAGAAAAGGGGGATAATATCTACAGTATGAAATTATACATATATATATATACATATATATATATATATACACAAATACATATATACACGTATTATAGTATAATATATAGTATATATATGGTACACATACACACATATATATATAACTAAATGCAATGTTAAGGTGCTACATAAAAGCCAGGCATTTTTCATAAGGGTTGTATGAGGTACTCAGGAGGACTGTCACCTGTGGTATAAGGGCTTGCTGAGCCCTTTTCAAGGCTGCTCATCCACCTTTGGTGCCCACCTGATTCCCACAACTCTCACCTGTGGCTCTAAGAAGCTATAGCATGTGCAGCAGCCACACCTGGTAAAGCCATCTCAGCAGATGGGCTAAACCAAGTTGAGGGTAACTGACAGGCCTCAAACGAATCAGTGAGTTGGGGGTATCTACCCCAAGCATGTGAAGACTTCCCCCCGTGGAATGGGTAGATGAGAAATGTGTTCCTGTGGCCATGAAGGCAGCTGACGCAGGTGCTGTGGAGCTCTTAGACCTTGGTCAGACATGGAAGACACCAAGGCCATCCATTGCATCCAGAGGCATCACCAGTCATCCTGACTTTTGTTTTGCCACCGGACTTCAATGACTATGACTCTGGAAGAGAGAGTGAGGCTGATGACTTATGACTTTGTGTGATTCTGCCTCACTTAAATCCAATTGACATGCAAATCAAGACATCACCCCATGATGTCATTAGTCCTCTTCATAAACAACCATGCTGTTTTCTCATAGACAGAGTTAGGATTGTCATGCCCTTTCAGATGTGAGTCAATCCCCTGACCCCAACCCTCTAGATCAGGAGTTCATGGTTTGATCCCTTAGGAGGTCTGTCTAATGAAGCCTTTGGACCCCTTTTCAGAATCACATTTTTATTGCATAAAATAAAATATATAGTATTACAAGGAAAATTAATTTTATAGGAAATAAAGATAAAGGTTTTTTTTCCTCCACTCAAATTTACCAGTCCCCTGAAATTCATAGATTCTCTGGGAGTCTATGAACCTTAGATTAAGAACTCCTGACCTAGATTGATGTTCAAAATTAAACCATTATAGAAGAACTCTGTGCATTGGCAGAGGGGAAGAGCAGGGAAACCAGGTGGGATATCATTGTAGAAGAGTACTATGGGTGTGGGGATCTGGTGGTTATCCCTGGGAGTCTCTGTCTCTGTTCTGCAGTGATTTGGTCATCCCTGGGGAAATCTTGTGTGCTGGCCTGAGCTGCCAGCTGGGAAGCTTCTTCAACACAGGTGATTGAGCCATGATGATTCTGGATCATGGAGTTAGTGAGAGAGTTACTCTTTGACTCAACGTTTGTCTCTGCACATTCTCTCAGCCACACTGATGTCAGAGGTCACCAGACTACAATCCAAGAAAACAGATCTAGAAATATGAAATTACTGGTGCCACAGATAGGCTTGTGCTGGTCTAGTGAGCAATTTTTGTCCTTGATTCTCAGAGAGGACCAAAATGACATCATTATGCTAGGGTCAGGTGACAGCGTGTCTGACTGCACCTGATCAGACCAATGTGAGCTCAGAAGGCTCTACCACGGGTCGGGCATAAAAAGTCCATGTGAACATTTGGACTCTAAATTTGTACATTTCGAGTTTCTTTTGAGCTGCCTCAATTCTGCTTTGCTCATAGAACACAACATCTCTGATGAGAGCACACCGTGCTGGATGGTTCTATGTCAGTGTCTCCCATGTCACACAATCAATTCCAAAATTCTTAAGTGAGACCTTGAGGGTGTCCTTGTATCATTTCTTCTGACCACCCTGTGTGAGTTCATAAAATAGTCTGAACAATGTGTCTTGACTGTGCCTCTAAACACACATTACTCTGGCTCTCCCAGATTAGGCAATAATAGGTCCCTGTCCAAGACTCAATTGTTTCTGTTCTGGACAGAAACCCTCAGGGTCTTCCCCTCCCAGATTTATGTTTTAGAGAAGGCAAACTAGGTCCTCTTTTGCCTCAATTCTAACCCAGCCTTAATCACTGAATGGGTGTTGCCTCAGACAAACTAAGACTTAGGAAAGACCTTAGCTTAAAAAGGCCAGGGTCTCCCACTGCATCTGGGGCCATCACCACTTGTCCTGACCTATGTCTTGCCACTGGACTCCTATGACTCTGGAGGAGAGAGTGAGACTGATGACTTTGCACAGCCCTACATCACTTAAACTTAAATCCAATTGACTTGCAAGTCAAGACATCACCCTCCTTATGTCATTGGTCCTCTTCAAGAACGAAAGATGAAAAACAACAATCTATTCCTTTAATCAACCCTGTTCCTGGCTGGTCCTTCCCTCTCATGCACATGTCTTAGCATTTGTGTATTTGTTCATTCACATTTGTGTAGCTTTCTCCACTGAATCCGTACTCACATGGCCCCTAGTGTGAAAAGAATCCAAGTCTTAGAGTCAGAGGATGTGTTTGTATTCCATTTTGGCCATTTCTTACTGTCATGACTCTGAGCAAGCCATAGAATTGCAGAATCTCAGAGCAAGAAGAGGCTTCAGAGGTCATCTGTTTCAATCTATATTTAAACAAGAACCCTCTCTACAATTTCTTTTTTTTTTTGAGGCAATTGGGGTTAAGGGACTTGTCCAGGGTCACACAGCTAGTAAGTGTCTAAAGCCATATTTAAACTCATATCCTCCTGACTCCAATGTTCTATCCATTGTACCACCTAGTTGCCCCACTCTTTACCATTTCTGCCCTCCTTCAATACACAGATATGTAAGTAGAGGCACATAGAGGCACTTACATGCACATGCACACACTCAAGACTTCTAAACGTAACTCTCATTCTACTTTTGAAGAGCTCTAATTTTTAGGAAGCTTCATTTGCATCAAAACTAAACCTGTCCCATTGCAACTGTTAGCCATTACTCTTAATTCTGTGTTCTGAGGCCCAAAAGAAAAAAATTGATCAATAAGCAATTAAATATACCAACTTGAAGTCAACTATAACTGTTTCTTCCTAGTCTTCTCTGGATTAAGCATCTTTAATTCCTTCACAGTCCTCCTATGGCACCCATCCTCACCATCCTACTCACCTTCCTTTGGCCATGTTTTGCTTTGTCTTTTCTAAAAAATAGTGCCCAGAACTGAACATAATATTAAACATGTATCCTGACCACAGTGTAGTATAGTGGGATTGTCACTTCCCTCCTTCATGAGTGGTATGCCTCTATTAACACAGCCTAAGACCTAGTTAGCCTTACTGACTACCATATCACATTGTTATCTACACACTGAGTTTGCAATCCACTAAAAATTCCATTATCTTTTTCACATTAACTGTTAACTAGTCATGCTTTCCCTATCCTGTGCTTAGGTAGTTAATTTTAAAAAATACCTTTTATTGATGCCTTTTGTGTTAATGTCATAGTCAATTTGTATATATCATGTACATTGAACCTCTTCTGTTTTAGTATTTCTTGTTTCTTCATGGAGTCATTGCTTTCTGTTTAACACATTCCAATTTTCAGGGAGTTCAAATCTTGAGTGAGGTTTACCACCACCATCTATTCTAAGGTATTCCTTCACTTTGCCATAACTTCCCCCTTAGACATTCTATTTTGTATCTTTTATTTCTTTTCTTCTCAGTACTATATTAGTCCTCATGGCCAGGATGTTATTTTCTCTGAGGCTCTGCTTGGACTTGTAGATTCTGTAGATTCACTCTCTTCTTCTAGGTTTGCCCCCGGGCTTCTCTCAGTATGATGTATTTCTTTGTGGTGTTCTGTTTTTTAATCTTGTTTTCTGTTTACTCATATCTGTAGCCTCAGTTTTTGGATTGAGAGCTTGTGCTTGAGATAAAATCTGCTCCTGTACCCCTGGATGGTGTGGGTAGGCTATTTGCTCCTGAGTTCCATGGTTAAGACTAGGCCATGTCTTCTGCAGGAAGTACCTGACCTTGTTTCTTGCTGTAGTTCAGGACCATTTTGCCTACATGCTGGATTGAGCTGTGACTGCCTTTTTTCTGGGCTGCTGGGACACTAGTCTAGGAATGAGTCCTCTGAGTCACCTTTGCTGCACTGCATGTCTCCACTTTTTGCTATGGGCCTGGGATATCTTGTACTTCTTTCATTTTCCCTAGCTGACCTCTACTCCACACCTCCCCAGGATTTTGGCAGTATTTTTGTGTAGCCTTAGACTAGATTGAGGATTTTATCACTGCCTCGGTTTTCATTACAATTGTTCTTTCTGGAGCATTTTTTATTTTTTTGGTGGAGGGAGATTTAAATGTGTTTTATTTTAGATAATCTATATGACATGTTTTTAAAAACAATGTCTCCACTCCAAATAAATCAAAGTCAAAAATAAATGCTCAAGATGACATCAGTCTAAGTTTGTCCAAGTCCTAGTGTTGTACAGACGACAAAAAGTAGCAGCCAGTTGCGATGACAAGGTGATCGAAAGTAATTAGCTGAATTTAGTATTTCTCCATTTCTAAGCCATCCTTAAAGAAAATCACAAATGGGGTCACAACCATCCTCACAGAAGTCCAAGACAGCTACCATGCAATCTGGATTTGTGTTTTCACCTATGAAGAACTGATAGTGTTTTTTTTTAAATTAGCAAGGATATGTTTGATTATTCTGCAGCTCCTGTCATAAAGGATTTTATTCTGTCTTCTGTTCTTCAAGTCTGCCTTTCATTGACTTCATGTAATCTTTGATGTACTTTTGTAGTATTCTTTTATAAAGTTAGTTTCTTACAGATGATGGTTCATTACTACATCAAGTCCAGTGATTACAGTGGCATCTGTTCCTTCACCCTCAGGACTTTCAGCAGAGGCATTTCCACTGATAAGTGAATCATCAATGGCATCCTTTGTACTACTGACCGTCTTCCCCTCCACAGCCAGTCACAGCCCATTCACACTCTCCCAGATCTTGTAGATGCTGGAGAACATCTCATCATGGTTGATGAGCTCTTGGTAGTCGATCATGGCAGTGGAAAGAAGGAAGCCAAGGTGCTCGGTGTTGTAAGTGCCATACAGCTAGAGAGGCATTTGGGTGGGGAGGGGAGGGGAAAAGTAGAAGAGCCTTCTGATGCATTTTTAAAGCTTTATTGGAATGTTTGTTGAGGAACTGGACTCCTCTAGGTACTAACCCTGCCATCTTCTCATACTCCCGGAACCCTCTCTTGTAAAAAAGAACAAAAATATCTGATTCAGTATCCACGTCTAACAATGCTTTCAGCACTTTATTCTAGTAGTTTTCCACCTCACTCCATGAAAAAGGAGGGTAGGATAAATCATTATCTATTCTTTGAGAGCTTTATAGGTTTTTCAGTTACTCGAGTTCAACTTGTTCTAAGTGATATTTTCATTTACAGTGGTGTAGCCATGTATATTGTTCTCTTGCCTCTGCTATTTTATTTTTCATCGGTTTTTACAAACCTTCCTGTTTCTTCAAATTTCCTCATAACCATCATTTCTTACTGCAATGAAATCTTCCATTACATTCGTATACCAAAGTTTTGTTTTGTTCTTTTTTCCACCAATGGATGAGTACTTACTTTGTTTTCAGTTCTTTGCTAGTACAGAGTTCTGCTACTAATATTTTGGTGTATATTGACCTTCATTTTTTTCTTTGACTTCCTCAGGGTATATGCTCAATAGTAACATGACTACATTGAAGGGTATGGACATTTAGTCATTTTTTTACATAATCTCAAATTGAAATACAGAATGCTTAGACCACTTCACAGCTCCCTCAACAGTTCATTGATGTGCCTATCTTCTCAAAGACCCTCCAGCACTGACTTCCAGTCTTTTATCATCTTTACCAATTTTCATAGTATGAAATGATACCTCATGGTTGTTTTAATTGTGCAGTTGATTTTCCTAACCTGTCTGAGAGACTCTGTAAGTATCCCCACTTAAACTTCATCTTATTAGATTCAGCCCAACATGCTTCCCAGTAGAGATCTTTCTAGATCCCCGTTCTGTCATCTAATGTATTAGATATTCCTCTCAGGTTCACATCATCTGCAAATTTGATGAATATGTCATCTATGCCCTCTCCCAAATCATTGATAAAAAAAAAATTTTTTTTAACAGAACAGGACCAAGGACATATGCCTGGGGCACTTGATGAGAGATGTCCCTCCAGTTTGACATTAATTACCACTCTATGAGTCCAGTCATTTAACTAGCTTAAATTCTCCTCACCACATAATCTCTCTGAGACATACCTGAACCTATCTAAATCTCAGTTCCATCAGCTGTAGAATGAGTATAACAATTTCTTTGGATTAGAGTAATGATAATACAACTCAAACTTGTAGGGTGTTTCCTGAATCACTGCTCACTACACTTATCAACAACCCTGGGAAGTAGGAAGTGTGAACTTTACTTGTCCCCATTTTACAGATGAGGAAATTCAGGACAAATGACTCATTCATGGCTATACAGAAAAGCAATATGAAAGCTAGACCTCAAATCCACCTCTTTTTGCCTC
Organism: Phascolarctos cinereus; assembly: GCF_003287225.1. Classification (NCBI taxonomy): domain Eukaryota; kingdom Metazoa; phylum Chordata; class Mammalia; order Diprotodontia; family Phascolarctidae; genus Phascolarctos; species Phascolarctos cinereus. Next base: position 139,831,621 of record NW_027555625.1, read on the forward strand.
TAAGCCCAGTGCTCTTTCCAGGATAATATACTGCTTTCTACTGTCCCAGAAAATGTGGAATGTGAGTTGAGTCCTTAGAGCTAAAACATGAACAACCAGGATGATAATGATAACCCTCATCACTGTGCTTTTAGCCTCACAGGATTATTGAATAGGACCCCCAAGGTCACCTAGTTAATTAGAACCAAATTACAAATCCTGTTAGCGAGGCTAACAACTGAACATCAAGCCTCTTCTGGAAGACTTTCTTACTTACTACTGGAGCAACCCTTCCCACTTTTGGGTAACTCTAATTGCTAGACAATTTTTCCTTATGTTTGAGCTGAAATCTGCCTCTAGGTAAGGCTGATCTGCTGCTCTCTGCCTTGGTGAACTTCCAGGCTCCTCTTTGGCAACAAAAGATTCCTCTTACTTGTGGTATTTCAAAACCCTCCTAGGTCACAGAACTGGAGCTAGAAAGGACCTAATCCTTTCTAAGATCTAGTCTAGTTCTAAGTCCTTTTTAAGACCTAGTCTAGATTCCTCAGCCTGTCATTAAGCCCTCCACATGCTGACACTAACCTGGCATTCTAATCTGTCCTACATGTACCCAGTGTTCCAGCCAAACTACCCTCATTTTCCTACCTCAGTTCATGACATTCCCTCTCCTCAATCTCTGCCTGTTCAGATGCTGCATTTTGAGACACCCAGCCTGCCCCTCCCCTCTCTTTTTTTGAAATTAATTTATTTTTAGTTTTCAACATTCACTACCATAAACTTTTGATTTTTAAATTTTCTCCAGCTCCTCCCCATTTCCTCTTCCCCAAAGATGGCATGCAATCTGATATAGGCTCAACATATACATTCATACTAAACATATTTTCACATTAGTCATGTTGTAAAGAAGAATTAGAACCAGTGAGAGGAGCCACAACAAAGAAGAAACAAAACAAAACAAAACAAAACAAAACAAAACAAAAAGAGAGAGAGAGAGCAAATAGTATGCTTCGATCTGCATTCAGACTTCATAATTCTTTCTCTGGATGTGAATAGCATTTTCCATCATGAGCCTTTTGGAGCTGTCTTAGATCCTTGCATTGCTGAGAAGGGCTAAGTCTATCAAAGTTAGTCATTGCACACTGTGGCTGTTACTGTGTACAATGTTCTCCTGGTTTTGCTCACTTCATTCAGCATCAGTTCATATAAGTCTTTCCAGTTTTTTCTGAAGTCTACCTGCTCATCATTTCTTATAGCACATAGTATTCCATTACATTCATATACCACAACTTGTTCAGCCATTCCCCAATTGCTGGGCAGCCCCTCAATTCCCAACTCTTTGCCACCACAGAAAGAGCTGTTATAAATATTTTTGTACATTTGAGTCCCTCTCCCCTCTCCTTTCCTTTCTCCCATCTATCCATATGGTTATCTCTGATCTTCCCAGGTAAGGAGCAGCCTCCCTCCCCTCTCCTTTCCCCTCTCCTCCCCTCCATGTAGCTGTCTCTGATCCTCCCAGGTAAGGAGCATCCTCCCTTCCTCTCTCTTCCCCTCCTCTCTCTTGTCCTCTACTCTCCAAACTGTAAACTCTTTGAGAGCAGGCATTTTTAGAATGGGCACTCAATAAATGTTTGTTGATATGTTATATTTAAAATCAGACAAACGGGGGGTAGAGGTGGGCAGGGGTAGATTATTTTCATGTGGAAAAAGATTTAACAGGGCCACATGATAAGGAAGAAAGAAACCAAGGAGTCTGAGTGTTCCTGAACTAAATGTGATGTCTGTCACTACAAACTGCATCCTCCCTGCCTGCCTCTTTTTCTTGGGGCTAGGGCATGGCAGCTTCTTCTGTCCCCAGGTCATAGCACTGTGTTTAGAGCAAGGTGTGGATAGTGGAGGTAACATATAAGAAGTTTGAGAAGCAGCAGAAAACAAATAACCCTTTACCACAGGAGTACCCTATTGGTCATAGGATTCAGAGCTGGGGTGAATCTTAGAGGTTATCAAATCCAACCTCTTCATTTTACTGATGAGGAAACTGAGGCCCAGTGAAGGGAAGTCACATGCTGAAGATCATGCAGATAGTACATACCAAAGCTTAGATTCAAACCCAGCTCTTGGTTTGAGAATGTTTTCAACTCAAAATTGAAAATGTTTTCCACCATGCTACAGAGTGAGGGGTAACAGAGCCTCTAAACCCAGGTAGCCTTAAGATCTTCTCCAGATGAATCTTGCTCATGGTTCTTTCCTCCTATACAGACTATACTCATGACTTTAGGTACTGGAGTCTTCTGAACAGTCAGAAGATCTGGATTTGAATTCAAGCTCAACCACAAAGCAAATATATGGCCTTAGGAAAACCACAAATTCTGAATTTCAGCTTTTCCTTCTGTAAAATGTGGATAATATCTGCCCTCCCCACCTCATAGGATTTTTAAGAGGCAATGGATATGAATGCAGTTGAAAAATGCCAATGTTGTTATAATATATACAGAATTATATAGTGTTGGAACAGAAAGGAACCTCAGATATTTTCTAACTCATGAGTTCTTCATCTGTTTTTGTGTGTGTTGAACGGTTAGGTGGCATAGTGGATAGAGCTCCTGGTTTATAACTGTGAAGAGCTGAGTTCAAGTGTGACTTCAGACACTGACTGTTTGCCTCAGTTTTCTTATCTGTAAAATGCAGTTAATAATAACACCTACCCCCAGGAACGTTGTGAGGATCAAATGCAAAAATTGTAAAATGCTTAGCATAGTGCCTGGCACACAGTGAACAGTATGTAAATGTTAGCTAATACTATTTTCATAGATCCCTTTAGCAATCTGGTGAAGTCCACAGATCTCTTCTCAGATTAATGTTTGTAAATGCATACAATAAAATACATAGGATTACAAAGGACCCCAAGTGATTTGAAATACAGTTATCAAAGTATTTTTAAAACAGGCTTATGGACCCCAGATTAGAAACCCCTGGTCTAATCCCTTCCTTTTACAAATACAGAAACTAAATTCTGGAGAGTAATTTACCACAGGTGGCCCAACAAGTTAATGGTAGGACCAGAGCAAGACTCAACTTGTACTCTGGCCTAGACCTACCCCTCTGAAAACTGCCTTGATTTTTTTGAAACCTGCTTCATGCAAGAATTGGCAGCTAAGTGGCTCCCCATCTCTGTTCAAAGAAATTTTGGCAAATTAAGAAAGACATCCTGGGGAAGAACATGGAGGCCATGGGGGTTAGCACAGCATGGAAGGTAATGCAGTAGAAATGAAGAGGCTAAAAGAGAGCAGGGGTAGCAAAGTGCCAAGAGACAGGCCTGGAGTTTTGATCCATGTCAGAGCTGTGTGCAGGAAGAAGAAATGCAGTCATTGTTGATAGATTGAAATTGGCCCTCACAAGACAGCCCAGAGAGCAATTAAGAGTGAAGAGAGAGAAGTCAGGTAAAGGTTCCCATCATGGTGTCATTGTGGTGGCTTGACATTACTGGGTGTTTTCCCTTCTGTGTGTCAGTATGTATCATTCCAAGGAAGTGATGTGCTGTCTGTGTTCCCCTAAGAGTGTTCCATGTGTCAGGGGCTGTGATTCTTCTTAGCTGCCCTGAGATCTGGGTATAATTAGCACCTTTGGGGAGATGGTTTGTGATGGCTGTGAGCCATTAGGGTTAGTAGAAGTTATGTACCTGATTACCCTTTTTTAAAGTAATTCCTTCCTTTCAAGGAAGAATTTCTAGCTATAACTCTAGTGCTCAATTTCTATTGGCCCTAGGATGTATCTATCAACACTGATAAAGAGAGTGCGCCACCAGGGGATGCAGAAAATCAGCCTGAGAAACAAACTCTGGATGCAGGAGGAGGGTACCAGGCTCAGGAAGATTTATCAAAGAAGCCTAATTTCATTGTCTCAGAGTTACAGGATCCAGTGCCCATCTAAGGCAGTAGAATAAAGAGATTTTATCACTAAGACAAAGCCAGTCACTGGGTCCACCTAAAGAATTTGCTTCATATAGATTAACCATGAATGGAGAAGACAACTAGATGATGAGAAATAACTTCTAGAGGTCATATATCTCCAAGAATACAAAGATTTAAAGCCCAAGGGGAAGACAGCTTGGGGGGCCAAATGGAGTAAAGTCTTTTTCATCGAAAAGAACAAAGGTATTTCTTTCCCTGGTTTACAGCTATTGAGTCTAAGTAGGAATGGTCAAGTTGAGATAGAAGCCTGGGGAGCCCAGGAGGAAGAATCTGCATTGGCAGGGGAGGAGTTGGGGGGAAAGAACAGCATACGAGATGAAAAGCTATCAGACACCCTGGATTCCTATACCTGTATTTGAGGACTTGGGTAGCAGATTCTGGAAGGCTGAATGAACATAATAAATAGGGTCTTATTAAAGAGTGCCAAAGAGGGAGCTAAGAAAAATACTTCCCTACAGCTCGAACGTGGGACCAGGATTGGTTGAGAAGAATTTTTGTAACTTTTATAGACTCAACCCCTTCCATTTGTCATTTTGTATCTGGCTTCATCCACTTTTAGAGCTTGGCACTAAATCCCTTTTAAATTTTAAATTATGTTGACTTCTGGCTACCATATTTTATTCAATCAGCAAGCACTTATTAAGCAATGACTATGTGGTAAGCACTGTTATAAGACCTTGGATACAAAGAAAGGCAAAATTATGGTTCCTACCTTCAAGAAACTTATATTTTAATGGAAGCAACCTGCAAATAACTATATTCTCTCTCTCTCTCTCTCTCTCTCTCTCTCTCTCTCTCTCTCTCTCTCAATATATATATTATATATATATATATATATATATACATATACATATATATGCATATATATACAGATATACACATACATATAAACACATGTGTGTATATCTATGTATGTGAGTTCTCAGTCAGTCCTAGTCCTATAGTTTCCTCTTTGACCTTCTTCAGTAAGACCAGATAGGTAGACAAATACATAGACATAGATATACAGATGCATACATTGTTGTTCATCCTTCATTTTTGAAGAGGACCAATGACATCACAGTGTGATGTCTTGACTCACTTGTGAATTGAATTTAAATGAGACAGAATTTCACAAAGTTGTTGGCCTCCCTCTCTCTTCCACAGTCATTGAAGACAATATAAGACAAAATTCAAGACAGCTGGTGATGGTCCAGGGTGCAGTGGATGACCCTGGTGTCTTCAATGTCTGACCAAGCTCTAAGTACTCCATGGTGCCTGCTTCAGCTGCCTTCATGGCTGTTGGGGAAAATAATTGCTCTCATTCACCCATTCTGCCAGGGGAAGTCTTCACATGCTTGGGGTAGACATCCCCCTAACTCACGGATGGGTTTGAGGCCTGTAGATTACCCTCAGCCTGGTTTAGCCTGTCTGCTGAGATGATTTCAGCTGAGTGCGGCAGCTGTACGTGATACAGCTTCTTGGAAGCTCAGGTGAGAGTTAGGTGCGGGATCTATACCAAAGGTAGATGAGAAGCCCTGAAAAGGGCTTGGCAGCCTTTACACCAGAGGTGCTAATTCTCCTTGAACACCCTATATATCCCATATATATACACATACATACACACATATAGGGATCTGGGGTTCTTTGGTTCAGGGTCCTGGACAGTCTCCACTGGAGTCTAAGGGAGGTGGTACTTGAAGAAGTGATAGTGTTTTGAATTGGTTGCAACGTGACATTTTCTGTCTGTCTCTCAGAGTGCCTTAGTGCTTTGGCTAGCTGACCTGTTTGCATTCTGTGGATGGCAGTTGATAAGGATAACTAGTTCCTTTTTGACCACCAGTTTCTCTCCATGACAGCTTTAGGGGCTGGAAGTAGAGCCATTGGGGTATATGTGGGGGTGAGGGAGAGGGAGCATTTGCTTTTTCCTGGGCTCAGCGTCTGAGGGGAGGTGTGGTCATGGTGGTATTAATGGTGTGATTTGCCTGGCACATGTTACTTCTTGTCTCTCCCTTAGGGTATGTTGCTGTTTCACACCGGGCTTCAAGGTTTACATAGCACTTTCCCTATGTTATCCCTATGTTGACCCGAACAGCAACCAAGTGAGACAGGTACTATTCTTATTCCCACTTTACAGATTAGGGGCCTGAGAATCAATGAGGTTTTAAGTTAGTTATTTGCCTAAGGAGAAATAGCTAGTAAATCTGTGAGGTAGGATCTGAACCAGTCTTTCAGATTTTGGATTCAATACAATATCCATAACCTTTGTTCTTGGAATGGTGAAAAAGAAAAATTGCCTCAAAAAGGCGAGAGGTTTCTGAAGACATAACAGTGGTTTCTCCATCCTCAAGCCCTGGTATGTAGCATCACAGTGTCCTTTTAAAAACTGAGCTCATCAGAAAACTAAGCATGCAGCCACATTGGTTTTTAGGTACCTTGCCTTTTCCTGCTCATTAGGATCATTTCCAATCTACAGTGAAAATGTCAGGTTTAAGGGCCTCCATCCCTCTTGAACCATCTTCTCTTTTGGAGCTGCAGGCACGAGTCTTGCCTATTCTTTCCCTGAACTCTTTAAACTCTGATTTCCGACAGTCTAGAGGGCCTGCCAGATTATTCCTGGCATTTTCTTCCTTGGCTATGTGAAGCCTAAAATATAGTGGCATCACTCCCTCCCAAGCCTCCTGACCTTTCCTCTTCAACTTGTTCTTCCTTATAGGTCAAAATTAAGTCTAGAGAAACTAAGTCAGTCCCTCTACCTTTTGAGAGATGAAATTGTCACCAACGTAAAAGGCAAGTAGTTCAACTGAGGAGGACCCAAAGGACATATTTGGAGTAATTCAAATGCCGGGAACTAAGGAGTTTCATGTGAGCTTCAGGTCACAAAAGAAATTAGATTTATTTTGGAGACTAAGTAGAATAAAGGATCAGGACTGGTGGGGATCTTTGTTGATTTCAGAGCAGAATAAGGCAAAAATGGCTCTACTTAGTCTCTTTAGGGATAAAGAATAAGTGTCTTGGATCCTGAGGAGACAAATCAGAGGTCCCAGACCTCAGGGTGTCAACAGTCCCAGAGGCTTAAGACCAACTGTGAGTCTCCTCTGAATGTATCTTCTAGGAATCAGTACTTTCTTTCCTAACGTCTTGGGGCCACAGGACTGGTAATATGTATACTCAGTCAAGCATGGGGCACTGGAAATCAGTTATGTACTGACCCAGATACTCAGAGAGAACACCTTCCTCCCATCTCCTACACCTCCAGCTCTCCTGTGTTTAGAATGACCAGCCATTGAAGAAACAGATGCTGCATCTCCCATCTGGAGCAGCGCTCAGTCTTCACAGAAGCCTAGGGGTGGCTATAGGCCTGGCCAACTGATTCTTTCCCTATCCTGTGATGGGAAATTTTTTAGGTCCTTCTTCCCTTGTCTTTATGATTTGGAGTTACCAATTTGCCAAGGTAAAAATCCATTTCCCCCTGATTCTTTTCCTCAAACTGTCATCCCAATACATTTCAGCCCTACCATTCCGTAGTCTTTCCATTCCAACATGTAGAACTGCTGTCATTACTATCAACATCAACACTCCACCACCATCTCCCTGCATTATTGTCAAACTCCCCTTCTTCCTAAATCTGTTCATCTTTCTTGAGCTAACTTAAATATGGCTTTGTCCAGAAAACGTTTTCTTTGGCCACCTTCTCTAATACTGGATTGTACTCCTCTCATAATGCCCCCAGACCAGAAGAAGAGCATACCCCTCGCTACTCATTGATACACTTCACTGTCCCTTTGCCATTTTTCCACAACAACCTTCCCTTCTCACATTTTCATTTTCAACCATCTATATTCCCCTCCCCAGATCCTTGTCACAATTATTCACCAGCCCCCAAGTAATTTTTCCTCCTTTCTCAAGGAGTTCAGAACATAGCTGTCTTATACTTAATACCAATCCCCATCCTCATATGTAGTCCAGTCCAGTGATTCAGGCTCAGGGGTTAGACTGCAATAAAGAACTCATGAACCACAAAATGCAATTAAAAAAGAACTTTACTGATGACAAGAGATTAAAAGAATGCAATTTTAAAAGGATGTTGACACAGATAAAAACACTACTCCCGTCTTCCTCCATAGTCACCATAGCAATGCATCACAGGTCAGGAAGGTATTCCCTGCAGAGCTGTAAGAACTCAAGTAAAACTTCTGATACTAAATCCCACATTGGTATAAAAGGCCTCAGGCATCAAGAAAGTCAAATGGCTTCCATGTCTCCTTAAAGAATCAGCTTGGCCTACATAAAACAGGTATTGCTCCTATCATAGTCAGAACTACAAAATGTGCCAGGCATTGTGCTAAGTGTTAGAGACACAAGGAAAACTGAAAAACAATCCCAGCTCCCAAGTTGCTCACAGTTAATTAGGGAGACAACATGCAATAACAAATGTCCAAACAAGACATATAAGATAAATTGTGGATAGTCTCAGAGGGAAGGCACAAAAATATTTCAGGAGAGGGCAACTGAGCCTGGGGAGGGACAGCTTATCCCTGGGATCTGCCTGAGTAATAGGTAAACCTTCTGGTAGGATATCATGTCCCTTCCCCTAATCCCCTACATGCTTTCTCTTCTATTGACTAAACGGCCCCAGTTACTTCAATCAATCTTCATATGAACTGATCTTGAGCTCCTTCATTATACTGTTAATTTTCCCCTGAATGTTCTGTATAGCTTAACAATGTTTCTCCTAAAATGGGGCACACAGGATTGAATGCAATATTCCCAATGTGGCTTGACCAGGACACAGGACAGCTGGACTCTCATATCCCTGGTCCTGGACACTGTGCCTCCCAATCAACCTTAGTACGAATTTGTTTCTTTTTCTGACATCTCACAATGTTGACTTTTGTGAGCTTGCAATCCACTAAAACCCCCAGATCATTGTCAGCTGAACTGCTTTCTTGTTACATCTCCCCTTCCCCATATTTGAAAAACTGAATTTCCTGTGAAATTTAATCTTATTGAATTTGGGCCAAGTTTCCTCTATTCTTTCTTATTTTTCTCCAGTCTCTAAGGAAGATATAGTCCTTCCCTTTGCCACGGTCAACCCCTCTACTTTGATTCTATCTCTTTTTGTATTCTCTGGAAACTTGCCTTTAGGCATTCCCTCTTGAGCATTCTCAATATTTCTTTGTATGCTGGGACCTTCCCTAGTGCCATTAATCATGCACAGGTCCATATGTATATGTATGTATGTGTGTATGTATTTACTTTGCTCCGCATTCCTTTAAATTATTGTCCCATATCGTCTCTCCTTAAAGCACTGAACTCCTAAAAGCTTCCTATACTCGTCTCCATTTCCATACCTCCCACTCACTTCTTAGCTTGTCCTAGTTTAGCTTCTGACCATTCCACTGAAACTGTTCTCTCCAAGGGACACACCACACCACACCACACCCACACATTTATTAAAGGCCTTCCGTGTACTGGGCACCATCCTAGGCACTGTACTAAGCACTAGGGATACAGATAAGAAAAGAGAGTCCCTGTCCTCAGGGAGCTTACAATCTAATGGGAGAAAGACAACACATGAGAGGAAGCTGAAAAAGGGGAAGGCAAGGCAGGAGGTAGAGAGTATGAGGGTACTTGGCCTGGGAGCATGACAATGGTAGAGTCTAAACCAGGCAGTGCAGCTGGTGGGAAATGAAGATCTGGCTGTGCTTCTGAACCCTCTTTAAAGGGAAGCTTTGGGAGGAGTCTGGTTTTTTTGTTTTGGTTTGGTTTGGGTTTTTTGCTCCTCTCTCTAGCCCCTCAATCAGAGGGGCAGGGACAACTGAGGGTCTTGATGACATCTGATGAGTACCAAAGCCAAAGCAATCTCCACCATGATGAGTTTCCTGGTGATGAGCTGATTCTGGGAGCGGTTGGATGCTGATGACAGTGGAGTGGAAACCAAGCAGCTTAGCTAGTGGGAAAAGATCTCTTGTGATCTCAGTGATCTTAGTGACTGCTAAATCCAATGGCCTGTTATCAGATCTCCGTTATTTGACCTCCCTAAGACACTGTTGACTACTATCTCTCCTACTGGAACTTTTTTTTTCTTTTGGTTTCTATCATACTGCTCTCTCCTAATCCCCTTATTAAATGCCTGACAGATACATTTTGGTCTCATTTACTGGATCATCATCTATCTCCTACGAACTAAGAATGGGAGGGCTGCTCCACAAAGCTCCGCCCTGGGTCCTCTTCCCTCTAGTCTCTCTCCTAGTGATTTCATTGGTTCAGTTATCATCTTCGTACAAATGACTCCAGATCTAAATATCCAGCATAATCTGTCTCACAAATTCCACCATTTAGTGGGGAAGGGGAAACAAAAGAACAAGCATTTATTAAGTGCCTACTATGTACTAGGCACTGTGCTAAGTGCTTTACAAATATATATCATGTGATCCTCACAACAATCCTGGGAGGTGGGTGCCATTAATATCTTCATTTTACAGCTAAGAAACTGAGACTGAGAGAGATCGAGTGACTTGTCCAGGGTCACAAAGCTAATAAGTATCTGAGGCCAGATTGGAACTCAGGTCTTCCTGACTTCAGACCCAGGGTTCCATCCACTGTGCCACCTAGTTATATAGCTTCTGTCTCCATGTGGAAGTTCCACCAGCATCTTTAGACTCAACATGTCCAAACAGAATTCATAATCAATCTCTCTCTCCCTCTCTCTCTCTCTCTCTCTCTCTCTCTCTCTTCTCTCTCTCTCCCCTCCCCTACCTCCTCCCCTTTCTCTTTCACACATACGCACACGCACACGCACACACACACACACACACACACACACACACACACACACACACATGCACGCATGCACACGCCACTCCTCCTATAAACATACCAGCTTCTGTGTAGAGGACATTACTATCTTCTGGTCATATAAATTACAAGCTCTGAGTCATCTTCAGCTCCTCCATCTTCTTGACCCTCCCCATATTCAATCTGTTACCAAGTCTTGTCATTTCTACCTTCACAGCCCCTTTCCTTCCATTTGCATAGTCACTATTTTGAGTATGCATCATCTTTCACCTGGACCATTGAACTAGCCTTCCAATAGATCCTCATGATTATAGACCCTCTCCCTTTCTAATCTTTTTCTACACAGTTGGAAATTAATTTCTCTTAGGCACAAGTCTAACTTTTGTCACTCTCCTGCTAAAACATCCTACAGTGACTTTCTATTGCCTTTAGATAATTTTTTTTTTTAATGTTCAGCCTGGCATTTGCTGAGGAAGTCATCCTCTCCATTATCATTCCCACCTACTTTTCTAGCTTTATTTCATATTATTTCTCTTCATAAACACAGCATTCCAGGTAAATTAAACTATTAATTATTCTTGGAAGTCCAGGGGCCACCTTCTGTTTTCATGCCTTTATTTGGACCTCTTCCTTATTCCTGGAATGTGCAGTCTCCCTTTACCTCTACCTCTGAGAATCCCTGTCTTTCTTCCTTCATGCCTTAGTCCAGGTTTCCTATTCAAAGATTTTCTGATGTCTCTTTATTATATTTCATTACTTATCTGTGTGCATATCACATATAACTCCCACCCCCCAGTAGAATGTAACCTTTTTGAAGTCAGGGACTCTTTAATTAGAATCTGAGAGCCAAGTGTAGTGGGATGGCATGGTAGCCTTGGAGCCAGGGAAGCATGGGACCAAATCTTGTCTCAAACACTTATTTGCTATTTTACACTGGTTAAGTTACTTTGCCTCGTTCAGTTTCTTCATCTGTAAAATGAAAAATTGGATTTCAGGGGGGGTGGAACCAAGATGGTAAAGTAGAAGCAGTGACTTGCTTGAGCTCTCCCCCAAACCCCTCCAAATACCTGTAAAATTGTCTCTGAACAAATTCTAGAGCAGCAGAACCCACAAAAAGACAAAGTGAAACAAATTTCCAGCCCAAGACAACCCGGATGGTTGATTGGAAAGGTCTGTTGCACCAGGCTAGAAGAGGAGCGCAGTTCAATGTGGGCCTCACAGGCAAACACAGGGCCTCAGAAAATCTGGAGCAGGCCTCAGGGGATTGAATCAAGGGGAGATGTGGTGGTTTCCAGACTTCTCAACCCACAAACACCAAAGACAGGTCAGTAGAATGTCAGTAGGAAAAGTCTGTGACTATGGTGAGAGAGAAGCTCAGTCCCAGTCCTGGTGCAGCCCTGGGGCAGTGGCTACTTCCAGAGCTCTCAGCCCATAGACTGAGGGGAAATAGAGTGGCTGATCAGAGAGGAATTGCAGGGATCTCTCTACTAGTGCAGGATTCTCTTGCTTTGCCCATGCCTGGATCTGGGTCACAGTTCTGGGTGGCGGTCCTGGGGTAAGAAGGAGGGCTGGCGTGGTGGAGCTTGTAGTGGCAGTGTAGAGAGAATCCTCTTCACAGTTCCAAGACAGTAAAGAGTGCTTGTGGTCACTCATAGGCCACAGCACAGGCCAGGAAAGGAGTAAACACTTCACCCCTTATCATACCACCTTGGAAGAACTGAAAATTTACAGGTCCCTAGAAGTATCTCTGAAAACAGCTGCACAAAACCCCCAAAGCTTGGGACAGTATATTCTCCATACTGGAAGCAGATCTCTACCTTAACAAATAGTTTATAACTCAAGTAATTGACTGGAATCATGAACAAACTGCCCAAAAAAAGTCAGACCATAGAATCTTTTCTTTGGTAACAAAGAAGATCAAAATATACAACCAGAAGAAGACAACAAAGTCAAAGCTCCTACATCCAAAGCCTCCAAGAAAAATATGAATCTGTCCCAGGCCATGGAAGAGCTCAAAAAGGATTTTGAGAAGCAAGTAAGAGAAGTAGAGGAAAAACTGGGAAGAGAAATGAGAGTGATGCCAGAAAATCATGAAAAACAAGTCAACAGGAGAAAATAACACCTCAAAAAATAGACTAACTCAAATGGCAAAAGAGGTCCAAATAGCCAATGAGGAGAAGAATGTCTTAAAAAGCAGAATTGACCAAATGAAAAAGGAAGTCCAAAAGCTCACTGAAGAAAATACTTCCTTAAAAATTAGAATGGAGCAAATGGAAGCTAATGACTTTATGAGAAATCAAGAAATTGTAAAACAAAACCAAAAGAATGAAAAAATAGAAGACAATGTGAAATATCTCATTGGAAAAACAACTGACCTGGAAAATAGATCCAGGAGAGAGAATTTAAAAAATTATTGGACTACCTGAAAGCTATGATCAAAAAAAGAGCCTAGATATCATCTTTCAAGAAATTATTAAGGAAAACTGCCCTGATATTCTAGAACCAGAGTGTAAAATAGAAATGAGAAGAATCCACCAATCACCTCCTGAAAGAGATCCCCAAAGGAAAACTCCTAGGAATATTATAGCCAAATTCCAGAGTTGCCAGGTCAAGGAGAAAATATTGCAAGCATTCAGAAAGAAATAATTCAAGTATTGTGAAAACACAATCAGGATAATACAAGATTTAGCAGCTTCTATATTAAGGAACTGGAGGGCTTGGAAAATGATATTCTGGAGGCTAAAGGAGATAGGATTACAACCAAGAATCACCTACCCAGCAAAACTGAATATAATTCTTCAGGAGGAAGAATGGACATTGAGTGAAATAGAGGACTTTCAAGCATTCTTGATGAAAAGACCACAGCTGAATAGAAAATTTGACTTTCAAATACAAGACTAAAGAGAAGCATGAAAAGGTAAACAGGAAAGAGAAATCATAAGGGACTTGTTAAAGTTGAACTGTTTACATTCCTATATGGAAAGATAATATTTGTAACTCATAAGACCTTCGTCAGTATTAGGGCAGTTGGAGGGGAAAAAAATTATATATTTAGATAGATAGATATATACACACATACATACATACATGATACAGGGTGAGTTGAAGATGAAGGGGTGATATCTAAAAAATAAAATTAAGGGGTGAGAGGATTATACTGGGAGAAAGAGAAAGGGAGAGGTAGAAGGAATGGAGTAAATTATCTCACATAAAACAGATAAGAAAAAGCATTTACAGTGGAGGAGAAGTGGGGGAAGGTGAGAGGGAGTGAGTGAATCTTATTCTCATTGAATTTGGCTTAAGGAGGGAATAACACACACTCGATTGGGTATGGAAATCTATCTTAGCCTATAGGAAAATACGGGAGAAGGGGATAAGAGAGTGGGGGGAGTGATAGAAGGGAGGGCAGATTAGGGGAGAGGGTAATGAGAAGCAAACACTTTGAAGGAGGGACAGGGTTAAAAGAGAGAATAGAATAAATGAGGGATGGGATGGGATGAAGGGAAATATAGTTAATTTTTCACAACATGGTTACTACGAAAGTGTTTTGCATGACTACACATGTATAACCTGTATTGAGTTTGCTTGCCTTCTCAATGAGGGTGGGTGGGGAGGGAGAAAGGAAGAAAATTTGGAACCCAAAGTTTTAAAAACAAATGTTAAAAATTGTTTTCATGTGCAACTGGGAAATAAGATAGACAGGCAATGGGGTATAGAAATCTATCCTTCCCTACAGGAAAACAGAAGGGGAAGGGGATAACCAAAGGGGCGGGGCATTGATAGAAAGGAGGGCAGATTAGGGGAAGGGGTATTCAGAATGCTTGCCATCTTGGGGTGGGGGGAGAGGTGAGATGGGGAGAAAATTTGGAATTCCAAATCTTGTGGAAGTGAATGTTGAAAACTAAAAATAAATTAATAAATGTTTGATATTAAAAATAATGAAATGAAAGAACTGGACATGGTGACCTTCCAGGGTCTCTTCCAGCTTTAGATCTCTGATTTGTTCGTTCATTCATTCATTCACTTGTTAGTTAATGCTTCGTGTCCCAAGTGACTACCACAGGACCTTGCACATGCTTAATAAATAAATATTTATTGAATTGAATTAAAATAAAACAGGAGAAACAGAAGACACATTGGCTTGGCTAAAAAATTATGTTGATACATGAACAATAACATAGTAAATAGGACATGGTGATTAATGAATGTTTCTGACTTAGAACTCTGTCAAGTGGAAAATGGAATCAATCACTTCCCAGGTACTTTTCATTTTGGGACAGAGAACTTCAGTTGCCCCGGGAAGCAAGAATTAATATACAGACCATCTAAGTAAAAGGTGGTATCAGGAATACTGTGGAGGTTGGTAAACACCAGTGCCTTCTGTAAAAAAAAAAAACCTGTATAAAGTGGATGAAGAGACTATAATTTCTATGGCCAGGGAAGGAAGGAGCAAGGGAAAGAGGGAGAACAGAATAATTAAAATAACATAAATAAAAGTACAAATGAGATAAGAACAACTTCAAAGGTTCATAATGAAGGGGAGATGAAATGACTGAGGTGGTGTTCCTGCTCAAATGAATCTACCTCGGATAGACAGTGAACAAAGGGGAAGCCAATAAAAAGAGGAGCTTTGAGGGAGAGATAGTGGGATATGGGGTGATGAATAAAGAAGACAAATTTGAGTGAGGTGAGGCTAGTAGTGAGTTCTAAGGGTCAGAAAAAGAGCTTTATAAAGCTAAGTTGGAGGTAAAAATGAGATGAAGGCAGAAATACACAATTCTTATGCTGTTTCTGTTTCTTCTATCAGGGAGAACAGTCTTTATACTGGGTAATTAAAAAAAATTATTAACAGGAACTGAAACCAGTCTTAATGAAATGAGAAGGAAGCAGTTGTCATTAGTGAGGCTCTGATGAAGTGGTAACTCTTCCAACAGCTTGCCACATACTTTCTAATCTTTAATCTTTCCATGTCTATGGTCTCTTTTCCTTATGCTTACAAACATTTACCTGCCTTCTCCATACCTTAAAAAATCCCTCGCTTGATCTCCACCATAATCCTATATCAATCCTCTCTTTCTCAGCTAAGTCTTTCCTGAGAAAGTCATCTTTGACGATCATGTCTTAGATATTCTTTCTTCTATAGGTTTTTAATGACTGTTGTTTCCTGGTCCTCTCCTATCTATCTGATCATTCCTCAATTTCCTTTGCTGCTTTTTCATCTATGTCATACCTACTAATTTGATGAGGAGAAGAAAAATGTCCCTTAGAGCTCTGTTGTGGTCCATCTCTCCTTCTCTCTCTAGACTATCTCACATGGTGATCTCAACTTCCATGGATTCAGATATCATCTCTATAGTGATGATACCTAGATTCATAATCCACTTACAGACTCACTCCTGAGCTCTAGTCCAGTATCATCCACTGCCTTTTGGACATCTCAAACTGAATGACCTGTAAGTATCTCAAAAGAGAATTCACTGTCTTTCCCTCACAGCCCTCCTCTCTTCTCAACTTCCCCATTACTATTGAGTCACCTAACCTCACATTGGCTAGCCTCATTCTCAATTCCTCACTCTCACCCCCTGGATCGAGTCATTTGCTCAGTCTTGTCATTTCTGTGCTCACGAAATGGACATCATTTTGTACAGATTCTCTCCTCTCCACTCATACAAGCCACACCTTACTTCAAGATCTTGTCATCTCTCACTTGGACTATTGCAATTACCTTCTAATTGGTCTTCCTATCTTGTCTCTCCCCACCCCAATGTATCCTTCATGTACCTGCCAAAATGATTTTTACTGAATCACAGGTCTGACCATGTCACCCCCCCTTTTCATTCCCCCACCCCACTCCAACCCAAGAAACTTCAGTCATTCTTGGGTACCTTGAGAATGAAATAGAAAGCCTTCTGTTTGGCATTTAAAGGTCTTACAACCTTGTTCCATCTTGGGCTTCCAGTTTTTTTTTAACATTTAACTCCCCATTCATATGCTATAATCCAGCTACATTAGCTTACTTAACTGTTCTTCACAGGAGACATTCTTCATCTGCCAGCTCCTTTCCTTTGAAATGGCTTTCCCTGTCCTGGAATGTTCTTCCTCCTTGCCTCCACCTCTTTGATTCCCTGGTTGCGTTCAAGGCTCCGTTTAAATCCCACCTTCTGCAGGAGACTTCTCCAACCCCCACGCCCCACTGCCACTCATTATCTTTCTTCTGGTTATCTTCCATCTAGTATGTACATACCTCATGTGTATATAGTTATTTACATATTGTCTCCCCTTTTAGAATGTATTCTTCTTGATGTCAGGTATAGTGTTTTTGCCTTTCTTTGTTTCCCTGGGACTTATTCCAGTTCCTGACACATTGTAAAGAGCTTAATAAATGCTAATTGACTGACTGACTTGTACAGAAAAACTATATTCAGGGTAATGAACGAACTTACAAGTACTATTGTCAAGCTGTTGTCAATATTCTTTGGAAAAAAAACTATAGAAAACCAGATGCATGCTGCAGGATCAGAGACAAGCAAATTAGAAGGGGGAAAGGAAGGGAAGGGAATAAGCATTTATTATGCACCCACTATGTGTCTGGCACTCTACTAAGCGCTTTTTAAGTATTAATCCCATTTGATCTTCACAACAACCCGTGAAGTAGAAATGGAATAAGGATTAGAGGCAAAGATTAAAAAAACCAAAAAGATAGAAGGTCAATTTTTCCAACCATAGGCTAATAAGCTTGATTGAGAGTTGTCCTGGCAAAACTTTAGAATGTATTATTAAAGGTTTGGTTTGTGAGCACTTAGAAAGGTAAGTGGAGATCATTAAGAGCCAGCTTGGCTTGATTAAGAACAGGATATACCACACTAACCTAATCTCCCTTGGCAGTTACTGGCCCCTAGAGCAGGGGATGTTGTAGGCACCATTCATATTTAGGGTTCAGCAAGACATGTGGCAGTCTCTCATGACATACTTGTGGGTAAGAGGTGGAAATAAGGGTTGAATAACAGAATGAAGGACTTGGAATTAGTTACATGATTGGATTTAAAGAACAGTTATAAACAAATTGACATCAATCTGAAGAGATGGAACTCCAGGACCCTGTGCTAGGCCTTATTTTGATCAACATTTAAAAAGAAAGTCAGTGAGTTGGATGAAAGTAATGCACAAACTATTCCTTCCTCAATGGCCAGGA
The DNA here is from genome assembly GCF_003287225.1 of Phascolarctos cinereus. Lineage (NCBI taxonomy): Eukaryota > Metazoa > Chordata > Mammalia > Diprotodontia > Phascolarctidae > Phascolarctos > Phascolarctos cinereus. Next base: position 139,849,540 of record NW_027555625.1, read on the forward strand.
GGTTCAGCAAAACTCGAATTGGAAATAGAATCAAAATGGAACCAGGAAGAGAATACAGATTTTTTTTTTTTGAGAAGGAGGTGGCAGAGCTGAGCCTGATAGACCCTCAAGCAGGCTGGACTCAGGTAGCTAAAGGCCTCTGTTGATGGATGGATCTCTAAGCTGGTTTCATTTCATACCCCAGGCAAAGCTGGATTTAGCACGTGGTCTGCATATACAGGTAGACAATGACAAGACTCTTGTTTGTGCTTTTAAAAATTCTCAAGTCTAAATCAGTTTAGGCTTCAGATTTGCAGACGATACAGAGCTAGGAGGGACAGGTAGTACTGAATGACAAAATATATCCAGAAAAGTCATGGCAGACTGGAAAGATGGGTCAAATCTAATAAAATGACATTTAATTTGAACTCTAAGTATCCATGATTTTATCGGTGTGGGCCCTCCCTCCAGTGATGTGGGTTCCAACCTCATGATGCTCTGTGGCTTGACATTATGTGGTACAATGGAAAAAAAACACTGGCTCAGGAGTCACAGGATATGGGTTCAAATCCCAGCAGAGAATGACTTCCACCCCTAGAGCTACCTTGTGTTTTGACAGACCAGTTTTGGCCTTACCTTGCTAGTTCTGGGACTCTATTCCACTTCTTTCTTTCTTTTTCTTTTTTTCTTTTTGGTGAGGCAATTGGGGGTAAGTGGCTTGCCTAGGGTCACACAGCTAGTAAGTGTCAATTGTCTGAGGCCGGATTTGAACTCAGGTCCTCCTGACTCCAAGGCTGGCGCTCTATCCACTGCACCACCTAGCTGCCCCTGGCTCTATCCCATTTCCAGGACATCTCCAAGCATAAACTCAATTCCCCTTGAGCCATTATCTCCACTTTGAGAGAAATGATTATTAATAACCAATTATTTTGGGGAGATTCAGATTTCTTCCCTTTTCTTAATCCTCTTTTCAAGACCAAGTGTTTGAAGATTTAGCTAATCTTCTCTTCTATCTAGACCCTACTCAGGTGGAGCAGCCATTGTGTTCTACAAACGCTTGGGTGGGGCATGATTACCTAAGGTTGAAGGGGTGGGGAGAGAGCTTAGAAGTGGATGACATAATCAAAATTCAGGTCCAGCCCCTCATTGTAATATTCATTCTCTCATTCATTGTCAACCAATCAGAGTTGAGTGCCATCCTTTTGAACACTCCTCTTACAGAAGAACATACAAGCCTTGAGCCACCATAATTATCTTTGATCCAAGAGATATGGCCAAATGACCATCCTTTTATTAAGATGCTTGCATTATTAATAAAATTATTAAATTACCCAGAAATTATATCTCTCAAACCTTTTTAAATGCCACAACTTCTAGGTGGTTCAGTAGATAGAGCATTGGTGCCTGGAGTTAGGAAAACCTGAGTTCAAATCTGACCTCAGACACTTATTAGCTATGTGAACCTGGGCAAGTCACTTAGCCTCTGTTTGCCTTAGTTTCCTCATCTGAAAATGGGGATAATAATAATAATACCTACCTCCCAGGGTTGTTGTGTAGATAATATTTGTAAAGCACTTAGGGTGTTTGGCACATAGTAGATGCTATATAAATGTTAGCTATCATCATCATCATCATCTGAGACTAGGACACTATCCTGGGCCTTGACAGGCCAAATTTGGCCTTATTTTGCTCAATGTAGCCTTCATTTGCATTTCCTGGATGTCTCCAGCTACGCTACCACCCCTTCCCTTCTATCTCCCATTTATGTGTTATCTTTGCCCGTTAAAATGTTTGTTCATGCTGCTTTTATATGTAGCTCTAGTGTTTAACTCAGTGCCTGGAATATACCAAGACTTAGCAAATACTTTATCCATTTTCCTACCTATCTATTCTACTCTAGCGAAACTACAATTGGAAATATTGTGTTCACCTCAAGGTAGGACATTTTAAGGACACCAATAAACACAGGTATGTCCAAAAGACAGTCACCAGGGTGGTGATTAAACTAGAAATCATGTCATTAAAGGTCCTGTGGAAGAAACTAGGAATGTTTGTCATGGAGAAGAGAAGATGTGTAGGTCAGTATGGTTTTAAGAATAACTAAAAGTAGGAACCGGCAAAAACCTCAAACCAGAAGAGGCTACAGAAGCTACAGGGCTCCAAAGGAAGAGAGAAAAAAGGAAACTGGGAAGGAATAAAAAGGACTTTGTGTTTATAGGGAAGTCATTTTTATCCTGATGTGGTTTTAATACAAATGTGAATCATTATTATTGTTACTATTATTATCATTATTACTGCTATTAGGGAAGCATTGTAAACCTACAATATGTAAATACCTTTCTGTAATGGAAAACCAGTGAAGATGAAAGGATGAGATAAAATGTAGCGATATTCTGAATACCAGCTCTGAGGTGGGCTAGATGTTGCCTTTGGGTATCTGGGCTAAATGATTTCTGTTCATAACTAGACTTAACCATTAAAATTTAAGTGGTAATGGAGAAATCATGCAGCCAGGGAGGTCAGCTCCAGCTGAACAATTGATAAAAGAAGCTTCTGGGCACAGGCAAAGAATTGGAAAATAGGGAGATAGGTAATTTAGGGAGGAAGAGTTCTGTGGGAGCCTGGGACCAGAGCATATTGGCTAGTTAGTGGAAAGAACTACCTGGGAATGTTATTCTCTGACATGCACAAACTTTGCTCCCTATACAGTTAAGGAAGCTCTGCTTGGATTGAGAATAGAATGAATGTGGACCCAGGAAAGGGATTCTGGAGTGTTTTAAAGACCTGTGGGAAAGGAAAACTGGCCTTGAAACAGGATGGAGAACTCCAGAACTCAGCCTAAGTGATCTTTAATCTCCATCCCTGGATGAAGCTGGCCTCAATACGTACAGGTAGATGATAATAGTAATAGTTTATGCCCTTATGAATTCCCAATTCATCTAAAGTCATTTGGGTTCCACTCGTGAAGACTGCTTCTGAGTAGATTACAGGACTGCCAGCATATTTATTATTCCTTTGAACACGGATAACACTTACTGCATCTCTCATTTAGCACTTAGCACTATGTGGTAAGCGAGAGAAGAGACTGCTAGCTTGGATGAGACATGAGAATCATCGTCATCATAACTGAGGTTTACAGAGCACTTTAAAATCTATTAATATCCCCATTTTGCAGATGAGGAAACTAAGGCTGAGGGGGGTAATGCAACTTGCTCAAAGTTATATGAGCAAATTAGGACTATAGTTCAAAACAAATCTTTTTATGACAAGGTGGTGAAAGGGGGAAGGATGGTATAATTAGGTGGATTTGGAACTGAGTGGAAGATGAGACTTAGAAAGTTTTCAATGGATTGAAGTCAACCTGGAAGGAAGAGCCCTTAGGTCTCTGTTCTGAACATTGTTTTGTTCAACATTTGTTCAAGCATCAAAAGCAGGATTTGAACACAAGTCTTCTTGGCTCCAAGGTCAACCTCAGATCCATTATACTACATCACACTAAATCTATGTCATTTAATACAACCTTCCCTTCTAGTCCACAAAAAAGCAAAGTGAGGCACTTTCACTAGCTGTCCCCCATACCTGAAATGCTTTCCCTACTCATTTCTACCTACTGCCCTCCCTGGCTTCTTCAAAGTCCCAACCCAAATCCCATCTTCTACAAGATTTTCTGTTTTTTTTTCTTTTTAAAAAAATATTATTTATTTTAACATTCTGTATTTTTAAACTTTGAGTTCCAAACTCTCTTCTCTTGCCAGCCCCACTCCCATACATTGGGAAGGCAAGCAATATACCATCAATTATACATGTGAAATCATGCAAAACATATTTCCATATTAGTCATGTTGCAAAAAAAGAACAAGAAAAATAAAGTAAAAAAATTATACTTCAATCTGCTCTCAGAGTTCATCAGTTCTCTCTCTCTCATCTCATGATGAGTTCTTTGGGAATTGTCTTGGATCACTGTATTGATCAGAGTAGGTAAGTCATTCACAGTTGATCATCATACAATATTGTTGTTACTGTGTACAATGCTCTCCTGGTTCTGCCCGCTTCACTTTGCATCAGTTCATATTATATATATCTTCCCAAGTTTTTCTGAAACCATCCTGTTTGTCATTTCTTATAGCACAATGGTATTCCATCACAAACATAAACCACAACTTATTCAGCCATTACCCAATTGATGGGCATCCCTTCAATTTCTAATTCTTTGCCACCACAAAAAAGGCTGCTATAAATATTTTTGTACATATAAATTCTTTTCCTTTTTCTTTGATCTCTTGGTTACAGACCTATTAGAGGTATTGCTGAATCAAAGAATATGTACAGTTTTATAGCCTTTTGGTCATAGTTCCAAATTGTTCTCCAGAATCATTGGACCAGTTCACAATTTCACCAACAGTGCATCAGTGTCCCTATTTTTCTATATACCCTCTAGTATTTGTTGTTTTCCTTTTCTGTCATGTTAACCAGTCTGATAGTTATAAGCTGGTGCCTCAGAGTTATTTAATTTGTATTTCTCTAATAAATAATGAAGACAGCCTTTCTCAGCTTCTCAATTCTAGTGTCTTCCTTCCATTTAATATTTCCTATTCATCCTGTATATAGCTCGTTTGTATATATTTGTTTGCTTGTTTTCTCTCCCCTCGCCCCACTAAATTGTAAGCTTCTTGATGGCAGGGATTGCCTTTTGCTTCTTTTTTGTATCCCCAGCTCTTAGCAAGATGCCTGGTGTGTAGTAGGGCTTAAAAAAGGACTTATTGACTGAGGCCCAGAAAGATGAAATGATTTGCCAAAGGTCATACAACTACAATATTTAGCGGCCAAGTCAGGTTTAGAGCCTGTCTATGTCTACCCTGTATATACACCATCTTTGAATATGCATGCATATTCTCTTCTCTGAGCCATGATCCACAAGAAGGCGGTGGTTCAATCTCATATTTTCCCCATGTTCACCATAGTGTCTGACACCATAATAGCCACTGAATAAATATCTGCCTAAGAGTGGTATGAAGACATACTAAGAAAAGACTAATCCTAAGAGTTCAGAGTATGAAGATGAGAGGTAGAAAGAGGGCAATTACACCTGCAGATATCTTAAGTTCTCAGGTAGGAAACCCAAAGTTTTTGTCAAAACCCAAAGTTTTTGTAATAACCAGGGAGAAACAAAGGCTCCTAGTTCTGGGCATAATATCTCAATCAGGCCCATAACTAGGAAAATTTTCAGCTGAGGCACAAAGGAGGAGGCAGAAAGACAGTGGTGACACAGAGAACAGTCCAAGAGGATGATGTCAAGATGGGTGGCTTTTCTTTCATGCCTGCAGGAAGTCTGTCTAATGACTCTCTAGAGGTTGGGAGGGAAGTCTGGCCAGGGAGAACATAGCCCCCCCCCAGATTGGGCTAGCAAATAGGATTACATGGGCACAGGTTGATGGAAGATTTCACAGTGAGAGAGTGATCTTGTGGGGAGAAAGCAAGCATTGCCTCCATCTATTTCTTAATGTCAATTCCCTTGTTTAAAGCTCTGATCACCCTACCCTAGTTATGGCTTAGATCCCAATAACATGAAAAGAATCATTAGAGTATCCTAGTCATTTTACCTTTTTCCCACTGTGGATACCCTTCCTGAAAACAGATCCCTGTGTCAATTCCAAGCCCAACTAAGCAGGAACTATAGCCAATTTCTCTGCTCAGTCCTCAGCTAAACATTGCATTGTTGGCCTCAATAAATATACAGTGGTAATAACTGTGTCCCCAGCCAGTCATCCTCCTTCCTCTCTTTTGTCTTTACCTTCATTTTTCTTTGAGTTGTATCTGTCCCTCTGGTAACACTTCATCCCACTATTCACACATGTCAACCATATGCTGAGTAGAAGGAGTTCCCGGCCTCAGTCTTAAGCTGCACCAGGAGAGGCTGGATCCAGTTAGGCTACTTGGAACTTAATGGGCACTATAATAGAATGATAAGAAAACAAAAGAGCTTTCTTTGTCAATGGTCTCTAGCCCTAGAGACTCTGGCTGAGTCTTTCCTAGAGGCAGCTTCTTGCTGCATAAAAGGGTCCCATTTGCCAGGCATGTATTATTTAAGCTAATTTGGAATTTATTCTAAAGTTAGCAGTCTCCAGTTTGCTTACTCCAAACATAATGATGATTTAGTGGCCCATAAATAATACATGGGCCCTAGTGAATTCATAAGGGCATCAGTTCTGTGTGGTCCAGAACCCTTTCAACCAAGTGCTGGACAGGCACCCCCATAATTCCTCTTGGACATAGGATGAGTGACTTTCCCAAGGTCATTTGACTGCTCAGTGGTGATACCTGTAAAAAAAAAAAAGTCTCCCTCATGTGGATAGATGCTAAGGAACCCTAAAGCCATCAAAGGCTCTTTTTTTCCCTTCTTATTATTTTGCTAGTTTCAGGGCTGTGGATCCCAAGGAAGCCTCTATCAACCCAACCTCGCCCCAGGTATCTTGCTTTAGCCATGGTGAACTTAGGGAAATCTCCCAGAATGCAAGGTGAAAGGGGCAAATATGAAATCTATCTCAATGTGATATCTATGGAAAATGGGTGAGACCAATTTGGGACATGTGATGGAAATGGAAAAGGTAATAGGCTTTCTTTCCTGAGACCTTCAGTCATGGGGCTCTCTCTGTAAGGGGCCCAGCTCCCCTGGAAGCCTAAGGATTGCTTTCCAGGGTTCTAGAGCAGAGCAGAGACTCATTAGGGATGTAAACACTTTCTTCCTTTATCTCCTTGTTTCTTGAATGGGACGCATGGAGGAGTCCAGAGTCTCAGTTTCTAGAAGAAGAACATATGGAGTTTTGCATACAGTCTTTCCCCGATATTCCATTATGCTCATTGTATACACATATGTTGTTGTTCAGTCATTTCAGTCACGTTTGACTCTTCCTGACCCCATCTGAGGTTTTCTTGGCAAAGATACCCAAATGGTTTGCCAGTTCCTTTTCCAGCTCATTTTATAGAAGAGGAAACTGAGGTAAACAGGCTTAAGTGATTTGCCCAGAGCCACACAGCCAGTGTGTTTGAGGCCAGATTTAAAGTCAGGTTTTCCTGACTCCAAGCCCAGTGCTCTATCCACTGAGCTATCAAGCTACTCATACTCATAAACCCCAATCGAATGTGTCATCACGTGGCTTTGCTTCCAACTCTTCCTCATTGTACATGTGTTGTCTCTAAAATATACACCGTAACCCTCAACTTATCAAGTCATTCATCTTTTCGTTTTTGTTTTGGGGGGATCTAGATTTAAACTGAAGTCTTTTGGATATAGATTTAATATTAAGTGTATGATCAAGCATTAACAGATGGATTAACCTTAGAATAAGAATTGTTTAGACTGAGAAAATCTTTGTCCTTTTTATTCATTCATTCATTCATTTATTTAATTATTTATTGGATGAAATGTATCTATTATGTTGTTGTTGTTGTTTTTCCTGATGCTCCTACTGCTGTAAAACTGTAGCACATCAAGAAGGTATTGAGGGCTGTCCTCTCCATATTGAATGATCTCCTTGGAGCATATCAGTCACACTGTCCAAAAGAGACAATAGGGAAAGGGATAGGAAGGTAGGCAGTGGGAGAAGAATCAGGGAAGTTGGAGATTAAAAGGAACCAGGGGTGGTTGTCTCCAAGTCCGTGGGAATCCCAGGGCCTCAGGTAGAACTAGCCTTAATCAGTGGTTCTAAGTATTTGAAGAATCTCAAAAAGATTCTCTTGCCTACAAAGGGCTCTCCCAGTGCCAAAGGTGCCTGGCATTTTACCCTTAATGATTCACTTTTTGTGTTATTAAGCCTTGAGTATCCATTGATACACATTCTGGGGGCATTTTCATTTTTAAAAGAGGGTAAATGTCTAAAGTAAAAAGTTTTATAAAACTGGCCCCTGCCTTCATGGAGTTTATGAGGTGAGATTGGAGGGATAATACATAAAAGATAACTAGTATATACAATATTACATGATATGTGCATTAGAATGGTACAAAGGGCTATGTGACATCTGAGAGGGAAATCATTACTACCTGGGATGTAGAAGTGGGAATGAGAGAAGAGTTAGGGGAAGCTTAGTTCATGGAAGAGCTGGCGTCTGAGCTGGGCAGGTCAACAAGTGGGGGGAAAAGTGGAGGGAGAAGAGTCTAAACATAAAAAAACAAAAGTGTCTTTGCTATTACCTCTCCTCCTTTTCTGAGCATCTTCTATCACTATACCTTTTCTCATCAGTAGAGGCCCAATGCCTTCATATTTCCCTGATTGCTAAAACCTTCCCACTGAGTTCTTCTTCCCAAATTTGCCCATTTTACATGCCCTATATGCAAGCGTATGCTGGAGCCAGCTTGAACCAGTTTATCACAGCCTATTGTTAAGTTTTTAGTGTAAGCATCTGTACTTTGGAAATCAGAAAATGCTACAAATCAAGGCTTGATTTTTTTTTTGTCTAGACTTAAGTGATAGATAAAATGTTAATAATGCAGATTAAACTTAAGTGTGTCCACATACACCTCTCCCAAGACAACTGTTAAACATTTACCAGCACAGCCTCATCTATATTACAAAACTCCTTTTCCAAAGTCTTGCTCCCTCAATACAGCAAATCTCAGAGAAGTGTTAGGAGGAAATCAGCTGATTAAAGAAATCTACACTAAGGTAGTAATAGGTGGTAGTTTAACCTTCCTAGGGGCATTTTTATTTTTAAAGAGATTCTTAATTCAAATGAATGTTTAATCGGTAAAATTTCTGGCAATCTGAGTCTTGGATGATATTTGGGAATAGAAAGGTGAGAAAGGTGAATCATGAATATTAAAAGAACACTAGGCTGAGAAAAATAATGCATATGTTTGTCCAGTCTTCCTAATAGATTGTGAGCTCCATGACAGAAGGGACCATGACATGTTTTGCCTTTGCATCTTCTCTAGTGCCTAGTTAAGTACTCATACATAGCAGACACTTGTTTAATGACCTAAGTATTACTTCTGGCTCTGCCATTAAGTGGCAGTGTGACTTTGGGCAAATCACTTTGTTTCTCTGGTCGTACTTTTTCATTTCTAATATGGCAGAGGTGGGGGGGGTGACATATAGAGAACTGTGTAGGTGGTTCATTCAAGTTTGATGATAGCACCTGCCACACAGGCCTGCTGCTGAAATAGAATTTGGTGGCAGATTGGTGTGTAGTAATAATGAGAAGGAGAACAACAATGACAACAACAATGAGAAGAACAACAACAACAAGGAGAAAGAGAAGAACAACAACAACAAGGAGAAAGAGAAGAACAGTACCAACAGTGAGAACAACAACAAGAAGAACAGCAACAATGAGAAGAAGGACAAATGACAAGAACAAGGAGGAAAGAGAGTCTATAAAGCAGTAAAACACACACAAAATAGAGCGGAAGTTCAGAAAGGGAACCAGACAAGCATGTTAAACAAGGAAGTTATGTTACTATGACATTAAATTCCATACACATTTTGAAAAACCACATTATAGAAGCCTACAATATCACAACCAATCCTCTTTTATGTTCTTTCTATATTAAAATGGTCATGCTTGTCAAGGTCATAATAAGTAAGAAAGTTTAAAAAGGAAGATGAGTTCGAATTAGATAACAGATGTATAAAAAAAAGATGGTTAATTGTGGATGAAGCTGATGACAAGGGTCTTTACCTTCCTTGGTTTCTGCTCCGGATCTTTAACAGACAGAGGAGTGTCCCTTCTTCTACTCCTTCCCTCCTACCTCCTTCTTTAGGAGGCGCTTTGTAGAGCCTCAAAGCCTCTACTGAGCCCTGTGGGATGTTTCCTGCTCATGTCGGTGGAAAGGACTGGGGCAGACCCCATGATGGATGGTTCCAGCCCTGCACCGAAATGGAAGAGACACTTGCTCCCTTTTGCCCTGATGACCCTGAACATCTGCCTGCCATGGATATTCCTTGGGGCAGAGGTGGGAGGACGCAGCACTGTGCAGGAGCTGGCTGCTGTCCACTCCTTCGGTCTCAGACACTCATTGCCTCTGAGTAGCCTCTGTCTTTGAACAACCTCTAACAGGCCAGAACTTCCAAGAAGGACAGCAAGAAGATGGTAGCAGGGTTAGCTGTGCATGATGGCTAAATCCAGCAGACTGGATCTCTTTGCTCTTTAGTTTGCTGCTGGCTGAGACCAAGCCTCCCTTATCTCTTGTCCCCCATCTCCCATGCGGCAGTGTGGAAAGGTGGGAGAAAAAAACAGCCATACAAGGGCTAGCAAAGGGCCCTAGTCGTTACAGAACAGAGGTCTCTGCCTTTCATTTCATGTGGGCAGGGCATGGAGTTGTGGAGAGGGCACTGGAATTATAGTGGAGTAGAAAGGACATAGGTTCTTGATCAGGGCTGTGCTCCGATCAGTTACTTACCACCATATTCTTTTCTGTAGAATGAGGGGTTTGACTGAATGATCCCTCAGATTCCTTCCAGACCAATTTTATCTGTCTTGCCCTCTGAGGATATTAGGCACTCTGTCCTTCACCTTCCACTCTCTGATTTTTCTTTCTCTTCAGTACTCTCCTCATTTTTCATCCTCCCACTCACTTGTCTTTTTTCTCTTTCCTTTAATCTCTCTTAATTGTTTTTCACCCTTTGATCCTTTCTCTTATTCCTCACTTTAAATGGTCTTGTTGTATTCTAACTCTACTTTTTTTTCCCATCTTTTCTCCTGAGGTGTTTCCCTTTAGTTTCTTCAATAATAACTCCTTGAAAGACCATATTAGCTTCTTTGAAGTTAAACAGACCTAAGATGGTGCTCCTGTCCTGGGATTGGAGTGGGAGTTGGTGCTAGGAATTTAGTCATAAGAGGTAAGAGTAGTGGAGGGAAGGAGTCCTGGGGAGAAACCCAGAGGCCCTTCACTGTCTATAAGGGTTGCTATAGATAGAGAAGCAGCTTTGTAATTCAAAAAGGATTTTCCCTCATTGCCGTCTCTGTCTGACTTCAGACCCTGGCTTGGACGTAGAAAGTGCCGGGAGATTGAAAGAGGTCCATGTATAGTATGGGTCCCAAGGTAATGAATTCTCACTATCTGAGAACAAGATGTTGGTTCTAACCTCCTAGTCTCTCTAAGAGGTGAGAGAACAAAAACCTTAAGCTTATAGGCTCTGGCTCTGAAATGTCCTTGAGATGAAAAGATGTGAACATAAAGAGAGCCCAGGGACGCTGGGAGGTGCCACAGAGAAAAGTTAATTACACGGCCAGTTCCACTAGATGAAATAATGCCCCCACATTGCATAAACACTCTTTTTACCTTTGGCTGACCAACTAAAAACGTTCCCTTTCCTGAGCTCTTCCTGAGTTCATCCAGGAGAAATTAGCCTAAGGCAGGCCCAGTTCTGAGAAGAGGGACAACAACAGCAGCTAACACCCATATATTTCTCTAAGGTTTTCAAAATGTCATAACTTTGTTTTCTTGTTTGATCTTCCTGATAACCTTGTGTTATTGATGCTATTATTATCTTCACAGATTAGGAAGTTGAGGCTAAGGGGTTAAATGATTTGCCCAGGGTCATACAAGGAGTAAGTCCCTGAGGCAGGATGTGAACTCAGGTCTATCCACTAGGCTATTCAACTCCCTGGAATACTCATGGCCCTAGGTATCACATACCTATAGAGAGAGAATCTGGATAACAAACAAAGACAGACATCAGTCTCAACACAAGCTGATAAATTTTACCTCATAGATAGCACTGAAACTCTGGGTGTTATGACCTATGATTGGAATATGCTCAATGAAGGGTTATACTTTGTTCAAAAAGACTAGAGTAGATAAAATAAAAAGGGGGGGGTGCAAATCCTAGGACACGAGAAACAAAGCTTGGTAGGGACCTTTGGTGTGAGAATCAAAGGGGAAAGAGACAGAAGCCATGTTATAGCAGGGTTATAATATAGCCTGCCTGTCCAGAAGGACAGTGATGACAACTTTCTGTTGCAAATCAAAAAACCTACAGATGAGGCAAAATACAGTTGTAGTAGTGGGCTTCAACTCTCTTTCTCTGTGTTAAAATCTAAATAACTGATGCTTTTTTTTTTTACACTTTGCCTTGATGATGATTTCTTCTTTCAGAAAGTAGTGGAAAAAATGAGGAGAACAGTGATTCTGGATCCAATTTTGACCAATAAGGAGAAATTATTTGGTAAAATGGAAATGACAGAAATCCTAGAAGATAATAATCAGCCTCTGAAGAGATAACAATACAAGGCATACCCAAGGCTTCAGGGGAACAGATTTCAAGGAATTCAGAGAAAAAAGGAATCCAGTGAAGAAAAGGGAGAGAGAAAGGGTGAAAGAGAGGGAGGTCCATTCAAGAAGAACCAAATGCAAATAGGATACAGACGCACTCCAGAAGGATAGAAAAATGAAATTGTGATGAGGCAAACAAAAATGACTCTTATGAAAAAGAAAAGGGAAAGGTAACAAAAGAGCTTCAGGGCCACATGGAAATTCTCTTTTTTTTTCAGGGTTACTAAATGGACATATTAGGGAAATACTTGAATTTCATCAGGGCAGCTGATAAAGTCTCTTACAATAAACCACAATTGCATTTCTACCTCAGAGTCTCCTTGTGGTGTGGAGGTGACCCTTGAGTTCTCCAAGGCCAGATGTGCCTTCTGGAAGATCTTATGGAACAAAAAGTCTTCCCAGAGTGGCCTGGTAATTTCCTGTTTTCCTAGGGGGAAAGGGAAAAAAACAAGTATTTATTAAGTACCTAATATGTTCCAGGTACTTTACAAATAGTATCTCATTTTATCCTTGCAACAACCCTGGGAGGTAGGTACTAATATCTTCATTTTACAGCTGAAGAAACTAAGGTGGACAGAGATTAAGTGACTTGCCTAGGGTCACAGAGCTAATAAGTGTCTGGGCTCAGGTCTTCCTGACTCCAAGCCCAGGTCTCTACCCACTGTATCACCTAGCTTCATGGTGTCCAAAGAGCAGCCTAACTAAATCTGGAGAATTTCATCACCAAGTTACCCACAGGATAATGAATTGTTTGGCATAGCAACTCTCCAAGGCCATCTACTAGGTTTTAGATGGCTTGTGAATTAATTCCTTAAATGGAGGAGTGAAATTGTAGGTGTTTGAAGTGTTAAGTCCTCAAGGGAGAATTATCTAGCCAAGTCTCTTAACACCTCACTGTGTGAAAAAGGGAGAAAGTGTCACATTTTAGAAAGGACACTGCAACACTGAAAAGTGTCCAGAGGAGAGCCTGGAGATTATGCTACTTGACAGTCAATTGAAGGACCAGGGGATATTCAGCCTGGAAAAGGGAAGATTCAGCAGGGATATAATGGATACCTTCAAGTATTTGCAGGGCTGCTATGTGGAATAGAGGTTGATTTGACTTGGCCCTGGGGACGAGGACTGGTGGGCAGAAGCTGAAAAGAGGAAAACCTTTACGTTCAATAGAAGGAAAAGCTTTTTAACAATTAGAGCTGCCCAAAGGTGAGATGAAGTGCTTTGAAAGGTAGCTTAGCTTCCCCTACACTGGATGTTTTCAAGGAGAAGCTGGTTAAACACTTGCACCCTTTGTTGGGGGGAGGGGGATACTTGTTCAGGTATCAGTTGGGCAGAATGGCCTCTGAACTTCCTTCCAACACTAACAAGGTGTGATTCCATGAGTCTGTGGGATAGGACTGAATAATGGCATTTTTAGAAAGATTTAGAACTCACTGATTGTCTCACCCCAAGATTGACCAATGAACTGCTGTTAGCCTGGAAGAAAGGACTTTGTCCTTACCCCTGTTCTCTTCAATATTTTTATAAAAGACTTGGATAAAAACATTGATTTTTAAGCTCCTCAGAGTTACAGATGGCATAGAGTTAAAGGGTGAAGCTAATAAATTGGCTGACAGTCAGGATCCAAAGAGATTGGGACAGGCTGAAATGATGGGTAAAATCTAATAAGACAAAATTTAATGTCTAAATATAAAGTCCTTTGCTTGGAATCAAAAAATCAGCTGTACAAATATGGCACAGGAAAGACATAACTAAAGTTAATGATTCATTCAAAAAAAAGAATCACAGGTCTTTCTCACATTATACCTTTAATACTACAGTTATTATTATAATGTTTCTCTTTGTCCTACTTCCCTTCATGTTGCACCCTAAGTAAAACATAACGATAATAATAGTAATAGCAGCAAGCATTTACTTAGTACTTTAGGTGTTGAAAGTGATTTCAAATATTATCCCATTTTACCTTTACTATGAACCCAGGAGGCAGGTGCTAATATTACACCCATTTTACAGATGAGGCAGACAGAGGCCAAATGACTACCTACACATGGTCACAAAAGTGTCTGAATTTGGATTTGAACTCAAGTCTATCTAACTCCAGGGCTGGTGTTCTACTCAGCTTCATCACCTAGTCCTAAATGATTCCTACCATACTAAAAAACTGTTAACCCAATATATATAAGTGGCCCTAATAAAGTTCATGTGATCTAGAGCTGAATTAATATTAAAATTATAATTATAATTATAATAATAATTAACATTTGTATAGTTCTTACTATCTGCCAGGCATTGTGCTAAGTGCTTTGTAATTCTTATTTCATTTGATCCTCCCAACAACCCTGGGATGTAGGTGCTATCATCACCCTCATTTTACAGATGAGGAAACTGAGGCAAACAGAGGTTGAGTGACTGACCCAGTGCCACACAGCTGGTAAATGTCTGAGTCCAGATTTGAACTCAGGTTTTCCTGATTCCAGGACCAGTGTTCTACCCACTGTACATGACAAAACATCTATGGATCCTAGTCCAGGTTTCAAAATTGATCCCTTTTCCTTTGAAAATTATGTGCCCCTGTGGGTCATTGTCTCCTGGGGGCTTTGAGCTTTTACAGACTTATCACAATATAAATACCTACATGCCATAAAGAACAGGGTTTTCCAGCATTAAAATATGCACATTTATGAAAGTCTTATTAAAAAGTGCTTAATAACAACAATGGTTGACATTTATATGGTGCTATAAGGTTGGCAAAGCACTTTACCTACATGATCTTCCTTGAGCCCCATGAGCGCCCTGCCAGGTAGCTATCACAGTTATTATTTACAATGCTTCTCTCCTCGGTCTATCTCCTCTACATGTTGCATTCTAAACAAGGTCTCCCTTGCCCACCCTACTTCTGATCCTGAACCCCATCCATGCTGGCTGGTGGCACATACAAGGCTCTGCAATGGAGCGGCCCACAGGTCACAAATGTCTCTTGTAGATTTTCATCCGATAAAAGAAATGTTCATCAAGGGCTTCCTATCTACTATAGACAATGCTAGACACTGAGAATAGAAAGACAACAAGGAAATGATCTCTGCTTTCAAGGATCTTCTGTTCTATTTGTTAACTGAATAGGAAAGACAACACGGGCCCAGAAAAGTAAAGCAAAATAATTGGAAGAGGAATAGACAACTAAGAAATGGGAGATCAGAAAAAGACTGGCTGGCACCTGAGCAGATCCTTAGAGAAAGCTAGGGAGTCCATTGGACAGAAGAAAAGAGAAAGTGTGTGCCAGACTAGGGAACCACCTCTGTGAAGGCATGAAATGGAATACTGAGCCCTGGTAGTTAAGCCAGTTTGTCTAGAACATGTGAAGACACGTAACATAAACTATCTGCAAAGAAAAACATAAATGGGGCAGGGGGGGGAGTAGGTGGAGATGAAGAGAAAGTCACAGATAGTTATCATGATTGTGAATGTGACATATGAATGTAACGGAATGCTATTGTGCTATAAGAAATGATGAACAAGCTGACTTCAGATAAACCTGGAAAGACTTGTATGGTTTGATGCTAAGTGAAGTGAGCAGAACCAAGAGAACGTTGTACACAGTAACAGCTACATTGGGTGATGACTGACTTTGATATTCTCAACCCTTCTCAGCAATACAAGGATCTAAGACATCTCCAAAGGCCTCATGATGGAAAATACTATCCACATCCAATGAAAGATCTATGGAGTTTGAATGCAGATCAAAGCACACTATTTGCTATTTTTTTTCTTCTGTTGTGTTTTGTTTCCTCTTTCTAGTGGTTCCTCCTATTAATTCTAATTCTTACTTATAACATCACTAATGTGAAAATATGTTTAGTAAGAATGTATATGTATAGCCTATATTAGATTGTGCACCTTCTTAGGGAGGGAGATGGAGATAGAGAGGGAGGGGGAGAAAAATTTAAAACTCAAAAGCTTATAAAAGTGATTGTTGATAAATCTAAATAAATAAATAAATAAATTGTCTGCAAAGGAAGGTGGGAGCCCAGTCCTGGAGGGCTTTAAATGCCAGGATGAGATTGTGAATCTGGGTGACTGGAAGTCATTGGGAAGTTGTAGGATGTATATGTTTGGGGGAGAGGGAAGAAAAATTAGTCTGTTGTAGCCATATTGAGTTAGAGATGCCTACTGACTATCCAGATGAAACACATACTTGTGTGACATCTTTTTGAAGTATATACATCAGAGAAACATACTGGTTACCAGTATACACAGATCAAACAATAACAGAACTCAAGGAAATATTAGACTTATAACCTAGGCCAATCTCCTCAGTTTACAGAATTGGAAACTGAAGCCCAGAGAGGTTAAGAGAGTTTTCTAAAGTCACACAGTAGAGTCATGATTTCAACCTAAATCCCATGATTCTGTATTCCAGTGTTCTTGACCCTGTTCCATGTGAGTGGATTCAAATCTGACTAAACAAAAAGTGATAATTAGTGGATCAGTGCCAAGCTGGAAGGGAGTTCCCCAAGGCTCTCTCCTTGACCTTGTCTGGCCCATCATTTTTATTAATAAGTTAGACGAAGACAGAAAAGGCATGTATAACATGTTTTTCCTCCTTTCTTTTTTGTTAGGTTTATCGATGCCTTTTGTTTTTGTGTCTCAGCCAGTTTTGAATATACCCTTCCCCAACCCCCTATTTATCATATTTGCAAAGGACACACAGGCCAGAGAGCTAGTCCATCTATTAGATGAAAGAATAAAGGTTCTAAAGGATCTTGACAGGTTAGAACAATGAGTCAAGACTAACAAGATGAAACTTAATGGAGATAAATGTAAAACTCTTTTTTTTAAGGTCAAAAAAATCAACTGTACAAGTACAGGTTGGGGGGAGGAGTACAATTGGTGTTGCAGCAATCTCTGTAAAGGATCTGAGGCCTCCAGCTGACTTCCACATTCAGTATAAACCAACAGTGTGCTTTGGTGACTGAGAAAATGTCTATAATCTTTTTTTTTAACCTGACAGACCTATAATTTTATCCACGTAGGGAGCTCCCAGTGTGGAACTTCCTCTATCGAGTGCAGATTGGCATCTTCTCTATAACTTATTGCTTTAGAGAGTTTAAGTTACTTGTCCCCACAGAAAGTATTATCAGAAGCTGTTTTGGTGTTCAGTCATTTTCAGTTGAGTCCAACTTTTTGGAACTTCATTTGGGGTTTTCTTGGCAAAGGTACTAGAGTGGTTTGCTATTTCCTTCTCCAGCTCATTTTACAGATGAGGAAACTGAGGCAAACAAGGTTATTAAGTGACTTGCCTAGAGTCATTTGCACACAGCTAATAAGTGTCTGAGGCCAGATTTGAACCCAGGAAGATGAGTCTTTCTAACTCTAGGCCTGGCACTTTATCCACTGCACCATCTTGCTGCTCCTATCAGAGAGACTATATTTGAACTTAAATCTTCTTGACTCTGAGGCTACTTCACTATCCAGTATACCATATTGTTTCTCATGCTATAATCCCGAGCTGTTTGGTAGAGTTGTAGCAACCTACAAAGAAGGAAGTGATAATCCTTCAGTATTCTATCGTTATCTGACAATACCTGAAGTATTGGAATCATTATGGGGCCTCAGCTTTTACGAGGAACACTGACAAACTGGAATGTGAAGGGCCTGAAAACCAAGTCACAGGAAAAATAATTGAAGACATTGGGAATCTTAAAATCCAAAGAGGAAAACATTTAGTGGGAACATACCTGTCTTCCAGTATCTGAAAGGCTGTGTGTGAAAGAAGGAACACTCTTGTGTTCCATCAACAAGCATTCGTTAAGTGCCTACTGCATTCCAAGCACTGTGCTAGGTGTGGGAGAGACAAAAATGAAAGTTATCTAGTTCATGCTTTCAAGGAGCTTCCATTCTGCTGGGTGCTTGAAGGTGTGCTGATCTGCACTGGTGAAGAAGGTTTCCACACTGGGCATTTTACACATTGATAAAATCATAGATGATGTGCCTCTTCTTCCTCCTCACCTTCAGGTTCTTCTGTGCACAAAACCGGAAAAGGCTATCAGAATAAAATATGACAGAAGGAAGGAATAGAGAATTCCAGGTTTTGTGAGGACAAGGTGCTCCAGTGGGGTCTGTTTATGGCTTGCCTCAGAGTCAGAGAGAAGGCACTGGGTTTCTGAGAAAAAACAGAACATAAGCTTTGTTTGTGTAAATAGCCTTTGCTATTTACTAAAGCCCAACCTTGCCTGGAGGTGAACTCCATGGTGGAAGGGAAATCACTCTACCTGAGAGATCCCTTCACAAAAAGGTTACCTACAAGTCATTGGGGTGACATCATATGCCAAGGAAACAGACATCACTTCTGGTGTTCTTCAGCCAGCTAAGGAATCAGTTATCTCCCCAAAGGCCAAGGTGTAGGAAATCTGCAAAGAATCAACATTCCTAGTGGGGCCAGAACAGATGAATAATGGAAAGAGTAACCCAGCGTGGGGAATTCAGCAGGTGTCAAAGCTTAGCTTATTTGACTTCCTGGATGAATGAAGAGTAGCCAACTCCAGCCTTGTGCTAATTAAATCATAAGAGCCAATGATAAAGTGAAGAAAGAAGAAGGGCAGGGTGGATGAAAGCTGCTAAAAGTCTGTGCTAATGATAGCTGAGTCTACAGTAACATGAATGCCTTCGGTTAGCAGACAAAATGCTGAAGCAATGGCTTTTGTCAGGCCAAACACATCTGTGAATAATTGAACAATATGCATGTCGAAGGAGTCAGCAATTTATCACTGGCACAGCCTACACTTCTGAAAGCTGTGGAATAACTTTTGGAGGTGGGAATAGGGGGGAAGATGGGGAAAATGTGTGCAAGTACAGGTTGTTGAAAAAGAAGGAAGTTTGGAAACCAAGAGCTGCCATACAAGATTATCGACTGAGACCTAGAACTTCATCCAACAAGATGTCAAAAGAGACTCATAGGATCATAGATTTAGAAAGGACCTTAGAGGTCATTTGGTTCAATTCCATTATTTCACGCAAGAGGAAACTGAGGCTCACAGAGATTAGGTTACTTGCCTAAGGTCACACAGTTTATATACGGAAAAAACCAACATTTGAACACTGGTCCTTGTGGTACAGAGTGAAGAACATTGGGGTTTGGAGTCAGAAGATGTGGGTTTAAATCTCAATTCTGACAAATCAAACCTGTGTGACCTTGGCCAAGTCGCTTCATCTATGTAGGTTACTTTATCTCTCTGGGCCTTGGCTGCCTTATCTGTAAAATTTTCTAGATGATTTCTGAGATCCTTTCCTGCTCTATGATCTTATGATCTTCTTTCTACTAAGAAAAAACAAAATCTAATCTGGTAAGAAAACAAGGAGGGATAAGAAAGGAAGAATCATTAACACACCACATTTCTGTTACATTGATATTCAAGCTCTTAATATGTCAGATGGATTCCTCCACGGAGGATTTACAAGACAGAGATGAGAAATGCACAGGACGAACAGCAACCTGCGCTATGGAGGGACTTCTGTGGGTGGATCTGCATGGTCAGAGATAGCACTCAGATTGATGAGATCATGAATCTATTGTCATATTGAAGTATTGGGAGTTAGCAGGATATTAGATTCGTCACACCATACCACCCCTGAAGGTTCAGTTCAGTTCCCATCTTCTCCCTGAAGCCATTCCTGACTATTCCAGTCTTTACTGATTTCTGCTTTAACTGATCTCCTTTAGACTTTATGGTCTTACAATTTAGATTCTGTCATAAAGCTCTCTAATTACTCCTTGAGGGAGCTAACTTGGTGTTCTACATAGGGTTGGCATTCACAGAATTTGGAAGAGACCTTAGGGATTACCTACTCTAAACCACCCCCCATTTCATAGATGAAGAGATAGATTGATAGATAGATAGATAGATTGATAGATAGATAGATAGATAGATAGATAGATAGATAGATAGATAGATAGATAGATAGATAGATAGATAGATAGATAGAGTAATAGAGTGAGACGGCATTTCAGGACTTATAATGTACCAGACACTGTGCTAAGTGATAGGGATACAAACAAAAGCAGAAAGGATAGCCCCTGCCCTCTAAGAGCTTACATTCTAAAGGGGGATGGGGAAGGGTTACACCTATAGTGGTAGCTGAATAAGTGCTGGAAATATTGTACAGTCCTGGAACCCAGCATAAGATAAAGCCAAAATAGACCTTTCAAAGTCAAGTAGCTCCAGCAATGGAGTCCAATTCTTTCGTGGGAAAGAATGGGGATGATATACAACCCTTTAGAGACCACACAGCTGGAAAAACCCAAGAAGTGCTATGGAGGCTTGAAAGACAAATTAAGTGACTTGCCAAAGGTCGTACAGGTATCAGGCTAAGTTTCAAACCCAAGTTACATTGGCTCCATGTTGATTCCATTGTGCCTCATTGCCTCCTCAGAAAGTACTTGTAGACTGACTGGTTTTAAGCATTTGCCCTGTCTGTAGGATGAAGTAGTCAGCCGAAGTAAAGTAGGTATGGGAAATCAGTGACTTATGGGGGCTGAAGCTTTGTTGTCAGGAGGCCCTTCTGCAGAAAGGGAAGTCAGAGAATAAGTAGTAGTGAAGACTTCCGTATTTCTCTCTTCAGTTGAGGAGAGAAATCTCCACCACGTGAAGGTAAGAGTCTCTCCTCCCACCCCCACCCCCTTGCCTATCCTGTCTAACCAAACTCACACTGCCTCGCACACATCCACTGGAGTTGAAGCCTTAAGACAAGAAAAGAAATGGAGGAGTAGTCTCTAGGAAGGAGAAGTAGAGTAGAATGGGAGAAGAGCTGAGGGCAGGAGGGGGGAAGGAACACTAAGTAGGAGAGAGTACAAGCGGACAGAGAAGGGGAGTCTTGTTCTACTCAAGATTGGACTTGATCTTAGACCTCCAGCCCAACTCAAAGACAGTGACCAAGGTGGTAGAGGAAATGAAAGTGCCTTATGGTGAACAACTGAAGGAAACAGAGAGGTTTAACCTAGTGATGAAAAGACTCTTGGAGAGGAAAAGTAGGAAAAAATATAAGAGTTCTTCAAATATTTGAAGGACTGTGCTATGAAATCCATAATCAATTTAGTCTGTGAAGACCCATTAGAAGCAGTGGGTGAAAGTTATCAGGATTCATAGTCTTCATAACACTTTCCCACTCAAAAACCTCCCACGTCTCCACATTGCCTTCAGTAAGGTTCAGATGTTTTATCATGGCATTCAAGACTCCCTCACAATCCTACCCTAGGCTGAAATAGGTTTGTAAAGGTAGAGTAAAGCAGGTGATGCTTATAGGTGACATCTAAAGCAGCCCTAACATTTTTAACTTCTTTGATAGCTGTGAGAGCTCATCCACATGAGTCCCAAAGTTGTTATTTGTCCTTCAGTCTTGAAGAGGACCATGACATCAGGAAGGTGATGCCATGACATGCAAGTGAATCGGATTTAAGTGTAGAAAGGCTGGACAAAGTCACCAGCCTCACTTTCTCCTCTAGAGCTATCTGGGCCCAGTGTCCAGACATGAATCAGGACCATCCATACTCTCTCATCTCGCACATTTCTGCCCATGTCCTCACATAACCCTTCTGTAGAGGGCCTCCTCCATGTGCTAACCCAAAGGCCTTGCGCAAGGCCTCACAACATTCCACAGGGACAAGTGCATCTCTCAGGCAGCCACCTCCTTTTCCAATCATAAGTTTCCTGGATGATGCTTTTTGCACCCCTTCTTAAACATAAGCAGCTTTTAACTACCAGGCATGTCTCCCACAATCAGATCACTCACAATGGCATCCTATTATTTATGAACTAAAGCCTCCAAAAAAAAGATCTCAGGGTCCCTCTTACTCCCTTTCTTCCTACTTCAAAATTTCAAACATCATATCCCACAAAGTTTGCCTTTCATGAACTCCCCCTCTTGGAAAACAGTGAAAATTAGAACAAGAGGCTCATTAGCTTTAAACACATGTACACAGCAGCACGATTTAAGTCCATATTGCAACACACCATGTCCTTGCAATGCAGGAAGGTACATACTGCTACAACTTGGGGGAAAACTGTGAAGCAAGCTGGGTTTGTCTCCAAAACCTTTCCACTTCTGCTTTGTCCCTCCTGCTGCTGCCTCCTTCCTCATAAGTACCTCTTGTCCTCTTCCTACTAACTCAATAAAAATTTGGCCTCCTATAACTGTTGAGACCGAAAGGGCCTGGTAAACTAACTCACATTCGTATTTCACCAAGGGACAAAATAATAAGTCAAAGGAACTAATATGTAATGGTGAAATTTCAGGCATCAGTGACAGACTGAAAGAAATTTTGAAGGGTAGATGGTTTCTGGTCCCTGGGCCCTTGAAATACAACTTCTGCCTAGGGTTAATCTGGCACACTGCCCAGGCTTTTGCCTTACGTTTTTATAATTGTAATTTTACAACTTTAGATTAAATTAATTAAATTAAAACGATAATTTTATAAAATTGTAGTGTTTGCAGATGTTCTCAAATAAGGCTGCTTAGATATCCTCGAGAACTGGGAAAGGGGCTTAGGCAATCAGAATCATCAGAATTAGAGAATTACAAAGCTATAAGGACCTCACAGACCATCTGGTTCAACCCACAACAGCTAAACAAGAAACCTTGCGATAACAGTAGTCATCTAGCTTTTGCTTGAAGATGTCCACTGAGGGGAGAGAGAAGGATGGGAGAGGGAAGAAAAAGGGGGACTCCCTACTGGGGTATCCCATTCCACTTTGGGATTGCTCTAAATGTTAGAAATCTTTCCTTATATCAAATAAAAAGTTATTTTGACTATTATAAGTACTCAAATTAACTACAAAGGATCTATGAAGTATCTAGAGAAAGAACTGATAAATAGAACTATGTATAGAATAATTTTACATATATGTACCTATTTGTGTTTAATGGTAGCCATCTCTAGGGTGGGGCAGGGGTGGAAAAGAAAAGGAAAAAAAGAAATTCATATGTTAATTTTATTACATAATTAAAGGAATAGCAAGATATACATAATAAATTTGCAGTTTCATGTACAATCTTTTTTATTATTATACTATGTTATAGAAATGCTTGTTTTATTCCATAAATTAAAAATAAAATAAACACAATAAAAATGTTCCTCTTGAATTTTTCCTGCCCATTTTTTCCTAGTTCTTCCCTCTGGCTACAAACATAACAAGTTTATTCTCTCCTTCACATGACAGCCCTTGAAATCCATTTGAAGACAGTGATCATGCCCCCTCTCTTCTTTTCTCCCTCAGGCTAAACATTCTCAGTCCCTTCAAGTAAGCCTCATATGTGATCTTGAGATCCTTTACCATCCAGCTCACCCTCCTTGGGGTGTTAGGAAGCTTATCAACATCCTTCCTAAAATGTGACATTCAGAACTGGCCCCAGCCCCACCCCCCAAGATGTGTCCTGACTGGGGTAAAGGACAGTGGGACTATCTCCTCTGACCCTGACACTATGACTCTTAATGAAACCTATGAGAGAAGAGGCACCACAGAGGAAGGGGAAATGTCCTGGATTCAGTCGACCTGAGTTCTTGCCCTGACTTTTATGAGCAAGCACTGTGACCTTGGGCAAGTCACTCAGCTTTTCAGAGTGTCTGTTTTCCCTCCTGTTTGTGGCATCTGCTTCAAAGGCCTGTTGTGAGGAAACCAACTAATAAGAAGTAAAACACTCGACAAATGTCAGCTGCCATTATTTTTCACACATCCTCTGTCCCTAGAAGTGAGAAAAAACATGCCTGTCTGATGAGAGATGCAAGCTCCATTCCATGGTTCACTGAGCAGTGTAGGTCACTCACTGTTCAGGGTCGAAAAGGCTCCTCTTGGTGACCCCGTGTCATGTCTTGTATGCCCAGAGCAGTTGTCAGCTCTTCCAGTCCAGTATCTCTACACACACACACAGCCCCAGGTGTGTAGGCAAATGAGACGAGTTCAGAAGGGTAAAAAAAGGGGAGTAGGGGGAAACTGAATTTCCTCAGCCAGATTGTGAGAAATCCAGTGGGATTTTGGGAAGACCAGTCTCACACTACACCTCAGATTTGTTGTTTTTTGCCCATCTTCCTCCCTCCCTTCCTCCCATAGGACTGCAGCCATAGCCAGAAGGCCCAAGAGAGCCACGTCAGGTCACAGGAAAACCTCACAGATTCCCTTTCCTAGCCCATTGTTGAAGGGAATCCACCAACCTCATCTGTAAACAGTTTCCTCAGCCTGTGGCCAGTTCTTTTGGCTTCTTCAATTCTTCCATCATTCTTCTACGTGCCAAGCCCGGGGATAGGAATAAAACAAAAACATGGTCCCTGCCCTCAAGGAGCTCCCAGTCTTTAGAGTTTGGTAAGGCTGGTTCATAGAGTCACGCAGCTAGAGCTAGGAGGCCACAGAGGCCATCAGCTCTAATGCCCTCATTTTACAGATGAGGAAAGAAAGGCCCAGAGTGGGATATTCAACTTCCCTGAGATCCTGCCCGAGTAGCAAAGCTAGGGTTTGAACCAGAGTATTTGCTACTGTCTGAGAGGAGCAGATTTTTATTTGATGTCAAGTTTACTTTCTGACCTTTGGTTTTTATTGTTGTTGTTGTTGTAATTATCATTATTTCTTTCAGAACACTGGAGACAACTACCACAAGCCTTGGTGGGAGAAAATTTTCTTCCCCAGGAGGGTGATTTCATAAGAATGACATGGACATTATGGATCATATTGACCAATCACTATTGCCATTTAGGGCCTCTCCAGCTCTCTCCTGATAGAGCAATCTTTGATGCCTCCATCACTGGGTGCCCCCTGGCTCCGACCCCACCTGACTGCCGAGCCCTAGTCCATTACTTCTGAGATCTCCCAGGGATAGCAAAGCCCACTGCCTTGCAGTTAATGAACCTCAGCTCCCAGCTTTGTCCCCTGCTAGGGCAGGGAAGGACACGAGGCTGGGAGAAAAGGACGGGCTCCAGATGAAACCGGACTTTAATTTGATGGGATAAAAATAGACCTGGACAATGTTGTTCTTTAAAAGCGAATTCCATGCTGGCACCAGACTCCGGATGAACAGAACCCCAGAGACCCTGAGTTCTCTGTTTGCTGTCTCTATGGAACACTGCCAAGAAGGTTCACTGTCTCCTTCCCATCCCTTTCTCCACTGTTCCTGCCTCCTCTCTCCCCAAAACCCTCCCCAGTCCTGCTTGCTGTTTCTTAGTCTCCAGCACTCATCAAAAGAAAAGCATTCCTAGAACAGAGGGCCCCAGAGAGATGGGTCAAGGCCATGCACAGGGCAGGGCTGGATTCCTCAATGGTTTTGTCAGGCATGCGCCTTCCTCCGCCTACCCCGGAAGGTTAGAAAATAGAAAGCTAGCCTAGGTCCCAGTATTAATGCCATTTCAGTGGGGCTCCTTAAACTGACTTTCAAATCCTGAACCTCACCTAAATTACTTTAAGAAAGCTCCTCTCAGGAAGAGAATCTTCCCTTTTATATTCTACAGATCCTAAGCATGGGAAGTGCCTGGGTTCCAGTCCTGATTTGTCAAGCTTTGAACTTAGACTGCTCTACAAACCAAGTCCCCTTGAGTTCAGGTTCTCCAGCTAAGAAGCAGTTGAATTTCCCTGCGCACACAGATCAGGCCAATTAGGATTCTGGCAGCTAGGTAACACAATGGATAGAGTGCCACGCCTGAAGGCAGGAAGATCTGAGTTCAGATACAACCTCAGACACTTACTAGCTGTGTGACCTTGAACAAATTACTTAAAAAAAATTCTATTTGCCTCAGTTTCCTCATTTGTAAAATGGGAATGATAATAATAGCACCATTGAAGCGGCTACCCACAATGCCAGGAATTTTCTCCTCATCTCTGCCTCCTGGCTTCCTTCAAGCCTCAGCTAAAGTATCACCTTCTGTAGGATGCCTCTCCCAATCCTCCTTAATGCAAGTGCCTTCCTCCTGTTAATTATCGCCAGTCTATCCTGAAGACATCTTGTTTGCACGGAGTTATTTTCATGTTGTTTCCCCCATTAGACTGAGAGTTCCTCAAGGATATGGATTTTTTTTGATTTTTGGCTTGGTTTGGTTTTGGGTTTTTTTTGGGGGGGGTTGTCTCTCTCTGTGTTCCCAGAATCTAGGCCAGCACCTGGCATACAGTAGGTGATTAATAAATGCTAGTTTACTAATTGACTGACAGAACTGGGTGGTATCAGAACCTGAGAGTTCTAACTCCAAAGCCTTTACAGTCAATTCTAAGGGTTTCGACCTTTGCAAAGTCCTCAGGGCCTCCTGGTTGCCCAACCAGGCTCAGCAATGCTCAGCTGTATGTCTCTTATTCTGAAATCAAGCTTGTTGGAACAGTAGGCCATTATATTCCACCATGAGAAGCAGCTTCTTTGCCCAGAAATCTCAAGTTGTTTTTTGCTGTGAACATTATGATTTATAAATAACATAAAATAACTATGTTTTGTTTTGTTTTGCTTTTTAATATACTTAAGACCATGACAGCTGACAAAACCTGGGAGATGCCACCTGTAGCACTCTGGTGGTTTCACTCAGGCAATAGAATAGGAGGCAGAAAGCAAACAGGGCTCAGCTCTTTGGAGCCGTAAAAGCTGGACTAACTCAGTGTAACATGGCCCACCATCCTCCAGTGAGATGATCCAGATGAGCTTCTGGTATCTCTATCAAATAACTATCAGGGAATACAATGTGTGGAATTTATCATCTACCTCCCCCACAATTCATGAAGCCTTTCATTCTGAAGTCCTGCAGGGGTCCCCTAAGCCACCACCACATCTTTTCCCCTTCTTTCTGCTAGTCCAAATCTCAATGATTATTCAGGGCTCAACTTATATCCCACCTCTACCAGTAAGGCTTCTGTAAAATCCAAGCACCCTCTGGTTTTCTGGGTCTCCCCTTGTTTGTGATAGTCTGTCTCTGTTCGAGACATGCTCTCCTGCTGGATCCCCATTACCTTGCCTAGATGTCTATATGGATATAAATATGTCTACGTGGATATAAATGTAAAGATATCTATAGATATAGATAGGCATAGATATAGATATAACCTGGTGGCATATATTTCTCTCAACATCCATTCTTTTCTTAATGCCTCTTTCTCACAGAAATTTAAGAAGCTGAATCCTCTTAAATCACACCTTTCCCTTTCTGTTAGGCAGCCTAGAAGGTTGTGACCTTCTTTTTGGCACCTGTTTCCACCCATCTAGCAATAACTCTTCCTGGGGGAAGCTAGAGGTTTGCCAGAGACTCTCTCAGTCAAAGGAATCTGGCCTGGCTACAACACAGAGCTCACTGAACCTAAGGACAGAAATAAAGTGTCAGATCCTCTTTAAATTCTACCCTTTGGGGCACAGGTTCTTTAAGAGTCTAGTGAAGGGCTCAGACTCTTGAGACCTAACCCACTTGCATTACCAATACAAATGCTTAGATTCCTTAAGAGTCTAGCCAACGGGCAGAGCCAAGATGGCGGAGTGAAAGCAGCAATCACACCCCTCCAAATACCTATAAAAATGTCTCTAAACAAATTCTAAGGCAGCAGAACCCACAAAAAGACAGAGTGAAACAAATTTCCAGCCCAAGACAACCTGGATGATTGATCACAAAGGTATATGGCCCTGAGCTGGGAGAGGCAGCACGGCAAGGGTGCGCAGGCCTCAGGGAACCTGGAGCAGGCCTCAGAGGACTGAATCATGGGCAGCTGAGGAGGTTTCCAGACTCCTCAATCCACTAATGCCAAAGACAACTTAGAAGGTCAGTGGGAAAAGTCTGTTTCTGCGGTGCTGAGAGAGGAAGGCAGGGTCTCAGGTCCAGTTCCCCAACAAAACGGCCTTGGGGTGGGCAGCTGCTTCCCAGCTTCCGGCCCATAGACTGAGGGGGAATCAAGTGCCTGATCAGAGGGGATTGCAGGGATCTCTCTGCTGGTGCTGAGGCAGGAATCTCTTGCTTTGCCCGTGCTTGGACCTGGGTCTCAGTTCTGTACGGGGGTCTTGGGGTGAGGAGGAGCACTGGCATGGTGGAGCTTGTAGTGGCTGTGGACAAGAAAACTTCTTCACAATTCCAGGACAGAAAGGAGTGCTTGTGGTCACTAAGAGAACACAGCACAGGCCAGGAAAGGAGTAAACACCTCGCCCCTTATCATACCGCCTTGAAGAACTGAAAATTTACAGGTACCTACAAGTATCTCTGAAAACAGCTGTACAAACCCCTGAAGCTTGGGATAGTACATTCTCCACATTGGAAGCAGACTCTTACCTTAACAAAGAGTTTAAAACTCAAGTAATTGGCCAGGATCATGAGCAAGCAGCACAAAAAGAGTCAGACTATATTATCTTACTTTGGTGACAAAGAAGATCAAAATATACAACCAGAAGAAGACAACAAAGTCAAAGCTCCTACATCCAAAGCCTCCAAGAAAAATATGAATCAGTCCCAGGCCTTGGAAGAGCTCAAAAGGGATTTTGAGAAGCAAGTAAGAGAAGTAGAGGAAAAACTGGGAAGAGAAATGAGAGTGATGCAAGAAAATCATGAAAAACAAGTCAACAGCTTGCTAAAGGAGACCCAAAAAAATACTGAAGAAAATAACACCTTAAAAAATAGCCTAACCCAAATGGCAAAAGAGGTCCAAAAAGCCAATGAGGAGAAGAATGCCCTAAAAAAAAAATTGGCCAAATGGAAAAGGAAGTCCAAAAGATTACTGAAGAAAATACTTCCTTAAAAATTAGAATAGAGCAATTGGAAGCTAGTGACTTTATGAGAAATCAAGACACTGTAAAACAAATCCAAAAGAATGAAAAAATAGAAAAGAATGTGAAATATCTCATTGGAAAAACAACTGACCTGGAAAATAGATCCAGGAGAGAGAATTTAAAAATTATTGGACTATCTGAAAGCCATGATCAAAAAAAGAGCCTAGACATCTTTCAAGAAATTATCAAGGAAAACTGCCCTGATATAGTAGAACCAGAGGGCAAAATAGAAATTGAAAGAATCCACAGATCTCCTCCTGAAAGAGATCCCCAAAGGAAAACTCCTAGGAATATTGTAGCCAAATTCCAGAGTTCCCAGGTCAAGGAGAAAATATTACAAGCTGCCAGAAAGAAACAATTCAAGTACTGTGGAAACACAATCAGGATAACACAAGATTTAGCAGCTTCTACATTAAAGGAAGGCAGGATGGAATATAATATTCTGGAGGGCAAAGGAGATAGGATTACAACCAAGAATCACCTACCCAGCAAAACTGAGTATAATCCTTCAGGGGAAAAAATGGTCATTCAGTGAAATAGAGGACTTTCAAGCATTCTTGATGAAAAGACCAGAGCTGAATAGAAAATTTGACTTTCAAATACAAGACTCAAGTGGAACATGAAGAGGTAAACAGGAAAGAGAAATCATAAGAGACTTATTAAGATTGAACTGTTTACATTCCTGCATGGAAAGATGATATTTATAACTCATGAGACCTTTGTCAGTATTAGGGTAGTTGGAGGAAAAAATTATGTAGATAGATAGATAGATAGATAGATAGATAGATAGATAGATAGATAGATAGATAGAGGACAGGGTGAGTTGAAGATTAAGGGGTCATATCTGGAGAATAAAATTAAGGGATGAGAGAGGATTATATTGGAGAAGAAGAAAGGGAGAGGTAGAATGGGGTAAATTATCTCACAAAAAAAAAAACAGAAAAGAAAATGCTCTTACAGTGGAGGGAAATGGGGAAGGTGAGAGGGAAATGAATCTTATTCTCATAGGATTTGGCTTAAGGAGGGAATAACATACACATTCAATTGGATGGAAATCTGTCTTACCCTATAGGAAAATAGGGGGAGAAGGGGACAAGAGAGCAGGGGGATGATAGAGAGGAGGGCAGATTGGGAAAGGGGGTAATCAGAAGTAAATACTTCTGAGGAGGGACAGGGTCAAAAGAAAGAATAGAATAAATGGGAGGGCAGGATAGGATTAAGGGAAATAGAGTTAATTTTTCACAACATGTCTACCATGGAAGTGTTTTGCATAACTGCACATGTATAACCTATACTGAGTTGCTTGCCTTTTCAATGAGGGTGGGTGGGGAGGGAGGAAGGAGAAGATTTGAAACCTAAAGTTTTAAAAACATATGTTTAAAAAAAATGTTTTCACATGCTACTGGGAAATAAGAAATACAGGAAATGGGGTACAGAAGTCTATCCTGCCCTACAGGGAAATAGAAGGGGAAGGGGATAAGAGAAGGGGGGAAAAGATAAAAGAGAGGACAGACTAGGGGAAGGGATATTCAGAATGCATGCCATCTTGGGTTGGGGGGAAGGGGTAAGATGGGGTGAAAATTTGGAACTCAAAGTCTTGTGGAAGTAAATATTGAAAACTGAAAATAAATCAACTTATATTTTAAAAAAATAAAAATAAAATAAATAAATTCTGCCCTTTGGGAAATTTATCAAAATTATTTAAAAAGTCACAACCATAAGTTTCTCTTCTTACCTTCAGTTCATGAAGTCCTGGTTCAGCGGCCTTGAATTTTACAGAGATTTAAATCTCTGACCTGGTTAAATCTTGTGCATTTCCAAATAATTGCTGATATTTCCATTAACTGTCTGTAAAGCCAATATACAGAGATATTCAGTACTAAGCTTTTATAATTGTTCATGGATTTTAGGTCAAGGGAAAACACCATCAAAGACATGAATTAAATTAGAAGTTATAACAGACTTAAAGAACAGAAAACCATTAAAGTAAAATTGTCCTTCATTTACAGATAGAGATGAAAACAGTGATAAAGGGTGAATATGTCCCTTCTCTCCTCTGACACTGCAACCACTCTGGTGTGGACCCTCATCATCTCAGGCTTGGACAACTGAAATAACCTGCTGGTGGATCTGCCTACTTCAAGTCCACTCCCACTCTAATCCAATCTCATTCAATCACCAAATATTTAAAATGATTTTCTTGTAGTTTACTTCTGACCACACTGCCACCCTCTTCATTCAATAACTCTGGTGGCTCTTAATATTACCTCCAGGATCAAATACAAAATCCTCTGTTTGGCATTCAAAGCTATTCATAACTTAGCCCTCTCCTGTCTTTCCAGTCTTCTTATTTCCCACCATATGTTCTTCAATCCAGTGACAATGGCCTCTTGGCTGCTCCATGAACTAGACACTCCATCTCTTTGTCCCAAGCACTGTCTCTAGCCTTTAAAGTCCCCCCAAAAGTACACACAACACACTAGGCTAGACCAGAGATGTCAAACACACAACCTCCTGCCCCAACTAGATTAAAATATAATTGTGAAACATTTATCAAAACAAATGAAAATACAATAAAACACAGATAATGATAATATGTGGTTTTCTAAGTCAGTATGCAGTAAGCAGGGGATCTTTATGTATAGTTTAGTGGACCCCCATTTCTATTTCAGTTTGACACCACCCCCAGACCATAATGATTTACCCCTCACTGTTGTATATTATTGTTAAGTATCCTTTCCAAAACGAGTGCTTAGTTTCCCTTAGCAGACTGAATTAATAGAAGACAGGAGGTGCTTAGGATCATAGGATCTGAGATTTAAAACTAGAAAGGACCTTGGAGGCAATCCAGTACAATCTGCTCATTTTACAGACAACAAACAGATGAGACCTAGAGACATTAAGTAATGTGTTCAAGAACAAAGAGACAGTAAGAAGAGTCACAATTCAAACCCAGATCTTTTGGCCCCATATCTGGAACTCTTTTCACTACATGTTTCATCTTATACTTATTCTGAAGGGGAGGGGACAACTAGGAAGTATGGTGGATGGAGTGCTGGGACTGAAGTCAGAAAAGACTCATCTTCCTGAGTTCAAATCTGGCCTCAGATACTTATCAGCTGTGTGACTCTGGACAAGTCACTTCGCCCTTTTTGTTCAGTTTCTTCATCTGTAAAGTGAGCTGGAGAAGGAAATAGCAAGCCACTGCATATCTTAGCCAAGGAAACCCCAAATAGGGTCAGGAGGAGCTAGGTATGACTGAAATGACTAAGCAACCACAAAATACTTATTTTTATTCCCCAAATTCAGGCTTAACTTAGCTCTTGCTGGATGCATAATATTTACTAATTCATCATCCTCATCATGGTACCACCACCACCACCATTATCAAATGGAATACCTACACTGATGATGGGTTCCTTTTCCTTAGAGGTCTCCAAGCAGAAGCCAGACAACCACTTATTACGTATGTTATAGTGGGAATTCATATCATGAATGAGTTGTACTATGTGGCTGCTGATATTCCTTTGAACTCAGATGCTGTGCTTCTATGATCATCATCATTGTAACGATTATTAACAGCCTTTCTTTAGGATTTTAATTTTTACAGAGTGCTTTCTCTACAACAATGCTGTGAAGCAGGCAAACCTTATAAGGTATAATCCATATAGGATCTCAGCCAACTAGGTTGTCTAGGGGAAGAAATGATGATAGTGAAATCCTTTTAGAGTCTAGAGTTAGACATCTACGAACAAAGGGATGATTTTCCTTCTTGACTCTTTTCGGGTCTTTGATTCAGGGCCTGCTCCTTTGAGGGAAAGCAGCACCTTTGCAATGTTTGTGTCATAAGTTGTAGCATCTTAAGCCCACCAAATAGCACATCCTTTAAAAAAAAATAGATCAGCAAGGGAGAAAATATCCATGAGAGTCATCAAATTAACAACATACATGGCAGAAGCTTGAGGGAGAAAGAGCCCAAATAGTAGATTCTTGTGAATGGCATGTTTTGTTAGCAAAAATAGGATCTAATAGAGATTTGTTGCTCAGTCATGGCTCTTCATGACCCCATTTGGGGTTTTCTTGGCAAAGATACTGGAGTGGTTTGTCATTTCCTTCCCCAGCTCATTTTACAGATGAGGAAACTGAGGCAAACAGGGTTAAGTGACTTGTGCAGGGTCACACAGCTAGTAAGTGTCTGAAGTCAAATTAGAACTCAGGTCTTTATGACTACAGGCACAAGTCTCTATCCACTGCGCCACCTAGCTGCCCCATTATAGAGATAGAACCCCTTTTTCTGATACATCAAGGATAAAATGCTGGTACCTTTTAAACCATTCAAACCCTTTGGAGATGAAGAAATAGGAAGAAAAAATAGCCTTGAATAAGGTATAAAAAGAGTGACTCAGTGTCTGTTTTTAAAGACATATTACCTTCAGAGACCTAGCTCATTACACAATGACGAAATTGCTTGCCTCAACCAATTCTTAGTAGTTTATCCAGATATGCCAAAGACAATATGAATGCTTCTAATCACATAGCATGAGGATAGAGTTGTTAGGGATACCTATAAAAACCTTTGATATTATTCCCTATTCTCTCCTCCTTTGATCCAATCTCTGATAGAGAGGCAGTCTTTCTCCTTGCCAAGGCCAGCCCCTCTCTACTTATATGCTTGATCTCATCCCTTCCCATCTTCTTCAACAAATTGTTTCCACAATCATTCCCTTTCCCTCTCTCATGTTCAATCTCTTCCAATCTATTTGCTCCTTCCCTGTTGTCTACAATCATACCCAAGTCTCCTCCATCTTTAAAACACACATACACACACACACACACACACACACACACACACTGCAGTAAACACTGCCAACCCCTTAAGTTATTATCCTTTATTTCTCCTTGCTTTTACAACCAAACTCTCAGAAAAAGCTATCCACATTCATGGACTCACTCATTTCATTCACTTCTTGACCCCTTCAACAGCCTTCTTCATTATGATTTCCAGCCTCATCATTGAACTGAATTTGCTCTGCCAATTTGCCAACGATCCTTTAATTGTCTGATGCAATGACCTTTTTTCAACCCTTCTCCTTCTTGACCTCTCTGCAGCATCTGCATACCATCCTTTTCTGGAAATCTCTCCCTTCTGAGTTTCTCTGACTTTATCTCTTGGTACTCCTCTTACATATTCGTTCCTTCTCAGTCTCCTTTGCCAAATCATCAACCACATCCAATTCCCTAACGGTGGGTATTCCCCAAAGCTCTGTCCTGGATTTTTCTCTCACCCTCCATACTCTCTTTCCCTGACCTCATCAGCTTACATGGTTTTTAATGATCATTTCTATGCAGTTAACTCCCAAATGTGTATATCCAGTTTTATTATGTCTTATCAAATGTGGCCCCACATCATCAACTGTCTGTTGGACATTTCAAACTGAATATCCCCTTGACATCTAAAACTCAAGTTCGTCCAAAGCAGAACTCATTATTTCTTTCCTCAAAAACCTATCCCTCTTTTTCACTTCCCGATTTCTGCTGAGGGTACCACCATCTTCCTGCTCACCCATTCTTGATTCCTCACTCTTCCTCACCCACCATATTCAATCAATTGTCAAGTCTGGTCAATTTGATCTCCACAGCATCTCCTGCTTTTGTCATCTATCTTTTTATATCTTCCTCTTTGAAAGTCTTCAAGCAATGACTGAACGTTCACTTGTTGGGTAACTTAGAGGGGAAATTCATTTTGTCTGCTGGCTGAACTAGAGTCAGAGCCGTCAGCCTCACATTTGGGGCAACAAAAAGTCACAAGACTCTCAAGTGCAGTCCAAATGGAATTAAAATGTAACTGGGAAATGTTTAACAAAATAAATAAAAATATGATACAACAAAGATAATGTTAATTCTTGGTTTTCTAAGTCAATAGGAGGACCACAGCAATCTGTTTCTCTGAGTTTGATACCACTGGACTAGATGACTGATGAGATCCCTTCCAGCTCTCAAATTCTGTGGTTCTGAATATACCTGGCCACCATCCTAATTAGTACAGGCCTGCATTAACTATTTCCTAGAATAGTTCAATCACCTGAAATCTCTTCTCTATCCAATCTAATCTTGTCACATACGAATTTCTACCCTAAAGCACAGACCTGACCACATTATTTACCTATTTAAGAAGCTCTGGAGACTTTCTCTTGCATCTAGGATGCTGTGTCATACTTAAAGCCCCAATCTGCCTTCTAACCT
This sequence comes from Phascolarctos cinereus, assembly GCF_003287225.1. Classification (NCBI taxonomy): domain Eukaryota; kingdom Metazoa; phylum Chordata; class Mammalia; order Diprotodontia; family Phascolarctidae; genus Phascolarctos; species Phascolarctos cinereus. The sequence continues at coordinate 139,884,779 of NW_027555625.1, forward strand.
CTTTCCCAGACTTATTCCACCATTGCTACTTGTCAGTACGTATGGTCAACTTGTAGATCCTCTTCCATTATATCCCATCTTCTATCTCTGTCCCTTTTCAAGGCAATTACCCACACCTGGAATTCACTTACTTCTCATATCCTTCTATATGATCCTTAGCTTTCTTCATTGTTGTTGTTATTCAGTCTTGTCTGACTCTTTGTGACCCCATTTGAGGTTTTCTTGGCAAAGATACTGGAGGTGGTTTACCATTTCCTTCTCCAGCTCACTTCACAGGTGAAGAAACCGAGACAAACAAGGTTAAGTGACTTGCCCAGGGTCATATGGCTAGTAAGTGTCTGAGGCCAGATTTGAACCCAGGAAGGTGAGTCTTCCTGATTCCAAGCCCAATGCTCTATCCACTGTGCCACCTAGCAGCCCAGCTTTCTTCATAGCTCAGTTCAAATGCAATGTCCTATATGAAGCCTTTTCTAGCTAGTGGTACAACTTTAACCCACAAATTACCTTGTATTTACTTTGCATATATTTGGTATCTACTATGAGTATGTGCTCTTTTCCCTTATACAATGAAGGCAGGGAAACTTTCTCCTTTTAACTTTGTATCTCAGGCACCTAGTATAGTGTCTGACACAGAATAGGTGCTTAATAAATAATCAATCAATGATTAATTGATCCAGTGGAAAGAATGTGAGTCTGGGCAACAAGAGATTAGAAAGCTGTGTGATTTGGGGCAAATTGCTTTCCCTCTCTGCATCCAAATTCTCTATAAGTAACATGAAAGAGTTCATGTAGATGATCCCCAAGGCCCCTTCCAGCTGGGACATTTCAGAGATTCTCTCCAACCACAGAGAAGCTAGGAACCTCGAGCACTTGCCCTTTCCCCCAGACTTTGGGCCATTTGCTTCCCCTTAACAAGGTCACTTTGGAAACTGTTTTCAAATTGCTCCTTTCCTTCAATCAACTTTCACATTCATAACACAGCAGAGATATGCTGGCTGCTTAGCTGAAAAGCGTTTGTGGCTTTTCATTTCCTGGCATGATTAGGGGGATAATCACTGTACTTGAGAAAAATAATAAAGCCAGGGACTGATGTGGGATCAAAGTGAAGAGAGAAGCTCCACATACAGGCCAGGAGACACAGCAGCATGCAGGGCTGAAGCCTCCACAGGGGAAGGGATAGGGGGAAGGGACCTTTTCCATCAGAGTACTCCAAATCAAACTCACAACAGACTGCTAAGCAGCTCTGGCTGATTATGCAGCAGGAACATGGCTGGGTCTGTGTATGGCCCTCAGGCCAGTCCAGTGCATGATGCTTGATGGGGCTGGAAGAGAACTTGCCGACTCATGTATCTCAAAATGAGGTGGGAGAGAAGATGTGGAAAAAGCCAACTGCCATCTGGTTCCCAAAAGCCCCACCCTGAGGATACTTGTGAGCCGTGCTGCAGTGGCCCCCAGTGGTGCATACTCAGCTGAAAGGGCTCAGGAGGGCAGGAGGCCTGAGCTTACCTCAAACAAATGCTGAGAAAAGTATGTAACCAAGACAAGGAAGTGGCCACTGGCCTAGCCATGCAGGCTACTGGACATCAAAAATTAGGGAGCAGGGAACAAATGACGCACCCTTGCTCTTGAGGAAAAGCCAAAAGTCTATGGTTGAGTGCTGTTTTAAAACCTATTGTATTTTCCTAGCTTGAGGAAGAAGCGCTAGGAAAGTCCTATCTCTTTACAAAGTACTAGAAGTAATGGTTACATGGATGGCTCAGGTTGGAGTCTTAAAAATGGAGCAAGGTTGGCTAGGCCATGGTCTCTGGAAGCTCTAATTCTCCAAGCATGTGGGGGATAGCAGAAGCAGAGCCAGATTGGTTAGAGACAACCAGTCAACCAGGAATTGGAATATAGGTAAGGGCAAAAATACGCCAGGGACAAAATGGTACCTGGCCACATTTCCAGATCAAGATAAGAAACTGGCTACGTGGGAGCAAAGGAGCAACTTCATCATTAAGTTTGTTTATAGTCAGACAAGGCCAGACACAAGGTCTCTTAGGATAAGATTCTCAGGCTAAGTAACTTAATGCTTCTATACTCAAAGATGATTTTATTAAGAGTACTTTCCTTACCCCCACCTACCCCTGCCCCTAAATGCTTTCTGAAAATCCACTTCTGCCCTAGGTACATTAAGAGAAAACAGGGTAAACAAAATGGGGAAGAAAAAAAATCTAGCCCCCAAACCCCAAGATATCTTGAGAAGTATAAATGATTATAATTTATATTCTTTTGGGCAGAGCACCCACACGTAAGGGTATGACTCCCCATGTGGACAGGGGGAGAAGAGAAGGAGGAGGAAGAAAAGGAGGAGGAGGAGGAGGAGAAGAAGAAAGAGGAATGCTTACATAGCTATTTCAACTCAAGGAGTTGATCATCTACAAACAATGATTTATTTGTCATATCAGTTCTTCCACAGGCAAAACAGAGAGCAGTGCACTGAGGTGTTGTGAAAATCTTGGTCCTGGTTGAGTGGAAGCCAGCTGGAGTTTGCCACTCTCTTTTACGGTGTGATCAATAAATTCTTAAAATCCTTAAAAACAAGTTCAGGGAGGAAGGTTGAGAATCATGGGATTGGAAGAGAGAAAAAAAAAACTGCAGAGCCTGGAGGAAACACTATAAATGTGATTCTAGCATTAGAGAGTTTATCAATATTAATGGTGGTATTCATGCCAGCAAACAAGAGACACCACGCTCCACAACATCTTACAAATGCCTCTAGTGGGAGATAGCCATCAGGAGCTTCCTGATGGTCATTGTGTGATATGGGAAATCATTTAAGAAGCCCTCTTTTCTTTCCAGTGCAGTCAGCTTCCAGACTGCATCCCTATCCCCACCCCCCCACCCTCCATCCCCAATTCTCAGTGAACCTAGAGGCAGCTAGATGGTGCAGGGGATGCACTGGGCTTCGTGTCAGGAAGAGCAGAGTTCAAATCCAGGTTCAAACACTACCTAGCTGTGTGATACTGGGCAAGTCTCTTAACTTATGATTGCCTCAGTTTCCTCAACTGTAAAATGGGGATAATAATGTCACCTACTTTGTGGTATTGTTATAAGAATCAAATGAGATATTTGTAAACCATACCTAGCATGGTGCCTGGCACATAATAGGTGCTCTATAAATGCCTATCCCATTTCATTTTAGCTCTTGGGGCCTCTGACTGCCTCAGTTTCCTCAACTCTAAAATAGGGATCATAATTGTACCTACCTGACAGGGTTGCTGTGAGGATCAAATGAAGATATCTGTAAAGTGCTTAGCTCAGTGCCGGGCATGTAGTAGGCTTTCAACAAATGCTTGTTCCCTACTCTTCTCCCCCCTTCAAGCAGACACCACCTTTGTTTCAGATCTTCTAGATGGGCACTGTGTATATATTATCATGACCAAGGTTATAAACCTACAGATTCTGTTTCAGACTTGAAAGACAGAGGGAGAAAGAGAAAAAATAAACATCTATTTTAAAATTTGGTATGAGTCAACAAACAGCTGTTATGTACTGGCTGAGTACAAATCTCTGTGCTCAGAGACCATAGGAAGACACAAATGTAAGTTAAACTTCTTCACTCCTGCCCTCAGGGAGCTCACAGTCTTGTAGTGGGCTATAATGCACGCACACAACTATCACACCAACTAGATCCCAGTCATAGCATGAAAGAAAGGAGGTCCTAGTAATATTGGCCAAACACTGGTTTCCTCTCATTGTTGTTGTTATTCATCCTTCATTCTCAACGAGCACCAATGACATCAGGAGGGTGATGTCTTGACTTTCAAGTGAATTGCATTTAAGTGAGGCAGGGCTGTGCAAAGGCATTAGCCTCACCCTCTCTAGTTGTCCCGACCTCTGTCTTGCCACTGGATTTTAATGATTCCGATGATTTCCTCTATAGATTTCTCTAGAAGTCTAGCAAAAGATCCTGACTTGGGCTTAATGATGTCCTAAGGCGAGATCCCTCCCTTGATATGGAGATTCTGGATCTTTGGGTTCTGGAATGTTTTTCTCCTTATCATCTGTGAAGGTGAACTCCTTTCATGGAGGAGGAGTTTTATCTGGGACCTGAAGATGGAGGGGAAAGAAAAGGAGAAAACATTCCCTTGATAAGGATATAGTACATGTGTAGAAGTGGGAAAATGTTGGATGTGTTTTAAAGATAGAAAGTAGACTAGTTGTACTACAGCACACACAGAGGCGGGTGGTGTGAGATAAGACCAGAAAGGCAGAGAAGTATCAAGTCTTGAACACCAGCCTGAGGAGTTTGGACTGTATTCAGTAGACAATGGGGAGCTATCACAGGAATCTAAGCAGAAGTGTGATATGCTCAGATGGGTGCACAGGAAGATTAACTTGGCAATGTCACGTGGGAGAGGCTGGAGGGGGGAGATGAAAATTGGGGAGCTGGTTAAGAGGTTAGTTAATAGTCCAGGTGGAAGGTAATGAGGGCTTAAATTTAGGTGACAGCAGGAGGAACAGAAAGGAGAGAATGAAAGAGAGATAAAATGTGAAGGTAAAATCACAGAACTTGGCAACGGATTGAATGTGGAAGGTGAGAGAAAGGGCAGAATCAAAGATGACACCACCATTTTAAGCCTGGGTTAATGGTGGTGCCAACAATAGAAAATGAGGAAGTCAGCAAGTGGGATCATTAAATTCCTAATACCTCTTATGTATGTCTTAAAGGGAAGGTCTGATCTCAGAGAGAACTAATCATCTATATTGCTTCCACTGAGCCTGAAGGACCATCATTATCTTCTAGTATAGTAATATAGCCATGGGACACCCTGAGAGACGCAGAGCCCAGACCCTTGTAGATTCCTCCTGGAATCAGGAGGCCCAGTATTATTATACATAAGAGGAAAAACACCCAGAGACCCCAATCCACTGAAACTGTGCTAACACCCAGCAATGAGAGTCCTACACGACTCTTCCCTATTGTCATTTTCAACTTTAGTATTATAATGGGAAACTCCTCTATACAACACCAATGACTGTACTCTCTCTTCAATGCAATACCTACATGGGTAAAAACTCAGAGACTTATCCCAGCACAAATACCTCTACATGATCCCTTCAAGCCCATATAGTTCCTCTATGTTGCTTTCTCTCGTGTCCTAACAGGAACAGTTTTGGAGAATTTAACAATTCAATTCAAAAAATGCTATGCAAAGCACCATGCTAGGCACCAGGGATCCAAAGACATAGGTAAAATAGTTTGTCCTCAAGGAACTTACACAGTAGGAGATAAAACATGTAAACAGATATACAAACACAAGATAACTGGAGATAGGGAGATAAGGAAAGATTGAACGAGAAGCATCGCCTGAACTGAACCTCAAAGAAGACGCAGAAGGGAGGAGGGAATGAATTCCAGGAATTGGGACAGAGGCGCAGAGATGGAAGACAATCAAGTCTGCAGAACAGCTGGTAAGCTAGTGTGGCTAGAAGGTACAGAGCATGAAGACTAGTAATAGGAAATTAGTCAAAAAGGTAGATGGGAGGTAAATCACGGAAAGCTTTAAATGCCAGAGTAATCTGCAATTTATCCTAAAGATAATAGGGAGCCCCTGCTGATTTTTGAGCAGGGGAATGACATGGTCAGATTTGTGTTTGGGGAATATTAATTTGGGAGCTATGTGGAAAATAGTTGGGAAGGGGGAGAGATCACAGGTGTGCATAGAGTATGCCTACCCATGGGAGCGATTGAAAGCAGGGAGACAAATTAGAAGATTATTTCCCCAGTACAGGCTAGAGGGAATGAGTCTGTGTGAGTGGAGAGATGATAAGTTTAGTTTGGGACATTAAGACTGTGTCTGGGTACTGTACAAACAAGGTGGCAGATGTTCAGCTGATTTAATGTTGTGGATACAAGTGAGGCTACACCTCATTTTGCACGAGTGTTTTCCTATTTTAAATACATTAGGCGAACATGCTATTAAAAAATAAAACCTGAAGTGATTCCTTTTGCAAGGCAAAGAATCTTTTCATAAAATGAATATAGGTATGCTGATTTTAATGCAAAACCAATAAATTCAAATCCATATTATTAAAAGAGATCAATTCAGAGAGAGCAATTTTCTCTACAAACTCTTTGTATCAGCATGGAATTCCCCATAGGTTCCTTAGGATGATGATTTCCGTTCTGGCTCAATTTACCCCAAAATGGATCTATATATCTAGCTATAGTTACACCTATGCCTATACCTTTACCTATATGCTTTTGAAAGCATTAGCATGACTTGGAAGAAGGAGGGCTGACTGAAGAGGATCCGGGTTTAAGTCTCGCCTCTAAAACAAACTGGCTGTGTGATCATGGTCAAATCATTTAACCATGGCAAGAGGTAGCATAGTGGATAGAAAGCTAGGCCTGGAGTCAGGAAATCATTGCTGTTGCTTAGTCATTTCAATCATGCCTGACTCTGTGACACCATTTGGGGTTTTCTTGGCAAAGATACTGAAGTAGTTTGTCATTTCTTTCTCCAGCTCATTTGACAGATGGGGAAACTGAGGCAAACAGGTTAAGTGACTTCTCCTGGGTCACACAGCTAGTAAATGTCTGAGGCCAAATTTGAACTCAGGGAGATGAATCTTCCCGTTGCCAAACCCAGCACTCTACACCACCTCAAATCCAGCTTCAGACACTACCTAGATGTGTGATCCTGGGCAAGTCTCTCAACTCAGTTTACTTCAGTTTCCTCAACTGTAAAATGGGGATAATCCTAGCACTTACCTTGTAGGGTTGTTGTAAAGATCCAGAATGATATTTGTGAAAAGGTGCTTAGCATAGTGCCTGGCACATAATAGATGCTATGAATGCTTATTCCATTCCACTTAACCTCTTAGTGCTTCAGGCAAATCTCCAATACCATAATCCTATACTAGTGGAGAGAACTTCCACACCAATCACATCACAGGTCTTGGCCCAAACAAACACAAATAAGATATGGTTTCCAAGAAGACCTTGGTTGATTGCTTGAAAGAATAAAGTATGTCTGTGCATGGGAGAGAATCCCTGTATCTGAGGATGAATGTGGATCAGCTGAAACCAGCCAGCAAAACAAGGATTTGAGTTCTCTTGTATCCACAGGGAATGGATTTCAGTTTTAAGAAAAATCTAGTTGAAGAGAAATTCATGTGGATGTGTGAGAGTAAAGTTCAGAAAGGAGGTGGCTGGAGGACCTCTCCAGGGAGGCTCACATTTCTTACTTTAAAAGGCAGTATTCCACAATGCTCTGTGTTCTCTTCACAGTGAAGTCAGAGGACTTGTGTTTCCCAACCATTCCCACCCACTCCCAACCATTAGGAATAGACCCATTCCCAACCTTCTATATGGCTCTCCTTTTCCCACATCTCTCCTATCACCTTTCATCCAGATCTCCAAGGAGATTTCCCCTTGATGAGAAGACAAGCAGAGCAAAGATAGCTCAGCAGTGCCTTTAATCAGTGTGGTCCTTGAACTCACCTACAAGATGTGACTAGAGGGATACCTTGCCACTGTTCCTCATCATTAGGAATGAAGCTTTAGCAAAGCCAATAACCCAAAGCTGAGCAACCCGGCCCCAGGACAATGGTGCAATGCCTTAATTTCCAAGTCAGAGCAGTTTTCTTTATACCCAATTAATGTTAAAAACAACAACAGTGATAATAATAGCAAGTATTTATATACTATCTTGGTAGCTAGATGGCACAAGGAATAGAGCGCCAGGCCTGGAGTCAGTGAGATGAGTCTTCCTGAATTCAAATCTGGCCTCAGTCACTTAGTAACTGTGTGATCCTGGGTAAGTAACAACTTAACCCTGTTTGCCTCAATTTCCTCACCTGTAAAATGAGCTGGAGAGGGAAATGGCAAACCACTCCAGTATCTTTGCCAAGAAAACCCCAAATAGGGTCACAAAGAGTCAGACTTAATGGAAAAGACTGAACAACAACATGTTTATATAGTATTTTATTGTTTATAAAGAGTTTTACAAGTGCTAGCTCATTTTATCCTCATAATAACCTCATGAGATAGGTAATATTATTATTCCCATTTTGTGGCTGAGAAAACTGAGGAAGACAGGTTAAGTGACTTGCCCATGGTCACACAGCTAGTAACTGAGTCCATATTTGAACTCAGATCTTCATGATTCCCAGTCCAATGCTCTATACTATCCTACCAAATTGTATCTATATAATTATCTCTTATCCCTTTCCTTCGTCTTTCTTTCCTGTCCATTATCCTTCCCTTTCCCCTTCCCCTTCCTCTCCCCATTCTCTTTCCTTCCTTTCCCGTCCCTTGTTTTCCACATGTTTATAACCTTAATTTAAGTTTTATCCTTTCTTCTCCATAACCTCTCACATATTGTTGGTTACCAAGGCCTATTAACCTCATCTTTACAAAGTCTCTCAAATCTGTTTCTTCCTATCTATTCCCTCTGCCACCCCCCAGTTTGGCCCCTCATTACTATCTACCTTGAATACTGCAGAAGCTTTTTATTAATTCTGTCTCCCTTCTCCAATCCATCTTTCATACTGCTGCCAGAATAATCCTTCTTATACAAAGATCTTATTTCATTCCTCTGCTAAAACTTTTCTATAGTTTCCTCATTACCTCCCAGCTTCCTTTGTCTGACAAGCAAGACCTTCTGTAACCTGGTTCCTACCATCTTGTCAGCCTTATGTTATTCTCCTGCATACTGCACAACTTTCTGACCCCTGGCACACAGCTATGTCTAGAATGTTCTTTCTCCCTCTCAAGTTACCCAATTCCCACCACTCTTTTAAAGTCCAACTCAGATATGAACTTCTCCAAGAATCCTTCCCTGATTTCCACAGCTGCTAACAAATTTCCCTCTCAGAGCCCATATAGTAGTTTATCAACTCTCAAATACACTTAGTTTGCCTTGATATTTACTTTCATTTTTGTTTATAGCATTTGTTTTATCAGTGACTTAGATGAAAATATAGATAGCATGTTTATCAAATTTGCAAATGATACAGAGACAAGATTCAAAAGACTTCTACAAATTAGTTGAATGAAATTTAATAGTGTTACATTTGGATTCAAAACATCAACTTCACAAGTATAAAGTGGCAGAGGCATGGTTGTTCTGAAAATATTGGGGAGTGGGGAAGTTAGTGGATTGTAACACAAGTCAACAGCTTTGCCAAAAAATTCTAATTCAAAGAAGCAATATGAAGAGTTGTGGTATCCAGGACTAGGAAGATGATATTACCACTAGTCTCCACCTTGTGAAATCCTATGTGCAATACTGTGTTTAGATCAGGTGTCATATTTTAAGAAGGAAACTAATAAGCTAGAGCAGGGGTTCTTAACCTGCAGTTCATGGACCCCCCTCATCATTGAACTTGGATGAGGGAAAAATTATCTTTAGTTCCCGTAGTGTCTAACTGAAATCTAGCGTTTCTGTCAATTGTGAACATAGGCAATAAATATCATTCTGAGAAGGGGTCCATAAGCTTCACCCGACTGCCAAAGGAGTCCATGACCCAGAAAAGCTGAAGAACCACAGCTGAGTTCCAAAAGGTTCTCAATAGATTGACAGCATAGTGACAGTTTTGTTGGCCAAGCAACCGTCAAGACCATCTAAAACTGTGGTTCTTTAATTTGGAATCCACAGACTCAAATTTCAAGGGGTCTGTGATATCGGATGGGAAAAAATTTACATCTTCATTTCAATATAATTGGTTTCCCTTGTAATTCTATGTATTTTATGCATTTAAAAACATTATTCTGAGAAGGGGTTCATAGGCTTCAATAGACTAACTGCCAAAGGTGTTCATGATGGAAAAAAGATTAAGAAACCCTATTCTATAAAATCATGGAAGGGTTGTGAACTACAACAGGTGAAAGGGGTGCCCACACTGAACAAAAACCCATCTCCCTATAGTACTAACACACTGCATATTATAGTGCTCTATATGTCTTATCCACCTATCAACTGTAAGGCCTAGAAAGGCAAAGCTCTCAGTTATTTAGTTTTGAATCTATCTTCCTCAATTTAACATGCAATAGGCACTTAATAAATGTTAACGTGCAGGTCTCCCTCTACTGTACCTCCAACTCCTTTCCATATGGTGCCTTTACAGAAGCTGGAGATGTGCATATTTTGTGGATCCAAGTCAGGTGCTTAGAGCCTACAGAATACCTAAGAAGAGGTGAAATATTTTCAGCAGTCTCCAGCTTGCCAGCAGGGCACTTTCATGATGGTAAACAAGGTGAATAAAGATAGGGCCATCTCTGCCACTTCCTAGCCTCTCTTTCTCCTAATCTTTTGCTGGGCCAAAGCCCCAGGCCTGCCCTTCCTCCAAGAGCCTGAACTCCAAACCAAGAGACTCATCCCTCCCCCAACCTCCTCCTAATCCTCTCCAGGAAAACTTTTTTTTTCCCCCCAGGAGCGTGGTAGGCATCAGACCTGATTAAAAGAATTCACACTCGGATGTCAATGAGAATGAACTTGAACCTGGGGTTGTAGAGAATTTCTTAAATAAGAAAAAAATAAATAACCCTTTTAAAGGAATCTTCTAATTGCTTCAGTGTCTGCTAGAGATTTTCATCTCTAAATGACATGTTAGAAATACCATGGGCATCTTGTCACACAGCTGTTAAAAGATGGTTCACCTGCATCTGACTTGCTAGAAATAATGTCACATTTATATAGCACTTTAAGTTGTGTTTATTTGTCTCATTTTAAAACTTCATACTATTTTCTAAATATCCCCTTCCTCACTCTGATCAACATAATGAACAACTATGATTTCCAGAGGGCTCATGCACGATGAAACATGCTACCCATTTCCTGATAAAGAGGTGATGGATTCAGAGTGTGGATTGAGGCTTTGGCTTTGGGGGGGGGGGTGAGGTTTTTTGTGGGGAGTGGGTTTGTACACAGCTAACTTGGGAATTTGTTTTGCTTTATTCTTCATGTTTTTAATAGATTTTGGGAGGAGCTGCTTTTTCAATGAAGGGAAAGAAGGTGTGAAAGAAAGAATGTGGACCAAAAAACATAAATTAAATATTAAATATATATATATATAAATATATATATACATATATATATATATATACTCTTCCTCCCACCCTAAAGAGACAATCCTTATTTTTTTAAAAAAAGATTATTTTTAAATAACTCAGCAGAATCAACATATCTGCCCTATGCAACATCCCTCCAAAGAAAAAGGAAGTGATTTTATTCTGGGGACCAGTTTTCTTGGTCATTGAACTATATAAGATTCAGCTTTTATGTTTATGGTTGTTTTTCTTTCCATTTCCATTGTTGCAGGCATTGTGTACATTGTTTCACTGGGTACTTTGGTATGCATTAGTTAGCATGTCTTCCCATGTTTCTTCAAATTCCTCATATTTGTTACTTCTTAGAGAGCAATAATATTCTATTAGGTTCATGGATCACAACTTGTTTAGCCAGTCCCCAGTGGATGGACATCTATTGGGCTTCCCATTCTTTGTTGCCATAAATATTTATTGAATTCTGGAACTGTTCTTTGTATCTTTTACCCCTTTGGTGATCACATAGCAGTGTGATCTCAGGGTCAGTGGATACTATCATCTTATTCACTTTTTTTTGCGTAATTCCAAATTGATTCACTCACAGCTTCACCAGTAGCATGTCTATCTTCCTGCAGCTCCTTCAACATTGATTATCTCCATCTTTGGTCATCTTCGCCAATTTGCTGGGTACGAGGCAAACTCTTGAAGTTGTTATAATTTGTCTTCTTTTTATTATTAGTGAAATTTGAAGAAATCTTTCACTGCTTATTAATAGTTGGTTATTCTTTTAAGAAATGTCTATTCATGTATTTTGATCACTTTATCTGTTAAGGAATGGCCACTTTAGTTTTACAAATCATATTCCTCACAACAATACTGAGATAGGGATTACAAATATTATTTCTGCCTTTTAGGTGAGGAAACTGGAGCTCAGAAAATTTAAGTGACTTATCTATGGTCATATATAGTTCATAAGTGACAGAAATGGAACAAAAGTCAAAGGTGAACACTGGACCATGCTTGCAAGGCAAGGCAAGAGTCATTAAGCACTTACGATGTGCCAAGCAAGCACCCTGGTAAGAGCTGGGGTTACAAATACAAAAGGGTTTGCAAAGCAAAAAAAAAAAAAAAAAGACAGGTCCAGCCTTTAAGAAGCTGACATTCTACTGGGGGAAGATAGCACAGAAGGGAAGCAATAAAGGGGAAGGATGAAGGTATATGAAAGGTCATGGAAGTAAAGTCTGGAAAGTCAGAAGCAGAGTCAAGAGGGGAGGAGATTGGTTAGCCTGGGCCTTTTTTTCAAAATGGAGACCTCAAAAAGAACTTGCCAGTGGGGAAAAAAGGGGGCTGGCACAACAGATGGATGTTCCAGGGTAAGGAAGCCCCAAGCTCTGGGGGATGTTCCAGACTGAGACTGCAGCAGGATCATGGTGGCAAAGTCTTGAAATTCAGAAGCAGAGCCAGAAGGGGAATTACACTGTCTCCACAAAATGATGAACGCTTCCTGCCTGCCTAGTACAATGTGGGCTACTCAACTTGGAATCTTGTCTTGGGTCATCCATAAACACACCATTCTTAGGCCAACTGAAAGCCCTCAATAGGGGTATGGGGAAGAGGGGATGAGATGAGAAGTTTACCCCCAAATGACCTAGCTGCAACATATACCCCTATGCTCTAGTGATACTTCCTAGTTGTCATTCACCTGATGGATGAGTGGGAAGCAGGTCCAGAAGACCTGAGCCTGAGGACCAGCTGAGAAGAGACTTCTGGGGAAGCCAGAGGCCTCACCAACACTAAGTGCCATGAGATTCTGATCCTATCTGAAGGCAAATGGTAGGAGGGCTTTGTCCAGCCCTCTACTTCTCCCACTGGAACCCTGGTACTATCTACGCAGCAGAAAAGTTAGGGAGTTACACTCTGCCCCAAGCGTAGAGCCCTGAATGCCTTTACTAGCTAGGATCTACCCTTGATTCACCATCTGCTGAATCAGCTAGCAAGGACCAACATGGGAAGAAAGTGGGGAGAGAGGGCAGCCTATAATATGATCTAGACATAGGGAGGTGATGAATAGAAGAAGGCCTTACAGACCCCATCCAACCTATATGAACACCGGGTTATATCATTCAGCTTGTACAATTCCTCTATGGCTTTTAGGAGGTTTGTGAACTCTATATTTCAACATTTGCTAGACTGGGAAGGGGAACACAGTTATCCTGATGATATGTTCATCTATTCCCAGGACCCTGTCTAGCACGTGTCAAATTGATCCGGGCTGTTCTCCAGCACCCATGCCAACACTGGCTATCTGCCAAGTTGGAGAAGTGCCAATTGGAGGAAGAGGAGGTGAAATTTCTAAAGCACATAATATGCTGATGGGGAGTCCATATGGATCCCATAATGTGGAAGCTGTGCTATAGCAGGAAACATCAGTGAGAGACCTTCACTCCAGCCTCAGGATATTGCTGCTGCATTACCCCCATGCTTTCTGCCAAACAGTAGCTCTCACAATCTTCCTGAAACTTCTCAATGGATTCAGCTGGACACTAGGGGCAAAAGGTATATTCAATGAGCTCAAGCCCTCATAATGATCTACCATGCCCTTCATAAATCATTCACAGTATATAAATATATACATATATGTGTTTATGTATATATATATATATATATATATATATGTGCATATATAGTCGGGGAAGAGCTGTCCTCTCATAGACCAAAGTGACTTCCCATAGGCCATGGCCCTGCCCATCCAGCTCCTAGTAGCTCACCACATCAGAAGGAGAAGTCAAGTCGACAAGCATTTATTATATGTTTGCTATGTTGCCAGGCACTGGACTAAATACTGAGGATATAACAAAAAGCAAAAAAAGTAAGTCCCTGCCCTCAAGCTTACGTTCTAATGGGGGAACTATTCGTACATTAAAAAATAATAAAGAAGGGGATAGTATTTTGAGGCAATTCAGCACTCCATAATAAGCTACACTACACCACCAATGAAACTTAGAGCACCTTAATACTGACCAATGGCTCAGCCAAGTTTGATAAACTGAGAATTACTTTAGAAGGTGTCACTTCATCATAAGCAGTGTTGCCTAGTAGCTACAGGGCTAACCTTAGAATCAGGAACACATGGGTTTAAGTCCTGCCTTTGACCAATACAAGTAGTTTGACCATGGGCAAATCATTTAACCTCTCCGTTCCCCCAGGAGCTCCAACACTGTAAGTTGCAGACAAGTTGCTGGTTTGAATTAATGGAGAGAATCCCTAACCAGATGAAATTATAAGACCAGTGGGGATGAGAAAGAGGGAAATATTTCATCATCACCCATGCCCCAAGTTACCCTAAGGATCAGGCCAAGAGAAATGGCGGAATTTGCACCACCAAAGGATCAGCCACCCTCCAACCCAAAAGCTTGGCAGTCACTTATGCACTAACTGCAGGCATGAGATACCTACACTCAGGCCAGGTTGCTTATCCTCTAAGTTGACACAAGCCCCACATCCAAAGGAGCTTCCATCTCCAAAGGGCTCCAACATTTCTGGACATTTCCTCCAGTGATATTTGCTGGACAGGGACTCTGCCTCTGCTTCTCCCGTGACAACCAAAAGGCAACATTTAAAGTCCTATTCAAAACATTATAGATTATTGCCTGAGACTTGGGTGGCCATATATACAGCATAATATCTACCACTATACAACCTGTGCAATAAAATAAGGGTCCCAGCCAAAGATCCTATGGAAGAGCATTAGGACTAACAATAATTGCTAGTTTTACAAAATAATTGGCATATATTAGCTCATCAATCATGTGAAGTAGGAGTTACTATTATGTCCATTTAGTAGCTGAGGAAATCAAGGCTGAAAAAGGCTAGTTGACTTGTCCAGAGTCAGGCAGGTGAGTATCTGAGGCAGCATTTGAACTCAGGTCCTCTTGACTCCAAGTCTCATACTCTATCTGCTATACCACATAGCTGCCTCCTAGGTTAGCTCAATTCCTGACAACTCTCCGCTGTTCCGGAACAGCACCAATATAGATGATTGTCATTGCCCATCCTGGTTATTTGATGCTATTTGGGAGGTGGTCAACATCCTAATCAAGATGGCTTACTTCTTTCCCTGCACTGGACCTCCCATCATCACAGAAGCAGCATATAATTTCCAAAATAAAACTTTGGGCTAAAATAAAACTTCTCTCCTTTCAGGTCACCTTCCATGTGTCTCCAGTTTTTCTCTCATTTATGGACTATACTATCTGAGTATCTTCAAGAAAAGTTTTTCCCTTCTATTGCATATCCCCCCCCCCAGTTCAATGGATGGAAGGAAGACAGGAAGTAGAACTTTTGACAATATTTCAGGTGTTATACATCTCATCATCAAGAACACTGGGGAAAGGGGAGACTTACTGCCCTCTAAAGAATTCTGTTACCATAATAGCATAATATTCTACCTGTAACATACTGTTTTACACAAGCTGGGGCTTCTGCCCAGCCATTCTGCCCTACATTCACTAGACTTCCAAGCATAAATGGCTTGGAGGATGAGGAAAGCTGCCCAGACTGACTTGCTATTCAACCTGTAGATGGCCAAAGTAGAATATAAATGGGAACACAGCTCTGTCAAGTCCTAAGGTGCTGATGATCAAGTTTGGCTGTTGGTCCCAAACCTGCGCAATAGAAACTGACAGATGGAATGATGCATAGAGCCCTTTTATTTTTTCTTGCGAGGCAATTGGGGTTAAGCGATTTGCCCAGGGTCACAGAGCTAGTAAGTGTCAAGTGTCTTGTCTGAGACTGTATTTGAACTCAGGTCCTCTTGACTCCAGGGCCAGTGCTCTAACCACAGCATCACCTAGCCGCCCCATAGAGCCCTTTCTCAACACAGAGGGAATGAGCTCCACAATTTACCTGCTAGGATCAGCGTCTTTATCCTGAATCTGTCCAGTCTTTTACAAGTCATCATTGTAGTAGACCTAGTCAATAACAGATTGACAAGAAGAACACAAACTCCATGTTTCAAGAACTCATGGAGGTGATAAGACCACCTCCAGTGCCTACTATACAAGTGGTGCTATGGGAGAGAACATAGAGATTAGTGCACAACTTGGATGTGCAGCTCAGAATGAGCAGGGGCCTTATACAAATAATATCCCAACAATTTACCCCCAAATTTATCTCCAGATCTTGATGGGGGCTGAAATAAACTTGTGCTTGTGCTCATTGAATGTAAATTCACAAATCAATGAAAAATTAATCAACCAGTGAATGAATGAATGAATGAATGAATGAATGAATGAATGAACAAAGGCAGTCAACTGTAAAGTATTAAGCATCTTTTATGAGACAGCTGGGTGGTGCAGTGGATAGAATGCTGGCATTGGAGTCAGGAAGGCTCATCTTCCTAAGTTCAAATGTAACCTCGGACACTAGCTGTATGACCCTGGGCAAGTCACTTAACCCTGTTTGCCTCAGTTTCCTCATCTGTCAAATTATCTGGGAAAAAAATGTCAAACCACTCCAGTATCTTGGCCAAGAAAATCCCAAATGGGGTCAAGAAAAGTCAGACAAGACTAAAAAGCAACTGAACAACAAGCCAAGCCGCCTGTATGTCAGGCTTCATGCTAACCTCTGGGGATGCAAAGAGAGGCAAAAGACAACTCCTGCCCTTGTGGAGCTCAGAATTTAATGAGGAAGACAAAATGTAAACAGTCATGTATAATCAAGCTAAATATAGGATAAATAGGAAAAAATCAACAAGAAAGGCACTAGAATTAAGAGAGATTAGGAAAAGTCTTCCTATCAATGGTAGCATTCAAGCTGAAACTTGAAGGATGAGGCAGATGGGAGGAGGGAGAACTTGAGGGTGACAGCCAATGAAAATGACCAGAATTGGGAGATGGAGCATCTTGTGGGAGGAATAGTCAGGAGACCAGGATCATTGGATTGGAATGTAGTACCTTGTGTTTAGCTCCAATGATACAAGTAGAAAAGTGAAGCCATCTCATCTCAAGGATTTTATATTTTAATACTGGGAGACATATATGAAGGATCAGAGAATATTCTCTAGGGGGAGAAATGATGTTCAAGCACAGCATACTACAGAGGCAGCTGAGACAGGAGGAGACTTTTGTGTGAGATAACAGACAATTTGCCAGTTCCACACGGTGATCTGACCTACTCAATGCTGAGTTCCCTCTAGCTTTGGACCTTTGTTTTAATCTGTTTTGTGACTTCTACCAAGTCCTTTGAGCTTCTTTTATTGTTCTTTTTTGCCCAGGTGACCTCTTTGGCTTGACTCCTCACGACATTCTTCTTAATTTTTTGGATCACAACATTCTTTCTGCCTCCCTCCACCCTGGCATGTTCTCTGCCTTGGGACCTGCTTATTATTCAACATCACCGACACCTAGCCCCATGCTCTTAAGAACCTGGGACCTGACATTAACAAATTCACAGCTATTTTAATAAAGAATATTCCTTTTTATAGAGAAAGCATACTCAAGGGTAGCAACATGTATTTTATTTTATCTTCTCCATAATCCATGTCTAGAGTAAAGCCTTGTTTGGGGACTATCTTTTCCCCAATTACTTTCATTTCCTTTAAGAAGCAAGTAGGTCCTTGAACCACATGCCAAGACAGCTGTCCAACCAGACTAGTCTGGAGTCAGTTCTAAGTGGTACAGTGACTAGATTGCTGGATTTGGAATCAAGAAGACCTGCAAGATCAAATCTTATCTCATATACTTTTAGGTGAGTGACCCTGGACAACTCATTTAACCTTCTTCAGCCTCAGTTTTATCATCTGTAAAATGGAGATAATACCACCTATTTCATAGGTGTTGTGAGGATCAAACAAGACAACACATGTAAAGTCTTTGAAAATATTAAAGCACTATATTTATTATTATTATTATCTTCACCAGTGACCACCACCCTTAGCTACTTACCCACCTTAGAGCAAACCAGAGTGATCATAGAAAATGATACAGTTCCCCCAACGAATACCTGAAGTTCTGTTAAAGAGAAAAACAAACACCCTCATCTATAAGGTAAGGGTGGGTATCAGAAATGGGAGAGGTGATATTTCTCAGCTACTAGGTCCTGCAAAAACCTCCTCCACAGTCTATGCACAGGGGTACCATTCTGCCAAGGGTACCCAGTAAATATGGGGCCAGTTAGAATCACCGGCACCAAGACACCTTCTGTCTGGGGCTGCAGAATGGCCAGCCAGCTGCTTTTGTGTTAGGCCAGTGGCTAAGCTGTGGGGTTGGGCTTGTAGCTGTGACACGGAGAAGACTGTTTATAACTGGAGTTATAGCATGAACCTAGAGGCCCCTCAGCCATGAGGCAGCAATCAGAAGGAAGCTATGAGAATGCTGAGCTTCTGACAAGCCTAATTGCTTGGCCTGTGCCCCAGTAGCCTAAATAAGGACCACTGTCCACTTGCAAGCAGTTACAGAAATTAAAGGCTTTGTGTCTCAAAGAGTCCTCCTGACCGGCATCTAGAGATTTTGCATGGCAGCCCCATGCGTATGACTTTGACAACAAACATCACCCTCCTCCTCATGTTTAATCAAAGAGCCAAGCCAGCATCCCCTTGCCTGACTGCTAATCCCTCCCCCCTTACAACTCTTACCCAAGCCACCGAGCTCAGTTCTCTGATGGGGATCATGCTTTCTTTCACCTTCCTTTTGCTGACTGTTTGGCAGAAGCAAGGGACTAGATTCCTCAGGAGCTGGCACTGTCATCCAATAGCTAAGTGAGTCATCTCTGCAAAGGCCTCCTAC
Source organism: Phascolarctos cinereus (assembly GCF_003287225.1). Lineage (NCBI taxonomy): Eukaryota > Metazoa > Chordata > Mammalia > Diprotodontia > Phascolarctidae > Phascolarctos > Phascolarctos cinereus. The sequence continues at coordinate 139,903,601 of NW_027555625.1, forward strand.
CAGCCATACCCCCCTCCCTCCCTCACCCACCTCGTTTCCCTTTGACCCCTCCTGCTTCTTCAGCATGTTTATGGGCATAATTACAGTGCGCTATTGATTTCCTGACAGCTGCCTTGATGTAACTATTTTACAGAATCAAGCTAATTTCATACATGGAGGTTTTTATGGTCTCTGGCAGGCTCAACTGGAGAAGTAATTGTGCCTCCTCATACAGCAGTCCCTACTCCCACCCCCGGGGTCCACTTCTTACTATGCCCCCATTATTGCCCAGTATGACAGGGTTGGAATCCCAGCATTCCCAATTCAGGTCACCTCAATTCAACAAACATACTCAGTGCCCACCATATATGCCTAGGCAGTTAGGTGGCACTTTGGATAGCTTGCTAGACTTGGAATTAGGAAAAGCTGAGTTCAAATTCTGCCTCAAACATTTACTTGACTGGAAACTTTCTTCTCTCCAGGTCTCCAAGCGACCATGGAGACAGTTAGGTGGCATGCTGGATAGAGTACTGGATCTAGAGTGAGATCAGCCTCAGACATATACTAACTGTTGCCCTGGGCAAGTCACTTAAACTGCTTTTTAACTCAGTTTCCCCAAATCTAAAATGGGGATAATAATGGTACCTGACTCCCAGGATTGTTGTGAGGATCAAATGAGATAATATTTTTTAAATAATTTATTTATTTTTAGTTTTCAGCATTCACTTCCATGAGATTTTGAGTTTTAAATTTTCTCCCCCTCCTCTCCTCCCCACTCCCCAAGACAATCTGATATAGGCTCTACTTACATATTCACATTAAGCATATTTTCACATCAGTCATGATGCATAGAAGAATTAGAACTAATGGGAGGCACCATGACAAAGAAGAAATAAAACAAAACAACAAAATGCCTACATCTGCATTTAGACTCCATAGTTCTTTCTTTAGATGTGGACAGCATTTTCCACCATGAGTCTTTTGGAGTTGTCTTAAATCCTTGCGTTGCTATGAAGAGCCAAGTCTATCAAAGTCTGTCACCCCATAATGTGGCTGTTACTGTGTACAATGTTCTCGTGTTTCTGCTCATCAAATGAGATAATATTTGTAATAGCATAGTGCCTGGCACATAGTAGGTGCTATATAAAAACTTGTTCCCTTCCCTGTTCTTCTCCCTTGACTCTCTCTTACCTGTCTGACCACTTCTCAATCTTCTTTGTCAGATTTTCCTACATGTCACTCCTACTAACTCTGGGTTTAACTCAAGTACTGAGAGACAGAGAGAGACAGAGAGAGACAGAGAGAGAGAGAGAGAGAGAGAGAGAGAGAGAGAGAGAGAGAGAGAGAGAGAGAGAGAGAGAGAGAAGATGTAGAGATCAATAATATATATGTGTGTATGTGTATATATACACACACACACACACACACACACACACACACACACACACACACACACACTCACTCAGTTATCTTGTCAGTTCCTATACCTATGATTCCCAAATCTAAGCGCAGCATTTCATAAAATCCACCAGACTTCCATGCTCCAATGGAGAGAGACAGGGAAATTTTATGCTATTATCACTAAGAATCTTCCTTCTTTCCTTCCTACCTTCTTTCATTCCTTCTTTCCTTCCTTGCTTTCTTCTTATCCTTTCCTTCCTTACTTTTCCTTTCTTTTCTTCCTCCTTTCCTTCCTTCTTTCTCCTTTCTTTCTCTTTCCTTCTTTCTTTCTTTTTCTTCTTTCCTTCATTTCTTTCCCCAATCAGTTAACAAAATATGCCAGCCTGCTTCACACACTCTTCTGTCTTGACACACTGGCCTTCGTGCTATTTCTCACCCATGACATTCCATCTCTCTCCTCTCACCTTTGCATAGTCTACTCCCCATTGTCTGGTAGCCACTCCCTACTTACTTCCACCTTTTAGAGGCTCTAGTTCCCTTCAAAGTTCAACACAAAGGCTACTTCCTAAATGTGTCTTTTCCTGATCCCTTGAACTCCTAGTACCACTCTCCAAAATTAACTTGCACTTAGTGTCCAGGTAGCTTCTGCTTTTGTATCCTTCATACCTAGGGTTACACCCCAGCATATAGCACTGCTTAATAAACGCTTGTTTATTGATTGACTGATGATTTGATAGATTTGATAGATTAATTCCCATGTGTAGATGCTAGGTGTTAGGAGAGGTACAAAGTACACATATACTTTATACACATAGTCCTAGCCCTCTTAGAGCTTATAGTCTAATAGGGGAATAAGACACAAATACAGATAACTAAAGATACTACATGATAAATATATTAAGTAGGTACAAAATAAAGTCTCATATGAGGTTTGAGGAGGAAGATCACTATTAAAAGAAGACTCATGAGGAAGGTAATATTTGAATCGGACTCTAAAATATGGGTAGAAATCCAACAGATAAATAGGCAAAGTGAGCTCCTTCCAAGATTAGGTAACATTATAATCAAAGGCCTGCAAGGAGGAGATTCTAGGCCATGTTTGGAGGGCACAAAGTGGTCCAGGTTGATAGGAGACTAGCGAGTGAAGAGAAGGGAGGGCCTTAAATGCCAGGGAAGGAGTATGAACTTTACTCACTGATCAGTAAGAAGCCAAACAAAGATTTTGAAAAGCATTATTGGATCTGTACATAAGGAAAATTAGCATGATGTGAGTTTGAAGCATGAACTGAAGAGTAGAAAGTAGATGTCAGAAGACTAGTCAGGAAGCTATTACAAAGAACTAGCAGGCGACAACAAGGGCTTGTACAAGGATGATAACAATGGAAACACAGAGGAGGCGATGAATGCCAAACCTGTTGTGGAAACAGAATTCCGAGGACCCAGTGACTGATTAAATATGAGAGGCAAAACAGAGGAAAGAATCAAAATCTCTTCCCCCTCAAAAAAAAAGTTTAATAGTAAAAGTGATAATAGCTAGAGTAGGCAAAAGGAATTTTCTTTAAAGGATTGGGGTTACCTAAGCAAGAAGAAGGCAGGAAACAAGAAGAGACTCCAGATGAATGAGAGAGGGGATAAGTGATGAGAACTTAGAAGGCATGGCATCAGGGATATAGATCGGACCACAAAATCTTAGATTTAGAGACAGAGGGGACCTAAAGATGTTAGCTTCAGTGCAGTGAGAAAGAAAAAAGTAGGTGATGCTGCTAAGAAGTTTTGAGATTTGGAACAGGAGTGCTGAGGGAGATGTTGACAAATGGTTTTGATGAAGAAACAGGCAGTCTCCTGCTATAAATATGGGGTAATAGGAATACTCTGAGGGGGATTAGGAAAAGAAAAGGTTCAGAAGCCTCTCAGTGGAGGATGAGATAGGGGTTAGACAGACCACCAAGTAGCAATGAGGGCCCAGATGTGTACCATCAGTGTGCAAAATCTGTGTTACTACCTTTCTCAAGCAATGCATGCTGGCCCTGGGCTTGGAATGAGGAAATCAGGAAGATGAAGGTTACTTAGAGGTGAGGATTCACAAGCCAAAATTGGCAAAAGTGGCATTCTAGGCTGGTAACTCCTGAAATTGCCCTTTCTAACTCTGTGAGCCCAGCAGAAAACAATGCCGCCAACTGCCTGTCACCCAGGGCAGCCCCCTTAAATGAACAGTTCTCAATGTAGTTCTAATTTAGATTTCAGACAGGTTTGGGGTTTTTTTGTTTTGTTTTGTTTTTACATTTAGCACTAACTCATTGCTAAAGACTTTCGGAGGTAAAAGAAGGAGTTTCTGCTATGGTCAGTACACTCAAGCTGGGTGCTATCTTTTCATCACACAGCTCCTCCCTCACCTCTTGGGAAGCCCAGATCCCCTTACGAGTCCCTTTGCTGCAGGCACCCATTGGCATCCAGGGCAGGGAAGTGTTGGGGTCAGGCTCCCGGGCCTGCAGCGAAGCGTGATAGAGTGAGAGGAAATGTCAGGCTGTCAGCTCCTGAGCTCCAGGAACTGACAGCATAACATGCGATCAAGGTGGCAAGGTGACAGGAGGCATCGACACGAATACAGGCCAGAATGTAATGAGGATGTTGCCAAATACGCCAGCAGCATCCTGGGCGCGGGGCCTCCCGTAACACAAACGAAAGATCAGACAAGGTTCCATCGCTGATCAAGCTGAGGCTAGTTAGGCAAAAAGGCAGACTCCTGGGTCCAGAGTTCTGGAGGACCACAGAGATTTCAGGAAGCCTGGGTCCTAGCTTCGGCTCTACCACTAATAAACTCACTATAGGACCCTGGGAAGGCATGTGCCCATACCTAAAGGGTGTTTCTCAAACAGACAAATGGATCTAGGATCTCATCACTTGAAAAGTTCCCTCCAAATATGAAGACTGCAATCCATCCCTGCTGTCCCATAAGTTTGACACAGAGGGTCCACCTAGGATGCTAGAAGTACTTCTTGATTTCTCCTTGCATCAAATGGATACCAGTGGAGTACTTTAGACTGTGCACCTATCATCCCTCACCCAATCTTCTCTTCCAAGTGTACAATTCCCTGATGACATCTTTTACTCTTACTCTTCTTTGAAACTCCTCATTGATTTTATGTTACAACTTCACTGTACCCACCGTGTGTCTTTTCAGTGCCTTCTGTGGGATATTCCTTTTCAGCTCTTCAGAGACTCTTATATTCCATATCTTGCTGCCAGATGGTAACAATGTAATAGATGAGTAATACAAAATGTCACAGTAATTTTCCTTGAACACAAAGTTAATGTCAGACTTGGAGAGGGCGAGGTAGAGTAATAATAATAATTAACATATATATAGACACACACATATATACACGCATATGCATACAAATATACAACATATACACACATACATGTGCACATATATGGCGGGGTAGAGCAATAATAATTAACATGTATACGCGTATGTATATACGCATACATATGTGCACACATACATACATATACACGTATATACGTTGTGTGTGTGTGTGTGTGTGTGTGTGTGTGTGTACACATACACACATATACATAGTGCTTACTATGTACTAGGCATTGTGCTAAGCCCTTTACAAATGACTTGTCTACAGTCACATTGCTAGTAAGTTTCTGAGGCTGGATTTTAACTTAGGTCTTCCTGACTCCATGCCCAGTGCTGTATCTACTGTGTCACCTAGATAAACAAACATATCTGTGGATGAAAACTCCTGAGAGGGTTAAGTCCTACACAAAGATAAGGGGGTGGGGTAGAGCAATGTTAGTAAGTGGCAGCCAAATAAAATTTAAATTCCTGATTCTGACATTCAAAGCCCTTAGAAATCTGGCTTCAACATCCCTTTATAACTAGCTTACAACCACACTGAATGGCCCATTATCCCCTACTCTCATTCCATGTCCCATCTTGATGGCTTGTCTAGCCCCTTCCCCCATGCCTGGGATGGAGTTCCTTTTCATCCTATCATTGCCTCTTCAAAGTCTTCCCTTCTTTCAAATACTAATTCTGGGGCCACCCCTTCCATGAAGCCTTTCCGGATTATCTAGTTTCAAGGGATCTCTCTTGCCAAAGATTTCTCAAAATACTTGCCTAGATATCTTTTTTGTACTCATTACACTGTATTCGGTGGTATAATAGTTAATTGTACACATACCTCCTTTGAACTTAAAGGTAGAAACTCCGCCTTTTTTAATATATATTTTATATTCTTAGTTTCCAGCAATGAACCTTGTATGTAATAGGCACTTAATCAATGCTTGTTTAATTGCTTGAACTGAAGTATGGTGTTATGACCCTGCCCTGATTAGTAAGCGAAGAGAGCATACTTAGTTATCACTGGAAAGTAGACTCAGTCAGTGGAGGTATGTGTACTTAGAAGAGCTGGCTCAGCCCTTTCCCAGCCCCTGTATGGAGGGGGAACTGTTGAATGAACCAGCAAGCCTGGCTTTACCCCTCCCCCCATCCAAGCCATTTGGAATTACCTCAAAGCAGCATAAGGTAATACAGAAAGGCAGATCAGTGGCCTGGGGAGGAAAATGGGAGGCAGAAAAAACAGTCCAGAGATGAGGACTGGAAGAAATTGGAGTCATGTGAGGGTCTGCCAGAGGGAGCTGGGGGAAGAAAAGCAAATCTTGACTGTTTTCTAGGGAACTATTTAGGATAAGTTATGAGGACCACACAGTAACCCTGGGGAAGGGTTGCCCATTGGAAGGGAGAAAAGAGGTCTCTTTACTATGGGCATATAAGTGAGTCACTTCTCTTTTGCTGTATAGACAAACTAGATTTGAAGCCTTGAGAACCTGAATGCTTGTAATGGGTGCTGATGCTACCTTTGTGCAGGAGGAGGGGGACCAGGGGAAGAGCCAGACACTGAAAATCCTAAGTTCCACCTGGATAAGAACTGTCTGCCAGATAAGTGAGAGATTCCCAGGAGTTTACTTGGTCTCTTTATGTCGAGAGAGTGTGATCTGGTGAAGCTTCTCTTCCTAGCTTTGTTTCCATTAGAGTATCATTTGTGCTTCCTTACATAGCACATCAGGGCTTGTGATATTAGAGTCTAACTGTGGTGACTCCATTGTCATTGATGGAGAAAAGGTAATAATTACTACCTACCCCTGCATTTTCCTGTCATTTGTCATTGAACTTTGACCTCCACTAATCCTGTTCTGAGACAGGTAGGTGGCTCAGTGGATAGAGAGCTGGGTCAGGAGTCAGGAAGACCTGAGATCAAATCCAGCCTCAGAGACTTACTGGCTGTGTGACCTTGGGCAAGTCACTTAACCCTGTTTGCCTCAGTTTCCTCATCTGTAAAAATGAGCTGGAGAAGGAAATGGTAAATCAGTCCAATATCTGTTCTAAGAAAACCCCATGGACACTATGGTCCATGGGGTCTCAAAGAATCAGACATGACTGAATAACAACAATCCAATTGTAATGCTTCATTGTGGTATGTGAGTGATCCTGGATTCTCAAAGGCTATGCCAGTACAAGCCAAGCTCTGGAAGTTGCTATGATGCTTGAAGGACATTGAGTAGAGTCCTGACAATAGGCTAATGATACTTTCTGAAGACCAGTTTAGCTAAGTAAAGAGAGATTTGTGACCACCAGTCTGGATAGTTGGTGATAAATGGTTTGGCCATGGAAATTTGTTGTTCTTGTTCTTTTTTAATTATACAAATGAGGAAATTTGGTGTGCATTGGAGTCAATTATATAATCTGGCCTAGGTAAACTAGATATTAACAATGAAAATTTTGAAATGGATAAAATCATAAAAATCAACATAAACTCTCACCACATCCTAAGGAAGATGAATGCATTAAATCAATTGCCACTATAAAGAAACCAAAAACTGGAAAACATCTCAGCCAAAAAAAAAATACTTGAATTACTTGCCCAGTGTACAATTATGGCATTGAAGGGCAATACTGGTTCACAATAAAAACTTGATTGTAAAATCTTATCAAAGGGGACGGTGGAAGATTATGAGCCATATTACCTCATAAAACAGCCAAAAGCAGTGGCAAGAAAAAACAAGTTTACAGAAAGCTTGACAAAAGACCCAATTAAGTCAAGGCGTCCAAGGACATTTATAGACAAAATTGAAAGGAGGACAATGAACAGCTGAAAAATGTACTTATCTCTCGAGATTTCTAGAACAAACTCTTTTCTCCATCAATGACAGTAGAGCCACCACAGGTGGACTTTAATATCACAATCTTTGATGTGCTACATAAAGAAACACAAGCAGTACTATTAGAAACAAAGTTCCGAAGAATAGCTGCACTGGACCAAGTAGATACAGAAAAGGTCCATGCTAAATGCAACAGAATTTTGAGAGCATTGAGGGATCAGTTCCCAAGATACCTTAAAGAGAAGATACTAAAGATTTTTTTAAAAAAACAAAACATTTTGGACCTTATTATTATCCCCACCAAAAACAACAGAGAAATATCAATAACTACTAGTCTATACACCTAATTTACCCATCTCCATAACATATTCATGAGAATAATCTATACTTGCATTCATCTTTGGTGAAGGTTTGAGAAGAGAACAGACAAGCTTCCACAAATTATATCCTACAGCAGACTGCTTGTTTAAATCACGCAATTGACAACAAGTGTAAAGAACAGAAAATCAGACTGTAGTTAGCTCTAAAAAAGCATTTGATTCAGTAATTCAAAATGCCTCCATACAGGTTATCTGTATACTCCAACAAGATGTCTTCTGGGCAAATATTAAATTGACCAAGATTACTTGAAAGATGTAACAAAAATGATCACTTCATTTGATAACCCTCTGGTTATTAATGTCATGCAAAGCATAAACCACGGAGACCTTTCCTTGCAAAGCTAGTTGCCTCTATCATGGAAAATGTCAAGTGAAGAATCCAAGTCAAGGAGGAATTCCCCATCATCGGTCAGGTCCATCAGATGCTCCTGTTTGTAGATAACATCAAGATAGCACCAAGCCCCATTACATTGCAAAGTTTCTGAAATGACAGCCATGATCAGTCAAAAGAATTTGGCCTATCTTAATCCACCCTAGAAAAAAATCAAGTGGATGAAGAATGTCTACTGTCCAGATTATGATTTGCAATTGGATGGACAATCTATAGAGATGGTCCATGAATACATAGATCTTGGACAGATATCATAAACGAGTAATGAGCTGAGCCCATAACTGATCAAGAAGAGAATAATCACTTGTACAGTGCTTTTAATGACCCCAAACTTGTCCCTGAAACAAAGGTCAATTTTAAACATCAATATTCTTTTTGCAATGTCATATGGCTGTGAGTCATGAAACATCACTGTGTCCAAAGAATTTAAGTTGTGGTTTACCCTACAGCAACGTAGAGCCTACTGGTATGTGTTGAGTGTGAGCCTAGAGCATGAGTAGGCTGCTAAAAAGAAATTTTGCAGGAGAAATGTTATAAAGGATGCAGTCAGAGACATATAACTAAAAAAAGGAGGTGGGCTAGTAGTAGCCAGAGCAACTGACATAGAGTCCACATGGCGCATTGGCAAGATGTCAAGAGAACTGAGAAATGGCCCCAGCTTGCTGCCTGGACTCACTGGATAGAATTAATAGGAAGACTTAGATTAGCATCCTATAGAATGAGAAGAAGTGGATGGGTTTCACCTACACTATTGGAGGGAATATCCAAATTGATAAAATTATAATCCTAGAAATCTCAAAGTAATTATAATATAAAAGGACTTTGGAGATGGTCTGCTCAGGCCTCTTGTTTTAAAGACAAGGAAACTGAAACTTAAGGAGGGAAAGTGACTTATCCAGGGTCATCCACAAAGAGGACCAGGACTCAGTCTTCTGACTTGATTCTGAGTTTTCTGACTCAAAATCTACTATTCCCTCACCTACTGCCACCTCTAAATCCTTTGATCTTAGGGATCCTAGGGGTACAGTGCAATGCATTGAGCAGAGTGCTGGATTTGGAGGTAGAGGACCTGGGTTTGAATCTCAGTTCCATCACTATATGCATGTACTTGGGCCAGACTTTTTTTTCTTCAGATTCTCCATTTATAAGGGGAAGGGAACACGCACTTATTAAGTACCCACCATATGTCAGGCACTGTGCCAAGCACTTTAAAGATCTTATCTCGTTTGATATTTACACTATCCCTGGGAGCTAAGTGCTATTATTATCCCTACTTTACAGTTAAGGAAACTGAAGCAGACCAAGGTTAAATGACCTGTGCAGGGTCACAGAGCTAGTAAGTGTCTGAGGGTAGATTTGAATCCAAGTCTCCCTGACTTGAGGCCATGAGCTCTGTCCACAGTACCACTTAGTTGCTCATTTATACAATGAGCAGCTTGGACCAGATTATCTCTAATATCCCCTCAAGCTCTAAATCAATGATACTAGTTTTAAAAAGGCCACCTGAAGGAAACATTTTCAAGGGAATGGGGTCCAAGACGCAGGATATGCCCAGAGGAGAGAATGAAAGAATGAAGGGTCAAGATGTGTCCAGTGGAATTTTCTTTAAGGATGTACTTGTTATCACAGCACTACCAGGAACAAGGTGAGAAAAAATGTGAAGGGCTTTGTGTTCTAGAAGAAAATAAGGTCAATCAGAAGTCATTGTGATGTTTGGGACAATATAAGAAGGAGGCTAGAAGGAATCAAGATCATTTAAACCATGTGGCCAGATACCCACTGAGAATAGCAGGTGGAATGACAAATGTTAAATAAAAGCAATGCTAATTGGCCAGTGGCCACAGGAATGGCTCTGTGCAAACCAGAATAAAGAAAACAATATGGACAAAACAAATTAAATTACCAATTGTGGGCCCCTAAGACTTCAAGAAAAGGCCTGATCCAGATGCTGCCTATTGGGCAAACAGCTTGGGGCCCAAAGAGAAAAATTCTTGGGGTAGGCAGAGGATGGAGAATAACTTTCTTAACCAGAAGGGCCAGGTCCACAGCTCTAGAGTCTTTGTTCTACAGAACAAATCCTTTTTATTAAGGGGATATTTTCTGTGAAGTTTGGATTCAGTCAAAGGGCCGCACCTGAGGACCTAGAGAGCCATATGTGGCCTCGAAGTCGCAGATTCCCCACCCCTGGCTAGGGTGAAGCAGGTAGAGCCAAAGTGGGACAGAAGGCATGAAGCTCTGGAGAATAGGCCATGTTACATAAAGAAAATCAGCCCAGGAAGGATAGAACTTAACAAGAATAAAATTCTGGAGATACAAACAGAAACAACTGTGAGGATTAAAAAAAAAATAGAAGGTATCTGACAAGACTGATATATAGAACTCACCAAACAGCTTAGCTTTTTTTTTTAATGGGTAGAAAGGGTGGAAAGAACGTTCCATGGAGGACAGATATAAGAATGTAAGACCACCTTGCTAAAATAGTTCCAGGAGTGCAAAATCCCAGGAGCTGAAGTTGGCATGGAGAGCTAAGTACAATGAAAAAGTCTGCAAGGTTTTGTTTGTTTAGCTTTAGCTGTATTGGAGAAAAGAGAAAGCTCAAAGAAAGGCTAAGATCACTGTCTGAGGTGGTCAGGGTAATAGTAACTGACAACAAAGAGAAGGAGGAGGGTTGAAATTCGTAATTACTTCAGTTTTCTCAGTCACAAAGAAAGACCGTTAGACTGAAAAGGAAAAAACAAAAATAGCTAATATGGAACTCATTTCAAGATAAGTAAGGTGATGGTAAGACAGCATCTAGCACCTTAATGAATTCAAATCACCTGGCCCAGATGAACTACATCAAAGAGTCCTAAATGAACTGATATACGTGATGTGGAGCCACTGTCAGTAATATTTAGGAGATTGTGGAAAATGAGGAAGGTACCACAGAAGTGGAGAATGTCCCCAGACAGGAAGACAAGAGTCTGCCAACAAGAGGCCAGTGAACTTGACTTCAATTCCGAGGAAAATTTGAGAACAGACCATTAAAGAGATGATTAGTGAAAATCCAGGAAAGGAGGTAATGATTACAACAAGCCAACATGCTTTCATGAAAATAGGCTGTGAGAGACTAACCTTATTTCCTTTCTATCATAGAGAGACTCAGCTGAGCTAACAGGGGCTGGGGATATTTGTTCCCCTCCCTGCTCTGTGCCTAGCCATTGCAGTTTGTGCCAGATTCAGCTTTAGGGAAACCTGGCCTCTAATTATAAGGATTAGACTTGTCATGCTCATCAGCTGGTTTGCAAACCACCATCACAGGATGATGCTAATTATCGTAATACCTGTGATTTATCAGTCTAAGAGGTTCCCCAAGTAGGTAGGAAAAAATAAGGTACCCAATGCAAAAACATAAAATATATATGGGATAGATAATTTATTATTATACAGAAATAACTGATAATAAATAAGATAATTACAGCCCACAGCAACAGAATAGTCTTCAGTAATATAACTTAGAATTAGTTACAATTGATTGATAACATTTAAACCTCATCAGAACATAAAGCATTTTTGTATTGCTGCTAATTAGTTTACATTTCACCTCAATAAGTACTGTCTGATCAGTTAAGTTTGGTCTTCTTTCTGGTGCTAGATCTCTCAGCTGTAAACAATTCCCCTGTCAATAGCTATTGCTGCTCCCAGGATATTGCAGCCCTTACCTTTCAGCTCCCCAGGACCTGAAGATCTTTTGGAAATCACAAGGTCACCACCAGTCCTGGACATATCCACTGTGGTGTACTCATTCACCTAAGATGAGGAAAGAACAAACACAAAAAGGTAAAGTTAGCACGGGGCACCCACACAAGTTTACCTATTGAGTTCATATTCCATGTGGGAAATGGTGGAGTGGAGGAGTATTCATTTTCCATCCCTGATTAGAATCACATAATGCCACCTGCAGAGAGCTACAGCTGAGAGGACCCAGCCAGGCTCTCCCCCTCTCCCTCTCCCTTTCCCTCTCATGGATTGGAGATAGGGACAAATGTGCAAAATGCACCCCAGCCAAATTGCTGAGAAGAGCAAATATTTAACTGGGTGAAGAGTGTAGTGAAGATGGATGACCCCGTATGAGTTCTTCCTTAAAGAATTTGCAGATACTACTTACCTGATTCCAAGTGACCATGGAAGAGCTCTGGAGACAGCTTCTGGCCATGAGATAACGGGATGGCAATTTGAAGTAACAAAGTGGTCTGGGAGAGGGAGAGGGAGAGGAGAGGGAGAGGAGAGGGAGAGGGAGAGGGAGAGGGAGAGGGAGAGGGAGAGGGAGAGGGAGAGGGAGAGGGAGAGGGAGAGGGAGAGGGAGAGGGAAACCCGTGTAACAGGGGCCGCCTTATAAAAGCAATTCTCCGCCCACCACGCAAAGTCTCCACCCACTACGCAAACAAGTCTCCACCCACCACTATCCCTTACCCCCTTAACTGGGGGTGGGCTTACATTCTAACTGGGAGGTGGGGCTTACATTGTAAGCTCGAAAGGTTCTTCCTATCCCCTTAACCGGGAGGTGGGGCTTACATTCTAGGCTCGAAATTCAAAGACAAGGAAAGAGGCCAGACGCCAAGGGCAAACGGCTCAGGTTGGGGGTGAGGCAGGTTCTTCCTATCCCCTTAACCGGGAGGTGGGGCTTACATTCTAGGCTCGAAATTCAAAGACAAGGAAAGAGGCCAGACGCCAAGGGCAAACGGCTCAGGTTGGGGGTGAGGCAGTGCTTATTCTTTCTGTTAAGTGCTTAAAAACAGGGTCTGAGTGGGGGAGGATTTTGAAAGTCGTAATCAAGAATTATTTGACCCTTTGAGGAGCCTTCACTTCTGAGAGTTCATTTCTCACACTACCTTCTGAACTCATTACCTTAATTACACTGAGAAGTCTTCACTGGGACATCCCATTCACTGAGAAGAGCCAATAGAGCCAAGTCATTCATAGTTGATCATTATGCCTAGTTACTGATACTGTGTACAATGTTTTCCTCATTCTGCTCATTTCACTTTGCATCAGTTTGTACAAGTTTTTCCAGGTTTTTCTGAAATCTGCCTGCTTATCATTTCTTATTGCACAGTAGTATTCCATAACATTCATATATCACAACTTGTTCAGCCATTCCCCAATTGATGAGCATCCCCTCAATTTCCAATATTTTGGAATTCCTAACATCAATGAAGTTACAAATGTGGTTAAAAAAATTATACTTTTTCAAATGCTTTGCTAAAATCTAGGTAATCTATGGCTACACTGTAGCCATAGATTACCTAGATTTTAGCAAAGCATTTGAAGTATATACATATATATACACACACACTAGTTTGGTTACCCCATTTAAAAGGCTGAATGGGCCTATTAGGGATGAAAGGTTGGGGTTTGTTAATGATCCAATGAATATGAGAAAAGAGAGACCCTTCTCACCAGAGGCAGGTTATCCTGGACCAGACCTAGTGCAAACTGCATGGTTGGGTACAGAACAGGCAATGGAACAGGATTCCCAGTCTAAATTGTGTGGGCCGAGCTTCAGTGTCTCCATACTAGAGTTGAGAGATCTTGTCCAGTTTTTTAGAGGCTGATTCCAATCAACCTTGAATACTTAATCCCTTTTGGGAGTCTCACACAGAGTCAGGGATCATTTGACTTTCTTTCTTTTTGAAACAAACCCACTTGATCTCATTGTTGAGTGAGCTTGAAACTCCATTTGGATTGTCTTGTGCATTGGTAGGGATTCCCTTGGGGAGATAATGTCTGGACCTTCAGGGTAATCATCCTATGTACTAAGATAATGATGGAAAAGTTTTCATCTAAGAGTATCTGATTTCTTATTGTATCTGAATTAAATGTGTTCTGTGTGTGTACCCATTAGTGGAAGAAGAAGAGGGTGGACACCTCCTTGGCTCCATGAAAGTAGATCTTTGTAGCTATAGAGGTACCAAGGGTCACTTCCAGATAACTCTAGGTCCCTAATCTCTGTGGGGAGAGCCCTACCTGTTCTGTGAGCTCAGCTCAGTCTAGATCTTATCAGGAATGGGAAATGGTTTTTCCTTTATATTTTCTTTCCTCTTTGTCCCCCTTTGTTAATTGTTTTATTCCATTTTTTCCTTTTTCTTTATTTGGTTGGATTGGGGACACATCTCTTTTAAGCACTAGGCAAATGATAACTTCCGATAAACTTTGTAAAATGTTCTTTGTTGAATTTGTATAACTATATTTCAGGGGATGATTTTGATTTCTGCTTGTAAGTTTGGGATTGTTTAAGAATTATGCCATGTGATAATGAAGTTTCCGGGAACCAAGATGGTGGAGTAAGCATTAAATCACTGTAACTCTCCCATATTCACTTTCAAATAACCATAAAACAGCACCCCAAAACACTGATGTTGCCCTGAGGCCCATGGGGGACCCTTTTGTCTGGTGCTGTGTTGTGGGGGTGGGGTGAGAGGTGGATGGTGCTGCTAGAGGCCATAGGGGTCTAGCAGCTTACCTGGTGTTGAGCTGAGTCTGGTAGGGGGTTTCTGTATTTATGCAGGGCTGCACTGAAGCGTGTGGAGGTCTGGCCACTGTGCCTGTTTGCCCAGGGCTACACTGAAGCATATGGCAGTTCTTGGGGTTGGAGTCTGCCCATTTCCCTGCCTATGCTGAGGCATGCAAGAGGTCCTGGTGTTGGCATTTGTCTTCTCCACTGCACTGATGCTCAGGATCTCCCACTAATTTGCTGAGGTGGGGTTTGCTGCTGGCTTGCTGGGATGTTGCCTGGTCTAGACTGTATTCCTCTTTTACTCAAGTGAGACAGACTTACCTTGCCAATCTCCCAAGTTTCTTCAGCTAACAGATTGTTTCATGCCATCTTTTGGCTGGTTCTGCCATTCCAGGATGTGTTTTGGGGTGCTATCGTACTTCAGCTGAAGTAAAAAAAAAAAAAACAGGGGTAGCAAATGAGGAAACATCCTCTACTAATACAGATGAGCATTTTTTTCTCCAATTTATAGTCTTAAAGAGTTGCCTGGAGATGCCGAATGGTTAAGTAACTTGCCAGGGTCATGGAATCAAAGTATATTAAAAGCAGGTCTCAAGGTTTTCCTGACTGAGTCCTGGCACACTTTCCATTACACTACATTGCTCCTCATCTTATCTCATACCACTCTTACCTGAATGAAGGAGAGATATGTGTTAAACAGTGATATGATGAGCTGAATTCAGAACTGGTTGAATAGCCAGACCCAAAATGTAGTGGTTATTAGCTCAATGCCACTTTGTCTGAGGTCTCCAGTGGTGTATCTCAGGGGTCTGTATTTAGCCTCGTGCTGCTTACCATTTTTATCACTGACTTGGCTAAAGTCAGAGTTGACATGCTTATCAGATTTTCAAAGGACAAAAAGCTGAAAGTGGTAGCTAACTCAGTGGACACCAGATTCAAGATCCAAAAGAATCCTAATGAACTAGAGTAATGAACTAGAATCTAATAAGATTCTGTGAAATTGTATGATGACTTTGAGGAATTCTATAGAAGGGAGTTACTGATCAGGCCAAAGCTTAGACTCAATGACCTTCGAGATTCTATGAGTTTTGAGCCAAAAGACTCTCCAGGTATTGCCATGTGATGACAACTATCACAGGCATTCTATTGCCAAGTCCAGAAGCCTGGGGGGAAAAAAAGCCTGCTTGAATCACCAAGCCTCAGCAGTAATCAGTGAGAAGCCTAAGGTAATGGAATAACCCTGATGCAATTATGTATTGATTGGGAGCATTATAGCCACTTCTGATTGCTTCTTATTGATACAAATCCACTGGGCAGCTTGATCAGATATACCTGAGCAAGAACAAGGAAAAGGAAAGAGATAGAACAAGACAGAGAAGAGGGAGCCGCAATGCTCAGTCACTTCAGCTGTCTGGCATTTAAAGCTCTTTATAACCCAGCCCCTGCTCTTTCCAGCTCTCTTAAGTTGCACTTTATTCTCCTTTTGTGTATTCTGTGATCCAGCTGAACCAGCTGATTTGCTCTTCCTCATACGTAACATTCCGACTCCCATTTCCATGTCTTTTCTTTTTCTTTTTTTTAATTTTATTTTTAATTTATGGAATAAAAGTTATCCTGGGGAAGATGGCAGAGTAGGTCAGAAATTTCAAGGCTCTCCAGATTTCCTCCACAAACAGACAGAAAATCTCCATAAAATGAACATAGAGGAATAGAAAAAAAGGGGGAGGGGTTAAAGCAGTTGTCCCCCTAAGACAACTTGAGAGGACCACAGAAAAGACAAGACCTCCGCGTCTTTTTATTGGTCATCCACATGCTTGGAATGTTCTCCCTCCTTGTCACAGCCTCTTGGCTTCCTTGGCTTTCTTCAAGATTCAGTCCAGGAGTTTTTTCTGGTCCCCCCTGGCTGCTAGTACCTTCTGAAATTACCATCTTTTCTCTCTCTCTCTCTCTCTCTCCATATGTATACATACATAAATATATGTGCATGTATATATGTATGTATGTATATTATATATAGATATAAATACATGTTTGTGTATCAAGGTGACACACCAGGCCTAGAGTCAGGAAGACTCATATTCCTGAGTTCCAATGTGGCCTCAGACACTTAGCTGTGTGACCCTGGGCAAGTCACTTAACCCTGTTTATCTCAGTTTCCTCATCTCTAAAATGAGCTAGAGAAGGAAATGGCAAACCATTCCAGTATCTTTGGCAAGAAAAGCCAAATGGAGTTGGACACATAAAGAGTTGGACACAACTGAAAAATGACCGAACAACTAAGTACATACACACACACACACACACACATACATATACATTCTATGTACCTAGTTATTTATGTGTTATCTGCCTCATGAGAATATTATTCAGTCAGTCAATAAACATTTACTAAGTGTCTACTATGTGCCAGGTACTATGCTAAGCACTGAGGATACAAGGAAAGGCAAAAGGCAAAAGATAGTCACTGCCCTCGAGGAACTCATAGTCTAATGGGGGAGACAGTCTGTTGTTGTCTGTGCTTTTTTCTAGAAGATCATGACATCTGGAGGGTGATGTCTTAACTTTCAAGTGAATTGGATTTGTGAGGCCAATTTGTGCAGAGCCATAAGCATCGCTTTCTCCTCCAGAGTTATCAGTCTGCTGGCAAGACACAGATCAGGACAACTGGAGATGGCCCCAGATGCAGTGGGAGACCTTGGTTTTTTTAAGCTAATGTCTTTCCCAGGTCTCAGTTTGTCTGAGGCAACACCCATTCAGTGATTAAGGCTAGGTAAGAAATGAGGCAGATAATGACCTCTTTTACCTACTCAAAAAGAAAAAAATCAATTTAAGTGGGGAGACCCTCTGGGTAATTGCTGTTTACATGCACTCAGAGCCATCAAAACCCAAACAATGACCAAGTAAGGCTTGGACTGGGCCCTATTGCTGGCCAGAGAGCCAGAGAGTTTGGGGTTTAAGGAATACTCAAGTAGCTCTATTTGAATCTCAATGGGATTTACCAAAGCTTGGTTTTTCCAGAGCTCTATTTCAAGAAATATGCTTTCCTTTGGGCAGAGCACACACATGTAAGTACATGTTTCCCCATGGGAACAGAGGGAGGGAGAGAGGAGGGTGATAGCAATATTTTTTTAAGAATGAGTGAATAAGTTATTTTGAATATTATAGATACCCAAATTAACTATAAAGGACATATGAAAAAAGATGCTATCTGCATCCAGAGAAAGGACTGATAAATAGATCTATAGAATAATTTTACATATATGTTTATGTGTATGTGTGTATACATGTGTACATGGGTGAGTGTGTGCATGGGGGAGGGTAGGAAAAAAAGGAGGAAAAAAAGAAATTTACATGATAATTTTGCTGTATATTTTAAAGCAATAGCAAGTTGTGCATAGGGAAACAACATGAAAAAAAGAACTACATGTAAATAAGAAACCAGCAAGATAAATTAGAGATAGTCAACAGAGATAAAGGACTAACATTAAAAAGGATCAAAAAAGGCGTCTCGTAGAAGGTGCTGTTTTAGCTGGGAGTTGAAAGAAGCCACAGAATCCAGAAGGCAGAGATGCCCTCCCTGAGGGCAGGCACTGTTTTGACCTTTCTTTCTATCTCCAGCACTTAGCACAGTGAATGGTACTGGCAAATGCTTAAGAAGCATTTGGTGACTGATTGCTTAAGGTGTCTCAGAGCAGCAACGCCACCTCCTGTGTGCTTTGCTCTGGCCCCTGCTTCAGTAGACTGGCCAATCCCATTCATTGATGCGCCAACATAGAGTCCTTGGTTTGGACCTCTATCGGCAGAGGTCAAAGTCATAAAATATTGTGGGAATAGAGACCGCCAAAATGTGTCACAGCTGCTCTAACAACAAGCAAGTATAGTAGAAAGTCCATTGGTCTCGAAATATGAGTAATTGAGTTCAAGTCCCAACTCTGACAAGAGCTATGTGACTCTGGGGTGGTCACTTACCTTCTCCGAACTCTGTTTATTTATCTGCAAAGTGGGGCTAATGTTGCTTAAACTGCCCTCCTTGCAGAGTTATTTAGAAGAATGGGATCCAGAAATGAGAGTTATTGTTTCAATTTTGCATCATTCCTCAGTACGGTCAACACTCAACTATCTGTGGAAAGCCCAGTCCGAGTCACAAAACATCTGCATCACAGAATCCTCTTCTCTATTTTTCCTCCTCGAAGGCCTGGCTCTGGTTTTGCTTCCTCCGTGAAGCCTTCAATCAGACAATAAATATTAATATTAAGTTCCTACTATGTGCCAGGTACTTTGCTAGGTGCATGGGATACAATGACAAAAGTGAAACATTCCCTACCCTCAAAAATCTACTTGCAGGTTCCTCTCCTCTGAATCTGTCACAGCACTTACTGAACATACCACTCAATTCAGCTTAATTATATTCTATCTCGTATTTTTGGTGTGGTTTCTATGTGTCTGTGTTGTCACCTCCTAACTGGCCTATGATTTTGTAGCATTCTGTGACTTTGCATTGCATTGCTTGTATATTTCCCAAAGTGTCTCCCACTGGGATGCAGACAGAGTAGAGGCTCTGCAAAGACCTAAGAGATTTAATCTTAACTCAAGCAACCCTAGAGCTAACTGCAAAGTGCTACAAAACTGTTATTGGAGGAGGAGCCCGTCATTCAAGCCAACACAATTCAGCAAGCATATATTAAGCCAGCCAACCAAGGACTAGGCTAGGTTCTGTAGATATCAAGACAAAACAGTTCCTCCCCTCATGCAGTTTCCATTTCACTTGAAGTAAGCAATAGTTTGCAGATTAAGTAAATACCAAAGGAATGAAACCATTACCTGTGCCAGAGGAAGGAAAGGAAAGGAAGGAAACAAGCATTTATTAAATGCCTGCTACGTGCTAGGTACTATGCTAAGTGCTTTACAAATATTTCACTTGATCCTTACAACAATACTGGGAGGTAGATGCTGTTTTTATCTTTATTTTACAGTTGAGGAAACTGAGGCAGACATTGTCTAAGGTCATACAGCTAATAAGTATCTGAAGCCAGATTTGAACTCAGGTTTTCCTG
Organism: Phascolarctos cinereus; assembly: GCF_003287225.1. Taxonomy (NCBI): domain Eukaryota; kingdom Metazoa; phylum Chordata; class Mammalia; order Diprotodontia; family Phascolarctidae; genus Phascolarctos; species Phascolarctos cinereus. Next base: position 139,923,476 of record NW_027555625.1, read on the forward strand.
GCTCCAGGCCAAGAGTACTATTCACTGCTCCACCTAGCAGTTTCACTCATCTGTTCTAAACTGTCACCTGCTCTAGAGCCTAGAGGGTGCTCAGTTTGGGGACAGAGTGAAGGACAGTAGATCATTCTGATGACTATTATATTTTCTTTCTCTCTCACTGCAAGGTTCAAACTATACCCTCTCTCTTCTCTTTCTCCCTTTCCCCCAACTCACAGAGTTCATAGAACTCATACATTGGAACAGAAACCCTCAAAAGAAGAAAAAGGCATAGGGAGGTTTATGCATAGTTTATACAGGACTGCATCATACCTCTATCCCCCACCTCTTTTCTTCTTCTTGTTGGTTTTGCCACCCAGAGAGCAAAGAGAAATGCCACAAGGGAGCTAGAGGCTTTTGTCAGTGGACAACAGCAGCTTTTGGAGGTCAGGCCCCTGTGTAGCCAATAACCACAGCCACATCTTTGTCCACTATCCCCAAGATTAGAAATAGGAGAGTGGGGCCAGAGGGTTGGTCTTTGTCAGAGACCTATTCCAGAACTAACTTTGAGCAAGTAAATAAGACCAACAGACCAGATAGTCTAGAGTGTCAGCGACGATCAGCTGCGGTAGAGAAGTGAATCCCAGCCTGAGACCGGCTTCTCTCTCCCCATACTGGCTTTGCATTCTTGGAAAAGCTCTGAGGTTCAGCTGGGGCCCTGGACATATAGTCAGTCTCTCTCTTTCTCATACACACACACAAATACACACAAACACACACACTCCTCTTCTTGTATGAAAAAGCAGGTGCCACAGGCCTGTTCTGCAAGAACCTCAAAGAAATGAAAGGATAAGAAGTTTTGAGATAACTAGGCAAACCACTCCCCAGCAGTGGAGCACTTGACACCTTCTTTGCCTAATTGTGTCCAATAAACCATGTAGTCAAAGACTGGGCTAAGAAGAGCCTCAAATGTTAAAGGGGGAGTAGACCCAGTGAGTTCCTATAACTCCCTCATAATTTAGAACCTTATCTCATGTTACCCTTACATCAAAACCAAATCGAAGTTAGTGAGGCTTTTTTTCTTGTCCAGCCATCTGGTGTGGGTGTCTGACACAGCTACACTGGAAAAGACCTTCTGTGGAGGCATTGGAGACCCCAGGAGGAGAAGGCTCTATGAGGAGCCTTTCCCCCAAACCTTCCTGATGGAGCCCTCTCTTCCTCTTCCTCCATCCTAGTTGGCTATTGACCCCCTCCCCCATCCCTACTCCTAGGAAAGGGAACCCAAAGTCTTTGCTTCTCTCCAGCCCTCAAATGTACTCCACACCTCTTCCTAATGGCCATGCATGCAGACCCCCAGTCATTGTAAGCCCCAAGGGGCAGCCACATCGATTACTCAGCTGAGCAAAGAGTCACCAAACACAGTCCTTCTGGTAAGATGGAGGACCACAAAGACTTACCATTCTGCTCTGCCATTATACACTTCAGATCCCCAGCATTGTCATCAAACCTCCTGATATGTACCCTAAAAGGATGTACTGTACCATCCACTCTGCTGCATTACCCTTAGTACCAAAGGGCTTTTCCATCTAACCTGCAGCTAAAACCCTCGTATGTGTATTGTCTCCTCCAATTCAAATGTGAGGTCCTTGAAAGTGGGGATTATTTTGCTTTCCTATTTGTATACCCAAGGGCAGCTAGGTAGTGTGGTGAGTAGAGTGCTGGACCTGAAGTCAGGAAAACTTACTGGCTGCGCGACCCTGGGCAAGTCACTTAACCCTGTCTGCTTCAGTTCCTCATCCGTAAAATAAGTAGGAGAAGGAAATGGCAAACCACCCTAAAATGGCATCACAGAGAATTGGACACAACTGAACAACAAAATTTGCATTCCCAGAGCTTAATACAGTGCTTTGCACATAGTGAGTGCTTAATGGATGTTTTTTATTTCATTCATTAAGGCCTACTGAGATAGTTTCCCATACTGATTACTTGTTAGCTTTAGGTTTACAGGAGGACATGAGGCAGGGATGGGTTTCACTGCTAATACAGTACCACAAAAGTTACCTATGATGCTCACACAGCACACACCTAGCCTATACTAAGTTTGTCCCATAAATGAAAAGTAATTTTGGCAAAGCAAAACCCAGCAAGTGGTGGTATTAGGAAAGTTTCACTTAGAAAGTGGAATTTTGGCTGATCCTTGAAGGAATTTCAAGAGACAAAGCTGAGGAGGGAGAATGTTCCTGGAGTAAGGGATAGATAGTCTGTGTAAAGGCATTAAGATGGTGGGTCTAATGTTATATACAGGAAACAGCAAGTCAGCCGTTTAGCTGGAGCACGAGTTCATGAAGCTAAGTAATGTGAACTCAGTCTAGAAAGACAGATTGGAACTTCATTGGGTGGGCTTTAGATGTTAAACAAGAGAGCTTGTATTTTGTCATAGAGGCAGCAGGAAACCATTGGAAGCTTCAGGAGCAAGGACATTCTAATTCTACCTCTCTAATGACTCAAAAGGTTGGTTATTTAATGAAAACCAAATGGGGATCTATTGACTTTCAGACAAAATAACATCACACAGAGAAAAAATATCTGTTTAGAGTTCAATAGCCACAGACTTCACCTCTAACACTGACTGATCATTTTGAAAATTACAGCCAGGTGGCCACACAAGAAAATGGTTCTATGAAACTTCTTACAGATTGGAAAATAACAACAATAACAACAACTCAAAGCTTTCAACTTAAAGACAACAGAACAGTAGCATCATCTTCATGACTGAAAGGCAGAACTTAAAAAAAAAAAAGCCCATAGGATTACATTCAAAATCTGGCATAATAATACCTCGACTAGCAAACCACCTAGGAACAAGATCTTCTCAAGCTGTATTAAATAAATGAACCAACAGGATTTTCAGAAAACATTTAAATCAGAGCTATGAAGTCTGTCTTCTGTCCCCAGAAACCTTCTTCTCTATCCTACCCTACTCCCCTTGACTTCAGCGCCTTCTCGGTCTCTTCAATCCCCTCTTTCTTACCCAAGCAAGGAAGAATTGGATATCAATTCATTTATATTTGAGGACTGATTTACACTTTGACTGAAAATCATTCACACCCACATACTACCCCAAACAAACAAACAAACAAACAAACAAACAAACAAACAAACAAACATATTTCAGGCCTTTTATGAAAATACATCATGAAGGTTCTGAGCCTTACTAAAGGTAGTTCCTGTATCAATAAGCAGTCAAGAAGATTTGGGGGGATTATCGCAGGGACCTCAAAAATACAAAATACCAGAAGTTGTTAATCTTTCTTGTATCATAGGCCCCATTAGCATTCTAGTGAAGCTTATCAACCCCCTTTCAGAAAAATGTTTTTAAATGCATAGGACTGCAAAGGAAATCAATTATATTGAAATAAAGTTATCAATTTTTTTTAAAAGTTCATGGACCCTGGAGTTAAGAATTCCTGCTCTAAACCTACTTGACTAGTCCTGCAAAATACTACAAATGACTAAAAAGACACAGATTTGCAGAACCTCAATTGGAAAGAACCTCAGAGACCATCTAGATAAACCTGCACTTGAACAAGACTCTTTCCTATCATAATTCCAGCAAGTGGTCATCCACATCTAATAAGACTTCTAATAAACATTAACTGCCCTCTGGGTCCAAGCAGAGTGACAGCTCTTCATGTACCTGAAGACAGCTACCATGTCTCTCCCAAGTCCAATTTTCCAGGCCAAATAGCCCTGTTCTTTTTTTCTGATCTTTGTTCTAAGCCCTCTTCCAAATGCCTAACTTACCATGGAGCCTAAGATTGAGTTGGGTTTGTTGACTATCAGGCCACATGCTGACTCATACTGAGTTTTCAATCCACTGATATCCCAAATCTTTTTCAGTTCAACTATTATCTATGCCTCCCGGCACCCAACCCCAGCCTTGGGAGAGAACTGATTTCTGAAATTAACTGTAGGGTTTTACATTTAACTCTATTTCATTATAAGTAGACTTGACCAAATGTTCCAGTCCATCAAGATCTTATTGGACTCTGTCATTCAACACATTAGCTGTTCCTCTTAGATGTACATGATTGCAAATACCACTTGTGCTATAGGCTTACATAGCTATATAGCATAAGCCATATACTTTATGCTATATGCTATCTACACCTTCATCCAAATCTTAATTAAAATGTTCACTAGAACAATAATGAGGACAGATTCCTGTGAGACTTCTTCATAGAGATCCCTCCCAAGTGATATAGAATTATTAATGACTACTCTTTAGGTCCAGTTACTCAACCAGTTCTGAATTCAGCTAACCGGGCTTTTATCTAGTTCTCATTTCTCCTTTTTCACAAGGAAATCTGTTTTCACTACCCAGAGTTAATTCAATTTGATAAACCTTTATTACATGCCTGCTATTACATAATAAATCCCAAGGGCTTAATGAACTTTTGGGAATGTTGGAGCCTGGTCTTATTTAAAGACTATAGGGCTCTTGGCTTCCCCCCTAGGTTGTCTTAGTAACAAATGCTGCCAAACCTTCCTTGACTGACAAAGCACACTTTCTCTCATAGCACATCATCCTCACATACTAAGGATTTGATAAATATTTATTGAATTGGTCACTGGAAGAAGCCAATGGTCAGAGCTCAGATAGAAGTATGACTGTAGTAATTTAAGCATCTATCAGAGTAATATACGGAATGGAGATCTTGTAGCCTGCAAGGGTTAATGTACCCCTGCACCTTACCAAGGAGGGGAGGAGCCAGTGGGGAAGATTTGGCTCTTTGGGAGATAGAGACTGTCATTTCCCACCCTTGTCCTCCTACCTGTAAAATGGAAGAAAAAAAAAAAGGACACATCCTTCCTTACCCATTTTGAGGATGACTGAGTTTATTTCATTATCTGCTACTTTCTTCCTTTTAATTCTCTCAGTATAGCCTAAGGCCTAACAGCAAGTGGAGCATGGCTGTAATAAAGTGAATAAATACACAAATAAGCATGTGAAGTATTTTGATTTACTGGGAAAGAGAGATACCATATAAAATCTCAATGTTGTTTTTGGCATCACATATTTGGCCAGAGTCACTTCCTTTAATCGTTTGCCTCTCTGAGAATAAAGGTGGCTTCTTTCTAGAAAAGAGATAGGAGAAGCCTCAAAAATACAGTCACAGACAAAAAACCTAGTCAGTCTAATATAGAGCCAGGTTCTTCAACTGATGCTCTTCCAACAGTGGCTAAGGCCAGTTCCCAAGTCCATGCTGCTGCCCACAGAGAGACCGGCGCACAGGATCTTTAGGGAGCAGTCTCTGCTTTCCCAGGAACACAAGGATAAGGACACATCTGAATGGTGTCAATGCTGAAAGGACTTACGCCGTGGGTAATCTCCACAGTCACACTACAGATCAACTGGGAAAAGGATTCTAGGAACAATAGGAGAGAGGAATTCCCTGGTTCAAGCTTTGTTGTTTTGAAATTGCCCAACCTCCTTCTCTGTAATGCTCTCTCCTCTCATTCTATCAATCTTACGTCTCTTCTCTTCTACAGCCAACTTCCTAGAAAAAGGTCTTTCCACTCAGTGAGCCTCCGGTCCCTTTCCTGACTCAAACAAATCTGCTCCCTCCAAAACAAGTTACCAACAGTGTCATAACTGACAAACCCAATAGTCTTTTTTTTCCTGGCCTTATCATTCCTTGACTCCTCTATAGTATCTGACACTGCTAACTTATTCTGCTCACATACACCCCCACATACGATCTTTCTGGGAGTTGGTGACACTCTTAGTTTTCCTCTTTGCTGACTACCCCTTAGACTCGTGTCCTATCCACTAAATTGGGGTATACTCAAGGCTTTGGCCTGGGCCCTCTTCTCTTCTTCAACTGTACTCTCTATTAGTGATCTTGTTAGCCACCTTGGGTTCAATAACCCTTTCTTCATAGAAGACTCCTAGTTCTAGTCTTTCTCATGAATTCCAGTCTGCTCCACCAATTACCTATTGGACATTTCAAATTAGATATCATATCATATAAGCATCTTAAATTTAATGGATCTAAAGCAGAATTATATTTCCCCCAACCCATCCCCCCATCCCTCTTCCTAATCTCTTTCTTTCTCCCTCCCTTTGTCTTCCTCCTCCTCCTCCTCCTCCTCCTCCTCCTCCTCCTCCTCCTCCTCCTCCTCCTCCTCCTCCTTCTTCTTCTTCTTCTTCTTCTTCTTCTTCTTCTTCTTCTTCTTCTTCTTCTTCTTCTTCTCTCTCTCTCTCTCTCTCTGTCAAGGGTACCATGATCCTTCCAGTTACTCAGGTTTGCATTATTAGAGTTATTCCCAACTCCTCACTTTCCCTTTCCTCCCACATCCATTCAGTTGCCAAATTTCAGTGATTCTTCCTCCACAACATCTCTTGCTTCCTACTCACATGGCCAATACCCCGGATTCAGGCCAGGGGTGAGCTCAAGACAGTTCACACTGGCTCCTGAGAGCCAATCATTAAATTTTAAGTGTGACCATTTACACTTCAGAAGTCATCAAATATTACAAATCAGGGCTTGATTTATTGTTTTGTTGACTTGTCTAGACTTAAAAATGTAATAGAGAAAATGTTAGTAGTGAAGGTTAAACTTAAAAGTATGTCATGTGTGTATTGGGGGTAGGGGAAGCCAGTTGTTAAATATTTACCCGCACATCACTGGTTTGGGTCATTACCATTGACCTAGACTATTGCAAAAATCCCTTAATTGGTCACCCTGCCTTGCCTCTCTCCTCTCTAAGCCTGCCTCTATACAGTTGCCTAAGTGATATTACTGGAGCAGCTAAGTAGCACAGTGGATAGAGTAATGGGTCTGAAGTCAGGAAGACTTATCTTCTTGAATTCAAATCCAGTTTCAAATACTCACTAGCTGTGTGACCCTAGGCCGTTCACTTAACCCTGTTTGCCTCAATTTCCTCATCTGTAAAATGAGCTGGAGAAGAAAATGACAACCACTCCAGGATTTTTGCCAAGATAACGCTAAATTACAGATCCAACCCTGTCCCTCCCCCGTTCAAAAAGCTCCAGTGCCTCCCTCTTAGCTCTAGGATAAGATGCTAACATTTTTGTTGTTCATCTAAAGCCCTTCACAGTCTGGCTCTCGCTTATCTCACCAGACTTATTACCTAGTACTCCTTTCTGATAACTCTATTGTCCAGCCCACACTTGTCTACTTGCTATACCTCTAACACAAATCCCATCTCCCTTTTCCACACCTCTGCACATGTTTTCTCCACGCCTGGAACGCACTTCCTCCTCACCTCTACTTTCTAGAATCCCTTGCTTCATTCAAAGCTCAGTACAAACAGCATCTCTTACATGAGGCCTTTCCTGTTCCCCTAGTTGTTGGTGCTTCCTCCATCATGAAATTGCCTTCTATTTAATCTGTGTGTATGTATATTTATTTATATGCAGGGGTATGCTGGAACCAGCTCAAAGGGCTAAGAGCCAATTGTTAAATTTTCAGTGTGAACATTTACGCCTCTGAAATCTACAAATGCTACAGATCAGGGATTGATTTTATTGTATTGTGGATTGTCTAGACTTAAGAAAGTGATTAAAACAATGTCAATAATATAGATTAACTTAAAAGTTTGATGTGGGTACATTTTTCCCCCAAAGAGTCCATTGTTAAACATTTATTAGCATACCTCTGCTTACATATGTGCACATGTTGTTCTACCCCACCCCCACAAAACATAAATTCCTTGAGGACAGACATTATTTCATATTTTCCTATTGTTCCTAGTGCCCAGCACAGTGCCTGGTACGTAGCTTGCCCTTAATAAACACCTATTGAATGACTAATTGATCTCTTTACTATACTGAGAAAGTAGCCAGAATCTATCTGGTCACCATCACCAGAGGCATCTCTGATGCTAACATTCATTGGCACCAGCTAATTGCCTCCTGTGGGTGAAGCAGATGATGAGAGGATGCTTCAGCTTACAGAAAATGAATTGGCTCAGAGGGAAGCACATAAGCTCACACAACAGGACACTTGGGGAGGGATCCTAAGGCTGCAAGAAGGAAAGTCTGTGCCCCAATTCCAAAAGAACATCCCAGCTGTGTCTGAGAAAAGTAGCCAATGAGAAACTCAGTATCAGGGGAGCCCCCAATGCTGATACGGGCTCCATAGTTCCAAGGTGGCAGCCAGTGAAGACCCTCGAGCTTCTAGTACATTTGCTCTCCCTCTGCTGTGTGCCTGTGATCTGATTCTCCCTTGTTCCCTCCAAGAGAACTGTTCCTTCTATGACCTGTGACTGGGTGGTGGGTGGGCATGGATTTATTTGCTTCCTATCAAGCATTAATCCCAGAACCTCAGGACATTTCCTAGAATCAAAGGTATAGATGTCCAAATAATCTTATAGAATCCTACCTTCTACAGAAAGCCTTCCCCAACCCCTCTTAATTCTAGTGCCTTCCTTTTGTTAATTATTTCCTATTTATTCTATATAAAGCACGCTTTGTATATATTTGTTTGCATATTGTCTCCCCCATTCAATTGTAAACTGTTTGAGGACAGGGCTATCTTTCTGCCTCTTTTTGTAGCTCCAGCACTTAGCACAATACCTGGCACATAGTAGGTACTAAATAAATGTTGATTGATTGATTTATCATAGCATCATAGATCTGGAGACCTCAGTGACTATGAAGTATTGCTTTCTCACTTATCAGACAAGGAAACTGAGGCCCAAGGTCACACAGGTTGTGAGCATCAGAGGCAGAATTGTAGAGCACAGAGTTCTGACTCTGTAGTGACAGGATCCAGGTTCACATCCTCAAAAACCTCCAGTGACTCCCTATTGTCTAAAAAATAAAATAGGACTTCCTTAGCCTGGCATTCAGGGTTCCATAATCTGACTCCAATCTACATTTTCAGGTCAAATTCACCCTCTCCTTTCACACCCCATGCATTCTAACCAAGCTAAACTAGTAACTAATTCTGAATTCAGCATTGTCTGCTATAATGGTTTGCATGGGTCATCCCCATTGCCTGGAATTCACTTCCTCCTCATATCCACCTTTCAGGTTCTTATTATGCTGCAGGACTCAACTCAGCTGCCACCTCCTCCATGATGCCTTCCTTGATCTCCCCCCTCCCTCACCCCTAGGAAAAGTGATTCTCTCCTTCCTCAGATTCTTCTAGAACTCATTCCATTCCACCACACTCTACCCTATATTTTATTTATCTGTATATATGCCTGCCCTACCCCATCCCCAGTGGCTAACTCCAAAATGCTGAATTTTATTGAATTGACTGAATGTCAGCTGAAAGATCATTAAGTTCAACTTGCCAATTTTACATGTATCCATCTTTCTCTGGGCACTCCCTTACATAGGAATGACAAAATAGAGGCTCAGAGACATAAAGTCCCCAAGGTCACACAGCTGGCAAGAAGAGTCAAGATTAATAACCAAGTTTCTGGACTAGGACCCCAAAGCTACACACACACTCTCTCTCTCTCTCTCTCTCTCCTCTCTCTCTCTCTCTGTCTCTCTCTCTCTCTCTCTCTCTCTCTCTCTCTCTCTCTATATATATATATATATATATATATGTATGTATGTATGTATATGTGTGTATATATGTGTGTATATATATACACACACATATATACATATATACACACATACACACACATATATATACATATACACACATATATATGCACACACACACATATATATACATACACACACATATATATACATACACACACACACACACGTTTATATTTGCCACCTCCTCCTAGCATAGGCTTTGAAAAACTATTCAATCTCTTGATCTCCTGAGATGGACCAACCCCTAACTGGTCTAGGAATAAGCCTAAATAGATACAGTAAAACAGAATAGACAATATTTGCAAGGCACTTCCTCCCCTAACCCCTGCCCTGAAGTTCCATGGGTATTTGTTTTCCTTTAAGTTGACAGAGGGCCATAGCTGACGCTCAAAACCCTGCTCAGTCCCTGTCCCTGAGCAAGAATTCATAAGGATCACAGAGACAGAGCTAGAAGGGCTCTTAAAAGGCTATCTGGTCCAACCCCTCATTTTCATCAGCTTAGTAACACAGGGACTAGATGCTGGGCCTGGAGGCAGAAAGTTCTGAGTTTAAACCTGGCCTCAGATATTTATCAGCTCTGTGACACTGGGCAAGTCACTTAACTTCTATCTCAGTTTCCTCATCTGTAAAATGGGAAAAATAATGACACCTACTTCCCAAGATTATTGTGAGGAGCAAATGAGATGTTTGTAAAGCAGTTAGCACGTGTGTTAAATAAATGTTTATTCCCTACCCCTGCCTTTTAATAGATGAGAAAATTGAGGACCACAGAATTAAATGACCTGCCAACATCATACAGGAAGAGCTGAGATTTCAAACCTTTTCTGAAAGTTTAAATCACTTTAAGACTCCAGATTTCTAGGCTGACCTATACGCTCTGAGATACAACCAAACTGTACCCCCAATTCCAAGGCCAGCTTTGTAATCTATTTTCGGTCACTTGGGGATAGCCATTGCCAGAAGCTATCTAGCTGCAAGCATTTTGGAGAGAAATGATGTGTGAAGATGGTCTGATAATAAAAACACACATAAACCTGAGAACACTGAGTACAGCAAGTTGAGGAAAGTCTTGGTCAAACTCATACCCTAACCAGCACTTACCATTTCCTGGCACATAGTAGGTACTTTATAAATACTTGTCCTTTTAATTGCCTGCAATATGACCCAGGACCATATCTTTTTCCTTTCCCCTCTGGACTCTGTTTTTGATATTGGTACTAACCCTGCTTCTTCTCCATACCCTATTTTCCACCTTGGGTCCTTCAGCTCAATTACTTTATTTAGATTACCAACTCTAACTAATTCAACTTTGCTCCCAGCACAGAACTATGTGGGAATTCCATGATGGGGGCCTTCTTCACTTTCCAATCATGGAGGCTTCAAATTGAGCCTTGGGATGTGCTTAGCCCCAACCAACGGCACATCCCTTCATCACCACCAACTTCTTGCCCCGATGCCTAACTGCTGCCTCCTCCACTGTAGCCTCACAGCCAAACCACTAGCTCCTGCTCTGTAGCTGCACAGCCAACAACCATGCTTTATTATCATCTTCCTGCCACGCCACTGAGTATACTTCCATCCTCTGACTCTGGGAACAGTAATCAACTCAACACTACCATTGCCTTATGGCTCCATTCACTTTCTTTGTGACTTCCCAGACCAAAACAGCCTTCCCTGACTATAACTCCCAGACTTATGTTGTCTTCTCTTATCAGAACAGAAACTCTTTGAGGTGAAGCCCTTTTCTGCTTTTATATTTACATTTCCAGAGTTCAACACAATACCTGATACATTTTGTTGTTGTTGTTGTTGTTCAGTCATATCCAACTCTTCACAGCCCCATTTGGGTTTTCTTGGCAGAGATACTGGAGTGATTTGCCATTTCCTTCTCCAGCTCATTTTACAGATGAGGAAACTGAGGCAAACAGGGTTAAGTGACTTGTCCAGGGTCACACAGCTAGTAAGAGTCTGAGGTTGGATTTGAACTCAGGAAGATAAATCTCCCTAACTCCAGGCCCAACACTCTATTCACTGTATTACCTAAAATGCTTAATAATTTTTTTCATTCATTCCTCCTTGCCCCAGGTCTACCCATAGATACAGAACTAACCCAACATACCAAGACTAGCTCACCCAGGCCCAACAGGTCATTTGGAGTAGAGAGGCAGACACTAAAGGTGCCTTAGGCAAAATCGTTCTGACCCACTTTGGGAACAATGATAATATTCCCTTACATTGTCTAGGAATTTCTAGGTTGTTTTTTTTTTCCAAAAAACATTATTACATCTATTTATAGATCATATTCTACAGCTTGTAAGGACCTCAAAGGCCATCTAATCAAATCTATTATTTTACAGATGAGGAAACTAAGATCTGGAAAGGTTAAATAACATCCCAGCATTACATAAACAATGAGTATCAGAAGTGGGATTTGAACCCAGGTCCCTCGACTCCAGGACCACTGCTCATTCGACTATACCATGCTTCCTGCCTTGCCTTACTTAATCTTTACAACAACTATATGGGTTTGCTAAGGCAGATGTTATTATATTCATTTTAGACATAAGGAAACTGAGACACCAAAAATCAAAGTACCTTGTCAAGGATACAGAACTACTTGGTGTTAGTATTGGAAGCAGAATGCAAAATCATGCTGTCTGTTAAGTGAAGCTAATTACCTGGACCACTGAGTCATAGAGAAAGTAGCTAAGTGACTTGCCCAGCATCAAACAACATGTCAATGAGACCACAAGAACCATACCTTGCAAATCTCCAGCTTGGAACCCCTTTTAATGTGATACAGATTTCAAGAGATGTCAAACACACCTCCCAGGAAAGGAGGTGGGCAGCCTTCAACACTGCTGAGCAAGCCTGAATCAGATCAAAATGTAACTGGGAAATATTTAACAAAATAAATAAAAATGTCGTAGAACATAATGTTAATATGTGGTCTTCTAAGTCAATATGACACCCATAGGGATCCTTATATGTATGGTTTAGTGGCCCTGTTTCTGGTTGTGTTTGACAGCTCTGGACTAAATGACCTTTGATATCCCTTCTAAATCTCAGATCCTTTGGCTCTGTGACTTTAAGTTTGTGTCCTTTGAGATAAAGCAAAAGGGAGTGCTGATTAATTCTTGGCCTGACTAGGGGCTATTCTCCCTTGAACCATCCCAGCTCACATGGGAACAACTAAATCTGCTGCCTGATGGTATTTCTGAATTCACCAAACAAACACACTGTTTGTCATCCTACGGCTTCAAAGAGATTGTAGTTATAGCTAATGTTCTACAACAGGTAAAATTCCCAACATCATATTAGCCTATGGGGCTGTTGAATGTTCAGAGCTTATTGTATACACACACACACACACACACACACACACACACACACACAAATTAAAACAACAACAACAACAAAATCCACTCTGGAGATGGAGAACTGCAGGTCCCAACCCCTGTGAAGTGTGAACAGTTTAATTTACCAGGTAGGTCAACCAAGAAATATACAATTACAAAATCAAAAGTGCAGTCACCCCATCAAGCAAGTGTTTTCTGGTGTTCTCATTTCCACTAAACATTAGACAAAACCCTCCGGCCAATATTGAACATTAGCTATGACACAGGTACAAACTTAGTTGGACACTAGCCTGTTGACACATTAGCTTGCTATTGAACATTAATTTTAATATCAGCATAAGCAAACCAAGATGGAGGGTATTGCTTTATGAGCTCAGTTACTGAGTTAACAATCCAGATAATTCAGTCAAAGGGGGGAAAAAATCCTTTCAGCACCATGTGATTGAGACTATTGATCTGAAAAAAATCCAGATCATCAAATTCACTGGAAAATTGTTCACCTCTCAACTTTCCTTTGCCCATTTAAGGCAAAACTAAAAATCTCATCTGTCTCCACCTATATCCACTCTATATCCAAATCTCATCTGTCTCCACCATTATCATCTTCAGTAGGCATTCTTTTTTCTTACCAACCACAGGTTGACTTCCATAGGAAACCCTGAAGCAAAGAACCTAGGAGAATATGGGCAAATATTGGACAAATTGGACAAATCCTGGACAAAATTATGAAGAGGGTCAAGTTTGCCTTTGTATCCCTGTGATAGAGCTAATATATCTACTAATATTTTCCTACAACATGGATTAGGCCCATTCCTTCTCCTTCCCTCCAAATATGAATTAGTTTTCCTTAAGTGGAGACAAAGCTATCCTTGGGACCTGATTGGCCCCACCTTTACTGACACACCTTCTTGATCACCCATGGTCATTAAAAAGTTCTAGCCATGTAGAGTCTAGGTACTTACTTGATGAATTTCTTTTTAAAAAAAATATTTATTTTATTCTGAACTTAAGAAATAAAATAAGCATTTCCATAACAGAATAGAAAAAAAAACCAGATGATTGCTCATGAAACTACAAATCTATTATGTATTACTTGCTCTTCTTTTTAAATACATGATAAAGTTATCAGGTAAGGTTCTTTTTTCCTTTTTTTCCCCTTTTTTCTTCCCTCCCCTTCCCCTGCCCTGGAACATATGTGTCATCATGTTCTTCATCATGTCCTGCCCTGATAACCAGATGCATTTCCACATCAAGGGGTATAGCACATCCAGAGAAACTAAGTGCCACTGTTATCTTTGCTGCATGTCCTTGCTGTGTTAGGGCAAAGTAACCTTCCTTTTATTAACTGTCTAATGACTTGCTAGTGCCTCATTTAGTCCCATCATTGAACATGAATTAAGGAGTTCTGGCATTTGAGCCATTTCCAACAATCCCCGTTTTCCCCTTTTGCACATCTTTTAGGGAGATAACAAAGACCATACCAGTGAGCACTGATTAAAAAAAAATGTGTATGGTTAGCATGAAGGAAGCTTGATCAGAGGCAAGAGGGACCACTTATGTGTCTTCAAATATTTGAAGGCCTGCCATATGGAAAAAGAAATGTACTTATTCTTCTTGGTCCCAAAGAGCTTCCAAATCTACTGTTTCTTTATCCTATATCTCTTGCACACATCCCTTTCTCTTCACTCACACCAATGCCCTAAACCAGACCCTTCTCTCTTTTCACTTAAACATTGTAATAGCTTCCTAATTGGCCTCCCTTTTTCCAGACTCTTCCCATCTCCAACTCATCTTCCATGTAGGTTCCAAAATAATCTTACTAAGTCATAGATCTGGTCCTGTTACTCACCTTCTCAAAAATATTCATTAACTACTTATTACTGTGGGATAAAATGCCAACTCCTCCTCTTGGCATTGGAGGCTTTCCACAATCTAACTCCCATCTACCTCTCCAGTCAGCCTTATTTCCCTTACTTCCCTTCACATGTCCACTATTATAGAAAAACTGTCAAGTTAGCTGGTCCTCAAATTCAACATTCCCTCTCCTTTCTCTAGGCATTTATATAAAAAGACCTCAAAGCCTGAAATATACTCTCTCCTCCACTAAGTCCCTCAGAATCGTTATCTTCCAGGAAGCTAGGCAGTACAGTGGGTAGAGCACTGGCCCTGGATTCAGGAGGACCTGAGTTCAAATTTGGCCTCAGACACTTGATACTTACTGGCTATGTGACCCTGGACAAGTCACTTAACCCCATTGCCTAGACCAAAAAAAAAAAAAAGAAGAATCTTTATCTTCCCTTAATCTCAGTTTAGGAGCTCTCTCCTCTATGAAGGCTTCCCCCTCCTCTCAGGCACCTAGGGCAGGCTTTCTCCTGAAGTTACATAGTATAGGCACATTGCATTTTTTCTTCTACCTGTAGAATGCAAACTCTGGGAAGGGCAATAACTATCTTGTAACCCCAGGGTCTCAGCACAATGTTTGACACATAGTAAGTGCTTAATAAATGTTTGTTGAACTCAATAGACTCGAGTTAAATAAAATTGAGAGATACAGTAGAAAGACTGGTGGATTTGGACTCAGAAGACCCAGGTTCAAATCTTAGCTCTACTCTATACTACCTGTATGACCTTGTGCAAATCACTTAACCTCTCTGGGCCTCAGTTTCCTCATCTGTAAAGTGAAGGGTGAGACTAAATCACCTTTGAGGTCCTTTCTGGTTCCAGGTGTATGAGCCTGTGAATTACAAAGGATGTTTTTATTCAGGGACATATTAGACTAGGTGACCTCTGAGTTTTCTTCCAACTCTGAGACTTCCAAGGTTTTATGATTCTTTATTCCTCCCTCCATTCCTTCCCCTCCCCCCCCCGCCATGACCACTTCTGGGACACAATGGTCTCATACTACCTTCTGATATCCATAGAAAAAAGGTCTCTGATATAATAATTCAAACTAAAGTTTAGTGACTTAAAGTCTTATCCGCCCCAGGGATACTTGCAGTTAAGTGACACAGACCATAGAGAGTTGGACTTGGAATCAGGAAGACCTGAGTTCAAATCTTGCCTTAGACCCTGAGCAAGTCACTTCACTTCTGTCCATCAGTGTCCCCAACTGGAAAATGGGGATAATAATAGCACCTACTTCTCAGGTTTGAGGGTCAAATGAGATAATCTTTGTAAAATACTTAGCACAGTGCCTGGTACATAGTAGGCACTTAATCAATGCTCATTCATTTATTCACCCAAAGATGATTTACAGGGTAAAGGTTTCAGGGAATGGAAGGCACTCTGAACCAGGAATCAGAAATGACATTGACCTTCACCTCTCTGAACCTTAGCTTCTCCATAAATAAATGAAGGGCAAATACAATTGAACTACTACCATTATATGAATAGGATCAGACGCGGAGATTTCTAATTTTCCTTCCAGCTCTAAATCTACAGGGTATGCAATGCTGTTAACTATGTCCTATATAGAGCGGAGAGGTGGTGGTGGTGATAATGGTGGCCATTATAATTATCTTGGCACTTTGTTAAGAGAGATATTTGCAGGCAAACGATTCTGAGCAGAATACCTGATATCGCCCTACAAAGCCGACCCCTAATCTCCCTATATTCAGGCAGTCCAGGGAGCAGACAGATATTGCATAGATATATCCGCTGGGCAGGCCATACACTCAGTAAATCAGCTTCTTCTTTTTCTTTTTTTTCTCTTACCTCCATTTATTTTGCCAAGGTCTTTCTTGAAAGGATCCCCAGCAGCATCAGCAATTTCATCTTGAGGAAGAGGGCTGAGAAAAGGGAAGCTGGGAGCTCCAGCATTCCTCTGGCACACTCTGGCTTGCTCACACACATACACAAACACGCACACACACACACACACACACACACACACACATACATGCACGCACACAACCACAACGCTGAGCCCATGTGCACCACAGCGATAAGGAGCCTTTTCAAACACTGCAATTCATCACCCTGGCCCAGGCAGAAGGAGGCTGCCTCTGTGTATATGTGGGTGTGGCACTTGGCGACAGGGGCTGCAAGTCTGTGTGGGAACGTGAGGGGCCTATTAGCGACCCTTCACAGGCGTCAGAATTGAGTTTGTTGTGCTACTGGGACAACACAGAACTGTGGCATAAGAATTACAAGCAAGAAGGAGGAGGGAGGAAGAGAAGAAAACAGAAGGAAAGGCTTTCTTCCTCTGACTCCCTGCTCCCTTCAGTAGGCCCGTGTTCAGCCACCTGTATGATAACATTGGCAGAAGGAAGGATGGGGAGGGAGAGAGAGCCTCCTAGCTATACCCTGGAGACAAGAGGAAAATCAAGATGAACCATCAAAGAATCATCGATCTTTAGGGGTGGAAAAGATATTAAAGGCCATCTAGCCTAGTCCTTTTTTCCTCAGTTTCCAAAATGAAGCCCAGAAAAGTAGTAGTGGTGGTGGTGGTGGTGGTAGTAGTAGTAGTAGTAGTAGTAGTAGTAGTGGTAGTAGTGGTAGTAGTGGTAGTAGTGGTAGTAGTGGTAGTAGTAGTAGTAGTACTGGTGGTAGTAGTAGTAGTAGTAGTAGTAGTAGTAGTAGTAGTAGTGGTGGTAGCTAACATTTATATAGCATCTACTATGTGCCAGGCAGGGTAGCTAGATGGCACAGTGACTAGAGCACTGGGCTTGGGATCAAGAAGACTCATCTTCCTGAGTTCAAATTCTGCCTTAGATACTTGCTTACTAGCTGTGTGACCCTGGGTAGGTCACTTAACCCTGTTTCCCTCAGTTCATCATCTGTAAAATGAGCTGGAGAAGAAAATGGCAAACCACTCCAAATGTCCTTGCCAGGAAAACCCTCCAAAAGGAGTCACAAAGAGTTGGACACAACTGAACAACAAAATGTGCCAGGCACTGTGCTAAGTGCTTTACAAACATTATCTCATTTGGTCCTCACAGTAACACTAGGAGGTAGGTGCTATTATTAGCCCCATTTTACAGATGAGGAAACTGAGGCAAACAGAGGTTGAATGACTTGCCCAGAGTCATTTAAGTAATTAAATGGCTGAACTGGATCAAAATTCCTTTGGGGAGCTGTAAAGTTGGAGCCAAATTGGCCCTCTGACAAAGATTAGGATAGCAATTCACCCTATCAGGTGACTGCTAATAGGCAGTTTGTATAGTAGCCCTAATCTAGGACCTAGAGTCAGGGTGAGCTTGGTTTGAATCTTGCTTCCAAGACTTATAGCTATGTTAACATGGGCAAATTATAGGATCATAGGGCTAAAATTAGAAGTGATTCTCAGAAGTCATCTAGTCCAATCCCTGCATTTCACAGATGAGGAAACTGAGGATTCTCCTCCCCCAAAGTTAAGGGACATGCCAAAGTCACATAAGTGCTAAGTATAAGAGGATCGCTTAACCTCCCCAAGCCTCCATTTTCTCATCTGTCTAATGGGATAATTAATAATAATAATAATAATAATAATAATAATAATAATAATAATAATAATACCTGTAGAAGTTGACCCCTGTAGAAGTTATAAAACTCAGATGAGAAAGTTTAGGTAAAGTGCTCTGTAAATCTAAAATTGCTATTAAGATGTCAGTTATTATTATCCAGGGAATCTTCCCCTCCCCTGACAACACATGGACTGTAACATCCTCACCCTTTAAAGGCCTCAAGAAGATGGAGGGGATAAGATAAACCCCTGTGAGGATAAGAAAGGGCCAGAAGCTCAGACTCTAAATCCCAGCTGGAAATCTCCTCTCATCTTCTCTTGGTTTGCTCTTTACCTGCGAGGCAGGGAGATGTAACATAAATAACATGATCTCAGGAGTCAGAGGACTGGGCTCAAAATTCTGCTCTGCCGCTTCTTACCTGTATAACCTTCTGCAAGTCACCTTCCATGTCAGAGCCTTATTTTCTTCACTTCATATTTCTACAAGAAGCCCTAAAGGCTAGTGGCTTCCCTTCACTGATTATCTACAATTTGTCCTATAGACCTCTTGTTTGCATGCAGTTGTTTGCATGCTGTCTTCTTCCTCCCCTCATTAGACTGTAAGCACATTGAGGGCAGGGACTATCTTTTGCCTCTCTTTGTATCCTCACTGCTTATCACAGTATCTGTCACACAGTGTTGTCATTCAATAGTTTTCCAGTCATGTCTGATTCTTTTCCCGCCCCCACTTAATAGTATTTTATTTTTTCCAATTACAAGTAAAGATACTTTTCGACATTAGCTTTCATAAGCTTTTGAGTTCCAAATTTTCTTCTCCCTTCCCCCTCCCTAAGATGGCATGTAATCTGATATAGGCCATACATGTACAATCCTATCAGACATATTTCTACAAGTCATGTCTGATTCTTCAGGATCCCATTTGGGGTTTTCTTGGCAAAGATACCGGAGTGGTTTGCCATTTCCTTCTCCAGCTCATTTTACAGATGAGGAAACTGAGGCAAACAGGGTGAAGTGACTTGCCCAAGGTCATACAGCCAGTAAGTGTTTGAGGCCTGATTTGAACTCAGAGAGATGATTTCCTAACTTCAGGCCTGGCACTCTGCCTACCTTACCACCTAGCTGCCCAAGTAGTAAGGCACTTAACAGATGCTTATTGAGAACCTGACTGACATTGGTAAAATAAGCTCTAAATCATGTGGACAGTCTACAGGCCTCGGGGTCTGGGCACCCTTTCTGGATTTCCCTCTTGTTGTCCCACGTTAGTCTATAGCCTGTCTGTGCAAATATTCTCTTTTCCCTCTATAAGATCCAAGTGAGAAATGGGTTCTCAAAATAGCTTACTGGTGTTTAAGGGAAAGGGTAAAAACTGGCCAAATAATCCTTCATAGAAATACATTAAGGCTGGTAGAGTCAAGATATGGATCAATTGACCTCCCTCCCTTCTTCTGGCCTAGTTGGTGTAATCACAGAAGGTCAAGGAAAAGTAACAGAGATGACAAGGTGTCAAGGTCTTAAACAAAGTTAAAATCAGGTTCTTCTACCTTTTATATCCTTTTATGAAGTATGAAGAAGTTGCCCTGGCCGCACGCGTTCTATAAGCGTGTGACTCTCTAAAGGTACACTTTATGAATGTATCCACTCTTCCTACTGGTATTGTGTCTATTTGTGGGAGCGTGCTCCAGGTTTATATGGGAGGAATTTTTTGCTACTATTGTTCTTATTATGTCATCTCAGCAAATGCCTCTTCTTTTAATTAACTGTGTCTACTAGCAGACTATTAAAGATAAGCACACTGGTGGGGCCTGGTGAGCTATCATTTTAATAGTACAGGCCCACAAAGTACCTTGAGCCTGAGGTAGTCTTTCCTGGAAGATTCGACTTGCAAATGTTAACTTGTGGAGAGGCAGCTCCCACAGGGAGTGCTACACTGAATTATGGAGTCTAGGAACTCTTACCCTCCAATGATCTGCCAGCTGTACTTGTACCCCCGATAAGAGAAGAGATCTGACAAAACCAGCCTCAGACACAGCAGGGTGTTAGGCCCTGCCTCCACACCTGCTTCCTCCCTCTTGACTTACCCAAATCTCCCTAAATCCTTCTTATTACCAAGAACCCCTCACACAGTGGAGCACTGTCCACATGCTACAATCAGTAAAGAAACATTAATTACATACTTCCTATGTGTCAAGCACTGGGCTCAGCACTGAAGAGACGAAAGCCAAAATGAAATCAAGGGGGAGCAACATGTTAAAATAAAGCAATAACCGAAGTATAGTGAAAATAAATGTAATCAGTATGGGGAGGGAAGACATTAGCACATTGGGAGTTAGGGAAGGCTTTGAGCGATAGCTGGCACTTGAGCTAACTGTTGAAGGAACCTAGAGATTTTAAGTGCTGGAACTGACGAGGGAAGACGTTCCAGGAATGGGGGAAAACAAGTGGAAAGACAGAGAGTTCAATGGAAGATGGAGTTCTGGGTATGAGCAGCAGCAAGAAAGGCAGTTACACTGAACTATGAGATGCTTGAGGAGAAATATATGTAATATCTGGGAAGATAAGTTGGGGACAGATTTTGGAGGCCTTTGAATATGAAACGGAGGTGTTTATATTTGATCCTAGAGTTGGTAGGTAGCTTTTGGTGTTTATTGCAAAGCTGAGTGACATGATCAGGCCTGTGCTTCCAGAAAACGACTTTGGCAGCAGTGTGGAGGGTGGATTGGAATGGCAAGAGACTTGAAGCAGGGAGAACAATTAGGCATCGACTGCAAGAGTTCAGGCAAGAGGGTGTGAACTAGGACAAGGGCCATGCAAGTGGAGAGAAAGAGATGGAGGCAGAAATATCAGGGAGGTAGAAAATGTAAACCTTGGCAATGGATTGGATGTGTGCAGTGGGTGAGTATGAGGAGCGGAAGATGGCACTGAGGTCGGGAACCTGGGAGACTGAAAGTGTGATAGTGCCCTTGACAGAAATGGGGAAGGCAGAGAAGTGATGGGTATGAGGGAAAAGACCATGAGTTCTGGTTTAGACATGCTGATGTTTAGACACCTTTAAGACATCCAATTCAAAATATTCAATTGGCAATTCATGATGTGAGACAAGAACTCAGGAGAAAGCTTCAGCTTCTCTCTCTCTCTCTCCCTCCATCCCTCCCTCTCTCCCTCTCTCCCTCCCCCCTCTTTCTCTCCCCCTTTTCTCTTTCTCTGTGTTTCTTTCTTTTTCTTTCTCCCTCCTTTCTTTCTATCTCTGTCTGTCTCTCTTCTTCTCTCCTTCCCTCCCTCATCTCTCTCCTCATTCTCTCTCATATATATGTATATATGTGTGTGTATGTATGTGTATATATATATATGAAATATATGTGTGTGTACGCACATACATATATACCTGGGAGTCATCTACATAGAGAAGATAATTAATCCCACAGGAGTCAATGGGGTCACCAAGTGAGAGACCATAGAGAAAAGAGAGGAGGCCAGGACTGTGCCCTTGGGGCACAGTCACAGTTAAGAGACATGATATGGATGATGATTAAGTAAAGAAAACCAAGAAGGAGACATCAGGTGGGAGGAGAACCAAGAAAGAACAGTCCCAAAACCCAGAGAGGAGAGAGTATCCAGAGAGGGCAATCACCAATGCCAAATGCTGCAGAGAGGCCACGAGGAATGAAGACTGAAGACAGACCTTTAGATTTGGCACTAAAGAAATCATTGGCTGCTTGTTGAGTTATGAGGTCAAGAAGCACTGCAAAGGATTCAGAAGAGAATAAGAAAAGAGGACATGAAGGCAGAAAATAGAGACACGTTTTTCTGAGTTTGACAAAGTAAAATAGAAAGGATATTGGACAAGAAGTTAGAGGGATGGTGGAGCCTAGTGAGGATGTGGGGGGGGGGTGGGGGGGTGCACGTGCGTGCTCTTGTATGTGCACGTGCGGGTACTTAATGCTGGGAAGATATGGGAGCATTTGTAGGCAGTATGAAGGAACAAAGAGATAGGAAAGGATTTCAGATTAGAGAGAGGGGGGATGATTGTGGGAACAGTCTGTCGGAAAATAAGGGAACATAGTGTTCAAAGGTTACCTGTGGAGAGGTTAGCCTGGGCAAGAAGGATCACTTTTTCCTCAGACCATGGAGCAAAAAGAAGAGAATAGGGGATGATGTCAGGAGGTGGTGAGAAGAGGAAAGGAGAGAGTGCATGATTTTTCTCAGTAAAGTGTAAAAAAAAGGTCCTGAGTAGAGAGGAGGAGGCAGAAAGAGAGAAGAAAAGGTTCAGAATAGTGACTGGGCGTACTGCAATGGAGAATTGGAGAGGAACAAAAGGACTGACTTGTAGCAGTGAAGGCGTAGTTGAGATTGGAAAGGATTCATTCAGAATGGACCCAGTAAGCTCTTTTCAGAACTCTGCATCCCAATTCCTGCCTTTGCTTACATTGTCTTCAATTCCTAGAATGAATTCCCTCTCCAGTCCCTCACTTCCTTCAAGGTTTAATTCATTGCATACCTCCTACAGGAAGCCTTCCTGGATCCCCCATTTGTGAGTGGTCTCTCCTTCCTCAAATTATATTTTATTTCTCTTTTAGAATATTGTACTCCAAATAAAATGCAAGGTCTTTGAGAGCAAGGACCTGGTGACATAATAGATAGAGCACTGGACTTGGAGTCAGGAAGACTTGAGTTCTAATCTTGTCTTAGACATTTACTAGCTATGTGACCCTGGGCAAGTCATTTAAATTCTCTTAGTCTCAGTTTCTTCATCTGGAAAATGAGGAGAATAATAGCACCTACTTCACAAACATATGTAAAGTGCTTTGAAAACCTTAAAGCACTTTCTCCTTCTACATGTTTATCTAAGTGAAATCATATTAAAATAAGAAAGGTTAAGGGCAGCCTTAGAGAGAGAAAGAAGACACAAAATGGGAGCCTAGCAAAAGGAAGAGGTAACGTCTTCTGTCATCAACTCTGTGTGTGTGACCGTAGCACTTTATAAATGCTATTTATTATTGTTTTGTTTTTATATCCCCAAATGCCTAGCACAGTACCATGTAAGAGTTTGTGTGTGTATGTGTATGTGTGTATGTATATGCATGTGTATGTGTGCATGTGTATGTATGTATGTATGTATGTGTACGCATGTGTATGTGTGTAAATTGATTAACAATTGATGTTGGATTTGAATCTACCACATAACCCATGAGTGTGAGCTGCTCTATCCCACCATGTCTCACACCTATATGCTCTAGGATCTCTGACTCTACCCAATGCCCAAATGAGAGTATCTTTACTATATCTTACTGTAATTATTAAAATTCCTAGTTATGGCTTTGTATCTATTAAAGCCATGAAATTAGGGAAGTCATCTTTTTTGTAAGATTTTCCCCCAATTACATGGTAAAACAATTGTTAAAGATTTTTTTTAAGTTTTGAGTTCCAAATTCTAGCCCTCTCTAAGGAAAGCCATCTTGATTGACAGCTTCTTTGGTGGAAAGGAGAAAGTCTATCAGGAAGGTTATTCCCCATAGAGAATTAAATTTGGGAGAGATCACCTAGGCCCTTAGGATGGACGAGGTTTTTTCTTAGACTCTAGGTCTCATATTCCGTGTAATTAAAGGAACACTGAAGTCCTGACTCCACCATTTACTACTTGTATGACCTTGGGTGGAGAACAAACAGCCCCTTAAGTCTTTCTTTCTCATCTACAAGACAGGAATAATAACACTCATGCTGACTACCTGACGGAGTTGCTGTGCAGATCAAATGTGATGATGGATATAAAATAGTTTACAACTACATAACAATGTCTACAATTAAGATCATTTTTTCTTCCTCAATCTTTATCCCATCTTCCTTTTATACTTTTCTCTTTCCTCTTCCCTCCACCTTTTTTTGTTCTTTTCCCCTTCTTCCTCCCTCTCCTTTTTTCCCTTGTCCCCCTTTTCCTCTTCTCTCCTCCTTCCTTTTCTTTCTTCCTACTTGTCTATTCCTTCTTCTTTAATATCAGCAACCATCCATCTTCAAGTATACACAGATACACATAGACATCAACATTAATATCTATGTGGTTAGAGAATCATCATGAAACTGTCCCAGACACAGAAATTCTGACTGTTCCTCACTCCATGTGACTGCATATCTTATCTAGGTACCCTTTGTCAGGAATTTTTCCTTGATTTTTTTAATAACCTGTAAAATATAAAGACAGTAACAGAGAAAGGCTGGTAGCCCTTGTTCAGAAATGGATTTGTCACTTGCTGCCTTTATCCATACCTGGGAGCGATTTAGGATCAAACCCATTTTTCAATGCTTCATTTATTACCATGTTTTAAAGAATTCACCCTTTGATCAAGAGCCTGGGGATTCCACACATTCCCCACTCAAAACACACCCTGACCATTCAGATCACAAATGCTGTTTTTGTTTGTTTTGAAAGCTCTGTTTACTTGTGAGATGTAGCAATTGCTCCTGAAGTTCCTTTGATGTCTGGTGAATTTAATATATTTTATTGCATTATGGAAGAGCTATTTCTGCTCTCTGGATCAGCATCTTCTTGATGTACTGAGTGTTTGGGGTTTTTGCTGTTGTTGATTGTGTGTGTTTGTATGTGTGTGTAATTGTTGTTGACTTGAGGATGTTGCATGATTTGGAGGTTCCGTTCTTTTTATTATGGTTTTGGACTTGTGTATGTATGTATATGTGTTTAGGGGGTGAGGAGTCTAAGAGCAACCAATGCATAAGAATGTGGTGACATTGGCAGCTTTTAGAGACTCAGATTTCCTATTTATTTCCAAAGAATGGTAGAGTTGAGAGGATTCTCATTTTCCTATTCTTCCCCTACCACTACAACCACCAACTTCATCATCCAATATAATCTCCTTAACTAGCCCACAAAGGCTTTTTCTTTTTTGGCCGGGGGTTGGGGAACTAAAGGGATGCAGAGAGAATGATTATTGTCAGGGCCTGTTAGAAGCATGGGGGATGGTGAGAACTTAAGTAGGCCAGAATGCTCTGTGGAGGCCAAGGTATACAGAGCTATAACAAACTACCAGTCTAGGTGAATTTTTAATGGCATGTCAGGCTGAGTGACAGGGCTATAGGGGAATATCTCATAGCTCAGAACCTAGGAACTCAAGCCAGATACAAACCCAGTTAATCAAAGCAAGGTATTGAGAAATAAAGACTGAAGTAGACAGGATAGGAGAAAGGGAAAAAGTGGAACCTGAGATGCTTGGGTCAGAACTATAGCTCTCTATAGTTGGGTCAGAGAATACAGTGCTACTTCACTGTTGAGATAAGTTAACAAGTAACAAGGTAGAACACACTATACGATTTTTTAAAATGAAAAAAAAAACATGCGCCAGCCTGGTAGCTATCTAATGTCTTTTTTTTTTTTAAACAGGATCTCCCTATGACACCCAGGCTGTAAGTACAGTGGCCATTCAAAGACTCTATCTTGCTACTAATTAGCACAGAAGCTTGGTCCTACTCTACTTCTTACATGGCCCAGTTTGTTCTTTTTTTTTAGAATATTTTTTATTTAATTTTATTTTTTTCTCAATTACATGTAAAAACAATTTTGGCATTCTTTTTTTTAAATTTTGAATTCCAAATTCTTTCCCTCCCTTCCCTCTCCTCTCCATGAGAAGGCAAGAAATTTGCTATAGATTATACACATGCAATCACACAAAACACATTTTCATATTAGCCATGTTGCAAAGACAAAAACAAAACAAGAAAAATGAGGAAAATTTTAAAAGTTTGCTTTGATCTGCATTCAGATTCCATCAGTTCTTTCTCTGGAGGTGGATAGCATTTTTCATCATAAGTCATTTGGAATTTTCTTGGATGATTGTATTACTGAGAATAGCTAAGTCATTCATAGTTGATCGTCCATACAGTATTACTGTTTTGGTGTACAATGCTCTTCTGGTTCTGCTCACTTCATTTTGCATTGGATCATATAAGTCTTCCCATGTTTCTCTGAGAGCACTCATCACTTCTTATAGCACAATAGTATTCCAACACAATCATATACCACAGATTTTTCAGCCATTCCCCAATTGTTGGGCATCCCCTCAATTTCCAATTCTTTGCCATCACAAAAAGAGCTGCTATAAACATTTTTTGTATATATGGGTCCTCTTCCTTTTTCTTTGATCTATTTGGGATACAGACCTAGTAGTGACATTGCTAGGTTAAAGGTTATGCTGAGATTTATAGCCTTTTGGTCAGAATTCCAAACTGCTCTCCAAAATGGTTAGATAAGTTCACAACTCCACCAACAGTCTGAGTGTCCCAACTTTTCCACATTCCTGCTATTTGTCATTTTCTTTTCCTGTTATATTAGCCAATCTGATAGATGTGAGGTGGTACCT
This sequence comes from Phascolarctos cinereus, assembly GCF_003287225.1. NCBI lineage: Eukaryota > Metazoa > Chordata > Mammalia > Diprotodontia > Phascolarctidae > Phascolarctos > Phascolarctos cinereus. Next base: position 139,950,212 of record NW_027555625.1, read on the forward strand.
CAGAGTTGTTTTAACTTGCCTTTCTCTAATCAATAGTAATTTAGAGAATTTTTTCACATGACTATAGACAGCTTTGATTTCTTCTTCTGAAAATTCTTATAAATTTGACTCAGTTCTCCACATATCTGAGAAATGAGGCCTTTATCAGAAAAACTTGCTATAAAATTGTTTCCCAATTTCCTGCTTTTTTCTAATCTTGGCTGCATTGGTTTTGTTTGTGCAAAAAGGTTTCAATTTAATGCAATCAAAATTATCCACTCTATATCCTGTAATGCTCTCTGTCTCTTGTTTGGTCATAAGTTCTTCCCTTATCCACAGATCTGACAGGTAAAATATTATATGCTCCTCTAATTTGCTTGTGATATCACCCTTTACATCTAAATCATGTACCCATTTAGACCTTAATTTGGCATATAGTGTGAGATGTTGATCTATTCTTAGTTTCTGCCAAATTGCTTTCCAGTTTTCCCAGCAATTTTTGTCAGATAATGAGTTCTTGTCCCAAAAGCTTGGATCTTTGCATTTATCAAATTCTAGATTACTAAAGTCATGTAGTATTACATACCTTATTTGTGCCACTGATCCATCACTCTATTTCTCAGCCAGAATCAGATTGTTTTGATGATTACCACTTTGTAATACAGTTTGAGATCTGGTACTGCTAGGCCACCTTCCTTCATATTTTTTTTCATTGATTTCCTTGATTTTCTTGACCTTTTGTTCTTCCAGATGAATTGTCCTGGTTTCTTCTTAAGCAGTCTGGTCCTCACCCTACCCCTAACCCCAGCAAAACTCACCATATTGTGTCAGATTTAGTGTGGACACTCAATTAGCTTTAACTGTACTGCAACTCAGAATATGAATAATCCACCAGCTAGTTTCCCTGGTAGCAGGGATTACTGTCTTATACTAAGCACCCAGGCCCAATATCTTAAAGAGGTCACAAAGAAGAACCTTTATGGGAAGGAGATCCCATATATCATTTTTGACTACTCATTTCAGCATCTCAGTATTCAATCAATCAAATTTTTGTCATGTGCTGATTGTTCTCCAGTGAGATTAATATATGTAGGGAACTTTCTAAACTATAAAACACCACATAGATGTGAACCATGATTGTTATTATTGCTGGCAGGGTACCAAATGATGGCCACTGTAGGTTTAGAACTGTAATGGACATTAGACATTAGCTCATCTTACAGACAGAGAAATGGGGACTCAGAGAGAAATGACTGCCACAAGGAAAGGGGAAAAAGGAGTAGAAGACATGTGCCTCCCTAAAAAAGGCTTGTAGTCTAGAAACACAAAAAAACACAGAAACAGGATAATAAAGTGTTAAACTGTCCAGTAATAGAGTAATTGCTTGTCTATAACCATCATGCCTTTTGCTTTAACTTAAGCCCAGAGTATCTAGGTGGCAAACTGAATTTGTCAATCAGGAAGACCAGAGTTTAAATCCAACCTCTCACTCTTTCTAATGGTATGACTCTGGGCAAGTCACTTGAACTCTCTCAACCTTACTTTTCTCATCTGTAAAATGGGGATAATAATTGTATCTATTTCTCATGGTTGTCCTAAGGAATAAATTAGATAATATGTATAAAATAGCTATGCCAACCTTAGTGAGATATATGGATAGTAATTGTTATTATCTTGTCTGTTACTCAGCAAACATAAAGTGCATCTGATATCTCCCCACTTCTCCCCTCCTAATGTGGCTTCCATTTTGTGGAAGGGGCACGAGCCATCTTCTTTCCCCTCTTAACCCTGTTCCAAGTCTTCAAAACCATATACTTTTGATGGATACCTTAATTTCCCTCTCTTCTTCCCCCTCTCCACAGCTCTTCAGGTCATTCTTGCAGGTTGTCTTTCCCCATTAGAATGGAAGCTCCTTGAGGGCAGGGACTATCTTTCTTGTTGCTTGTATTTGCATCCTCAGTACTTAGCATAATGCTTGGCACATAATCAGTGTTTAATAAAGGCTTGTTTCTTTCCTTCCTTCTTCACATTTAACGAATATGTATGGACTTATTTTAGGTCACTCATCCACCTTTTTTTTCCCTCAGGCTAATCCATCCTCCATTTCCAGGAGCTAATTTTATCATAGTATAATAATAGAAGGGTCTTTAATGATCATCTGGTACAATGGCCACATTTTACAGATGAGGAAATTAAGATGCAGAGAAGTCATAAGATCATTAATTCAAATTAGTGGGGATCTTAAAAGCCATGAAGTATAGTCCCCTCTTTTTACGGGTGAAGAAACTTACGCACAGAAAGATTAAGTGACTTCTCCAGGGTCACAAAGCTGCTAAGTATCTAAGGCAGGATTTTAACCTAGGTCTTCCTGACTCTAAGTTTAATACCCTATGTACTCTCCAGGGGTGGGGAACCTGCAGCCTCGAGGCCACATGGGCCCCTCTAGGTCCTCAAGTGCGGCCCTTTGATTTGGATTCGGGCAAAAGGCCTCACTTGAGGACCTAGAGGGCCCCATGTGGCCTCAAGGCCATAGGTTTCCCACCCCTGCACTATCCCACCTCTTAGGGGTTGTGAAATACTCAGGATCACTCAGGTAGTGTATGGGCTCTATTTCCCAAACTCTGTTTTCATCATGCTCTACTATTGATAACTGTCCAGGCAGGAAATGGACACAGCTCTTGCTCTCACTGAACTCTACTCGGTCCTTCTAAATCCCTTGCCCCCAAGCTGGCTAGCACTGAGGCTGGATCAATGAATGACCAATCCCTCCACTTTTACCCTGACCTCTGCACTTCCTATCTTCTCCATCAGAATGGAAATCAAGGCATAAGGACCCGCAGGGCTACAGTAAGAGAAACAAGCATAGAAAGCTTTGAAGAGCCTCCCCTTAGAGGATTGTCATTTAGCCCAGAACAGGAAAAGGAGGTGTGCATGGAGGGGGGGGAGTTAAATATGAAGGTTTAAATGAACCTCCTTGCCTGTTTGCAGATTCCACCCCCATCCCTTCTTTAAAACAAGCCATTTTCTACCAACTAAACTATAGTCGTCTGTGGTGTGTCATTGCTGGAAGCTGCAGAATGATTCTCCAACCCAACCTCCCCTCCTCACGCACACAGACACACCAGTCCTCTTTTATTTGTTGCAATTTAGCTGCCACGCAGTTTTCAAATATACATCATTAATTCTGCAGTGCAGAACAAGTGGGATCGGGGCTTGAAAGAGGAGAGAAAAGATGGAATTCAGAATCTAGACTGCCAAATGCAAAGATGATTTGGAAGGGGAAAACAAGAGACTCCATTTTTTTGTTTTGTTTTTCCACAGACATAAGGTCATTGCAAGCATCAGCCATTAGCCTAATTAGACCTTCTGACTAAGAAGTGGGGGAGAAAGCACTCCAGAGCAGGGGGAGAGGGGGAGCAAAGACAGTAATTGAAGCCATAATGAATATTCAACTCTTGTAAGTAAAGCTTAATTAAGTTATCCTACAGAGGAGGCTTTTTGCAAATATTACAGTGGGATTCGAGCAGTGCATTAGGCAGTAGGATAAATGAGTGATCAGAGAACTTAGCTGTTTTCTCTCCTCTCCAGTCCATGGGACTGTTTTGTCTATATTGAGTTTAGGCTGAAAAGTCCAATGGCCTGACATCTAAACTAAGTTACATAAATGTATGTCTACAATCCCCAAAGCTACCTTTCCCCAGATTCCAATAGGCTTTCTCCTTCTGGCCCTGACTCTTCTGGGAAGTCATGTCCTGGTGAGGAGTTGGTTTCCAATACTTTAAGGTTTTCTTTTAGGGGCCAAATAGTAAGGCTACAGTCATGGACTCATAACATTAGAAAAGTCCATTAGAAGGGACCTACATTAGTGGATACAGTGTATTCTGCTGCCCAGATAAACTGTAATATGACATCCAATCATCAAGCTTAATGTCTTGACTGGTTTATAAACATAGCTTAGACCCAGATAAGCCTGTTGGTCATGAGAATGAAATCACAGCAGAGAGATGTGTTATATTTGTTAAATTTGATGATCAGGAAAAATTTGAGCTTCCAAGGTTTTGACAAATCAAGTTGAAGTCAAAAGTTAACATTGTTCTCCACATAAATCTAATAAGACATTTCTAAATTCATCTGTGACATCAGCTATCAGGATACCCAGTCATTGCTTATGGCCTTGGGGATACATTGTATCCTTGAGAAGTTTATACATCAACAAAAGAGGTTAGCTAGATAGAAAAGCAATCAACAGAAATATGTACAGGTTAGGAAAAGCAATGAAATAATATAATCAAAGCCATTTATATGGCAATTTATGATTTTCGAAGTCCTTTGCATATATTAGCTCATTTTATCTTCACAATAACCCTGTATATGCTAGGTATTACTTCCATTTTGCAAATGACAAACTGAAGCCCATATAGGTTAAACAAGTTGCTTAGGAACCAGTATCTGAAACTAGATCTGAATTGACTCCAAATCCAGTGTCCTGTCTACTATGCCATATAGCCTCAAAGAGATTCAAATATCAACCCTCCTTCCAAACCCATTTCTCAGGGCTTAGAACAGTGTTTTTCACATTATTGGTATTTAATTAACACTGAATAAATGAATAAATGTCCAGGTCTAATCCCCTCTTTCCATCTACTCTCATACATATCAATTATTTTCCTTGTCAGAATTCCTATGACATTCCTATTCTGTAATATACAACTCAACACTTTACTTTGTGCTACCTTATATTGTTCTTTGTTTCATGTATGATACAATTTTCTCCTGACCCAGAGCCTAAACTCCTCGAGGAAGGGGCCTTGTCTAATGCCTCATTTGTATCCTCAGCAGCAAAGATTATCTAGAAACATGGCTATGAGTTGACTTGTTTTGCCTTGCAAAAGAATATGAAGGATAAAGGTGGGTCAAGTCATATGCTCATGAATCAAGCAAACCAGGGGAAACTTGTAGGAAGAATTAGACTTTTTTTTAAATGAATGTTTAAAATTATTTTTACATGTAATTAAGAAAATGTAAAATAATAATTAAAAAAACCAATTAGACTTTAAAGACCAAGTTTAAAGAGTTGGGGAATAAAAAGAGATTAATCTGATCTATTCACATTTGTGGTAGTTTGAGGAAGGCTTAGTTAAGACAGGATAGGTTAGTGTTTAGGGGGCAGTATATTGACATGATTAGCTAGAGTGGTGGCTCTAATTATCCAGGGACAGTGATTAGGTAAGAAGGAGCCAGGTACTCAATGGCTAGGTTTGGACATATTCAGAAGAGATCCACGGTTGTGCCATGAGGGACACAGGGAAACATTCAAGGAGAATGACAGGAAAGTGAATTGACACAGGAAGCAAAAATTGTTTAGAATGAATCAAGATTGACAAAAAAAAAAAAAGGAGAAAGCAGTGTCCGGTATTCTAGTCATAGGTACTCAGAGTTAAAGAATGGGTCTTAATGTGGAAAAAAAAAGTTATAGTTAGAAACATGCAAAGGTACACAGAGATAAGTAACTAAATTTAGCATACCCTGCTGTGTTAAGTGAACAGAAGGAAAATATTATGTTAAGACCCCATCTGAATGAGCATGGCTAATTTTTTAACCCAAGAGTTTTTAGGTGAGCTTTACTAATACATAAGGTTACCCTGACTGTATCATTTCATAATAATATCTATTTCCTGTGCTTCAAACCCCTACCACCCTTGAGTTCATGTCTGTTGGGATTGTTTTCCAGTAAATGTATCTCCAAATGGCTCAAGGCTCCACCCCAGTATGAAACTGGCAATCTCTAAAGACAATACTGGTCTAGATCCTCAGTTATTACTGTTCAAACAGAAACCAAGTCAAAGAACTGCATAAGGTAAGATAAAGCATTTCATTGGCAAAGAAAAGGGTATGAAAAAGATAAGAAGCATTCTCCAAAACCATGAAGTCTGACTATCCAGGGAGTCCTCTGCTCCATTTCTGGTTGGCTGCATGACTTGAGACCTTGGAATTTTTTCTCCCTTTCCCCCATGTAGCTTCACTCTTGTTTCTTTCTTCTCTTTCTTCCAGCCAAGACAACATCTCTTCACTGCTAGGACACTGCCCCAAAAGAATATGAAGACTTAGCCTCCATCCATCAGGTCCAACTTTTAGGGTCTAAGACTTCCAGGGAAATGTAGTTCGTCAGAAAAGCATATGCTTATTGGCCAGAATATTAGGAAGTCTAGGTTTTTCATCATCTCACCCCATTACATGTCATTAATTCCTTATAAACAAACCTCACCATAGTCACAAAACCTCATTGTGATGTTATATAGCTGATTTCCCAATTATGCCACTCTCCTTTGTAATGATGTTTCATCTAACAAATTAATGATTTAGATGGAGATATTCCCATTTAGAAAAAAAACAAGAGAATGTTTGAAGAAATAATTCTTCTATCATTAATGGAAATAGTTGCTATTATTACTATCTTTCTGAATCCAATTTTGTTTCTCCCTTTGTTATTTAGTAAAGTTCTCTTGAAATAGCCCATCCTTGTTTCCCCTGAACTAAGGAGAAAAGGGCTTGTCTGTATTTAGGCAAAGAAAGCCAAGGGGGGATTGATCTTAGGGCATGGATGTTAGCTTGACTGTAGTTCAGATACCAATGCCCATCCCTTTCTATCCTAAGCATTCATTCCTGTATCAGCAAGCACCCTGTAGTGTCAGAGATCAGGTGGATTGGGCAGGAGAGCATCTCTGCCCATGTCACTGAAGAGAAAGGTTTCTTGGGGAAGACAGACTACTTTCTTTGTCATAATGAGTTTAGGGAGTGGTTACTTATTGTGTGATGCTGGGCAGGTCTCTTCATCTCTCTATGAAATGAGGGGAGTGGGCTGGAGGTATACAAACATCTCTTCCAGATCAACAACCATACTAGTCTATGAATTATAAGTCTAAACGTACAAAAATGCTCCTTTCAGGGAGCTAGGAGGCACAGTGGATAAAGCACTGGGTCTAGAGTCATGAGGACCTAAGTCCAAATCCACCCTCAGATACTTACTAACTATGTGACCCTAGACAAGTCACTGAAATTCTGTTTGCCTCTGTTTCCTCAGCTGTAAAATGGGCTTAATAACAGCACTTCCCTCACAGGGTTGTCACAAAGATTAAGTGAAATAATATTTGTAAAATGCTTAGCAGAGTGCCTGGCATGCAGTGGGTGCTATAGAAATGCTGATTCCCCTCCCTCCTCCTTCCCTTTCTTCTCAAAGTGACTGATAATGAAGAGGGAACCCTGGACACAGGGACTGGGGGTTTATTATTAAAGAGCAATCGTGAGATTTTAATTGAATATTTTAAATGTATAAAAACAACAAGGTATTTTTGGGGCAAGAGGGAAACTGATTTTATCATATTGTATATTTAACATGTTATGGCTCTTCCTGAGTGGGGGACTTCTGACCTATTCCAAGTGGGCTGATGCCACTAGATTAAGCCAAGATCCTGGAATTTTGAAAATCTGACTCATCATCCAGGGCTCTGTGATTTGGAAGGGTCCCAATCTGCTGGCAAATTCTGGGAGAGGGGCAGAGTGAAAGATGTAACTCTCCAATCTGTTAACAAAAAAAAAAAAAAAACCCTTAACCTTATGTACTTACTGCCACCACTACCACTACCATCTCCAGAAAAAGGGATGGAACTACCCCACCTCCTTCCAATCCCCTGCCTCAGACTGCATGCTTCCCTTTTGCAATGTCTTTCCCACTCTATAGCTAACTCTAAAGTTTACTTTCACTCATATAAAAATGAGAAAGAAAGCATGCAGTATTATTTGACTTAAGCACTTACCCCACTAGGGATGGCTTTAATGTGGGAGTATAGTATTGTGAAAAACTTAGGAAGTTTCACATAGAGGATGATACAGGAAATCCAAGATGCACAGATCTAGAATTTAGGGGTCTGGGGAGTAGCCTTTGAAGAAGGCTATCAAGAGGGGGCAGACACACACCAGTACTCTTAAAAGCAGCACCCAGGAGACATTGGCAAGGAAGAAAAGAAGGAAGGGAAGAAGGAAGGAAGGAAGGAAGGAAGGAAGGAGGAAGGAAGGAAGGAAGGAAGGAAGGAAGGAAGGAAGGAAGGAAGGAAGGAAGGAAGGAATATTTCTTAAGTACTTAATAGTTGGATCCAGAGTCCAGACAGGAGAATAGCATTTCTCTTGCATAGACCAAAAAGTTGCTAAAGGCAATAGATCATCTGGGATCTGGAGAAGCTATTACAGCAGGGTTGTTGAGCTGTTATGGACTAGTGTGAAGAACCCACACCACCTTACCACCTAGATTAGCTGTGTGCTAGACTGTAGGGGGCCTTTGAGAGAAAGATGGGAAAGAAGGATGGAAAAATGCTGGGATCCAGGGTCCTTGAGAGAAAAATTTTCTCTCCCTATCCATCTCCTATCTCCTTTTTGACTTAAGGGGTAGTGGCAGGGAAAAAATGGCACCATTAACCCATCAAGCAACAGGATGAAGCACTATATCCCATATCATTTTGGCAAGACAAGAAAGGGCTTTAAACATGGCTTGTGGGGATGGAGGAAGAGTAGTAGGACAGCGGGAAAGACGACCCTACCAAGCCTTAATGTCTTGCATACCGAAAAAAGAATTGAATTTGCAGTCAGAATGGATTTGGGTTCGAATCCAGTTCTGCTACTTATTAGCTCTGTAGTACTGGGCAAGTCATTTAACATCTCTTGGTCTGTTTCTTCACCTATGAAATGAAGATGCTGCAGTAGATGGCCTTCAAAGGGTCTTACAGCTCCAAATCCTATGACTCTCTCTGATCTGGCCCCCATTGCTGTGTTAATGGGTGATTCACTCACTTTGTTTGAGCTTGGGCTAGAAGGCCACTCTTGTGTCCCTGTTTTACCTCCTGCCCTTTCTCCAAAGAGCTAGAAATTAGCTGCTGGAAATTAGCTTAATTGGATAGCAGTGTAACTTCTTCAGTCAAGTCTCCCTTGAAGAATTTGTGGCAAATTGCTCCAACAAACCCATTTAACCTAACCCTTCAATTGATTCCCCATTAAAATGGTTTCTCTAACTTATTTATTTGTGGCTGTCAGAGCTTAAGTGGAATGTAAAGACTCTCTCTCTCTCTCTCTCTCTTCTCTCTCTCTCTCTCTCTCTCTCTCTCTCTCTCTCCCCTCTCCTTCCCCCATATATATGTATATTTATGTATATATATCCTCCCTCTATCCTAAGATATTCTAAGACACCTTCACGATCTGGTAAGTAAACAAGGCTGACTGTTTATCCAAGGTTTCTAATTTAAGCCTCACCAAGTTTTACAAACTGAGCATTTTTGTCCCATTATGAAGCTGGATAAACTGATTCACCTGCTTCTCAGGTCACCATCTTGGAAGGAATACATAGCTAGAAGTTGGAAACTCTAATCCCACTTGGACATGTTGGCAAACCAATTTACCTCTTTGGGCCTCAGTTTCTTCTTGTAAAAAGACAGTTTTGGGGGGCAGCTAGGTGGCACAGTGGATAGAGTTTCAGCCTCAGAGTCAGGAGGACCTGAGTTCAAATTTGACCTCAGACATTTGACATTTACTAGCTGTGCGACCTTGGGCAAGTCACTTAACCCCAATTGCCTCACCAAAAAGCAAAAATTTTTTAAAAGAATTTTTTTCTTTTTTTATTTTAAACATTCTTTTTAACTTTTAAGCTCCAGATTCTCTTTCTCATCTCCTCCCCCACCCACTAAGAAGGCAAACAATATGTAAAATCGTGCAATATAGTTCCATATTAGCCATGGGAGGGAAGGAAGGAAGGAAGGAAGGAAGGAAGGAAGGAAGGAAGGAAGGAAGGAAGGAAGGAAGAGAGAAGAAGGAAGAGAGAAAAAAGAAGAAAGAAAGAAAGAAAGAAAGAAAGAAAGAAAGAAAGAAAGAAAGAAAGAAAGAGAAGGAAGAAAGAAAGAAAGAAAGAAAATTATACTTCAATTTGCAGAGTTCACCTATTCTTTCTCTGAAGGTGAAAAGCATTTTTTCATCGAGTCCTTTGGAATTATCTTGGATCATTGTATTTTATTGATCAGAGCAACCAGATCTTTGTTACTGCACACAATAATCTCCCAATTCTTCTCACTTCACTTTTCATCAGTTCATGTAATTCTTATAAAATTTTTCTGAAAGCATCCTGCTTGTCATTTCTTGTAGTACAATAGTTCTCCATCACAATCATGTCCCAACTTGTTCAGCCACTCCCCAATTGGTGACTGTCCCCCCAATTTCTAATTCTTTGCCACCACAAAAGGAGCTGCTATATATATTTTTGTAAATATGGTCTTTTTCCTTTTTCTTTGATCTCTTTTGAGTACAGACCTAGTAGTGATATTTCTGAACCAAAATGTAGGCACAGATTTATAACCCTTTGGGCGTAGTTCCAGGTTGTTTTCCAAAATGGTTGAACCAGTTCACTACTCCACCAAGAGTTCATTAATGTACCTATTTTCCCTTATCCCCTCTGGCATTTGTCATTTCTGATAAATGTGAGGTGGAACATCAGAGTTGTTTTAAGATGCCTTTCTTTAATCAATAGTGATTTAGAGCAATTTTTCAAATGACTATAGGTAGCTATGATTTCTTCTTCTGAAAACTGCCTGTTCATATCCTTTGACCACTTATCAATTAGGGAATCGCCCTTATTTTTTATAAATGTGACTCATTTTCACAGATATTTAAGAACTAAGGCCTTTCTCAGAGAAATTTACCGTAAAAAATGTTGACATTACTTCATTGTCTGTGGTACCTTTTAGCAAAATGTAGTTTCTCTGATTATCTCTTTCAATTAACTCTAATTTTGCTTTTGCTGTGTCTGAGGTCATGATTACCACCCCTGCCCTTTTCACTTCAGCTGAAACATAGTAGACTCTGCTCAGGCCCTTCATTTCAACTCTGTGTGTGTCTTTCTGTCCCAAGTGTGTCTCTTATACACAGCATACTGTTGAATTCTGATTTCCAATCCATTCTGCTATCTACTTCTATTCTATGAATTAGTTCATCCCATTCATACAGTTATGATCACAAACTGCATGTTCCCTCCACTTTCCTCTGTATATCCTCTCTCTCTCTCTCTCTCTCTCTCTCTCTCTCTCTCTCTCTCTCTCTCTCTCTCTCTCTCTCTCTCTCTCTCCTGTCCCTCCTCAAAAGTCTGCCTTGCTACCAACCAATGCCTCCTCCAATCTACCCTCTCCCTTATCCTTCCCAATACCTCCTACCCTTTCCCTCCTATTTCTCTATTGGGCAAGATAGATTTCGATACTCAATTGAGTGTGTCTATATGTGTGTGTGTATATATGTGTGTATATATGTGTGTATGCATGTATGTATGTATGCTGCCCTCTTTGAATCAATTCTTTTTTTTTTTTGGTTTAGGCAACAGGGTTAAGTGACTTGCCCAGGGTAACACAGCTAGTGAATGTTATGTGTCTGAGGCTGGATTTGAACTCAGTTCCTCATAAATCCAGGGCCAGTGCTCTATGCACTGAGCCACCTAGCTGCCCCTGAATCAATTCTGATGAGAGTGAAGTTCAAGCACTGCCCACCTTCCCCCCATTTTCACCTCCACAATAAAAGGTCTTTTTGGGGTATCTGCTTTATGTGAGAAAATTTGCCTCATTCTACCTTTCCCTTCCCACGTTTCCCAGTGCATTCCTCTTTCTCATCCCTTAATTCTATTTTTTTAGATATCATCTCATCATATTCAACTCACATGTGTGCCCTGTGTCTATGTATACTCCTTCTAACTGACCTAGTAACAATAAAGTTCCTAAGAGTCTTAAGTATCATCTTCCCATGAAGGAATGCAAACAATTTAACTTTATTGAGTCTCTTATGATTTTCCTTTCCTGTTTACCTTTTTATCCTTCTCTTGAGCCCTGTATTTAAAAGTTAAAATTTTCTAGTCAGCTCTGGTCTTCATCAGGAATGCTTAGAAGTTCTCTCATTAAATATCCATTTTTTCCCCTGAAGGATTTATACTCAGTTTTGCTTGATAAGTTATTCTTGGTTATAATTCTGGCTCCCTTGCCTTTTGGAATATGATATTCCAAGCCCTACACTCCTTTAATGTGGAAGCTGCTGAATCTTGTATGATTTTGACTGTGGTTCCATGATATTTAAATTCTTTCTGGCTGCTTGCAATATTTTCTCCTTGACCTAGGAGCTATAGTATTTGGCTATAATATTCCTGGCAGTTTTCATTTTGGGGATCTCTTTCAGGAGGTGATCAATGGATTCTTTGAATTTCTATTTTATCCCCTGCTCTAGAATATCAGGGCACTTTTCCTTCATAATTTCTTGAAAGATTGTGTGTAGGCTCTTGGTTTTGTTTTGTTTTAGTATGGCTTTCAAGTAGTCCAATAATTCTTAAATTATTTCACCTCAATCTATTTTCTAGATCAGTTGTTTTCTCAATGAGATATTTCACATTTTCTTCATTCTATTGACTTAGTTTTATCATTTCTCAAGGAAAAGGAAATAGATGGTACTGTGACAATCACAGGGAAGGGTCTTTCTCTTAGTCATTGCTGGCAAGATTCTTGCTAGAGTCCTCCTTAATAGGCTGATCCTTCACCTAGAATATGGCTGTCTGCTCATGAGCCAGCATAGCTTCAGAAAGGGCTAAAGAATGGTTGACATGGTGTTTGCTGCCCAGCAACTCCAGGAGAAATTCCAGGAGCAGAACAGAGGTCTGCACACAATGTCTGTAGATCTGACCAAGGCCTTTGATACTGTCAGTTTTGACTTGTGGAAAATCACAGCAAAATTTGGTTGCCTAGAGAAGTTCATCAGTATTGTACATCAGTTTCATGATGGCATGCTTGCCCGGTTTCTGGATAATAGAAGATGTTTTCCCAGTCATCAATGGAGTGAAGCAGGGCTACGTGCTTGCTTCCATGCTTTTTAGTATTATGTCTTCAGCAATGTTGTCCTATGTCTTTAATGAGGGTAAAAACAGCATGAAGGTCAGCTACAACACTGACAGTAAATTATTTAACTTGAAAAGGCTACAAGCCAGGACTAAAGTGGTGGGAAAGTTAGTGTGTGACCTTTTGTTCACAGATGATTGTAAACTCAATGTAGCCTCTGAGGCTGAGGTATGAACTGATTCTCTGATGATTTTGCTAATTTTGGCCTAAGAATTAACACCAAGAAAACACAGGTTCTCCACCAGCCAGCACAACACCAGCCACACAGGGAATCATTAGTTACAGCAAATGGAGAAATTTTGAATGCTGTGGATAAGTTCGCTTATCTTAGCAATATACTTTCCAGGAATGTCCACGTAGATGATGATGAGGTTAATGCCTGCATTGCCAGACCTAGTTCAGTGCGTGGGAGGCTCCAAAGGAAAATGTGGGAGAGAAGAGGGATTAGACTGACTACCAAACTGAAGGTCTACAGAGCCATCGTGCTGACCTCATTACTGTATGCCTGTGAAACCTGGACAGTATACCATGCCATGTCAGGAAACTGAATCACTCCCATTCGAATTGTCTTAGGAAGATTCTGAAGATCACCTGGCAGGATAACATACCAGACACTAAGGTCCTTTCTCAAGCTGAACCGTCAAACGTTCAAACGCTACAGCAGAGAGCACAACTCTAATAGGCTGGACACATTGTTCAAATGCCAGACATATGTTTGCCTAAAAGACTATTCCACAGAGAACTCATACTAGGCAAGTGTTTACATGGAGGTCAGAAGAAGCAATACAAGGACACTCTCAAGGTATCTCTGAAGAAATTTGGAATTGATTGGGAAACTGGCACAGGATCACCTAGCATGGCACAAGACCACCTAGCATGGCATACCTGCAGCAAAGAAAGTGCTGTGATCTAAAGAGCAAAGCAGAATTGCAGTAGCTCAAAAGAAACATGAGTTGCAAAAATTTGGAACATCTCCACTCCTAATGTTCATGCAGACTATTTGTGCCCAACCTGTGGTAGGGCCTTCTGAGCTCTTATTGGTCTGATCAACCACAATCAGACACACTGTACCTTGACCCCAACGTTGTGCTGCCATTTTGATCTTCTTCAAAAACAAAGGACAACAGTCACCATTGTTTCTTGAAGTCTTATGAAGTCCTTAGCTTTCACTTGTCCAATTCTACTTTTTAAGAAATTATTTTCTTCACTGAGCTTTCTTTCCACTTGGCTAATTCTGCTTTTTAAGGAGTTCTGTTCTTCAATGAATTTTTTGTGCCTCTTTTATCAGTAGGCCGATTCTGTTTTTTTAAGGTGATATTTTCTTTAGTGTTTTTGTGCCTCTTTTACCAAGCTGTTCTCTTTTCATAATTTTTTTAATTTTGAATTTAATTCCTTTTTCATAACTTTCTTGTATCGCTCTCATTTCTTCTCCTAATTTTTCATCTACCACTCTCATTTCTTTGTTTAGCTCTTCCAAGAATTCTTACTGGCCTTTGGTCCAGTTAGCATTTTTCTTTGTGGCTTTGCTTGTGGCTATTTTCAAACTGTTGTCTTCTTATGAGTTTATGTCTTGGTCTTCCCTGTGACCATATTAGCTTTTTATGGTCAAGTTCTTTTGTTGTTGTTGTTGTTATTTACTCATTTTCTCAGCCTATTTCTTCATTTTTGAACTTTAAGTTAAAGTTGGGTTCTGCTGATCCAGACATTCTAGAGAGCAATTTGGAATTATATCCAAAAGATAATCAAATTATGCATACCCTTTGATCCAACAATACCACTACTAGGTCTGTATCCCAAAGAGATCATTTAAAAAAAAAGGGGGGGAGAACCCACATATACAAAATATTTATAGCAGCTCTTTTTGTGGTGGCAAAGAATTGGAAATTGAGGGGATGGTCATCAATTGGGGAATGGCTGAAAGAGTTGTGGTATATGAATATAATGGAATACTATTGTGCCATAAGAAATGATAAGCAAGCAGATTTTACAAAAACCCGGAAAGACTTGATTGGACTGATGCAAAGTAAAGTGTGCAGAACCAGGGGAACATTATACATAGTCACAGCAACATTGTGTTTGCATGGACTATTTGTGCCCAACCTGTGGTAGAGCCTTTCAAGTGCATATTGGTCTGATCAGCCACTTTTGGCTGCACTGTAGCTTGGTTCTAGTATAGTGATGTCATTCTGGTCATCTTTGAGAATGAAGGACAACCACCACCACCACGGGCAATAGATTAGTTGCTCAGCAGCAGCAGCTGCAAAGGGTCCACTGTAATCTCCTTCTGACCAGTTGTCTGACCCCCTTACAGTTTCTGGGCTGAGAACTCCCAAAGCTGCTGCTGCTGCTGCTGCTGCTATACCATAGTCCCACCAAGGGCTGCCTCCAAGGCCCACAGCTGGACATACATCTCCCTCTGTTCTGTCATAGGCTCTGCTGCTCCAAAATTTGATTTGAGGTGTTCTTGTAAAGCCGTTTGGAGGGGAATGTTAGGAGAGTTCAGCTGCATCCTGGCCTGGACTCCACCATCTTGGCTCCACTCCTAAAAGGGAGTTTTCTAGAGGATTTCTTAACTTTCTGTGATCCTTTTGAAGCCTCTAACATTGTGTTGTTCCTCCTCACCCTGCCTGATGTCTCAGATTCTCCACCTGGTTTCTTTTTCAGGATTGACAGGCCGGACTAAGATGCCTGACTCCCCTAGATTTCCAAAGCTTATTCGTTTATGAAATTGTACAATTGAAGAAATATCTAGTCAGTACCTACTAGGCACACTATCATTAAATGTGTTCATTCTCCCTGGGATTTCCTTGCCTATATATGCAGTTCTGAATATCAAGTACTTCCTGTTCGTGAACAGCAGTAGCTCCCTTCACTGCCGGAGGGGACAATGTCTCCAGATCTGACCTCAATTAGCAAAGTTTCTCTATCTTGTGTAGTTCCTAATATGCTATTACACTCAGAGAAAAGCCTTTCTTTGAGAAGAAACAAAATGGAAGGAGAGAATAGGATGTATAACGGAGTCCTCGGCTACAAGTTTGAGACCAATTCTTTTATAACTTGGACAATTTGATTCTACCTTTAGAGAGAATTCACTCATTTAGTGTTCACAAATGCAATTCTTTGATGGGCCAATAATCCAGAGAAGTATCTGCATGCACACAGAGGCACACAAATACTTGAATTGCTAGAGCTCCCTCCCTCCCCCTTTAAATCATCTTGTTTTTACTCTATCTCCCCCAGTAGAATGCAAGCTCCTTCAGGACAGGACTAGTTTTATTTTTGCTTTGTATCTTCAGGGCCTAGCCCAGGGATGGGGAACCTGCAGGCTCAAGGCTATGTGTGGCCTTCTAGGTCCTTGAGTGCAGCCTTTTAACTGAATCCAAGTTTTACAGAATAAATTCTTTTATTAAGAGGATTTGTTCTGTGAAGTTTGGATTTAGTCAAAGCCCATACCTGAGGACCTAAAGGGCCACATTGGCCTTGAGGTCACAGGTTTCCCACCCCTGGCCTAGCCTAACACGTAGTAGACACAGTAAAGGATCATTGAATTAAAAGCAGAGGCAACTTCCTGGTTTCTGTCCATGGCACCATCCATTCCCCTGATCTCCCATCATTAAAACCTTGGTGTCACCTTTGACTCTTCAATGGCCCTTGCCTCTCGTGATAAACCAGGTGTTAAGTTCTGCTCATTTTTCCTCTGTTGTTCCCCCATATCATATCAAATGAGATAATATTTTCAAAGTGCTTAGCATAGTGTCTAACACATAGGCAGGCTTCACAAATGCTTGTTCCCTTGCTTTCCCTGCTCCCCCTACAACATCTCTTTCTTATACCTTCTATGTGTTGGCCACCATATTAAGTTCTGGAAGAGACACAAATAATAGCAACTTACTTTTCTATAAGGCTTTAAAGTTTATAAGGGATTGAAAGCATGAATGCAGGAAACAAGTTGCCACCACTTTCTGACTCCTTCCCTCATTCTGAGTGTCAGTCTGGCTCTCATCAAAGGCCCAAGTAGTAGGGGAAAGGGTCTACCATCCACTGGAAGGGGACAAGGGTGCTGCTTATGTCAGTGACATCACACATCAATGCTGATTGGATGCTCCTATCAGCCCCATAGTAGGAGAGGTCAGAGGTGATGCCTCTGCTGTGGACATAATGGAGACAATCCCTAATGGTTAAGTTCCTGGATGCAGCTGCTCCAAAGGGACCTCTGGTTTCAGCCTAACATGCCCAAATCCTGACCTCCCATCCCCACTGTGGGCAAACAAGGTTCTTAGTGCCTGGCCAAGCAAAAATGTCCATAGACAAAGGCCCCACTTGAGCCCAACTCTTAGAAGCAAGAAGGCAATTCAATACCTTTCTCTTATCCCTAGTCCCAATTACCTAAAAAGTCATAGCATGTTTAAAGATTCAGGTGATCACTAGCCACCATCATAGTTTCTCCCTCACCTTTGAGAGGCAACATGGTATAACAGAAAGACATTGGGAGTTGGAGGACCAGGATTCAAAATCTGACTCTGTATTTGTATTTGTGTGACCCTGTGCAAGTCCTTTAACTTCTCCTGGCCTCAGTTTTCTCAACTGAAATGACCTCAGAGCTCTCATCCATCTCTAAATCTATGATCCTATGAGCTGAATGTAGGGTATAAATTATTTATATTATTTTGTGATTTTATTTTTTATGTAAGATTTGCTTGTATTAGAAAATTATAATAAATTCTTAATTGTATTTGAATAAAACACAAGCTAATAAAATTATTGATTGAATTTTTTATGAAAAGTGAGGGAAAGATTTTTTTAAGAAAGGAGGGAGTTCTGTTATAAAATGTTTAAAAAACATTAAATTATGACATTCCTTTCCAAGCAAAATGTGAATTCCATTTTCTGCCATTCAAGTTCCTTTCCCATCAGAAGTCACCCTATTCTTCCAAAGCTTCTCTCCTCCAATGCTCACGATGACTTGGTCAAACTGGACTGACTCTGCCCTTTGAACGTGCCTTATATTCACCTGTCTATATCTTTAACCTATGTCCTATGCCCAAAGACATCCTCTCACTTCTTCAATTCTACCCACATTTGTAAATCACAATGGGAATGTTGTTTCTTTCATGAAACCCTCTCTGACCCCCACTGTTGTCATGACCTGCCCTCTTACACACATAACACATTAAGATTGTTTTAACCTTTCTCAGGTACTTATCATGTAATATTGTATATTGTAGCTCTCTGTGTAGGTTCCTTATCTTCCTACTAAAGTATGGGCTATATAAAGATTATATCTTGCAGATACTTCTGAAGCCTTCAGCAAAATTCAGCACACACAGAAGACACTTAATACGTGTTCACTGAATGAATGAATGGACACAGGTAATGCTGATGCTTGTCATAAATCCTAGATTTCTGTTCCTCGTGCTGATGATAATAAGAGCTGCTCTGTGAGGGCATGGCGATAAAGGGACAGAATTGGAAAGGAGAAGCCAGGACTAGCAGTCCAGCTAAGGAAAAAGGATGTCATTTACCATCCCTGAACAGTCAAGGACGCCAAAGCTCAAGGAACCAGGTGAGGTAGGGAAGAAAAGGTAGGTGTCATGGGTCAGGCAGACAAGCAGGCAGATCTCAAAGACCAAGAAGCTAAAGCTTCAGAAACCAGAGTTGACCTCTGGTCCTAGTCTACTTACTTCTGTCCTATTTTACACTATTTATTGGGTAGCCCTGGATGTCACACGTATGATTATAGCCAAAAGGAGATTGAAAGTCTGCAGAATTTATTTACGAAAAGGCAAAGAGGAAGGTGGGGGAAGAAACAGCAGCCCCAGAAGTGGCATGATATTATATGACCACATTCCTTTTAAACTAGCAGGTTAAAAAGTCTTAAACCAGGGGTGGGGAACCTGTGTCCTTCTAGGTCCTCAAGTGCAGCTCCTTGACTGAATCCAAACTTCACAGAACAAATCTCCTTCACAAAAGGATTTGTTGTATAAAACTTGGATTCAATCAAAAGGCTGTACCCAAGGGCCTAGAAGGCCACATATAGCCTTGAGGCTGCAGGTTCCCCACCCCTGTCCTAAACTCAGTCTACCTAGTGATCATTATACCTATGTCCACAAGCCAGTCTTTTCTCCATTTTCTCTATCAACTTCATCATTGACAAAAAAAAAAAAGAAGGGGGTGGGAATGAGCATTTGCTATGTTCTTCAGACCTGCCCCTGAGCCACACCGTAAAGTGGATGCAGAGTTTATTTTTGGTGGCTTCCCCAGTCTGGGTGCTCCTTGTCCATTCTGTGATTTCCCCTTGCCACCTGTAGGGCAAAATTATCTGGATTTGTGCCAGGGTACCAAAGCTTAGAAGAAGTTGATCACACTTACAGTCCTTCAGGATTGTAGAAGCAACTGAGCTTAGCACTCAGTTAATAAGAATCATTCTTTAAAATTGGAAGCCACCATTTGGCAGGGCTTGCTCTTCACTAATACACCCCTTGTTTGCTCCTATATTCTATTCCTGCCCTCCGAGGCTTCCCCAGCAGTAGCTTCACAGTATCCCAGCATCCCTTCCCACACCATGTTTCAAGACAATTGCCCCAGGCACAAAAATTGCTCCTTATGACCCTGCCTGTCATTAGTTCATTGACAACTAATTTCAACCAGAGTAAACTAATGGCTTAAGGTGGAATCCCTCTTGAGGGTGTTTGCATGTTAAGGTGGGACTCTGGAAGATGGGAGAGGCCTTTAAGAGCCAAAACAAGGGAGTTCTACTGGAGACATTTCAGGCACTGTGGCAGAGGAGGTATTTCTCTGCCAGAGAGCCATTAAATCGTGCCTCTGCCTTCTCTGCCTGTGTTTAAGGCTTCTGCAGGACATTGGATGGTCAAATGAAGTCCCATCTGAAAAAAAGGTGGGGGTACTCCTGAAAGGAGAGTGTTCATTGTCTCCTTTTTCTAGCCAGATAAGTCAAACTGGGGCCCTCAATTCTGGGGGGAATGTCTCAGTGAGGAGGATGTCCCTATAGAGAAGATTCTTCTAAACCAATAAAGCCTGGAAGAAGGATTACAAACAAAAAAAAAGGTATGTTAGTGGTACCCAAGCCTTCATCTCCTCACTTGTTCTAAACAGAAATCACTTACCCTAAATGGAAATCAGTCCCCAACGACCTTCTTTCCAAACACCTTGTATGACAATGAGTGATTTGTAACAACATCCAATCAGGCGCACCTAACCTCCCTGTAATTGCCTGTCCTTTTCAGTGGTCTTAAAAGCTTTCCAGGGGAAAAAGGAAAAAAAAGAGAGAATGAGAGAGAGAGAGAGAGAGAGAGAGAGAGAGAGAGAGAGAGAGAGAGACTCCTTGTCAGAAGCATGCTATTATACAGGGAGGAGACCTGCCCTGCCCCCACATCCTTTCTTCCCTTCCCATCCCTTCAGCTCCTATGATTTGGGGAGAACAGCAAATGTTGCTTCCAGGCCTCACTACAACATGACAGTTTAAGCATCTGGACGATACTAACCCAAAAGCAGGGACCACCTGGCTCTGTGAATTACCCAGCTGTTCCCTCAAGCTCCCACCCCTCTTTCCTTTCTGCTTTCCTTAAGCATGATAGAGCCCGGCAGGGGCATCTCTAAGAGGCCTCTGTTAAAATGCAAATAGACCTGGAAGGGTCCTTGCCTCAACGTTATCAGCTAACACAGCATCTGGAGAATAGCTGCTTATTAGGAACTGAAGACCTGAGAGGGCCAGAGATTTGTTGAAGGTCACACAGCAAAGTCAATGGAGGAGACAGGGAGCTGTTTTCACCATGTAGGTCCATTAACCTCGGCATTGGCATTCAGTGTTTCCTGTCACAAACACAAAGTTCTGTGATTAGGAAAAAAGACATATCACAACTTTGGCCATGGATTGAGACAATAGGCTTACCTCTGGTCCCCTGAACCTCTACGGGGGAGGGGGGGGAATAATTATATGTGTGTGTGTGTGTGTGTGTATGCATGTATATATACACACACATATATGTATATGCATATATTGTATATACAATATAGATATTTAAACTAATTATTATTTTGTAAGTCTCTTTGAAATTCATTGAACAGGGTGCCTCTGCTGTAGACATGCCCCTCCAGCACTCTTACCCTGACCCTTTCTAGATTGTTTTCTCTACCTAGAAACATCTACGCTGGAATCTTCTATGCCCCATAATGGGTAACAGGGGCCACCAACCCCTGGCCATTCACCAGCATCGCCCTGCCCATGATATCAGAGATGAGAAACCATTCAGATGTGCCTGAGTAAGATCTGTCCATCCCTATGAAACCCACACCTTTTATCCATGTTGTAGAGCTGATAAAAGGTCCAGATGACCCACCAATTAAACTAGGAGGAGTTAAGAGAATTCGACTTCATAAGAATGTGCCAAGTCCAGAGAGAGGTTTCTTGAAGAACCACAAATAGCTTCTTCCTTTTCTTGATATGGCCTCACGACCATCGCTAGTGCCTGCGGCACTATCCAACATCTCTGGCTGTATCTCTGATGGTCTCTTACCCCCAAGGTCATATCCTTGTTTGTCCTTGCCCTTGGTTATACTTGATTATTACTGCTGAAATCCAAGTATCTCCTTTTGGATTTTATGCCTGTCCTTGTGTGAGTTTAAATACACTCATAATAAAGGTCTATTGCTGTTAGCATCCCTGCCCCATCTGCCTCTTTTGTGAAAGCCTCCAAGCCTCAAAGCAGCTGCAATAGACCAGTATACTCTCTTTCTCCTGCCCCCTCCTCTATACATTTTGAGGATTTTTCAGTCACCACAACCGTGGTTCTGGGCTGGGTAGAATTAAGCTAAATACACAAGTCAGGGATTTTGTTGCAGCGTAATAAAGACAACAATGTAAACCTTGCTTGCTTCGTGTAACTTCATTTGCATACCAGTCAAAAAGGATCTTGGGAGCAAGGCTCACCTTGACACTCCAGTTTCCCCACAGCTCCAATGGGGTTTAGGGGTAGAGTCTTCAAAATAAACTTCAGGGATATTGTTTCATAACCAGAGAGCTATAAGGCATTTTCTAACCCCAGGTCAGAGCTGCCTTAGACCAAGGACCTTGAATCTACAAACACAAAGACAGTCAAAAGCCTAGACAATCCATCTTGATGCATACCTTTGTTAGCTCCTTGACTTGGTGCTGTAGTTTGTGTTATTTACTGTGCCTTGAAAAAAGAATCAGGCTGCTTTTCTCAGGGTTCCAGCCATTTCATCTTAACAAATTGGAACAGAGGTGGTCCTAAAAAGCTGAAACTTAGCAAATGATAACGGATAACGGTCCTGGAACCATGAAACCAGTAGAGATATTCAGCAGAGAAAATCCAAAGGAAGATGAAGGTATGATATCTAGCAGAAATGAGAAAATGTATAGCAAGGAGCAGATCCATATAACAAGCACACCAAAGATATAAGGGCCTGCAGCGCCAGAAATTATGCATGGACTCTGGCTCATATGTCCCTATGTGGGTTCCTTCCACATATGTGTTCTGGGCACACTGCCTCCTCCTCTGTATGCTTTTCCCTACGTGCCCTCTCTCCGTATGTGCTTCCTTGTCATGTTTGTTCTGCATTTGTATACTCTCCCCTCACTGGTGGTATGGTAGCCTATGGGAAAATGTGGATGGTAGGAAAGATTTTTTCTGTTTTTACTTTGCTATATTGTTTGATGAAATGTCTTTTTAAAATGTGTCCTCTGGCTCTCTGACAAAAGTTAATACATGGTTGCAGACAGACATACCAACTGTGGTTTAAAATGGATTCTAAACCATCAAGTGCCTTGAACTTGGGGTAGATTTTCCGGGGGTCAACATGCAAGGGGATGGCCCAAGTGCTACATCAACTACTGTTACTATTTTACTGTCAATGACCTCTTTCCTTGCCATATACCTAACACCAGTATATCAACACTCCATATCCCCAAAGCACCCAAAACTCCACTTTCAAATGCTAATGCTCCCCCAAAAATGAGCTTCCTTATTCACTGAGAAAAATTGCCTAGATCACGGGCACCACTCTACCACCTCTGCAGCCACTTGCCAAGAATATAAAATACAAGAATATAAAAGCTTCCCTAAATGGAGGTTTCCTTAAGGATGGAGGAAAGTTAAGCATATTTGGAGAGTAGAGAAGAAGCCAGAAGAAAGGATGGATAGGGAGGGATTGAAAATTAGAGACTGGGATGAAGATGAGGGAAATTTTCTGGAGAAGACAGTAGAGGATAGTGTCAAAGGCACATGTAAAAGGGTTTGGCCTTGGCAAGTAAAAGGACTATCATCAGAGACTGCAGCGAAGGAGAAGTTTGTGGGGGGGGGGTTATGCCAGTAGGATGTGAGAGGTAAGAAATAGGGGAAGAGTACCCAGAGAATAGTCACAATGTTTTTGGTAAAGTATAAGATGATCTTCAGTTGAGAGGGTGAGAGACAGATGACATGAGAAGTTTGAGGAGAGAATGTTTGTAATAATCATTGCAGGCAAGTGGGATGGGAAATCAAGTAGGAAAATTTAGTATGATTGCCTTATAAAATGGGAACCCAGTTGCGTAAATTTGTAATGAAGCCATTCAGCATGGTTGGGTTCATGATTTTCTCCAATTCCATTCAGTCATATGTGAGTCCCATAGGAGTGAAGGAAGTAGATGGTGGAAGTGAGCCCAAGGTGGGATTTGGCAAGGTGGTATTAGCCATAGGACAAAGGATCAAAAGGTTCAAGAGTAGAAGACAGTGTAAAGTGAAACTGGTTGCAAAACGGGGGTTGAAAGAGAGAAGAATGGAAGCAGAACAGGGTTGATGATGTGAGATAACACTAAGGGATGGAGGGATTAAAGGTGAAGGGGATGATGAAGACTAGGTTTAAGAGGAGTAAAGCACAAAGAGAGTTGCAAATATAAAAGATGAGGCAGAAAAGAGGATTTCTGAGTTCTTGAACATGAAAATAGAACACTAGTGGGTGATGACAAAATCAAGGGTGTGACCATCCCTCTATTTACCTGAGATGGAATGGGGGCATAGATCAGGGCAACTGAGTAGATTGAGTAGTTGTTAATATATCTAAGGGATCCTCAGTATGCATGTTGAAGTCTCCTAGAAGAAGGACAGGAATAGGGATGGAGAGGAAGAATCTGAGGCAGGCACTTGACTCATTGAAAAAAGAAGAATGTCTTGGGGGTAACTGGTAATGGTGGTTTGGAGGTAAATTTAGATTGCAAAAGCTTCAAAGGTGGAGGGGGAGAGTCTGAAAGTGACAATGTTGGGCAAAAAGTATTCTGAATCCCTACAATGACCAGATGGGTTTAAAAATGCATCAGTCCTGAGGAGGGTGGCCAGAGAAAAAGAGTTATAATGGTGGGGGGAGAGGAGGGAAGCCATGTCTCAGTAAGTATCAGATGAAGGAAGAAGTGCGACACAAAATGGTGTAACATGAGAGGAAGTTTATTAATTAAGGAGCAGGGGTTCTAGAGGGCACAGTAGAGTAGTGGGCAGATCTAGACTGGGTTATTGTGGAGAGAGAATTCAGTTTCAAGGTGGATTGAACAGAGGGAGTAGAAAGCTAGGATTTGAGAGAGGAGTTAGGTGTTCACTATTACAAGAATGGGAAGATGAGCATGATATGGGAATATTCTTAACCGTTGGGGAATGAGTCCCAACAGAGTAATAGTGAGGTCCACTGATGAAGGTAGATGTTAAGGTTCAAGGTGGACCCTATAAGTTTTAACATAGTCCTCAACTACCTGACCCGACATGTAGCTATGTCCTAGAAGGATTTGGAATCCTTTCCCACGGCAGGCATGAGCAAGGGATGTCATGTTCCTGGCCAGGATGCTAATATATTCTAGGTTTGATTAGGGGAAAGCCTGGAGGTATAGTATCCCTCTGGGCTTCCAGAAATTTAGCAAAGAGTGGGGTGGAGGGCAGGGTAGGTCCAGAAGCCAAGCAAAAAGGCAGATGATAATCCTTCATTCCCAATCTTCCCAGGGACACCTAAGTAGTACATGGTTACTATTTACTTATCACCGATTTAGCTCTCACAGTGCACCCCAACATAGACCAAAGACACGCCTCATGTCCTCCATGGTGACAATGGTGTTTAAAGAGAAGAAGCTAAGTGGTCAGTTTATGTTAATCATCTTCTCTGATCTTCTCTGAACCCTGCCCTGGAGTTTCCCATGGTCTACCAAATAAAGTCTTAACTCCATTCGACACTGGCCTCCCTTCCTTCTTATCTTCCTTCTTACCTCCTATCTCCCTTCTTACCTCCTCCTATCTTCCTTCTCGTCTCCTCCTACTCCCCCAGTATACAAGTCCTACCCTTCTGACCAACTAAACTAATCCTTGTTTCCAGACCATGCTCTCCGGCCTCTATGATTTTTCTCCTGTTATTTGCTCCCCTGGCAATGTACTCCCTACCCATAAAAATCCTACCCACTTTTCAAGGCACTGAACAAATGCTAGGTCCGCCACGATTCCCTGATGTCACCCAACTCTTCAGACCCCCAAGCTATGAATATCTCATTCATACTTTTTCTATGGTACATGGAGCTTGTTTTACTCCCCATGAGATGATAGAGACAGATAACAGAGCTATTGGGGTGGAAACCATCAAAAGATCTAGAGTTAGAGCTGGAGAGAACTTCACAAGTCCAGGCCAAATGTGTCATTTTATAAATGAAGAAAGTCAGGGCCAGAAAGGTTATACCATTTCTCCAAGGTCTTACAGGGTATAAATAACAGAGCCAAGGTTTGAGCCCAGGTCTACTTTTCCAGTTCTTTTCCACTGTACCTCTTTGTTTATTATGTACATACCACGACTTTGTTTCCCACTTCTCCCTCACACCTCCCTTACCATCCTGCCAGAGTCTTGTGCATAGTGGTATGTTAAGTGATTGAATGAATGAATGAAATTAGATTATCTCTAAAGTCATTTCATAGGATTTAGAGCTGGAAGGGACCCTGTTGATCAAGCCCCTCACTTTAAACAGGAAGAAAGTGAAGCTCAGAGATTTAGCCAGCGGTAGCTGGTAGTCATCCAGGTAGCTGGTACCAGAACCAGAATTTGAACCAAGGCCTCTGACTCCCAAGTCCACTGTATCACACTGCTTGCTTCTCAGCTTTAACTCTCTATGATTCTTTAATTCCTTGCGGGAAAGAGTAAAAAGTATGAAGTCAACCAAGCAGCCATTTTACTGTAGCTTCCAGCTATATCCCAAGGGCATCGAAACCGAGAGAGGCAAGACACCTCAGGGGGCCTACAAGAGATACTGGTTGCCTGAACTTTGCAAACCTTCAAGTCTGAGAGCCACAGCACAGTCAATCTTTTGTCTAAAGTCTTTCTCCTACTACTAATAAAAATATATCCTGATAGGGCCCAGGGCAGCGCTCACAGGAAGTTTTCAGGGTCAAAGCAGGGAAAATATCTCACTCCACCATGAAGAAAGCCATCACCATACCGCTCAGCTGAGAAAGAGAAGATCACGGGCACACAAAACCCTGATAAGCATCTCCTCGTTTTCCGAGACTTTTTCCTCTTCTTAAACACCACTCTTAATCTAGGAAAGTGACTCGGCCTGCACGTGGGCTTAATAATCTCCTTCAGACATTGTAGAGAGACTGCATTTGTTGGCGGAGATAAGGCGACAGGCTGGGCGCGATGGGGTAAATGCTCTTCTTTGTAGCCACTCCGACCGTATTTGTTACGCTCCAGCTGTCCTAGTGCCCTTCAGCAGAAGGACTGGATTTTCCTTTTCTTGGTAATTGGGTTCATCGTGCCAGTGGGTACTTCGTAAATTTGCCCTCCATCTTGAACAGATCTTGGTCTGGTGGCTAGTGGGGCTGCCAAGGCTTCTGGGACCTTAGCATGAGTAAGGAATCACTCTAACATGGGAGGGATGGGTTTAAGGTGGCAGCATAAGAACTCAGGGGCCAGGCCTCCAAACTGCTTCATGTCCATTCTACTGACGAGGGACGGTACCTTCCACTAAACAATGAAACAATACTTAACTAATCCATGCGTCAGTGCTTGGGATATTTTCCTCATCCTCCTCTTTGTCTCATTAAGAGACTGAGAAGGATAAATGCCATCAGTAAGGCAACTGCACTGGACATAAAGGCAGGAGACATGGGTTTGAATCCTGCCTCTGAGATAGCTGCATGGCCACAACACAACAATTGATCAATAAATATTTAGCAAGAGACAGCTGGTGGCACAGTGAATAGAGCACTGGACCTGGACTCAAGAAGTTCAAATCTGGTTTCAGACTCCTACTAGCTGCGTGACCCTGGGCAAGTCATTTAACCTATCTGCCTCAGTTTCCTCACTACAAAGTGGAAATAATAATAGCACCTATCTCCCAGTGTTGTTGTGAAGATCAAATAAAATAATAATTGTAAAGTGCCTGACACATAGTAGGCACTTATGTAATGTTTCCCTCCTTCCTACCACCTACTATTCACCAGATATTGGACAGGATACAAATATAGCAATGTGACAGTCCCTGCCCTCACAGAACTAATTTAATATCTCTGAGGCTAATGTCTTCAAGTGTAATAATAATACTAGCACTGTTTACTTCACAGAATTACTGGGAGGAAAGTGCTTTGGAGATTATAAAGCATTGGAGAAATGTAAGCTCTTCCTACTCACCACTCTTATGAATTTGGGCAAATTACTTTAGGAAACTGGGTCTTAATTTCCCCATTTGTAAAATGATGGAGTGGGCCAAATGACCATTCTCCTGACTCTTTGCTCATTTCTCTTTTGTTTTTCACATTAAATTTTCTAATTTGATAATTTGGTGCCTCTAAAATTTATAGGCTGACAGACAATAACATAACAATAAGTCATATTCCCATAGTATTAGGAAGATGTGGTATAGGCAAAAACTTTGTAGTCACACAGTTGGCTAAAAGGTGAAGAATATACAAAATTCCATCGCGCTTATCATTTGTTGATGCTAAGAAAGCATTTGACTCAGGAGAGCAAAATGGTCCTAAAGATCTACAATAAAGTGTCTGCTATATCTGGCCCAGTTACACCCACACATAAGTAAAGATCATACAGGATTGATTGATACACACAACAGAGATGACTTTCACAATCCTCCGGTTATTTAAATAAATAAAGATACAAAACAAGGAAACAAAGGTCAAAAGTATTTGTCATTATCATGGTGGATGTCCAGTAAAGAATCCTAAAATCAAGAACAGCTGGGTTCAAATTCTGCCACAGACATTTACAAAGATGTGTGACCATGGGCAGTCATTTAACCTCTTTCAGTCTCAATTTCTTCATCTGTAAAATGGAACTAATAATAACATAGAGTTGTTATAAGGATTAAGTAAGATAATACCTGTAAGGCATTTGTAAACCTTACATAATATATAATTATATGTGTGTGTTAGTTATTGTTGTTATAGAAGATAAAATCTCTATAGAAAAGGTCTGTCAAGTGATCCTTTTTGCAGAGACTTTGTGCTAATTGCATGAAGACTTGCCATGTTGCAGAGCCTTCTAACTAAGATCCAAAATTATTCAAAAGAGGTCAGTATGACCATCCATACAGGAAAAATCAAGTGGATGTTTGTTGTGGAAACTAATGTGTAGTTGGCTAGACAATGTCTGGTCCCCCAATGTATATGCATCAGACGCTGTGAATGGGCAGAAAGCTGGACCCAGAATTGACAAGGATAGGCTAGATTGCCCTTGAGAAGTAGCATAGCACTTTGAACTACCTGAACAAAATTCAATCTTTTTTGACACTAAAATTCTTCAAGTGATGCTATATGGCAGCAGCTTATGAAATAGCACAGTCTCTGAGGAATCAAATTAAGGTTCGCCCAAAGAGCAGTAGAGAGACTCATTGTGGACCTAAAAAAAGAAAAAGTTGCAGCATACTTAAAACAATGAATTGTAAGCTCAAAGCAGAATGAAAGACCACATTGAAGGAAGGTATGTCTGAAGAGGGAAGTGAACCAGGTCTATCGAGAGAAGGAATCACAGATGGATGGCCTGTGCACTATGTCATTATTGATGTTATGTCAAGAGATCTGAAGGAAAACCCCTAGCACCCTGGCTGTATTATCCTCTATGGAAGATTTATTGGGGGACCTAGACTTGAGTAACCAAAGAAAATAAAGCCTGGATGGATGAGTTGTGAGCTGTACTTTTGGAGGGAGGACTCAGATCCTTGAGGTTATAGATTCTTTGAAATATTTAAATACTACAGAGAGTGGTGGGGCATGCTTATATTCCTGGTATGGGGGAGATTGAGGTTGGTGGATCACTTAAGCATGAGAGTTCTGAGCTTCGGTATGACTAAAACCAATTAAGTGTCCACACTAAGTCTGGCATCGATATGATGAATCCGCTGGGGAAAAGCACAGAGAGGAGGTGGGGAACCACTAAGCTACCTAAGGAGTGGCAAACTGGCCCAACTCAGAAACAGAGTAGGTCAAAGCTTCCATGCCAATAAATAGTGGGATAGGGACTGTGCGTGAGAAGGGGAGATCCAGGTTTCTCTGTCTGTCTGTCTCTGTCTCTGTCTCTGTCTCTGTCTCTCTCTCTCTCTCTCTCTCTCTCTCTCTCTCTCTCTCTATATATATATATATATATATATATATATATATATATATACACACACACATATACATATATACACACATATATATCTGGTATGTACGTACATATATCATTTTATATGCATACATAAGTAGTGTGTGTGTGTGTGTGTGTGTATATATATATATATGTATATACACTTCCGTTTCACTTTAATCTATCAATAAACATTTCTTAAACATTTACTATAAGTCAGGCACTGTGCTAAACTCTAAAAGTACAAAGAAAAAGCAGCAGCAGTCCTTGCTCTCAAGATGCTTATATTCTAATGGGGAAGACAACATGCACAGTCAAAATACATACAGGGTGATGTGATTCTAAAAAGTGAAACCACTTAGGAAAAAGTAAAAAGCATAATTATCTTGTAGAAATGAGGTGTGAGAGGAAGAACTGACACAGAGGAATTAGATGGGGGAGAGAGCTGGTAGTTATGGAATCCTACTCTCATTGGGAATGAGTTAAAGAGGGAACAATACATATACCTAGAAGGGTATAAAAGTCTTCTAAATTCAGAAAGAAATAAAAGACTAAGGAGATAGGAAGGAGGGAGGGCATAAAGGAGGGATTTTTAAAGGGAACCCTTTTCATGTCAGATCTAGGTTAAAGAGAGAACAATACACATTTCATAGGGAATAAAAAGTCATTCCCCAGTTGATAAATGATTAAGGGATATGAACAGGCAGTTTTTAGATGAAGAAATTAAAGCTGTTTATAGTCATATGAAAAATTTTAAATCACTATTGATTAGAGAAATGCAAATTAAAAGAACTCTGAGGTACCACCTCACACCTATCAGATTGGCTAATATGACAAAAAAGGAAAATGGTAAATGTTGAAGATGTGGAAAAATTGGAACACTGATGCATTGTTGGTGGAGTTTTGAAGTAATCCAACCACTCTGGAGAGCAATTTGGAACTATTCCCAAAGGGTAATCAAACTGTGCATATGTTTTGATCCAGTAATACCACCACTAGTTCTGTATCCCAAAGACATCATAAAAAAGGGAAAAGGACCCACAAGCACAAAAATATTTACAGCAGTTCTTTTTGTGGTAGCAAAGAACTAGATATTGAGGGGATGTCTATAAGTTTGGGAATGGCTGAACAAGGTGGGGGATATGAATGTGATGGAATACTATTGTGCTATGAGAAATGATGAGCAGGCAGATTTCAGAAAAACCTAAAAAGACTTACATGAATGGAAGCTGGGTGAAATGAACCAGGATAGCATTGTACACAGTAACAACAACATTGTGTGATGACCAACTTTCATACACTTAGCTCTTCTCAGCAATGTAATGATCTAAGACAATTCCAAAAGACTCGTGATGGAAAATGCTCTCCACCTCCAGAGAAAGAACTATGGAGTCTGAATGCAGATCAAAGCATATTGTTTTCTTTCTCTTCTTTTTTCTTTCTTGTGTTTTTTTCTTTTTATTCTGATTCTTCTTTCCAAGCATGATTAATGTGGAAATATATTTAATATGATTGTATATATATAGCCTATGTCATATTGCTTGCCATCCTTGTTGGGGGGGGAGAAGAAAGTAAAAAGTGCACACAGAGAACAAAAGAAAACTTGACGAGGAAGCAAAGAAAGGATGGACAGCTCTGAACACAATGTGTAGTATGTATTGTATCGGCTTTCTTGAAATGGAAATTTGTTGCTGTGTATTTTGAATCCTCTCTTACATTCTGCTGTTCACATGGCAATGCTTTTTTTTCTTTTCTTATTTTGTATTTAAGTTTCAGTATTTAAGTTTGTGATATGTTTCGTTTTTTCTTATTGCATATTTAAGTTTAAAATAAATTAATTTTTTAAAAAATACATGCAGGGTGGATGGAAGGTAACCTTAGAAGGGAGGGCTCTGGCAGTCAGAGGTAGGAGAAGGGGTATAGGAAAGGCTTCCTGCAGAAAGGCAGATATGAATTGAGTTTTGAACAAATCAATGACTCCAAAAAGCAGAAGTAAGGAGGGAGAGCATCCCAAGCACGCGGGACAACCAACACAAAAACACAGAGATGGAAGATGGGGTCTTCTGTGTGAGGAACAGTGAGTAGGTTAGAATAGCTTGTATGGTACAGTGTGTGAAGGGAAGTAATTTGTAAGAAAACCAGAAAGATAGGATAGGACCAGGTTATGAAAAGCTTTAAATGGTAAGCAGAGGAGTTCCTATTTAATCCTAGAGGTAACAGGGAGCCACTGCAATTTATTGAATAGGGAGATGATCATACCCATACTTTAAGAAAATCACTTTAGGGGGCAGCTAGGTGGCGCAGTGGATGGAGCACTGGCCCTGAAGTCAGGAGGACCTAAGTTCAAATCCGGCCTCAGACACATAACACTTACTAGCTGTGTGACTGTGGGAAAGTCACTTAACCCCATTGCCTAGCCAAAAAAAAAAAAGAAAAAGAAAATCACTTTAGCAGATGTGAGGAGGATGGATTAGAGTGGGGAGAGACTTGAGGCAGGGAGACCATTTAGAATACATTGCCATATCCAGGCTACGGATGATGAGGGCTAAACTAGAGTGATCTCTGTAAGAGTAGAGAAAAAGGGATACTTCACCAGAGATACTGCATAAATAGAGACAACATGACTTGGCAGCTGCTTGAATATATGGGGTAAAAATGTCACCAAAATTGTGAACCTAGGTCAATGCGAGAATGGAAGTGTCCTCAATAATAACAGGAAAGTTTGGAAGGGAAGAGGCTTGAGTAGAGGGGAAATAATGGGTACTGTTCTAAGGCATGTTGAGTTTGAAATGCCTATAGTACATCCACTTCAAAATGTCTACTAGGTAGTTGGTAATATGTGACTGAAGCTCAGGAGAGAGTTTAGGGCTGGATATATAGATTTGAGAATCATTAGCATAGAAATGATCATTGAAACTATCAAAGCTGATGAGATGACTAAGTGTGAGAGAATAGAGAGATAAGAGAAGAAAGTTCAGAGAGAAGGTCTTTGGGGACACCTACAATTAGTGGTTTTAGAGATTTAAGAGACTTCAAAGGCCATTTAATCCAACACTTTCTCCTTATAGATGAGGAAACCGAGGCCCAGGGAAGTAAATGGTCACATAGTAAATATCAGAGGTGGGATGTGAACCCAGATCTTCTGACTATAGAACCAGGGTTCTTAGACATATCAAAGGAAGCTGAGAAGAAATGGTCAGATGGGTAAGAGGAGAACCAAAAGAGAGAAATTTCACCAAAACCTAGAAAGAAGAGAATATGAAGGAGGAGAAGGTGGTCAATGATGTCAAATGCTGCAGAGCAGTCAAGAAGGATAAGGATTAGGAAAAGAGAGTTTTAGGGATTGTTTTAAAATGATTTGGCAATTAAGAGATTGCTGGTAACCTTGGGAAGAACAGGTTCAGTTGAATGAGGAAGCCAGGTGAATGGAAAGCCAGATGAATGGGGAGCCAGAGTGTAGAAGTTTAGAAGAGGGTAAGAGGAGAGGAAGACATGGTACCTTTCTTCACAAAAAATACTGTGAGTTAAGGGTTGGGAGATGGGTAGGGGAGAGGGCATTACTGTTCCCATTTTGCAGATGGCAGGACTGATACTTAGAGGAGACTTTACCCGGGGTCACTCAGCTTGTGTCAGAGCCAGAAATCAAACCTGGCTTTCCCAACTCCACAACTTTCAACCCCAAATAACTCCTCACTACTACCTTGGAAGGCTTTCAATTTCACCTCTCCCATTTCAGGGTACTTCTTCCTTTGTGTTGTGCTCTGCCTGATCATTTTATTCTTGTCAGCATTCTGCCTTTCTCCTCATTTGATTTCTGTGAATTTTGCCTCCCCAAACAAGAATTTGTTCTCAGATACTACTTCTCTATTTACATGCCCCAGGCCTGGTTTTCTATTGAATTTTGTTTTTAAATATCTTTTACAAAGCATCTGATCTTCCCAGTCCCTTTAAAGGTCAGAGGTAGAGCACTGTAAAGCACAGAAAGTGGAGTGTGGAGTTAGAGGCATAGAGTCCATAGTTATTTATACTGAAACAGTTCTCCCCTTTTTTCTCCATGTCTTTCTTTCTTCATTCTCAGACTTCCATCAACCCTTAGTATATAGTACCTACAGCCAATATGGGAGAAATTAAGAGCTCTCTAGCCTTTGTTCAAAGTTAGAGTAAGTGCCAGAGGAAATCTGGATTTTGAATCACTGTTCAATTGGGGTATACTCTATATTTACTATAGGATCATAGATATATAACTGGAAGAAACCTCAGAGAACGTCTAATCCAAACTTCTAATTTTGCAGATAAGAAAACTAAGGTCCAGGAAGCGTTTGCCCAAGGTCATACAGCTGGTAACTGTCACAAGATGGACCTGAAGTTAAATCATCTGATTCCAGTCCTTGGTCTTTCCTTATTGTAAGAAATAAACAAGGAAAAAACTTTCCCACAACTAAAACAATACAAAAGTAGGAGGGGCAGTGTCCTAGGTAGTGGGTTCTCTCCTACTAGTCTTTGAGCAGAGACTGGATGTCCATGTATTGAGAAGTTTGTAGAGAGGATTCTTGTTCAGATATCTGTCAGACTATATGGCTTCTGAGGTCCCTTCCAACTCCAAAATTCTATGTCTTTGTCAATTTAACATGATGAATGGTGATACATGGTGCTGGTAAGCTGGTAGTGGAGAGTTAAGGGAAAAGGACAGAAGAAAAAATGCCAGTGAGAGATGGGTGGTGATTCCCTAGAGGAAGAAGACCCTGGAGGCTTTCTCCCTCATTTGATGATTGAACAATTCTTGAGACTCATCATAGTTCTGAGGTTGTTTCTGGGTTAGAATACCTTCAATGGCTCTGTGGCTCGATGCTGCTCCAATAATACACCTCCAAAAGTGCCATTTGTTTTTTTCCAGAGATGCTCCTACTCTACTTAATCTGCTATAATAGTCTTCTGTTTCTGGCTTCTTCAAATGGAGTGTTACTGCTGTCTGGTGAGACTGCCCAGTCAATATGCCTAGAGCTAATCAACATATACCCCGCCACACACACTTTTTGTTTATAGAGACATTCTTGGTCTACACAAGAAAGGATCTTTCTGAGCGACAACTTCTTTTTCTGAGCTCTATCCACCCCTATCTTATTCCTTTCATTTCTAATCACTCCAGACACTTAGAGCCTAGATCATGAAAATTACCTCAAAGCTTCAAGAAGCAATTTAACAAGGGGAGGCAGGGTAGAGCTGCTGACCTTTGCCATTCTTTCCATCTGCTACACTCAAGTCTCATCTCCCTTATGCTTGTCCAATATAAACTATCTCAGAATAAAGGAATTTTACAAGTTAACTAGTTCAACCCCAATTATTTTAGGAATAAACTGAGATCCAAAGAGATGAAACACCTTGACTATGGCCATACAGCTGACTAGTAGCCAAGGCAGAGGTAAAAGCTAGATTTCCTGAATTCTGTCTAATCCAGGGTTCTTTCCACAGTACCATACACTGACCTCTAATAAATAAAATACTGCTTGATTCACTGTCTGGATTGAAAAGGAAGAGAAGTAAGAAGAGCCTGAGAAAAGAGGGTGATGCTAAGATCCATTAGTATCTGAATAGTGGTCCAGTTAAGAGAACAAGTGACTCTTCCGCCTTGTTGAGTCTTAATCGGGTAAGAAGTCAGATCATTTGACCAGGTTGCAATAAACATGGATTTAAGATTGTCCAGTGCTTTAAAAAGGCTTCAGGATGTGATCCCCTTAGGAACTAACAGTCCTAAGCAGCTCAATGGCCCAGTAGTGCTCTGTGCCACTCCTCTCCCCAAGGATCTGTAGGGACCCCAAGATGCTTAAAGCGTGTGTCCTGAAGTCCCTTGACCTGAAAAAAAAAAAGGAGCCATTTGAGGGGACCTGGAATTACCACATATGAACCAAAGCAAAGCCAAGATGCAATATTTCCCTAAGCTAATGGATAGGCATCACATCATGTGCAGATAGAAGTGTTAAGAGACTCATTATTTTGCTAAAGCCCTCTTTATCCACCCTGTATTTTTCCACACATTTCATTTCCCATCATGGCTGACTGCCTAAAGCATTCATGTGAAAAAAAGATTTTTGCCTGTGTGTGATTTCCCTCCCAATAATGCAGTTTATTGGATTCTCAGAAATGACATAAACACTTAAGGAGAGTGAGAAAGAAAAGAAATAAAATAGCCAGGTATCCAGTCATTGGAACAGGGTAGGGGGTTGTCATAGTCAGACTCAGGCAGTTTCCATTTTTTCATGCGTCTTCCTCATCAAATTCTAAATGGACATGCTGAGGACTCTCTAAGTATGACCTGAGAAATAGGGAATTGATGTGAGTTGGACCCTAACTAGAAACTAGAGGAATACATACATGTACACACAGCCCCCAAGAGTCAAGACATGGAAACATTTATTAAACACCTACTGTATGCCAGGCATTGTGCTATGGACCAGAGAGACAAAGAAAATGTGAAAGACCATCCTTCTTCTCAGAGAGTTCACAGTCCAGTGAGAATGGAAGTCCTGAATCACCTTAAGAAAACTTTTCTGACAGTGCTGTCAGAACCAAATCAACAAAGCAGGACACATCTATCGAGGAAAAGAATAGCCTCTGAAATTTCTACTCCATCAGATGTAGCTGAATTCAAGATAATTATGAATCCCTTATGTTTGTAGAAAACATTTGAGCTTTCTAACCATCATCACAGGTATTAGGCAGTTTAGTGTGGTGGAAAAAGAGTTGGATTGGGACTCAGAGGACCAGAATTTGAAATCTCATTTCTACTCATATGACCTTGTTGAAATCACCTCATCTCTCTGTGCCTCCATTTCCTGATCTGTAAAATGAGCCATTGGACGAGGTGACCTCTGAATTACCTTCTAGCTCTAAATTCTGTTATCTCATTTTATCTTCACATCACCCCCTAT
The DNA here is from genome assembly GCF_003287225.1 of Phascolarctos cinereus. Classification (NCBI taxonomy): domain Eukaryota; kingdom Metazoa; phylum Chordata; class Mammalia; order Diprotodontia; family Phascolarctidae; genus Phascolarctos; species Phascolarctos cinereus. The sequence continues at coordinate 139,986,684 of NW_027555625.1, forward strand.
GAAGCACAAGGGTGGTTATTATGTTCATTCAACATATGAAGACACTGAAGTCCAGCAAGGTCATAAGTCATAACAAAAGTGTCTCAGCTGACAGAACCACTTAGAAAACCCAGGTCTCTTGATAGCCAGGTCTATGCTCTTTCTATTAGACCTCCCAGTCATAGAGAAGCATATAGCAAACCCAACCATAAATTCAGGAGAAGCTTTCTGCATCTTGCATGATCAGGGTGGGAGTGAGGGCTTAGTGCAACAAAGACTGAAAAAAAATTAGAGCCATCCACTGAAAACTCTCTCATCTCAAATCATTCAAAGATCTTTCTCCACTGTATTCCTTCATTCTTTTCTCTGATGAAGAGGTGGCCCTTCTTTTTGCCCAGGTTAACCCCTCTACATGTACCCTTGATCCCATTCCCTCTTGTCTTCCTCATGAGATTGCAACTCCCCCCCCTCATCATTCTTACTCTCTGTCTCCTCTCTCTCTCTCTCTCTCTCTCTCTCTCTCTCTCTCTCTCTCTCATCTTCAATCTCTTCCTATCTATGGGGCCTTTCCTTATTACCTACAAAAATGTCCATGTCTCCCCCAGTCCTTAAAAAATCTCAACTCCATTTCCATGACCATCCCTGCTTGCTGTCATCCCATGTACAGCTTTGCCTTCTTGGCTTAACACCTTGAGAAAGCAGTCTACACTTACTACTTCTACTTCCTCTCTTCTTGGTCACTTCTAATCCCTCTGGGCCCTCTTGGGCCTCATCATTCAATGGAAACTTCCCTCTCAGGGGTTACTAATGATTTCTTAATTACTAAATCTATTGGCCTTTTCCCAATGCTCATCTTTCTTGACCTCTTTGCAGCCTTTGACACTGTCAACCACCTTTTCCTCCTGAATATTCTCACCATCTGTTTTCATGACTCAATTCTCTCCTGATTTCTCCTAGCTGTCTGCAGGTTCCCTAGTCTCCTATGTTGTATCTTCATCCACATCATGCTTGCTAAGTGTAGTTGTCCCTTAAGGCTCTGTCCTGGGATAGCTTCTCTTCTCCTTTCATGTCTTCTGGATTGGTATCTTATCAGTTCCCATGGGTTCAGAGATAATCTCTGCGCAGATGACTTCTAGATCTGTATAACCAGTCCTAGTCTCTCCTCTAAGCTCCAGTCCCACATCATTAACTGCCTACTGATATTTCAAACTAGAAACCTGTAGACAGGTCAAACTCAATATGCCCAAAACAGAACTCATTATCAATCCCCCTCCAAAAAAAAAATAGTACTCTTCCCAGCTTTATTATTCTTATTGAGGGCAACACCATCCTCCCAGTCATCCAGGCTCAAAACCTCAGTGACATCCTTTAGTTCTTACTCTCACCCATTCCATATATCCAATATGTTGTCAAACCTTGTCATTTTTACCTTCATAATATCTTTCACGTATATCCACTTTTCTCTACCCACACAACAACACCCTGTTACAAATTCTCATTAACTCTCACCAAGTCTAGAGCAACAGCATTTTTTTTGAGACCATCTCCCTCTCTCACCCAGACTGAAAGGCAGCAGCCACATCAGTATGGGGGTACCATCCCAATACTGATTGGCATAAAAGTTTTAACCCAATTGATTTTTTTCAACCTAGGCCTATTCATCCTTTTTTGGAAGCTGGGTGCTCCCCCACACATATCTCCCTAAGGGACTCACCAAATTAATGCTAGATTTGGAGCAAACACCCAACCTGCATTAGCCTTACTGCAGCTCAGAAATTCAAAGCTCAAGTAATCCACCACCCTCAGCCTCTCCAGCAGCAGGAATTAAAGGCATGTACCACCATACCTAGTTTGCAGTATCCTTCTACCTGGTCTTCCTACCTTAAGTCTCTCCACATTCCGATCTGTTCTCCACAGAGCTACCGAAAGGATTTTCCTAAAGCATAGGTCTGACCATGTCACACCCCTCCCCCACTCAATAAATTAGTACAGTGGCTCCTTATTAACTACAGCATCAAATAGAAAGTCCTCTGTTTGACATTTAAACCTTCACAATCTAGCCCCTTCCTATTTTTCTAGTCCTCTTACACTTTTACTCCCTTCCACGAACTCTATGATCCAATTAGCATGAGCCTGTTTGCTGTTGTTCATACAAGACACTCCATTTCCATACCCTCTGTCTTCACAATGGCTGTTCTCCATGCCTGGAGTGTTCTTACTCATCTCTGACTTTTGGAATCACTGACTTGTTATTGTTGTTGTTGCTGACGATGATGATGAAGATGAAGAGGACCACTGAGGATGATGTCTTGACTTATTTTCCTCAATTCAAATCCCAACTTAAGCAAGAAGCCTTTCCTAATGTCATTCCCTACCTCAAACCCCAAACTTTAATCTCCCTCCATGATAGCCTTCCATCTACTCTGTATATGTCATGCATTACCTGGTTATTTACATGTTTGTCTCTCCCATTAGAACGTGAGTTCCTCAGTCAGGGACAGTGCTTTTGCCTTCCTTTGCATTTCCAGCCTTAACACTGTGCCTGACACATAAATGTTTATTGACTGCCTGACTGCCTGATTGATTCAATCTCCTCACCAGTGGCTGCATTTGCCATTTTGTAACTTTCCTAACCAAAACATTCCTCTGGATACCATTCCTCTACATGGGTTGTTTCCTCTTATCAATACACAGACTTCTTGAGGACACAGGTTCTCTTATATCTGTGACCTCATTATTAAACATAGTGCTTGGCACATACTGAGTGTTTAAGAAATGCTATTTCACTCATTCATTCAAACCTAGGTCATCTGATTTCAAATATAATGCCCTTTACCCCTTATATCTCAGGGATTAGCAAAGTACCAAATATCATCTTCTTTCTAAATCCCTCTTTCCCTTCTTCCTGCTCTTTCCTTCCTAAGACTTCCCTCCTTTTCTTTTTCTCTTCCCCTCCTCCCACCAAACACATCCAAGAAGCATATGAACAACTCCTGTCAGCAAGATGTGTTAGTAATTGTGCAATGAGGGTGACATTTAGATTCACAGTCCCGGAATAAATCGAAGGATTTGGATTTCCCAGAACACTAAATTTATCCAGCCCAGCGTTCCCAAGGGGAAGGCATTTAAAAAAAAAAAAGAATCACATGTTAAGACTGGACCTACAAAATCAAAATGCCTGGGCCTGGACTTTCTATAGCCTATCTTTTATAAGAGGAGGGGTAACAGAAAAAAGAAGAGTGGGATAAACTAAGCTTAGATAAAAATCTCCTTTACTGCTCAGTAACCGTCTGCTTGAGGCTCTAATAGCTCCTGATCACTTTTCTCATTGTCTATCTTAAAACAAGGTTGTGTCAAGCTTTCACCTCCCTCCACAGAAAACCCTGCTCCCAACAGGGAAGAAGGCAGGACAGAGAAGCTGGGTAAGCACTCTCATCACCCTTTTTAGCCACATCTCTGCTATGAAGTTTAGAATGAAAACAGCACTATCCCTATCTCCTAGGCCTTTCTCAGGACCCCTGACTCACCTCCAGGCATCCAGCAGGATGGGTAAGCTCCCTCCCTAATGTATTTATTTTAAGCATCTTTTTTCTTTAATTTGTTTTTCAATTAACAAAAATAGATTTTTTTTATCTCCCTTCCTTCCACACCTAAAAAAAGAAAAAAAGGAAAAAAAAATCAAACCCTGTTTTCCCACATTTGTTGTTCTGTTGTTCAAGTCTTTTCGCAGTCCCATTCAACTCTTTGTGGCCCCATTTGGGGATTTCTTTGCAAAGATACTGGAGTGGTTTACCATTTCCTTCTCCAGCTCATTTTACAGATGAGGAAACTGAGGCAAACAGGATTAAGTGACTTGCCTAGGGTCACACAGCTAGTAATTGTCTAAGGTCACATTTGAACTCAGGTCTTCCTGACTCCAAGCCTGGTGTTCTATCCACAGCAACACCAAGCTGCCTTTTCTCACATTAGCAATGTCTGAAAATATGTCTCATTCTGCATCTCAAGCCTATCATCTCTTTATCAGGAGATGGGTTGCAGGGTTCATCACTGGCCCTCTGGAATCTTGTTTAAGCATTGGACTGATCAAAGCACTTAAGCCTTCCAAAGTTGTTTTTTTCGTTGTTGTTACTGTATAAAAAGTTCTCCTAGTTCTGCTTACTTCTCTATACATCAGTTCATGTGAGTCTTCCCAGATTTCTCTAAAACCATCTTTTTGTCATTTCTTACAACACGATAGCATTCCATTATATTCATATACCATAATTTGTTTCTCAATTGATAATCATCCCCCTAGTTTCAAGTTCTTTGTTACTACAAGAAGAGCTGTTATGAATATATTTGTAGACATGGGTCCTTTTCCTCTTTCTTTGATCTCTTTCTTTCTGTAAGATCTTAAAAATCAATGCCCTGTTTATGATCCTGTTGCTAATGATAAGCTTTCATTGACATGCACATATTATTATTCTATTGGAAATGATAATGAACTGTGAGACCCTGTCTTCTTCCCTTTCTGTCTCTGAAAGTTTCTCCCTCTGGAAGACAGAATTATTAAGCATGGAAGGAAGAGACAGAGAGAAAGATGAAGGGACAGAGGGAAAGAGGGAAGGAGAGGAGAGAGACAGAGAGAGAGAGAGAAAGTTTCAAAAAGTCAACTGCTCAGATCCAAAATGGATGACAGTTCATGGGAAAAAAGACCTGGAGTTTTAGGGCACATCAGATTTAATATGCTTAAATAGAGAAGCATGGTAGCCCTAAAAGCTAAGAATATCTCAGGGAACAGTTCCACACCTGTGATTTCATCGGTGCAGAAAGCTCCCAGATAAGGAGACTCTCTTCACCAATGCAAGTCAGCACCTTCTCAGCAGCTTATAATCCTGGAGAGTTTTCTAGATTGGTAGGGTCAAACTCAAATAGAAACGAGAGCCATAAATCCACACAGAGGGATCCGTATAGCCCACGTATGAACTCAGTTTTAAAATATACTATTATTTATGTTCTAGTGCATTTTAGAATTTTTTTAAAAAAAATATGTCCCAGTTAAATTTTAGTCTGGTTTGAGCAGCACTCAGGAATGTCGTAGGCCACATTCTGCGGGGTGCCTGTTTGACATCTCTGGTCTGGCGGAAGGTGAAGTTAAATGACTTGCCCAAAGTCACAGTACGTGTGAGAGACAGAACTCAAACGTGGACCTTTGCTAGCTTCAAGGTTGCATTGTTTATCCACGATGCCAAGAGGTCTTGACCTGGGGTCTGTGAACTTGTTGGTCTGTTTATTTTTTCATATTTTTATAACTGTATTCAGTAGCCAGGTAGCATAATGGATAGAGCAGGTCTGGTCTCACACATTCAGTAGCTGTGTGACCCTGGACAAGTCACTTCACCCCCACCTGCCTCAGTTTTGTCATCTGTAAAATGGGGATGATAAAAATACTGATGACCTCCCAAGGTTGTTGTAAAGGGTCAAACAGGTTAATATTTGCAAAATGCTTCACAAACCTTAAAGCACTGTATAAATACCAGCTATTGTTATTCACGTAATTGGTTTCCTCAGTAATATTATGCATTTTATTTTATGCCTTTTAAAATGTGATTCTGAGATGAGATCACTAGGATTCACCCATCCCTGATACAGGAAAGGTTAAGAACCCCTGCACTACTCTCCCTTGCCTCTCAACAAGACCTTAGATTACATTAATGGAAAGCTCCCAGAACAAAGGAGAGAGATATAGCCCTGGTGTCCTCTGTACTGATCTGAGTACACTAGGCATATTGTATATACTGTTCATTTTGGTTCTGGGTGTCATTTGTGTTTGGGGGCATTGAAATGACTTCCAGCTTGGGGAACTTGAAGTTGTTATGTAAGCACCAGGAGAAGAAAAAAGGAGGCAATAGTTTACAGAAAAGAGCACTGGGTTCTTGTCTTGCTTCTAATATTCCGTGCTACTTTGGTCAAGAAGACTAAAATGAGGAAATAGTCTCTATGTTCCGATATTTGAAGAAATTCTATGTAGAAGAAAGAATAGGCATGTTCTTCTGGGCCATGGAGGCCTCAGAGCTAGAATCAATGAGTAAAAGTCAAAATGAGGCAGATTTTAGACCAATAAAGAGAGAACATCTTGGTGATCAGATCTGCCAAACAATAGAACTGTTCGTTAGTGAGTTCCCTGTCAGCAGAAGTGTCCTGTGCTTTCTAAATAATCTCTGAGGTGCCTTCTGGGTCTGAAGTTCTCAGTTCTGTAGTTTGGGGGTTGAGCTGTCCCTTCCCCTACCACCTCCCCTGCAGCCACTCCTCTGCAAACCTGCCTTTCTCCCAGCCAGGGTATCACCCCTTCCACCTTCAGTGGTGGTTCAGCATATTTCTATGAGAAATAAATGTTATTTTCTGGTGCACCCAGGTTTCATTAGTCTTCCTGTCAAAGGGAATCAAAGAGGGCGGGAGAGAAAGCCTCAAAGAAAGCAGCTTCTTGCTTACACCAGGCAGAAAAGGATAATGTTACCCGAGGAAAGAGAAAGGGAGAGGGAGAGATGGAAAACTAACTTCCTCATTTAATCAAGTTGAAACATGGATTATATGAGGTTGAAAAACAGTTACCTTGTTCCTTACACAAGTCTCTTGTTCTGTCCAGGGCTATAAAACCCTTTGCGATTTTATCTTTTCATAAACTTTTATTGAATCTGATGTTCAGAGGGCCATTGAGGACCATCCAATTAAACTTCCTCCTTAGTCCCATTTTTAAATCCCAGTGCTGAATTGATGGGAGATTAAAAGCTAATAAAGATGACAAATGAGAGTAGATCAGCAGGGGATAAGGGTAGTGGGGAGGGAGTCTGGGAGAAGAGGAAAGTCCCATTCTAGGTGGAAAAAAAGAGGGGAAAGAGGCTTAATGGTTGTTCTCCATAAGCTAAGGAAAGTCAGAAAAATGAGGCTTTGGTGTCCCATTGAACAAGACTGGTTTTGTAAAGGTGTGATCGTAGGGAAATCATACAATGCAATTTCAAGCTGGGAGAGATCATAGACTCTTAGAGGTAGGGCTAGGAAGGACTTCAGTCCAAACTCCTCATTTTATAGATGACAGAAAGTGAATTTCAGGGAGAATAAGTGATTTTTCTCAAGGTCACACAGCTAGTCAATGGAAGAGTCTAGACTCCAAACAGGTTCTTCTGAGTCCATATGCAATATTCTTTCAACTATGCCACATTGAATTTGATGCATGAAATAGGTCTGCCCAGAGGCCTTATTTAGAGGACATTGCCTACTCAGTGTGATTCCAGAGTCCCAGGTAATGCCTACCTGCCCCTCAAAAAAGCATGAGCTGTCAAGTCTTGGTGTTTGTTTTTGTCCAGTCATTTCAGTCATGTCCAACTCTCTGTGATTCCATTTGGGGTTTTCTTGGCCAAGGGACTGGAGTGGTTTGCCATTTCCTTCTCCAGCTCATTTCACAGATGAGGAAACTGAGACAAGCAGGGTAAAGTGACTTGCCCAGGGTCATACAGCTAGTAAGTGTCTGAGGCTGGATTTGAATTCAGGTCTTCCTGACTTCAGGCCCAGCTATATCCACTGCACCACCTACCTGCCTTAAGTCTTGCTGCGGGGTTATTTAAACAAATATACCAGAACCATCTAAATGAATATTATCTTTTTTTATTACTGTTTACTGAATCTTCTCATCTTGCCCAAGCTGGAAGTACACCATTCAATCACAGACATAGTCCTAATATTTCTCATTACGGGAATGTTGACTTGCTCTACTTGTGACATGGATCAATTCTCTCCTTTTTAAACAGCCTGACGTCCCCTCGCTGCTCCTCCACTGCTACCCAGAACTCACCATATTGATTCCAAAACCAGTGTGAATACCTGATAAACTTAACCCACTAAAACTTGGAATTCTTGGCCTCAAGAGATTCACCAGCTTCCGCCTCCCCTAGAGCAGGGATTACAGGGATTACTCCCTAGAGACAGACAACACTGTCCCTTTCAAAGGAGTAAACTCGGGAGGCTATATGTTGATTCCAGTATTGCTGTCACTTTTTAACACTACATTCATTCATTCATTCATTCCTTTGTCCATTCACCTAGGTGCCATTTCTTGAATTCTGAATATGTGCTAAGCTATGCTGAGGTGTGTATCAAGATGAATAAGGTACAATCTCCATCCTCAAGTCACTGATAATCTACTTGAGGAGTTAAGACAAGAACATTAGACCACTCTAGTATGAAATTGGGAATTATCTTCAGAGGTTATGGCACATTCTTCTGAATTGCCTCAGGGGTGGTTAGTCTGAAGTCTCTGCGGCTGGATTTGGTCTTTGGAAGCAACCTAAAGTCTTTTGAAGTAGGTGCCCAGGTCAGATAGTGACATTTGTAGTTCCAAACACAGTGCGACCATAAAGGAATGGTCTGATTCTCTTAAAGGAATTTCAGAAGAGTAGAGTCAACATTTTTAGGGGCAAAGTCACTGGAACTGGCTTCCCCCAAGGGCCCTACTGTGAAGGAAGATCCTCATTGAGATATCTGATAAAATCTGATAAAAACCCATTTTATTACTTTATAGTCATTGATGGTCTCAGCTCATCTTCCTCTCCTACTCCTCAAACTTTCTGAAATTTCATGAAAAAAGATTCATTCCTTCAAGTCTAGAAAGTTATGTCTAAAAATGTATTCTTTCAAAAATGCAAATATCCTTTGAGAAAGATAAACACATTGAGTGACAGTATAGCATCATGGGTAGAGGGCTAGCCTCAAAGTCAAGAATATTTGTGTTCAAATCCTATCTATGAAATATACTGGCTGTGTGACCTTGAGCAAGTCTTAACTCTTAGTGCCCCAGGAGACTCTCTAAGACTACAGATTGCAGAACAGGCACTCCTTGTTCGATGAAGTTTCTTCATTAAGAATCTCCAATGCCAATAAGATCACAGTCCCAAAAAACCTTACTAATCTGTGTTGAGTCCTGAAGGCCTTGCTATGATTTACTAAGTAGAAAGTGAAGTAGATGGTAGATAATTCATTAAGTGCTGATTATGTGACAGGCCCTGCACTAAACACTGGAGATACAAATGCAAGCCAGCAGGAGAGCGTCAACTGTCAAGGAGCTTATATTCCAATGGAGGAAGACAGTATAAAAAGAGGTATTGGAAGGAGAGAAATAGGGATTTATGGGGAAGAGACTATAGGAAAGTGTCCTGGAGAACTGGGCCCCAACAAGATAAGGGAAGAGGTCATCTATCAAAGTTGGTAGACTCAGGAGCAGAGTCCCAAGTTCCAGTAGGAAGGAAATGAGGATCATGGTATGGAAACAAGACTTCCAAAGTTAGCCTAGGCCAAGAGTTACTTGAACCAATGTGTCTTAGAATAAGAACTACATCTGTAATATCCCAGTGAGTGGCCATCATCTATCACAAGCGGCATGTATCTTTGAAACCATGTCATCCGATACCCTCATTTCTGAGATGAGAAATCTAAGGTCCGGAGAGAGTTAATTGACTTGTCTGAGTTCACACGGATAGTAACTAATAAAGCCGGGATTTGAACCCAGATCTCACTCCAAATTTAATGCTCTTTTTGCTACATGAGGATATGTTCTCCTTTAACCACCCCCTTGTATACCTCTGGCAATGAGGAGTTCACTCCACTTGTCCTTTCCTTCACCCCTATTCAAATCTCAGGCATCCAATTCCTTTGAAGAGTAGCTGGAATTCTTAGAAGTTCTGGGTTGTTTTGAGGTCAAATCTGGCTCTAGTGCAATCCTCTGGGGCCAAACAGAACAAATATAAATCCTGTTGAAAAACAAAATAAAAATAAAACATTAGAGATGGTAGAAAGAACCTTAGAGTCTGAAAAACTGTATTCACACCTAAATTCTGTCACTTGCTAGCTGTTGATTCATGGGCAAGGGGTGGAAGGGAAGGAAGCAAGCATTTATTAAATGCTCTAGCTACTGCACCACCTTGCTATCTCAAGAGACAAGTCACTTAGCTTCTGTAAAGGCCAGTTTCCTCATCAGTAAAATGGAGGTATTAATATTTGCACTGCCTTCCTTAAAGGGCTACTTTGAGAAAGTTCTTTAAAAACTATAAGGTTCTATGCCCAAAGGATTATAAAACTGTGCACACCCTTTGATCCAGCAATGCCACTTCTGGGTCTGTGTCCCAAAGAGATCAATAAAAATGGGGAAAGGACCCATGTGTACAAAAATATTTATAGCAGCTCTTTTTTGGCAAAGAATTGGAAATTAAGGGGATGTCCATCAATTGAGGAATGGCTGAACAAGTTGTGGTATGTGAATGTAATGGAACATTATTGTGCTATATGAAATAATGAGCAGGAAGATTTCAGAACAACCTGGAAAGATTTACGTGAACTGATGCTGAGGGATGTGAGCTGAAGCAGGAGAACATAATATATAATAACAGCAACATTTTGTGATGACCAGCTTTGATAGACTTAGCTCCTCTCAGCAATGCAAGGGATCTAAGACAATTCCAAAAGACTAAAGATGGAAAATATTATCCACATCCTGGGAAAGAACTATGGAGTTTGAATGCAGATCAAAGCATACTATTTGCTCTTTCTCTCTCTCTCTCTCTCTTTTGCTTTTTTCTCTCTTGTGGTTTTTTCCTTTTGGTTTTGATTCTTCTTTACAATATGACTAATGTTGAAATATGTTTAATATGATGGTACATGTATAGCCTATATCAGATCACATGCCTTCTTGGGGGGATGTTGAAAACTAAGGTGAATGTTGAAAACTAAAAATAAGTAAATAATTTTTTAAAAATTGAATTTTTTCGAAGACTGTAAAGTTCTATAGAAATATGTGCTGATGTGATCTCTACTTAGAGCATCTAAGTGGTGTAGTGGATAGAGTACCCAGTCTGGAGTCAGGGATACCTGAGTTCCAACCCAGCCTCAGACACTAACTGTGTGACCCTAAGCAAGTCACTTGACCTTGTTTGCCTCAGTTTCCTTATCTGTAAAATGAGCTGGAGAAGGAAATGACAAACCATTCTAGGAGCTTTGCCAAGAAAAGCCCAAACAGGGTCACAAAGAGCTGGACATGGCTGAGATGATGCAGCAACAACAAACGATCTATACTTTCCCAAATCCCTTCACGTGATCCACACTGGATCGTTTCCAGTCCCTTGTCATCCTGGCCCTCCCTCCTATGAATGCTCTCAGCCTGAAAATAACTCTTCTGAAATGTGTCGCCAGGAACTGAACGCAGCATTCCAGATATAGATGAATCACTGATGGCTAAAGTCCCTTCCAAAATCAATTTGAGGGTACACTGGATAGGGCACTGGGCCCAGAGTCGGGAAGATCTGAGTTCAAATCTGGACTTACTGGCTTACTGGCTTCTTTGCCAGCACCATGACGATGCAGCCATCTCATCAAAATATCCAATGTGGGTAGACCATTGCTAAGTCAGGAATCACAGCCTGCCCAGCTTCATGGGACTTCAGAGCTTGTGTAGAATGTACGCTGAAATGACCTACACGTTGAAATAAGGAATCCAGAGGAGGGCTTGAATAGAGCATAAGAATAACATTAGCCCCTGCCTCCTGCCCCTCTTCACCTCATCCTCAATCACCTAATAAAACTCTATTCTTTGCCTCCGAGTCTTTTTACAAGTTAATATTCACTTCATCACATTTAATTAACACAAGGCGACTGTTGCTGTCTCATCATTGGACTTGGATAGCAGGAGCCCATGCCTCCCTTGGAGTTCAATCACAGAGCTGTCTTATGCAATTAGCTTCCTTCCTCCTGATCTGAAAGCTCCATGCCCATAAATATCGTCCAATTTTATTGATATTTGTAATTAAAACTACCAAACAGGCCACACTCTGCTGAGCAAGTTTGCAACACACACATCAATAATGGGAACAGGAGAATATTTATATGTGTACATTTGATAGATAATAATCCCAGGCATTTCTCATTTTGAGAACATCATGTGGGAACCAGCTAATTAATCCCTGCATCTCTCCTGGGGCAAGAGGATGTTCTTTATACACGTGCCCATTCTCTACCATTTTCCTCAATAGTTTCAAGGAACCCAAGGGACAAATAAGTGGGGAGAATAGGTGAGAAGTTGGAGAGGGGAATCAGCACTGAAGGCCAAGATAGCTATAAAGATCTGAGCATGTGGTCAGACCAGAAGGTCTTCTAACCTGGCTCTTTTCACTACTAGTTGAGATTCTGTTTTTTTCCTTCAAATCAATGTATCACCTCCTAGAAAACGTAGAAAACTATAAACGTGTCCAGGGAGGACAAAACTTCACACTTCCAGAGATAGGTCCAACTTTGTCTTTGTTCCTCTTGCCTCATAGTTTTCTGAATATTGAAAGGAATGAGCCAGGCAAGCCTCTCTATGATAAGACATGGGCACATACGTATGTAAGACAGAGCAGAATATGATCAGTACGCACTGAGTTCTCATTCTCTGTCTTCTTCAACTAACTCTCTTGGGTTTTAGAGCTGGACTAGTTGCTGCCACCACTACACCTGACCACCAGGCCAGTTCCATTCCCTCTTCTTAGTGATGCAAGTTAGGGGGAAAATTTCCCTAAACAAAACTGCAAATACCTTGGCATTATGCCATCTTCTCACTGTTTATCTCTTCAGGTGGAAGGAGGGAATTGGTTAAAAGGAAACTGGTCAGATAGATGTTACAGAGCCCAACCTAGAATCTATTTCTTTAGCGTAGATAGTGACCAACTTAGTCTCTTGCCCAATTTACTCTCACAACCCATAAACAAGACCAGGGAACCCTAAAGGAACCACAAATCTCACACAAAAGAGGTAGTATGAATGGTGCCATGGAATCAGTGTTGAGTCTTGAGTCACAGAACCTGAGTTCCAATCATAACTTTCTCTCCAAAATGTTACCCCTCAATCAAAGCCCACATTAAGTTCCATCTTTTAGACAAAGTCTTTTCCTGCATTTTCCCAACCAGCTGTGATTCCTCCCTCCTCTCACCGCCCTTTTCTCTCCAGAGCAACACACTCTGGGTATTGATCATATACTTCTCTGCCTTACACATATATATGCCCATGTCTTATCATGGAGAGGTTTGCCTGGCTTATTCTTTCATTATTCAGAACGCTGAGGCAAGAGAAAGCAAAAGACTTGCTCACGTTAACAAAAACATCTGTGAGATATTCTTTTTTATTTTGAACAATTACTGCTGCTGAGTATGCCTGCAGGTAGGGTTTTCCCACATCATATAGTTCAATCAGTATGATATGTGAAACTGTTCAGTAATATTACATTCAGAAATTGCAGGAGCTTTTTTTTCTTTTCAGAACACCTCCTTAGAGCAAATATATAGATGCTTCTTATGAAAAGCATGTTCTACCTTGTTTGCCGATCAAAGGAGGAGATAGTCCTTCTATCTTCTGCCCTAGTCAGACCACATCTAGCATGTTGTGTTTGGTTTTGGGTACCACATTTTAGGAAGAACATTAACAAGCTGGAGTGTGTCCAGAAGAGGACATAATAGATGATGAAGGAAGAAACTAGAGACTACACTATAAAAGAATTGATGAAGATAACTATCTGGGAAAAAGATTTAGGAGGTCATATAATAGCTCTTTTCCAGTACTTGAAGGACTATCATGGGGAAGAGAGATTAGATTTGTTTTTCTTGGTCCCAAATGATAGAACTGGACACCCAGAGAAATGAGTGGAGGTTAGAAAGAAGCCTATCTGGGCTGGACATAAGGAAAAACTTGGTAATAATTGGAGCTGTCCCCAAGTTGAATGGGCCATCTCAGGAATTCCATATCACTAGAGGTCATCAGACACAAGTTGAATGAGCATTTGTCAGAAATGCAGGAGAGGGAATTCACATTCAAGAAACCATTGGACTAGATGACTTCTGAGTTTCTCCGTGATGATAATAGTGTATTGTTTTCTGTTTTTCTGTTGAGCAAGATCACAGAATCAAAAATCTCCTTATACTTAGGTTTTATAAGTGTTGTTCTTTACTTAATTAATCTGTATTTGTTAACTTTGTATTTCTGCTGTGTGTGCTTGTTGTCTCCCCATTAGAATATCAGCGCGCTGCAAGTAAGGAGAGAGAAGGAGAGAGAGAGGGAGGGGAGAGAGAGAGAGAGAGAGAGAGAGAGAGAGAGAGAGAGAGAGAGAGAGAGAGAGAGAGAGAAAGTAGGTAGATGCATCAATTAATAAATAAGTGAGATAAAAGGATAAATACTCATTGGTTGGTTGATTCTTTGATTAATATCACCATCAACAAGGTACCATATCTCTGTTCAACTATAAGCTTACTGAAGACAGGGCCTGTATTTTCTGTTTGCCATGTGGCTCAGTATCTTGCAAAGAGTAAGCTCTCAATAAATATTTAATTGAATGAAATTAAGTGGAATTGAATTTTGGCACCTCTCAGAACCTCTTTCCAAGTTCTGTTTCTCAGTGTGGGGCCCCTCTGGCCCTTTCTACACTGTACTTTCTACTGCCTACACTATACTTTCACCTTCTGCAGGTTTTTTTCCTTAAATATTGAAGAGTCACCTTCCTACCTGGTCCCAAGTACTCTTCTCCTGGGCTTCATAAATACCTTGCCTTTACTGACTTTGTAATTGTCTCCTTTGCCCTTCAGGAAAGTATCCATGACATCAGCCCTGGGAAGTTCTCCCCTTCATCCAGTCCTCTTCTTCCTCTGGATATTATTCAGTTTCCTAGATCACATTCACCAACCTGTTTTTACCTAGAGGGCTTCTTTACCTGTGCTCCTAAGGCTAACATCTGGAACAGCTTTCAGCAAGGTACAGTGGAAAGAATATCAGACCTGGAGCTAGAAAATCTTAAGTCCAAATTCAACTTCTGATTCCTACTCATTGTGACCATATCCAAATCATTTTATTTTTTTTGGAACTCAGTTTGCTCACCTTTAAAATGTGAATAATGCCTATAGTACCTACTTTGTCCACAGATTTGTTGTTGTAATTTTTTTTTTTTTGGAGACTGGCTCTCCCCATCTTGCCCAAGCTGAAAGTGCAGTGGCCACTCGCAGGCCCAATCCCACAGCTGATAAGCTTGGGAGTTTTGACCTGCTCTGTTTCCAACCTGGACCAATTCACCTCTCAATAGGCACTCTTGTGGTTCCCCTACTCCTGAGACTCACCATGTTGATGCCAGATTTAACGTGGACACCCAAAACAGCTTTAGCCCTTCTGTAGCTCAGAATTCCTGAGCTCAAAAGATCCATCAGCCTCAGTTTCCCTAGGTAGTAGGGACTTGCAGGCATGTGTCACTACATGGAGCTACAGGGTTGTTATGAGGTTCCAAAGAGCTTTGCAAACCTAATAGCACTGTAAAAATGTCAACTATTATTGTAATTGTTCTTATTCTCAGTGCCCATGCAGTGGTTGAAAGCAGTACAGCAAAGCTCTTAACCATCCAGAAGCCATCCAGATGGCTTCTTCCTTTCAATTTCAAAGTATGCATTCTCTTTTGGAGTTCCTGCTAGGTTCCTATTTTCTCTACAAGGCAAAAAAGGATGACAGAGATAACAGCTTTTGGTGCACCTTCAATATCATTATGTTATCCCTTTGTTAACTAGGTTCTACCACGCCTCCACTACATGGGAGAAGGGATGAAAAGAATTGGCACCATACAATTAAAAGAGTCTCCTTCTCTTCCAAAATGCCCCTATTCCCAAAGAATACAAATATAAGATATATCACCCCATGGCATAGAAGGGCATTTGAGCAGTCACAGAGGATCACAGGATTAAGAGCTGGAAGGGACATTAGAAGTCATACAGTTAAACTGCCTCAGTTTTACTGATGAAGAAACTGAAGTTCAAAGAAGGTCAATGGAAAGCCCAAAAGGTCATCTGAGCCTTAGGCATCTGACTCCAAATCTAATGGTTTTCCCACTATGCCTCACAGCTGACAATGAGGAAAACTAGTAAGCCAAAAGAATGCAAGTGGATTAGAAAGAGATGGCTTAAAGGCCATCCTCCTTTCTTTGTGGATGGAGCAGCAGAGCTTCTCTTCTGGGAGAACCCAAACACAGTTCTTACTGTCTTTCTGTCTCTATCTGTCTTTTATCTCTTTCTATCTGTCTCTTAGTCTCAGTCTCTCATTCTTTGTCTCTTTGCATGTCTCTCTGTCTCTGCCTCTGTTTCTATTTCTATCTCTCTGTTTCTTTCTTTCTTTCTGGAAGGAAGGAAGGAAGGAAGGAAGAAGGAAGGAAAGAAGGAAGGAAGAGGAAAATACAAATGGGAATCTTGCAAGATGAGAAAATTGCATGTAGTGTGGACCAGTAGAGAAAGTGCCATCGTGGATGAGACCATAGATCTATTAAAAGATCAAAGTTTGAACCCCCTCACTCTTCTACTAGTCACTCTCCTTTGGATATTTTCCAATTTGACAATGTCGCTTCTAAAAAGGACACCCAGAATGGGACTCCATACTCTACATAGGGTCTAAACATTGGAACCGTTTCCTATTTTCCATGATCTGAATCACACACCTCTATATAACTTGACACAGTTTTGCCACTTGTATTCTAAGGGGAAGACAAAGCTGTTGGAGTCACTAAGTTGAAATGAATGTCAGAGTCAGGTTTCATTTTTCTATGTTGTCCTAAGGTCTAGGTAACCTTCAATAATATGCCATACATAGCAATGAGTATAGACTTTTATTAGTCAAGACAAATGAATGGCCAAGATTGTATACCTTTTTCCTAATCATAGGCTTTGTCCCCTCCCCCCTGAAACTACTTTCAATCCATTGAACAAACTGCTTCATTTATATCTTTTCTCAAGATTCACTCCTTCCATGAGGCTTTCCCAGAGTGAGCAC
Organism: Phascolarctos cinereus; assembly: GCF_003287225.1. NCBI lineage: Eukaryota > Metazoa > Chordata > Mammalia > Diprotodontia > Phascolarctidae > Phascolarctos > Phascolarctos cinereus. The sequence goes on from NW_027555625.1 coordinate 140,003,502, forward strand.
CACAGTCATATAAAATCAACTGAAACAGGGGTCATATGTGGGAAAAAGCCAAAACTTCCTTATGTATTATTCAATAAACTCAAGCCCATACAATTAGGAATTATATTTCCTGTGAGGCCTTAGGCACCGAAGGATAGGCCTGATAGTAGGAAGCCAAGATTTGGAATTCCCCTAAGACACTGCTCCAACAGCAAGTGGATGTCATTATGGGGTGAACGTAGAGGAAAAAAAGAAGAGGGAGAATAGCAAGGGGTCCTGAGACATGGAGCCAACTAGAGATGGAGAGGAGAACTGACTAGATGAACAGTCACGCCACAAGGTGAGCAAGGAGCAGGAATGGGATGGCATCAAGATAGTAAGCCATGTCACTGCTATGGCAGTGGTATGGAGGGGCTTCAAAGAGTTATAGACCAAAAGCTTCATGCAGTATGTACTCAAATCTGCCAATATATTGTAGTTTTCCACCACTGATAGTCAGAATCCTGGAGTTCAATGGAGCTCTCTTTTTAGACTATATTGAAGAAGAATGTAGCAATGAATTCATCTGGGAAATGTTGCTGAGGATGTTTCTAATTTTTTTTTGTTTTCATTTCTAATTTGATGTTTTTATTCACAGTATCCTTGGTTATTTTTGTCTCACTTTATATTAGTAGAATAATTACTAAGCATTTTGTCCTCAATTGGCTTTACGGGTTTCACACTGGGGCTTAACCATGAAGATACACTTACTAGGAAATACCTAGCACATATGTGAGAGACTAGTATAGTATGCACATGGGCAACATTTGGGGGCTCTTGAAGGACTTAGACTTGTTGTAGTCTCAAGTGTAAAATGTTTATCCATTATTAGCTTTGAGTGTGTTCTTTATCATTTTTGTTATTGTTTTGAATCTAGGCTGCTAATTTTAGTAGCCTTGTATTTAGTAGAAAAGTTGCTAACAATCCAGTCATATTTAATTCTTGCATAATTGTACAAAAGTGACATTGGGTGCATATTTGCTGGAATGAATAAATGCTATTGCTATTCCAGTATTGGAGTCCTCCAATCAGTGGTAAGACCAGACCAGGGGTGGGGAACCTGTTGCCTTGTGGCCACTTGTGGCCCTCGAGGTCCTCAAGTGTGGCCCTTTGACTGAATCCAAACTTCACAGACCAAATTCCCTTAATAAAAGGATTTGTTCTGTAAAACTTGAATTCAGTCAAAAGACCACACCCAAGAACCTAGAAGGTCACATGTGGCCTCCAGGCCATAGGTTCCCCACCCCTGGATCATCACAGAGGACTATTGATCTGGGGAAGGAAGGACCCACTGCCTTGTGTGACAAAGATACTGAGGAGGGTTTATATCATGCTATGGACTCTTTTCAGGGAGCTAAAATACTAGATTAAACATGCAAGAAGAAAGACAGTATAGTTGTATCAGTTTCCTAAACTATAGGATATATTCAGATCTGAAAGAGATAACTGATAGAGGAGAGATTTGGAAATTAGATAACAAATTCTTCAGATTGAAGTCCTTATAGTGAGAGCAACATAGTCTGAGTAAAATGTAAAAGGCCTGTTGAAGGGAGGGTCACCCTCCTGAGCAGCCAGGGATCGCTTGCTATCATATTCCCTGATAGTCAGTGTTACTGTTCAATCATTTAAGTCATGCCTGACTCTTAGTGACCCTGTTTGGGGTTTTCTTGGCAAAGATACTGGAGTGGTTTGCCATTTCCTTCTCCAGCTCATTTGACAGATGAGGAAACTGAGGCAAAAAGGGTTAAGTGACTTGCCCAAGGTCACACAACTAGTAAGTGTCTGAGGTACTCTAGCCACTGCACCAGCTGCCCCCATTCAGCAGCCCAGAAGCAAAATCGTCCTCTTTGGTCAGTTATTCCCCGACAAGATAAGCATGGGATCAGATGTAGGACAGGCTTTTCTTTAAGCAGCACAGCCTGAGGGAAACAGGGAAGTGGGGAGAAGGGACAGCATTACAGACAATTAAGGTTATTCTTAGAGGAACATGTCCAATTACCTGAAGAAGGAGCCTTTGACATCTGTCTAGAACATGCCACAGACAACATACAAAAGTGGCAAGGCACCGATCCAGAAACATACAGGTGATTACAGAGAGCCTCAGAAGACCCACCCTTGATAGCATACATATGTGGAAGATGCAGGACCCCAGGTCATGGTGTTGAACTATTTGCAGACACTGAAGAGCCGATTTGTTAGTGTTAGGAGCACTGAGGATACCTATTTAAAGTGCCTGTCTGCCTCACACTAGAAACCATAAACCAACTTCATTTTTGTGACAAGGTTGTTATAGCTGCTGCAGAGGGCCAAGATCAAGGGGGTATGTCCCGTGTGTGTGTGTGTGTGTGTGTGTGTGTGTGTGTGTGTATCATCACAACAGACTTGCTTAAGAGGAACTTCAACTTCAACTTCAGGGAACAGGTAGAAGGCTTATTCTAGAAATTCTAGACCACTCCTTCCCTGCCCCAAATAGTAGTTCTGAAGGAGGTACAAGAACTTGGAGGTTACCTACAGAACCTGATTCATTAGGGGACGGGGACAGAAGCACTCAGCCTAGACTAACCACAAGCCTAGAAAGGGGTCCACAGGCCAACTGGCCTAAGGATTCCCACTCACCTATGGTGTATGGAGACCACATGACCTGTAGATTTGCCAGGTTTCTCAAGCCAGTTAGATCCAGGGATGAGGTTTATTAGCCCCTGTTCTCAAAGAGTTCACAGTTTATTGAGGGGAGGGGAGATACGAAATGCAAGCAGCTACATGCAAACAAGACATGGACAGGGGTAGTCCCCAAGGGAAAGCACTAAGATTAAGGAGAACTGGGAAAGATGTTTTTATGGAAGGTAGAACTTTACCTGAGACTTGAAGGAATCCAGGAGGTAAAGATGAGGAGAGAGATAGCTCCAGGCATGGGAGACTGCCAGTGAAAAGGCCCAGAGTCAGGAAGATGGAGTGTCTTGTATTAGGAAGAGCAAGGAGACCAGTGTCACTGAATCACAGGGAACAAAGAGGGGGAGTAAGATACAAGTAGACTGGAAAAGTAGGAAGGAGATAGGTTATGAAGGGCTTTAAAAGCCAAAGAGAGGATTTTATATTTGATCCTGGAATTAATAGAGAGCCACTGGAATGTATTGAATGGGGATGTGACATAGTGAGATCTATGCTTTAGGAAGATTAGTTGGACAGCTGAATGGAAGATGGGCTGGACAAGGGAGTGATGCATAGCAGGAAGACCAGCCAGCAGGCTACTGCAGTAGTCCAGGTGTGAGGGGATGAGGGCCTGGACCAGAGAGTGGTAGCAATGTAGAAAGAGAGAAAGGGCCTTGCCTAAGAGATAGCAGGCCATGTATAAGAGACAGGTCTTGGAAATTGATTGGATATGGGAAGATCAAATGCGATAATATATGTAAAGCACTTTGCAATTCTTAAAATGCTGTAGAAATGCTAGTCGTTCTTATATACAGGCAGGAGTTGAGAATGATACCTCTCTTGCAAATCTAGGAGGTTGATGGCAACTTCAATATTAATAGGAAAGGAGGAAGAGAAGAGGGGTTGGGGGAAAGATAGTGAGTTGAGTTTTGGACTTGAGTTTAAGACATCTTTGAAACATCTAGTTTGAGACATCCAATAGGCAATTGAAGATTCTAGACTAGAGGCCAGTAGAAAGGTAAGGGCTAGACAAATAGTTGTGAGAATCATCTGCATAGAGATGACAATTGAATCCATAGGAGCTGATAATATCATGAAGTGAATAGTATAGAGGAAGAAGAGAAGAGGGGCCAAGGAAGAACCCTTGGAAGACACCCAAGCATAACCTAGATCAACATCCAGCAAAGGAGCAGTTAGACAGGTAGGAGGAGAACCAGCAGAGAACAATGGCCTAAAAACCCAGAGAGGAGAGTTTCAAGAAGAGGGTGATAGGCACTGTCTGAGTCCACAAAGAAGCCACTCATGGGTAGTGAGGAGTCTGGGGTCACTGGAATGCCCAGAATCAGATCGAAGGTAGGAGATGAGCAATCAGTTACCAAGAGAATCTTCATGGACTAATTTCCAAAGGCCCCATAGCTGGCGGAGCTCCGAGGTCTAGAGCTTTGTCAAAGTTGGGGGGGGGGGTGTTGTATATCAACAAGGAGAGAGAAGAAGAAACTTCACTCAGCTGGAACATATTAGATAAAGGCAGAACAGGGTCATCACTATAGCTAATGGTGTTAAGTCTTGCCATATCTTCAAGCGAGGAGGGAAGGGAAGCAGAGGTCTCCTGTTCTCTTCAGATCTATGCAGCCTGCATATTCCCTACCGAAGGTCAACCTAATTAACGACAGCAAAAAGCCATCACTCTCTGTGTCTGCTTGTTCCACTAACAGGACATTGCACTTGCAGCCTTGGCGGATTAGGCTGGCGCTGCTGCCAGCGTGTGTTTAATTCTTAGCCAGTATTTTATGTGCTCTCACAGACAGAATTAATGGAAATAGGTTTGAGATTCAGATGACATCACATCGGTGACTCATAAATAGAGAGATGGATAGGTTTCCCCACCCAGGCCCACAAACCACCCCACCCCACCCTACCCCTTACAGTGTTTTCAAGGTAACCTTGACTTGTCAAACAGCAGTTGGGGAGCACAAGGCAGTGGGGAGCACATTTGTAGCCACGTGGCTCCTTGGCCACAGGAGGTTAACAACCCAGGCCTGGGGGGAGGGGAGGAAGGCTTTTGGGGGGGCAGAGAGGTGAAAGGAGGTGTTTGAGAGCAAAGGGCTCTCATGCATTTTGCCCAGGGGTCTGGGGTGAACCAATTAGCTGGATCAGTATCTCAGCTCAGAAGAACGTTGTTACAAATCACTATTTCTGTGAGTGTCAGTGAGTGCAAGAGACCAACTCAATGAGGATTTTATTCTCCTTTCCTGGAAATGATCTTCCTTGGTCATGTTTTTCTGCTATATTTTGTTGCACACTGTGCACTGAAGAGCAAACAGGTACATAGAGAGGAAGGAGGGGAAAACAACCAGCAACAAGCTGACAAAGCCTGCCACAGAACAAGGCTACAATTAGGCAATTATTTACACTATTAGAATTCCCTTGCCCAAGATTTTCATTGGGAAAATGCAAAGTAGCCAGAGTGACTCACCCCTATTGAAAACCCAAAGCTCCCTAAAAAACACAGGAGAAGATTATTCTGGATGACCTCTCAGTCTCCAAGTCCAGGGCTCCGAAGGTCCCAAACCATCATCCCCTTCTTCTCTTCTGTCCAGCAGCTGGGCTGTCTCCAGGCCCTTTCATGCCTTTGCTGCCTTCTGCCACCAAAGGAACTATTCATGAAATATAGCTGCAGGCCCCCATGGCCACTTCTGATTTCATCAGTCCATCTTCTGGGGCTGTGAGCAGGGCTTTTGTTTCTAGAAGAATCTGTAAACAAGAGGACATCTGGGTTTGAGCCTGGCTGGGGAGTTGGCCTTTGTCATTAAGGCTTGGGGCAGAGGGCATGGGGTGAGTTCTGAGCCAGTCAGAGCATCCAAGAATGTTTAGAGCTGGAAGTTTGTCCCTTTCTCCCCACTCACTCCCTGCCAAACACACACACTAAATTTATAGATGAGTAGCAGTGATGGTAGTAGTAATAGTAATTCCCATTTCTATAACACTTCATATTTTATAAATCAATTTTCTCACAATCACCCTATGAGGTAAATAGTGTGCATATCATCATTATACCATTTTACAGAATTAAAAAAAAACTGAGGCTCTTATACGTAAAATGGACACACAGCAAATACTAGACTAGAATTCAGACCTAACTCCATCTAATCCTCTTTCCACTGTAATATTCTAACTTCTATAAGAACAGGGTGGGTTGTGGGGGAAGACAAGTAAAGTTTCATTGTTTTCATTTCCACAATGAGGCCAATAATATTCAGTACTTATGAAGCTAGAAGAATATGATAAGAAAAGCCCCAGGTAAATATCCAGTCTTGTTTTATTGCCTGCATGGTGAAACTTTCTTAAAATTAGCTCCAGGACATCAAGGATATGGTGGTCAGGGGCCACCCATATCTCAGGACAGTTTTGCATTGGCCTTCCAACAAGACTGAACTTCTTCAAGTTTTCCCTGTCCTGAGCCCAAAGTTTAGGTCCATCTCTGCTGAAGAACCACTCCCCCCTTTCTCTGCTTATCAGAAATTCAGTGAGGATGGCAAAAACGATTTACATTGCAAAGTTTGATGGGGAAAGGAGGTGTCAATCTCTGCTAGCTTCCTTAGAAATAATGCATGGGGCCAGCTAGGTAGCGAAGTGGACAGGGCACCGGCACTAGAGTCAGGAGGACCTGAGTTCAAATCTGGCCTCAGATGCTTGCTAATTGTATGGCCCTAGGCAAGTCACTTAACTCCAATTACTTTAAAAAAAAAAAAAAGAAATGAAATAATGCATAGACTCACTGTCCTGTGGTTAACTCCCACTCTGCTCCTCACTATCCAGGTTGTAACTATAAAATGAGTATAGCCTGTCCATCGGCTGCATGGTACAGTAGGTACAGCTAACGGACTGGAATCGGGAGTACAAGAGTTCATATCCAGCCTCAGGCACTTACCAGTTGTATGACCTTGGACAAGTCACTTAACCTCTTTCTGCCTCAGTTTCCTCAACTGTAAGACAGGGCTAATAAGAGAACCTACCCCCTAGGATTGTTGTGAGTATCAAATGAGATAATATTTGTAAAGTACTCAGCTAAGTATCTGGCACACAGTAGGCACTTAACAGATGCGTATGCCTTCCCTTACCTCTTCAGAAATGATACCTACCCTCTAGATTCTGGCCTGTTCTCTTCTGTCCGTCCGTCTTTCACACCCTGCCCAGGTATTAAGAATCGTAACAGAAAGCATAGGCTACATTCAGAGATGTGTCAGTCTATCCAGCAGGAGGAAGATGGCAGCCTCACTGTCTTCTGCTCTGGTCAGACCACATCTACATGTTGTGTTCAATTCTAGGTACCCACCACATTTTATGAAGGAAAGTGATAGAACTGGAATGTGTCCAAAGGAGGACAAATCAGGATGGGGAGAACATTGGTATTGATGTGATAAGAGGATCATGAGACAGTCCTAAAGATGTTTGGTAGCCACATCTAATGGATCAAGCCCCAGATTAGAATCAAAAGACCGAGGTTTGAAACATGTTCCTATCAGCTGTCTGCCTGATCGTGGGCTTGCCTCCATAAGATGTGACTTTCCTTATTTGTGAAATGAGAGAGATGACCTTGTCAGTTGGTCTAGCCTTAGAATTCTATGATCCTTTAAGTATTTAAGGGGCTGTCACATAGAAGGAAAGAAAGAGTACAGAAATTCTGCTTCACCCTCAGAGAGCATAGCTAGAAGCAGTTATAGAGTTACAAAGAGGAAGATTTTGGTGGAACATAAGGAAATATTCCCTAACCTTAGCATCTACCTCACAGGGCTGTTGTAAGGATTAAATAAGATAATATTTGTAAAGTTCATAGCACAGTGCCTAGTAAATAGTAGGTGCTTAATAAGTTCTTGTTCCCTTCCCCTTTCCTAGCAATTAGAGCTATCCTAAATTTAAAAGGACTGCTTTGATGGAATATATTATACTATAAGAAATGATGAACAGGATGTTTTCAGGAAAACAGAGAAAAACTTACATGAACTGATGCAAAGTGAAGTGAGCAGAACCAGAAGAACAGTGTACACAGTAACAGCAATGTTGTAATGATGATCAACTGTGAATGACTTAGCTATTCTCAGCAATACAATGATCCCAGGCAATTCCCAAGGACTTGAGATGAAAAATACTATCCACCTCCAGAGAAAGAACTGACGGAATCTGAATGCCGAGTGAAGCATACTTTGTTTTTATTTTATTTTTCTTAGGTGGGTTTTGTCTGTGTTTTTTTTACAACATTACTAATACAGAAAAAAGAAAAAGCTAAAAAAAGAAAAGAAAAAAGGGGATGCTTCAGGAGATAGTGAGTTATTTGTAACTGTCAGCTTCCAGTCTTCAGGTGGGGGCTAGATGATCACTTACTGAAGATAGAAGAAAGAGGCCTGTCCAAGTACCGGTCAGATTCAATGACCTCTGAGGGCCTTCCCAACTTTGCAGTTCTGTGATTCTGTAACTGTATTCTACTAGGCCTCCCCACCACTTCCTATCCTTCCCAAGATGTATTCCACTCTTCACTTATACCCTCCCCTTCTCCCCATTAGAAGAGATCTGATTTGTAGCCTCTTCTCTGCTCTCTATTTCTGAAGGAGCCCACTATTAACCTAATAAACTAATCCATTTTTTTTCTTTGCCCATACCTGTAATTTAATCAAGGTAGGGAACTCCCACAGTGGAAACTCCTTCCATGTATTCAGTTCAGTAAATACCAGTAGCTACATGCCTAAACATCAAGGAGTTAAGTGACTAGTCTATGGTCACACAGCCAGTATGTGTCAGAGGCAGGACTTTGGAGTTATCCTGACTCCAAAGCTACCATCCATCCACTATGCTCCACTTCCTCAAAAACTAATTAATATCAATGTATAAAAGACTGATGGCCAATCAGCATATTACCTCCCTAGGACACCTCCCTAACTACTAATTCATAAATAGAAAAATCAAATCTTTAACATGGTAGATTTTAGACTCTGAGGCAGTCTACTTGGAGAAAGATTTTTGGGGGGTTAGCCAAGGATTCTACTGACTTTCTAATCATCCTACCAGGTTTCCCTGATCACTGGGTTTAGAGGGATGGGAGTGGGACAAGAATTCCTGGCATGCACTCTGAATCACATGAATGAAAACTCCCTGCAATAGATAACAGCAACTTCTACAGGCATTGCTCATCTCTGTCTGTGCCTTTGGGGTCTCCAGCTTCCTTCTAACTTCTACCCTTCCTGGAAAATCATGGGGAGTCTCCTCAGCAGCTAGACCACTAATGATCACTGATGTGAAGCAAAGATTCTAATAGAGCATTTTGTCTGGTGGCTTCCCTTCTCTCAAATCATTCTATAGAGTTAGGGTCAACTTTATGGAAAGGGGATCATTCTTGTCTAGCCAGAGTTCTTCTTCACCCTCACCCCTGGATAAATATGGATATTGGAATAAGGGATTCTTTTGATTCCTATTAACATGTTGATGAAAAGGAAGAAACTGGCCAACTGCTTAAGCTGAGCCCTATAGACATCTGCATGTAGGCAAAGGTCACCCTGAGTGGGCTTAAAAACTGGTCCTCAAATCAAAGGAACTTGATTTGATTGGTTCACTCAATATGACCAGGTCCCAAGAGCCTGATTCACACTGATCAAACCAAGAAGAGATGTGTAAATCAGACACCAATTTATTAATTGACACTGGGTGTCAAGGAACCCAGGATGCTCATGTCAACTACAAAGCATTTTCCCTTCCCAGGAGGAAGGTCTACTTGAGAAACTAAATCAATATCAGAAGGTAGCTTGGTGAGCTGAATAAGAGTAGAGGAGGTTGGATAATCTTAATTAATAATGTCACTCAAAGTCAATGTGGGAATCTATTTTTTTCCTTGACTAATACACATTTATTACAATGGTTTTGTTTCTTGTTTGGGGGTTTGTTTTCAATGAGATGGGAAGAGTTAGGGGAGGAGAGTGGAGAGCTAGAGTTAGTTGAACAAAAAAATTACAGGGAAAAAAAAGAAAAATGAGTCATTGAAGGATTTTTAATGCACAGAATAGAAAGGAAATCCGAAGCAAACACACACTAGCAAGACATCTTTGAAAGTTACATGTTGCATTTATTATATCCTTAAAAGGAAATGAAAGTTGTTCAAAATAGCAATTCATGGTTTCATACATAGTCTTTATCTGTTCTACTTTATATATGGAAATGTTCATTTTATTGGGTGTTTATTAAGTTCAAAATGAAAATTAAAAGAAAAGAAAAAAAGATAAAGAATATCACTAACTTATCTCCACTATTGAGACCTACTGGCTAGGGTTCCAGAATGCTCACCTCCATAGTCATAGCTTAAGGTAGGGTGGATGAGTGCACTGACATTTCTGTCCTGGGCTGCATTTCCCAGGGTTCTTAAGGGGATTAGTTAGAACATGGCTGGTATGGACTGGCTGGCTGGCATAACCAATTCTATGGTTTAAGGGCAAAGTGTAGACAAGGAATCAGTCAAGGAGCCAGATGTGTGTCTGAGCAACTGTATAGCTAGGCAGGTCTAAGTCTTCTTGCATGTGTTCCTCTCATCAGCATCTGTTGGCTCTGCTGACCAGCCTACCTTCTAAGGAAGGTAGTCGGGGGAATGTGGTGTCTGGGTTTCCTGGGTATTTTGTCAGTCTATAACACTATGGCATCACTGCCTATGTAATGACCCATATCTCCCATTCAGTGAATGGTTATCTCTGCCTGCAAAACTTGAGCCCCTTGTCCCAAGAAAACTGCCTTGTGTGGGGCCAAGGCAATGACAGCCAGCTCTCCCCAGAACAGTGCTAGAGAAACACTGGCCATTTTTTTTTGGCATGCTTTTTCCTAGGCAATATGCAGAATGCCACCCTTTTGTCTTGACAACATTACCTTAGACATGTTATAATTAATTGCATCACAGCTTATCTTACATTAGTTATATTCCAGTCTCCTTGATTAGGCTAGAGAGACACCTTAGTCTCAACCCATTTACAAACCATCTCTTAGGCTGAGTTATTTTTATAGCTGGCTAATTTTAGCCATTTTATGGAACAGCCTGCTATGAGGAGACTTTGAGGGCACCCTCCAGGAGACCCTGCAGATATTAGATCACTCACTCTTTCCTAAGACCACCAAACACGGTATCTAGACATAACCAGGACAGCTCTGGTTATGCTGTGGTTACCAGACCCCCAGAGCAATCACAGCATAGAACCAATAGCCAACCCTCTTTATCCTAGGCCTGAACCAACTCAGGAAGAGTCACAATCTTCACCAAGCTGGATCTCCATGGGGCATACAACTTAGACTGTATTCACAGAAAGGATGGATGGAAAGTCATACGTTATAGGCAGTTTCATTATATCGTTATCATCTTCGTGTTTTGCAGTGTCCCTCGTCACTTTGAAGTAATTTATTCATTCCTTCTTCTAAGACCTGATAGATTGCTATTTTGATCCCCTGAGGCCATGTGACATAATCAAGTAGGCCATCCATTCCTAGACCACCCCCTAAGTACCATCTCAGTAAGAGGCTGCAGGAGTACCAGTTGGGCAGGAGGGAGATGGCAGACTATTAACCAATTATTAGGTAGGACACAAAGTAGGTGGAATATGTCCTGACACGAAGAATCTCTGTAAGAGATAAAAATATGCATTGGTTCCTGATTTCTACGATGTCTTGTCCCCATGGTTTCTCTCTAATTATTCCTCTCACAGACCTGCTAAAACGTCCCAACGCATCTCCTTCTCCCAAACAGTACAGTTGTATTCAGTTGAGGATATCATTCATGAATAAGAGGAATACGGATAGAGGGGGAAGGCTGCTGCTGCCCAGTCTTTCCTGGCTCAGGCTCTTCTCTCCTTGGTCATCCAATAAGTCTGTGTTCTCCCCTTACTTCCATGCTGCTTATACCCAACCTCTGTCTCTCTCCTGAGCTCCAGTCTCACCGCCTTTTGGACGTCTCACACCGGATGTTCTGTGAGCATCTCAAACTCACCGTATCCAAAACAGAATTCATTATCTTCAACCTCCAAGCCCTCCTCTCTTCCCAATGTTTACATTACTGTAGAATACACCACCATCCTCTAAGTCACCCAAGCTTATTATAACCTTGGCATCATCCTCAGATCCTCACTCTCATTCATACATGTATCAAACTGTTGTCAAATCTTGAAAATTCTACCTCCACAGCATCTCTTACATAGGCTCCTTTCTGCTTTCACACGGCCCCCACCTCAGCAGAGGTCTCTTGCCTGGAAGGGTGCAATGGCCTTCTGATTGGTCTCCTTGCCCCAAGTTTCTCTCCACTCCAATCCATCCTCCATGGGATTTTCCTAAAGCTAAAGACTCACCAGGTCACTCCCTCCCCCCATTCAATAAACTCCAGTGGTTTCCTGTTACCTCCAGTATATAAAGTCCTCTGTTTGGCATTTAAAGTTCTTCATGACTTGGGCCCTTCCTACCTTTCCAATCTTCTTACTCCCCTCTACATGCTCTGATACAGTTACTTTGGCCTACGTGCTGTCCACCTACAAAACACAGTCTCCTGACCCTGTGCCTTTCTGTTGGTTGTCCTCCATGCTTGGAAGACTGTCCCTCTTCATCTCTACTTCCTGGCTTTTCTGTCTTCTTATAAGACTCTGACTAAATCACACCTTCTGCAAGATGTCTTCTCTGGTCCCCTTCCTCTGAGCCCTTCCTCAGGCCTTTCCTTCTGGGAGATTAACTTCCATCTACTCTCTCTCTCTCTCTCTCTCTCTCTCTCTCTCTCTCTCTCTCTCTCTCTCTCTCTCTCTCTCTCTCATATGCCTTACATGTGCAGTTATTCTCACGTTGTCTCCCACTTAGAATGTGAGCTCCTTGTGTGCAGGTACTATCTTTTTGCCTTTCTCTGTAGCCTCATCACTTAATACAGTGTTTGACATATACTATGTGTACTTGTTCATTTACTGACACCCCCACCCCCATATCCCATTTCAATCTCAGATTCCTACAGGCTTTCAGTTTGCTTTAATTGCTTCTTCAAGCCTTTCCCAGTTTATATTCAGCAGTTTTCTAACTTTCTCAGAAGAAACCTCATTCCTAGTCATTAAGGAATACAATCTTTCCCTTTAATGCATAGCAATTTAAGAAGCATTTATTAAGTATATGTTCTATGTAAAGCACCGTGAGAAGGATACAAAGGCCCTGCCTTCAAAGAGCTTATAGTCTTGTGAGGGTGAACTGTGGTGGCAAGATGTATGTACAAATAACTATAACACAGGAAGAGGGAGACACCTGCAAAGAAGTCCAGGCAAAGTGCTCTGAGAAATTGAGGAGAGAGATACCAAGGAGGAAACGAGGAAGTGGTCACTATGTTAGCTATTAAAGAAAGAGAAGAAACTGTATTCTAAAGTGGCAATCATCAAAACTATTAGGTACTGGCTAAGAAATGGAATGGTAGATCAGTGGAAGAGGTTAAGTACACAAGACACAGTAGTCAATGACTGTAGTAATCTACTGTTTGATAAAACCAAAGGCTCCAGCTTCTGGAATAAGAAATCACTACTTAACAAAAACTGCTGGGAAAACTGGAAAATAGTATGGCAGAAACTAGGCATGGACCAACATCTTATACTATATGCCAAGATAAGGTCAAAACGGGTACAAGATTTAGACACAAAAAGTGATAGCATAAGCAATTTATGAGAGCAAGGAATATTTTACCTGTCAGATCTATGGAGAAGGGAAGAATTTATGGCCAAACAGGAGATAGACAACATTATGAAATGCAAAATGGATAATTTTAATTACATTAAATTAAAAAGGTTTTGCACAAGCAAAGCCAAAGCAACCAATATTAGAAGGAAAGCAGAAAGCTGAGAAATAACTTTTACAGCCTGTGTCTCTGATAAAAGTCTCATCTCTAAAATGTATAGAGCTCTGAGTCGAATTTGTAAGATTGCAAGTCATTCCCCAATTGATAAATGGCCAAAGGATATGAACGGGCAGTTTACAGATGAAGAAATTAAGCTATCTATAGGCATATGAAAAAAATGTTTTAAATCACCATTGATTAGAGAAATGCAAGTTAAAAGAACTCTGAGGTACTACCTCACAGCTATCAGATTGGCTAATATGACAAAAAAGGAAAATGATAAATGTTGGAAATGCGGAAAAATCGGAACACTAATGCAGCATTGGTGGAATTGTGAACTAATCCAACCATTCTGGAGAGCAATTTGGAACTATGCCCAAAGGGGTATAAAACTATGCCTACTCTTTGATCCAGCAATAGCACTTCTAGTATCCTAAAGAGATCATAAAAAGGGAGAAGGACCCATATGTACAAAAATACGTATAGCAGTTCTTTTCGTGGTAGCAAAGAATTGGAAGTTGAGGGGATGCCCATCAAGTGGTTATGTAACAGAATATTATTGTTCTATAAGAAATGATAAGAAGGCAGATTTCAGAAAAACCTGTAGAGACTTACAGGAACTGCTGCTGAGTGAAGTGAGCAGAACCAGGAGAACATTGTACTCAGTAACAGCAACATTGTGTGATGACCAACTGTGATAGACTTAGCTCTTCTCAGCAATACAATGATCCAAGACAATTCCAAAAGACTCATGATGGAAAATACTATCCATATCCAGAGAAAGAGCTACAGAGTCTGAATGCAGATCGAAACATACTATTTTCTTTTTTTTTCTTTCCCATGGTTTTTCCCCTTTTGTTCTGATTCTTCTTTCACAACATGACTAATGTATAAATATGTTTAATATGATTGCACTTATAGGACCTATATCATATTGCATGCCATCTTGGGGAGAGGGAGGGGAGGGAAGGAGAAAAAAATTGGAACTCAAAATCTTGTAAAAGTGAATGTTGAAAACTATCTTTACATGTAATTGGAAAAAATGAAATACTACTAAATTGGGAAAAAAAGAAAGGGAAGAACCTGGTGAGCAAGTGATGTGGAGACACAGCATCAAAGCCAGGGATGAGAAACTATTTAAGTGAAGTCACAGAGATGTGACCAGGGCAGGATAAGAATAAAGGAATAATACCAAAATACTTATAGCAGCACTTTTTGTAGAATTGAAATTCTGGGGAAAAGTAAACATCTATGCCCATAGATTCTAACTGACTAAACAAATTGTGGTCTATGCATGTAATGGGATATTATTGTGCAGAAAGAAATAAGTATGAGGAATTTCAAGAAGCGTACTGGAAATGAGGTGAATCAAAGGAAGCAGAATGAAGAGAATAAGATACCCAGTGGCTGGGGTGATGCAAATGAAGATAACAGAATTCAGATCAAGTACAATGACCAATGTTGGTTCCAGATGTCTGATGTTAAAGCACACTTCCTTTTACTCTGTTAAGAAATAGTGAACTACAAGTATAAAATGTTATATGCTCTGTCAGACAATCACTATATCAGACAGTTTTGCTTAACTGTTTTCCTTTATTTATTTGTTTGTTTTGGGGAAAATCAGAAATTGAAGTTATAGGAGAAGAAGAAAGAGACTGTTGTGCAAAAAAAAAAATCTACCAAAATTTTTATAGAGTATGGAAGATGAATGAGGACAGAATTAAGAATTCTGATCTGTGAAACAGTCACAGTGCATTGGTGATGAAGTAAGCTACCCAGCTAGAGAAGAGGTATGCATTTTCAGACAAAGCCAAAGCATAGGACCTCATTGATCAGTTTATTAAGGGCCTACTATGTGCCAGGCACTGTGCTAAGTGCTAGAGGAAATCAACAAAGACAAAAAATAGTCCAGGTCTAAAGGAGCTCCCAGCCTAATGGATTGTCCATGATGCACAATTGAAACAAGTGTTTTGGTTTTCTTTCTTTGAGTTGGAGGAGTGAAATGAGGAAGTTGGTAGGTAAGAAAAAGAGGAGAAAGAGAAGGAGGAGGAAGAGGAGGAGGAGGAGGAGGAGGAGAAGGAAAAGGAAGAAGAAGAAGAAGAAGAAGAAGAAGAAGAAGAAGAAGAAGAAGAAGAAGAAGAAGAAGAAGAAGAAGAAAGCCATTGAAGTATTTTTTTAATCCAGAGACGAGAGCATAAGGAGGTTTAGTAGGAACTGCAGGTAAGCCAGGCAGCCTTGAAAATAATTCATTATGTAACTGAAGAAAGATACAAACAGTTTTTGATAGCAAGAGCAATCCTCTTTTTTTGTTTTGCTTCATATATCAAAATATTCATTCTATGCTAAATTCAGAATTTAAAAAAATTACAATTAATAAAATTAACCAAAAAAGTATGGAAAGTAATCTAGTTTGGCCATAGTACTTGAAGCAGAAATAAGGTTGTAGTCAGACTGTGGATGGTGTTGAATAACAGGATGACGAATTCCACCATTACTCAGTAGAGAATGGGGACCACTGAAAACTTTTGAATAGAGAAGCAGTATGATCAGAACACAGTATTAGAAAGATTACTGGGATAGTATTGTGAAAGGGAGATTGGAAGAAGGAACAGACTGGAAACAGAAAAATCAGCTAGGAGGCTGTTAAAATAGTTCTGAGGTGAGACGATGAGAGCCTGAACTCGTATGGTTATCATGGGAGTGGAAAGGTCGGGGGGGGGGGGGGGGGGGGACAGGTTCAAGAGATCTTACTATGGCAGAATTGACAGGACTTGGCAATTGAATTGATGTAAGAGTGCAGAAAGAGGGGAAAATCAAAAGTGATTGACTCTCAGGTTTCCAGCCTGAGTGTCTGGGAGGGTGATGGAACCACCAAGAGAAGTAAAGAAGTTAGGGGAAGGGTCCCCATTAAAGTCTGACTCTGATAGCTCATCATGTAGTGGAAGTCACTTTGATTCTTGAAGGTTATAACAGGACAGCACAAGCTCCAGCAGGTTCTAACAAGCTTTGAAAATGTTCCTAGTGGTGAACTTTCCATCTTTTGTCTAAGGACCAGACTTCCTAAGTTTGGTGGACTAATAATCACCAGATGGGTGATAGACATGAATTTTTTGGCCCTATCTGCTAAGGCATGGGACAGTTGAGATCTGCTGCAGGGGAGGTAGAACTCACACCATGAAAATCATGAACCCATTGATGTTGGAAATATGAAGGGGGTAGGAACAGGCTCACATGGAGGGGTGTGTGTGATAGGTTCAGTTTTAGACAAGATGAATTTGAGATGTTGCAGGGACATGCACAACGTAGTCTCCCTTCTCTTCTCCCTTTGTTCATTATTTTTCCTTCCAGCTGGGTCCCAATGGGCTTTTCCACTATTGTCAGCTCTGGCCAGAGCCAATGTGCCTGTGTTGCCTATCAACCTTCCTTCTGTTCTCTTTTGTGCATTTTTTTTTGGGCTAGGCAATGGGGTTAAGTGACTTGCCCAGGATCACACAGCTAGTAAATGTTATGTGTCTGAGGACAGATTTGAACTCAGGTCCTCCTGACCCCAGGGCCAGCACTGTACCCACTGTGCCACCTAGCTGCCCCAATCTTCTGTGCATCTTTAAAAATTCTTCAATGACATTTTTTCTTGCTTTTCTTTTTTTTATATCACTAGTTTCCCCTAATTCTCCTCATCAACTGAAAGAAAGAAAAACAAAATCCCTGTATTAAATATAGAATGGAAACAGGAGGAACCTGTTCATAGGGTCTCACAATAGTCTAAGCAAGTAGATGGACTTCCAAGCTTATCACTAAGCTGAAGTGTTCTCTGAAAAGTAGTCTAATTACCAAGACTATTAGCCCCTTTTCCATTATCATCCTCCTCGACCTATTTGCAGGTTTTGACAACATTGACCACCCTCTCTTCCTGAATATTCTCCCCTCTAGGTTATTACCAAACTTTCTCCTGGTTTGCCTCCTACATATCTGACCACTCCTCCTTAGTCTCCTTTGCTAATTCATCACCCATATCTCTCTAACTTCGGGTATCCCCCAAAGACCTGTCTTGAGCCCTTTTCTCTTTTCTCTCTATAGTTACTTGGTGATCTTATCAGCTCTCATTGTTTCAATGATCTCTGTATAGATGACTACCAGATCTGTAAAACCCAGCCCTAACTACCAGCTGATGTCCATTCTGCTTCACCTAGTAGATGTTTCAAAGTAGATGTCCTGATAGCACCTCAAAGTCAATATGTCCAACACAGAATTCATGATTATTCCTCCCAAACCCACCCCTCTTGTGAACCCCCCTTACTGTTGAGGGCATCACCATCCATAACTCAGGTTCATGACCTTGGTGTCATCACCAACAACTCACCCTCACTCACTTCACACATTCAATGAGTTGTCAAATCTTGTCATTTAAATCTCTATAACATCTCTCACATATGTCGTCTCCTTTCCACACACTGAGCTACCACCCTAAATCAGATCCATGTCATCCCTAGCCTGGACAATTTCAACAGCTTCTCACTTAATCTCACTACATCAAGCCTCTTTTCTCCAATCCATCCTCCACAGAGCCACAGATTTTTTTCAAAAGCACAGGTCCAATCACGTCAAGTTCCTATTCAACAAATTTCAGTGACTCCTTATTGTCTAAGGATCAAATATAAACTCTATTTGCAATCAAAGCCTTTCACAATCTGGCCCCTTCCTACCTTTCCAGTCTTCCTACACAATACTGCTCTCCCCATACTCTGGGATTCAGTCATATTGGCATACTCACTGTTCCACACTAAGGCATTCTGTCTCCTATCACCACACTTTTGCACTAACAGTCCCTCGTAACTATAATGCCCTCCTCCTTACCTCTGCTTCTTGGAATCTGTGGTTTTCATCAGGACTCAGCTCAAGTGTCTCCTAGCTGCTAGGTTAGCCATTTCTCCTGTAACCACCTTATGTTTGTGTTTGTGTAATATATATATACATACATATATGTATATATACATACACATATAATATACATATAACTTACCAGCTTGCCTGTCTTCTCCATTAGAATGTAAATGCAGTAAGACACTTTTATTTTTATATCCCCAGCATTTAGCAAATAAACAAAGTAAGTAAATAAGGTAAATAAAGTAAACATTTAATAAGTGTTTATTGATTGACTGACTGGAAGTATAAAGGAAGTGGCAGATACCAAGATGAAAACTGAACCAGATTTAGTTGATTGGATATGAGAACCAAAGGCTTGGGAAAAGTCAAAGATTACCCATGACATGGATGATTGAGTGAATGTTAGCATCATAGACAGAAATACTGACACTAGATAAAGTAGGAAGAAGACTTCGTAACCACTTCAAGGAGTATGTGGATGGATTTCAGAGTTTCTGTGAACTTGGATGGAAAAAAAGAAATTATATCTTTGTTTTCACTAACCTCCAACTGAAATTTAGCATTTCCTTCAATTATGAATTTTTTTAATTACTTAGAAGGGTGATTCCAGTCTACCAGAGGTATCTATGACATTAAAAAAAAAATTAAGAACTCTTTGTTTAGGGAAACGATCATAGGATCAGTTTTAAACTTGGTGAATTTGAGATGCCAGTGGGACACCCAGAAAGAGATGAACTGTAGGGATTTAAAAATGTGTATCTGGAGCTCTTCCAAGGTCAAACCTGGAGATTTGGATTTTGGAGTCATCAGCAAAGAAGGGGCAATTGAAGCCAAGGGAGAGAATGACAGTGTGGATGTGAAAACAGACGAGAGGAGAACCAAAGGCCACTTCCTAGTGAATCTCTACATTGAGGGAATGGGAAAAAGATGAAGAAGAAACCAAAGAAAGAATCCAAGAAGGAAGGTGGTTAGGGAGACAAGAGGAGACTCAGGGAACTACACTATTTCTTTGAATCTTTTTGATCCCAGAACGAACCTTCACAACTCCTTCCCAAGCTCAGAATTGGGATTTCTCTTTATTTCATCTGTCTCCCCTGAGGACAGCCTTTAGAGCATGATATGGTAACTCTCTGAATCCAAGCTACCCAGTGTGAATGACAGCAGAGACCCCAGGAGCAGCTTCCCCTCCCTCCCTTTCCCATTTGTGCCTGGGGCAGAGGCACCATGCATAGGCCACCTCCTAGGTAGTCTTGCACAATCTGAGCTACACACAAAGGAAGCAGTGTGGACCCCCTCTCCTAGGCACTACCCCAACCACAGAATTTCTCAAAGCCTCTTTCTCCAAACATTTGACCTTGAGGTCATTCTTTTCATGTTCTCTTCCCCCAGCCAAAAACCCCTGGGGCATAAAAGGGTATCAATCCTTCTCTTTATTTTCTATTTTTGGTGAGATTCTTCATGCCCCAGGGCATGAATTCTGCACCCAGCTGTGGATAAATATGGATTCTCCCTATACCCCTCCTCACTAGGGAAAGCACACTTAAACCTAAACTGAATGGATTTAACCTACAGGAAACTAGAAACTGTATTGATGACCTAAATTCTGTCCCTCAACAATTCCCTCCCTCTATCAGAAAGTTTGGTTCTGAACCCAAACCATAATTGTGCACTGAAGCCCATTAAACAGAGCAAAAGATAGTGCTACCAACAAAATGCCTTTGAGAATAGAGGAAAAGCCAAGAAAACTCAGTGACACAGTTTTGAAGAGACCATTCCCCACGCCTGGAATACGTTCCTTCTTCACATCCACTTCTTAGAATCCCCAGCTTTCTTCAAGGCTCAGCTCAGTAATCCCTGTTTAATATTCTCTTCCTCTTTAAGTTTTCTTGTAATCATTTACTGGGGTATATCCCCAAAGTTGATTTCAAGTTCCTTGAGGACAGTGGAGGTTTTTTCTTTCATTTTTTCTTTATTATCCCCCATCTAACACAGTGCTTCACACATAACGGTATTTAATACGTATTATGTGTAATCAGATGGGATGAGCTGGAATAGGATAGGAAGATCACAGAAATCTTTTCTCTTGTAACCTTTGTTGGTGTTATTATCCTTCATTTTCAAAGACAACCAATGACATCATCACAAATGAGTGACATCTTGACTTGCTCACGAATCAGATTTAAGTGAGGCGGAGTTGTGCAAATTGTCAGCCTCATTGTCTCTTCCAGAGTCATCAAAGTCAAAAGCCAGGAGGACTGGCAATGGCCTGGATGCAGTGATTCACCTTCTTTTAGCCCTTTTCAGTGAAGAAGGATCCCAGTTTCATCCAGCAGATGACAAAATAGGTAGCTTTGGGGCCTGAGTCCCACTTAGTCAAAGCTTCTGACAAGACCACACCAGAAGAGGTCAAATCCCCTGGGAGTTCCTTCTTTTCTTCTCTTGGAGCCCAATCTCTCCCCTGTCACATTCTGTGTAACATCACCTTTCCTTCCTGTGAGAAACAATTAAAGGAGCTGGCCTGGAACCGAGAAGGCTGAAGGACAACTTAATAACAGCCTTCAGAGGCAGGGTGGTAACAGAGGACAAAAAAGATAAAAGAGACTTGAATTTTCCTGCAATGGGAAGACTTTCAGTTGTAAAGACCTGGCATAAGGTTTATTCATATCTAGAATTAATCATCAGACCTTCATTTCCTAGACACCTTTAAGTTTAATTATCACCTATTTGCCTAGAGGGGCTTCTGTGATGTCTTTCTTGAAAGAAGGGGCATGGAATATAGCTTACCTTTTGAGGAAAGGGGCCATACTCTGCCCTTATGACTCCACGCCCTCTCTTCCATCCTCTACTCCCAAGACTACTCATTACCCTCATCTTCTTACTTCTGCAATTATCCCTTGGCCCTGTATGGCCCTGTAATAGGACATTCCAAAGTACCAGTGAGAACCTCCCTCATCCCTCCTCCCCTCCAATGGCCCCTCATCGCAGAAATAAGAATTCTACCCTTCCTGTAGGATGTGAGTTCTGGCTTCTGGCACACAGTTTGGCATCACAAGAGCAGCTGGGGAAAGGTTTGGAGAGCAAGTGAATTGAGAAGCAGCAAGTGGCAGGGACTGGGGCCCAGAGAAGGAAAACGTATGTCTGCGAACATTTATTATATGACAACAGTGAGTGAGCTAGAAGCTTACAGCCACCATTAGAGTGCAATGAAGCAACCCAGGGTTGATGTGTTTCAGCAATTTAGTATCTACAAAACCCCTCTGCCTGAGGGAAGCCATAATCTCACCAGTCTGTGTGACTGTGTGGTTTTTCAGGCTCTTCTCTCAAAAACTTTGACATCACCATAAACTCACCACTATCCTTTGAAACACCATGTGCCTCATAACCCCAGTGCTGAGCTCACCTGGCAGCCTTTAAAGAACTAGATTATTAAGGCTGTGTTCCTGGTTCCTGAATGTGATTGCTCTCTCCATGTTATCCTTTTGACAAAGGCCCATAGCAGGGGTATGCTGGAGTCAGTTCAGTTGAGCTCTCAGGAGTTGATTGTTAAATTTTGAGTGTAAGCACTTACACCTGAGAAATTGGCAAACACTAAAAATCTTGAGTTTGATTTGTTGCTTTGTTGATTTCTAGACTTAAGAAAATGATGGAAGAAATGTTAATAATTCAGATTAATCTTTAAAGTGTATCATAGATATATTTTTTCCTAGAAAGCTGGTTGTTAAATATTTTACAAGAACACTCCTGCCTGTAAGAGACTGGCACCATAGGAATAGAGAAGTGGAGAGGGCAAAAGCTCACAAAATACAGAGCTAAAAAGGGATGGGAATTTCAAAGTTGAGAACAAGACAGGGGAAGGGGCGCAGAGGAGAGCAGATAAATTCCCAAGCTATAAATATGAGAGAAACAGGGAATTCTTGGGAATAGTCGATGGGAAGGGGAAAGGGGAGTAAAAGAGGACAAGCAGAACACATGTGGAGATACCTAAAAGAGATAATAGAACTCTCCGAAAATTACTAATGCTGCTAACCCTATATTCAAACTCATAGGATCATGGTTGTTTGGTCCAATACCGTAATTATACAGATGAGGATTGGAGAACCAATGATTTATCCAATATCACACAGGTAGTAAATTATAGGATTATAGGAGAATAGATTTAGTCCAGGAAGGGACCTTAGAGGTCTTCAACCCCTTATTTTACAGTTGAGAAAAGTGAGGTCCAAAGAGATAAAGAGAATTTGTCCAAGGTCACATAAGTTGAAAGTGACAAGGCCAGGATTTGAATCCAAGTCCCCTGACCCCAAATTCAGCACTTCCCACTGTATCACATTACTCTGTTTAATTGATTTTTTTGCTTCCTATTTAATGTCTGACCTAGCTGTTGCATGGGCCCTGACCTGTACACAGCTTTAGTGTCCAATTTTAGACTCATACAAAGTTATTTTGATTCTCTTTGGATTAAATAATTAATTTGTGGTAAGCAGATGAGAGATGCTTCTCCTGTTACCAAGGAGAGCTGAATTGGTTTAAAGAACTATTGCCCTCTCCAAACAATGGTCTGAACAACCCTAGTAAAAGATTGCCCCAGGCAGTAGCCAAATCTATGGACCCAAAGGCAAATCAATCAATCAATATTTATTTATTGAACACCTACTATGTGCCTAGCACTGTGGTAAGCAACTTGGGCATACAAGTACAAAAAATGAACCAATCCCTACTTGTACAGGTTCTTGCCTGCAATTTGGGGTCTGATCTTTTACAGATCCCACTAAACTCAAGCTTCTTCTGTAACGGCTATCCCAGGAAAGTAGGTTGACATGTATTCTAAGTAAAGGAATTAATCCTTGGTAATAGCGAGAGAAATATGGTGAAGTGGTATGGAGGAAAGAAGTCAGAACAGCAGTGGTTTAGAAAGAAATATGTCCATTGCACTGTGTGGAAAGGAAAAGGGTCAGAAGTTCCCCCAACAAGCAGGAATATGGTTGTCATTCACGAAACATGAAAGTATCCAAAAACATCAGAGTACAGTGGGTTTAGTTGGGGTCTGGAGAGCCACAACCAGGATGCTTTGGACCCCAGGACAGGTTATGATGAGGTTAGTTTTTCACACCTGCCCCATTAGCCAGATGCTGGTCTGTTAACCAGCTTCAGTTGAGTGCTAACATCTCACTAGCCATCATTCCACTCCTACAGCACAATTCCTGAAGACCCAGTAGTGCCTATGAGATGTCTCAACAAGGGTTTCTTGTGTATCCCTGATTTCAGTAAGAGTGATGATCAAAGGATTTCAGACCAGAAGGGACCTGAAAGTTCACTTAGTCCAGCCCTCTCCCTTTACAGAGAAAGAAACTGAGGCCCAGAGAATGTAGTCACATGGGTAGTATCAGAGGGGGATTTGAACCCAAGTCCTCAGAACCTAGATCTAATATTCTTTTCACTACATTATATTATCACATCTGCAACTCATAAAGAGACCAATCTCAGAGAACAACTTCATTAGTTAATCATCATGACTTGAATAATTATTTCCCTAGAAGTACAATTAGATGATAATCCTCCGGGATTTTCTTTTTTTTTTTTTTAAGTGAATCCTTATAAAATAATTGCATTGTTGGTATGAAGATTTGGCAGAGAGATAGGAAATGAGAAAATATGGGTGAAAGATGGAGGCATGGGGAGAACGAAAAGAGAGAAAGAAATTCCTAGAAAGACACAGAAAAGAGAAAGCAAATTCAGAGCCATGGCCTGGGGTGAAGGGAGCAAATGAAAGGAAGAGAGAAAGAGAGTGAGCAACCAGGGGAAGTAGCCTAAAAAGAAAGAGCAGAGCAGATAGAATTTATGATCCCATGTCCTCCATGCATACACTTTGCACAAAGGAGGTGTTTGGAGAGCTTTTGTTAAAGCCCCTCAAAGCTACTTCCAGCCCTTAGCTATCTTACCCCAAGTTAAAAAAAAAAAGAAGAGGTTAAGTGACTTGGCCAAGATCACACAACTAGTTATCAGCTGCTAGATTTGAACTCAGATCTTTCTGACTCTAGGCTTAGCTCTGAATCCACTGGGCCACCTAGCTACACCCAGGGGTTTATGGGCTATTCAGGGAGGACTTGCACCTTTGATGTGAGGCCCTGTTGAGCCCTTTTCAGGGCTGCTCATCTACCTTTGTTGTCTGTCAGGCAGTCAACTCTCACCTGTGGCTCCAAGATACTGTAGCATGCACAGCCACCACACCACAGTAAACCATCTTAGCAGACAGGCTAAACCAGGCTGAGGGTAACTGACAAGCCTCAGACCCATTGGTGAGTTGGGGGAATGTCTGCCCCAAGCAAGTGGAGACTTCCCCTGGTAGAATGAGCAGATCAGAACAATTTGGTCCAGTGGCCACAAAGGCAACTGAAGCAGACACTGTGGAGCACTTAGAGCTTGGTCAGACATCAGAGATGCCAAAGTCATCCCCTGCATCCTGGGCCATCACCAGTCATCTTGACTTTTGTCATGCCACTGGACTTCGATGACTCTGGAAGAGAGAGTGAAGCTGATCACTTTGGGCTCCTCTGCCTCACTTTAATCCAATTCACTCCCAAGCCAAGACATCACCTGTGATGTCATCGGTCCTCTTCAAAAAAAAAGACAAGCAATATCTTCCCACATCATGGTACCCAATAGCTTCCCTAGGCCCTCGATTATGGAGTCATTCCTGGACAGTGCCCAACATTTCAGATCTTCCCTCAGACCCTTCACCCACTTTGTGTCTCATCGCCAAACACCCTGCTAGGAAATGAAACTAATAAGATAAACTAATTCCTGATGAATCCTTACTACTGCCACAACCACCACCATCCCAGCCCCAGCTTCGGCATTTTACTTTCAAAACTTTAACCCAATGTAAAGTAGGAATTCAGTCATTTCAGTAGAGAAAAAATTAAGAGGCAAAGAGACCTTTCAGATGCCTTCATGTCATTTCCCCATGTTCTCCTTCACCATTACTTGAGTAAAGTTAGTCTTACCCGTAGTTTTGTGGTCTATATAACACATCATCGTCATCATCACAGTCACCACTATTATCATCATCGATGTCATCATAGCGAACATTTCTCTGTCCGTTTAAGATTTTCAAGGTGCTTTACAAATGTTGTTTCTTTTTATCCTTATAACAGCCCTGTAAAGTAGGCATTATCATTATTATCCCCATTTTACAGATAAGGAAACTAAGGTAGGCAGGAGTTAAGTGACTGGCCCAGGGTCAAACAACTAGTAAGTGCCTGGGACTGGATTTGAACTCAGGTTTTTCCAACTCCAGGCCTAGTGGTCTCTCTACCATGCCACCTAGGCACTTTTCTTACACATCGCATTTTATGAGTGGAGCGTGTTAATCTCAAGTGTTAATCTAGGGTCTCTGTCTCTGAGTGCCGGAAGTAAGAAATTAAAATTAAAATTAAAAATAAAAAAGGAGAGGAGAGGGAGGTTGTTGACCAATACTTCCTCTCCCTCCCTTAGAGTGAATTTCCATTCATTGTATTCCTATGGGAACATCTGATCCCTGTTTTCCTTGGGTACCCCCACCGAATTTTAGCCAGTACCCATCATGACTGCCCTGTTTGTTCACATCTGCTCATTGTTTCATTCAAAAAGTATTTATTGAGGGGCATCTAGGTGGCACAGTCATGTGGAGGACCTGAGTTCAAAGCTGGCCTCGGACCAAACACTTGACACTTACTAGCTGTCTGACCTTGGGCAAGTCACTTAACCCCAATTGCCTTTAAAAAAAAAAAGTATTTATTGAGTACCTGTTGCTGTGTTACACAGGCTCTGAGGATTAGCTTTGCCCTTAAGGAACTCACAGTATAGTTAAGGTTGGGAAGGAGGAAGGAGAGGATAAGATAGACCCAGAAGAAGGAACTAGGAAATATAGTATGGTGTGAGCTACTTCAGCAAATAAATAGTACAGGGAGTAAAGGCTATGGGAAGCGTGAGACTATAAAGATGAGTGGGATCAGGGACTAGGATGGCTTCTCCAGCGGGGCTTGGGTAGACCAGAGGCACCTTCAGGTGTCACCTCATTTTCCACCTTGCTGCACCGACTTTGGACTTCTTTAGTTTCTCCATAACCCCCCTGGGCTGAGTACCTCCTCCACCTTTTTCAGCTATCTTTGGTGTGCCTTTCCCTCTTGGATTCCCACCTGCCCCCCCTTGAGGGCAGGCTACCTTTCTTTTTCATATTTGTATCCCCAGCCCTTAGCACAGTGCCTGGCACATAGTAGGCGTTTAATAAATGCTTACTGAAATGTTGAATTTAAATGAGAGGCAAAAGGGAGTAGGGGAAAACAAAATGAACACAGGTGAGGAGGCAAGAAGAAGCAAGGCCTATTTCAGAGGACTATAAGGGTACCTGACATGACTATAACAGAAGGTGTTTAATAGGTAGTAGTAGTATAAGCTAAGACTACGAAGATTGGGTAAGGAAAGGGAGTAAGCGTTTATTAAGCGCTTACTATGTGACAGGCACTGTGCTAAGTGATTTACAAATATTGTCTCATTTGATCCTCACAATAACTATAAGAGGTAGGTACTATTGGTAGCTCCAATTTACAGTTTAGACACACAGAGGTCAAGTGACTTGCCCAGGATCACATTGCTAGTAAGTGTCTGGGACTGGATTTGAATTCAGGTCTTTCTGACTCCAGGTCCACCACATTATCCATTGAGCCACCTAGAAGCCATTTTGTAGAGGGCCTGAGAAGTCAGTTGATGACCTTGGAGTTTTTAACCCTTTTAGAGACGAGGAAAGCTTGGAGGCAGCCATACTGACTTATGAAGCTGTATGACCAGTCTTCATGCCTTTCACTGATTGTCCCCTCCTGTGTTGAAAGTGCATCTTGTTATGGTCCCCCTGACCACCCCACCAGTTAGTATGGTCAGTAGGTATATAAGGTAAAGAAACAATCAATAGGAAACAGGAACTGAAAGTGTCAAGGAGCACATAGAAGCCACTTGCAAAAAACTGTCTCCTAGTCCAGACACCCTGTGCAAAGTTAGGAGAAGCCAGGTAGGCCCCAATAATGGCCCCTCAGTCTCTGAGAGGGGTAAACCAGAGAAACATTATGCTAATAAAGGAACCCTACCTGAAGTTGATAACTCTGAGATGTTGCTGATAAGCTGATGAGCCAGCCCCAAGGGGTTAGAGATGATAGTTTGTCCAACCCCATTCAAACCCAAGAATGGAACCCCAAAACCCTGCCCTTCAGGCGCTCTTCCAAGTGCTAGGTGGGAGCCTCGTTGAGAAGAGCCTTGAATGTCAGTCTAAATGAATGGCGCAATCATATTGGTAATGACCATCAACAAGGCTGCAATTTGATGGCGACCAGGACATTTGCTAGAAATTAATTTCTTGTGGCCCCTGCCCCCTTGATTCTGGCTGTTTCCTCACAACCTGGGGGGAACCATAGCTTTCTTCCACCTGTTCATAATGTTCCACCCTGGGCTAAGAGATGTGGCAGGTAAGAAAATGGCAGGCCTTTTAATTACAGGGAAGATGACAAGGCATGGGGGAGAAATCAGTATTTTTAGCTGAAGCAAGGAAAAAGGAGAACAGGAGAAAGAAATTTCTGACAGAACTTTCCTCCTCTCCCTTTCCTGATCTCAGCAGGATCCCTGGGGTCTTGAGTGTGAAAAGTTTCAGGAAAGGAGGAAGAGATAAAGAAGGGAGAGATGGAAGGAGAGGAAGGGAGAGACAGAGACAGAGACAGAGACGGAGGGAGAGAGAGAGACACAGAGAAAGGCTAAAAGGAGCTGTCAGAATATTTTTTGGAGAACATTGTAAAACAGTGAAATGTGTTTACTGTTCAATGTTGGGAAGCTAACGAGAAATAGA
Source organism: Phascolarctos cinereus (assembly GCF_003287225.1). Classification (NCBI taxonomy): domain Eukaryota; kingdom Metazoa; phylum Chordata; class Mammalia; order Diprotodontia; family Phascolarctidae; genus Phascolarctos; species Phascolarctos cinereus. Next base: position 140,031,788 of record NW_027555625.1, read on the forward strand.
TACTTGAGCGGGATGATGCTAACCGTTTTTGACACTGGTGACGGCCCTTTCGTGGGAACACATTCACCCAGTGCCGAAACAGATTATTCCATGTGTCCATTGTCTTGAGATCCACTCTTTGCAAATATTGTAATGCCAGAGTCGGCTCATCTGTCCACTTATTGATTAATTTGGAGGGCAGGTTGGCTTGTAGAGAAATCGGGCATGTTCTGGTTGTGCAGCAGGGAACCTCCCATGGGTACAGCCTGCTGGGGTTAGAAAAGACCTCTGTGTGGCTGGATAGAAATGTTAGGTACGTGGGGTCTCCAGAATTGAGTTGCAAATTGCCCTAATAGAGAGGTCCTGGGGATATTTTTGCAGCTGCTCCTCCTCCATTGTTCAATTCTGATTAAGGGGAGAAAAAACCCTGGGGAAGGATGCCTGAAGGCCTCATTCATTCAGCTTTTCTAATCCTACCTAGATGCTCTTCTTGTCTGGGTTCCAGCACAGTTCATCAGATCCATGAGAACACCATGCCTGGAAAGAGTAGGGGTCAGGCTGAGGGAGGAAAAGAAAGGGATTCAATTAAAGAATGCACAGGTGTCCAAACTAGAGGTATTAATGATGGCCATCACCCCAGTTCAACACTATTATTCAATAGTTTTCAGATCCCCAAAATGGATCCCCAAAACAGTCAAATCAAATTCAAATAAAGATTTATTAAGTGCCTACTATGTTGCTAGGCTTTGTGGCTGGGAATAAGTATAAGACAGAGAGGATCCCTGCCTTCAAGGGCTTACAGTCTAAAGGGGGAAGACAATAGACAAAAGGAAGGGAAAAAGGCTACCTAGGGCTACCTAGCACAGGGAGTGATACAATGTTCAGTAGATTCAAAGCCAAGCAAAGCTGCTAATAGGAAATGTGAGTCCTGTGAGGAAGTAATAATAATCATTCGTGATGTAGCATACTTTAAGATTTACAAAGTGCTTTGGTTACAGAGACCTTAGGAGGTGGGTGGAGCAAGTGCTGTCCAAATTTCACAGACACAATTGAAGAGAAGAAAGGAAATGAGAAGGCAACTAGGTGACACCATAGTACATAGAGAGCTGGGCCTGGAGTCAGGAAGACTCATCTTCCTGGGTTCAAATCTGGCCTCACACACTTACCAGCTGTGTGACCTTGGGCAAGTCACTGTTTGCCTCAGTTTCCTCATCTATAAAATGAGCTGGAGAAGGAAATGGCAAACCACTCCAATATCTTTGTCAAGATAACCCCAGATGGGGTCACAAAGAGTCAGATACAACTGAAAAGGAAATGAGAAGGTGGATTTCCTATCTCCTAATTGACTTTCTAGACCAGATCACCCAGTGGACCACCTCACACATAATAGAAAATTTCCTGCTACTGAGATAATAGAACGTAAGATCCTTGAAGAGAGGGACTTTATTTAGTTCTTTGTATCCCTAGCACCTAACACAGGAGCTAGCATAGAATAAGTTGAAAAATTTATATGTGTATATACATGTGTGTGTGTGTGTGTGTATATATATATATATATATACACACACACACACACACACACACACACACACACACACACATATATATATATATATATATATATACACACACATATATATATGTATATATATATATATATATATATATATATATATATATGTATATATATGAGATCATAGATTGAATATCCTAAGGGACTTTAGGAGCCATCTAGTCTAAATACCTCCTTTTTATGGATGTGGAAACTGAGGCCAAGAGAGGCTAGATGAGACACTCAGGTTTACACAGGTACTAAGTAGGAGAGCTGAGACTCAAATCCAGATCCTTTGAGGTTAGATCTAGGGTTTTTTTCCCCCAGTACACAACACTGTAGGCTTTTAACACCTCCATTAGAACAGAAGGTACTAGTCAGCAAATGAGATAGGGGTAGGGGTCAGCCTGGGACAAGGCTTTCCTGTCCTCAGTCAGGACCTCACTTAGAAACAAGGCAGCTTTGATGTAAAAGACTGAAGGACTGACTGACACCCTCCTACCTGGAACATAGCTGCAGCCAAGGATAGCCATGATGGATAAGTCCTCCAGGAATCATAGAAGTGCTAAGAAGTAGAATGAGAAGAACTACACGGTTAATCAGGAAACCAGGGTTAATTGCCTCCCACCCATCTCTCCATCAAAGCAATGCAAAAAGTTTCCGAAAGCAATCTTCTTTGGGGAGCGATTTTAGGTATAAGATTGAAAACATCCCAGAGGAGGCAAAAAACAATCACTAGTCCCCCAGAGAGAAGAGCAGGGAAGGTGAGAAAAAATGCAGAAGAGGAAAACCAATCTATAAAACAACATCTCCCTCCCCAGTGTATGGTGGTATATTGTGTTGCAAGCCATTTCCCCAAGACACAAAAATATTAGCAGCTCATGTTAATATAGTGCTTTGAGGATTCTGAAGCTCTTTCCCCTTGACAATCCTATGTTGCCTCTACACGTAGGCTTTCCCTCCCTTGGGGAATTATAATCAGCTATACTGAAGTGACCACACCCCACCCCACCCCACACCAGACCCTCTTCAGGCTGATTTCCTGCCTCAGAGGAATGGGTGACCTAAGTTCTAAAATCAATGAATTTTTTCTAGGCTCCTATTTTCTACCGTTAGGACATACCAAAGTATAAAATAGCCAATATGAATAATGAACATCTTCAATTCCTTTATTAATAATAAACATTATGCTAAATCCTTTAGCAGGGGCTTATAATTAAATCTTCCATTTTCAGGCTCTGTGTGCTAATGTTAAATGGGTTCCACATTATTATTCAAACAGACTAACTCCACTTATATATCCTTTCATCAAGATTTTTCCCTCTTTGACCAAGACCTAGGATTATCCATGCATCTCTCTAACATTACATTTGGGGAATGTGGTGTTGGAAATCTGCAAACAAAAGACAAGAAACTTGCTGCTATGATTAACCAATCCATCACTATGTGGTGAAGGGGAAAAAGAGAAGGAGAAGGAGAAGAAGAAGAATTTACATAGTGCTTTTAAGCTTTGTAAAGAGTTTTACTATTATCTTATTTGAGCCTCACAATAACCTTGGGAAGTAGATGTTTTTGTTAACTTCATTTTAGAAAGAAGGAACACTAAGACAGAAAAGTTAAGGTAGGGGCGGAGCCAAGATGGCAGAGTGAAAGCAGTGACTTGCTTGAGCTCTGCCCCAAACCCCTCCAAATACTCATGAAAAATGGCTCTAAACAAATTCTGAAGCAGCAGAACCCACAAAAGACAGAGTGAAACAAATTACCAGCCCAAGACAACCTGGATGATTGATCAGAAAGGTGTGTCGCGCCAGGCTGGGAGTGCAGCACAGCATGGCGTGGGCACGCAGGCCGCAGCAAACCTGGAGCAGGCCTCTGAGGACTGAATCGCGGGCAGCTGTGGAGGTTTCCAGACTCCTCGATCCACAAATGCCAAAGACAATTTAGAAGGTCAGTGGGAAAAGTCTGTTTCTGTCGGTGCTGAGACAGGAAGGTGGGTTTCAGCTCCATTCCCCAAGAGCGGCCCTGGGTGGGGGGGCAGCTGCTTCCCGAGCTTCCGGCCCACAGACTGAGGGGGAATCCAGTGTCTGATCAGAGAAAGACTGCAGCGATCTCTTTGCCAGTGCTGAGGCAGGAATCTCTTGCTTTGCCCCTTTTAGATCTGGGTCACAGTTCTGGGCAGTGCTGGGGTGAGGAGGACACTGGCGGTAGCTTGTAGTGGCTGTGGAGAGAACCCCTCCTCACAGTTACAGGACAGAAAGGAATACTTGTGGTCACAGGCCAGGAAAGGAGTAAACACCTGCCCCTTATCATACCACCTTGGAAGAACTGAAAATTTACAGGTCCCTACAAGTATCTCTGAAAACAGCTATACAAACCCCTGAAGCTTGGGACAGTACATTCTCCACATTGGAAGCAGACTCTTACCTTAACAAAGAGTTTAAAACTCAAGTAATTGGCTGGGATCATGAGCAAGCAGCACAAAAAGAGTCAGACTATAGATCTTACTTTGGTGAAAAAGATCAAAATATACAACCAGAAGAAGACAACAAAGTCAAAGCTCCTACATCCAAAGCCTCCAAGAAAAATATGAATCAGTCCCAGGCCTTGGAAGAGCTCAAAAGGGATTTTGAGAAGCAAGTAAGGGAAGTAGAGGAAAAACTGAAGAGTGAAGCAAGAAAATCATGAAAAACAAGTCAACAGCTTGCTAAAGGAGACCCAAAAAAATACTGAAGAAAATAACACCTTAAAAAATAGCCTAACCCAAATGGCAAAAGAGGTCCAAAAAGCCAATGAGGAGAAAATGCCCTAAAAAAAAAATTGGCCAAATGGAAAAGGAAGTCCAAAAGATTACTGAAGAAAATACTTCCTTAAAAATTAGAATAGAGCAATTGGAAGACAGTGACTTTATGAGAAATCAAGACACAGTAAAAAATCCAAAAGAATGAAAAATTAGAAAACAATGTGAAATATCTCATTGGAAAAACAACTGACCTGGAAAATAGATCCAGGAGAGAGAATTTAAAAATTATTGGACTATCTGAAAGCCATGATCAAAAAAAGAGCCTAGACATCATCTTTCAAGAAATTATCAAGGAAAACTGCCCTGATATATTAGAACCAGAGGGCAAAATAGAAATTGAAAGAATCCACAGATCTCCTGAAAGAGATCCCCAAAGGAAAACTCCTAGGAATATTGTAGCCAAATTCCAGAGTTCCCAGGTCAAGGAGAAAATATTACAAGCTGCCAGAAGGAAACAATTCAAGTACTGTGGAAACACAATCAGGATAACACAAGATTTAGCAGCTTCTACATTAAAGGACCACAGGGCATGGAATATAATATTGTTGAGGGCAAAGGAGATAGGATTACAACCAAGAATCACCTACCCAGCAAAACTGAGTATAATCCTTCAGGGGAAAAAATGGTCATTCAGTGAAATAGAGGACTTTCAAGCATTCTGATGAAAAGACCAGAGCTGAATAGAAAATTTGACTTTCAAATACAGGACTCAAGTGGAACATGAAGAGGTAAACAGGAAAGAGAAATCATAAGAGACTTATTAAGATTGAACTGTTTACATTCCTGCATGGAAAGATGATATTTATAACTCATGAGACCTTTGTCAGTATTAGGGTAGTTGGAGGAAAAAAATTATATGTATGTATATGTAGATAGATAGATAGAGGGCACAGGGTGAGTTGAAGATTAAGGGGTCATATCTGGAGAATAAAATTAAGGGATGAGAGAGGATTATACTCGGAGAAGAAGAAAGGGAGAGGTAGAATGGGGTAAATTATCTCACAAAAAAAAAAACAGAAAAGTCTCTTACAGTGGAGGGGAAAGGGGAAGGTGAGAGGAATGAGTGAATCTTATTCTCATAGGATTTGGCTTAAGGAGGGAATAACATACACATTCAATTGGGTATGGAAATCTGTCTTACCCTACAGGAAAATAGGGGGAGAAGGGGACAAGAGAGCAGGGGGATGATAGAGAGGAGGGCAGATTGGGAAAGGGGTAATCAGAAGTAAATACTTCTGAGGAGGGACAGGGTCAAAAGAAAGAATAGAATAAATGGGAGGGCAGGATAGGATTAAGGGAAATAGAGTTAGCTTTTCACAACATGTCTACTATGTACGTGTTTTGCATAACTGCACATGTACAACCTATATTGAGTTGCTTGCCGTTTCAATGAGGGTGGGTGGGGAGGAAGGAAGAGAGAAAATTTGAAACCTAAAGTTTTAAAAACATATGTTTTTAAAAAATGTTTTCACATGCTACTGGGAAATAAGAAATACAGGAGATGGGGTACAGAAGTCTATCCTGCCCTACAGGAAAATAGAAGGGGAAGTGGATAAGAGAAGGGAGGGGGGAGAGATAGAAGAGAGGACAGACTAGGGGAAGGGATATTCAGAATGCATGCCATCTTGGGGTGGGAGGAGGGGGGAGATGGGGTATAAATTTGGAATTCAAAAACTTGTGGGAGTGAATGTTGAAAGCTAAGAATAAATAAATTTATATTAAAAAAATTTTTTTTAAATTAAAGAAAAAAGATGAACCAAAAAAAAATAGTTAAGGTACTTGCCCATGGTCACACAACTAGTAAATGTTGGAGGCAGGATCTGAACTCGGGCCAGGTACTGTGCTAAGAGCTTGGGATAAAAGGCAAAGGTAAAACAGTATCTACTTACATTTTAATGGGGGTGACAACATGTGCATATGGATGGGGATTGGACCAGTAATTTTAACATCACAGATAGCTCTCATATGAGGAAATTTCTTCTATAATATAGATCAATAGATTTTCTGCAACTGCAAGTCTTAGAGAGTTGCCTGGGACACTGAGGTTCGGTGACTTTCCTCAGGTCACACAGATAATATATGTCAAGGGCTGGACTTGAACCCAGGTCTTTCTGGATCCCAGACCAGTCTCTTTCCATATGCCAAGTCCCACAGTCCATCTTGTAAATGTTTACATAGGCATAAATACATGTATATACCCACAAATACACATATATTTATAAATACATATTGTGTTTCTACCCTAAACCTTATCAACATCTCACAAAATGTGCTAGTTGGCTCAGTGGATATAGTGCCAGGCCTGGAGTCAGGAAGACTCATCTTCCTGAGGACAAATCTGGCCTCAGATACTTACTAGCTATACGAGCCTGGGCAAGTCACTTCACTCTGTGTGCCTCTGTTTCCTTATCTATAAAATGATCTGGAAAAGGAAATGGCAAACCACTTCAATATCTCTGCCAAGAAAGCCCTCAAATGGGGTCACAAAGAGTAGGACATGACTGAACCAAAAAAATTATTTAAAAAACCCAATAATGATGCAATAAGAGACTGCTTTACATATAGGTGGCAATCTCTATTTTTCAGAGTGTTTTCACAACTATTACTTGATCTGACTCTCACAAAACAGATCTTTCCTGTGAGATAAGGGTGAATGAAATCATAGAATCCCAGCAAAGAAAAGACTTTGAGTTTACCAAGGTTACACCTTTGGCTCCAGTCCTGAGACTATTTCAACCATCTCTACCTAAAAGCACCTTACATTGTTTCAGCATCCCTCTGCATCTGCTCTCATCAGTTCTTCTAGGTTTTTATCTCTGAATACACAGTCTTGGAAAGAGCTGCCCCATCCCACGGAAGCTAGGCAGCACAGTAAATAGAGTACTTTGGCTGATGTCAGTAAGACCTGAATTTGAGTTTTACTTTAGACATTTAATTGCTGAATAGACCACCTCCAGAGTACTATACTCAGTCCTAGGAACCACATTTAAGGGAGTTGAGAACAATGTCATACAAGGAACTGGGGGTGTTTAGCCTGGAGAAGAGATAGAAGTTACAAAGAGAGAGATTTCAGCTCCGTATAAGGAAAAAGCACCTAACAATGAGTTGTTCAAAAGCGGAAAGAAATCCTTTAGGAAGTAATGATTTCCCCTAATGGGAGATTTTCAAGCAGTTTGGATGCGGACTCATCAACGATGTTGTCTAGGGAATTGGTCTTCTGGTGGGTGTTGAATCAGGTGACCTATAAGAAGCCCTCTACTCCAGCCTAGCCATAAACCCTGCGGCACACCCCTGCAACCCCATCTAATGGGAGGACTAAGGTGGATGGATCCTTTGGTCTTGAACCTAGGTCTTCCTGACTCCAGGTCCTGCGCTATATCCACTGAGCCACCTCACTGCCTCCTTTTTCAGCAAGGCATTGCTGCTAATTCTGCCCTGTGGGGGCTAAGAAATGTAAATCAAATCCCTATGAAATCCCCTCTAATACTTGAAAACAATAATTATGTCTCCCCAAATCTTCTTTTCTCTAAGTTAAATATCTCTACGTGTGTGTGTGTGTGTGTGTGTGTGAGGCATTTGGGATTAAGTGACTTGTCTAGGATCACACAGTTGGTGTCAAGCTTCTGAGGCTGGATTTGAACTCAGGTCCTCCTAACTCCAGGGCAGTTGCTCTACCTAGCTGCCCCCAAATATCTCTCCTGATCATCATCTGGCCCAAACTTAAGGTCTTTCATCATCATCATGGTCTAGCTTTCTCTATATATTCTCTGCCTTATCAACATTATTCCTAAAATCGGGTGCCCAGCACTGAACAAAATTCCTCGTATATAGTTTGACCAGGACAGAGTTGAAAAGGACTTTTTGCATTAAATCACCCTTTTTAAAATACAGCCTAAGGATACCCTGAGGCAGCTGGATGGTTTAGTAGTGGATAGAGCACTGGACCTGGAGTCAGGAGGACCTGAATTCAAATACAGCCTCAGGTATTTTCTAGCTGTGTGACCCTGAACAAGTCACTTAATTTCTGTTTGCCTTATTCTAACAGAGGAGGAAATGGCAAGGGGTTACAAAGAGTCAGTCGCAGCTAACAGACTAAAAGACAACAAGGATACCTTAGCTTTCTTGCTCACCATATTACACTGTTGATTCATGTTGAGTCTGGAGGTCACCAAACCCTTCAGATCTCATATATGACATTGAGTTTTTAAACTTGAGTGTAAGACTTTACATTTACGTATATTACATTTCATCCTATTTGATGAAGCCTTGTTGTGGTAAGAGCAGCACATGTTGTTATATGGGCTGGGCTGGTTTTCTTTTAAGGTGGCAGAGAAGCCAGCCTTTGGTTTTGGCTGGATTAGGGGCAAAGACGTTAATTGTTGTTTTGATCTTCTTGTTATTTGAAGTGAAAAAAGTACAGGCCATGGGAAGTTGGTGCTCTGGGGGCTTCTCAGAATTCACACTGTTCCGTAAATATACCTTTCTTAGCTATGCTTTTTATACTACTGCTGTAACTTTTATCATGCAGAGACAAGGAAAAGTAGTTTTATCCTGATTCTTAATAAGAAATCATATCCTTTTTAGTCTTATTCTAGGTAAAGTTGTTGCTGTTGCTGTTTTTAATTGTATTTTATGTTCCTCAAGTTTTTCATTATGTTTGAATCTCAAGTCTAAGTCACTGGAGTGGCCTGAGTCAGGCCTGGCCCAAAACTCCAACATTCTAGCCTGGTAAGATATTTTGGCATCTTGAGTCTGCCGCACAGTATGTTAGTTCCTCACAACTTTCTGTCATCTGCAGATTTGCCAAGCACATAAATTTGCAAGGGGTATGATGATGGAAATGTTATGTAACAGAAATAGCACTAGGTGTGGAGTGAGAGAACCTGAGTACAAAGCTTAGCTCTCTGCTTACTACTTGAGTGACCTTGGACAAGGTCATTTCATTTCCCTGGGCTTCAGTTTCCTTATTTATAAAACAAAGGGCTGGACTGGATACTCTCTGGAGTTCCTTCTGGTTTTTATCCTATTAACTAAAACCCCTGTCTCTATATTTGGGTTCTGGTTAATCTGAATGATTGCTAAGAATGTTCAATGGAATTAGGGGCAAGCCCAGACTCCCCAGGGCACTCCTCTGAAGACCTCCTTCTAAGTTGACATTAATAGCTAGCACTTAGTCAGTGTTTTAAAATTTGCAAATCGCTTTATAAATATTGCTTTATTTTATCCTCACAACAAACATGGGAAGTAGGTGCTGTTATTATTTCCATCTTACAGATAAGGAGACTGAGACAAGAAAAGGTTAAGTGACTTGCCTAGGGTCACACGGCTAGTATCTGAGCTGGAATTTGAACTCAGGCCTTCCTGACACCAGATCCAGCATTCTGTCCACTGTGCAACCTAGCTTCGTTGAGCCATTAATGATTGCTCTTTGGGTCTGTCCAATCAGCCAGTCTTGAATTCATACAGCCCACATCTCTCCATCTCATCTACAAGAAAGAATGAGCAACTTGATTAAATGCTTTGTTAAAATCTGGGAACATTCTATCTACAGAATTACCTTGATCTATGCGTTTAAGTACATCTGTCAAAATAGGAAATAAGATGAGGATAACACTGCCTGTTTTGTTGAAGCCATGCTGGCATTATGATCACCACTTCCTCTTCTAGATGTTCGTGAACCATCATTTTAATAATATGTTCCATAATTTTGACAGGGTTTGAAGTCAAGTGCACTGATCTCTCATCTACAAAACCTATTCTTTTCCTTCTTTTGAAAACTGGAACATTTGCCCTCCTCTGATCCTACAGTACCTGCTCCATTTCAAAGGTAACTGACCGGGGCTCAGCTGTGCTGATTCTGCCAGTCCTGAAGGAGGAAGAATCATAGCTTTAGAGCTGAAAGGGGCCTTAGAATTTATCTACTCCAGTCTCCCCCACCTCATTTTATAGATGAGGAAACTGGGGCCCAGAAAAGTTGTGCCTTGTCTAGGGTCATAGAAACAGTAAGTCTTGAGAGTCAGCATTTGAACTCAGGACCTGTGACTCTAAATTCAGAGCTCTTCCATTGTATCTCATCACTAGATGCATTTTATACCAGCCAGATGACTTGAACTTTTCAAGGGCAGCTAGCTGTTCCTTGAATAAGCTGCTAGATGGCACATTTATAGGGGGAATTTTATAAAAGAGGAGAATGAGGCAGGCAAAAGTTAAATGACTTGCCTGGGGTCACACAACTACCATCTGTATGAGGCTTGATTCTAACACAGGTCTTTCTGACTCCAGATCCAGTGTTCTATATACTGTGCCACCTAGGGTATCAGTTCCTAGTTATTGTTTGTTTGGTTTTTTTTAATTCTCTCTTTTCCAGTCCAAAAATCATTGTCCTCAACAAAGAAAGTAGAAGCAAGTTAAAGACTGAGCAGCTCTGTCTTCTTTCTGTTGTGTTATAATGATTTGCCTATCCCAAGTAGTGGTTTTATTGCTCTTTGGCTTTCCTCTTTCCTCCACTGTGGGAGAAGATAAAAAGGGAGGAAGGGGAAGGGGAGGGAGGAGGAGGGAAAGAAGAAAGAGGAGGAAGAGGAGAAAGAGGAAAAGGAAGAGAAAGGGGAAGAGGAAAAAGAACAGGAGGAGGACAAGGAGGAGGAGGGAGAGGAGGGGAAGAGGAAAAGAAGAAAGGGAAGGAGGAAAAGGAGAAAGAAAAGAAAAAGGAGGAGGAGGAGGAAGAAGAAGAAGGCGAGGAATAAACCTTTACTATATACTCACACAAGGAAAAGTGTAAGGGTGCATTGCAGGTGTGATGATACTGTATCAGCAAATCCAGCCCAATACTATTACCTGAATCATATCAAGGGGTCATAGGATTTAGAGCTGGCAAGAACTTTTGAAATTCCCAGTCCAATCCTCATCTTAGAGACACATATCTGAATTCCCAAGATTGTGAAGTGACTTGCCCAGGAATCCACAGTACCTAGGAGTGCTGAGCTTCAAAATTCAAACAAGGTGCTTTGAGTTCAATTACAATGCTCATTCCACCAAACTTCTCAGCATCAATTAAACTTATTCCCAATTCTTCTTCAGAGAGAAGGGCATCTCTGTACTTGTGATGTGACTGGATAACCAAACAGTTACATTAGCAAAGCCATGAAGGTGGCTCTCTGACCTTTGTCTCCTTGAATGGGGAGGTGGAGGAGGTACAGAGATCATAGGAGCAGTTAGAGCCCCTATAAGCACTTACCATAAGAATTATCATTCAGCCAGGCTGCTCAGTGAAAGTGATGCTCATTGACTCACCCTCACTAGTTGTTCCAAAGTCTTTTTTTTTTTTCAGGGATATTGGAATGATCATTGTTATTGTTCAGAAATTTCAGTCATGTCCAACCCTTCCCAACCTCATTTGTGGTTTTCTTGGCAAAGATACTAGAGTGTTTTGCCATTTTCTTCCCTAGTGGATCCATTCTGTAAAGCAATCAGAGTAACTTGCCTAGAGTCACACAGCTAGGAAGTGTCTGAGGCTGGATTTGAACTCAGGCCTTCCTGACTCCAGGCCCAGCTCTCTATCCACTAAGCCACCAGCTTCCCCTGGAGTGATTATAGGGTCACAGATTTAGAGTGAGAAAGGATTTTAGAGGTCATCTCTAACACTCTCATTTTACAAATAAAGAAATTAAGAGTCAGATAAATAAAGTGACTTGATCAAGTTCACACAGATTATGAATGATAGAGGCAAGATTTGAATGCAGGTCTTTGGACTCCAAAATCCAGTGCTCTTTTTAGTGGACCATGTCCTCCTCCTGAGGTGGTGCAGCTGGTGTTTAGCACTCACCCTGCACATTTTAAACTAATGAGGCATGAATAGCCTTTGGAAAGATGAGAAAGGGGCAGATAGGTAGCTCAATGGATAGAGCACCAGCCCTGAAGTCAGGAGGACCTGAGTTCAAATCTGGTCTCAGACCAAACACTTGACACTTACTAGCTGTGTGACCTTGCGCAAGTCACTTAACCCCATTGCCTAAATAAATAAATAAATAATTGATTAATTTTAAAAAGCAAGGTGGGAGTGTCCCTTGCCTAGGCAGTGCCCTTAATGTAGGCCTGTTATCAGAGACCTGCCAAAACTTTGAGGAAAAAGTCCATTCAGTATTTAGTATCTACATAAACCACAGATATGCTAGCATCAATTTTAAGTGCCAGGTGGATGTGAAACCCTTATTTGAATATATGGATGAATTCCACAGGTTAAAAGCCAGATTGGGCTAGGAGACAATGTTTAATTAAGGACTTTTAAGACCACTTAGTACTCCACCCCACCCCACCCTGACTTCTCTCTCTCTCAACAAGCTAATAGAATTAATGGACATGTTTAACACTAGAACTCCAGAGACTTCCTGAACTTGGGCCCAAGGGCAGTGAGACATGTCAATAGAGAACCATGAAAGTCCTGAGCTATACAGCTGAAGGTCAGCCAGCAATCACAGGCATCACAAGGTTTGCTGCCCACAATTCCAGGGCCTATTTTTTCAGGTGCAAATTCCCAGGTAATTTGGCCAGGGGGTGACAATGGTCCCAGCAGTCACAAGAAGGGAAAGAAATCATACACTAGGGATCAATTAGCTTGTAAGCTCTTTGAGGGCAGGGACTGTCTTTTGCCTCTTTTCATATATCCAATGCTTAGCACAGTGCCTGACACATAGTAGATGCTCAATAAATGTTCATTGATTTATTGATTGAAGTAGTGACCTCAATCCCTCATGGCTACAACAATCTTGAGAGGGACCCTGAACTCATTTTACCTTGGAAGGAAGGAGAGGTCACTTCACTGGGTGATTTAGTCAAAGTACCTTCCACAAACCAGTTCAGATGGGGTGAGGGGTCCTAAGACTCCCTCCCAAGATTTCACAATTTTGATTGGAACTGAAGTTCAGAGTCACCTGGGAGAAGGTACTATGAGATGCCCCAAGAATAGATAGGGTTGGGAGAAAGCTGGTCAGAATTCTACCAAGAGAATGTCCGAGAAGCTGTACATACTGGGGCTACATATACAAAGAATGAAAGAATCCCAAAGAAATATAAATTTTGATTATTGAAACCTCACAAGACATTTTGGGGTTTGGGGGCTGGATTTTTTTCTCTTCCCTACTTATTTACTGGATCATTTTTTTTAAAGTGGGACAATTAACTCTTTTGTTCTATGCAGTTTTACTTATAATTTCTCAAAATAGAGCTGTGGAAAGCCAGGCTTTGATGAAGCCCATTGAGATTCAAATGGAGCTACTTGACCATGTTTTAAACCCAAATCACTCTGGCTTTCACTGATTGGCCCAACCCAAGCCTCACTTTGTCATTGTTTGGGTTTTGGTGACTCAGAGTGAGTTTAAATAACAGTTGTTTCAGTTCTGGCCAGAAACCCTGAGGGTCTTCTCCTCCCAGTTTGATTTTTTTTTTTCTGGAGTAGACAAACTAGACCAAATTTTACTTCATTTCTTACCTAGCCTTAAATCACTGAATGGGTGTTGCCTCAGACAGACTGAAACCTGGAAAACACCTTAGCTTACAAAGGCCAAAGTCTCCCACTGAATCTGGGGTCATCTCTAGTCATCCTGACCTATGTATGTCTTGCCACTGGACTCAGAAGACCCTAGAGGTGAGAGTGAGGCTGATGACTTTGCACAGCCTTGTTTCATTTAAATCCAATTCACTTGCAAGTCTAGATGTCATTGGTCCTCTTGAGAACAAAGGACCTACTATGTGCTAGGCACTGTTCTAAGTGCTGAGGATATAAAGAAAGGCAAATAATAATAACAGTCCTTGCCATCAAAAAAAAATCCACAATCTAATGGAGGAGATAAAATGTAAACAAACAAGTAAAACAATTTATATAGAGGATAAATTAGAGATTTAGCCTTCAGGGAGAAGTCTCTAAGATTAAGGAGGACTGAGAAAGAATTCTTGCAGAAGGTGAGATTTAGCTGAGATTTGAAAGAATCTAAGGAAGCCAGGAGTCAGAGATGTGAAGGGAGAGTGTTTCAGGGATGGAAGCGAGCTAAGGAAAATGTGCAGAGACACAGAAAAGAGGGTCTCTGCACCCATGGCATCACTGGCCAAGTTAATTGACATTAATTCCCTGGGGGGGGATTTGAGGTTCCATTTTTTCTAGGTTTCCCAATGCCCCCAAAACACACCATATAAGCAATTCCGTCAATAGGTAAGGCCAGGCTTTGCACTGGAATCTGGAAGATGTAAATACATTCTTTTCCCAGGAAGGGAAATGGAGGGATGCAGTCCAATCTCTAGCAAGAAACAGAAAACAGACTCTTGGGTTCTGTTCTCTGCCCCAGAACTGGCTGAACAGCATGACCTTGGGCTAGCTACTTCATCACTCGACATATCCATTTCTGTAAACAGCAAAGAAGAATGACTGTTCTTATTAGAAACATCCCTTGAAAACTCCCACAGGAAAACAGAAATGATGATAATAGATTTCAATGTAATCTATACGAAGCCAAGTCACCTGGAAAGAAGAGAGATGTCTCTTTTAGTCTTCAAGGAAAGATACTGAAATATACAAGTAGAGAGTTTGCTGCTCCCCTGGCCCGTTGATAAACTTTAGCATTCCAGATGCAACTCAGTTGCTTGATGTGATGCCTGAAGAATGTAATTAAGGATGACAGATTGATTGTTTTTTCCCAAAGTTCCACTTCTCACAGTCAAGCTTTCTTCCTAAGAGCATAAGAACCTAGGCTTTGCTATATTGCATCTGACCCATGGTCCGGTGTTCTGTTACTGACAGCAGCATCAAGGGAGGGGATTTGGAAGGACCTGGGTTAGAACTATAAGGTTTCTCCAGGGGACCCTGACCCTCTTCTTGTCCCGTAAGAAGCCACCAGCACCTACGGATCATGTCCCACTCTGGAAAACAGTGAATATAAGCTAGCTAATATCCACCCTTGGTAAGAAAGCTGCTTAAAACCAGAGCAGAGGAAAGGTGGCTCCTATCCCCAGATTGATGATCATTACTTGGTGGTGCTGTCATGGGGATCTATCCCTCTGCCCCTAGTCTCCCTTCTGGACCCTTATATCTGATTTGAATACCAAACCTATACCTCTACCTGTGTACCAAGTCTTTGTTTTTGACTCACTCTAGATCTCTGAATAGTGACTGCGGCATGGTTCAGGGTAGCATAATGGAAAACACTGGATTTGAAGTTGAGAAGATCTGAGTTCAAATCTCAACTCTGCTATTTACCAACTGTGTAAACATAGGCTTTTTACTTTACTATTCTCAATCTTGATTCCCTCATCTAGAAAATGAGGGTATGTAATTGGATTCCTTTGTAATTTTATTTATTTTATTTTATGCAATTAAAAACATTCTTTTGAGAAGGGTGCCTAACCAGACTGCCAAAGGGATCCATGATACCAAACAGCCTAAAACTCCCTGAATTAAATTATCTCCAAGGTTTCTTGTAGTTCTTGCCCTTGTACTTTACTCCCGCCTATACATTTGGTCTCTGGTACTGCCAATGCTCTACTGACCATTCTGGATTTCTTGACACCAACCCCAGTTCACCTACTTCAACTTATACATTACTATAATCTCTGGACTAGACTGTTTTCTGCTTTACCTATTGGACTCATGGGACCCATAAGTCTCCATATCAACTGATCTTTGTCTGTGAAATCTTGCAAAAATACCTGTCTGCCCCACCACAATGTCTTGACTCCTCTTGTCCTACTCTCTGTTATTGCTACTTGTATTCTAGTCTTAAAAGTATATTTGCCCTTGCTTGACCTTAACCCCAAAAACATCTTCCCTTAGTCTTAGAAGGGGAAAAGTTATTTTGTTCATGCTCGACAAACATATCATGTTGTACAAAAATGTTTTAATTTGGTAGCAAAAATGAGCCAAAGCCTTTTAAAAAGACAACTCTCAAATCTTTCATCAGCTACAATGTGAACAGAAGTTCTAAAGTACATGGGCCAAGAAAGACCCAAAGAAGAGACTAACTCTTGGAAGAAACTCAAAGGGACTATTTGTTCCAACCCAGTAGTCAAGAGATTTGGGTATTATTGGATTTGTTTACTTATGATTAATAAAGTAGAGTAGCTGCCATAAGCTGCATTATTGTGCATAAATATTTGTCTTTCTTCAGTATAAGTGGCTGTGGTGTGGCACTTCCCTGGGGCTCCTTAGGGTCTAGTCCTAAGGTCTATACCTGTCCTGCCACTAACCTGACTAGAAGCAACGACTCTTCATGAGTGGACATGAATAAGGGAAAAGGCATATTTCCAAGAGTACCCTATAGGTTACCTCAGACTTCTCCAAACATGAATGAGACAATCACACTGAAAATAATCTATCATGAATAGGTCTTCTGTAAGTTTTTCTGTGCTATTTTTCGAAGCCATTTATATTTTCTGGGAGTCCTGAATTCTATAAATTTACTCTGCTCTGTGAATTCTAAACTTCTTCCAAGATGTACATGTATATGTGTTTAAGTGTATGTGTTTGAGGGATAGGGATTTTTTCTAATATCTTAGGATTTGATTAAACAAACCCAGAATTCTACAGCGAGCCCTCCTTATGATATGAATATGCTACTGCTCTATTAGTCGTCGGGGAGGTTTGCATTAATTTATCCAAACCTCCTATTCATGACTTCGAATTTATGAGGTAGTTGGCAAAGAGGTCTCTACTGGAGCATCTCAGGGATCTGTGTTTATCCTCATGCCATATAACCTGCTTACCAGTGACTTGGTTATAAAGAGATAAATGGCATCTATATCAAATTTGGAGAGGGAAAAGCTGAAACTACTTTTAGAGCACATTCAGTGAAGGGGATGAGGCAGGAGGGAGGACTTGGAGAAGGAAGAGTTGCAATAAAGAGGACAATTGTATAGTGTGAGTAATTGTGAGAGAAGGGGACTGTCCAGTCTAAAGAGAGTCTTGATCCTTACTTCCATGGGGGACTGAGGGTAAAAAAACAAACAAAACAAAAGCTGTGGGAGAAGGGAATCATGGTGTTTGGAACCTTGGGAGTGGCAGCTGGAGATAGTTGTGCCTCATGCTTCCAGAGAACTGCAAGGCATCCGTATGACAGTCACCATAAGGACCCTCCTTATGTGTGCCCCACTCCCCATATTAGGACTCTAGGACAAAGAACCATGTGCCCTATGCTACTGATAACTCTATAGATGACACAAAGCTAGGACGGATGACACATCGAAAAACAGTGACAATCCAAAAATATCTTAACAGGATAGAATATTGGACCAAATCTCATAAGACGGAATTTAAAATGGATAAATGTGAAGTCTTACACCAGATCAAAAAATAGACTTCATAAGTAAAAGAGAGGACAGGTATAATGAATCAAGAGTTTGTGTAAAAAAAAAATGGGGGAGGGGAGGGTTAGCAAGCTCAGTATGAGTCCAGTGTGTGATAGGATAGCACCAAATACTTGTCCAGTCTCAGCCTGGACATAGTCAAGCCACATCTGAAGTATTGTGTCCAATTCTGGGGACTACATTTGAAGGAGGACCCTGAGTGTCCAGAGGAGGGAAATTCAGATGGTGAAAGTCCTTGAGATCAATGCTTAGAGAAATGTTGGAAGGAACTGTCTAGCCTGATGAAGAAAAGTCTTAATGGCGACATGATAGCTGTATCCAAGTATTTGAAGGTTTATTATGTATTAGAGGGATTAGATCTGGCCCTGGAGGACAGAACCAGAGGGAAGAGGTAGACATTACAAAGGAAGATTTAGGCTTTATGTAAAGAAAAGCTCTCTAATAACAATTAGTGCTGTCCCAGTGGGCTGAGCTGTCTTTAAAAGTAGTCAGTACCTCCTCACTTGTTCAGTCATTTTTGTCCTGTCTGATTTTCTGTGACACCATTTGGCATTTTCTTGACAAAGATACTTGAGTGGTTTGATGTTTCCTTCTCCAGCTCCTTTTTTACAGATGAGGAAGTGAGGCTAATAGGGTTAAGTGACTTGTCCAGGGTCATATAGCTAGTAAGTATCTGAGGCCGGCCGGATTTGAATTCAGGTTCTCCTGACTCCAGGGCTGGCTCTCTATCCACTGTACCACCTAGCTGCCTCCTCACTAGAGGTCTTCAAGCAAAAGCTAGATGACTTCTTGTTGGTTTCTGTGCTGTACATGGAATAAGGAAAACTTTACAAGTCTCCTTTCCTCGACCTTCATTCAGGTCACACCTGATGATGATGTGTGTTCCCCATAGATCTGTACAGGGCCCTCTTCTCTTCTCCCTCTATGCTGTTTCCCTAGGTGATCTCATTAACTCCCATGGATTCAATTATCTTCTCCATGCTGATACCTCTCAGATCTATTTGTCCAACCTTAACCTCTCTCTTAACCCCTAGACTTGCATCTCTTTCTATTGGGCATCACAAACTAGATATCCAGGAGACATCTTAAATTCAGCTTGTCCAAAACAACTCATTATCTTTCCCCTGAAACCTTCCCTTCTTCCTAACTTCCCTATTACTGTTGAAGGCACCATCATCCTCCCAGTCACCTAGGCTCTAAACCTGGGGTCATCCTCAACTCCTCACTCTTTCTCACTCTCATATCCAATCTGTAACCATGTCCTATTATCCCCTCATGCCTGGATATCACAATAGCTTGCTGGTGGGTCTCTCTGCCTCAACTCTCCTTATACCAGTCCATTTTCTATTCGGCTATCAAAGGGATCTTCCTAAAGCACAGTTCTGACTCCGTCACATACATCATCACACACACTCCACCTCCATTCAATAAAATCCAGTGACTCCTTATTACCTCTAGGATCAAATACTGGTATTCAAAACCCTTCAGAATCTTTCCCCTCCTACACTTTAAATCATCTTATACCTTACTCCACTGCCCACCCCCAGCACACTCTGTAATCCAGTGACACAGGCTTCCTTTCTGTCCATCAACAAAGACATTCCATCCTTTGGCTCTAGGCATTTTCACTGGCTGTCTGCCATGCCTAGATTGTTCTCCCTCCTAATCTCTCCCACCTGTCTTCCCTGGCTTCCTTCAAGTCCCAGCTAAAATCCCACCTTCTACAAGAAGCCTTTCCTGACCCTTCCCCCTACCCCTTAATGCTAGTGCCTTCCTCTGTTGACTGTCTCTGATTTATCCTGTATGTATCTTGTTTGTATATAGTTGTTTTCATGTTGTCTCCCCCATTAGACTGTGTGCTCCTTGAAAGCAGGACTTCGGAATGCCTTTCTTCATATTTCCAGAGCTTAGAAAAGTGCCTGACACATAGTAGTACTTAATAAGTGCATGTTTACTAAACTAACTGTATTCGAATTCTGCCCCTGGTGTGTGACCTTAGGCAAATTACTCGATCTCTCTCAGACTCGGACAAATAATAGCTCCAACCCACAAGGTTGTTTTATCAGGTTAAATAATGCATTTCAAAAACCTTTAAATTATGTGTGTGTGTGTGTGTGTGTGTGTGTGTGTGTATACATATATATGATGATATTTATATATAATATATATATATATCTTTATATAGAAATAGAGATATCTATAGATGGGTGATAGATAGACAGATAGATAGATAGATAGATAGATAGATAGATAGATAGATAGATAGATAGATAGATAGATAAAATGAGCCATTATAATGTGAGGGGGACTTTGATCAAGTATAGGTTGAAACAAAGGGTATCTGAAGTTTTCTGATTCTGCGGATCAAGGTACATAAGTATCTAGGACATGATGGGTCTGGCAGTATGGTGTAAGGATCAGGTCACTGATCTACATGTAAAAAGAACTGGGTTCAAATCCTGCCACAGATACTAGCTATGAGTCTGGGAAAGTTTCTTTACCTCTCTGAGTTTCCTCATCTATAAAACAAGGGGAGTCGAATCAATTTCCTTCCAGATCTAATTATCCGATGTCATGATCCCATGACCCTGATGGGGGAGGGGGTCCACAGCTGTTAGAACAGAGCTTTGCTTTTGTTTGTTTCTATTTAAGCATCAAAGCCATCTCCTGAAGCCTGAACTCTAACCTACTGAGTTTACAAGCCAAGACCTAACCAACTGTGCTAAGCAGCTGACAAACCTTGTCCTCACTCAGGATCATAGCATGAAAGCTAGAAGAGACCCCCAATGGCATTTAGTCCAATCCTCCCATTTCATCAACAAAGACACCAAGGAAATCAGTTAAGTGATTTGTTTCAATTATGTTGTGAGCAGCAGAGCCAAAATTTGAACCCAGGACCTCCAACTCCAGATCCAGCATGCTTTCCACTGTATCCTTTGCTTTCTAGACACAGGGGCCTTCCAGCCTTGCTGTTCTTTGCTGGGATCAGATTTGCTCACAGATTACCCCATAAGGCAGAGGCTCTGACTCCAGAGTCCCCCTGCCCTCTCTCCTTCCAACCTCCCCCAAGCCACCCTCACTCTTTCTGGAGATGGATGCCCGTTGCACAGGACCTCAGGGAAAAATGCATGAGCAATAATTCAAGGGCTTTTTTTATTTCATACTTTTCAGGAAGCCTAACCACAGTCATAAATTGCATGCAGAAAGGACACCCGTCACCACAGGAGCAATTACCTTCTTAGAAGTCAAGCAACATAGATTAGAATGGAAATTATTTGGGATCTTCATCAGTAGGGCTAGAAATTGTTCAAGGCTCAGCAATTCCCTGAGACTTGTCGCTGGGTCATTGATTTAGTTATTTCTGTGCCAATTATACCGTGTGTGTATGTGTACATGCATGCACATGTACATATGGGCTCTCCTTTGTGGAGCTTCCCAACCAAAGGACAAAGGAAGAACTGCTTCAAGAGTCAATACACTGGCAAGAGATTAGTCCAGACCCTCTTGGGATGCATGGAATTCTAGCTCTAATTTAGGCCAGCCAGGTCCAAGCAGACCTAAAAGGGAGATCTCCACAGGCGAACAAGAGAAACCAGGGGAGATAAAAGGCCCATTCAAAATGCCTTCTGGGGCTGTGGGGGGAAGCCAAATATGAGGACAGCAAGGATACCAGAGGGAAGCCAAGCAAGATGGAAACAAAGAGCCAACTGGAGAGATGACTCAGGGCCATCTGGAAAATGCCTTCCTGGGAATAGCCTCACCAGCCATTCTGGGCCTTTAGAATACCCTGACTGCCAGCATCTTAGGCAGCCAGCCAAGAGAGAACAGCCTCTCTTGAGCATACTGGCCAAATTCCTAGGATGACAGGCCATAAGATAGAGGGTCCAGGGCACCAGACAGTTATTCTTCCCTTTCACATTCCCACTACTGGCACCAAAAGCACCCTTGGCCACTAGGAGAACCTCCATCTGCTCTCTAGCACCACCTGGCTCTGATCTGAGGATACCACGGCCTTCTTTGGCTCTTCTCCCATGAATGGATGCTTGGACCTTCCCAGGAATCCGTGCTCTCGATTATATGGGCACCTCCTCAATCAGTGTAGATGGCAACCCATTCACTACCTATTCTATGAGAGTCTTAATTATACTTTCTATACACTATAAATTCTTAGTTTATCATAGATTCTTCATAGATTGTGGTATTCATAATTCATAACCATATAGTATTACCTTTCCTCACCCTCCAGAAAAATAAATCCAGTACCTGAGATACTCTAAAGTCTCATACTGCCAACTAAACAATAACAACAACCACAACAATTTAAGGGTTCGCTCTCTTCTCCATACAATAACATACTTGGAGTATAAACCCTAAACCAGAACCTTTGGGGGGAAAGCAAGGACTATGGGATCTCCCTGCGCTCCCTAAAAAGATATCAATGTCAATGGGACACGGGACAGGGGGCATTAGAGAAGGGGAGAAAAGAGACAGAGAGAGAGTATGAGCACGTGGGGGTCCAGAAACAGTCTACAAGAAACAAATGCTTGTAAGTATAGGTGGAGGATGGGAGGAGGGAGAGAAAAAGAAACAGGGACACAGAGAGAGAGACAGAGAGAGAAAGAGAGAGAGAGACAGAGAGAGAGAGACAGAGAGAGAGAGAGAGAGAGAGAGAGAGAGAGAGAGAGAGAGAGAGAGACAGAGTAGGAGAGAGGAAGGAAGAGAAAGAGGGGGCAGGAAGAGATAAGAGAAGATAAAGGGGGAGGGACACATAAAGCTAAAGACCGAAGGACAGAGGGACACAGAGAGAAAATGAAAAAAAGCGAGCTTGAACGCGTGGGGGCCCAGGATACCTAAGGAACAGCCTGTAAGTAGGACATAAAGAGTGTTTGAGCTGTGCATTTCTGATTAGTGCCATTGACTCAAAATAGGTTTTCTCCTCTGAGACCTCCTTACCAGGGTTTGCATCAGTCCCTGATTATCCAAGGTTGCCTCTGTGCTACTGGAAGGCAGAAAACAATGCCCAGAGAGGCCTTGAGAGAACCGTGTCCAGATACCCAGTACCCAGCTGTCCAAGAGGGTCCCTACCCAAGGGCTTCCATGTGATGCAAAAGGCCTACAACTGAGTCCAGCATTAGCAAGCAGATTAGGGGGAAATGAGCTAGGAAGGAGTTAACTCCAGGACCCTCTCAGGTTATAAGTAGAGTAAAATAATTGGTATTACCCCAGGCAATCCCCTAGGGGAATAATGATCAGGAGAATGTCCTGTCTTCAGGATGTCATCAGCATTTATCCTCCAGGTCTGCTGGTCTCTGGAGGGTATTCCTGGAGCCAGCTCTCTCACAGACCTGGCAAGAACAGTTCCCAAAGTGATTAAAGACACACAAGAGCTGTCCTTCATCCGCATGTTCACCCTAAGACTGGGCCTGCTCTGCCAACAATTACTCATCAGCCTCCTTTCAAAATTCTTGTTCAACATCACCACTGGGGAGGGGAGGAGGTAGGGGTGGAGGCAGTTCAGCTCCCAGAATCATAGACTTGAATCATTACCAGGGTGGGTGAGGGACATGGCAACCTTGAAAGCTAACTTAGGTTCCCTGTGAAAGATCATCAGGAGGAGTCAGCTCCTTCAATGTCTTCATTCTCACCAGGTTACATAGAAAATGACAAATCTGCCAGCCCCTGGCATAGCAATGGTTTCAAACACAGGTGATGGGGGGCTATTGGTGGCCTTGGGCCATGCCACTCCTCCAACAGCAGGCAGCCATTGTTTATTGTTGGTGCCGATGATGGCAGTCATAGATCTATCCCCAGTGGAGTATTCATTCTTCCTTCCCAGAACTGCCAATGATAGAATCAACCATGTAATGTCAGCCCGGGAAGGAATCTAATGGATTACCCATTCCAATGCTCTCAACTTTACAGATGAGAAAACTAAGGTTCTGATAAGGGAAGGTCCTTGCCCTCAGTAATGGAACCAACTAATATTCTTCTCCACAAGATGCATTTCCTCATGCTCATTTTTAAAAATTTGCTTCCACATTCTTTGGGAGACTAGAAATACCTACTCATCTTTCATCATCCATCCCAAGTCCTTCCTTCATGAAGCTGCCTTGACTGCTCCAGTCCACAGGGTACCTGCTTTCTTTTAGCATATTTAGCACCAAGAAAAGCCCCATATAAAATGTGGGGGCAGGAAAAGGTGGTCCTTTGAGAGTCTACCTCCTGGTGCCCCCTTTCCTTCCTTGCTACCTCCTCAAATGTAGCCACCCCAAAGCCCTCTACTGCAGCAAGCACTTTCCTCGACGTCCCGTGCTTCAAAAGTACCTGCCCCTCTGATTCCCTTTCTTCATTCTCTGTTCAACCCCTCATTCCCCATCAAAATTTTCATTCTCCCAAGAGACTTTTTTAGTCCTCTCTGGGTTCTGCCCTGTCTTCCCTCAGCTATTAGCAGAAAGCAATGATTACACTAATTCACAATGAGCTGTGAATTACTGATCGTCTTCCCAGAGGAATCTTCACTTTAAAAGCAAGCTAAAATAGATGAATCCCTAATTGATGGGAATCAGGCCCATCACAAAAGAAAATTGAGGATGTTTAGCTATGTAGAGGAGATCTTTAAGGGTAGAGGGGCCTTTCCCATGACCCTTAAATCACACCAATAGGTGTCCACTTGTTCCTAGAAGCAGCTTGGGGAAGTTAGGTGGTGCAATGAATAAAGTGCCCAGCCTGGAGTCAGGAAGTCTCAACTTCCTGAGTTAAAATCTGGCTACAGACACTTACTAGCTGTGTGACCTTAGGCAAGTGACTTAACTTTGTTTGCCTCAGTTTCCTCATCTGTCAAATGTGCTGGAGAAGGAAATGACAAACCACTCTAGTATCTTTGCCAAGAAAACCCCAAATGGGTCATGAAGAGTAGGACATGACTGAAAAACAATTGATCAAAGAAGCAGCTTCATGAAATTGAAAGGAAACGGGATTTGTAGTTAGGAAAGAGTGAGTTCAAATCCTGATTTATTAGCTATATCATGATACAGTGGAAATGGCATCAGCTCTCAGAGAACCTGAGTTCAAATCCTGTCTCTGATGTTTACTCTAACTCTGCAAAGTAGGGGCAAATCACTTAATCTCCTTAGGGCTTAATTTTCTCATCTATGAAGTTATAGTGTTGGACTAAATGCCCTTTCCCACTCTAGATCAATGCCTATGATCCTTAGTCAAGTCATTAAAACTCCTGAAGTTCACTCATCTGTAAAATGAGATGATACTTACCCCCACCTGCCTCAGTGCAGTGTTATAAAGCAAGAACTCTGGCAACTTTAATGGACACTTTTTATGGAAATGTGAGCTATTATTGCTCTAGGTAATGCCAGCCTAGATTAGTATCTGTTTATATATTTTATGCAACTACATATGTAATCTGTATCACTCAAGCATGGTATTTATAATAAAAGTTCCCGCTTATTTTGGTATTTTAAGGTTTGCAAAGTACTTTGCGTACGTTATCTCAATTGGTAATTCATTGGTCTCTAATTATCTCAAAAAATCAACAAATTTATTAATCACTCAACACCAAGTGGGTCTACAAATACCAGAATAAAAAAATGACAGTGCTTCCTTTCAAGCAACTAACACTCTAACGGGGGAAGACAGCACATAACAGTGAGCTAAAAAGGTGGGAAGGGGAAAGGTAGCCCCACAAAGGCATAATGGCAAAGTCCAGAGAGGCAGAGGCAGAGATGGGAAAGGAATGAAGTTCTGAAATGAAGTCATTAATGGGAAGAGGGAGTCACAGGGGTGGTTGGATGAGAAGGTCACAGGGAAAAAGGGAACTTCTAGGGTGAGAAAGTAGCTGAAGTGTAGTCCTAAGTCCAGAAGTCAGAATCAGAGCCAGGAGAGGGAGGAAAGTCTCATTCATGACTCTGAATTCCTTGATTACAGGCACTCTAAAAACATATCCATGGACTGATTCACTAATGAGCTGGGGAGAGTGTCTCCCTCTTTGTCCAGAGATGGGAGTTTTAGGCAAGGCAGCAGATAGACCTAAGCCACAGGACTGAGACTCAGACTGAAGGAACTGAGGGCAAATTCTAGAGCCTATCCTGGTATAGACTTAGGGTAAAGCTAAATGGCCCCCAAATTCCTCTTTCCAACCTCTAGCCACACCAAGTTCCTCCCTCTCTTGTTGGTCTAGAACTAGCAAATGCTAGTCATGGAAGAGAGCTCAGGAGATAAATCAGGAATATCAGAATTGAAAGGTATCTTTAAAATCCTTCTGTTGCACAAATCTGGTGATGTCTCTGCACTCAAAAGCTTTCAGAGACTCCCTGTCACTTAACAAGTAAACTTAACAGTTTCTCTACTTTCACAACCTAATGCCCTTTCCCAGCTTTTTCTCGCATTGATCCCCTCCAAATGCTCTACAATCTGGCCAAACGTTCCAGTTCTTGTCATCTTGCCTAGATGACTGTTCTTTTTTTTGGCCTCTCTCCCTTTCCAATACCAGATAGATATTCCTAAAGCACAAACCCAATCATGTCATTCCCTTGCTCAAAAAAGTTCCAGTGGCTTGCCCTGTTCTTCCTGTTTGGCATTAAAAAATCTGGCTCCAACCTACCCTTCCAGGATATTGCACATTATTTCCCTTCGTGCACTGTATGTCTCAGCCAAGCTAACCTCCTTGACATTCCCCTTACAAGACACTGTCTCCCATTCCCATGTCTTGGTACAGGTTGCTCCTTGACCTTGAACGTGGCTCCAGCTGGCAGAATGCCAAGCTTCCTTTAAGGGTTAGCTCAGAAGTCATATTGTATAGGAGGTCTGGCCTGATCTCTCCGATTGCTAATGCCTTCCCCACCAAAATTACTTTGTATTTCATATTACACATATATACATATACACACACATATATAGTGTGTATATATATATATGCATGTGTGTATATATATGCGTTTATATATAAACACACAGGAATGCTTATATATGTAAACATACATGTGTTTATGTGTATATATACACACACATATGCTTGGTTGATTGTTGTCCATTCTCAAAGAGGACCAAAATGACATCACTATGTTGGAGTTAAGGTAAAATGTGTCAGACTGTGACTGCTCTGACCAGTATGAGCTCAGAAGGTGGTACCATAGGTCAGGCACAAATAGTCCATATGAACCATATGTGTGTGTATATGTATATAACATATATACATATGCATATATGTTTAAAAGGATTGAGGATTAGTATATACATATATATATGGATTAAAGATGAACATATATGTATATATCACCTATATGTTTACATATTTTGAATATACTTATTTGGGTATATGTTTTTTCTCAGCAATAGAATACAAATTCCTTGAGAACAGGAATTGTTTCCTTTTTGTCTTATCTCCAGCACCTAACACAGCTCCTCAAACACAGCAGGTAAGTTCTAAATGCTTGTAAGATAATCAAACGACTTCTCAGCCCCCAAAACATAACCTCTGCTTTCCCACCTCTAGGACTTTGCATTGGCTGTTCCTTCTTTCTGAAATGCCACTCCTCTCCTACCCACCCCATTTGTTGAATTCCTGCACATCCTTTAAATCCCAAATCAAATACTACTTTGTCTCAGGAAAACTTCTCTGATTCCCTCCACCCCTGTCTTTGTCTTTAAGGATCTTCTCCCTCAAACTCCACATGGCACTTTGTTTTATTTGTCATATAAGGCTTACTGCAGTTATCTAGTATTTTATCTTACTACTAGCCCCTAAGCTCTTTGAAGACAGGGAAAGTCTCATATAACTTCATATTTCCCTTAACGCCTAGACCAATGCCCAGACAGAAAGTATTCAGTAAGTATTTGCTGTATTTTTCCCCTAAGATCACACGGTTTTTAGATAAAGCAGGGTCAGAACATGGGTCTCCTAGTTGCCAGCCTAGTGTCCCAACCACTTTACCATGCTTGGAATGAGGTTACATAATCAATGCCTCTCCTTGGCATTTACACTGGGTCTCAGTTTCTTCTTATGTAAAATGAAAAGCATGAGAAGATGATCTCTGAGGTCCATTCTAGCTATAATATTCTCTGGGGTGATGATTTTGTACTCTTTTTCATTTTCCCTTTTTGGGTCCCAGAGAATACTTACAAAAACACCAACAAAGAGATAGGGAGGAGATAGGAGGGGAACTAGATAAGAAAGGGCTGCTCTTAGAAAGTAGCTGGTTCCAGAGATCACCTGCTTGGTCCCACACCCATAACCCCGCATTCTGCCAGGCACAAGAGATGGAAACCTCATCCTCAGTTAGTCAATACATTTATTAGGTGTTTACGATGTTCCAGGCATTGTGCTAAGCACTGAAAATATAAAGAAAGACAAAAAATATTCCCCGCCCTCAGGAAGCTTATATTCTAATAGAGGAGTCAACATGTGAATGACAAGTTCCATAGACAATTTTTCCCAAAAAAAATGTCCTGGCAGGAGTCTAGCTGGCAGTCAACACCTTGGAGACCCCCTAAAAACCTTTTTTAGGCTTTCTTTAGAAGCATCTATCTTCAAACTTCGTTGGAGGGTCCAAGCTTTGGCACCAAAATGCCATAAACTGTTCTTTGCTCTCTGAGGTCCTAGCTGATGAGTCCAGCAGTCTGGCACAGTGAGACGAGCTCAGGGTTGGGAGTCAGGAGACCTGGGTTCTATTGCCACATCTGCCACTAAACTTACTATGTGATCATAAGCAATTTACCTCCCCCCTATGAGGACTACACGAACTTGGAAGCTCAATCCAGAATGAATAGTTTGTGTAGTATCTATTGAATGTCTGCAGCCACCACAACCACAGACCTGAAGCTAAAAAACAATGAGCCAGGGGCAGCTAGGCGTCACAGTGGATAGAGCGCCGGCCCTGGAGTCAGGAGGACCTGAGGTCAAATCCGGCTTCCGACCAGACACTTGACACTTACTAGATGTGTTACCCTGGGCAAGTCACTTAACTCCAATAAAAACAAAAATAAAATAAAATAAAAAAATAAAAAACAAGGAGCCAACTCTACTGTCAACTGAATGAATCCATTTACAGCCCTTTCCATTCTTGCTAACATTCTGTGTGTGTCTCTGTCTTTCTCTGTGTGTTTCTCTCTGTGTCTGTCTCTCTATTCTGTCTGTCTCTATGTTTGTCTCTCTGTATTTCATCTGATTTTCTTCAGGTGCTCATTAGCCATAGAACTCTGTGTTTTTCACATCTGTTTGGTAAGTAAAAATGTGATTCAGACCATTCCAAAGATTTGATCCAAACCAAATTTCATCCCCAAGCCATTTCATCCCTTTCCCAGAATCTAGAAGCTTCACCATGCTCCCAAACTGGCTTCCCCATTGTAATCATCTAGCCCAGCCCTCTCATTTTATAAATCAAGAAGCTGAGGCCCAGAGGGTTTATGTGATCGTCTGAGGTTCACAGAAAGCTCATGGCGGGCCATGACTCAAATCTGGGCCTTCTATGTCTAGTCCATTGTCCTCTCTACCATACAATATAGCTACTCTGGACATTGTGAAAACACAGAGAAAGCCAGTCTGTGCAGAAAACTTCTCTAGTGACCAAGATATCTCAATTAGTGTGAAACTGTGTCCTCTGAGAAGGAACTTCCACAGAATAATGATAACAACCAGGACAATAAATAATCATTGTTTCTGGCAGTGATAGTACCTGGTGGCTAAGTGAGTAAAGTGATGGACTTTCAGACACAAAGGCCTGGATTTGAACACTTAGGCCCTGACCAAGTCATTTAGGCTCATCTGTAAAGTGGGGATAGTAATAGCACCTCATCTCAGAGGGCTGTTGAAAGGATCTAGTGAGATTGTATTTGTAAACTGCTTTGCCCATCTTAAAGCACTATATAAAGGGTAACTATTATTGCTTTTTTTTGAGACCTATGATTTCATTGGTAGAAGGGAATTCCTGGATTAGGAATATCCTTCTACCTATGCCAATCAGGAACTATTCTATAATTTATGGTCTTAGAGAGCTGCCCAGAGCATGGAGACATAAGCAGTCAGCCTCAGGTCACATAGCCAACATGGGTCAGAGGCAGAAATTGAACCCAGGTCCACCCTGACTCTGAGGTCAGTCCTCTACCCACTACATCAGAGATATCAAACTCACAGCCTAACAACTGGAACCAGCAATATCCCCAAGTGGGCCTCAACCAAATTAAAATGTAATTGGAAAATATTTAGCAAAATAAATAAAAATACAATAGAGCATAGATAATGGTAATACGTGGTTTTCTAAGTCAATACGCTGCTTGCAAGTTTCCTTATGTACAGTTTTGATGTTGTTTGTTATTCAGTCTTTTCAGTCTTGTCTGATTTTTTGTGACTCCTTTTGAGGATTTCTTGGCAAAGATACTGGAGTGGTTTTCCATTTCCTTCTTCAGCTCATTTTACAGATGAGGAAACTGAGGCAAATGGGGTTAAGTGACTTGCCCAGGCTCACACAACTAGTAAATGTCTGAGGCCAGATTTGAACTCAAGAAAATGGGACTTCCTGATTCCAGGCCTGATGCTCTGTGTACTATGGCGCCACCTAGCTTACGTACAGTTTAGTGGCCCTATTTTCTATGTGAGTTTGACACCATTGCAGTAACACTTCTCTCAGTGATAATAATAGCTCACCATAATATATCGCTTTACAATTTACACACACAAAAAAAACATCTTCACAATAGCACTATAACATTTAGAGGTACAACTATCTTCATCCCCACTTGCTTGATTAGGAAAAGGAGATTAAGGGACATGTCCAAGGTCACACAGCTAATAATAATTCTCATCTGTCTGAGATGGTTTAGGTGAGGTCCCACCTGGAAGGAGAGGGGTGAATCAGAAAACCCCTTAAGATCTCTTCCAGTCCCGGCATTTGAAAATTCATAGAACTCGGTGGATAAAGTATTAGACTTCATGAACTAAGTTCAAATCCCACCTCAAACATTTACTGGCTGTGTGACCCTAGGCAAGTCACTTAACCTTTGTTTGCCTCAGTTTCATAGTTTGCAAAATTAGGATAATAAAAACCCATCTTTCACAGAGATGTTCTGAGGAGCAAATGAGACAATATACATAAAGCTCTTTACAAACCTAAAAATGCCACATAAATGCTGGCTATTACTGTTTTTAAAATACCTTGTTCCCAGATTCTTATAAGATAAGTCTTTAACTCTATGATTTATAGTGGAAAGATTGGGAGTCAGGCAGAGGTATATTGGGACCAGCTTATATCGGTGCACTAGAGCCAATTGTTAAATTTTCATTGTCACAACTTTTCTGACTCAGTTTTCCTATATTTAAAATGGCAACAACAAAAGCAATAATAATAAATGCCCCTTTAAAAACCAAACCTATCAGTAAGGGGAGTTAGGGAAAGGGTAGATGGGAAGGGGAATGACAAAGTAAGGAAATCTAACAGATAGGATGGTATATGATACAACCTGACCCTACTGAAAAACCATCTTGATGATCAGCTTGACACAGCAGAAAGCAGCGGAAATGGTCCTCCTCCATGTTCTGTTACCACAAGAAGACAATATACATCAGTACAAATCAGAAGCAGCAATAGCCTGCCTGCCAGAAAAGATGCAGCAGTGTCCACTGACTCAGACCACTAAGACAGACAAAGCACCAGTGCCCATAGAATGCACTGGAGATGTGGGTGCTTAATAAAATACTTGTTGACTTCACTTGACTTGATTTGACAAGCTAGGACTACATCAAACAAAATTAGAAATGAATTTGGGTAGTTCGACACAAAGACTTCACACTTCTTTTCAATAACAAGATTCTCAGGATATCCTCAATATCCACATAACATGACAATGTATTGCAGATCAATACAGAACTATCAGAAGAATTAATTTATGTCCTAAAAGATTAGATGAAATAAGAGGGAAATGAGAAAAACTGCAGAATTTGATGTTATTGAAAACAACTGATAGGGTGGTCTGATGATAATGGTGATATCTCAAATGGTTTGGAAAAAGGAGATATGCATACTTAAACTGGAATTTTGAAAAGGCCTTTTTGAGTTTAATAGCAAAAATCTAACTAGTAGTCAACATACATTTGTTAAGCACTTGCTATGTTCTAAGTATTGAGCTTTGTGCTAAGTGCCAGGGATACTATTATAAACGAAAAGAAAAACAATCCCTGCCCTCAAAGAGCTCACATTCTAATAGGGGAAGATAAATTTAAAAAGAGCTGAAAAAAGTTCAGGGGAAGAAGGTAGCCATTCAGGAGTATAGTGGCAAAGTCCAGGACAGAGACACAGTCAGGAAGGGGATGAAATATGGCTGCTCTGGCCTATCCCTAACATGGAGGTCCTCAGGAAGAAACTCACTGATGGGAAAAGAGGGCATGGTGGAGGGGGTTCCAAGTGAGAAGGCCCCAGGCTTTGGACAAAGTTCCAGGATGAGAAAGCAGTTAAGGCATAGTGAACTAACTGTAGACAGAATAATTTTTAAAATCTGGTATGTGCTATAATCATCATGCATGAACATACTCATTCATGATATATAACAGAGAGTTTAAAAACATTTCGGGACCTGAACACAATGGAGTGTGTTGAGGCCTTTGCCATAGTAAGGATCACATGAGGAAAAGTGAAGCTAAGAATATTCCTAAGGATAGACACCAATACCAATATGGCAGAAATGGTTTGAGAAAGCTCTTAAGCATCTCCAGGAAGAGACTGGGAGATTGCATCAAGTCTTCAGTCTCTAACGTCACAGTCCCAGACACGTTTATAGAAGAGACAAGAACAGAACTAAGGAAAACAAACAGAGAAAGCACCTGGATTGGTCGCTCAATAAACATTTATTCACTGTGCTTTCAGCTAACTATGTATGGTATTAGAGGATACGGAAAAATTGGATTAAATGTGATCCTTGGTCTTTAGGGAGCAAAAGGAGAATTCAGTAGATCTTGATAAATGCATAAAAGAATGCCAGGAATAGAGGAGGGAATTTATGACAGCATCGATCAAGATGGACTTCACTGGTGGTGACATTTAAGCTTAGCCTCCAATTAACAGGGGAAAATTGAGTAAGGGCAGGAAGGGTAGAAGTAGATAGTAGGGAAAGCATATGATGCATATGGGGCACCTAAGTGGCTCAGTGGATAGTGTGCTGGGCCTGGATTCAGGAAGACTCATCTTCCTGGGTTCAAATCTAGCCTCAGACACTTACTAACTGGGTGGCCCTGGGCAAGTCGCTTAACCCTGTTTGCCTCAGTTCCTCATCTATAAAATGCGCTGTAGAAGGAAATGACCAAACCACTCCAGTATCTCTGCCAAGAAAACCCCAAATGGGGTCGCAAAGGGTCAAACGGGACTGAACAACAACAGCATGTGTACAGAAGAAATCTCAGACAACCTCCTTGTTCCCTCAAGGCATTCACAGACCCATTGTCTCAAAGAAAAAATCCCTAAGAAAACAAAGATGGTTTGTGGTAGCTATTTTGTTGACTTATGTCCAGCATTTAGACCACTATGAAAACATGATCTTTTTCAATCATTCCTCCCATCAACAAGCACTAGTTTAGCACCTACTATCTACAAAACCCCATGCCAGGGGTTCTGAGGACTATAACAACCTGGAAGACATAGGGTCTTTGCCTTCAAAGCAGTTGGGAAGATTAAAGAAAGACATTTGAAAAGATAAATTCCCCACCTGTCTTTAGCTCATAACTGCCAGCAGATGAGAGAGATGTGGTCAGTACATCCTCTGGATCAGTGGTATTAAATTCACATCAAAATAGGGTCCCTGAACAGGACATAAGGATCCCTGCAAGCTGCATATTGACTTAGAAAACATGTATTAACATGTTTATTTCTATATTTTATTGAATTTATATTTAATTTATTACATATTTCCCAATTACATTGTAATCTAGTTCTGCTCTGCTCTCAAGAGGGTTACAGACTCCATGCCCATGGGCCTCTGCTCTGAATGCAAGGCATAATCCCAGGCAAGCCAAGTCAAATTGCCTCGTGGGGTGTCATGCCCTACACCTTTTACTTCCTAGATTTTCCTGTTCCTGGTGTGGTATCAGTTGCCTGGCTCACAGCTTCCTGTTTGGGTTCTGTCTGTTTTCCCCTTCTCGGGTGATTGTGGGCATGCTTCACAGCGAAAGAACATTGATTTTCAGCATCAACGCCCCCACCCCCAGAATTCAGCCCTATCTTTGCCATTTACAAAATGTGTGACCTCAGGCAGGTCCTTCAAGCTTTCTGACTCTGTTTCCTCTTCTGGAAAATAATGTTAGGTTAGATCATCTCTCGGGCACCTTCCATTTATACCTGCTATGATACCAGCTCTGCTTCAGCCTATGTGACTTTGGGCAAATGACTTAAATCTGTCTGGGATACTTTAACCTCATCTATAAAATAAGGGATTGGACTTATTTACATAGCTCTTTAATGTTTGCAAAGTGCTTTTCCTATAATATCTCACTTGATCCTCCAAACAATCCTGGCAGCTAAGAGCCACTATTCCCATTTTTAATGACTTTACTACAGTCACACAGATAATTAAGTGTCCGAAGCAGAATTCAAACCCAGGTCTTCCTGACTCCGAGTTCAGTCCTCTACTACCCTCAACTAAATGACCTTTAAGGTGTCTTCCAGTTCTAAATTGTTGTTCCTATGATCCTGCGAAGAGGCTTTCTCACTGCGGCCTCGTTGCTTAGACGGGGACTCAGCGAAATAACTCGCCTATGTCTCTGTTATCCCCATCCCCCTTAAAAGGTAGTAGGTGCATACAACTTTGGCTGCAAAACAGTGGGCAATATGCTACGTGAGCTAAATATAGGGACAGTGAGGTCAGTCCGAACTGAGGTGGTCAGCAAAGGCTTCCAAGGGGACTTAAGCCAGGCCAGTCAATGCTGCCAACCTGTGCTTGCCTGGTTGACTCAGCAGTGTGAGTTTGTCCCTCCTGAATCTTGTTTGATGGGTTTCTCACCACCTCTGCAGCCTATCACGGTCATTTTTAATTCTAATCCTATTCTCCAAGGTGCCTCTTCCAACCTCGGTTTGGTGTCATCTATGAAATTAATGAGCGTGGTTTCTATTCCATCATGTAGTTCACTGCGGAAAACATTAAATAACCCAGAGCTTCAGATTTTGAATTACTCCAAATGGTCTCTCACAACAGCCTTCAAGTCTTTTCTGTTTTGAAAGAAAGAAAATAGGAGGCCAGGCTCCCCCTCCCCACTTCCAATTCCATTTCCTTCCCTTCTCCCACCCCCTTCCACCATGGGCATGGTCTTCCTATGAGGAGCAGGATAGACAAAGGGCCTTTTGTTATTGAAACAGAATAAATGTTCCCTGCATTTATTTGCTACTGGTTCTTTCCATTCCCACCCACCAGTGATAGAAGTTTCCAAACTCCTGAATAGAAACTTTCCTTGATGGTGAGATATCCAAATCACCATGCTCAGTCCTATTTTTAAAGTGCAAGTACTCTACTGCAGTGTGAGGGATCTTGGAATACAAACTGAAATAGACAGACAGAGGATAGGAAGGAAACAAGCATTTATTAAGCACCTACTATATGCTAGGCACTGTGTTAAGCACCTTAAAATTATTTCCTTTGATGATCAACAAATACACAGATAGACAGAGATGGATAGATTATAATAGATACAGATAAACATAGAATTGGATAAATAGTAAGTAGATAGATACAGATAGATATTTTCCATCATTATTATTTCCAATATTATTCTCTAACTGTAGGTACACATCACAGTTACAGAGGAAAACTGTCCACTTCAATACACAAATCTGGCTCCACTCAGCTTATTGTCAGGCCAGCTTTCACACTCTGGCCCATGAGGAAAACACATTTATCCATTTCCAAGATAATCCCAAAATTCAGACAAGAATTGTTTTCCACTCAGCCCCTGATACTTCAGTCTAACCTCTCTCTGTCTCCCCTGAATCTCCTGTTCCAGACGTCTTGAATTAGACTCACCACTAAGCAGCTCTTCTAAGTCAGCTGCCATACCCTGATATTCTATTCCAGGCCTTGATCTTCATTGACCCACAGTGCTTCTACTCTTCTTCTTGTCCTGTTCCCAGAAATCTCCTTACTTTCATATATGCCCCTTGCCTAACCAGGACCAACCTTTCTTCCTCTATGAAAGAGCCATGGTGTCTTAGACTGAGAGTCAGAATACTTGGGGTTTGAATCCTGTATGAAATTGGAGAAGTCATTTCCATTCACTGGGCCTCCATTTCCTCATCTGGCTGATCATCATACCATGGTTATCCATAATCAGAGTCTAAATCTAAGCTGAGAGGGAAGAGGGAAGAGAACAGTGAGGTACATACAGTCAGAAACCATTGAACTTCAAGTCAGTGGACCTGGATTCAAAACCCAGCACTGACATTTGATACCTGTGTGATCTTGGGAAAGTCACAACCTCTAGGGACTTCAGTTTCCTTATCTATAAAAGGAGGATATTGTACTGGTTGGCTTCTAAGGTCCCTTTCAGTTTAAATCTATTTTCCTAACCTTATCCCCTGCCCTCAAATAATTGGCTTCTAGCTTTCCCAATACTCTACCTCCTTGGGTAGAACATAGTAAACAGAAGAAAGAAGAATCCAGTCAAAAACTTCAGAACAAGAAGGCCTGTCTCAAAGACCATAAACCCAAGCAGTAAAGACATCTGGCTTTAATTTAGTATCTAGCAAGGAATTTTCTTGGCCTTCTTGCAATATAATATCTTTATTCATTCTCCCCCTCCTTCCTCGTCTCTCTCTCTCTCTCTCTCTCTCTCTCTCTCTCTCTCTCTCTCTCTCTCTCTCCCTCTTTCTATCTGTCTCCGTTGCTCTGTCTCCTTCCCATCTCCCTCTGTCGCTACCCTCTTTGTCTCTGTCTCTGTCTGTCTCTCTCTGTCTGTCTCTGTCTCTCTATCTCTGTTTCTCTGTGTGTGTCTCTCTGTCTCTCTGTGTCTCTTTCTGTCTCTCTCTCTGTTTCTTTCTCTCTCCCCACCTCTCTTCCTCTATCCCTCTGTTACTTTCTCTTTCTCTCTCTGCCCCCCCCACTATCACACCAAACCACCTCACACAGCCCTTAGATTACACCTCTGCTATCATATGTGGATTTATACTGTGGTTATTTGTGTTTCTGTATGTCCCCCTAGAAACAGTAAGCTCCATGAGGGCACCAACCAATTTCATGTCTAAATTCTGCATCTCCCCTAGCATCTAGCTCTATACACAGTAGGAATTTAATAAAAGTTTGTTGAACTGAATTGAATTTGTTGAATTTCTCTCTTACCACCATTTTGCCAATGACCATTAGCAAATGTGCAAAGACAAGGAAGGCTGTAGCCAAGTGCCATGTTGCCATGGCAGCCCCATCCATAGCAAATGTCTGATGTGGAGCAGGGGCTGAGAGCCTAACACCACAGCCAGCTGAGAGAATCTGAGCAGACCTCTATTCCGTGCCCAGAGCAGACGGAGGGCAACGGGCCAGGCATGGCGAATTCAGCAAGGTCCTTAGCTTTGATTTAACAGATCCATTTTACACTCATCCTCATGGGCAATGGACTATGCCTAGCTTTACAAAATAAAAATAAAAGAAGGAAGTGGGAGAACAGTCAATGACCTGACACATTCCTCCATTTCCCCCTTTTCTGCATTTAAACATTCTGTCAGAATTAATGTCTTTATTCCTAAAACCTTCAATTCACGTAGGGCAAGTGCTGTCTGCCTGAGCTGCATAGAGTGTGCACTTCAGTCTTTATATTACCCAGAGGAACAAGCTGCTATTATGAAATCATTAAATTAATAACTCGGTAATATAGGGGATATATAAAACAATCTGTTCATAGAACAAAAGAAATGACTACATTCCAAACATTCATCATTTAATTTAACATCAAATTAAAGTAGCATACATAACTTTAGCCTCAAAATGTCAATAGAATTATGTAAATACAACACCAGGCCCCATACTCTGTGCCTGTGTATGTGCGTGTGTGCATTTGTGTGTATGTAGGCGTGTGCAATTGTGGCTGCAAGGGGGAGAGGGAGGGT
Organism: Phascolarctos cinereus; assembly: GCF_003287225.1. Classification (NCBI taxonomy): domain Eukaryota; kingdom Metazoa; phylum Chordata; class Mammalia; order Diprotodontia; family Phascolarctidae; genus Phascolarctos; species Phascolarctos cinereus. The sequence continues at coordinate 140,069,538 of NW_027555625.1, forward strand.
GTGGGAATGACATTTTCCTTCTGCCAGCCTCTCTCTTCTTCACTACCAAGAACCAATTGACAGAAACAGATTAGGTGCCCAGCTTTTAATTAAGAATTTATTAAACATTCAAAGTGCTGTGGAGAAAAATAGCAAGCAAGTGTCCCATTTACTGCGGGGGTTGGCTTATGGAGTAAACATAGGGAATCACAGAAGAAGCATCAAAGGCAAAGGGAAACCCAGGCCTAGCTAAGATCAAGAAGCTCCTTTCTCTGGGGAAGCTAGGTGGCACAATGGATAGAGTACCAGCCCTGGATTCAGGAGGACCTGAGTTCAAATCCAGCCTCAGACCCATAACACTTACTAGCTGTGTGACCCTGGGCAAGTCACTTAACCCCATTGCCTGACCAAAAAACAAACAAACAAACAAAGCTCCTTTCTCTTCCAAGATGGGCCATGTCCGTGAAGCCATCAGCCCCTCCCTCATTGCCATCCCCAGTTTCTTAGGCCTTCTGACAGAAGGATTTCCTAAAGATGTAACAAATGATGGAGACAGGGAACTATCTCACTGGCATGATCCCAGTTTTGGACTCAGACCATCCTTTGCATAAGGATGGGGATGGGAAAAAGGGATAAGGCTCAGTGTAAGGGATAAGCACATATGTGCTCTGACCTACTTCAGACCAACTGCTCCAATGCCACCTGGGAATTCAAGGAGGAGAAAACCAGCATGTGGGCAACTGACAGCTTCAGTCAGTGGCTCCGAGTACAGCCTGGCCAGGTCATGCTTGCTGCTACAACAAGAAGTGGGAAGAGGGGGAAGGGGAGAGAATAAGTATATAGTGCCTACTGTATGCTGGGCACTGTGCTAAATGCTTTTGACAAATATTATCTCATATGACTCTCACAACGACCCTGGGAGAGAGGCGCTATTATTATCCCCATTTAGCAGATGAGGAAACTGAGCCAGACAGAGAGAGGTTAAGTGACTTGTCCAGGTTTACACAGCTAGTAAGTGTATAAGGCCTGATTTGAACTCAGGTCTTCCTAACTCCAGGCCCATAACTCTATCTACTGTACTATGAGTTTCCTCTAGAAGAACAAGGCAGATTTCACATCAGCTCAAGCCCTTTTGCCTGGCTTTCACAGAGTCCACAATTTGAATGAGAAAAAAATTCATTTTTATTTTTACTATCCTCTATCTGAAATTTAGCATGTTCTTTGATTATTTAAAAATATGACTCTGAGAAGGAGTCAATAGGCTTCACCAGACTGCCAAAGGGGTCATCACACACACACACACACACACACACACACACACACACCCCTTAAGAAACCCTGCTCTAGGGTATGCACCTATTCCTACTGTCCTGATAGCAGGAATAGATCAAATTTCCCCATCCTGTGACCAGGTAACCACCCCACTTCCCTACCCCTCCACACACACATACATTCACCCCCACAACTTGGACTTTGGAAACAATCTGCCCAGCTTTGGTCTGCTGTTCCATAACCAGAGGCAGAGCTCTAGGACACACAGGTACTAGGGTGGAGAATTGACAACTTCCCCACCCACCCCCACCCACTCTGATCAATCACCAAAAGGTCAGATTCCTCATTGAATTGATTAAGAACAAACTAGGGATGAATAACTCCTTAATCAATTTGAAAGTGTGATAGGGTCTTTGGATCACTGGATAAAGCAGGTGAAACCAAACATGAAACATTTTGTGATTGGTTGAAGAAGATCAAGTTTTGCCTCATTGGTTACATATTTTAAAAAGCAAGCTGGTTCAGGATGTGTCAGGTGAGTGAGAGAGAACTCCAAATCCAGGAGCTGAGAATTCCAGGATCCTGGAAGGAAATCAATCTTGGAGAGAGAGAGCATGCTTCCCTACCTCTCCTCTCCCCTCCCCACTGAACATATTACCAGAGGGATTGCCTATGTGTGTACAGATATAAAAAGTATATATGTATATATGAAAATATAATATATGTATGTGTATATTAAATTAAATTAAAATATGTGTGTGCACATGTATATGTAGATATAAAACATAAATATGTGTATATATTAAATATGTTTATGTGTGTATGTAAAATATGTGTATATATACATATAAAATATGTGTGTATGTATGTGTATGCATAAAAATATAAATATATGTATGTGCATATATTAAATGTTTATGTGTATATATGTAAACTATGTGTATGTGTGCATGTATATACATATAAATGTATATGTATGTGTGTACATGAAAATATAAATGTGTGTGTATATGTTAAATATGTTTACATAAGTATGTATATAAAATATGTGTGTGGACGCATAAATATATATGCATATGTATGTATATAAAAATATAAATATATGTATGTGAATATATTAAACGTGTTTACATGAGTATGTATGTGAAATATGTGTATGTGTGTATACATATAAAATGTATGTATGTGTATATACAAGTATATGTGTGTATATAGTAAATGTGTTGTGTGTGCATGTATGTAAAATTCATGTGTGTATACGTGTGTGAATAAATATGTACACATGTACATGTTAAATGTTTATATGTGTATGTATATAAGTGTAAAATATGTGCATATATTAAAATATATGTGTGTGTATTTATATATAAATATAAAATATGTATATATGTGCATGTATATAAAATTTATGTATATATCTATATATGTATGCATGTGTATGTGTATATATAAAATATGTATACATAAATATATATGTATGTGTGTATGTGTATGTATATGTATGTGTGTATGTGTATGTATATGTATGTGTGTATGTATAAATATGTATGCGTGTATATATAAAACGTATGCATACTGTGTGTGTCCCTGTACCTCCGGTTGGGTGCATTTTCCTCTCTAGTCCGATCTCTCCAGCACATCCATGTGAGACAGAAGCCTATGCAGAGGCCCCTCAGGTATTCGAGCCAGGGTAAGAGCTTTCTCAGGAACGGGCATGCAGGCAGGACTGAGGGCAGACCCCGGTTGGAGTTGTCACCATTACCAGGAGCATTCACCGCCTACTCTGTGTCAAACACTGTGCTGAGCACTGAGGATCCAAAGGTGGAAAGGAAACAGTCCCTCCTTTCCACAAGCAGACATCGTACTAGGGGATATAACATGTAGCTATGTAATGTAGGCGTGACATGTACTAAATGAATACCGAGTAGGTTGAGGAAAGAGGGCGCTAGCAGCTGGAGCAATCAGGGAGAGGCTTCATGTGGAGGCTGGCACTTGAGTCTTGAAGAAAACTAGAGTCTCCCAAAGGCAGAAATAAAGAAGAGGGAACAGCCAGTACAAAGGATGAGACAGGGAACGGTGCAACGTATGTGCCAAACAGAAAATAGACTCTGGCAGCAGAATTGGGGGGGTGGGGGATGGGAGGTAGGCATGAGAATACTGGGAAGACAGAAAGGACCAAATTTTTGCTGTTCTTCTGTCTTGTCTTTGTGATCCCATTTGGAGCTTTCTTGGCAAAGATACTGGGGTGGTTTGCAATTTCCTTGTCCAGCTCATTTTACAGATGAGGAAACTGAGGCAAACAATGTCAAATGACTTGCCCAGCGTCATACAGCTAATAAGTGTCTGAGGTCAGATTTGAACTCAGGAAGATGAGTCTTTGTCACTTCATGTCCAGCACTCTATCCACTAAACCACCTAGCTGCCCAATGGCAAACAGAGACCATGAAGAATCCAACTGGGTTCAAAATCCAGCTCTTCCACTGGCTCATTGAATGTTCTTATCTGAACCACTTAATTTCTCTCTGCTTCCATTTGAGTGCTGGCCGCATTGTAAAGACTGGTGGTGGTGGTGTTGATTCTTCACAGGATCAATGACATCAGGAGGATGATGTCTCGATTTGCAGGTGAACTGAAATTAAGTGAGGCAGGGCTGGGCAAAGTCATCAGCCTCACTCTTTCCTCCAGAGTCATCAGAGTCCAATGGCAAGACAGGTCAAGATATCAGACAGGAGTTTGAATTTGACCTCAGAGGCAATAGGGAGCCACTGGAGTTTATTGAGTAGAGGGGAGAGGATGATGTGATCAGACTTGTACTTAGGGCAATTAGTCTAGTGTCTGTGTGAAGAATGGATTGGAGAAGGGGAGAGGCTTGAGGCAGGGAAGTGAAATAGGAAGTTATTTGAGGAGTACAGCTAAGAAGAGATAGGAAGCTGAACTGGAATAACTACAGGGAGAGAGGAGGGAGGGACATTAGTCAGAAATGTGGTGAAGAGAGAAATAAGATTTGGCAACTGATTAGATGTGTGGGGTGAGCAAGAGAGAGAAGTTGAAGTTAATAGCAAAGTTGCAAGCCTGAGGGATTGGAAGAGAGCAGTCAAGTAGCAGGTCAGAAATGACTGGCAAAGTGACCAGAGGAGACCAGAGGGATGGATACCTCAGGACAGCCCTGCTCTGTCCTCTTAAAAGGCTGCTCTCCTGCTGGCCCTTGAGAGCTCGTTGGAACTTGACATGTTCTGTCTCTGACCACTGGCTTTTATGGCCTCTCTCCTCCCTCCCGATTGCTGGTCGTGATGCTAAGGCTCATTTGTAACCTCCTGCCTGGTTCTCTCAGCCTTGGCTTCCAGCCCAGCATCTTTGATCAAGCTCTGTTCATTGCACAGTCTGGAACCCAATCTGTTCACAAGAAATGAGTGGATGAAAGACTGTTCATTTTTCTTCATTCCCACCGATCTAGACCACCTCTTGCTACGTTGATCTGCACAATCCATGCAAGAATGGATCATGAATTCCTTTTGTCAAAAGATTGGCCATGCCGCAGTCTAGGTCACCTGTCACCTAGATGGAGAGACCACATGTCAAATTCACAAAACAAGGCCAAGATTCATACTGCCCAAAGTTTCTAATTCCTTTTAGCGTTGTCCCCTAAACTCCCAACCTTTTCTTGCCAACTCAACTTCGTGTCTTCTGAGCACATGCATAACAATAATGGACATTTATGAGGTGAATTACAGTTTACAAAGCATAGAAGAACTTGTGCAACATTATCTCATTAAATCTTCACAACCACCCTGTGAGGTAAGTCCTTTGCTTATAGATATTATTATCCCTGAGGCTCAGGGATTCAGATCCAAGTTTTTCAGAATCCAACTACCTGTCCCAGGGCAAATATCATGCTAGGTGGGTGCTCATGCAATATCTGAAGTACTCTGATGGTACAATATTTGTGTCTGAAGCTGTTTGAATTCCTCTGGTGAAAGCAGTATGCCCTAGCAAATAGAGACCATTAAGAAGAAAGCTGGGTTTTGAACACAGCTTTTCCATTGGCTCACTGCATGTTCTTGTCTGGATCACTTAATTTCTCTCTGCCTCCAGTTTTGTGCTGGTCTTACAGTCAGGAAGACCTGGGTTCATATCCTTCCTGAGACACTTTCTAGCTGTGTGACCCTGGCCGATTTCCTCATCTGTAAAATGAGGGTAACAGCACTCACCCGAGAGGATTGTTGTAAGCCTCAAACAAGATAATGTTTGTAAATGCCTTGTAAACTTTGTCGTTGTTTATCCTCTGTTTTCAGAGAGGACCAGTGACATCACAGGGTGATGTCTTGACTTGGGAGTAAATTGGATTTGAGTAAGGCAGAGTTACACAAAGTCCTCAGCCGCATTGTCTCTTCCAGAGTCATTGAAGCACAGTGACAAGACCAAGGTCAGGACAACGGGTGGTGTCTTGGGATGCAAAGGATGACTCTGGGTCTTCCATGTCTGACCGAGCTCTAAGGGCTCCCCAGCACCTGATCCAGCCACCTTCACGGCCATTGGAACAAATTATTCTCATCTACCCATTCTGCAAGGGGAAGTCTGCATGTGTTTAGGGCAGACATCCTCCTAACTCACTGACAGGTTTGAAGCCTGTTACCCTCAGACTGGCTTAGCCCGTTTGCCAAGACAGTTTTGCTGGAGTGCGGCCACTGTACAAAGGTGGGTAAGCAGCCCCAAAAAGGGCTCAGCAAATCCTCACATAAAAGATGCTAGTCCCCCCTGAACGCCCCATACCCTACGTTTTTAGCAAACATTGAAGTACTACATAAAATGCTAGCTATTATTATTATTATTGTTATTAATTGCTATTATACTATATCCCCCTAAAAAGACAATTCTACCAACCATGACCTAAGTCACCAGAAATACGTGGCCTCCTAAATCATACGCAAAGCGCTTGGAATCCCTTCAGAGCAAGGCATAACAAAAACTTAAATTGTTATTGGTCACCAATAACATGCGGCAACACTTTTTTCTACATCGTCACCAGGTGCAGCAACAACCACACTAATAAGTGACTGCTCAAGCAGAGCCCGGCGATTGGTACAGGGTAGGAAAGTTGTTAGGAGGCAGAGTCTTGCCTTTTAGGGCTAGCTGTGAAGATGCTACATATTTATATTCACAAAAATGCTAAGCATACAAGGTGAAGGATGCTGAGGGCCAAATGAGAGGAACAGACTGTATGAGTCTCTGTGGTTTGGAGGAGGAAACCTCAATTGTGGGCTCAAGCAGTCAGAGATTTGAATTGAGTCTAGAAGAAAAGGTCAGGCTTATGCAAGGACAGAGAGAGAGAGAGAGAGAGAGAGAGAGAGAGAGAGAGAGAGAGAGAGAGAGAGAGAGAGAGAGAGAGAGAGAGAGAGAGAGGGAGAGGGAGAGGGAGAGGGACAGAGGGAGAGAGAGAGGGAGAGAGAGAGAGAGGAAGGAGAGAGAGAGGACAGAGGAGAGAGAGAAGAGGGAGAGAGAGAGGGAGAGAGAGAGAGAGAGAGAGGAGAGAGAGAGAGAGAGGGAGAGAGAGAGAGAGGGAGAGGGAGAGAGAGAGGGACAGAGGGAGAAAGAGAGAGAGAGGAGAGAGGAGAGAGGGAGAAGAGAGAGAGAGAGAGAGAGAGAGAGAGAGAGAGAGAGGAGAGAGAGAGAGAGAGAGAGAGAGAGAGGAGGAGAGAGAGAGGGAAGGAGAGGGAGAGGAGAGGGAGGGAGAGGGAGAGGGAGAGGGAGAGGGAGAGGGAGAGAGAGGGCATTCCAATAATGGGTCTAGCTATACCAAAATACTCAGAGCTTCCTTACTTGTAATCACAAAAGACAAGAAAGAGTGGCTGGAGAAGTGAGTGGGGGCAAAGTATTAGAGAAATGTGGGATCTGAAGTCTTGAAGACCTGGGTTGAAATTCCACCTCTAATATTTATTGGCTGTGTAACTATGGGCAAGTCACTTAACTTTTCTAAACCTCAGTTTCCCAGTTTGTAAGGTGAAGATGAAAATGCCTCACAGGGTCGTTAGGAGACTCATACTAGATAGTGTAAGGACTTTTCAAACTTTAAAGTTTAATACAAACATCTGCTATTGTTAGCCAATAGAATATAACTTATACTCCCTGAGAGCAAAGGCTGTCTGGGTTTTTGTCGTGGCATCTCCAATGCCTAGCACAGCACATTATACTTAATGGGAACTTAATAATAGCACACAGAGTTATGCAGAGTTTGTGAGGTGTCTCAGTGCATAGAGCACTAGGCCTGGAGTCAGGAGGACCTGAGTTCAAATCTGGCTTCAGACCCTGACTAGCTGTGTGACCTTGGGCAAGTCCCTCAACCTCTGTTTGCCTTAATCCACTGGAGAAGGAAATGGCAAACCATTCCAATACGTTTGCCAAGAAAACCCTATAAGACAGTATTTGCATGCTATGGTCCATTGGGGTCACAAAGAGTCGGACACGACTGAATCACTGAACAACATATGGAGTTGTATATAACATCATAGGGTGTTATGATGCCATAAAAATGACAAACAGGAAGAATACAGAGACCCAGGCAAACAGCTATGCGAAGTGACAGAAAGCAAAGTCAGTAGAATAAGTACAACATACACATCAGCTGCGATGACATTAAGAACAAAGGCAATAGAACTTTATAAGTGTACAGATGGATTCAGAAGGGAACATGGAGCAAATGTATTAGCATGGTTTTCATTTCATTACAATTTTATTATGCTAATTTAAAATCAAACATAAACAGTTGACGTTTGGGGACTTTATTTTATTTTGAGATTGACTTCATATTTTATCATTTTTTATTAGTATTTGTTCAGGGCATAGAGCTTATCATAATTTTTTAAGAGGTACCAAGGCAAGAATGGGCAAGGTATTTTTAGGGAACATGAGTAAACCAGTTGGGCCGGTTAATGTAAGTGATATAGCGGGAGGCAAAAGCCAGGCTAAGGAGTTTAGACTTTATCCTCTGAGAAATAGGGAGCCATCCAAGGTTTTTGAGCAAGAGAATGATGTGTACAAAATGGTATTTGGATAAGATTAATTTGGCAGTATTTCCACTATGGATTGGAAGGGAAGAGTAGTAGTCAGAGAGATCAAGAGAATTTTTACAGTAGTCCAAGCAAGAGATACCCCAGGCAGCTGGGTGGACTTGGAAGCAGGAAGACTCATCTTCCTGAGTTCAAATCCAGCCTCAGATACTTACTAGCTGTGTAACCTTGGGCAAGTCACTTAACTCTGTTTGCCTCCATTTACTCATCTGTAAAATGAACTGGAGAAGGAAACGGAAAACCACTCCAGCATCTTTCCCAAGAAAACCTCACAATGGGTCACGAAGAGTCAGATATGACTGAACAACAAAGCAAGAGGTAAGGGAGGGGCTGATCTGGAGTGGTAGCAATGGAAGAAGAGAGGGGAGGGAAGGGGAGAGAAGAGGAGAGGGGCCATTTACATATCAGGGGAATTCAGAATGCGTCTCCCAGAAGTTGATACCTGGCATTTCCCACAAGGATGCCTCCATGTTAGGTAATCTGAATGCACAAAGCAAAACCCTGTTACACTAATAACAGTGAGGTAAATATATATAGATACACACACACACACACACGCACACACACACACATATATCTGTCTCTATCTGTATCTATATGTATAGATATATGCATATCTCAAAGCCATTTGATCATGAAGTAGATAAATAGTAAGAGTTGACTTCTTCTTATAAGGATCAGAACACACAAGATATGTGAAGAACATTTGATTGTATCCATTAGCTCATACCCGGTATGGAACCTCACTCTGACAGTGAAAACTCTCTGTGACTTAGGCAAGCCATGGAAAGGTACCTGGGGCATATAGAGGTTTACTGACTTGCTCAGTGTCGCTGGACCTGTAAGTATCAGAAGTGAGGCTGGAACCCAGGTCTCCTTGATTCCAAACCTAGTACTCTATCCATCATAATACCACCACTCCTGATTTAGATATTCTCCAGATCAAATTTTGACCCCTACAATTTCAGTAAAAGCTGGATTCCAGTGTTAGTACTGTCCCTAACATATTGGAATTATAGAGTTCCCACTGTATCATGCAGCTCACATAATGAGATTCATAAGAAAGAAGAATTATGTGTATACTTTTTTTCCTGATTGTTGATGTTTAAGATACTAGACAGCTCCCTCACATTTAATCCCTTGCATTTCTGGAGTACTTTTTTAAAGGTTTTCATGCCCATTCTCACATTTGATCTTTTTTCTCTTATTTCATTTTTTTCTCAATTACATCTAAAAAAAATTTTAACATTTGATTTTTAAAATTTTGAGTTTCAAATTCTCTACTTCCCTCCCTTCCCTCCTCCCTCCTTGAGAAGGCAAGCAATTTGATATAGATTATCACATTCAGTATTTACAACAATCCAGCGACCAGGTAGGATGGGTATTTTCTTATTTGACAGACTGAAGCCCAGAGAAGTCAAATGATTTTCCCAAAGTCATAAAATGCAGTAATAGACCAGAAAAGTCTCCCAGCCCAATACTCCAGCATCCCCTTAACATGACTATACAACAGATTCTAGGTTGACTTGTACTTTTTTTAAAATTATGGCTTCCTTTCTTTGAGTATTTCATTCTGAACTCTCAATCCAACTTTCATGGTTAGGAACTGTAATGTTTTCCATTAGTTTGAAATTAGTTTGCTCTAATTCACACCAGCATATTTTGATTGCTTTTGATTAAGTTTAACAAACTGAAGAAGTCTGCTGAAATTAAACATCAAAGTAAACAATCCCTTTTCTTAGGCCTCCTTGTGCATAATTACCAGCCTTGTCATTCTTGCTAAATATATCCATTATGTGACATCTCAACAGTCTGGGTTGTGGCAATTAATACCCTAGTGCACGGGCCCAAAAACCTTTCTAGAGGAGGACTCTTGCGTGAAAGGAAGCCCATTTCCACAACTTCCAGAACACATGAGTTGTTTTGACGTCTGGAGGTAGGGGGTCTTTTACGGGTCATGTTTTCTTTAAGAAAAGAAAAAAGAACACAGCATATTTAATACTAAGTACATGCAAAAGGAGGTAGGGCTTCAGATGTAATGTAGCAAAAACAGGCTCTTTGAAAAGCATCATTTTCAAGAAATGCTCAAAAAAATTAATGGCTAATAATTAACCTACCCAAGTGATTAATGACTGGAGGGAAGTTTATAGGCAGCCTTATAACCTTGCGGAAAATGATCAAAGTGTTAAAGTATTTTTTTTTGTTAAAAACTAAAAAAAAATCAATTTGAACACTGTAGGGTTCATTGGTTTTTAGTTGGTGTTGTTGGGGGGAGAGGTTTTATGGGGGGAAGTGTACATTCATGTGACCACTTACACATTTATAGCCAGTGAAATATGGAAACTGACAACTGGGAAGACCCAACCAGAGATGATCAAGCCTGTCTCCCCCCCCCCCCCCCGTTCCTGCCAACCACAAAGCCCCTGGGATGCTGATCGACTCTGGAGTTTGGCAGAGAGAAGGCAGCCTCAGCAGCACCTCAGAGCCCATTGTACAAGTACTCAATCCATCAGGACATGGCCAACCTTGCCCAGGATTATGAAGTCAGCAAAGTATGTCTTTGGCATTGTCCCATTGGCTGGGCACTCCTTTCCTTTTCCCTAGGATCCTCCTCCACTTTCCTTCAAGTGCCCTAGTTTCTTTGTTTCTCCCATCTTCAACTAAAGTGTTAATGATCATTAGTGTAATAATTGCTGATAATGGGCTGTTTGCATTTTTAATTAGACTCTGGAAAATCCCTCCCCCCAAAATTACGCAGTGTGCTATCATTTTTGACTGTCACTGGACCACTCTCATGAATTAACATCACCTAGGGAGATGATTTGTAAAGTCTACAATGTTACTTGTTCATCCTTTCTTTTCAAAGAGGACCAATGACATCACAGGGTGATATCTTAACTTGGGAGTGAATTGGATTTCAGAACTTTTGAAGTCCAATGGCAAGTCAAAAATCAGGTCAACTGGTGACACCCCATGTTGCAGTGGATGACCTTGGCATCTTCCATGTCTGACCAAGCTCTAAGCACTCCATAGCACCTGCTTCAGCACCTTCATGGCCAGTGGAACAAATTATTCTCATCCACTCATTCTGGCCAGGGGAAGTCTTCACATGCTAGACATCCTCATAACCCACTGTTGGATTTGGGGCCTATCACTTACTTTCAACCTAGTTTAGCCCATCTGTAGAGTTGGTTTTTCTGGAGTGTGCCTGCTGCACATGCTACAGCATCTTGGAGCCACGGGTGAGAGTTGGGTGCCAGGTGGACACAAAAGGTGGATGAGCAGCCCTGAAAAGGGGTCAGCAAGCCCTCACAATGGAGGTGCTAATCCTCCCTGAATACCCCCTCTACCTCACAGTTTTAAAGTTAGTCCAGTGAGCACAGCAGAAGTTGGATTCAAAAAAGGCAATCAACCAAAGTGAATTTACAGCTTTAGTGCTAGACCAGTCAGACTACTAAATAGATAGGCTGATAGAACTGGACAAAATATTAACATTAATCTGGAGAAAAAAGATCTAGCATTTCATGGGAAATAATAAAAAGATAGGAATGCAGGAGAAATAGTACTTCTAGATCTCAAACTATTTAGTAAAGCAGTGGTCATCAAGACCATTTTATTCTGTTTTAAAAAGAGAAAAGTAGATCAGTGGAACATAGTAACCAAGAAAGAATAAGAAATAATTGAACTGAATAACCTAGGGTTTGATAAGTCCCAGAACATAAACTACCTGGGGAAAAATTCTCCATTTGTTAAGAAATACTGGGGAAACTAGAAGAGGTTTATTCTAACATCTCATGCTGCCATATTCTATAATAAATTCCAAATGGACACATGACCTGACTATTAAAAATCATACCATTAAAAAATTAGGAGAGAAGTAATATGCCTTTCAGAATGATGTGTAAGATATAAATTCTTAACCAAAGAAGGGTTAAAGGCAATTGTAAAAGATAAAATAGATCATTTTGGGTACACAAAATTAGGCAGCTAGGGTAAGCAGTCAACTGGGAAAAGTCTTCGTTATCAAATATCTCTAATAAGAATTTGGTATTCAAGATATATAGAGAACTATATAAAACCAAAAGCTGATTCCCAATAGAGAAATAGAATTTGAACAGCTCTTAAAAAGAATTGCCAACTATTTCTTAACAGCCATGTGATGTCATCACTAGTAATAAGAGAAATGTACATCAAAACAACCCTGAGGTTTGAATTCAAACCCAACGAATTTGCAAAGATGACCAAAAAATAGGAATCACCATTGTTGAAGGAGCTGTGGAAAGCTAGTCACATAAATGAATTGTTGGTGGAACTATGAATTGATACAGCCATTCTAGAAATCAATTTCAAATTAGCCCCTTCCCCCCCAAAAAAAACTCAAATGTTCATACCCTTTCATCTAGAGATTAACTGCGCTGCTAGGCATATGCCCCAAACTGATAACTGACCAACAGAAAGGATCCATAAAGACTAAAATGTTTACAGCAGAACTTTTTGTCATAGGAAAGAACTGGAAACAAAGTAGATGCCCATCAATTGGATAATGGCTAAACCAAAAGTGGTACGTGAAGATAATGGAATATTACTGTGTCATAAGAAATGCTGGAGATGAGTATGCATAAATGTGGAAAGACTTACATAAACTATTTTTTTTTCAAAATGAAGTAAGCAGAGCCAGCAAAACAATATCTGTAATCATTATAACAATGTAAATGGAAAGAACAATAGTAGGGCAATTGAAACCAAATGTTGGGAAACCATTGTGACCAAGCTCAGTCCCAAAGAAGAAATATGAGATCTCTGCTTTGCAGAAGTGGGGATCCGTGGGTATGGAACATTGCATAGAACTTCAGACTTTTTAATGTGTTCGTTGTTTTTGCTGGATTTTTTTTTTATTTCCTCTTTTTGTTTTTTGTTATGGTGGATGGTTTTCTGGGAGGGGAGAGGAAGGATACACGGGAAATGAAAGTATATAGAAACAAAAGATACTAATAAAAGTCTCTGGTTTTTATAAGTTGGATTCTTTTCCTCCTGCTCTGGTTTGGTCTATAAACAAATGATTAAGATTTGCAAGTGGCAGAGGGAAATCATGAGGCAGCTGGGTGTCAGAGCAGACAGAGTGCTGGACTTGGAGACAGTATGACAATTCAAATCCTACCTCAGACACTATGTGTGTGATCCTGGGCAGGTCACTTAGGCCCCCAGTTTCAGTTTCTTCCCCTATAAAATGGGCATAATAATACCTATTTCACACGGTTATTGTGAAGATCAAATGAAGTAATATATGTAAAGTGTCTTACAAACCTTAAAGCACTACAGAAATGTTCATTGCTATCATTATTATTCCTTTTAGTCTTCTTGCAGGGACCAAGGCTCTCTTTCTCTTCCTCATCCCTATTTCTCCTCCACCTCAGCCTAACAAGGAGGCAGTTCCCCAGAATTCTTTTCTCTCTTCTTCTCTCCATGAGGAGGGGGAGGAGCAGATGACTGACATGGAAAAAATATTAATGATACAAGACAGTGTATGGAAAGAGTCATGGAAGTGGCACAGAGTGTGTGCTCTAGGATCATGATTTCTGAGCATTTAAGTATGGGAGTCCTTATTTTAAAATTTTACTGATGACTTTTTTTTCCTTAGAGATTCCTCATTTAGAATTCCACCCTGTGGCTTCCCCTCCCTCCCCCACATGTCAATGAAATGACAAGTCCCATTCTTCTCCCTTTTGTTTTTACATTTTACACAGACATTTTCAGATATTATTCCTCCCTGACTTGGAGACTTTCCTGATAATAAAGAAAAGCCACCCAAGCAAAATCCGGCCCAGTGATCAAGTCTGACATAGTGTGCAATATTCCACACCCATAGATCCCCACCTCTCTAACCAAAGGAGAAGAGTGATATAAAAACTCCTGTTCAACATCACTTTTTTTTCTCCAACCCTCATATGATAGTAGTTACACTATAAATATCAATTATGAACAGTGCTGCTGCTATCTACTGATTGAGAATAAGCAATAACTCCCTTCCCTCACAGCAACCCTGTGAGGTGATTGTTATAAGTATTACTATCTCTATTTTACAGATAAAGAAACTGAGCCTCTTAGAAGTTAGGTGACTTGTCCATTCAATCCAATAAGGATCTAGGATAGGACTAGAAAGCACATCTCCTGACTCGAAGTCCAGCTCTCTGTCTGTCCCATCAACCTGTCCCTCAAATATACAGCAACAAAACGGCCGTGCTTGCGACCCATGGTAAACGCTGTTATTTGAATAGTGCTTTAAGGTTTGCAAAACGCTTTACCTATATTCCCTTACTTAACCCTCACCACAGTCCTATGAGAGAGGTTGAATGCATTGACCAGGGTCTGCACCAGGCACTGGGCTAAGTCTCAGGGATACAAAAATGGGAAATAACGTCTTCCTGCCCTCAAGAAGTCCGTGTTCTAACGTGAGCTCCTTGCAATGTGCAAACAGACATGAACCTAAAAAATAAGTATATGCAGTATAAATGCAAAAAAGATCTCAGAGGGAGAAGGGGAATGGAAAAGAGAGAGATCAGTTCAGACAGACGGGGACAGAGAGATTGAAAAGCCTTCTGAAAAAGATGAGATTTGAGCTGAATTTTGAAAGGAAGCAGAGGAGCCAGGAGGCCAAGGTAAGACAAGAGAGTATTTCAGGCAAGGGAGCCAGTGAAGAGGAGCAGAGAAAGGATACTGAGTGTCCTCTTTATGGAACAGCAGCTAGCAAATGCCTGAGACAGGATCTGAATCCAGGTTTTCCTGATTCTGAGTCAAGGGTACTTATTACTATATTATTTTATCATATTATAATAATTATTATAGTAGTAATAATAATATATAACATTTATGTAGTACTTTGAGATCTGCAAAGAGCCTCACAAATATTCTTTCATCTGATCCTCCTAACAATCCTGGGAAGCAAATGCTATTATTATCACTCCCATTTTACAGATGAGGAAACTGAGATAGAGGTTAAGTGACTCACTCAGTAAGTGTCTGAGAGTGAATTTGAACGCAGGTCTTCCTAACTCTAGGTCCAGAATTCTATTCCCTAACCTACCCAGTTGCCTCTATCCATGATGCTATACCATCTTCTAATATATAGATTCAGAATGTCTTGCAAAAACTCAGGGGTCCCTGAACCCCTAGCTCATGTGATTGGGACCACTAACCCAGAAGCTCAGAAAAGAAAACAGCTCTCTGTAGGCTGGTTTGGCCCAGTCAGTTTTCATGAAGGAAATAGGATTTAAGCTGGGTTTTGAAAGGTAAGTATGTTTTGTATAAAGGGAAGGGCATTCTAAGAATAGAGGTAGAAGCCAATCAAAAGTGGACCTTGAAGAGGAAGAAACTGGCTTGGTTGGACCAGAGGTATTATGTAAGAGAGAAGTAAAAGATAAAATTGAGTAGGCCAGTTAGAACCAGACTGAGGATAAGTCGATACTACCCATAGAAGAGAGGCAGGTCACCATCTAATACGGTAACAGTGTTGTTCAGATATTTCAATCATGTCTAATGTCTCCATGACCCCATTTGGAGTTTTCTTGGCAAAGATACTGGGGTGGTTTGCCATTTCATTCTCTAGATCATTTTACAGATGAGGAAATGGAGGCAAACAGGGTTAAGTGACTTGCCCAGGGTCACACAGCTAGTAAGTGTCAGAGGAGGGACTTGAACTCGGGTCTTCCTGACTCCAGGCCTGGCACTCTATCCACTGTGCCACCTAGCTGCCTCACAGTAATAGTAACCTGTGACTTTTTATAAACCATATAAACTGAAATTCAGCTTGACCTGCTTGAAGTCCCATAGGCTATATGAGGATAGAATCACCCACCAGCACTAGTCTTAAAAAGATTTCAAAATCTTTTGCTGAATTAGTATGATGTGGATTTCCCTGGGTGTGTGCATGATGAGGCTATACAAAATCTTTCTTCTCTGAATAACAATTTTCCTTAAAAGAAACTGAAATCTCTAAGTGGAAAGCTTTTCAAGAGCCTGGTAGAAAGAAACGAGGATCAGGACCAGCCTGTTGGTAGCTCTTTTTGTGTGGGGGCAATGAGGAGGATGGTAGACTGCTGGGGGATGGAGTTAAACTGAGAGGCAGAGAGGGGAAATCAGACTTTTAAGAATACCCTGTGTTCATTCTCCTTCCCTGACCTCTCCAGGTAGTGAGGTATTATTTCTAGGTATTAGGTCCCTCTAAAATGAGAGGCGTAACAGCCAGAGAGTTAGCCCCAACACCAGAAAGACCTGTGCCCAAGTCTTACATGTAACATATATTGACTCTGTGAGTCTGGGAAAGTCACAACCTCTCAATGCCCTAAACCAGTGGTGTCAGAATCAGATAGAAATGGAAGCCACTAAACTGTATATAGGGAAGGCTAGGTGGCGCCATAGTGCATAGAGCACTGGGCTTGGAGTCAGCAAGACTCTTCCTGAGTTCAAATCAGACCTCAGACACTTAATAATTGTGTGACCCTGAGCAAGTCACTTAACCCTGTTTGCTTCAATTTCCTTGCCTGTAAAATGAGCTGGAGAAGGAAATGGCAAACTACTCCAGAATCTTTGCCAAGAAAACTCGGAATGGAGTCACAAAAAGTCAGACACTCCTAAAAGACGATTCAATAACAACAAAAACTATACATAAGGATCCCTATGAGAAGTATATTGACTTAGAAACCCACATAGTAACATCATCTATATTCTATTATATTTTTATTTGTTTTGTGAAATATTTCCCAATCACTTTTTAGTGTTGTTGGGAGAGTACTAGGGAGTATTGTCTGCATATAACACCTCTCATCTAATAGACAATTCTTTGAGGACTCTTTTTTTATTTTTTTTTTGAGGATTCTCAACCTAGAGTTTGTAAACTTTTTAAAAAATGATAACTTGGTTTCCTTTGTAATGCAATGTATGTTATGTAATTAAAAAGCGTTGTTCTGAGAAGGGATCCTGAGGCTCTACTAGATTGCCCAAGTGGTCTAAGGCACAAAAAAGCTTAATGGTCCCTATTGTCAGATATTAGTTGCAGAGTCAGTCACAACCTGCATTAGTAGGTGTAGTTTCTTCACCTGGGAATTCTCTGTATCAGTGAGATCACAAGTCCAGTCCCATTCTTTTCTCTATTGCAAGTTCATAAGGACTGAAAAGGTGAGTAGAGAAGGAATAAGAGGTCAAGAAGAGAGAAGGAAGACAGAAAGGAAAAGAAGAAAAGATAAGCACAATAGTAATGATAATATTAAAAATAAAGAGAAAACAATGAGAAAAGAAGAGAGTGGGAAAAGAGAAAGAAGAAAGTAAAGAAGGAAAATGGGATAGAAGAAAGATATCCCCTAAGAAGATGACAGAAGATGGTCTTGGGGCTGAGGATGGAGAGACATCAGTTTCTGCCCCCACGTGGTTGGTTGGTTGGTGGGCGTCCTTCAAGCCTGAAGAGGACCAAAATGGCCTCACTATGTAGGGGTCAAGGTACAGAGTGTCCAGCTGTGGCTGATCAAACCAATATGAGTTTGGAAGACTACGGCAGGTTGGGTACAAATAGCCCATATAAATGCTTGCTTACAGCTTTATTGGCAAGGTAAGGGGCAGAAGAAGGAGGGAGGGCAAAAGCTGAGGAAGGCAGACCCCAAAGCCAAGGGAAAAGTCTTTGTTTTCCACCTTTCTGGCATATATTCCTGTCTTTGTTACACCTATCTGTCAGCAGCACTAAAAGAAAACCCTGGTTTTCATGCAGTATTCTGGACAGCTAAAAAATCTTATCTCCCTCTTGTTGCCAACCCTAAGCCTTTCTCTCTCTTCTCCAAGCAGGCTCCACCTCCAACCATCCCCCACCACCCCAGAAAAGTGGCACCCTTAGTTTCCTGGAGTGCCTCTTTGTTTCATGATTGATGAATGATTAAATGGAACCCAAATATAATCATGACAAAATAATTGATATTTGGTTTCTGATAGCAGAAAGAGGAGACAGACACACCAAAAAAGGAGAAATGAAGAGGTAAAGTCAGGGTCCCTGAGGTTAGAGTCAGGAGGAGGCCAGCACTGAGGGTACCTAGGGAGAGCACAGTAGTGAAATTGCAGAGCTCAGAGCTGAGCCAGGCTAGTCTGGGAGATGATGCTGGAGTTGAGTGGGAGCTCAGCTGGTTATAATCTACCTAGGCCATGACTTGAGTAAAATGGTAAAGTAAGAAAAGTCTTTCTTCATCATAGATTACACAAAGAAGTGTAGTTATTTGGCCAGCAAGCATTTATTAAACACTATGTGTCAGGAACTGTTCAAAGCACTGAGAATACCAAGAAAGACAAAGTTATGATCTATCCCTGCCCTCAAAAAGCTTATGTTCTAGTGAAGGAGATGATGCGTAAAGGTTTATGTAGATGCAAGGTATTTATAGTGTAAATGAATGATAAGCTCAGAAGGAAGGTGATGGGAGAATGAGGCGACTAATTAGGAAAGAGCAGTACTAGCTCTATACTGTGGTGGACTTGAATGACAGGATATAGAATTTATACTTTCTTTGGTAGGAATTAGAGCAGAAGATTGACATTGTCAGAGCTACATATTAGAAATATGTATTTTTGTACTTTAGTCCCCAGTATATGAAAAGGTCACCTTCTGTTAGTCAGGCTACGATCCCAGGGGTTCACTTACCAAGATAAGAAGGAATAATGTCTCACAGTTATACAATGTTTTATTTTTTTAATTCATCAGAGTACTTTATTACTTCATTTTACCCTTACAACAAGCCTGTGAAGTGGGCAGGATAAATATCCTTAATACCTATTTAACAGATGAAGAAAATGAGATACAAACAGATGAGAGAGACTTATCTAAGGTCACACAGCTAGTTAGTAACATAGTAGGGACTGAAATCCAAGCTTCCTGATTCCCAGCCCCAGGCTTTTTTTCCTTCTAAACCCACTCCACTGTAGGTTCAACAACTAAGTGGTACAGTGAATAGAGCCCTGGGTCTGAAGTCAGGAAGACCTGAGTTCAAATCCAGTCACAGACACTTCCTAGCTGTGTGACCCTTTAAAGTCGCTTAACCTCTGTCTGCCTCAGTTTCCTCAACTGTAAAATGTACGTATCTCACAGGGCTATTATGAAGATCAAATGAGATAATATTTGTAAAGTGCTAAGAATAGTGGCCAGCACATTATTAGTAAATGCTTGTTATCCTTGTGATAGACTGGGAGAGTGACAAGTCTGGGAGATCTGTTCCCAATCGCTGACTC
Organism: Phascolarctos cinereus; assembly: GCF_003287225.1. Lineage (NCBI taxonomy): Eukaryota > Metazoa > Chordata > Mammalia > Diprotodontia > Phascolarctidae > Phascolarctos > Phascolarctos cinereus. Next base: position 140,089,106 of record NW_027555625.1, read on the forward strand.
ACTGGATGACCTGGGGCAAGTTGTTCAACCTATGTGTGTCTATTGTCCCATTTCTCATCCGGATGTATGTTTACTCCACTTCCTCCTCACTTGGGTGTGATGAGGATTAAGAATACCAGAAAATTTCCAAGTCTCCAGGAAAATGTGCTAAGCTCCTCAGAGCAAGGTCTAGCTTAAATAAAAGATAAAGCCATCAGCTTCTTGAAGTTGGTGGCAAACCCATCAACCCAGTACTGAGCCAAACCAGACCTACACTCCTCATCTTGTGGATTTACTTATTCCCTTTCAAGGAACTCAAAGAATCTTCCTTCTTTTCATTGCTTCTACCCTAGTAAGGTTTTCTTTTTGTTCTATAGAGGGAAAAATGGAGATTCAGGAATGGAATTAGAATACAAAGACCTAGTTCCGAAGCCAGTGTACACCATCTACGTTGTCCCACCCCTAGGATCCCTCATGACAAATTCATTCTTTCATTGATCATCATGCCCTGATTTCTATGATTTTTTTATGTGTTCCTCTAGACTCATTCTGCATTCACGTATTCAGGTATTCAGGAATATTCATGATTTTTCCTGCTCTGGCCCCATCTGGGGCTTTCCTCGATACAGTCTCTATCACCCTAATTCCTACTCTACCCCAAGCCACCCTATCACCTCTCCACTGGGCTCTGTAGGCTGTGTCATCCACGTCCTCCAGCAGCTGCCTCTCCCTGCAGGATTAATTTACACACAGGTCTGTCGGCAGCCTAGCTGATTACTCTGTACCCTACTGAGTAGCTGGATGTTAGTGACTTGATCAGGGTGTGGGAGGCAGAAGAATTTGGTTAGTAAAAGTGATACCTATTCTGCCAACCATGGGGGAGTGGGGAGGAGGCTAGAAATGCAGAACAAGAGGAGAAAATAGTAGGAGAGGGATATTGTCTACTGGGGAGAGACTCTATGTGGCCAGAGAAAGAAAACCCTAAATTTTCCTGAGTGTTTAACCCGCTCAGGAGATGCTGTTTCAATCCAAAGAAATACATACAAAATTCTATGACTTGGAGTTATAGGCAATAAAAGAATCTGTCTGTTTCCTTGCTGCCTCCACTTCTTTTCTCCCCCTGCTCTCCCCTTCTCTGCCTTCTCCTTTCCTTTGCCTCCCTCTCTACAGCCTACTCACACCTTCCCTGCAGGACAAATCCACATTTTTCCTATTGATTTGCTCTGTTTCAACATAAAGCATGTTGAACATCCACGACATGCAATGTTCTTTCTGTTGTGAGAGCTGTACGGGTTGATGGATACCTGAGGCAGATGCTAGCTGGTGTCAAATACACTTAGAGGGCTACTTTGCATATCTTTGCCATGATATACACTGTTCCATTCAAATATACAGAGAGAAGATAGCTATTTATATCCATTCATGCCCACACAAAGGAAGTTATATTGGACTTTCCTTTCACACAGTGATCTAATTGGACCTCATAGACACAAGTCCATCCATTCTCAAACCAGTGAGTACCCTGAGGAAGGAGGAAGATATTTTTCTAGCCATTTTTCAGAAAAGAGAAACCTTAAGGAGCCCTGTCCCCTGGTCTTCACACACACACACACACACACACACACACACCCACAGCCTACCCTTCCAAAAACCCTGCTGACCTTATGAAAGAGAGCATAGTGATGGAGTGGACTGAGCATTGCCTCTAGCACTGAGAGACCTGAATTTGAGGCCCAGATTCAACATTTAATAGCATTATGACCCTGGGCGTTAAAGATCCCTTCTTAGCCTCAGTCTTCTCACCTCCTTTATTTAATTTGTTTATTTGTTTGTTGTTGTATTTTGGCAAGGCAATTGGGGTTAAGTGACTTGCTGAGAGTCACACAGCTGTCTGCTCAAGTATCAAGTGTCTGCTCCAAGGCCAGATTTGAACTCAGGTCTTCCTAACTTCAGAGTCAGTGCTCTATCCACTGTGCCACCTAGCTGCCCCCCTTTTTTGGTGAGACAATTGGGGTTAAGTGACTTGCCCAGGGTCACACAGCTAGCAAGTGCCAAGTATCTGTTCTCATCTTTAAAATAAGGGGTAATTATAAACACACACCCTAGCTCACATGGCTGTTACGAGAAAAGTGCTATTATAACCTTGGAGTTCACATGAACGCAAACCATCTACCATGATTCCCATTTTCCTTTGGCTAAATCCAAACTCATTAGCCAGTTATTCATAATTTAGTTGTACCCTCACTATTCCCCAGCTTACCCTTGACTCCAGGTAAATGGATCTACTAAGCACACCTGTTCATTTCTCACTTCCAGTTTATTGTATTTCCTCATCACCAACAACTAAAATGTTTTAAAATCATACATTTAGAGCTAGAAGAGAACATAGAGATCTTTGAGTCTGGCACTTCCATTTTACAGATGGGACCACTGAGGCTCAGAAAGGTTAAGTGATTTGCCTGGAATCACAAAGATAGTAAGTGTTTGAACCCAGGTCTTCCTGACTCCCAGTCCAGTGCTCTACCCACTGCATTGTTATACCTCCCCAACTATTTAAAATATACTCATCTTAGGTCAGCCAGTCCCATTTCCTCCATAAAGCTTTTCCTATTCTAGCTTCATTGACCTACCCTTCTTCTTAACTCCTACAGAGCAGAAATCACATGGAGCAAAAGATAAAAGATGGGCTCATGGAATAATAGAGTCAGAGAATCAGAGAGGTGGGTGTTCTCAGAGGTCATCCAGAAGACAGTCTAACTCCAGGGAGAAACCTATAGGCAAAGATTTGTTTTGAACATAAAAACCACAGACAAGAGACTTTGCTGCAAAAGAGAAATTCCACTGCCTTAAGATGATTGCTTCTGACTGTTCAAGAAGGAGAAATGCAGAACCAAAGGGTTGGAAGGGGCTATTCTACTCAAGTCTTCAAACCCAACATGTGTCTAAGCAGGCAGAGGAACAACATCCCAAACAAAAATTACCCAATTTTCATTTGGGGACCTTCTCTGATGAGGAGTGTACTTCCATTCCACTTTGGGAACAGTTATAATTATGAGAAAAGTTTTCCTTACACTGAGCTAAAATGTGCCTTTCTTTAATTTCCATCCAATGTCCCTTGTTCTTCTCTCTAGGGTCAGATAGAAAGAGTCATATCCCTCTGCAATATGGTAGCCTTTTAAATATCTGAAGATGGGAATCGTGGCCCCCATTGTCATTTATTCATGAGGCTAAATACTCCCAATTCTTTCAATTAATAATTGAGGAAATGGTCACGTGGCATGATTTCTAGCACCCTCTGACTTTTCTGGACTTTCTCTAGTTTGTCAATTTCCTTCCTTAAACAATATCTAGAATTGAAGACGATAATTGAGACATGATGTGAGCAAGAAAATGCCTAAGACCAATACTTCACTAACAAAGGACTCAATATTTCTTGGCAAGGAAGGCTAATGTTATGGAAAGAATCTTGTATTTGTTGTATTTGCAGAAAAGACCTGCATTCCAATCCTGTCCCTGATATGTGCTAGCTATATGATCCATGGCAAGTCATATCTCTGAGCTTCAGTTTCCTCATTTGTAAAATGGAGATAATAATACCCTACCAATTCCATAGATTTGTCATGAGGAAAGGTTTTGGTAGATGTTAAAGTGCTCTGAACATGTGTTGTTATTATTAATACAGCCAAAGTTCATGTTGGTTTCCTCGGCTGTCATGTTTCATTGTTTACTGGAATTGAATTGACATTAAAACACACTTAAAATTTCCAAATCTTTTTCACAACATTTAGCCACATGTCCCCCATCCTGTACTTCTCCTGCTGATTTTTTGGACCTATGTGGAAAACTTCACATTTATAACTATTTCATTTATCTTATTGGATTGATCATGGTTCTAAACTGTTAGGAACATTAGGATTGATTCTTTCATCTAATGTGCTAGCTATCCCTCCCAGCTTCATGTAACAAGTCAATAAATTCAGTAAATATGTTCTCCATGCCTTCATCCAAATCATTTGTTAAAAAATAATGAATAGCAGCACAAAGATGAGAACAAAGTCCAGTATTACACCTCTAGTTGATACTGATTGACACATTTCATCATTCTCTGGGTCGCACCATTCAATCAATTTCATATTCACCTAACTATTCTATGATCCATCCCACTTTATCTTGTGCGCAAGGATACTATGAGAAATTTGTCAAATATCTTGCTGATATATAACACTGTGTCCACAGCATTCCAATGATCTACAATGATGTTTTAGGCCAGCAAGACTTGTTGATGCTGATGACTGCCGCCTTTTTGAATTCTCTGGAGCCATCCTTTAATACTACATTTTAGAATTTTACAAGGAATTGAACTCCAACTTGAAGGCCTAAACATTGTTTGTCTTCTCCATTTTGAAAATCAGGGCATTTTCCTATGTATAATCCTGCTACACCTCTGCCATCCAAATGATTTTTCAAAGAACATCAATAGCATCCCATCAATCACTTCTATAAGCTCTTTCTATATCTGGGATATATTTTAGTTTGATCCTTATTATTTGAAATCATAGAGGGCAGTTATCTGTTCTCTTACCATGACCTCTTTTATCTTGGGTTTCAATTCTGTGTTGACACTTTCAAGTCTGAAGATTCTCCTTAGAATAGAAAACAGAAGTGCAATTAGAATTAAGTAAGGGACAACTACTGTCCCATCTGCCCCAAAGCAATAGTTGTATTCCTCCTCTAATCTTCCACTTCACCTTTTTTTTGTTGTTTTTTAAAGAATGCTTTACAAGTATTAGTCTTTTCTAGAATTTAATATTCTTTGCATTTTTATAGGGCTTATTCCTCAGTCACCTGATCCAATGTCCATCTTTGCTATATTCATTTTTTTTTAAATTTGAGATTGTTAATGAGTTCCCTGTGCAACCATACCATTTTTTTTATTTATTCTTTCTTCCTCATCATAATCATTTGTATTTGTGTCATCATAATTTCATTTTTTAAAACTTCTCTCTGGCTGATTTCCTTTGTAGAATATTATGCCTTGGGATCCTACCAATCGTCTCTGTGAACTCATAGAAACCTGTGCTCAGAATATCATGAGACTAAATCTGGTATTCCTGTCCTTAGCTATCACAAGATCCAAGATGATGCTTCCTCCCAAGATTCTGATAATTTTTATTTTGGTAACCAGTTATTCTTTCAATCAGAATGGATGCAAGTCTTATTATCCCTTTCTTGAGCATATTCTTCCTCCTCAGGTCATCACATATCTACCCACTGATTAATGTGCTGTATCCCCCACAGTAGAACATAAGCTACTTGAGAGCAGGAAGATTTTTGGAATGTTTTCTATTTTGTTTTTGTATTCTCAGCCTATTATAGTACAATGTCCTGCACATAAAAAGCACTTAATAAGTGTTTTGGGGGTAGATTAAGTTACCATCAGAGTAAGCATGGGCATCAACATTGTACAGGGGAAAGAATAATAAACCTTAGAGTCCTAAGACCCAAATTAGATTCCCATCTTTGCTACTGACTACTTGTGTGAACTTGAGCAAATCACTTTACTTTTCTTTGCCTCAGTTTCTTCACTTGTTAAATGAGATCATTGGACTTCATGACCGCCAAGGTCCCTTCCATACCTAGAGCTATAGTCTCTTTACGAAGAATGTATAAGCTGCTCTGCTTTTCATAGAGAGAGCTCCAGTAGATGTCTAAATGGTTTAAAAGTCCCCCATCACTACTATATTACCAGGAATAGCTTTATGATCCATTTCCAAAATTCACCCTCCAATTTCTCCTTCTCTCTAAGTGGTAATCACAATATCACTTCAGTTTCTCCCCTCCCCCTCACATATACTGTTCCTTATCCAAATGTTCTCCATCCTGCTTCTTCATTCTAGGTCATGTATTTCCACACAGTCATATATACAATGACACTTTTGATATACAATGATACTCTGCCTTTTATTCTGTTCCCTCTGAATTAGGGATCTCCTTGCAATTTTCTCATTTTTAGTTGAAAAAAAAAACCACCCCTGAATCTCAGAGAAATGAAGAAACTTATCCAAGGTTTCACAGGTTACAGAGCAGACATTCAACCCTAGTTTATCTGACATCAAATCCACTATGACTCCAATGGAATTCTCAAGATTGTCATTTTTAAGCCCAGTGACATTGTCTTTGGCACCTGGGGGCACCAGTGTGCACATTGCTCTTGGAGGATGATTCTGCCGTTAGACTACATCCACTGGAACCTAGATACCCAACAGACAGAAAAGCATGGAAGACAACTCCAATTGCCACAGTCACATCAACATTGGGACATAATGGGACATATGCCTCCTGGGAAATTAGTCACAAGGAATTCTATGTCTGAAGCTTGAGGAAACACTTCTTAATTGTCTGAGGAACATTCATTGCCCAGCTTCAGGGGCTCTGACTTGATCCGTTCAAGAAAAAGGAGGTTGACCATTTCTTTCTGCAGAGATCTCAGTTGATTTACTACTAATACTTGCAAAGCTATCCTGTGCAAAATGGCAAAGTAGGAGCCTTCAGTTTGTTCACATCCACCTTCTGTGACTGTTTTTCCTCACCATGAACTCCAGTTACATCATCCTCTTCTCTCTTCTCCCATCTTCCCACCTCCTCAGACATCTTTCTGCTAAATTCTGGAAGAACTATTTGAAACTTATTTATACTAAGAAATCATGGTTTTAATGTATTATTCTAACACCCCTAGGGGACAGTGCTTATCCCTGGGGAATGAACAATAATAGTTCACATTTTCATAGCTTTAAGTCTTGAAAAGCACATTTTCTCCAACCACTTTTTGAAATAGGGAGTGCAAATATGATTGTGCCTATTTGACAAATGAGAGAACTGAGGGTCTGAGAGGTTAAATGATGCAGTATGTCCAGACTAGTCACCTTTCCCTAGAGCAGGGGTTCTCAACCTTTTTTTGGGGGGGTGGGGAGAGGGGTATCATGGATCCCTTTAGCAGTTTGATAAAGGCTATGGACTGCTTCTGTTTTAAAATAGTTGAAGAAAATGCTAAATTTCAGTTACAGATTAGTAAAAGCAAAAATTCATAGACTCCCCCCACCCTGAAATCTACCCGTTAAAAACCCCTGTTCTTTAGATAAGAGGAGGGATCCATCCGTAGAAATAACAACTACAGCTAACATTTACATAGTACTTGAAAGTTTCTAAAACATTTTACCTACATAAACTCCCCTGGCCCTCAGAACAATCCTGTGCTGTAAGTAGTACAGGTAGCATTATTCCCATTTTACACATATGAAGAAATTGAAACTCAGAGTGATTATGAAGTCACATAGCTAGTGTCAGAGGCAGGACTGAAGCCCAAGTCTCTCCTGACTCCAGGCTCAGTATTTTCCCCTACAAAACACTGCATTTCTGATGAACCCATAGGTCTCACCACTAAACATGAGGAAATGAAGAAGCATAAGGTGGGAATGAATAGGCTGTGGCATATGCTCAATGAAAACCTGCTTCCAAAAAGTGGAGTAAGGAATACTATTGAGCAAATGTCTGACCAAAAAAGGAAAGGGGATGGTCAAGTTCTGGGAACAAGGGAAGCCAGGTGCAAAGACTTAATGCTGCACTACTACTTTTGAAAAGTGTATTTTTAAAAGACCTAGAGGAAGGCATCCAGCACATTATCTAGATCATCTGTGGTTAATTTGTGTGAGAATATGGACAAGAATTGCATAAATTGAGATGTTTGGAGGGGTTGGGATCAGCATGGATGGAGGCACCATCCACATTGATAGGTTGGGATCAGCACTGATAGAGGCACTAGCCACATTGATAGAATTACATATCCATGAAAGTATCAGTCCCCTCTTAGTATAAGCTTTGTCTCTCCTTTAAATCTGGACATAAATTGTTATGTTAAGTGGCTCTCCCAAGTTCACAGAGCTAGTATGTATCAGAAGTAGAACTTAAGTGTAAAGTCTTCAGATTACGCAAGATCTAAGTTGAATTTTTGGCATTAGTGGCAGGCAGAAAGATGTTTTGAGAAAGGGGGACTTTCCGCAACCTTTCAAATTATACCAGGTAGGCAACCACTTATTAATAATATTAACCCTGGCTCAAACCTCAGTGTCAGAAATGGCCTGGGAAGTGCACTGTGTTGGTTTCTTGTCTCAGAGGCCATAGTTCTCTAGTGTCTGCTAGCACTTTCCCTGAGGGAGCCTATAAATTAGAGACTTGCTGGCACTGAATATACCTTTTGCTCCACATCAGCAAAAAAAAAAAAAAAAAACAAAACAGATTGTAATCTAATCTCTCCCTTCCTAGTTTCCCAGGAGATGGAAAGGAGCTGGGGCAGGAGGTGGGGGGGTGGAGAGAAAGGAGTTGCCTAAATGTCTTTACAAAACCTATCTGAAGACACAAATTATTTACATCTTATTTCATTCAGCTGCCCTGTCTATCTAAGACCTTTACCAGTGCATTCAGAGCAAAGAATAAAATATTTTCCCAAAGGAGATTATAGACTAGGATAAAAATTGCCCATGTCCCTGTCCAAGGTGCTAGGTAAAGAGACAAGGAAAGACAAAGCTACCAGGTCTAATATGGCTTGTCATTTTTCTGCCTTCTAATTTAGAGGTGGGGTGGGACAGAGAATATTGGGGCTGGAGCTGGGACTAGGGAGAGGAGGAAGGAGTAGTGAAAACTCTCTGGCTTTGAGATAAATTGGCACATTTGCTGAAAACAGAGAGGCGTGATGCCTCCAGGGTTATATTGATTCCATATGTGAGCACAAGCTATTGTGAGAGTTGGGTGATGGCTAGACATAAGTGTTTCCACCTGTTTGTAGCACTACAGTAAGAGAAGGAGACATGAGGGCCACATAGGATGAAAAGGAGCATGAAAAAGGCCATTCACTTCCCGGAGCTTAGCAGGTATTTACCTCAGCAGCTGTCTGAGTCACTCAAAGTCTCCAACCAGAGTACTTAAGTCTAGGTATCACATACCTGACCTCAACTACAACAAATCTTGATTAAGCACCTGCTGTGTGTGCAGAACTCTACTTGTTCTTAGGAGGAGATACAAAGTACAGACAAGACACGGTTTCCTAATCTCGTGGAGTTCATAATATAGCAAGGGGATAGACACATATATACAAATACTTCCAATATAAAATGCTATGTTACATAAATACATCAGTCAGTAAATATTTTAAGCACTTACTATGTGCCAAGCACTGTGCTGAACACTAGGGGCACAAAGAAAGGCAAAAGACAATCCCTGTTCTCAAAGAGCTCACAATCTAATCAGTAAGTCAACGTGAAAATGACTGTGTATAAATAAGCTATGTACAGGATAATTTGTGAGTAATCAACAGTGAAAGTACTAGAATTAAAGAGGATCAGGAAAGGCTTCAAATAGAAGGTGAGATATTAGCTGGGACTTAAAGGAAGCCAAGGAAAACAGGAAGTAAAAGTGAAGAGGGATAGCATTCCAGGCATGGAGGACAGCCAGAAATTGAGAGATAGAGGGTCTTGTTTGAGGAACAGCAAGGAGGCCAGTATCACTGGATCACAGAGGATGTGGATATAAGGTGTAAGAAGACTGGGGGAGGGGGGTAGGTTAAAAACCAGACAGAGGGTTTTTACCAAACCAAACCCAAAACCTGAAGGTTACAAGGAGCCGCTGGAGTTAATTAAATGGGAGATGGTCAGATGCTCGAAAAAATCACTTTGGACTAGAGTGGGGAAAGACTTGTGACAGGCAGATCAAGTAGCAAGCTATTGCAATAGTCCAGGTATGAGGTGATGAGGGCCTGAGCCATGATGATGGCAGTGTCAGAGGAGAGAATGGAGCATATTTGAGAGAAGTTACAGAGGTAAAAGTCAATGATCTTTGGCAACAGATTGAATATGGGAAGTGAGAGAAAGAGAGGAGTCATGGCTCACACATTGGTTGCAAGCCTGGATTACCGGGAGGCCGGTGGTACCCTCAACAGTGGTAGGGAAATTATAAAGAGGGAAAGGTTTAGGGAGAAAGAAAGGGGTTCTGTTTTTGGACAAGTTGGGTTTAAGATGTCTATAGGACATCCTGTTCTGGATGTCCAATATGCAGTGGGAGAAGTGAGACTGGAGGTCAGGAAAGAGAGATTAAGACCAAATAAATAGATTTGAGAATCATCAGAATAGAGATAAAATTTGACAGCTGATGAGATCATCAAGTGAAATAGTATAGAGGGGGGCAGTTAGGTGGCACAGTGAATAAGAGCTCTGGCCTTGGAGTCAGGAGGACCTGAGGTCAAATCCAGCCTCAGACACTTAATACTTACTAGCTGTGTGACCCTGGTCAAGTCACTCAACCCCAATTGCCTCACCAAAAAGCAAAAAAAAAAAGTATAGAGGGAGAAAAGAAGAGGGACAAAGAGATACAAACTAAATATCTTTCAAAGTTGGAGGTGAGGAAGATCATTAATGATGTGAGAATTAGGAGAGACTTCCTGGAGGAGGCAGTATTTGAACTAGGTCTTTAAAAATGGCAAGATTTCCACAGTTAAAAAGGTAAAGTAAGGCTTCCTCCTTCTCTCCTTCCTCCTTGCTTTCCAACCCCTTCACAAGCAGTGAAGGATGAGAGAACATTCCAGAAATGAATAACAAAGGCAAGACAGACAGGACATGAACAGGGGATGGTAAGTAGTCCATTTTGGCTGGTGCATAGAATACATAGACAGGCGGTCTCTCCTGCCTTGGCAGAAAGACCTTTCACCAAGAGGATAAATCATTGTTCTTGTGCTAGGTAAGCTGAGGAATAAGTGAACTGGAATTACATATAGATCTTGGACCTACTGAAATTCCAGTAACAATGCTCAGGTCCCTCACCCAGCTTCTGAGGAACAGAAGTAATGGGCTAAAGATCCTCAGCAAAACCATAAAGTTTCGACTTTGTGTTTCCCATTCCTCTGTCAGTGCTCTTTCCCTACTCTAGCCTCCTTGGTTGTTGAGTCATTTTTTAGTCATGTCTGACTCTTCGTGACCCCATTCGGGGTTTTCTTGGCAGATACTGGAGTGGTTTACCATTTCCTTCTCCAGCTCATTTTACAGATGAGGAAACTGAGGCAAACAGGGTTAAGTGACTTGCCCAGCTAGTAAGTGTCTGAGGATGGCTTTGAACTCAAGAAAATGAGTCTTCTTGACTCCAGGCCCAGCATTCTATCCACTGCACCACCTAGCTGCCCCATTCTAGCCTCCTACCATACTCCAAGTACTCTGTTTTCCACCCATCCCCTTACCTTCCCCTTATTAGGAAGAAGAAGGATCTGATGATCTGACTCTGAATTAATTTAATATGTTCATCCTCCCAAAAGTATTTCTACTTTAAAAGAGGACTTTAAAGGAGAGGGAACCAAAGGAATGCCTTATAAAGATGGAGGTTCAAACTCTATGTCAAAGGAGTGGGGATAGGGATGGGGGATATTATTGAATGGGAAAAGAAGCTCCTTGATGCCTTCAAATCACATTTCAAGCCCATTTGAAAAAAATGAAGTTTTGCATTAGTCTGAATACATGGAAAAAGTCAAAAGGATTTTTTTCTGCCACTGGCAGCTAGAGTATAATACAGCAGGAATTGGTTGTCTACATGTGTGTCTCCATATGTGTGTCCTCATCACACAGGTTCTCTATATCTCTACCCTCCCTCTACTAGCTTCTGGTTTATGGAGGGTGCTTTCCAAATGTACATAAGGGGATCTTATCACTTTATCTCCTATGTTTTTTGATTACATGTCTTTTGTTTTGAACTGTGTTCTCTGGAAAAGAGCTCATCTGCCTGGTCTACCTGGTAAAGGTAAACACATCCACAGGAGCTAGTGAGCTATGGTTTAGAGTAGCTGCTGGTCAACTCACTGTGTGCCTCAAACCTGGGGGTAGCTTTTCTGGGCAAGCATTGTGATACAGGTGTTCCCGCTGCTACATGCCTATACCTCCTACGGCTAAGACAGCAGATGAGAGAGTCTATGTAACAAGCTCAAAGCCCTGATAGAAAAGAGAGAGAAAGGATGAGTTCAAACCACATGCCCATCCATGATGAAAAGAGAGAAGGAGACCTTCCCAGAGAGGTAGAGGAAGAAAGAGAGAAGAGAGGCAGAGGCCCAGAGAAAAGGAATGTCCAGAAGAAAGGATCAAGGGAGGGAGAGATTAAACAAAACACACACAAAAAACCAAACACACACAAAAAGCCTTCAGCAGAGACTACAAATGAATTAAAGTTGTTATGGCAACCGGAATTGTGTGGGCGGGCTCTCCTGCTTCCTGAACTCACACAATTAAAGTAAGCTTTCTTCAAGTTGGCTAACTAATTAATAATGCCTTCCAAATATGTCTAATCTCCTAGCCATCATTCATCCTGTTTCCTGTGAGGAGCTGTTTATTCATACATTTATTTATTTATTTATTCATTTGTCTGTCTCTCTATGTTTGTGTGTATGTGTGTGTGTGTGTGTGTGTGTGTGTGTCTTTGCTTACTTGTTTAGCTTGTCTGGAGGGCTGGTTCATTAACCTGCTCTCTGAGTGGGGATGGAGTTAGAACACTTTGCCCACACTGGGCCAATGCCAGTTCTAGGAGTGGAGCAGGCAAGACCCAGAGATGTCACTTCATTTCTCCCCTCAGGCTGGAAGGCAGTGGAAGTCAGGGTCACCCAAAATACACTGTATTGCATTATAACTCCCTTCCCTTCTGCACCCCTTCCCAGATTCCAGGTGGAAAAAGGACATGGTTGAACAAAAGATGGAGGAAAGATAATTTCACAGGATCCTAGGTTCCAATTTCTCCACTGACCCATTGGATGACCACCAAATGAGGCAGGTGGAGGAAACAAAACCGCTGGGTTGTTTTGGGGCTTAAGGGGGCAGGTATCGGGGTGAGTATTTTTTGTTTAGTTTTTTGCTTGTTTATTATTTAACAAATAAAAGAGAAACTTTGCTAGAAATAGGATGCAGCATCTTAGCTGATCTTCCCTGGGGAAATGCATTACCCATAACAGTGTACGAAAACAGAGCTCCACATGCAGCCTCAGCCAGCTGGCAGCAAGAGGCCCTGCTCAATCTCCCCAGGGAAATAAATTCCAATGTATATGTATCTCTGTCTATATATACATACACAGAAAAGGTCAGACTGCATCTCCTTGAGAGCTCCCTTCACTTGAAATTAAACAGCCATGGTTTAGGTGTTGACTCCTCAGCAAAAGAAAAGAGCAAATGAATTTTGGAATTCTGGGAAAACCTGGGGATCACCAGCTGGACAGAGGACCAGGGCAGCAAGGAATGTCAGCCTAAGCCAATGGATATGAAAATGAGCCAATCTGGAGCCAAGAGAAGCCAATCCCCACGTGTAGAAACTGAAAGCCCAGTGTTACCTGTGAATCATCACAAGTAAAGTACAGACAGAAAGGCAATGTTCTCATCTCTTCCCTTCATAGTACTCAGCACAGTGCCTAGTACCTAGTGAGACCTTAATAAATGTTTATTGACTGACTGACTGACTTCACTTCAAAACTAGCCCAGTTTTACAATAATAAGTCCTACTATGTGTGACATTTATAATTTAAGAATGAAAGGAAAGGAAGCATCCCCTTACGTCACTTAGGGCTTGGCTTGGTGGCCTGTTGAGTGAACAAGTGTTGAATGGAGCGAATCAGTGTGGGTCGTGAGTTCTCTTCTAGGATACTGACATGGGGAGTGCACCCTTCTACAGCCCAGTAGCCCCTCTCCCATGAGACCACTCCACTTCCTCCTGAACCACAGAGGTCATTTGAACTCAGCCACAAACATTCATGAAGTGGGTGGGAAGAACAGTTCCCATGAATCCCACCTCCTCCATGAACACTTCCTTGAAATGGGAAGACCAGTGGATCAAAAGTCAGGATTACTGGGTTCCTGTTCCAACTCTGTCACTAACTCTGTCATCTTAGGCAAGTCACAACATCTCCACTTTCTCACTACTCACTCACTCCCTCGACTTCTTATGATACTGTTGACCAGCTGACTTCTTTGACATTTCTTCCTCCCTTGGCTTCAGAGACAACAAACTCTCTTGGTTATCTTCCTATCTCTCTAATCAATCTGGTTCTATCTCCTTCACTGGCTCCCCTTCCTCTTTCTAATTCCTTTAGGTTCCTCACAGTTGTCCTTGATCGTATTCTCTTCTCTCTCTATACCCGTCCTCTTATTCCCATGGTTTCAGTTATTACCACCATAAAGATAACTCCCAACTATTTATTTACTGCCCTGTCCACTACACTAGGTTCCAGACCCTTATCTTCACCTGGTTTCATCATATGTATCTCAAATTCAACATGTCTAAAACCAGATCAATGAATTTACCTTCAAAACTAATTCTTCCTTCCACTTCTCCATTCTATCAAAGATATGAGCATTCCTTCAACCTAATATCCAAACCTGACTCACTTCTATCTCACTTCTCCTGTCCATACACTTGTAACATTCTTTTGATTCTATCCTTTAAAATACCTTTCACATCAATACCACTCTTCCTGTTCCCACTGCCACCAACCCAGAGAAGTTCTCATTATCATCCATCTGAGCTCCTACAATAACTTCCTTCTACCTGTTCTCTACATCTTTTGGAGACTTCTCTCTGCCATCCAATCCAGCCTATAGACCACTGCTGGGTTAATAGATCATATCACTTTTCTGTTCAAATCCCTTCAATATTTCCCTCTGGTCAACTTAATAAAGTCCAAACTGTTTAATAGGTTATTAAAAGCCCTCCAGGGTCACAGGATCATAGATTTAGATCAGGAAAAGACTATATCAATCAATCAACACATATATATGGAGCACCATTAATATGCTAGACAGGGCAGCTAGATGGTGCAATGTATAGAGTCAGGAAGACTCATCATCCTGAGTTCAAATATAGCCTCAGATACTTACTAGCTGTGTGACCCTAGGCAAGTCTCTTAACCCTGTTTGCCTCAGTTTCCTACCATTTCCTTCTCTAGCTCATTTTATATATGAGGAAATTGAGGCAAACAGGGTTAAGTGACTTGCCCAGGGTCACACAGCTAGTAAGTATCTGAGGCCAGATTCGAACTCATGAAGATGAGTTTTCTTGCCTCCTGACTCCAGGCCCGGCATTCTATCCACTATGCCACCTAACTGCCCTTGATATCATTAGCGCTGTCAGTCATCATCCTGGGAAACAATCATGGAGATGCAGCCCAACAATTGCTCCTGCTATAGCCACAGGTACTGAAGACTCAGAAATTCGGAAGGTTCTAGCTACCAAAGATCTTGGCATTTTCCCATTCTTTGCCACCTCAAAGAACTACAAATATTCTTGTTCATCCTTAGAGTTTGTTTTGCTTAGGACTAATCACTCTTTTGATTTACCTTCCCTCCCCACTTCTCCCCTTGCTTTCCAATTTCCCTATTGAATGAAATGTATTTCTGTACCTAATTGTGTATGTGGGTGTGTATTCTTCCTTCTTTTGACCAATTCATATGAGACTGAGGTTCAAGGATTGTTCTCTCCCTCCCCATGCTCCCTGCTTATTTGTTGAGATGTTTGCCAGTATATTCCTCTTCCCTTCTCTTCCCACTCATTTCTTAAAGTCATCAATATATAACAGAACCACTCCCATGCTTTGCCTAAATGACTCTTTCTATGGTCCTTGATGGGCTGCTAGGTGGTACAGTGGCCTCAGACACTTACTAGATGTGTGCCCCTGAGAAATCATTTAACCCTGTTTGCCTTCAATTTCCTCATCTATAAAATGAGATAGAGAAGGAAATGGCAAACCACTTTGCCAAGAAAACCCCAAATAGAGTCATGGAGAGTCAGATATGATTGAAATGACTTAACAACATCAACAACAGTCAGAGGCCATCTAGACCAACCCATACCAGAAAGGAATGTCCCCTAAATATATCTGACAAGTAATATGGGGTCAAGACCGCTAATGGGTGTGTGAGGCCAGATTTGAACTCATGAAGATGAGTCTTCCTGATTCCAACCCAGTGCTCTATCCACTGTACCACCTAGCTGCCCAGATGGCTTCTGAAGGCACTTCCACCTCAAAAAATTTCGTGATTAAGTGAATAATCCTTAAAACTTCCACAGCCCCATCCCAAAAAGCGAAGGGATAAGACAATGAATTTCCACTTTACTCCTTCCTTTTGCTAGGCTCCTATTTTGTATAATCTTTCACTTTCTAAGGCTGCCTCTAACCTTTATTATTTTAATATGATTTCACCTGGATAAACATGTGGGAGGAGAAAAACACCATATGCGAATTCTAGAGGGATATTCCTTGGCCCCACCATCCCTATGAAGGCTGCTTCTCCAGAAAATATCTTCTGTATTCCCTTCCAGGGCTCATCTATTCTGACCTTTATCTGTAAACACAGAGCTCATTCTCTTCCCTTGTTCCCCAGGTGCAGAGAAAGCATCAGCTCACTGCAGCACCTGTATAGAGGTGGTGAAGTAGGAAGCCCAGTTTGAGGGGTGCCAAGAAGGGCTGTGCCATCCAGAACTGTTCCCATCTGATTATATTCTTTCCTTGCCCTTTCTATTGGATGGAATGGTGGTGAAATTTGAGACATTGAGCATTTGCCTTAACACTGAAAAAAGAGCCAAGAATAAGCATAACTAAAGCCAAGTCCCCATCGGAGACTGCTGAGTGTCAGGGGAGTATGAGTCAGTCCCTGGCACAACAGAGTCTTCAGAAAGGGAGAAAATAATGGCAGTCCCCCTTCCAAGCTTCACTTCTCTCCCATATATAATATAAGCCTTGCCCTGCCTCTATGGATAATCTCTTAAGGTCAAGGAAAGGAACATAGAAAGCCCCAGGGGATGGAGGCAGCCAGAGCTGGAACACTATACCAGTTATCTTTCTGATGGAGCCCCTCACCCCTCCATCAGGGAAAGAATTGGAACCATTGTACTCTGTGATTAGAGACCACAGAAGCTTCCCGTTCCAGACCCTCTTGATTGGGCTTCAGCTTGGAAGCCAAGACTTCCTGCAGCCCAGACACCAGCTAACTCAACAAGGCACATTGTTTTACTGGGGGAAATATGAGGGGAGAAGGGCAGGAGGTACCTGGGGGAACATGGCTCCCTAGCTATATGGACACTTTCCTCCCTGCATCACTGAGGTGGTATGAACCACTCTCAGAAAGATTCTCTGGCTTGCCCTTGATGAAGTCAGTGGCAAGCTTCCCACCAGCCTTAAATATGATCCTTGTATCCAGAGAATGCTTAGAGAAAGATTATGAGCTCTTCTTTTACAGTAATACTTGGTACCTATAGTACCATTAATGTTTCACAAAATCTTCACATCTTTTTTTCCCCTCACTTTATGTTCACAATAATCCTGTTACAACAGGAGAGAAAATAGAGGTCCATAGAGGTCAATACCTGACTAGCAACAGAACCAGGACAAAAACCTTAGATTCAGGGTGTTGAAGTTGAAAGAGTATGGGATCAGGAGGCAGAAGACTGAGTTTTCTGTTATTAACTCTGTGTGTGATCTCAGGCAAGGCAGTTCCGCAGTCTGGACATCAGATGCCTCATTTGTAAAATGGAGAAGCTGGACTAAATGATCTTTAATGATCTCCATTTAGGGAGAGAGCTCAGTTTAGACATTGTTTCACTTCTCACCTGGCTGCTCTACTTGAGAAATTCTCTGTTTTCCACCATGCCTCTGCAGCAGGTACCCTTCCTCTCTCCTCCCCCAGCTTTTCTTCTCTGTATTTGTATCCACAGGACTTAGCATAGTACCTGGTACACAGAAGACAATTAATGAATGTTTATTGATCAATTGACTGATTGATTGATATAAGGTTCCTCCTAGCTCTAATAGTGCATAAGTCTCCTAACTCATAGTTCAGTGCTCTTTCCAGGAGGCCACAGTGTAGGCATCAATCCAAGGACTGTGTAACAAAAGCCAACATGAATAGCTGGTGTGTTTGAGAGCAGATGTGAGTTTCACACTTAGCAAATTGGCAAACATAACAAAAGCTGGAAATTGTCAATGTTGAAGATGCCGCAAAAAATATCAGAACATTCATACACAGTAGGTAGAGCTATGAACTGATCTCAATGAACATTCTAGAAAACAATGTGGAACTTTTTCAAGTAACTAAAATGTCCATACCCTTTGGTCCAAGGATCTCACTGCCAGTCATATAACCCAAAGAGGTAAGAGAGGGAAAGAAGGGCTCCAAACATGCCAAAATATTCATAATAACACTTTTTATGGTAGTAAAAAGTTAGAAACAAAGTAGATTCCCATTGACTGGGCAATGGTACAAATTTTGGTACATACATGCTATAGAATATTACTGAGCTAAAAAATTTACGAATTCAAAGAATTTGGAGAGACATATGAACTGATGCAGAGTGGATTAAGCAGAACCTGGAAAACAATGCACACAATTACTACAATAATGTTAAAGGAAAGAATAACAACAAAAAGAAAAAAATTTTGCAAGAAGAGATGAGAAAGTGTACCTCCTACCCCTGTTTTTTTCACAGGGGTAAGGACAGCACTATAGATGTAGAACATTACATATACTGACAGATTTAGTGTGTTTGTTAATTCTGCTGAACTTCTTTAAAAAAAAAACTTCATTGCATTTCTCATAAGTTAGTAGAGAATATGGGCATATATTCAGAATTAAGGAAACTAAAAACATAATATAATGGGCAAATTGGGCAATGAGGGTCTAGTCCTTAGAGAATGATTAGATTTGCCCTTCCTGGTAGGTTATATGAAGCTTGCACAGATATTCTATGAAACTGATACCACTCGAACAATGTGGACCTTTTCAGCTATGTGTCATTGACGGCCTAATACTACATAAGGAAGAAAAGTCTTCTAATTCACTGTGGAGCTAAAAGAACTGATGGCGTAGGGGGCACTAAGCTAGATCTGAATTCTCATACAAAAGGGACCACTCACTGATCTCTAAGTTCTCAATATTTTTCCATCTTGGGAGCTAGTAAGGCAAGAATTTCTGTGAGCTTTCAGGTTGGGGAAAAGGTGGCTACTCTAGCCATCACCCAAATGCCACGTGTCCATCAATCAATCCATAAACATGTATTAGGTCCCTACGATATGCCAGGCATTTTGCTAAGAAAATGAGCACTTCTGCTTATTTTGTTTATATTTTCTTGATTTTAGGCGAATTCAGATATTTAATACTCAGAGACTATGTGAGCTTAGAAGATCCATCAGAGCTGTTAGAGGTTCTACCAAGCAACCAAAGTTGCCAGCTAAGTCCACCACAGGTGGGGAGCAGTGTCCACCAGAATGATAATAGACAGAGAGAAAGTACTGCAGCTGGAAATGGAGAAATGGACCTGAGGACTGCTACGATTCCAGGCAGAAGTATTGGCTATAGACTATAGAAAGGCACCAGTTCTCAGAGCCTAGCAGAGAACCACATATAAGGAAAACTTCATGAGGATTCAACAAAGGGAGGAAAGGACTCCCACGGCCCAAAATCTTGAGATACCACCTCACCATGGACCTACAGGGTCTCTATAAATGTGCCTCACTTTGTCTTTAAAATTGATCCACTCTCCCCAAGACCTTGTGTGTGCAAGAGGAAGAGTGTGTCCCAGTTTGAGGGTCTTTTTTTGCACCAACAATTCTTGCTATACCTTCTCAGTAAACATTGTTTGTAAAAGCTAATGGAGTTAAGCTGGTTGGTTGAAAATAGGTGACACACTGATGGGGATTTAGATGCTACAATACTAGAAACCCCAGCCCCTCTGTTGCCACCTAGAGATCCCTGAGCAGAATAGTAATCATCAGCTGCCTTCTGGTGGTCCAACATGCCAGAGTGAGACCTGGGAAAATAAACCCAAAATGGGTGTTACAGAAAGATATCATTTTTAAAAAATTTAAGTTTGCATGAGGTATCAGAACCTTGAGTTAACTTATTCCCTGTCAGTTATGTAAGATTTGTGTCCTCTAACCAAAGGGCCATGAGCCCTGATCTTCCTTTACTTCCTTTTTTCTTTAAAAACCACCGTGCTCTATTTAAGGTCTTAATGACTTTGAATTGTCATGTCAGTCCTCTGTAACACTGACCTGGCTTGCTTACTGCCTTCCCAGCTGTGGCCTGACTACTAAGAAGTCTGTGTTTATGATCCCTGGTCTGATTGTTCCTGCTGGGCTGTGACACGCTGCTGCCTCCATTATGAAAGCATAAAACTATGAGAGAAGCTGTCAGGCCACTATTCTCCAGTCTGTGTCCTGGACGAGGAGAGACTTTACATGTGGCCCAGTTTAAAAAAAAATTAAGCCCCTAAACACTTCCCTTCAATAGTTTCCTCTTAGCCTATATCTTCTCTCCCTCTCTGAGAGAGTTGATCTGAGTAGGAAGCAAGGAAGAATGAATCCAGGGTGTGGCTGAGAAATGTTCCTAAAAATGTAAGTACTGCGTTGTCTAAAGCAAACATTTTGCAGATAAGTAAATCCACACAGAGGAAAGCAGAAGAGAGAGGAAGCTTTTTTGTTTGTTTGTTTTGTTTGGTCAGAGAAGGCAGAACTAGTAGCAATCAATGGAAATTACAGAGAAGTTCATTTAGGCTTGATGTCAAGTAAAAAAAAAGTCATAACAAAATAAGATACCCAAAAGTGTAATGGACTCTCTCTAGATTCAGTGACTTCCTCTTCACTGAATAATGTCAAGCAATGACCGGATGACCATCTGTCAGGTATATTAAAAGGGACATTCCTTTGGGGTGCATGAGTTGAATTAGAGGGTTTCTGAGGTACCTTCCAAATAGGAAATTCTGTAATGCTATGATTTTCTAGCCTGCCACTTCCCCACACACACACACTTCATTTTACAGCATTATTTCTTATATCCAAATGTAGTCTTCAGGAAAATTCTCCAGAGCATTCTGATCAATATTTTCCCCAAGGGGCAGGATCCATAGCACTGGTTGCTGGTCATCTTGGCTCAGATCCTCAAAATCACCTCTGATGTTCTCTTTTCCTTACCTCCCATGTTTAATCAGTTGGTAAATCCCATTGGTCCTAAGTCACGTAAAAGTCTTACCTATTTCCCCCCCTTCTAGTCCCACTACCAACACTCTAATGTGGGCCCTCACACTTGTCCTCCTGTCTCCCTGCCTTGAGGTTCTCCTCTCACCAGTTCCTCCATGTGACCTGGATGTCAGATTAATTTTCTTAATGCACTTTTTTAAAAATAGCACTCTTCTACTTCCTAAAGAGCTTTCTAAAATAGAGGTCACTCCATTAAAAAAAATAAATATATGCCTCATTTTCATTCTCAATTGCGTCATAGATCAAGCTGAAAAGGGACTTGGAGTTCATCCAGTCCAGCTCCTTCATTTTAAAATTGAAGAAACAGACTCAGTGTGGCAAAACAACCATCAGATAGCTAACAATTGATGGAGCCAGAATTTGAACTCAGGACTTCTGACAGTAAATCCAACCTTTCCCCTATATCGTGCTACCTCTCCTTTGCCCAGCTAGCTTCTATGAAAGATCTTCCAGAGTTGGCCTTTCAGCATTACATCACATTCCTCCCCCTTTATGTTCCCTACTTTCCAGCCAAAGTCTACTTCTCATCATTCTCTTCTCTCAGATTAGTATCTTTGCTCACCATGAGCTTTAAACCTGGAATGTATCTCTCCCACTATCACCAAAATACCCCCACTTCCTAGTGTCCCTGTTTCTATTGAGGGATCAACAGAAGGACCAACATCTTTCCAGTCTGCAAACTCAAAATCACCCTCAACTCTTCCTTCTCTCTGAGCTCCCCCTTATACCCAAGTCTTGTCAATTTTTCCTCCTCAACATCTCTCAGAATCTGTTCTCTTTTCCATGCACATAGATGCCATCTAGTTCAGACTCTCATCACCTCTTCCCTGTACTGTTATAATAGCTTCCAAATCAGTCTCCCTACTTTAAGTCGTTGCCCTCACCAACCCATCCTCAACATGGCTGCCAAATGGACACTCTAAAAGCACAGGGAGCACCATGTTACTCTCCTACTCGATAATTTTGAATGGTTCTCCTTATTGCCTCTAGAATCAAATAAAAACTCCTCAACTTGGCATTAAAAGCCCTTCACAACCTGTCTCTAACTTACCTTTCCAGAATTATTACATATTACTTCTCTTCATGTACTCTGTGGTGCAGCCAAACCAGTCTATTCCCCATTCCCCCATTACAACATCTCATAGCCCATCTCCTTGACTCTACATCTTCAATTTCACCTCTTATAATCTTTAGCTGCATTCAAAACTCAAACTCATTGCCATCTCCTACCAGAAGCCTTTTCTGATCCCCTCAGTTGCTAGTGCTCCCCAATAATTTTGTATTGACTTTGTATTGCAGCATTTGACACTGTTAACCTCCCTCTCTTATGGAGTATGCTCCTTTCTAGGTTTTCACGATTGGCCTTCCTTGGTTCTCCTCCAACCTTTCCGACTGACCCTTCTCAGTCACCTTTCCTGGACCATCATGACAGTCTTCCATGTCCTACTCCCTAACTGTGGGTATACATCAATACTTTGTCCTGACCCGCCTGATGTGTTTGTATGTTGTTTCCCAAAAAAAATATGAACTCCTTGAAGACAGGTACTGTTTTATTTCTGTTTCTGTGTTCCTCGGACTGGCAGGTGCTTAATTAATGTTTGTTGAATTGTAAAGGCAGGGGGAGTTTAGGAGAGAGAGAGACAGAAAGAGAGAGAGAGAGAGAGAGAGAGAGAGAGAGACAGAGAGAGAGATGGGAATAAGAGCAGTGACAGAATGCCAACAAAGGTAGTTGTAGTCCTGTAACAAGAAACAAGATAGGCAACATACAACAATGGAAAGGCATCAGGCCTTGGAGTCAGGAAGACCTAGCTTCAAGTTCTGTCTCACTCACACTACTTGTGTAACCCTGAGCAAGTTACTTAATATCTTCAGGCCCCAGGCAACTCTGTAAGAATATAAATTGCAGATCTACAAATTGAGGAAGTTTTCCATGTGAGGACTTGCCTACACTAACTGGGGGAAGATGATAACTAAGATGAATAGGAGCCCAGGGCTCTACATCCCATCTGGAAAGGGTACCACTGAGCTCCTTTTCTAAGCCATTTTCTGCTGCTGCTCCTTCCTTTCTGTCCATCACCTTCTCTACTCTCTCTTGCATTCTAAAACTATGTATTTAGAAATGAGGGAGGGGTAGGGGAATGAAATGGGTCTGAGTTAGGAATGGAGGTGGGTGGCATAATGAGCATTTGCAAGGAGTGGGAAAATGCATGACCCCACACTTGCCACTGTACCCTCCTAGCAGGGGCAGATTTAAAGTAATTTTCTACAGGATTTCCTGTAGTTATTCTTTTGAATCTCCTAGTATCCAATAATGCCCAGTGCTTCCCAACTTCCTAAAACAATGGTTCTTAAACTTTTCTAATATTTTGATAATTTCGGTTGTATGGAATTAGCTTCCTTTATAATCCTCTGTATTTTATTTTATGCATTTAAAAACATGATTCTGAGAAGGGGTCCACAGAGTTTCAGACTGCCAAAGGAGTCTCACACACACACACACACACACACACACACACACACACACACACACACACACACACAGAGTTAAGAACCTATCAGTTCAAGCCAAATTCCTCAGCCTGTCATTCAAGGCTTTCTACAATCTTATCTCCCATTCTTCTCCAGATACTGACACCTGCATTGTCGTCTGCATATACCAGAGCAATCCCTGCCTCTGTGCTTTCATTCATGTTGTCCATCTTGCCCATCCTAGATTCCCTTCCTTCTTCTCCCCTCCCCCACCATTCTTCCTGTTCTGTTCATGCCCTAACTATACTACAAGATCCTTCATTAGTCCTACTTCCATTATGAGGCCTTTGTGTTCTAACTCTTAATTACCATCAGTCTCTCTCCAACCTGCATTTATGGTCTATTATAACAATAGTAATAGCAATGACAGCAATAATAATAATAATAAAGCTCACATTTATACAATGCATTGAGATTTACAAAGCACTTTTTCTCACAACAAAGCCATGAAGGGGGGGAAGCTTTGGTATTACATGTATTGGCACTTAATAATAGAGAATTCTATTTAGGGATGCTTTTGTATTGTCTTAGGCCAGGTACACACTGACCCCAAATGCAAGTTCAGATCTTGGAGAGACTGAATCGATGACGCAGTTTTTTTTAACTTTTTTACTAAATACACTCAGCGTCGAGTGACATCTCTCCAGGTCCATGCCCATGGAAATACACCCAAGTCAATAAAAATAATAACCCCAGGGAACAAACAGTCCATGAGGTCAGAAGAACTACACCTCCCCCATACCGGCTTACCTGAGATTCACCAAAAAGTGGGCTTTAGTGCGTTCTGACTATATAACTAAGAACCATTCACAAAATTTCAATCACCATTACCATGCACTGTTAGTCAGCCCCTTTGTGCCTAAATCCTGAGCAGAATCACTAACAAGTCATTCCAATTCTTGGTCGTAGTCCCAGTGTAGTCACACCAAGAACACTATCATGTTTTATGTCTAATGGCAAAAAACTAGGTCTTTGGTTCTACATACCAAGAGACAAAACATCCGCGGGGTATAACACATGAGGCACACTACAAAAGAATTATTTAAATCAATCACAGACAAAACCATAACTACCTTGCAAAATGAGAACATTTGTGGTGTCAGCAAGATCAAAGACCAGTCAGAAGGTCACAGTGGAACCGCAAGCCAGCCAGAGACAGCACCAGGAAGACAGCGACCAGGACCAAGAACTCAAAAGATGTCACTGCCTCAAAGCATCTGTAAAATGACAAACAAAAACAGAAGCTAAGGATTAATCATTCACTTGCTTGCTACTTGCTCCTCAACCTTAAGTATTTCCTCTTCCTTCTCTTTGTCACCTATTCTACATTCCCTGGTCCATTGGCTACCTACCACTCCTCCCTCATAAGGACGTTCAAATTCTCTGGTGAGTGAAAACACACTTTCACGACTGGAATATAATGATCCCCAAATTTCTTTGAGGGTCCTCTTGGCCACCCATTGACTTTTATCCTTGGATTTGGGAAAAAGGATTAATTGGGCAACACCTCTTTCTAGCTCCCACTTAACTTCCACCTTACCTAAGTTGTGCTGGGTACAAGAGTCACTTGCACTTCTCCCATATGGTGAGGACTTACTATCCCAATCTCTCCACTGCCAAACAGTCCTTGACTTTCATGGGGATTATTTGCCCAAACCATCTGAGGGGAAAGGTAAACTTGAGATTGTAGGGATTATCCTGCATTTCTTCCGAAGGTAAGGTGTCTGCATCTGGTGTTTTTCAGTGTCAGTCCCATAGCTCCCAACAAAGCTGAAGTAGGGATGAGAAATGCTTCCTGAAGTCCTACATTGAACAGCAGTATATCCTCACCATCTACTTCTTCATACTTCTATAGCTTGTATTATTGTTATTCAGTCATTTTTCAGTTGTGTCCAACTCTTCGTGACTCCATTTTGTGGTTCTTCTTGGCAAAGATATTGAAATGAAGGAGGGACAGCTAGGCGGCACAGTGGGAATAAAGCTCTGGCCTTGGAGTCAGGAGGACCTGAGTTCAAATCTGGCCTTGGACACTTAACACTTACTAGCTGTGTGACCCTGAGCAAGTCACTTAATCCTAATCGCCTCATCAAAAAGATTCATTTTACAGATGAAGAACCAAGGCAAATAGGGTTAAGTGACTTACCCAAGGTAATATAGTTAGTAAGTGTCTGAGGCCAGATTTGAATTCATGAATAACAGTCTTCCAGACTCCTGGTGTTCTATCTACTATGCCACTGAATTTCCCTTAGTTTATTTAACCTGTCCTTATTTTGGGGTCTCTGTGACTAAAAGCCAAGCACGCAATTTAAATCACTAGTGCAAGCTACACCCTAAAGAGATCAAAGAAAGAGAAAAAGAATCCATGTATGTAAAAATGTTTATGGAAGCTCTTTTTTCTTATGGAAAACAACTAGAAAGTAAAATTCATCAACTGGAGAATGGCTGAAGAAAATATGGTTCATGAACGTAGTAGAGCAGAAAAGGGGGGGGGGGGACAGTTCCAGAAAAGAAAAGAAAAAAGACTTGAGAAGACATATAAACTGATGCAGAGTAAAATGAGCAGAACCCAAAGGACACTTTCTATATAACAACAGTATAAAGGGCAAGGAGGGACTTAGAAAAACTTAAGAATTCTCATCAACTCAGGACCAACCATGATTCAACTTCTGATAATGAAACATACTATCCACCTCTTAATCATTGAGGTGTGAGATTCAAGGTACAGAATAAGACACATTCTCCAATATAACCAATGTGGGAATTGCCTTGCTTGACTGTGCGTATTTATCACAAAGATGTTATTATTATTGCTGTTTTCAGGAGAGGTTATGGGGAGGGGAAGAAGGGTTAAGGATAGAGTAGCCATTGAAAAAAGAAAAGTTCATAGAAGCATTTTTCAAATGCACAGAAAAAAACAAAAAGACAAAAGAGAGGCCAGAAAGGACCACAGAGAAGCTGGATAGCTCTAAAAGTTACGTATTGGATTTGTTAGGGTTAGAAAAGAATTTGGAAAGCAAAGTAGTCTGTGCACAATAAAGATTCAAGTAAAGTTTCATGTACAAAGCCTTTTTTTTCTGTTCTACTATATACATGAGAATGCCATTTTATTGAGAGTTTGCTAAGTTCCGAATAAAATAAATTAGTTCATTTAACAAAATAAGTCACTAATGCCAAGCAGCCTTGTTAGTCTCTTAGCATCCAAAACCTGAACATTTCAAATAACAGATAGATAGATATAGATATGTATGTGTGTATGTATATAACATTTTGTATATATAGTCACATATCTACATATGCCTATTCATATATGTGTACCTAGATACATATGTATTAATGTATTCGTCACTAATCGTTTAATAGATGTGAGTCTAGTTTCCCAACACCATCATATGCCTCCCTCTGGCTCCTTCTCATTTCTTGCACTCCCACTCTCTCCTGGCTCCTGCTTCTTGACTCCTATAACCTGAAGGATCGGGGCTAACAGATGTAAGACAGTATGGTAGAGGTACAACAAGGACTTCTTAAACATAGCAGATGCTTTTAAAATATTTTAAACTGGGTTGAGTTTAATTGAGAGTCCTGCAGATAGATTATTTTGACCTTAGAATCAGGAAGATATAAGTTCAAAACTCACCTCTGTAAGACTATGGGCAAGTCATTTAATATACAGCTTCTTCTTTCTAAAAAAGGGGCACAATAATACCTATTATAACACTTACTTCAAAGACTTGTGTGATCCTCAAATGGGATAATGTATATAAAGCATTTTGCTCTTTGGGAATATAAATGAATGTTAAGAGGCATTACTGTGGTGGATACAATGTGAATCAGGAAAACCTGGGTTCAAATTGCAATCTCTTTGCATCTTGACAGTTCCCTAGGACTTAACCTATAAATTTGTAGATAGATTATTATCTGCATTGATGGAAGGAATTCCCGTTGCTTGGTAGGCTCGGAGTCAGGAAGACCTGAGTTCAACTGGCCTCAGATATTAGCCATGTGAACCTAGACAAGTCTCACATAACCTCTGGCTGCCTTAGTTTCCTCAACCATAAAATGGGAATAATAATGGCATCTACCTCACTAGGTTGTTATGAGGATCAAATGAGATAATATGTATAAGGCAATTTGGAAAATTTAAATATTATATTAATTCTAGCTCTTACTATTCTTAGTTCTATCAGCTATTATAATCAGTAATTTCCCATACTGATGAAATCATAGATATTTAAAATATAAATATCAGTAAAATTGTTATTATTTACTACTAATAATAAATTGTTACTATTCTTCCCCTGCTCTTCCCCTCAAAATACCAGGGAAATCTTTGTTACTGGCTATCTTAAGAGGCCTCCTGCTATAATGCTGGTGAAGGGGTTAAATTGGATCCAAACTCTGATACCGACCTGGTGACTGAAGGGAAGCTGTGAGGACTGGTCTGCTGCTGCTTCTCCACCCCTTGCTTGATAGGGTAACATGACAACATTCTAAGGAATAAAGGTAAACTTCCCTAGAGAAGGGAGGAAAAAGGAGGCTTAGAAGAAAAATAATGAAGAAGACTTAGAACTGGTACTAAGACATAGAGTCCAAGGGAAGGGAGACCAGAAGCTGTAATCTTAAGACTTATTTCCCATACGCAGTCAAGGAGGGAACCCCAGGGTTATGACAGGTGTCTGAAGGCTTTGGGGAAACAAAATGAGAGGATCGTACAGGGTTCTACTAGTTGCCATGATGGCTGCATTTAACGTATAAAAGAGGCCTAATAGAGGAATTCCAAGTTTTATTATTCCTGCTTTAATGGAACTTCTATTCGGTTCTCTTGTATTACCTCAGTTGCCATTGCTTCTATGAACTAGTCAGTGGAGCTGAGCTTGTGGTCATGGGTAGTGGGTAGGGATGTGCCAATAAATTAACAACAGACTCTCTACAGGGAAGCTGTACAGCATACTGTTAAATTAAATTTGCTTTATTAACATTCTCCCCATCAATTTTTAAAAATCTAAACAATCAATAAAACAACAAATCTAGCCTTGATTTGCAATATTTGCTGATTTCTGAAGTACATGTGCTCACATTGAAGAGTTAACAGTTGTCTCTCTTGAGCCAGTAAAAGCATTTCCAGGACACCGCTAGTTATGGAGTTGACCTGGGTTTAGATGTTACACAGGATGTAGCATCATAGATTTAGAGCTGGAAAGGACCTCACAGACCATCAAAGGCAATCCCTTTATTTTACAGATGAGGAAACTGAAGCCCAAAGTCATGCAAGTGGTTAAATAACAGAAACAGGATCCCAAGTCCAGTTCCTCTATCTCCTAAGTGATCAATAAAGTCTTGGACTGGTCACTGTCTGTCTCCACCTCAATGGCAGTGGTGGTCTTAGTATGTCACTGATTAGTGACAGTTAACTTTCTAGCACAGTGAATGAAGGTGAAAGGGGAAAACTGGGTTTTGCACAAAAACAAATGTTCTTAACCTTTTATGAATGAATGAATGAATGAATGAATGAATGAATAAACAAGTGAGTGAGTGAAGCATTTATTAAGTGCTTACTTTGTGCAAAGGACGGTGCTAAGCACTGGTGAGGCCAATGACTTTGCACAGCTCTGCCTCACTTAAATCCAATTCACTTGCAAGTCAAGACATCGCCCTCCTGATATCATTGGTCTTCTTTGAGAATGACACGTAATAATGCTAAGCACTGGGAGATACAAATAGAAAAGATAGTCCTGCTCTCAATGAACTCATATTCTAATGGAGAAGACAACACATATAGAAGGATTAAGCCTAAAGTCAGATAGAAAGATCCCAAGGTCCTGGGGGTACAATAGCAAAGGAGATGGTTCTATCTCTTCTTTGATGTCATTTCCACTGATAAAATCATATCAGTTTCTGAGGTTGAACCATTTGACTATGCCAAGGACTTTGGTAGTGAGAACTTTCTTTTCTGAGTCCTCAGTAGATGTGACTGTAGTACCTGCAAGAGCAGTTACTGGGCCTCTTGAGATGATGACTAAAAGTATTATTCTGGAAGCATTAACATTCCCAAGGCTCTTGGGTTCAGGGGCTGGAGTCTGAGGAAAGATGGTGATCAAAGTGATGGTTGGTGGTTCACTTTGCCTGACACATGCTGCCTCCTCTTTCATCCTCAGAGTGCCATGCTTCTTCAGTGAGGCTGACCTGCTTGCCATTGACCCCTTTAGCAGTCTGGTGAAGCCTATGGACAGTTTCCCTGAATAATGCTTTTAAATGCATAATGCAAAGTATTATAATGGAAAGAAATTATGTTGAAATCATTCAAAAAATGTTAGTGGATACCAAATTAAGAACCCCTGCCTTAATAGGACTTCAAGTGTTACCCACAGATACTTTCCTACTGGGCTTAAAAAAGGATTAGGTAGGAGATTAAACCTGACAGCTGACTCTATGAGCAGGGGAGTGGAGAGAAGGACAATTCCAAGTCCTTAGAGGGTTGATCTCAGGATAGAGAGCTAGCAGATATGGGGTTCACTAGAGACCTTCTACAGACTAGATGTGGCCAGGGCAGAGGAGATGGGCATAGGTACATATTTCTGGACCTCCTACATAAACAGAAAGCACTTAAGAACCTTCCCTTTGTGGGGGAGGTGAGGGAATGCTTCCCTGGTCCTCACTGCGTCTGACTAAAAGGTGACACTTTAGGGCCCCAAACCTTCGAGAAACAGAGCATAGGCTTCTCCTGGATAGAAAATACTTCTTTTCAGTATGTTCAGCCCTTGAGGAAGGATAACACAATTCCTGGGAAGCCCTCAAGAGAATTGGTAGACTAGGAAACCTTCCTCCAGACCACACTCCAGCTCTATGACTGAATTTGTCCCAGATGCCAGAATTCCTAGAAATTTTTAGAAAGTAGCAGAAAGGGGGCAGCTAGGTGGTGCAATGGACAGAGCCCTGGCCCTGGATTCAGGAGGACCTGAGTTCAGATCTGACCTCAGACACATAACACTTACTAGCTGTGTGACCCTGGGCAAGTCACTTAACCCCATTGCCTAACCAAAAAAAAAAGAAAAGAAAAGAAAAAAGAAAGTAGCAGAAAGGCAATTTCAGTGTTCAGGTAAGGTAATGTTTACAAAGAATTTTGGAAAGGGCAAAATGAAAAGAATTCTCTTATGGGCACTGCTTTACAGGGTTAATGCTTCATGGGAAGACATCCTGGAACTTTGCAGTCACAAAAACAGGCTAGAGGATATGAGTAATCAATAGTACGTACTTACATGGTGTCAAGTTATGGAAGTCACATTGGACTCCAAGGTAATTAGAACCTGAAAGAGCAAGTGAAACAGAAAATGGAGCTAGAATTTGGGAGAGTACCATGCTTGTCCCTGATACTGGGACTTAGTGAGCTGAAAATGTCAACAGCTAACTAAAGGAAAGAAGACCTAGAATGTGAGAGAAATCTTGGAAACCTCTTGACTATCCTTGAAACTGGGCAAATAGCAGGATGCTGGTTAAGATGCAAGAGAAAACACTTAAGGGTAAAGTGTGGTTTGGGGGAACCCATGAAAAGAGAGGTGACTTTTCTAACGATGTGTGCATTTCATCTCACAAGTTCTGGATGGTGGTGTAAATGTGGTTCTCTAAGATTCATCTAAAGTTAATATCGATTTAATAACTTAATTGAACAATTAATGTTCATCTAAAATTAATATCAACTAGGCCCTCATTACTTCACCCCGCTCCTTTTATTTTTCCTTGGCTGATTCTCTATCCCCCTCCCCTCTATGGCTGTCTCAAATCTTCTTTTCTCGAGTTCCTATCACCACACCTACTCTCCTCTTTGAGCAGATGTGAAGATATCCTCACTTCCTATTTTACTGAGAAAATTGAAGTGTTCTTTTCTAAATTCTCTCATCTTCCCTATACCATACTTCAAAACCCCTCTCCATCTTTACCTGCCCTTTCTTCCTCTTATTCTAGTATCTGATGGAGAGGCAATCTTTCTCCTTGCTGTGGCCAATCTCTATTTGAGTCCTCAATCACCTCCCATGCCATATCCTCCAAGAGTTTGTTTCATTGATCATGTTATTTCTTTCTCAAATTCTTATCTACTTGTTCTTTCTTTGCTTCCTAAACATTGACTCAGATCTGTTTCATACTTTTAAAATCTTTACTTGACCTGTAATCTCCTCAAACCAATGACCTATATCTCTCCTCCCTTTTACTGCCACACTCATAGAAAGGGTACTCTACATATCCCATGTGAATACTTTAGATTCTTGTACCCAGAATGCAATGGCACTTATTCAGAGAATCAATAGGGGACCCCTTTGTTGCCCTACATCAGGGGGTAGCAGAAGGGGAAGAGGGAGGAATAATAGATGTGAGCCATTCTCTCATGACCATAATGGAATTCTTCCCAAAGGAAATGGAAGGAGCACTTGGCATGGACTGCTGGTGTTGGAAACCTGCCGATTGGCAGGTGAAGTGGCGCTGGAGGGATGATGCTTCTCACCAAGAAACAATGCTCTATTCCCAAGGAGGGACCACAATTGTTAGGGCAAGAGCTGATGAATACTGGACTATGCTGGTAGTCAATTATACATTTGCAAAGGGAGAGGCCAATTGTAATCCTAAACTTGTTGCAGGGGCGTTATTAGAAGCCTGGGTACCAGGACATCATAAAAATAACCATGGCAGGCTGCTGAAGGGGATGGAGGAAGAGTACTCAACTATTCCCTGCAAGTGGTTCACTTTTCACCAAAAACCATTATATTAAATAAAAAGTATGAAAGTCAAGGAGATAAACTGGCTGGAAGACTAGAGTGAATAAAATAGGTTTGGTCATAAAATGGCTCAGAGAGAAGTCAGGTAGATTACACCTCTAGGTCTTTCCCCAATCCTTGCTTTGTAGGTAACATAGCAACATTTTAGGAATTGAGAACTAGGATAAACTTTGGAAAGAATTATTTAAAATCAATCCTTGGACTATATCAGCAGATTTAAACTGGAAGGGACCATGAGAATCACCTAACAGAAACCCTTCATCTTACAAATGATGAAACTGAAGCCCAGAGAGTTTAAGTGGTTTGCTCAAGGTCCTCAAAGGTAGTAAATAGCAGAGCCCAGATTTGAGGCCAGATCCATTTTTTCAATCTCTAATGATAGTTCCACTATGCCACACTGCCCTTTGGCTCTGTTACTATAGATCCCAAGCTCAGAACTTACATCCTTTACTGAGTAGGCATCTTTCTTCAATCAGGAACCTCAGGTACCTACTGCCTACTTATGGCAGGAAGTGCCCAGATCCCACTTATCAGGAGGCAGGGTTTTCCCCAAACCAAAGCCTACCACTAGATTCTATATGATCTCCTTTCTCAAAAAAGAAACATCTCAGATTTCTGGACTGGACCCATCAATCATTTAGGCCCAATTGGGGTTAAAGGAATTTTTTTGCCTACCTAAGATCAGATCCCTTCTTTCACCAGAATCTTTCTTTACCTTAGAGTGCGGTGATGACTCCGAGTCCTTAAAGACTATGCTAGCAGAATTATAAATTCTTACAGACTCAACAGACTAGAAAGCCATCAGATATAGGCTTCCCAGTGGACATCATGACCAGTCCAGTCAAACTGAGAGAAGCTCATCACTGTGCTCACTGTACGATTTTTCAGTCATAGCAAGCCCTGTGGGTGGAGGGAATACCCATACCCACAAACTCATGAATCTCTGTAGTATTTCAGAAGCAGTAAGGTCAGGCACACACAAAGCAGGAAACAAAAACAAGCTAAATGAATACAGCAAACCAAGACGTTTAGTGTCTAGGTACAAAATTGGCATTCATTAGCAATTATTTCTGGACGTTGTGCTACCTTCTCCATCTGCCTCCAGCTTCTTATTCCTTCTTTCCATTAGTTACCAGATTCCCATGCCATCTTCCACCAAGATTGACAGCTGTGAAGATGGACATCTGCCCTACTTTTATACCATGTTCCAGGCACTGTGCTAAGTACTTTACAAATATTATCTCATTTGATTCTCACAATGACCCAGAGAAGTAGGTGCTATGCTTGTTCTCCTATCACAGTTAAGGAAACTGAAGCAGATAGATGTTAAGTGACTTGCTCAGGGTCATACAGCTAGTAAGTATCTGAAGCTGGATTTGAACTCACCCCCAGCTCTAAGAGGGAAGTAGATGAATTATACTGCAGAACCGAAGTCAGAAGGAAAGGCTCGGAGAACAGGAACATGATACAAACTTGTAGGGAGTAGATTTCTTGGGATACTTGTTTAACAGCTTCCTTCAGTGAGGGTCCCAAAGGGCATGTCTGTCAAGAATGAGAGGTGAGAGGCTTTGCCCTAATCTAGCCTCCAGCCCCTCAAAGTAGTTCCAAGTGCTAACATAGGAAGAGGAAGCATCACAGTGTGAGTCCCCTAGCTGCCAATTCCCCTAATGCAGTGCACCTTCCAAAAGGATGAATGTAGCTGTAGAGGAGAAGGGTAACAGAAGGAGCAAAGCAAGGGAAACAGACACTTGCCAGTTTGGAGAGCCATACAGAAGTGACTCTACTTCTCCTTCATCCAACCCCCAATCCCCATCCTAGTACCTGGTGAATCACAAGAGAAGCCCAATAGGTTGTTGGATAGTAAGTGGCTTCTGACCTCCCCCAAGAGAAGGCTATGCTGTGCTAATTAGGCTCAGAAGACCTCAGCGAGCTAAACTGAAAGCTCTAGCTAATTCCTTGCATGTGTATTCATGACCAGAGTACTGGGTTCTTGAAGGTCAAGAAGAATTACATAAAGAAGTGGGGAAAATTTTAAGGTGCTAGACTGAAAGAATTACTTTTTAGAAAGTAGCGAAATAGACAAGCTAAGCAAAACCTACAAGCAAATGAACACAGCAGTTAATCTTGGATTCAATAAACCCAATAATACAAACTATTGGAGGAAGGATTCTTTATTTGATGAGAGATACTGAGAAAGCTAAAGAACAGTTAGTGTAGATTTGATTTATGTCAGTTTCTTAACAGTTTCTTGTCATGGGTCCCTTTGGCAGTCTAGTGAAGCTTCTCAAAATAAAGGGTTTTTTTAAAGTCATAATTTAAGGAAATGCCAGATTTTTAATTAAAGGTTAGTGAAAATAAAAATTCAGTTCTTTCCCCAGCTGAGTTCACAGACCCCCTGAAATCTATCATGGACCTGCTGAGGATCAGTGGACCCCAGGTTAAGAACCCCTGGTTTAGGTAAATATCTTACTCCCTTTTACCACAATAAGATTGAAAAGCATAAGAAAGCTAAAGAGAAAGGTCACATCATCAAAAAAGAGGGGAATAGAAGGTCGTTATCTTTCACAGTAGTGGTTAAGAGAGGGAATTCATAACCAGACAAGGACTAGAATAGATTATGAAAGTCAAAATATACCACTTTGATTACCTAAAATTACAAAGCTTTTGCACAAATGAAATCAAAACACATAGGATGAGAAAAGAAGCTGTGGATCTGGAGAGGAAATCCTTGCATCAAACATCTCTGCTGAAAGTCTGACACCCAAAATCTAAAGGGAATTTATGGAAATCTATAAGACTAATTCCCCAATAGAAAAGTCAGTCAAGTATTTATTAAGTCCCTACTATGTGTCAGGCACTGTGCTAAGCACAGAGGATACAGTGAACGGCAAAAGTCCTTGACATCAAGGAGCTCAGTTCTGATGAGGGAGATAACATGCAAATAACTATGTGCTTAAATGATACATACAGAGAGAGTAGGTGGAAAGTAATCTCAGTGGGATGGTACCAGCAGCGAGGAGAAGGAAGGAAATGAACAGGCAGTTTTCAAAAGAAGAAATGCAAATTATCAAAAACTGTAGGAAAAATGCCCCAAGTCACTAATAAGAGAAATGAAAATTTAACAACCCTGAGTTATCAACTTACACCCATCAAATTAATAAAGATTGGGAAGATGGAAATACCCCATGTTGGATTGCTGGGGGAAGTAAACACACCACCAATATACTATTGGTCGATTGGTTGTGCTATAAATTGGTCCTACTATCCTAGGAAACAATTTGACATTATGCAGGAAAAAGTCGCTAAACTGTTCATACTTTTTAACCTGGTAATCTCACTACTTATGCCCTAAGGACTTCACATGGCATGTCACTTATAATGACTAGCCAAATGACTGATAATAAAACACACATTCTCTCTGTTAAAAAAAATGATAAGCTATAAACGTGTCACATTACATGTTCTATCAGTTATAATCTCAATACCGGTGGTTTTGATTAGTGGTTTTTAAAGAGAAAGTATCATGAGGGCATATTTATTGAGAAGTGATTGTTCTGCCAAAATAAAATGTATCATCACGCTTATCACACTTTTTTTTTAAGTTGGAAGGAAGGAATGGGGAGGAGGGAAGGCACTCTCCCAAAGCAAAAAGGTCTGTTTCCTTGAGAGGAGGCTAAGGTGGATAAGCGCTCGACACCCAGGGCTAAAAAAGGACACAACACAAAGAAGTCATATTAAAGGATAGGGGAAAACTTCCCAGTCCAATGCCCTCACCTAGAATTCTGAAAAATTCTCAGCCTTACAGGGCAATCTGCAGTTCCTGGCACATAGTAGGTACTTGATCAATATTTGTTGAACTGACTGGAGGAGGTGGGGTTTGAACGGCATTTTTTAAATGGGCAAGATTTAGGTGAGTAGAGTGGGGAGGGGCAGTGATAAGCATCATTATAGGTTATAAGGTCAAAAAGAAGAGTGAAAGAAAGTGATGGGTGTGGTGGGGCCCTTATGACCAGATGAGGAAATAATCTTTGTCCCTCAGCACCAGGAAGGGGACAGAGTATCTAATACATATAAAACAACCAGAGAGCTGGACAAGATAGCATTAAATGAAATATTTGATGTGCAGTACTTTGAAAAAGGATTTTTAGTTTGTTTGTTTTTTAGTGCACCAAATAATGTAAAAATAGTATTG
Source organism: Phascolarctos cinereus (assembly GCF_003287225.1). NCBI lineage: Eukaryota > Metazoa > Chordata > Mammalia > Diprotodontia > Phascolarctidae > Phascolarctos > Phascolarctos cinereus. The sequence continues at coordinate 140,125,656 of NW_027555625.1, forward strand.
CTTTCGTATAAGAACATGTCTGGTACAGAATAAAAGGACTTCAGAAGCCCAGAGAAAGGAAGATGAGGTAGTCAGAGAAGACTCCATGGAGGAAACGTAACTCTCAGCTTAACGTTACCCATTTAGCCTTCTTATTTAGATCAATTCATTCTTCCCAAGGCAACACCAGACTTTAAGACTCTATGTATGTCAAGGCTGTGGAATGATTTTTTAACAGAGCCAGCAAAGTCTGGTGAGTTTTTATAGAGCCCTTCCTGGGTGTAGCAGTACCAGGCATTGGGGAAAAGGAGCCAGGAGCCTGGACATGGAGACTAGTGTCGATTCCTGAGAGTGAGGGAAGGGAAAACTCCTGGGGAATTAATTGAAGGCCATTTGATACTCAAACTTCCTACCTACAGAAAGGAACTTTGAGCCATTATTGCTGGTCTCACAGTGGCAGGATAAATCCAGTGGGTTTTGTTTTTTTGAACTCTCCTCCTAGCAGTTGGGAAAGCTACTACTGAAGTCATTAGTCATAGACCCACCCAACCTCTATCCCAGGTGCTGATGCGAGTGATCTCTTCTGAAATTCCTGGGTGGCACATTTCTTCCTGAACTTGGAGTCAGGAAGATGTTAATTCAATCCTGTTTCAGATACTCAATAGCTATGTGAATCTGGGCAAATCATTTAACCTCTGCCTGCCTCAGTTTCCTCATCTGTAAAATGGGGATAATAATAGCACCTACATCCCAGGATTGTTGTGAAGATTAAAGGAGGTAATATTTAGAAAGAGCTTTGGAAAACTTAAAGGGCTATATAAATGCTAGCTATTATTATTATTATTATTATTAATATTGCGTCCTGCATGTGCTTCATATGTATGAGTAGATAAAGCATTTATTAAGCACATATTTATTATGTTCCAGCACTATCCTAAATACAAGTAACTGAGATGCCCCTTCCATTATATTCTAATGAATGAAGACAATAAATAAAGGGGGACTGGAAAGAGGAAGGAGAAAGATGGAGAAAGAAGGATACCCTTGTAGGGGACCCTCATGAAATGGCAGTCCACACATGTAGACTCTTCAGATAGAATGGAAGTTCCTAACTATTATCCTATCTCTCTCCTCCCTTTATCAGCCCAAACTCCTCGACAAACCTTTTTATAATGCTTCCTTTTATTCACTCATCAGACCTTTCTAGTCTAGCTCTCAAATGAAAATGTTCTCTCCCAAATCACAAATGCTCTCTTAATGGATAAATCCAGTGGTCTTTTCTAAGTCTTCATCCTTCTCAACTTCTCTACTGCATTCAATACTGTTGAGTACCTTCTCCTCCTGAACACTCTCTTCTTTCAGTTTTCCTGATACTCCTTTCTCCTGGTTCAGCTCCAATCTCTCTGATCCCTCTTTCTCCTTCTCCTTTGCTAGCTCATTGTCCATATCATATTTCCTAGCCATGAGTGTCGCGCCCCCCGCCCCAAGGTTCTGTCCTAGGACCTTTTCTCCCTTTATACACTTTTGGAAATCTTATCAGCTTTTATAGGTTTGTCTCTTATCTCTATGTAGATGAATCACAAAAGCATATATATGTATGTATATTTGTGAATATATATTTAAAAGACTTTTTAAAGAGGTCTCTATATTTTATATTGAAGCAATAGGAAGTCACTGTAATTGATTGAGTAATGGAGTCACAAGGTGAGATATGTGCTTAAAGAAAATTACTTTAGCAGCAATGTGTAAGATGAACTGGAGTGTGTGTGTGTGTGTGTGTGTGTGTGTGTGTATGCGTGTACACACACAGCCAGTCTCTCCCCCAAGCTTTAGCCCTGTATCACCAATTACCTAATGGGTACATCAAATTGGATATCCAGGAAATATCTCAAACTCATTATGTCCAATACTGATTCATTATCTTTTCCCCTCTTCCAGGTTTCTTTATTTCTGTCAAAGGCACCATTATCCTCTCAGTACCCTAGTTTCATAATCTCAGCACTGTCCTTGACTCCTCACTCCATTTATTCAACCAGTTGCCAAATATTGCCATTTCTACTTCCCAAGCATCTCTTGCACCCAAGCCCTTCTCTCCACTCCCACTTAGTTCAGCCTCTCATCACCTCTAGCCTAGATTATTGCAACAGCTTCCTAACTAGCATCAAGTCTCTCACCACTCCAGTCCCGCCTACACACACACCTGCCAATGTAATTTTCCTTAAACTCAGATCTGACCATTTGACTCCTTTACTCAACCAACCCCAGCAGCTTCCAATTGCCTGTAGGATAAAATATAAACTCCTCTGTTTACCTTTTAAAGCCCTTCACAACCTGGTCCCAATTTCTCTTTCCAGACTCATTGCACATTATTCCCCTTCCCAAACTCTGTGAGTCAATCTTCTCCCTGTCGTCACACATGACATTGCATCTCCCTTCACTGGCCACCTCACATTGCCAGAATATACTCCCTCCTTACCTCAGCCTCATAAAATCTTTCTTTTCCTTTGAAGTACATCTCAAGGACTATGTTCTGCATGAAGACTTTCCTGATACCTCTAATGACTACTACCCTCCTTCCCAAATGACCTCGTATTTAACTAATCCCTGAATAGTTGTAATTATTCAATATATGTATATAAATATATACGTACATATTTATTTACATGTATGTATAAACTACATGTTTAAATGGGGGGAGAGAGAGAGAGAGAGAGACAGAGAGAGAGGGAGACAGAAAGGGAGTATACATATATGTGTACTTCTTGTTCATAGGGACTGTCTCATTCTTTGTACTTATATCAACACCAAGCCTGGCTCATAGAAGGTACTTAGTAAATGCTTAATTGCTGGGCTCTTCCCTCTTTCTCACCTACCCCCAAGATAGATAAATCAGTGGTCAAGTCAATTTCCATCTTTTCTCTGATCCATCCCCCTTTTAATGGTTACAATCCTAACTTGGACTCTTAACACCTTATATCAACTTCCTAATTTAGTCACCCTTGTTTCCAGATTTTCCCCTGTCCAAACCATCCCCCACACAGTTGCCTAAATAATCCTCATGTTCCAACCATGTCACTCCATTTCTCAAAAGTCTTTGATGCCTTGCCATTTCATCTACTAATTCATATATTTATTTTCTCCTTTCTATAAAATTTTATAAGAATGTTCTATACACATTTATTTTGTAACTTTGATAAAAATAAGCAGTTAGGTGAAGCAGAAGGTAGAACACCAGACTTGGAGTCAGGAGGACTTGAGTTCAAATCCTGTTTCAGACACTTTCTTAGCTATGTGATCCAGGGCAAGTCATCTACAAACTCTTTAATTGGGCATTTAATCTAAATCTAACCTACCACTCCAGTCCTGTTTACATTTACTCTCCATATACTTACAGTCTAGCCACAATGGACTACATATCCAACCCTCTCCTAAATTTGGCATGCCATCTCCTACTCCTTCACATTTGCACAAGTTGTACCCCGTGCTGCAGTATCTCCCTTGTCTTCGCGTCCACCTCTCAGAATCCTCTTTGTTTTCAGCGTAACTCAGGTGTCAATCCCTCCATGAAGGTTTCTCTGAATTCTCCAGTTGTTAGTTATCCTTGTACATATCCATCTGCAAACAGATTCAATAATCTGCCAGAAGAATGTAAGCTTCTTAAGGACCAGGATTATTTAATTTTGTGTCTTTGTAATACCAGCACCTAGCAAATTGCTTTGCTCATGTTGTTGTTGTTCAGTCATTTCAGTCGTGTGTGACTCTTTGCAACTCCACTTGAGTTTTTCTTAGCAAAGATACTGGAGTGGTTTGCCATTTTCTTCTCCAGCTCATTTTACAGAGGAGGAAACTGAGGCAAAGAGGGCTAAGTGATTGCCCAAGGTCATACAGCTAGTAAGTATCTGAAACCAGATTTGAACTCAGGAAGGTTAAGTCTTCCTGACTCCACGTCTGGCACTCTATCCGCTACACCACCTAACTGCCTCTGCACATAGTGGGTACTTAATGAATGTCTATTGAATTGAAATATACCAGAAGAACATTGAACAAAATTGTCTTGCAATTGTATTTCTCAGAAACTCTGCAATAATATTAATATATGTCAAGGAGACACCTCTCTGACTATATATTGTTCTACCAAATCAAATGATGTCTTGCAGCCATAAAAATTAAACTCAAATGGCTCTTCAATTCCCCACACCTCTTGGACAATTGTGTAACTGAATATATGGTCTTCTATAGAAAATCATTTGTGAAAACTCAGATGTTCCTTTTTTATTTTAATGAGAGTTAGCTAGCATTTACACAGCATTTTAAGGTTTGCAAAGCACTTTACATATGTTATCCCACATGATCCTAACAACTCTGTGAAACAGATGCTATTATTATCCACATTTTACAGATAAGGAAACTGAGGCTGGAGGAGGTTATATGACTTGCCTTGGGTCATACAGTTAAGGAAATATCTAAGGCAGGATTTGAAATCAGGTCTTCCTGCATATCAGGCACAAAGATGCCAGAATCAAACTGTAACATTTCCATCATCACTAATGAGGAAAATAATTTATTATAAAAATGCTGACAGCTTTGTTCCATCTTTTTTGTCTGCTTGTTCTTTTAACACTCTCCTCTTTAAGGGGAGCAAGAGTTTTGCTTCAATGACAGGAATGCCAACAGAGGACTAGCTGCCTATATCCCTCTCTTCACCAGTATTTTAGTGCCTCTTTAAGTATTATTAAAGCTTGAGATCAATTTGCAAAGCAGGACAGGATGGGAAGTGAAAGGATCAGCTAAGAGATGTATGATCTTTAGCCTCAAAAAACCACAGTATAAGAGAAAGTGAGCAGAACACACTACCTTCCCTCTGAGTTACAGAAGAATGAAAAGAAAGTCACTTAGCCTAGCCCAGATAGGAGTCATGACCAGAGAGGCTCTGTGAAGAAAGATGAGGAAGTAACTTATAGTGTCTACCTAAGGAGTACTTTGGCTCTTACCAAATAAAGATGTAAGAAAGGTGAAAAAGATAAACCAAAATATGTGACGAATAGCTCCCAGGCTATTCAGGCGCATGGCCTAGGCCGTCTGCCTCTAAAAGATTAATAACACTCACCTAGGTCTGAAGCCCAGGCATCTTGACTAAAAAAAAAAATTTTTTAAACCTAAAATATGAAACAATACCTGCCAGACACTCAGTCTAAGCAGGAAAAGATCGCTTACTAGAAGTAAAAGCAAAAAACAAAAACAAACAAACAAAAAAACAAATCCTCCTAGGGTTGGGGAGGAATGTCAAGATGGAATGTCAGATATGAAGCTATGATTGCCAGTGATGGAGGCAGAGGGAGGGCTTGGCCAAAAGGGAGATGAAAAGGCAAGGAACAGCCTTGGAGAGCTGTTCTGATGACAACTTGGTGAGATGCCCAGAGAGGTGTTTCAGAAACAACTAAAGGTAGTCCTCTTCAAGGGTCTCCAGAGCATGAGTCACCACCTCCCCCATGTGGAAGGTCCCAGTAGGATAGGGAGACTGCAGAAAACAGAAAAACTGGCATTTGTTCTGATCTTCCCATTGGCGTAGCAATTTGTGAGGGGAATTATTTTCCATGAGTTAAGAAGTATTAAGAAATACTTCATGGCAAAGGTTCTCTTGCTAGTTATGTTTTGTTGGTATTGCTCAATGAAATGCTCCATCATTGGACTTCTGGCAAATTTCCTTGCCTGTTAGTGGAAGCTGCCCTGGATGAGGGCTCCTGCCAAGAGTATACATACAACACACAGTGAACATGAGCAGATCTTGAGAACTCCCACTTGGAGTGGGAAAGCCTCGAAACGTTTCTAGAAAATGTTCTTGGAATGAATTGGCTTAACTGGGCCTTTTTTTGGTGAGTTGGGACCCAACAGATAAAGTAAAAAATGCTGATTCTGATTACCACTATTCCCCAGAGAAGTTTAACTGGTAGAAAGCAATGTCTGCCACAAGCCCCAAAACAACTTCAGCCAACAAACAATGTCCATGACAATAAAAGGGCCAGCTTTGATTTCAAAATCAAATGGCAACTTTGTATTTCAAACCAGGGATCTTAACCTTTTTTGGGAGATAAAGCCCTCATGAAGCCTGGATCCCTTCTCAGAATAACATTTTTAGTTCATAAAATAAAATATATAAGATTACAATGGAAACTGATTATATTGAATTATTGTTATCAAAATATTAGGTTAAAAATGCCTGATTTAGAATATAAACTTCTTCATAAAGTGACACAGAAAAGGAGGGTGGAAAATTACAAGGGATGTCACCTCAAATTCTAAAAATTACGATGTCACAAAAAGGCCAAGAATGTTAGAAGAGAAAACCAGTTTGCAGAAAAAGCTTGGCCTCAGACCCAACTAAACCAGATCCTCCCAAGAGCCTACTTTTTCATCTCTATAAAACCTTTATGAGACTTGTCAATGAATGTGTTGAGAATATCCTTCATGGAAATGTGAGAAACAGGCAACTTATCTTTCTACAGTTGATTCCTTCTTCACAGTCATACAACTGCCTGAGAGGTACAGAAAAAAAAAATGAGGTAGCATAGTTACATATGCTATCAAACTAGCTCATAGGTTTGGCTTATCTGCTTTTCTTTTTTACAAGAGTTTTCACTGGCAGATGTGGAAGGCTTTTGGTCATCTAAGTGAGTGCCGGACCTAGAGTCAGAAAAACCTGAGTTCAAATCCTGCCTTAGACACTTACTAGCAGTGTGACCCTGGGAAAATCATTTCACTTCTGTTTGCCTCAGTTTCTTTACCTGCAAAATGAGGATAATAATGACACCCATCTTCCAGGGTTGTTGAGAGAATCAAATTAAATAATCATTGTAAAGTGCTGAACAAAGAGCCTGGAATGTAGTAGGAGGAGCAATGTAAAAATTAGCTATTGTAATTATTACTATTATTTCTAAATGGCTGTGATGTAAAAAGAAACTGTATCTATAAAACTTACTTTTAAATATGTGTGTATATACATATGATAAAACATATTTTTGGTATCAGAACTATAATTTCTTGGTGTAGGAAGCTTCAGATGAGTAAAGTCTTCTACAAAAGTAGAACAGTGCTTTTTCTATAACTTGCTAGAATCTCAGAGAATTGCCTGGGACACCAAAATATTAAATGACTTACTTAAAGACAAATAGCCAATAAGGGGCAGAGATTGGACTTGAAGTTGACTCCAAAGACGGCTCTCTATCCAGGATACCAGTGGTGCCAAACAGAAAGAGTACTGATATCCCTCCCTGTGGTAGTTTGACTTAGAGAACCACAAATTAACATTGTCTATGTTGTATTATATCTTTACTTATTTTCTTCAACATTTCTCACTTACATTTTAATCTGGTTCACATTTCTTAGTTGATCCTCCCATCCTGCCTTGCTTTGCAAATTGGCTTCAAGCTTTAATAATACTCAAGAAGCTGCTAAAATACTGGCGAGGAGAAAGGTATAGGCAATAAGTCCTCTGTTGACATTCCCATCATTGAAGCAAAATTCTTGCTCCCCTTAAAGATGAGACTGGAAGAATAACAAACGGACAAAAAAGTGGAACATATCCATCAGCATTGTTGTAATAAATTATTTTCCTCGTTAATGAGGAGAGAACCATCACAGTTTGACTCTAGAATCTTTATGTCTGCTATGCTATATAAGGGAATGGAAATAGTACTAAGGAAGATGAAGGTGGCACCATCAGTTTTACCAGATTGAGGACATGTAGAAGGAATCTATGCTGAAAGCAATGTAATTATTAAATCTTTGAGGGAGCTCTGTTCTATACCAAACTTCCTCTCCTAAAAACAGAAGGAAGGAAGGAAGAAGGAAGGAAGGAAGGAAGGAAGGAAGGAAGGAAGGAAGGAAGGAAGGAAGGAAGGAAATTTTAAAGCATTTGACTCAGTAGAAAAAAATGAAGTCTTAGCCAACGTGGTATTTCCAAAGCTTGCATTAATATAGATTTACCCCTCTGTGGTTACTGATTTGGCATTGGCCTTTAAGCTTGAGAATTCCCAAGGAAAGGCAGCGTTATTGTTGAAAAGCTGGAATATCCAGGCCAACATTTCTGTAGTAGAAGTGATATCCTAACCCCCAACCCTATGCAAGTTAGACCAATTTTTCTTTAAAAGGTTTTGAAAACATCCTCAAGACTTGGTTGGCTCAGGGGAATAAAGACTTAAGCTGTCGACATCACTTCCTGGTTGCCCGAATACAAAACAACCATGAGGTGCTCCAGGTGCTCTCTCTCTGATGCTTGGCTGGTGGATCAGTATGGGTAACTCAGGCAAAAGAGCCTCATTCAGTTAAATCAATGCAAGCTGTCCTTCATACTATCCTTGTTGCATATCCTTCTGCTATGGCTAAGTAAATCTCCTATTGTTAACTGTTGAATGATCTGTACCAGTGTTCAGTTTGGTTCCAATATTGAACCTCAACTACCAGGGAAGTGATCTGAGTCAGGCCCAGCCCAAAATAATATGTAATCATGATTGATCCCCCAGGGGTGCAGAAAGAGTGTCATTAAGTCCTACTGACACGTGATTAAACTGTGGTTTAGGTGAGATGGTAAGATCCAGACCCTGGGTTTGTTTGTGACAGAACATAGAACTAATATGGCTTCATCAAGAACAGGTCATGCCCAACAGCATTTCCTTTTTTTTTTTTTGTTTTTTCAATAGGATTACCAAACTGGTAGATCAGAGAAATGTGTAAATGCAATTTACCTCGATTTGGGAGAAGCATTTGACCAAGTCTTCTTTACTAGTTGTGGAAGAGATGGAGAAAGATGAGGAAGACAAGAGATAATAGTACAATTGAGTGGGTGTGAAGTTAAGGTGGGAGCAGATGACCCCTACTTGTGGAGCTTGTCCCAGAGGTGGCAGACCCCTGACAGTGTCTCGGTTCCCATGAAGCAGTATCAGGATATGGGGAGCTGTGATGACCAAAACCAGGCAGAAGCAAATATCTGATCCACACAATTCTGGGTAGTCACCACACAGGAAAGAAAGTACTAAGAAAGAAACCAATGGGCTCAGAGTCTGGGTGAGTGCCTGTGGTGTGATGGGCAGAAGGGTGCTGTCTGGGTCATCTCATCTCCAGACTATGTTTTTGACTCTCCAGGACTTTGCCACCATGATTCAGCCACCTCCTCACCTTGGAATTTCCCTCCAGCATGCCAGTCTCCTCCTACTTGTGAGTTCCTTCTGAGATTCTCCATTCTGGGGACAGGCCCCAGTCAGCTTCACTTCATTCCCCTTCCAGATGTGTTTCTGATCCCACAGACTTGACCACTGTGCTTTTATAAAATGACACAGAGGAGAGTGGAAAATTATGAGCCTTATCACCTCATAAAATGGCAGCTTCCTTCTCTCCCTACTTCTACCCTTCCTCCTTCACTCTCCCTCTTTAAACTCTCTTTTATGTATTGCTCACTCATGGTGCTTATTCAAGATGTACGTAATGATGAACTGACCCCAGAGGCTGCCGTCTACCTGCAAGTCATAGCCTGAGAGATATTTGTCACCCACTTGGCTTTTCCAGTGTGGAAACTGGGCAGACTGGTTTTCATAGTGGTGGATTTCATTGAGGAAGTCATGTAGAACTTCGTGGCTTGATGCAATATTATTAATGATATTATTAAGATTAGCTTAATGATATCATTAGAATGTAAGCTCCTTGAGGGAAGACACTGTTTCTTTTTGCTTTTATTTGTATTCCCAAAGCTTAGCATAAGGCCTTACACATATTAAGCACTTAATAAATGCTTTTTCCCTGCTTGCCCTCAATACCTGCTTGCAATGTTGACTTCTTCTTCCATCCCCTAGTCACCTGACAACCACATCCTCAGCCCAGGCACAGCTCTGTTAACTCTCCATGTGATGGGATGGGATATAACTTTGCTCACAATCCTCATTATCAATCTATCAATGCATTTAAAAGGAGAAACATATGCCTGACAAAGGTATTCACCACTGTCATAAATGATGTCCTGTACAGAAGCAGCTAGACAGTGCTATGGTTAAAGCTCTGGGCCTTGAGTCAGGAAGATCTGAGTTCAAATCTGACCTCAGATGCTATATGACTAAACTGCTGTTTGCCTCAGTTTCCTCAACTATAAAATGGGGCTTCTAATAGCATTTAGTTTATAGTATTATTGTGAGGATCAAATGAGATAATATATGTAAAGCACTTACATAGTAGGTGCTATAGCAATGCTAGCTATTGCTATTATTCTTATTCCAAATGGAATGGATTCTTTTTAGGTAAGGAGGCTCTCCTATTTATAAATAATATTGCATCAAGCCACTGAACTCTACATGACTTCCTCAATGAGATCCACCACTACAAAAACAAGTCTGCCCAATTTCCACCCTGGAAGAGCCAAGTGAATGACAAATGCCTATTAGGTTATGACTTGCAGGTAGATGGCAGCCTCTAAGGTCAGTCCATCATTTTATACATCTTGGATAAGCACTATGGGTGCTGGAGCAACAATCTGGATACAAAAGTAAAGGAGGAAGAAAGCACACTGGTCTATGTTTGGACATTTCTACATGCATTCAGCGATCCCAAGCTGCTTCCTGATGTAAAAATAAATAAATAAATAAATAAATTCGATTCAATCGATTTTTATTAAGCACATACTATGTGTAAGGCTTTATGCTATTCATTGAGGATAACAAAGAAATATAGTTCTTGACTGCAAGAAGATTATATTCTACTGGGGGATATGACATGCTCATGAATAAATCTAAACCTATGATGCTAATATACCCAATGAATGCAATAATGTAAATGAAAAGAACAATAAGACCAAACTGAACTCTGATTGATTGTGATGAGCAATCTTAGTTCCAGAAACCTGAAAATGAAATGCAGCTCTTGCCTCTTGGTAAAGTGGGGGGGGGGGGTACTAGCAGGGGGTGCTTTTAGACCAGAGTACAGCCAAGAGAAAAGAAAGGATTTCTTTCAGCCTCCTTCCCTTTGGCAACAACTGTTTAAGTTAGAAGCACACACACAGTGGTGGGAGACTGCCCACTAAGCCTGGGACCTGGGTCCCTGGACTGGACATTTCTTGGCTGCCTTCTTCACTTACTTTTCTCAGCATAGATCATCAGCCAGTGATCCTGAGAACTAAACATTTCCAACCGTGGGGATAGCTCATGAGTTCCAGAGTCCCTGACTTCCTGAGTAGATCACTAGCAGACCAGAGTGAAAAAATTTTCTTAACATAATGCCTCTCAAAGCAAAGGACCACCACCAAGAGAATTGTCCTGCAGTTGGAGAACCAAAGCTATGCCATGGCTGACTGGGATTTCTAGACCTTTCTAAACCACCATATTTGTGAATTTCCCAGAGGACCAACATCCATGTCCAAGGTGAATGTGAATATCTATTCAGCAATCCCACAAAAGGTCCCACCTTTGGTGGGAGTAGTATAATGAGTGTAACAAGTATTTCATTTTTGTATGTTTGTTCATGTACACCTTTGCATCCTTTAAATCACATATATTTTCTGTGTTGATGAAAATAAAAAGCTGCCCTATAGTTGATTTTTTAAAAGGTTATCAATAAAAGAGTTGTTAAAAGATTTAACTTATTTATGTGTTCTTTGAATAGGAAGCAGAAGAATGGACCAAATGGCCTTTGAAAATGTCACCTTTTACTTTACTTTATGACTTTTCATTTGGATTCCCCAAATTATACTTTCTATATTCCTCTCAGGAAGGGATGAGCAAACTTCTCGTGGACCCACATTTATGCCCAGAAAGAAGCAGTGACCACGAAATTCCTTCTATTTGCCCCCTTCTGGGGGGGGGGGAGAGAGAGAGAGAGAGAGAGAAGAGAGAGAGAGAGAGAAGAGAGAGAGAGAGAAAAGAGAAGAGAGAGAGAGAAAAGAGAGAGAGAGAGAGAGAAGAGAGAGAAGAGAGAGGAAAAGAGAGAGAGAGAGAAAAGAGAGAGAGAGAGAAGAGAGAGAGAGAGAGAGAGAGAGAGAGAAATGTACAAAGTTCAGCCCTAAAATGAAGTTTTCTGATTTCACCAGCTATAAAAGTCCCACTAGCCCCAGTCTTATCTTAAAATCTCCTTGATGTCTGCACCCCTACACATGCCTCAGAAGATCAATAATATTACACAAGTGAGAGATCAAAGTTTTTTAAGCTACATTAAGGTTTGGACTGGGGGAGGAATGAAAAAGAGTTAAATTCAATTAAAACCACCCTGAAATACACTAACCACCTAGTTACATAGAATTAAGTTCTTGTTGATCAGTCCTCTTCGAATACACCCTGGCATACGTATGCCTGTGTGTGCGTGTGTGCGCTCACACACACACACACACACACACACACACACACACACACACACACACGCACACACACTCATAAACAAAGCACAGCCTCAAACAACATCTTGTAAAGCACATTATAAAATGCCTCTAATAAATTCCTAACAGCTATAGCCATAACCATCTGAGAGAAAGGTGATTATGACACAGAAGTGTCAGGTTACAACAACAAATTGAGTCATGTGAGGCAGGGATTTATTTGTTTTTGCAAGTGTGCTATAAAGGCCCACATAATTTTATAAATGAAAATGAATGTAGGTTAATGATGGCACCTGGATTTAAAACCCAACTATCACAAGGAAGGCAAATTAGCATAGAGAGAGCAATACAAGACATAGGGCAAATTGTCCAGGAAGCCAACCATGTCAGAGAGCCAGAAGTGAAGGTTTGGGTTCTAATTCTACCCCTGCACCAAGCAATGTGTTCATAGGATCAGGATGTCATCCCTCCCACTCCATCCCCAAAGGCTATCAGCCTTGCTTCCAGACCAGCCCCAGCAGCCATCATCCTGGAAAGCAATCCTGGTTCAGACCCTTGGCAACCACTTTTGGAGGTGCTATAGCCACAGCTGTTTAAGGCCCTAAAAAAAAATTTTTGCCACTAAAATCCTTGTGACCATCAAATAGTGCAACATCAGAAAATGATATGGTTTTATCAGTGAAAATAACAATAAAGAAGATACATTGCCAACTGCTTTGCCAATTCATCCTGAGAACCAAGGGACCTTTCCATATGACTCACAGGTGAAACTTCTTACATATGTTGTCTCCTCCATTAGAAGACGAGCTCTTTTAAAAATAAAATTTTAAAATTTAAAAAAATTTTAAAAGATGATGAGCTCTTGAGAGCATGGAATGGATTACTTTTCTATATCTCCCAGCACTTAACACAGAGCTTTGCACATGGTAAATGCTTAATAAATGTTTTTCATTCATTTATTCTTAAGCTGAAGGAGATCAGAAACCTGCAGGTGAACCCTGACCCTGATGGAAGAGAGGGAGAATTACTGGAATCATTAAGAGGCCCTCGCCCAGGAAGCCAATCTTTATTTGTGCAAGCCAGGGCTTAAGGTAAGACAGTGCATGACAGGAAGGAGAGAGGGAAAGGGGAGAGAGGAAACCTCTCTGAGGAGAACCTAGCCACAACCACACGCCAGAGAGAAGCAGAAGAGGCTCCTTTCACGCCTGTATCAGAGAAGAGAAAACATCTAGAGAAGTGAGTGTTTGCATGTAGACATCAGGGGATCCAAACTTGGTGAGATTTACAGCATAGTCTGCGAGAGGACATGGTAGTAAATGAGCAGGTTAGGGCTCCAGGGAGCTTGTGGTGGCTTGGCTACAGGGCCTAATGCTCCTTCACAATGCCCTCCAGATTTGTTCTGTGTAATGCATGTTGGCAGTCTTCCCTGATCCACCCAGCTACTAATGCCCTACCAAAAGTTTTACTTTATTTTTGTGTATGTAAATGCATACACACGTATATATACATATGTGTGTATAAAGTACATATTGTCTCCTCCAATAGAATGTAAACCCTTTGAAAAGAAGCTGCTAAATGCCCTACCAAAAAAACTTGCTTTCTATTTATGTTGTATATATGTGTGTGTACGTGTGTATATTATATATTACGTGTGTATATGTATGTATACATGTTATCTCCTCCAATAGAATGTAAACCCTTTGAAGAGAAGGATCATCTCATTTTATTTATTTTATCCTCAGCACCCAGTCCAATGCCTGACTGTAGCTGTTTATTAATAGTAGATGTTTAATAAATGTTTACAGATTGATTGATTGTAGCCACGAGAGAGAAAACCAGGAGCTATGGAGTCTGTCTACACACAGGTGATTGTGTGTGTCCCACAGCAAGTCACTGTGCTATCTCAGGCCCAGACACAGGCTGCATCCAAGAAGGAAACTAAGCAAAGAAGAATCAGCTTGTAAAGCTTCGGACTGCACTAAGACTTATGGGACACACTGTATGTCCTGCAAGCATTTGACAATGTTGACAACCCCTTCCTTGTTGTTGTTTTCATTAATGCTTTCTTCTGGTTCTCTTCTCACCTGTCTGATGAATCTGTCTTGCTAGATCATCATTTCTGTCTCACCCCCTAACATGGGCAATCCCAAGGCACTGTCCTACCCTCCGTCCACTCTCAGAATTTCTTAATTTCCCCCAATCCTATCCGTATTCCAGACCCTTCTCTTTCTATTGAAGATGCCACCATCCTTCTAGTCACCCAGATTCACAAACTCAGAGTCATTTGACTCACGCTATTGCAGCAACCTCCTAATTAAACTCCCAGTGTCCAGTCTCACTAATCCATCCTTCCACAGCTACCAAAATAATATTTTAAAAACCTGGAAAGATTTATATGAACTGATGCAAAGTGAAGTGAGCAGAACCAGGAGAACATTGTACACAGTAATAGCGATACTGTACAATGATCAATTGTGAACAACTTGGCTATTCTCAGTAATACAATGATCCAAGACAATTCCAAAGGAGTCATGATGAAAAATGTTGTCCACTTCCAGAGAAAGAATCGATGGAATCTGAATGCCGATTGAAGCGCACTATTTTCATTTTCTGTATTTTTTCATTTTTTCTTTGGGTCTGTGTCTTCTTTCACAACATGACTAATATGGTAATGTTTTATATGATTGAACAAGTATAACCTATATCAAATTGCTTACTGTTTCAGGAAGAGGGGAGGTAAGGGAGGGAGAAAGAAATTTTGGAACTCCAAGTTTTCAAAAGATGAATGCTAAAAATTATTGTAACTGGGGAAAAATAAAATTATTTTTTAAAATACTATTTTAAGTCATATGTCTGAACAAGTCACTCTTCTGCTAAAAAGCGAAATGACTTACCCAAGGTCACACATGTAGTAAATAACAAAGCCAAGATTTGAATTCAGGTCTTCTGACTCCAAATCCAGCTTTCATTCCAATGGACTATGCTACATCCATTGTCCTCAGGGTTCACTCTCTGTTCAGTACCTCTCCATTGCTTCTAGGATAAAATGCAAACTTCTTTAGCTTGGCACAATAATTGGGGAGATAAGATGAGTGCAGTATCTTTCTTTTTTTTTTTTATATTTTTATATGCATAGATTTGACTTTAAGGGAACACTGCTTTTAATTCCTGCCTTGCCTTGTGTCACGTCATGTTTTCCACACACAGCTGATACCAGGTCTATCTATATGGAGACTCATCAGTGGATGCCAACCTTCAGTAACTTGGCCACCTTAGGACCTACTTCCTTCCTCTCTCCCTCTCTCTCTCCCTCTTTCTCTCCCACTTTTCCTCTCCATATACACAGCTATCTATTTACATATATAGACATATAATTTTCTCTTCCTTCTTGGATACCCATTTTCCAAAAATAAAAGATATTTTCTAATGGTCTTTGAGGTGTGTACTTAATTCTGAAGCTGTCAAAAAAAATTTTTACACCCTCTCACTTCTTTTTCTGAATCATTTCCATTCCATGCACCCCTCTCCCCAGTCCTTTTGAATCTGGCCCTTCAACTAGTACTATATCGATTTAACTGTATTATCATCTATTCTACATCTCTCCATTTCCCTCAAAATGGCACTAGATAATTTATCGAATGTTTTACTAAGAAGAGAACAAAGCTTATCTACTGCATTCCCAATATCTACTCCATTAGTAACCCTGTCCAAAAAGGAAGTAAAGTTAATTTGACACAGCGCACTGTTGAGGAAGCCAGTCTAGCTTTTTGTGATCTCCACTTCCTTATCTAGATGTTCACTCATCATCTCTTTAATAATGAATTCTAGAATTTTCCTGGGAATCAAAATCAAGCTCACATTTCATAGTTTGTAGGTTCTATTTTCTTCCACTTTTTGAAAATTGGAATATTTATGTGTGGTACCCTTCCTGTTGCCCAAAGATTCAGCAATCATAGCTTCTAGTGCTTGCATTTCCTAAGGATACAGTAGATCTGTACCTCTACATGAATCAGAGCAAAGGGATGTCTTCATATTGCTTTCCTTATCTGAGCTATCAGCACTCTAGTATCCATTTTTATTCCATTCTTTCCAAATTAAAAGTCATCCTCATTGGCAGAGAAAACAGAATCAAAATAAGAATTGACCAGCTTTGTTTTCTCTCTGTTGTCAGTTATCAACATCCCATCCATCTAAGCAGTAGTCCTGTCCTTTCTTTGGCACTTTTCTCTCCTTCAATATAACTTTAATAATAACTTTTAAACTTAGAATGTCCTTGGTTTGTCTTGCCAATCTCACCAATTCCATGCCCTTGCACAGGAGAGCCAGCATGCGATGAATGCATTCCCTCATCACCTCCATCCCACAGAATCTCTTCTTTCTAAGTTTGGCTCGGTTGCTAACCTTTACATGAAGTCTTTCCAACCCTCCCAAATGCTACCATCCACTCCTAAAATTACCTTGCTTTACTTCATATATATGTTGTATTTACTTATATAAGTACATTTCATGTTTCCCTCAATAGAATGTAAGCTCCTTGAGGTTAGAGACTATATTGTCTTTGTACTCAATACTTAGCACAGTCCCAGTCACACAAAATTCACTTAATAAAGCTTGTTGGTTGAAAGATTGATTCTGAGCTTCAGCATTCCTGACTATTTTTATTTCCTGGTGCCATATTTTTAAATTTGTCTGCTGTTACCTTCCCTTACTTCTGTCTTCCGCATGTACCTTTTTTTTTTAAATAAAATCTAAGTTGGTTGAGTCCTCTGTGCATCCAGATCAGTCTTTTCAGATACCTCCTGTTTCTTCTCCTTGGCAGAAATTGTTTCCCTTGGTATCTTCGGAAAAGAATTCTTGAGACTTTCTCATCCCTCCTCAGCTGTCCTCCCCATAGAATTTTAGTTCATAGAATCTTACTTATCTTTCCTCTGAATCATTTGAAATCTGCTCTTCTAAAACCTAGCATACATACCAGATCTTTCCCAGTTACTTCTCTTCTCTCATAAACTTTGGAATAAGAATGATTACTCCCTCCCCCACAGCCCCACCATTTCCACCCCAACAACTACTTCCTTCCTGTCAGTAAGAATCCTGTCTAAAAAAGAATTTTGTCTTCTGGGTCCTTCTGCCCTCTGAGGAAAGAAATTATCATTAAGGCAAATCAAGAAGTTATTAGCTGTTCCACTTTTGTTGAAGAAAGCACACTCCTATGTCGGGTTTGGGATTTGTTTTCTAAACTCCTGACCTATTTCTTCATTTTGTCCAAATGTTATGGAATTTGCCCCCATGACCAAATGACTTGTTTGTCTTTCCATTAACCTTTACAGAAAGCCTCTCCATCATGCTTTCTCTTCTAGTTCCTGATTTCCCCCATGAATACACCTGCTCAGTATACCAGACTATACCCCATATCTTTTACATATCCGGTGTCCTTTGAATAAGTTATATCTAATCCAAGTCACATATTTATCTCCTTAGATGTCTCAAAAACCATTCTTATTCGAATGTTATCTCTATGTCATCTGTCTTGATAGTTAGACACTTATCTTTTTTATCCTTTTTAGTATAAAGCTTTTTTGATTAGATTTTCAAGACACAAGGCAATACATTCTTACCAGCCTTTATTAGGTACACTCCAGCCCTGGCGAGAATCCTATCAATTCCATATAATAAGCTATGATCCAAATATCCAAATAACATTCTCAGATGTTCACTACCAGAATCAGCTTCTCTTCTATATTCCTTGTTTCCCAGTGAGCAGAAGTGACCTTTTTTGCTTAATGAATGTGTATTGATTGATTTAATTTATGCCATCTGTATTTTTATGTACATATTTATTTGCTATCTTATCTTCCCCATTAGAAGCTCCTTGAGATTAGGGATTTTTCCCCCTTTCTATCCTCAGTGCTTAGCACAGTACTTGGCACTTTTTAAAAATACCACCTATGTCCCTAAGATCTTCAGTTCCTTGCCCCAACTTTGGCAATACTCTTTAGGCTCCTTCTGACAGTATCATTTGTGTCCATGTCAACCACAAGAATGAGTCATCCATTTGTCAAGTTTTGGGAGAGTCACTGTTTGAACCTTGATATAAGCACCTAGTGTCAGCTACTCTGGTTTCCTAAAGTCTTTTAAAACAATCTCATATGATCAATTGGGGAATGGCTGAACAAGTTGTGGTATATGAATGTAATAGAATACTATTGTGCTGTAAGAAATGGTGAGCAGGCAGACTTCAGAAAAACCTGGAAAGACTTGTTTGGACTGATGCCAAGTGAAGTGAGCAGAACCAGGAAAACATTATATACAGTAACGGACATGTTATGCGATGACTAATTTTGACAGACTTAGCTCTTCTCAGCAGTGCAAGGATCTAAAACATCTCCAAAAGTCTCATGATGGAAAATGCTATCCACATCCAGAGAAAGAACTATGGAGTTTAAATGCTGATCAAAGCATACTTTTGCTCTTTTTTTTCTTCTGTTTTGTTTTGTTTCCTTTCTTGTGGTTCCTCCTATTGGTTCTAATTCTTCCTTATAATATGACTAATGTGAAAATATGTTTAATAGGAATGTATATGTAGAGCCTATATCATATTGCATGCCATCTTGGAGAGGGAGGGAGGGAAGGGGAGAAAAATTTGAAACTCAAAAGCTTATGTAAGTGATTGTTGAAAACTAAAAATAAATTAGTAAAAAAAAAATGATCTCATATGACCCATTTTCCTGGCCATTCCACTGTACTGGTCCCTGCTAGGGCATCTGCATGCTAAAAAGAGTACTGTCTCAAACTCAAACTATTGTGAGGGTGTGTTAAAATGCTAACATCTCTCCATTTGCCCTGCCAGGCAGTGCTGAGTTAATGTCTGTTGCTAAGTTGTTTGGGAGTATGAAGTAAGCCAAGAGCTCACTATTGACTAAGGAGCAATCAGGAGAGCATACAGTGGCTGCTGTGTGGTGGATGCAGCAACAGAGCTCACTGATAAAAACATGAAGGGAATAGCAGAGACAACCAACAGCTGTCAAAGAAAATTGACCCAGGTGCTACCTCTAACATAAGAAGCAAGATTTGTTGACTGTTTCCACTATGAATGGACTTTTGCAAATATGATGAAGTGGTGAATTTTCAACAGGGTGGAAGACGTTTAGAGACAGAAACAGCAAGATACAGTGAAAAGCACTCTGGAGTTAGAGTCAGAAAACGCACATTCAAATCCCAGCTCTGCCACTTACTACTTGTGTGATGTCCAGAAAGTCACTTTAATTCTCCAGGTCTTGGTTCCTCATCTGTAGAATGGGGCATTATATTTCATGGTCTCCAAGGTCCCTTCTAATACTAAATTTATGATCCTCTGACAATATAAACAACCTGACAGAAGCAATAACTTTGGCCCCCTGAATTACAGACTTAGGACTCTTCAGACCACTAACTCATCCCACCCAATCCTTCCTGGCCCCTCTAATGCTTACCCAATCCCAGCTTCTACCCTGCTACTTTAATTTCCCAGAAAGTATAAGATGTTAATCTGGAAGGAATGGCAGCTGTGTGGCGCAGTGGACAGAGCACTGGGCTTAGAATCAGGAAGACTCATCTTCATGAGTTCAAATCCAGCCTCAGACACTCACCAACTGAGCAAATCATTTAATCCTGTTTGCTTCCATTTCCTCATCTGTAAAATAAGCTGGAGAAGGAAATGGCAAACCACTCCACTATCTTTGCCAAGAAAACCCCAAGTGAGATCACAAAGAACTGGACATGACTGAACAACAACCCGGAAGGAACTTTAGAATCAATTAGTTCAACCTTTCATCTTACAATCAAGGAAACAGATCCAGAGAGAGAAGATAACATAGCCAAGGTTACACTGGGTATGAGTAGCCAGGCTGAGATTTAAACCCAGCTTTAAGACTCTAAATCTGTTCACTCTTAATGAGCTGCAGGCTAAGATTGTGACCCATTGTATTACCTGAGCCCCAGGTTAGCCAGGCTAAGGTTGAAGCACTGGTCTTACCTATGGTTATCCAACCCTGCTAAAGCTATCACAGGATCAGAAATCTGGAGCTAGAAAGAATCTCCAAGGCCATCTCTGAGCCCAATTCTACCCTGGGTAGACCCCACCTGGCCTCTTAGAAACTAGGCTGAAATGAAAATTCTGGTCAGCACAGCTGACCACCCCCTCCCCACCCCAACTAAAAAATGAATTCCATTGTGGCTGGACTTCACAGTCTGTTTAATGTTCACATGGTATGGTTGTCTATTCACAGCTTGAAAACAATTCAGGAACATGGGGGAGGGATTGTGGGAGGAAGAAGGAGGGGTTGCTAACAGTGTGACTTCTGCTGAGCCTGATGAGATGCATTTCAAGGCTTCACAATAGCTGTTATAAATCAACTGTTTGGAACGTTTTCCACTCTTCTCCTTGTTTCTACCATGCACCAACAAGCAGGTGTCTGGGCATCACAGAACATAAATAGGCTTAGAGATTATCACTAGACAGCACAGTATAGGGGTGGAACTGTCACAGGAAGGCCCACTGCCATTTAGGCTGCAACTCTGGGACTGGCCCCAACTTCTCCTCCCACCATAGAGGAGAACAGCCAAT
This sequence comes from Phascolarctos cinereus, assembly GCF_003287225.1. Classification (NCBI taxonomy): domain Eukaryota; kingdom Metazoa; phylum Chordata; class Mammalia; order Diprotodontia; family Phascolarctidae; genus Phascolarctos; species Phascolarctos cinereus. The sequence goes on from NW_027555625.1 coordinate 140,146,580, forward strand.
TCATTGTGCAAGAGAGGACTCTTAAAGAATGGGCAGAGGTAAAACCCAGGACCCTGATTCACTGCTCCTTCTTTAGGGCAGAGGTGGATACCTCCAGGGGGGAAAAAACATAAGACAAATCACATACTTTCTTTGCCACCTTCTTCTGCCACCTAGCCTGAAAAACAGTTGGTCAATCACATCTGGCAATATGGTTTTCAGGACAGTTTGAAACTGCCTTTCTACACATCAGAAGAGTTTCATTCTATATTTATTTTCTCTGTTATTATTGTAGCAAAGACTGACAATTTCCTCATGCTGTTCCCATTTCTTCTCATTCCACTAATCCACATATTACAGGAGGATACCCATCTTTAGCTTTTTTTTTTAATATAGACATATATTAATATATAGACATGTGGGGAAAATCAGAGGAAGAATTATCAAAATCCACTGTGAGGATCATATGGTCCCTTCAAGTATCCAGGGCTAAAACTAAAGTGCTTCTGATGGCTGGATACATTTGGGGAAGTGAAGACTTAAAAAGTACTAGTACAAAGGCAAGACTCAGAGCATGGTTCTTTGTGACCAGTAAACCAAAGCAAGTCATGAAGAGAGTAGAGAAAGTCCTCAACTTAGACAAGGAAGTTCTAATAGTATTCCTCTTCTTGCTTCTGAGGGAAACCTCTTACCCAGAGGGGCAACCAGAGACATCAGCTAGCAGAGGGCAGTGAGAGAAAGCCACAAGAATCTGACCATAAGTTAGAGATAAGTCTCAGACACAGAACTAAACAAGTTTGATATGGTGTTACACATCCTACGCTGGAAGCTGAGGAATACTTCAGGATAAGCAAGGTGTTGAATATAACAAAGGATGTGGGTGATTTTAATATCCTTGATAAGAAGCATGTTTAGTGGGAACCCTAGTGACATGGTCTATATGTGACTGAAACTATGCTACATTCTGGAGGAAGAATACTTCCTGATAAATATTATCCTCTACAGGCTCTAAGAACAATCTACTTGCTTTTCATGACTTTAATAAACCTCTTCATTCTTTAAACCTTGTGAATATGTGTGCTTGTAAGGGGAGATTAGTGACAATACCCTGAAAAGATTTTGGATGCTGAAGTTCTGAGATTATCCAGATATACAGTTATCTAGATATATAATCAGAGAAGATTAATTTCTTTTGGGAGGGGCAGTGGGGGTTAAATGACTTGTGCAGGGTCACACAACTAGGAAGTGTTATGTGTCTGAGGCCAGATTTGATCTCAGGTCCTTCTGAATGCAGGGCCGGTGCTCTATCCACTGTGCCACCTAGCTGCCCCATGAAAATTAATTTCTTGAAATATAGGGATGAGGAGGGCTTTAACATAAGGGTTACATATTCCTCATAATTAATATTCTTTTAGTTTCAGAGAAAAGAAAATTTTGCTTTGATCAAGTGTCTTGATCTGTAGAGAACCAATATTACTGTTGACTGTAAAAACATGGAGCTCAGGCATGGGCTGGGAAAGAAAATCTGTTTGAGTAATAAGGCATTGTATGCTTGAAAACAATAGTATTCCAGTACCATTATAGGTGAACAAAGTTCTTACCTTAAAAAGTTCTTTCAAATCCATTATTTCTTTTGTTCCTCACAACATCTAGGGAAGTAGATAAAAAAGGGATTATGATGAGAAAAGTAAAGCTCAGACAACTGCCTCAGTCTCTCAGGATGTAATGATAAGAAATGCCATGATATTGAGGAATATTTTGCAAGTCAGAAGATGGTGAGGGGAGGGAGGATGATATTCACAAATTCAAGATTTAGAAGCGAAACAAACACTTCAATAGCCTCTCCCACAGAAACTATAGATATTGTTACTTTATTTTTAAGGGTGATGGAATCTTGGACAGTAAAAGTTTCAATTGTTCTTCTATGACGTCTGCGAGATTAAGAGTTTAACTCTTCTGAAGAAACTGTTGTGGCCGAAAAGATAAAGACAAAAATACTAAAAGAATTTATTTCCTGAGAGAACTGATCTTAACTTTTTCTTGCAAAGAAACATGGAAAGAATTCTTGAGAAAATCCTTTAATTGGTATCCTGGGAGAATGGAATATTAGGACCTTGTTTCCAGAACTGAGAAGTTAGCAGCTTTAATAATGGTTAAACATGACTTTGGCTATGATCTTTCTCACAACTAATACATTGCAAATAATTATTGACTTTGTTTAATTGTCTGTAATATTGTGAATAAATAGCATAGCCAGTAACCTTGATGTTGTACAGTATGTGTATGTGTGTGGGTGTGGGTGTGGGTGTGGGTGTGGGTGTGGGTGTGGGTGTGTGTGGGTGTGTATGTGGGTGTGTGAAGAGAGGGAAGGAGTTAGGGGCAGAAAAACAAGGTGATTTCTCTAGGTTTATTAAATAAATAATAAACAATAATAAAACAGGTGGTAGCTCAGAGCTAATTGATGGGTGAAATACTGTAATTTTGGTAAGTAATGTGGAAATATTAGGACATATCCCTTGATTACTTTAGAATGAGAAAAATGAGCTAGTAGCAGGTAAAGAGAGTTACATAGACTAACCCTAAACCCATGCTATAGAGATAAATCTTCTGTCTGTTACTTCCTTTATCTTCCATTTTTTCAGTCTGCTTAGCCTCAGAGACTCCCCATACATACTCTGTCAGACTGATTCCATATATACAGGATAAAAGATCTAGGAGGGATCCCAGTAATCATCTAGATGAATACCCTCATTTTATCAATGAGTAAACTGAGACCAAGGCAAATTAAGTGGTATGCCCATGGTTACATAGATAATAAGCATTCAGAGGCAGTATTCAAACCTAGGCTCCTTCCACTCTGCATACTGCCTCTACTCTTCAATCTGTGCTATGCTTGCTCAGCCCTATTAGCTCCATTCAGAATATTTTTGCCTTCTCATAATTCTTGCATTGACACCAAGTGCCCAAGCATAGATGATGAAAGCCAGTCATCTGGAAGTGAGACGGAAGTGAGTGTCCCAAGTCTTGTACTTCCAGAGAATCAACCTGAAGAGCCAATGGCTTAGAGGAGGAGGAAGGGAGAGGAGAAGGGAGAAAAGCCCCTCCTATGATTACTCCCAGTACTGTGCTGGAACTGGCTTGTAAGAGCCAAGGAGCTTCCTTGTGCAAGCTCATGGGAACCTACCCAATTGTTAAATTTTCAATGTCATCATTCACACCTCAGAAATCAGCAAATGCTATAAATTAGGGCTTGATTCATGGTTTCACTGATTGTCTAGACTTAAGAAAGTGGAGGGGAAATGTCAATAATTCAGTTTAACTTGAAAAGTGTGTCATGGACACATTTTTTTTTCTGGAGAGCAGTTGTTAAACGTCACCAGCACACCTCTATATATTCAATGAGCATAGAAACCCACTCCACCACTACAATTATCACCAGAAAATCCAGAGGTCCTTGAGCTGGCTACCTAGCAATAGAAACCCCTTCCTTCTCCCCTCAAGTTGCCTTTTGATATTTTTCCCCCTTTATAGCTGTCTTTACTCCAATGAGTATTGTGTCTCTTCATATGTCTATCCTTCCCTTGGGCTCATCATGAGAATAGGAGACCCATCCATGCTTGCCCAGTTATGTAATTCTTATCCACATCTTCCCATAAATCCATCACAGGGGGCCCACTCAATTTCTAGGGGTGGGGGAATTGCTTCCTCAGTTCTCTTGAAATTTTATAGGTGTTAATGAAGTACACAGGCTCTGTGTCAGTGATCCCTCTCTCTTGCTCACTACATAACTGGCTGGCTTCACCTGGATACAAATGGGGAGGAGGAAGCACACACGTGCTTTACTCTAATCCCCCAGGTCCCACACCAAGTGTCTGGCATGTGGTAGGCACTTAATAAATGCCAAAAAACCATCTTCTCCATATTTCTGGGCAAATGACCCTTTATTCTGTGCATGCTGAGCCAATCTAGGGATGATAGCTATTCCTGGCAGGTAATTGTCTCCCTCAAAGTCTTCCAGCTGATGCAGTCCCAGATTTAGCTCCCAACATCTGGTGTTTCAAACACAACTCTCCCATGAGAGTGACTGGGAAGAGCCATGTGCAGAAGTGGAGACTGTCCAGTAGATCCAACCTGATTCTTGGGAGAGAATCCTGGAGGAGGAAGTTAAAATGATCCTCTCCAACTGCTGACTACTGCTTAAAATTCTACTTGGAGCTATATTCCTTTTAATTGAAGTTATCCCACTCAGTGAAAGTGTTCATACACCTAGTACAGGGCTCATTTATGAGTCATTGGCAACTTGGTGGGACTGAGAGATCAAGAACAGGGTCTGAAAGGACAAAGGGAAAGATCCTGAGAAAACTCAAACTTCTAAGTGAGTCAGCCAGGAAATAAACATGTATTAAGTGCCTACCATGTACCAGGCATTGTGCTAAGTACTAGGAATACAAAGAAGGTAAAAGACAATTCTTGCCCTCCAGGACCTCACAGTCTAATGGGTGACACGACATGCAAATAACTATGTAAAAACAAGCTATATCCAGGGTAAGTTGGAGATAATCAACAAAGGGAAGGAACCAGAATAAAGAGGGATTAGAAAAGGCTTCCTGAAGAAGGTAGTATTTTAGTTGGCACTTGAAAGAAGCCAGGGAAGCCAAGAGATAGAGATAAGAACATTTCAGGCACAGGGGACAACCAGTAAAAAGGCTAGGAACTGGAATAGCAAAGATGCAGTGGCATGGAATCAAAGCACATGGTGGGATAAAGTGTAAGAAGACTGGAAAAGTTGAGGGTGGGGCACCAAGTTATGAAGGACCTTGAACTCAAACAGAGGGTCTTATATTGGATCCTGGAGGTTATATGGAGCCACTGGAGTTTACTGAGTAAAGGGGAGACATGGTCAGACCTCCAGTTTAGGAACATCACCTTGACAGCTGACTGAAGAATAGACTGGAGTGGGGGGAGGCTTGTGGCAAGACCAACCAGCAGGCTATGACAATAATCTAGGCATGAGATGATGAGGGCCTGAACCAGAGTGGTGGCAGTATCAGAGGAGAGAAGGGTGCATCTAAGAGAAATATCATGATGGTAAAATCAATAGGCCTTGGCAAGAGAGAATGATGAGTAAAGAAGGACCCCTAGGTTGCCAGCCTAGAAGGAAAGAGAGGTCCTATCCATAGAGAAAGAATATAGAAGCAGCACGGTGCAGTGAGAATCATCCTGGATTTAATATCAGAAGACCTACGTTCACATCCCAGCTCTACCACTTGCTACTTGTGAAATTTAGGATAAGTCATATAACCTCTTTGCTTCTCCATTTCCTTATCTGTGAGTAATGAAGAGTTTGGACTAGATGACCTCTGAGGCCCCTTCCATCTTTACATCTGTAAGAATGGAGCTGGAAATCATGAAAACCAATACTTCTTCCTTCAACCCAAGAACAACTTGAACTAACTAGAAATAATATAAACTTAAGAAGCACCCAGGAAACAAGAGCCACTTAGGTAGAGAGATCAGAATTTCATCATATGTGCCTGTGATATAATCCAATATGGTATTAATTAATAATCATCTTTGGCTGGCACATTATACATCAATAATGCAGAATGGCTGATATAATTACACAGTGCATCTAATTATGGAGTACAGTGATAATGATAGGATTAATTAACCTGGAAACATACTTTGAACACAAAGGGATATGTCTCTGCTAAATAACAACAACCAGGAGCACAGGAAAGGTGCAACATGTAGCAACCTACTTCTCCCCATCAATGTCAAAGGATCAGTGACTCTTACATGTTTTAAGGGAACTCAAGGGTCAACCTCCAGTTGAGCAGGTATTCCCTCTATAATGTCCCCTTGCAAGTGGTCACCCAGCTTTTCCTTGAAGATCCACAGTGATGGGGGCTCACTACTTTATGATCAAGCCCATTCCATTATTGGGCAGCTCTAATTATTAGAAACTGTGGATTAAGTGCTGGCCTAGAGTCAGGAAGACTCATTATGAGTTTAAATATGGCCTTAGACTCTTACTAGCTACATGGTCCTGGGCAAGTTACTTAACCTTGTTGGCCTCAGTTTCCTCATCTGTAAAATGAGCTGGAGAAGGCAATGGCAAACCACTCCAGTATCTTTGCCAAGAAAACCCACCAAGAGCCAGACACAACTGAAATGACTGAGCAACAACAAGTTACTAGAAAGTTTTCCCTTATGTTGAACTGAAATTTGTCTGTCTTCGGCTTCTGCCCAGTGCTCCTAGTTCTGCTCCCTGAGGCCAACCTGATCCTTCTTCAACATGAAGGACTCTACACGCTGGTTCTTAGAATCCCTGAAAACTGTTATTATATCTTCTCTTCTGTGGACTGTTATTCCCAGTTTATTCAACCGTTCCTTGAGTGACATGGTTTTGAGCTCTCTCATTTTCCTTGTCAGCCTCTTCTGAGTACTCATCCGCTTTCAATGTCCTTTCTAAAATGGGATGCTCAGAACTGAACACGACATTCGAGATGAGATGTAACCAACATCAAACGTGGTGAAACGATTATCTTCCTTATTCTGAAGAATGCATTTCAGTGAGTACCTGGTATGTAGTAAGTGCTTAATAAACTCTTGCTGACTGATTCTTAGTAAAACCTAAGATGACGTGAAGATTTTTGGCTGCCAGATCCCTCTGCTAACTCATATGAGTTTGATATCAACCCAGCAAAAGTCCTAAGTTACATGAACCATTATTGAGCTCAGTCTTTCCCCACTCTACACTTAAAATTTTTTTTAAAAAACAGAGGCATGAAACTTTAAACTTATTCTTATTAAATTTCACCTTCTTCAATTGTGTTCATTGTTCTAGTCTAACTGTCCCTCTCAGCTTTATTTTTCTTCAAATCTTCTAAGCATTCCCATTAGAATGTGAGCTCTTTGAGGACAGGGACTATCTTTCTGCCCTTCTTCATATCCCCAGTGCCTGGCACATATTAGGCACTCAGTAAATGCTTGTTTGTCTGACTGATATGCCATCTTTCCCTCTATCTGTATCATTTACAAAAACATCAAAAAGAACAGAGCCAAAAGCAGAGTCCTTTGGCAGTCCATTCAAAATCTCCCTCCAGACTGGCGGTGATCCATTTATCAACACTAGATCTGATCATCCAAATCACTTCAAGTCCTCCTAACTCTCCAGTCATCAAGCACATTGTCTCCATCATAACTCCTAAGTGGTTATATGTTGTCACACCTAGACTCTCAGACTTGGAGATCTGAAGCCAAAATCCCAACACAGCCTATCCCCTCCAGATGAACCAAATGGCTTTTCATATTCACCGTACAAAGGGTTCCTGTCTTAATGTGTCTGGTGCTTTCTAAACTTCAAATCCATGTTCCCTGATTGGACACCACTAATACTGTCAAAGAGCAATTGATGTGGGGGTTGACATTATAAATTTATGTCTATTGCTAATGCTATGGTCCATAAGTAACAGTTTTGGAGTAGGAAACATTTTTCACTCCCTGGACTCAGTTCAGTAACAATGGGTTATGATCAATAACTGCATGAGCCCCTGCCACATCCACCTCCATCCCCACTCTTATATACATATATATATAGATATAGATATAGATATAGATATAGATATAGATATAGATATAGATATAGATATAGATATAGATATAGATATAGATATATATGCATGTACACACGTATGTGTATATATATCAATGTGTGCATGTATACACGTAGACATACATGTGTGTACACATATATATATATATATATATATATATATATATATATATATATACACACACATATATTCCACTATCCCACTTGTCATCCAAGCTTTTAATCAGAAGATTAGGGCTATATTTAGGCAGCTAGGTGGAACGGTGGATAGAGCGCCAGCCCTGGAGATAGGAAAACTCATCTTCCTGAGTTCAAATCCAGCCTCAGACACTTATTAGTTGTGTAACCTGGGCAAATTACTTAAGCTCTATTTGCCTCAGTTTCCTCATCTGTAAAATAGAGTTAATAACAGCACCCACCTCCCAGGGTCATTGTGAGAATTGAATGAGATAATATTCATAAAGTGCTTAGCACAGTGCCTGGCACATAGTAGGTGCTATAATTCTTATTCCCTTCCCTCATAAACAGGGCCAGAATAAAGATGCCAGCCCAGTTCTGTAATCACAAGAATTGGGCTAGGTGAGTGAAAATCGTTTAGAATCAAAGGCAAGACGACAAAGTACCTACCAACACCAGAGACCACCTGATCCAACCTATGCAAAGCAGTAATCCCCTACAATGCACTCGACAAGGAGATGTGAAGGTTTTCCTGATGCTAAACCTAAAGCTGCTCTTTACAACTCCTACCCGTTGCTCCTAACATTGCTGCCTAGGACCAAGCAGAATAAATCTGTTTTCTTTTCCACATAGCAGCCCTTAGAATACTTGGAAACGGTTGGTTCTATAAGCCTGTGAGATGCATCACGGAAGACTCTTTCCCCCAAGATGGCACCAAAGGTCAAGAAGGAAGTGGTTACTGTCCGAGATAAAAGTCAAGCCCAAGGACTTGAAGGACAAGAAGGCAGCGTTAAAGGATGTCCATAGCCACAAAAAGAAGATCTGAATGTCCCCTACCTTCCACCAACCCAAGACATTAATACTTCAAAGTCAACTCAAATATCCTTGGAAAAGTGTCCCTTAAAGAAACAAGCTTGATCATTATGACATTAAGTTTCCCCTGACATCAAGTCTGCTGTGAAAAAGATTGAAGACAACAACACCCTCATCTTCATTGTGGACATCAAGCCAAGAAGCACCAGGTCAAGCAGATTGTAAAGAAGCTATATACCATCCATGTGGCCAACATCAACACACTGATCCTGCCTGATGCAGAGAAGAAGGCCTATGTCTGACTTGCTCCAGACTGTCACCAACAAAACTGGAATCCTTTAAACTGTATCTAGCTATCCTACTCCACCTACAATGAAAATTTTCCAGTCAAAATAAAAAAATACTCAAAAACAGGTAAGCCCACTCACCAACCCCTCTGCCCAAGTCTTCTTTAGGCTCAATACTTAATAGAACCTTACAGTGCATGATTTCAGGGCCTTTCACCACCCTGGTTGCCTGACTCTCTCTAGCTTATCATGCCCTTAGCTTACAAATCTGTTTCTTAAAAGGATATTCTAAATGACTCGTGTCACCAAATGGCCTCTTCATTGAAAGTACCCAGAGCCAGAGATCTTACCCTCTAAGGAAGATCATTATCCTACTTTTTTGTTGTTGAGTCATTTCAGTTGTGTCCAACCCATTTGGGGTTTTCTTGGCAAAGATACTGGGGTAGTTTACCATTTCCTTCCCAAGCTTTTTTTACAGATGAGGAAATGGAGGCAAACAGGATTAAGTGACTCACCCAGGGTCACATAGCTTAGTATTTGAGGCTGGATTTGAACTCAGGAAGATCAGTCTTCCTGAATCCCAGCGCTCTATGCACTATGGTACCACCTAGCTGCCCAATACATGATCCTATGATTCAGAGATAGAAGGGAACCCAGAGAACCTCCAAGGCCAATCTTCTCATTTTACAGATGAGGAAACTGAGGCCCAGAGAAGTTAAGCAACTTGTCCAAGGTCACCCAGAAAATAAGTGACAAAGGTAGAATTTGAACCTAGCTCCTATGACTCTTTCTACTGTACCAAACTGTAGCACACAGGAGGCCCATTGTTTATCCCTGATTCTTGCTATATGACTAGTGATGATGTATATCTGTGAGTCATGGATTACCACAGGCTCCAAGGATTTAAAATTGCAGGTCACCCAAAGGGTGATGAAGAGTATCATGGGACGCATGAGTAGGCTATGAATTATTCCCAACAAAAGGGCTACCAAGAAGTAGAATAAAGGATGCCGTCAGAGACGTGTGACCAGAAGAGAAGGTCAGGAGGTCATGTGGTGAGAGCAAGGGATACAATGAACAGTACCATCACAAAGACTTTCTGTAGAAGTAGTCACTCCCTGCAGGGACAGTACCAAGTGTGGACTATTGGCCCCATGTGCCAGGGAGTGGGGGTGCAAGCTGCACTCTCCATAGCTCTCCAGGCTGAGGCCCATTGCCATTCAATACCCCAAAGCCTTCCCACCTCAAACATTTTACAGGGTAATAGGATCATGGACACAAAGTGGGAAGGGACCTTTAAATTTTCTCTAACCCCCTCATTTTATAGATAAGGAAACTGAGGATCAAAAGAGATAGCTGACTTGCCCTGGGTCACACATCTAGTAAATATCTAAGATGAGATTCAAATCCAGGTCCAGATGAGCCAGTAAAACGTCATGGAAGTGCAGGGTCTCAAAACTGGAAGGGACATCAAAGGGCACTTAGACTACTTGAGGAAACTGAAGCAAGCAGGGTTAAGTGACTTGCCTAGGAACACACAGCTAGGAAGTGTCTGAGGCTGGATTTGAACTCACAAAGATGAGTCTTCCTAACTCCAGGCCTGGTATTCTATCCACTATGGCACCACCTAACTGCCATCAGTATAAAGAGGAAAAGCTGAGATCCATTCAGGTGACATGATTTGCCCAAGTTTGCCTCAGGTGGTTAAATATCAGAGCCAGACTCAAAGCCTGGTAGTCTGGCCCCCAACCCAGCACTCATTCCCTCAGGGCCACCTTTGCCTTGAAGACAGTGCCCAATCAGACCAGCTCTGTATCTACTTCATGGACCTCTGTCCTTGGAGCTCCCGCAACCTTCCCAGTCAGAGAGCAAACCTGAGGACAGAGAGCCTGTTCTAACAGTATCGTGAGATCCCAGCACATCAGAACCAGAAGGAACCTTAGTTTGGAGACCATCTATTACAGTGGTTCTGAAAGTGTGGCCCAAGGGACCCTTGGGGGCCCCTGAGACCTTTTCAGGGGATCTGTGAGGACAAAACTATTTTCATAATAGTATTGAGATGTTTTCATTTCTAATACAGAAATATCAATAGGTAGAATTCACATGAACAAAGCATTTGGCCAGGGCAGGGGTGGGGGAATCCTCAATAATTTTTAAAAGAATAAGAGGAGTCCTGAGATCAAAAAGTTTGAGAATTGCTGATCTAATCCAACCCTCTCATTTTTTTTCAGATAAAGAAACTGAGGGCTGGAGAGGGGAGTTTCTTGGACTTCTCTTGAATTGCTAATAGTAATTCATGTGATTCTATGGTAGATAATCAATGAGGATATGAATAAGTGAGTGAGTGAATTCTCCTGTAACTATGTTAAAATGTCTTCTTTTCACTTTATAATTCATTACAGAACTATGAGGTATTATCTTAGTCTCACTCCAGCTCCTATGGTTGAGAAATACTGATTTCTAGTCACTTACTCTCAGGGCAGCTAGGTGGTACAGTGGATAGAGCACCAGGCCTGAGTTCAAATCCAGCCTCAGACACTTACTAGCTATGTGACCCTGGGCAAGTCATTTAACCCCTATTTGCCTCAGTCCCTCATCTGTAAAATGGGGACATACTGGAGGAGGAAATGGTAAATCACTCCAGTATCTTTGCCAAGAAAACTTCATGGACACTGTCCTCCAAAGAGTTGGACACAACTAAACAACAAAGCCACTTACTCATTAAAGTAACTTATCCATTGGGAAGCAGTGTGGCATCCTGGGCCAAGAGATCTAGTTTTGAATCCTGCTCCAGATACTTAGTAGCTGTGTGAACATGGTCAAACGTTTAACTTCTCAGAAAGTCAATCTTCTCATCTGTAAAATGAAGATCATATTTATACAGAGGGTGGTTATAAGGAAGATGGTTTACAAACTTTAAAGGGCTAGAGAGGAATGAGTTACGATTAAAACAAAATTCCACTACCCTAACCAAAAATGTGGGTGGGGCCACACAGAACTGGTGATCATTCAGGCTGTATAGTCATTCAGGGTCAATTTTCCCACAGAATTGAGAGTTCACAGTGCCTAGAGGCCTTCTTCCCTTACTCACTTGGGAGGTGATTTCCAGGAGATGAGAGGGACAAAGTTTTCTCCCTCATAGTCTATAAAGACTCTACCATAACAAAGGGACCCCACTCCACAAATAACTGAATGTGTTCTGTCTCCCCTACTGAAATAAATGCTCCATCAGAACAGGGTTTAAATGTCTGGGTATCTCCCTCAGTGTCTAGCACAGTGCTTTGTATGTTACAGATTTTTTTATATGTTTGTTGAATGAATGAATGAATGAATGAATACTAAGCTTTGTTGTACAGAATAAATATGCTGTAAAAATTCCTGAAAGAGATAGATCACTGTTAGTCTACCAGTCCACAAGCATTTAATAACTACCTACTCTGCACTAGGAAGTGGGCTAAGCCATAGGGATACAAGGAGAAGCAAAACCAGTCTCTGCCCTCAAGGAGTTAACATTCTAATACAAGCAACTATATACATACAAAATATATACAGGGTAGGTGAAAGCTAATCTCAGAGGGAAGACATTAGTATTAAGGGTGACTGGCAAAAGTTTCTTATAGAGAAATGATTTTAGCTGAGACCTAGAAAGCCTGGGAGTCAGGTGGTGGAAATGAGGTACGCGAGAATTCTTTGCATGGCGGAATGCCAGTGAAAATGCCCAGAGTAGGGAGATGGAGTGTCTTGTACAAGAAATAGGAAGGAGGCCAGTGTCACTGGATCAGAGCATATTGAGGGGTAGGGTATATGGGGTGATCAAGGAGGACTAGCACCTCTGGTGGGAGGGCTGCTGAGCCCTTTTCAGGGCTGCTCATCCACATGTGGTACCCACCTTTCATCCAGCTCTCACCTGTGCCTCCAAGAAGCTGTAGCATGTGCCAGTAAAACACTCTTGGCAGATGGTCTAAACCAAGTTGAGGGTAACCAGTGGCCTTAAACCCATCAGTGAGATAGGGGGATGCCTACCCCAAGCGTGTGAAGACTTCTCTGGCAGAATGGGCAGATAAGAGCAGTTTGTTCAAACAGCCATGAAAGTGGCTGAAATAGGCACTGTGGAGCACTTAGAATTTGGTCAGATATGGACAACTCCAAGGTCATCCACTGTATCCTGGGCCATCACCAGTCACCCTGACTTTTGTCTTGCCTCTGGAAGAGACGATGAGGCTGACAACTTTGTGAAACTTTGCCTCACTTAAATCTAATCCACCCAGAAGTCAAGACATTACCCCGTGATATCATAGCTCCTCTTCAAAAGTGAAGGAAAAACAACACCAACATGGAGGGGAATTAAGTGTGAGAAGACCAGAAAGGTAGGGAGGGTTTTAAAAGCCCAATTTTTTACCCTAGAGGAATTTACTGAGGACATGGTCAGACCTGCTCTTTAGGAAGATCACCTTGGCAGCTGAATCACCCAAAGCTGAATGGAGGATGTACTGGAGAAGGGAGACTTGAAGTGGGCAGACCCATCATCAGGTTGTTGCAATGATCAAGGAATGATGAGGGCCTGCACTGGATTGGTGGCTGTGTTAAAGCAAAGGAGACACAGGAGAAATCTTGTAAAGCTAGAATTGACAGGACCTGGCAACAAATTAGATACGGAAGTCAGGGGTGAGGAGTGAGAGTGTGATAGCATGGAAAGCGACACTGAGGTTGTGAGCCCTGGGAAGGTGATGGTGACCTCCACAGTAACAGAGACATTAGGAAGAGGGAAGGGGGGGGTGAATAATGGGTTCATTTTTAAACAGTGTAGACTCAAGATGGCTAACATGATTAAGTGTCTGCTACTACCTAAGAAACAACATGACATAGTAGGTCAAGGTTTGTCTTAGAGTCAGAACAACCAGGGTTCAAACCCTACCTCAAACTTAGCCGTGTGCCTCTTGGCAAGTCACTTAAACATCTTTGAACCTCAGTTTCCTCATCTGTAAAACAGAGTTAGCAACAGCACCTACTTCACAGAGTTATTGCGAGGTTCAAATGAGATATAAAGCTTCAAGTGCTTTATAAAAGTGAGTGGTTACTACATGTGAAGGGCTAGAAGAAAAACATCAAGCAGTCCCAGACTTCAAGAAACTAAGAAAGTGTCAGAATCTCAGAACCAGGAGGAACTTATGGCCCAGCCCACACCTGAGGTTGAATATTTTCTGCTGGCTCTCTAGCTTCTGCCAGAAAACCTCTGGTGATCCCAAGTCATCCTTTTCCAAAGAGAAATGCCACTCTAAAGGACTGGGTAACATTCAGTCAGAAAGTCAGTCAATAAGCATTTATTAACTGCCTACTACATGTTAGACACTGTGCTAAGTGCTAGGGATACAAAGAAAGGCAAAAGACAGGTCCTGCCTTCCAGGAGTTCACAATCTAATGAGGAAGACAACATGCAAATAACTATGTACAAGATAAATAAAGAGAAGGCATTAGAAGTAAGGGGAATTGGGAAAGGCTTCTTGTAAATGATAGGATTTTAGCTGGGACTTAAAGAAATCTGGGGAAGCCAGGAGGCAGAGATGAAGAGGGAGAGTATTCTAGGTATAGAGGATAGACAGTGAAAATGCCCAGAGTCTTCCATAGTAACCTAAAAAAGAACTTTGTAAGTCAGTCTCAGTTTGGGGGTTAGGGTTAGGGTTTAGAGAGATAAGAGGGATCAGTCATTCTCTCCGACTTTGGAGAAGAATGGATCCAAACAGAACAGAAGCTCCAAAGCAAGCATGCAGATTTAGCTTAGACTGAGAACTTAGGTACTACAAGGCTCATTGGGCACTACAACGAGTGTCTGAGGGGTGGCTATGGGGAAAATCTCTTGTTTTCCCCCATGGTAGTATATTAAAAAGTGAATCAATTCCTAGTGATGGGTCTGGGATGGTGTAATTGTAGTATTGCCTAGAATAAAGTGGTAAGAAAGGGGTGGACTGGACAACCACTGGAAGTTGGCTCTGCTGTGCATGTGGGGCATGACGAGGAAACAGACCCCAGGCAGAAAGGGGAACTGCTCTTGAAAATACACATAGGAGATGAATTGTGGCACATAAATGCAATGGAATACTACTGTGCAGTAGGAAATGAGGAATACAGTGAATGAATGTAGAGAAGCATGGCAAGATTTACACAGTCTGGTGCAGAGTGAAGTAGAGCCAAGAAAACAATAGTCACAATAACCAAAGCAAAATAAATGGAAAGAATAGCCACAAAACAATCAAAGGTGAATGTTGCAAAATTACAAAGAACAAGTGTGACCCAAAAAAAAAAAAGAAACATAAAAAGACAAATACCGAATGCTCTAAAGAGAGTGGAAGTCCACAGTTGTGGAATGTGGCATATATTTTCAGAATTTCTCAATGTATAGATCAGTTTTACTTATTTTTTTCTCTTCTTTTTCTTTAAAAATATTATTTATTGTTAGTTGCATTTATTATATGGAATGGCTGGAATTGGGGGAGGGGAAGAAAAGTGGCAATGTAAAAAAAATCAATAAAAACATTTTAAATAAAAAAAAAATATTCCTAGTCCTAGATTCCCTGGTATTTTCCTCTTCTTTTCTCTCTCTCTGTCTTATTTGACCTTGACTAGTCAGCCCCCTAAGGCTATCAGTGTCACAGGCTCCTTCAATATGTTTCTACTTCTGCCCATGTGTGCCTAGCTACCCGAGGATAATGCTGGGGTAAGGTAGACACAGATTACATTAGTACATCTGCCCCAACCTGCAGTTAGCCAGTCTCTGGAGGATCAAACAAAAAGAGAGAGAACTGGTGCATAATGGATCAAACTGAGCTGAACATAACAGGTAATGGTGAAAAATGCAAGAAGAGAGTGGCGGTGGGGGGAGTCAGGTAAGGTTGTGGGCATGGCCACAAACCATACATCTAACAGTCAAGTCTCTTGTGTGACATGATGTGCTCTCATTGCTCTCCCTTTGGGAATGGCATCAGGAAAGCTATAGCTTCCCAAGCTCCCCAAGGAGCTGCATGTACATTCCAGTCAAAATGTCTACTGTCTAGGAGTAAAAATATCAGTAACAGTGATGACAAGACATGCCAGGCTCAGCACATGCTGCATCCCCAAGAAGGTTCTCTCTGCACCACTTACCCACTGCAAGGATGTGATGGAGGCAGAGTCATAGAACCCTGGGATCTAGCATCCTAACAGTCTCGACCAACTCCCATTTGAGTAGATGTCCCTGTGCCCCATTTCCAGTTCCATCCATGGGCACTCTCCTTGAACAATGCCTTATACCTATATACTTTGCTTCTATGTTGTATCACTCCAGTAAAGTGTAAGCTCCTTGAGGGCAGGGACTATTTAATTTTTGTATCTGCATCTTCAGTACCTATCATAGTCCTTGCAAACAGTAAGCAATTTATAACTTTTTTTAAATAGAATAGAATGGAGTGGAGTGGACTGACCAGATTTAGCATTGATACAAGGGTTCTAAGGTGCCAGGAGATAGAAAGTCTTACGTGGTGAACAACTAGCAGGCCAACTGAAACTGAGACTTCAGGAAGGGGAATAACATGAAATAAGGCTGGTGAGGTACGTAGGAGCTTTAAAAGCTGGGCTAAGGAATTCCTATGTCATCCCAAAGGTAACAGGGAAGCACCGAAAGATCTTTGAATAAGCATTATATGGTTAGATCTGTGTTCTTGGAATACCAGTTTGGTAGCTGGGTGAAAAATGGACAGGAAGGAAAAGCATCTGGAGGCAAGAAGGACAGTTAGGAGGTTATTACAACACTCTAGGCAAGCGGTGAGGAGCACTTGAACTAGGTTAAAGGCTATGTGAGTTTGTGAGTGAAGGGTGAGATTGTATACAAAAGATGTTTTTGGAGGTAAGATTTACAAGAAGTGGTCATTAAGTGGATAGGGAGGAAAGGGGACAAGGGAGAAGAAAGAGGCAGAATGACTCCAAGTTTGTGAACCCAGGTAACTGGAATGTTAGTGGGATCCTCAAGGGAAATGAAGAAGTTTAGAGAAGGGATGAGTTGGGGGCAGCAGGGACATGGCATACCAATGTTAGACACCTATAAAGCAAGAGAGAGAGAGAGAAAGAGAGAAAGGGAGAGAGGAAGGAGAGAGGAAGGAGAGGAAAAGAAGGAAGGGAGAGAGGGAGAGAGGAAAAGAGGAAGAGAAGGAGGGAGGGAAGAAGGAAAGGAGAAGAGAAGGAAGAAGAGAGGTAAAAGGAGGGAGGGAAAGGAAGGAAGGAAGGAAGGAAGGAAGGAAGGAAGGAAGGAAGGAAGGAAGGAAGGAAGGAAGGAAGGAAGGAAGGAAGGAAGGAAGGAAGGAAGGAAGGAAGGAAGGAAGGAAGGAAGGAAGGAAGGAAGGAAGAAAAAAAGAAAGAAATCCTTAATTGACCTGAAAACCATTTAGACCTCATTAGAAGGCACTCTTTTCTTTTGAGCATAATCATTCCTTCTCCCCAGAGCCCCTTCACTGGGTGGGGAATAGAATCCTCGAAGCACAGACTTCTTTTGGGACATGAAACAGTTGCTGCCCTTTTGACGTCTGAGTGCAAAGAGCTCCAAAATTTATGCACTACATTAAGCGAGATGCCTTGGTATCCAACTAGGTTAAATTGCTTTCTATATTTAAATCGCCTGCTAGCTGGTTAGATCAGGGAGCCACAGCTGTGAAATGGATAGTTCCAGCCAGTAAATAGAAGGGCGTAAATCCTAATGGATTAATCTGTTATAATTAGACAATTCTGCGTGCCTTTGACACGAAGCCACAACTCTTTGGGCAGAGAGGGAGGCAAGGGGATACATTGTAGGGAGCAACCAGAGGGAAGAAAGAAGATGAAAGATGAGGTCTGATGATCAAAGGAAGTTTGCCAAGCCACAATCTAGTAATGAATGGGTGAGGTTTGCAACAGGGAGGTAAAGAGGTTGGGGTGAAAGAACAATCCCCCAAGACAGGAATTCACATACAAACAAAAAGTTTAAATTAAAGATAAGAGAAATAAACAGCAGTGAATGATGAACTCTTCCCCTCCCAACCTCATCACCACCGAAACACTGAGGTTGGAATTCTATTAACTGTGCTCCAGTGCTGCTTTATCTAAAGGACAGTATCCTTGAAAACTACTTTCTAAGTGATTAGAATTCCCAGAGGAGCAAGTGCTGACTTAAGCCTTTTTATTCCTTTCTTGTTCCTTTCTTTCATCTCTTCTCTTCCATGACTTCCACACTCCCCAAAGTGTAATGCTTAGGGCCCAGCTCCCAATACTCCCACAGTGAGGTAAATACCATGGAGCACACATCTGCCAAACTAAAATCTCCTGGAAGCCAGTCTGTTCCTGACAGAGCCCCAGAGGAAGGGGTGAAACAACAGCCCTGTGAAGTAAGTGCTATAGATAATATTGGTACCATTTTACAGATGAAGAAACTAAGGCTACTATTCCACAGTGCCTCAAAGTCATCACTAAAAATAGTGATAGCACATTTTATAGTGCTTAAAGTTTAATAATGATAATAATAAGTAATATATATATATATATATATATATATATATATATATATGGCACTTTAAGGCTTTCAAAATGTTATTTTGATCTTCACAACAACCCTGGTAGGTAGGTGCTATTATTATCCTCAGGAGACTGAGACAGGTAGAGGTAGAGTTACTTGCCCAAGGTCACACAGCTAGTAAGTATCTGAGGTAGGTTTGCAAACTCAGGTCTTTGTGACTCCAGGCCCAGGACTCTTAACTATTTCACCACCTAGCTGCCTAAATGTTTTGTAAGTGTTTACAAAGCATTTTCTTCATGTGAGGAATGTGATATAAGAAGTAATTTCCCCATTTTGAAAATGAGGGAACAGAGATGTCAAGTAACTGAACACATCTCCAATGAATCAGTGTCAGAATTTGAACCCAAGTCTTTTGTGCCTCACCATCAAGGGTTCTTAGTGCATTCTGCTTTTCGGTAATGACTAAATTTCAAAGCTGGACAAAGCTGAGCTCTTTGTCAACTCACTGTCCCTGTATTTGCTGATCTGGGCATAGTCTGTACTTTAATCAACCCTCAGAGCCATAGGAAAATTCTGTGGCACTCAAAATTGATGGATCAACCAACCAGTCTTTATTGCCCACCTGCTACATGCCCAGACCGATGCTGAGCACTGTGGAGGAAATGAAGAAATAGAAGGTATGGTCCCTGTCAGCTCCCAGCTGGAGGAAGCCACATCTCTCTGCTGTTACCTCACTAAGAGGAAGAAGAACAACCCAGGAGGATGACTCTAGTCTCTGCTCTGCAGCTAAGCCTGCAGACAGTTTTACCCAGACCCCTTCCCCAGATAATTGTGATTGCCCCATTTCTCCTGTCTAGTCTCTCTGCAGTGGCCAGGCAGACTAAACTAATGGAGTTGTTCCAAACCTGTGCTCCCTAACAAATGTAAAAAAACAGGTACTCTGAATATTATGAAAGCTAGGTAGTGCAGTGGACAGAGTGCTGGGCTTTGAGTCAGGAAGGCTTGAGTTCTAGTCCACTTTCAGACGCTTACTAGCTATGTGACCCTGTGTGGGCAAATCACTTAGCCTCTCTCAGCCTTGGTTTCCTCATCTGTGCAATGGAGATTATCTTACCACCTGCCTCACAGGATTGTTGTAGAAATTAAATGAGATAACATATATAAATATATATAATGTAAAATTATAAATGTAATACATGTAAAATATATGCAATTTATCAATGCTAGTTTATATATATGTATACATGTATGTGTATGTATGTATGTATGTATGTATGTATGTATGTATGTATGTATGTATGTGTGTGTATGTATATACACACACCTCAGGTTCTTGGTGACCAGAAGTGGTTTTAATGACCATCCCTTGATTCTATAAGAATAGTGGAGCTAAGGGGCTAACTGCCCATGGGGGGGGGGGGCGTGGAGTGCTGAGCAGATTTGTCTCTAGCCAGAAATAGCCAAAAGTATGCCAGCGTGTGATTCCTGATACCCATGGCCCCACATGCAGGCAAGTAAATCCACTTTTCCCAATGACCCATCATACCATGGAACATCATTCATTCAATCATTCAGTAAGCATTGATTAAGTGGTTTTCATGTACCATGGAATCAAATCCTGCCTCTGACACTAGCTATGTGACCCTGGGCAAGTCACAACTTCCATATGCCTCAAACAACTCTCTAGGACTTACTCTACTAAGTTGTAGATAGGGAGGTCCCTACAACAAGAGTTCCCTAAGCCGATAAAAATTAAGTCCTTGCTTATCTATGTGCAATGCACAATACTAGGTGAGACAGCCTTGGAAGGGTTAGAGACATGGGCCATCAAGACAAGGTAGAAAAAATAACCCCAACCACCTACATCCCATCCCCCCAAAAGAAACAGGAACGAAAGGGAGGCTCCAGACCAAGGAACAGTCCTAGCTCAAGAACTACTAGAAGCCAGTGGTTTAGATAGATCTTGGAATCAGAAGCCAGACCAGCTACCAAGAGCCAGGGGAGCACACAAGCATTGAAGGGCCAAGCAGAGCAAGACTGTGGGTCAGAAAATGCCAAGCAATAAGAACAGCAGATACAAGGTACCAATGACAAGGAGGTCTCGAGACAACAGCTGCCTTGGACATTTAATACACTTCCTGATAAGTGGAAGCAAATGAACCCATGTTTTATAAATGGGAGAGGGTAAATTAGCCCAGCTAAAATAGGGACTATGGAATCAGACACAAGCCCAGATCTTTCCAATGATAGTCTCACACTTCTCCCAGCAATATGAATTATCCAGGTGATTTAAAAACAATCAATAACTTCCCCCATCCTCAGCTCTTCCAAAGAGATGAAACAATCCTGCATCTCTAAGGGGGACCCTACTATAGACCTCCTTGACATTAAATAGAGCAAAGGAAGGTTTAACAGAGGACGAAAGTGGGATCATTTATACCAATGACCATGCTGCCTCCCAACTCACCCGAGGGCCAGCTTGCTGCCAAATGGATTCTTGCCTGAAATAAATCAGACTGTAGAAGTTAAGCCTCACTGATTGAGCTTATCCACATAAATTGGCTTGACTTGGTGCTCATAATATATACTCTTTGTCTATTCCACACCTCTTAAATCAAACCCTTCCTCACCTAGCCAGTGCCCATTTTCCCTATAGTACTCCTCCTTCCCTAATACAAACCCTCACAGACCAAGCTCCCTATGGCCAATATGCACGCTCCTTCCCAATTCCCTGTTAACATGAAATTGTCCCTTTTAGTCACTCATATTCCATTCTCTGAATCACCCTGGACACTCACTTCCACCAAAAAGACTAAGAAAAACTTGGTACAACAGATTCAGGTAAGTGGTACAATACCAGATGGGATTAGCAGCCTTTCACCTATGTTCTTCCCCTGCTGAAAGGACACAGACACGGTTCCCTTCAGGCTAGCCCTAGCTCAAGACACTAAGAGGGCTTCTTAATGTTGCATTTACCCTAGCACCCACCTTCTCACTTCCTTTCCAGCCAGCTCACTGGATTCTCTCTTCCTTCCCTCCCTCTCTACTAGTGCTAAGTCCTTAGCCAAACTTCTCTCAAAAGAAACGCTCCTTCAATACAGCCCTAGCTCTGTCACTCCCTCACTCTCTCTCTCTCTCTCTCCTCCCTCACTTTCTCTCTCCTCCTATAATACATCACTAAGGTTCATCCAATAGCTAATCAGAAACATCCAAACTGATAAAGGTCATTTCACACTTAGTTGAAATGCCTTTGGTTGATTGTGTTCAATCCAGATGTGTTCCCACCTGTCTGGGCATAGCATTTTATCACTTTCTTTAGGTGGGTTAATTAATCGTCAAGTGATACAGCCTTTAAATTTGTGTATACTTTTATATGTATAAAAGGCCATAGATTTGGAGCTGGAAGGGACCTTGGAGGTCATGAAGTTCAAACTGTCCCATAGACTTTAAGTGACTTGGCAAGGGTCACATAACTACTAAATGTCTGAGATGGGATTCATGTCTTCTTACTCTAAGTCTTACGCAATGTCCCACTGTACCTTGTGCCCCTCAATGTTTTCAACCTCATAGAATGTAAGCCTCTTGAGGGCAGGGTTAACTCATTTTTATCTTAGTATCCCTAGTGTCTAGCACAGTGCCTCACAACTAGTAGACTCTTAATAAATACTCTCAGCTACCATTTCACCCTAGAATTTCCCTCAGTGGCTGGGGTCTTCTCACTTTCCAACATGTTCTCCTTTCCTATTGTTGAGTTCTTTCCAGGGACCTCCATTTTGAGTGGGGTCCAGGTCAGCCATGTTTCATTCCCCTCTGGACTGTCTTTCTGACTCTAAGACCTCACCACCAAACCCTCACCCCAAGGTATCCAGGCCCCCACAATTATTTTTACATGTTGTCTTCCCCAATAGAATGTAAGCTCCTTGAGGGCAGGGGCTGCCTTTCTTTCTTTTTTTTTGCTTGTATTTATATCCCCAAAACTTAGCATCATAAGTGCTTCATAAATGCTTACCACCTTACCTGCCCTCCCCCCTGATGTTTGTGTCACTCTCTTAGAATTTATCATATTCCATATGCCTTGTTAGCTAGCTGTTTTGTGTGCCTTTGCCTTGTATACTTCACTTGTAACTTCTCCATCACTAAACACAAAGGAAATGCTTCTTAATAATATTAATATTAATAACAATGTTTATATAGCACTTTGCAAAATACTTTACAAGTATCTCATTTGATCCTCACAACAACCCTATTTTATTATCTCCATTTTACAGTTGAGGAAACTGAGGCAGGCAGAGGTTAAGTGACTTGCCCAGGGTCACACAGCTAGTAAGCATTATCCATTGAGCCACCTAGCTTCATATTCTTGAATGAATAATGTTGGATTTAGAGGGTAGCTACAGCAAAGTTTTAAATGATCATGTGACCTGAGGTAATGGCTTTGGGGAGGAGGAGGGGGTCCTAAAGGTCAGCCAGTCCAACTGCTTTATTTTACAGCTGAGTTAATGTGAAGTGCCAGTGAGGGAGAGCTGAGACTGAGACACCTGTGCCCTTTCTACTAACCATGTTACATTGAATAGAAAAAACACCCAGGCCCTGGATAGTTACAAGCTTGGGGTAAGATGAAGTTGGAATTTTTGTGGGAATATGCATATTAAAGGAGAGAAATTATGGAAATAAAATGCCTGCCATCCATTTTGGTTTTAAAAGTTCACCTGGGGGGGCCTACTAGAGGCCGCTGGAGATAATCAACAGAGTGGAGTAGAGGTGAGAGGTGAGCGTGAAGTCCTCTCGGCAAATAGAGACCCATTCTTCCTTGAAATGATGTATAGCTGTGACCTTCAGCTCCTAATTACTCCCAACGCATTTAGATACCACTTCAATACCAAATCGGACATATGGGGAGAGTGAGGAGGAAGGCCAAGGTAAGAATTCTATTAGCAAAATCCGAGCCTTCTTGAGAAATAGGGACTACCGCATCCTCAGTCTTAGCCTGGGCTATAAAAACACTAAGTGATGCATTTTCTTCCCTTCCCCCCTTAAGTTTTTTTTAAGTGTTTCTTCCATAAGTCATTAATAACTAATTTTACAACCACCGTATCATGTGACACACATAAAATATTGCTTGAGCCTTTTCTGGCAAATTTCGGTGTTGAGCCAATAATTGAATCCAAATTATCTATTAAGTTAATTCTTTAGTAGACAATATTTTACACATGAAGTCATTTTTCACAAGTGCTCAGGAATGAAGTAATTGTGGAATTAACGGTGACGGGTTTTTTCCCCTGCTGAACAAGTGAAAATAAAATCACTGGGTTCAGTCCAGGGAGAGGGGGGTGGTGTCAAGTTGCTCTGTGAACTTTCTTTTCCATTTGTTCTCTCCTTTCTTAGAACTAAGTCTTCATTCTGAGAAATCGTCAGGCAGATGACGGGGCCCTGTGATGATGTGACAGTGTCTGTTCATGACAAGCTCTTGAATGCCTACAGTATTTCAGAGTTTGCAGTAGGACCTTAATACCCTTGATCTTATTGAATCCTCTCAAATGGTCCAGTTCCTGCCCTCAACTAGCTTAGAGTCAATGAACTATTGACTGAATGTCTCCTTTACACACAAGGTCTGGCGCTTGGTGCTGTGGGAGACACTAGGGAGAATACAAGACAATCCTTGACCTCATGGAGCTTATATTCTGGTTGTAAGAAAGATAAAAGAAACACCTTAAGTCAGAATCATCATAGCACTCTTTTGCCTGGACACATAAAAAGGGCAGGAAATGAGATTCTGGAGAATGAGGGTGTTTTCTTCCCTAGGAGGTCCCTCAGGGGGCAGTTAGGTATTGCAGTGAATAGAGTGCAAGCCCTTGAGTCAGGAGGACCTGAGTCGAAATCTGGCTTCAGATATATAACACTTACTAGCTGTGTGACTCTGGGCAAGTCACTTAACCCCAATTGCCTCAAAAAAAAAAAAAAGGAGGTCCCTCAGCAAACAAATATGGCGATCACAATCCTCCACAGCAATCTTCCCCACTTCTCATCCTCTAGGGTGTCCGATCACCTGGGTTCACCACTTAGGAACCACCCAAATCTCTTCCCTCTCATACCCACTCAGTTGCTAAGTTTGTTAATTCCGTCTCAACATTTCTCCTTTCTGTAACCTTCTTTCTCTCTATTCGTAGCACTGCCACCCATCCAGGCTTCCATCCTCTTTCTCCTGGACTATTTCAGTCACCCCCAATTGTTCTTCCTACATCCGTTCTCTCCCGTTTCCAATATGTCCTTCACACGGGTGCCAACTATACTCATGCATCCATCCTGGGTCTGAGCAGAGACCTACTCAAGCAGCTTCAGGGGCTCCATGAGGCCCCGAGGATAAAATGCAAACTCCTCTGTTGGGAGTTTAAAGCCTTTCACATTCTGATTCCAGGCTTTTTTTTTTCAGACTTAATACAAACTACTTTCTATCATATACTCTATGCCTCTGCCAAACTGGCCCTCTTGGGGCAGCTAGGTGGCGCAGTGGACAAAGCACCCCCTGGCTCTGGATTCAGCAGGACCTGAGTTCAAATGCAGCCACAGACAGACACATAACACCTACTAACTGTGTGACCCTGGGCAAGTCATTTAACCCCATTGCCTAACCAAAAAAAGAAAAAGAAAAAAAAATCTGGCTTTCTTGCTGTTCCCCATTCACAATTTTCCATCTCCCACCGCCACGTTTTTGCACAGGTTGTCTGTCCTTCCTGCCTGAAATGCTCTTTCCTTACCCCTACAACTTAGAACCCTTAGCTCTGCTCAAAGCTCAGCTCAAATGCCTTCTCTTTCAAGAGACCTTTCTTAACCAGGCATGATCGCCTCCCCACTCCCAGTCACTGTGCATTTCATTTTCTATCTATCCTCTATGTATCTGTCTGTGGACATGTTCTGTCTCTGTACTGCAGTAAAGCTTCTTCAGAGCAAGGACGGCTTCACTTTGAACTTGCATACCCTGTGCTCTGCACATCACCGGTACTTAATAAATGCTTGTTGGTTGATTAGACAGCATAATGAATGCAGAGTCCATCTCTGGGCTTGGACTCAGAAGACTTGAGTTCAAATCCTGCCTTAGACAATGACTAACTGTAAATGAGCAAATCACTTACCCTCTCTGTCTCAGTTTTTTCAGCTGTAAATTGGGAATCATCATTGCACCTCCCTCACAAGTTGTGAGAATCAGAGGAGATAATATATGTACAACACTTTGCAAATCTTAAATCACTATATAAATGATCATTGTTACTATTACTGTAGTTATTAGTAGCAGTAACAGTATTGATGGCTCCTCTTTACATAACTGGAATTGTGGAGAGACTGTCCTCTGTACTATACACACCTCAATTGCATTTGATCCCCCTCTTGTTTATTGTGTCCATGATTGTGAGCAGCATGGTCCTAGAGACAGTAGACCTCAATTCATATCTTGCCCCTGATACTATTTGTGTGGTCTCACTCAAATCACTTAATCCCCTATGCCTCAGTTTCCACATCTGTAAAGTGAGAAGAATGTGCTAAGCTTCTTAAACGTTTTCCTCTTGAGACCTCTTTTCACATTTGTTGGTATTGCATGGCCTGAAGGCATACACAGTGGAAAGTATGCATGCCTTGAGTTCACAATCAAGGGCACTGGCAAATGCTGCCAGAAATACTTCTGATTCATTGTACATTTGATTTTTTATTAATTTTTGGTCATGCACATTCAGAAACCTTTTGCTGTTGACAAATTTTTTGAGACCCCATAGTTTAAGAAGCACCAGGAGGATCTCTGAGGTCCCTTGCAGGGCCAGACCTTTGATTCTAGGATTTTGAACCCATGAATTCAGGGTCCTTTCCTCACAGTCTTCAATAGCCAGGAGAACTAGATCTCTTACCAACACACACACAACACACACACACACACACACACACACACACACACCACACACACACACACACACGACAGACATTCTGAGGCATAAACAGCCAATAAAGCCTTTTAAACAGACTTCGGCAAAACCTGAAGCCAAGTATTTGTTATGCCAACAGATCGTGTTGGACTTGCCAGATTAAGCAGCTGTCTCAGCAGACTGAGGGGCCTGCCAACTAGAGGCAATCATGTTAGGGTGCTCCCCCCTAGAGAATCCCTCAGGGTGGGCTTTCTCCCAGGGAAGGTATAGGCCAGCTCCTCAACAGGTGTGACAACTCAAACAGAAACATCTCTCAGCAGGGAAGGCAGATTCCAGGCCTCCTTCCAATTAGATGGGATCCCTGAAGTCACTGTTCTTGAAGACAGAGGCTGCACCATCTACTCCTTGGGCCCCTCCACCAAGAGGTGACTCCATGAATATCACTGATAATTGCCCACCTATCCACCTACCCCCACCGTGAATGAAAAGTCAGAAAACCCCAGCTTGAAGGGATTGCAAGGATCCCCCTGGCTCTTTCTCCAGCCATCTAAACTACCTCGGGACCCTGGGTAACTAGTTTTGAAGATCTCTAGGGAAGGTAAACCTCTTTCTTTGCTCAAATGCTTGTCAACTCAAAGAGAAGTGTATGTCAGCTCATTGTTGGGGAATCTAGAATTCCAGAATTTCAGAGCTGAAAGGGACCTCTAGTCCAAGCAGGACTGAAAAGGAAGCCCTTCTATACCATACTCAACAAGCGGTCCTTAAAATGTTAGCTCTTTGAGGGCAGGGACCGTGTTTGCCTTTTACTGTATCCCTAATGTTTTGTCATACTTCATGATACATAAATGAGTGCCCAGTGAAGCTAGTAGACATTCAGGCCCAGTTTGAAGATGTTCAGTGAAGGAGAACCCACTATCTCTGACAGCAGTCCATCCCATGTGGGATAGCTCTAATACAGGGGTGGGGAGCTTGCTCTAATGGCTAGGCAATTTTTCCTTACAACAAGCTTAAGGCCATCCCTTTACAAATTCCACCTATTATTGCTCCTAATTTTGCCGTCTAGGGTCAAGCAAGGGCAGTTACATGGCACCAGTCTGGAGTCAGGGGTCTGGAGTCAGGAAGACTCATCTTCGTGAGTTTTCAAATCCAGCCTTAGACACTTACTAGCTGGATGACCCTGAGCAAGTCATGTAACCCTGTTTGCCTCAGTTTCTTCATCTGTAAAATGAGCAGGAGAAGGAAATGGCAAACCAGTCTAGTATCTCTGCCAAGAAAAACCCAAATGGGGTCACAAAAAGTCAGACACTACTGAAATGACTGAACAGCAAAGCCAAGCAAAACAAATCTAATCTTTCTTCCACATGAGAGCCCTTTAAATACTTGAATACAGTTATTACATTCTCTCCCCCTCCCACCCCACCTCTAAGTCTTTTCTTCCCCAGGCTAAACATGCCCAGTTCCCTTCAATTCTCATATGGCCTAACTCCAAGGCCTATCACCATTCTGGTTGACCTTCAGGCTTACAAATGTTATGAGGAATGATTTGAGCATTTAAAACAAGCCCCTTTCAGAATACTGTTCACAGAATATCTGAGTTGGAAGGGAGTTCAAGGTATCCTTGAACGACTACAACCTTGTCTAGTCAAATCTTCATTAACCAAAATGGATGTCAGGAAATGGGGTGCCTAGATCAATTTTCTGGTTATCTGGTATCAGGTAAAACAATCTTTTTGCTTCAAAACTTATTCTTGAAGGCCTCCCTAAAATGTCTGTCTGCTTTGAAATTGCCATCAGGGCCAGTTTCTTTGACACACAAGAAAAGTAGTTTCTTTACTTTATAGCCTCATCTTGTTTTTGACCCAAAATGGTATTCCCCAACTAGGTCATACATTTTATTCACCAGTCTTGGCTCCAGATGGCATTTATCATTGGAGCAGATGCCTCCAAAGTGATGATAAGAGCCTAGCCAGTCCCTTAATCTGCGCTGCCCTTCCTATGTAAAGAATACTACTTCACATTCATGCCTGCTAAACAGGGGGCTATGGGGTTTGAGGGACAAGAGCTCCTAGTCATTTAGAGAATTTTCAAGGCTTTATGGAAGTAGTCCAAAACTCTAGCACTACCCAAAAATCAAAGATTGCACCTTGGGGTATCTTCAGACAGAAGCTAAATCGAGGAAGCTCACTAGGCTGATTTTTCAGTCACTGATTTCAAATAACCTGTATCCAAGGCATTCTGGTAAACCATTTCTCTGGAGGAGAAAATGTAACCATGACACACTTAAATCTGTATTAATATTAACATTTTCTCCATCACTTTCTTAAGTCTAGGCAATCACCAAAGCAATAACTCAAACCCTGATTTGTAGAGGTTTGCTGATTTCCAAGGGGTAAATTTGATAATTGGCTCTCATCCATATGAGCTGACTCCTGCCCACCCCTAGATGTGTCCCCAGGCACCAGAACCCAAAGATTGACTTGGGCCCCAGAGGGGCCCCGTGTTAGATAGACTCCTAAACCTGCCTTTCTAACTATCTCTTCCCCACACCAACCAGGATCCTATGTGGAAGTTCTATACTTGAATACAATGCAGAATATTGACTGACATGAGGCTTACTCCGGGACGAAGAACCTGTCAGAAGCCTTTTCATCAGCCTCAGCTTGTACGGATCCGTCAGTACTCCTGGTCTTTAGTAGCAATGGACTTGACCTTGAAAGGCAGAGCCTAGGCCTCAGTGCTGGGGAAGAAACACATAGGTAGAATAATCTAGTTGCAGGTAAGGTATGGACACAAGGAATATAATGTGTTGTTGTTTAGTCTTTTCAGTCTTGTTCAGCTGCCCCAAATATAATATGAGGAGGATTCAAAATGCCCAAACAGCAGATAAGGAAGACATCCCTTCCAGAGGGAGAAAAAGCAGGGAGGAATGCAGAAGGCTTCCTGGAGGAAGATGGCAGTTTATCTGAAAAAGACCTAAGGATGATTTTAGTGTTGTATGAACTCAATACAGGTAGCTAGGTGGTTCGGTGGATAGAGCGCAGGTTTTTGAAGTCAGGAGGACCTGAGTTTAAATCCAGCCTTAGATACTTCCTAGCTATGTGACCTTGAGCAAGTCACTCAACCCGGTTTGCTTTAGTTCCTCTTCTGTAAAATGAACTGGAGAAGGAAATGGCAAACCGCTCCAGTATCTCTGCCAAGAAAACCCCAAATGGAGTCACAAAGAGTCAGACGAGACTGAAATAACTGAACAAAGATCAATACAACTTGGTCATGTGATATAACAACTCACAAAACCAATGTTATCTTGTGATGAGGGAGGCGGGATCAGGACTACGGTGGTGACTGTCCCATTCACTCCTGAGTTCTTCTGCAGCCAGACACCTTGTGGAATGTTGTGTTCATTTCTAGGAACCACATTTTAGGATGAGCCTTGTTAATAAGCTTGAGGATGTGGAGAGGAAAACAACCAGGATGGTGAAGCGTCTCAAGTACATGCCATCAGAGGACCTACTTGAAGGAACAGAGGGTGTTTAGTCTGGAGAAGGAGAAAAAGACTTGAGGAGGATATGATGACTGTCTTCAAATACTTCAGGAGAGGTGTCAGACTTATTTTTTTTTATTTTTCCTGGCTGGCCCCAGAGGACTGAAGTAGAAGCTTGGGTAGAGGTTGCAGAGAAGCAAACTTAAGTTAAATAGAAGGAAAACTTCCTAACAATGAGAATGATCCCCAAGCAGAATGGGATGCCTCAGGAGGCATGGCGTAGCAGAGGAATGGCATCTGATCTATTTATTAGAAAGATTAGACTAACAGTATCAGAACAGTGGAGCAAAAAGGTGATGCTAAAGGCAAGAAGACATGCTAGGAAGTTATTACAAGGGCCCAGGAAGGTAACAAGGGGCCATATTGTGGCTGTAAGAGATTGTGGAGGACTGAGCTAAAGATTCCCCCTTGCCCTTGACCTACACCTTCAAGTCAAGAGCAAACATTTCGCAGAAATATCCTGAGGTTAGTGGTGATCCTAGCTTGGGGTAAACAGTTCCACCCATTTCCTAGGTGACCTTTCAAAGACATTCTCAGGTGTCCTCTAATTCAATCCCCTTCCTTTCCCAGCAAACATTGCATAAAGGTTCCCCTTGCCCTCATTTTATATAAAAATAAACAGATCTCCAAGAAAGAAGACCCTATTTTCTCTGTCGCTAATACTGTGTGACCTTTAGAAAGTTATTTTCCATCTCTGTACCTCTTATAAAATGGAGGGGATTGAACTGGAAGATTATATTTAAGATCTCTTCCAGGTCATACAACTATCAGTTGAAGAAGCTAGTGAGGTTTAGCCTGAAGAAAAGAAGATGTGGTGGGAGAATATGACAGCTGTCTTCAAATATTTGGAAAAAATAAGGATAAAGATCATAGGACCATAGATATAGACCAGAAGGGAACTTAGACGTTATCTGGTCCAGTTCCTATTTCTATAGATGAGAAAACCAAAGCCCAGAGAAGTCAGGTGATTTGCCTAAAAACACACAGATTAGACTGCTTGGCCCTGGGGGGCAGAATTAAGACCCCAGAGGTTGTGTTATAGCAAAGGTGATTTATCATATTGAAATGTAAGATTTGTTATGTACCTTATGTGTAAGAAAGAATATAAAAAAGAATGTCCTAATAATTAAAGCCATCCAGTCTGACTCAGGAAGTAGTAAGTTCCTTATCTCTGGGGTCTTCAAGAAGAGGCTAGATAACTGTATGTTAGGGACAGTGTGGATAGGATTCAGGATTTGGGTAGAGAAGAGATAAGATGACCTTTGAGATCCTTTCCTACACTAAGATCTGGGGATATGATGTCTCTGAATACCAGTCAGTCTAGTTGAACAAAAAAGCCAATGCTTTCCTTTTAGGCCCATGGATTCCTTTCCATTCTTCTCCTTTCTGTACCCATCTCCCTCCCAAGAGGCCTAGCTGAAACTGTCAGCTAGAAGGTACAGTAGCCTGGCCACCTTCTCAAAGCCCAGCCAAACCCCACAGGGTCTATATCTTGACCTAACTGCCAGACAACTTCCATGTAATTACATCCCCATTTGGAGCTGGGGGCAGAGTGGTTTCCAGGGAATTATGCACTACTTAAAGGGAAAGTGTTGCTAATAGAAAGCTGTGGATGAACAAGGGCTGTTCCAACTACCTTGCTCCTTTCCTTTAATTTACAGCAAACCTCTCCATTTATTGACCTGGTAACATATTTGAACACTGGCTCTTAAGAGGCCCTTCTCTCAGATGCCATATATCTGGCAGATAATTCCCCTTCCACTGAGGTGTGTGCAGAATTCAGCACTGACAATTTCAGTGGGGAGTAGATGGTCCACTTAAGCTTTGAACAAGAATGTACAGCTGCTTAGGAGCCCTATCTCCTCGGCATGCAGACTACTGTGAGGGAATCATTTCTCCACAATCCAGGTTCAAATCTCTATCACCCCAGCTTCCTTTCTGCCAACACTACTGCTGAGAGACTCCGCCCCAAACACACTCAAAGAAAAAGCCATGTTTCCTGAATAGGAAGAGAAGGTCAAAGGGATGGTTCAGATAAATCCCTTAAAAAAAAATAGGGGCAGCTAGGTGGCACAATGGGTAGAGCAATGGCCCTGAAGTCAGGAGGACTGAGTTCAAATCTGGCCTCAGACCAAACACTTGATATTTACTAGCTGTGTAACCCTGGGCACGTCACTTAACCCCAACTGTCTAAAATAAATAAATAGAAAAAAAAATACACTTTGACCCTTACTGAATAGTAGCAATAGAATTTTAGAGCCTGAGGGGACATTAGAGTTTATTAAGTCTGAGACCTCCCAACTCACCTGCTCATTTTACAAAAGACAAAACTGAGCCTCAGCTAATAGAATTTGTGATCCATATCATTGAAAGACCAGTAGCTACTTTCTCCTCAGTGGCTCCATTTCCCTCTTTTTAGCTACAAGTATTCAGTGACCTTTCTTACAGTGGTTAACACAGTACCTGACACACAGTAGGCACTTAATAAATGCCCATTGACTTGTGGACTTTCCTTTCCCCACTGTGTGACATTCTTCCTGAGATAGGTCAAGATTCTCCTCTGCCTATTTTTCTTTCCCCCACATCATGTTACCTCTTACACTGGTAAGAATGGCCCTAAGTAGGGCCGGGCAGCAATCAGAGACCACCTGCCTGAAGAGAAGAGGACAGTGGAAGATAAGCATAGAAAGGCACCAAAGGCAAACTTTTACTCTTTGGCTGAGTCCATTTTCCTTTTTCCTCAAGCCTCAAAGTCCTGTTAAGTCTCGGGATTTTAAACAGCACAGGCCTCACTGGAAGTACACATCTCTCCAACTGCCTTCCCTACCCCATCCATTTCCAGGGCTCATCCCCTAAGCATGAGCTGGGAGCTGTGCCAGCAGAAAGCATCCAAGCTGGTCCAAAGCAAGAGAAAATAAGAGCAGCCTCCTGTGGCTCCTTCATGCAGGTGAATCAACTGGTTCAACATCTCCCATGCCCAGAGTATGGGTGCTCCCCCAGCGAGTGAACTCGAGGAAGATTCATCAGTCTGGAAGCAGGGAGGATGGAGAATTGGAAGCTGCGAGTAGGACAGTCTTCCGACTTCCTCCTTGGCTTTGTGATCCTGTCTGGTGCCTCCAGATAAGTGATAACTTGGAGGAGAGAGGGAGCGGTGCAGGAAATGAGACCTCAGAATCTGCTAACCCTACGGTTAACATAAGAGGAAATAAAGAAAATCATCGAAGGAGGGGTTGAAGGTTCAAAATAATGTTTGTCTTGGCTGTTTCACTCTAGCCACGTTTGCAAAATGTGGAGAACACAAAATAGAAAGCAGATTCCTGACAATATCCCTGGATTGTCTTGGCGATCCGGGCCTCACTGTTCACCCTCATGCTGTCAGCCCCAAATGAGGATGCCTCCAGGGAGAGAGGCCCAGGCCCAATTGTCCTCAGGAGAAGAGCCAACTTACTCTTTCTCAGCTTTTCCTTTTTTAGGAATCTATTGCTGTGGTCTTTGCCTCTACAAAGCTACCAAAACCAGAATGAGATAAGGGGACTTGGTATACAGCCATAGGACAGAGGGCTAGTGGAGAAATTCACCCTATCCTCTGAGATAGAAGGAGAAAGTGCTATCCAAGCAGCACAAGAGGCTGGCTGACCCAAAGGACCCAAAGGACCTCAGAGCAAGGGATCTTGGCCCCTTCCCAGTGCTGCCCACCCCATACCTTTTGCTAGCTAACCACGTGGCAAGTTCCCCATCTCCTGCTTACAATTCCCAAGGACTATCATTAACAGAATCTGGAAAACTCCAAGTTCTTCCAAGACAGTATCCCCTTGTCCTCAAGGGCATCACTAAGAAGAAAAGAGGAAATCATTTGCATTTCCCACCCTTGTACAAAGGGGCGACCTTCTGCAGAAGGCTGATGGGACCAGAGACCACAGCCCACACAGTAAGACCACAGTGTCACAAAGTGAGGGTGAGACCAGGCTCTGTTCTTCCTACCCAGTTCTGGAGCCACACCAGCAATAAGAATAGCTCTTCCTTCTATTACTTCAAGATCTGCAAATCTCTTTCCCCAAAAAAACATCCGGTGAGATTATTATCCCCAAATGAAGAAACTGAGGTTAGATTCCAAACTGACTTGCTCAGTCAGCCCAGCTAGCAAATGTCTGAACCAGAACTGGAATGGGGCTCTTCTGACTCTGAATCCACACAGGCTACTTCACTAGCCCTCCTTTCTGGCAACACCTTTCCAGGGCCTCCTGATACAGGCCTAGTCCAAATCTGGGGCTCCTCTCCCCAGGACCTTCCTGCACTCCTCCCAACGGCAATCACCGGACCAGTTGTTCCCACTGGGGGTCACAGCAGGCCTGATTTAAGAGACCCTGTAAGGCCCTTCCTGTCCAGAAATTTCTCCCTCCTAAGTCTGTCATGACACTTCCCTCTTTGCCAGAATGAACCAGAAAGATTCCTTTGGATTAAACTGCAGAGGACAGTGAGGGGGAAGGAAGGAAGACAAGGTAGGAGAGGGGGCCTGGGGATCTTCTGTAGCCTTCTCTTTCCCCCTCAACAAGGTCAATGGATCAGTACCTCTCCTTAGCTGATAGTCATCCAAAAAAAAGGATTAGATACAAAATGGGTAAATTTTGGGGTTTGGAGGGATGTGGAGTGAGGAGGTTCTAAGCGGGATAGATTGTAAACTCCTTGAGGGCAGGGACTGTGACTTATATATAATATGCTTGTGTGCCCTCTCCTTGTTGCTCCCTACAGCGAATTACACAGGGGGCAATGTGCCAGGATTTGTGATGTCCACAGTTTAGAGAACTCCTGGCATAGAAACCACCCCCACCAATTGATCTGTGAGTTAGTAAGTAAATCCTAGCCTGAGGCCCACAGAGGTTTTGTGAGTTGCCCAGGGTCACACAGCTAATATTATAAAGGGGGAATTTAATTAGGTTCTCATTAGTCTAACTCTCTGACCTGGTAGGACTTCACCTACAGCATTGTATCTAGTTCTGAGGAAGGAAGGAAGGAAGGAAGGAAGGAAGGAAGGAAGGAAGGAAGGAAGGAAGGAAGGAAGGAAGGAAGGAAGGAAGGAAGGGAAGAAGGGAGGGAGGAAGGGAAGGAGGGAAGGAGGGAAAGAGGAAGGAAGGAGGGAGATAAAGGGGAATATCCAGATGGAGTTGGGGGCTGAGGTTAGCTGTCAAAATGGCCTTAATGGTAGGAAGGAAAGGTGCTGAGTGTTGAAAACAGACCTTACCTATCTCAATGTTCCACCAAGACTGCCCAGCTATAAGAGTGCCTATGCCAATTCTGCATGTATTCTGTCCCCCAGTTCTTCCTAATTCACTCCCATTGTTTGAGCCTTTTTTTAAAACTTTCACTTCCATTGTTCGTGACAGGGTTTATGTTTTGATGTGCAGTATTTTCTTAGGCAGCCCACGCTGAGTGTTTCATCAATTTCATAGAATTTCCTGCACACCCACCTTAGGGCTATAAGCATTCACTGTAATTATGCAAAGCAAACAAACTCCAGAGGAATTCATCAATCAATCAATCGGCTCTTAAAGGGAAAATCTACTGAGTGCAAGGCACAGCTGGAGCTAGAAGCAGTGTAAGGTCCTGGACTTCCAGGAGCTCGTAGCCAAGTAGGAGTGAGAACTCAGCAGCTGACTCAAGGGTTGCAGGGCAAGGGTGGTGGAGACAAGAGGATTTGCAACGTCAAGGCTGGGACTGTAGAAAGAGGCAGACATAAGCTTGCAAACTAACACAGTGGGCAATGTCTTGTTCTCCCTTTCAGAAACCCTTTCCTTTCTGCAGGGTTGCAGCAGCTCCAACAACACTCCCCACCCCACTCCATCTCCCCATGATATATGATATATATCATATCCATATCCCCATCCCCACCTACCTCCTGCTCTGCAGCTAATCTCTCCTAAGGTGTCCACTGATAAAGATTTTAAACAAGACCCCTTGGGAGGGGCGGCCCGGGGTGGGGGGGTTCTGCCATTTAGTGTAACTAGTACGGCATTCTGGGAAAGAGGATGGAATAAGGGATAGAGCATTGACTGGAGTCAAAGGAGGTGTGTTCAAATCCCACCTCTTAGGCTTGCTATCTCTGTGACCTTGGTCAAGTCCCTCAATCTCCTTAGCTGTCTATAAAAAAAATAAAAGTGTAGGTCTAGATGACTTGGATAGACATTGAGAGATAGCAGAGATGTTAGTGTGCTATGGTCCATGGGGTCACAAAGAGAGGGACATGATTGAACAACAAAAGGTCATGTTATTTCTGTGGCTTCTTGTAGCTCTCTATCTATGATCCAAGAGGTGATCCCAGGGGGGTCTCTACAGTATAGTGCAAAGAGTAGCAAGAGGCCAAGAATATAAGGGTTATAATGTAAAACCCTTGAGAAAAGAGATTTTTTGTATATGTATCACCAGTACCTGGTACATACTAAGTGCTTAATAAAAGCTTATTGATCGACTGACTTGGAGTCAGAGAACCTTATTGCAAGCCCTACTGCCTTCTACCTGTGTGAACTTGGGCTAGTCTCTTTAAGCCTCAGTTTCCTTATTTGTAAAATGAATAGGAAAGTTGAACTAGATAACAATTAGCATTTACATCGTCCTTTAAGAGTCGTGAAGTACTTTATATGTTTGATATATTTGATCCTCACAACAACCCTGGGAGGTATGTGCTAATATTATCCCCATTTTGCAGATAAGGAAACAGAGGCAGTCAGAGGTAAAGTGACTTACCCAGGGTCGCACAGTAAATTTCAAAGGCAAGATTGGAACTCAGGTCTTCTTAACTCCAAGTATAGTGCTCTGTCTACTATGGCACCTAGCTATCTCTTAAGATGACCTCTAAGGTCCTTTCTATTTCTTAATATCTGAAAATATAACCATGCATATTCACATAGCAATTTAATGTTAATGAAGCCGTTTATTACAACTGCCTTGTGAAGCAGGCACTACTAGTACTATTATCTCCACTTTTCAGATCAGAAAACTAAAGTTGAGAAAAGGAAAGCAATTTGATCAGTCACCCAGGTGATGTGTTAAGGGTTTCATCTCAAGTCACATCCAGTGCTCTATCATATCACAATGCCCCTATACTAGTATAGCCCATCCCAGTAGGTACCTTCAGTGGCACCCACTATGCCATCTTCCCCCTCCTAGTCATTTGTTCCTCAGCCCTGTGGAAACCAAAGATACCATTCTGTCTCTGGGCTCAGTTTCCTCATTTGTAAAAAGTCAGGGTAGCTAGGTGGCACAGTAGATAGAGTGGCAGGGCTGGAATCAGAAAGACTCATGTTCCTGAGTTCAAATCTGGCCTCAGACACTTCCTAGCTGTGTGACCCTGGGCAAGTCACTTAACCCTGTTTGCCTCAGTGTCCTCATCTGTAAAATGAGCTGGAGACAGAAATGGCCGATCATTCCAGGATCTTTTCAAAGAAAACCCCAAATGGAGTCACCGAGAGTCAGACACAACTGAAAGGACTGAACAAAAAAAAATGGGAGGGAGTGGTTGGGTTCAGTGACCTTTGCAGTCCCTTCTAGCTCTAAATCTATAATCTGCAGATAGACTCAAAAGGAGCAAAACAGGTGGGCTCCCTGTGAAAGCCAAGCCCTACTGCCTACCCTGCCCCTAGTTCCCACCAAGAAAATAAAAAATTAACACAGCACCGCATTCCACAAAGGATGCTGACCCATGGCTTCAAGACAGATAATAATACATCCTGAGCTGCAGGCCCATTTTGGACAGAAGGACAAAGTACCGCTAATAGCATGCTGGCCATTTCTCAGTGTTCCTTAAGGGTGCTTAATGAATAGCAAAAACCTTGGTCTCACAGAAGGTCCCATCTAAGAAACGCTGACAAAGTAATGATTCTGTAACTGAAACAACACATCATTAGCAGAAATGTTCTCCAACCCGGGATGAAGAAACACGGCCTCAGGCCTGAGCCACTCTCAAGAAGGAGACTGCGGGAATCACAGAGAGACCCAAGTACTGATGAAGTCTGTTTTTAAGCCCAGGTTCAGACCTGATTGAAAGTTTTCTGAGAATAGCAACCTCAGGACCTAGAAGACTACACATTATTAAGCCAAAGGGTTTCTGAAGTGGCAATGGAGTCTTCATTCACTCCCTCTAAACGAAAGGGAGAGAAGGGTTTTGGAAATCAGCAACGCAGCCAGCCCGTCAGCAGAGGGGCTGGCCTAGAGAAAATCACTCTGAATCCCACGTTTCAGTCATTCTAGCTCCCCAGGACCTAGGCTGGGAACAGATGGTTTGGAGGGGGAAGGGGGAAGTCTTCAGAGCAGCCATGCCCGCCATGCAAGCACCGAGAGATGTCCCACCTCAACAAACCCAGCTGTCTTGATGTTCTGTGAAGATCAGCTTTCCTGTCACCTTGACTTGTGTGCTGTCACCCACTGGAAATAGTATCGAATTTGGAGTTAGGAGGACCTAATCTGAGTCCTGTCTCTGTTGACTTAAACTTCTATCAGTAAACATCTTAGGAGGAATTAGCTAGAATGGGAGGGAGGGAGGGGTAGGGTGGGGAGAAATGCTGGCTGCTAATCTACAACCTTGGAGAAAGGAAAGGTTCTGAAAGGGAGAGCAGGACATGCTTGCCTACTTCACAGAGGTTGCTAAGTGATGGAGTTTA
This sequence comes from Phascolarctos cinereus, assembly GCF_003287225.1. Taxonomy (NCBI): domain Eukaryota; kingdom Metazoa; phylum Chordata; class Mammalia; order Diprotodontia; family Phascolarctidae; genus Phascolarctos; species Phascolarctos cinereus. The sequence goes on from NW_027555625.1 coordinate 140,185,067, forward strand.
TAGGGCCTTGGACCTAGAGTTCTGATGTTTCATAACCCTATTCAGGGTTTTCATAGCAAAGATACTGGATTAGTTTGCCATTTTCTCCTCCAGCTCATTTTCTACAGATGAGCAACTGAGGCAAACAGGGTTCAGTGACTTGCCCAGGGTCATACAGCTAGTAAGTATCTGAGACCAGATCTGAATTCAGGTCCTCCCGACTCCAGGGCCAGCACTCTATCCACTGTGCAATCTAGCTGCCCCAAGGGTCAGAAACAGCATAGTTCAAATCTGGCCTCGAATACTTACTGCGTGACCCTAAACAAGTCACTTAACATGTGTCTGCCTCAATTTCTTCCATTATAAAATGGGAATGGTAATAGTACCTACCTCCCAAGGATTTTGTAAGGATCAAATGAGATACTTGTAAGGCACTTAGCACAGTACCCAGTTACTGGGCCTCAGTTTTCTCATCTGTAAAACTCCAACACAGTAGAAAGCGCTGGCACTGAAGTCAAAGAACCTGGGTTCGAATCTTGCCCTGGAGTTTACTCTCTGTATGACCTTGAGCACACCTTAACTTTCCTCAGATTCTTCATCAAGAACTAAGGGGATTGGCCCCTATGTCCTCAAATGCCTTTCCAGGACCAGATCTATGATACTATAACTAGGGAGGACCCTTCTAGCTATAAATCAGTAATCTCATGTGGTAGTGTGCTCCTTAATCCTTAACCTTACATTAGGCCTAGATGAGGAAGTAGAAAAAACACTGAATTTGGAGTCAGGAAATCTAGGTTTAAATCCCAGGAAGTCAAGTCAAAAGCATTTAGGCACCTACTGTGTACCACTACTGTTCCTTACTACCTATGTGACCTTTAGCCAATCATTTCACTTCTCTGGTCTCAATTTTCTCTTCTGTAAAATAAGGGGATTCGACTAAGATTCCTTCTAGCTCTTGATGTGAGCTAAGAGTTAACCACACTCTCTCTGAAACTTGGAACACTTTGATATTCTGTGTAGATTATAAATGGATGAGGGCAGTAGGAAAAACTGCAGAATAAATAAACTGTGCTTTCAAAGCCCCTAAATGTGGATTTAATTTTATCCTACAATTCACATTTGGAAAGTTGCTAAATGCCACCCTTTGCATGTGTCTGCTGCCCAGCACAGGCTGCTGCTGCGTGTGTCTGTATACAGGACACAGTTTCACAGGCAACCTTCAGAGCCCTTTTAGTCCATCTTCCTATTAACACTGCCTTTGAAAGTGCTGCCCAGTGCAGCCTGGGACTGCTTAGAAACCAGCTACAGAGACAAATCAAGGCCCTTGGGAGTTAACCCCTAGACTCCCCACTGGCCCAGCCTTCCATCATCCTTCCTCATGGCACCAGCCAGGCCCTCACTCAAAGAGCAAGGGGCTTCAGAAAACAGGCAGACAGATGAAGGGCCAGCCCCCAGGATCTACAGGCTAGATTAGTCTAAGATTTTGCACTTGCTTCCTTCGAGGAAAATTTCATCAACTTGGTCAAATTTCAAGTGTTGCCCTGAAACAAATTTCAGAGACCCTACCCATGACTCAAGGGGGGAGACCCAAACATAAGAATGGAAAGAGCACAGGCCTACCAGTCCAGAGACCTGGGTCCTCCTCCCAGGACAGGTGTGATCATAGAAGAGTAACTGAGCCTCACAGGTTGCAATTTCTTCACCTGCAAAATTAATGTTAAAAATTCTTGCCTGGCCAAATTTTCTGGCTTACAGTGAGAATCAATGACTCTGAAATAGCACTTTATGAAATAATAGCTGTGAAATAGTACTTTGGGAAGCATAAAGCACTATTTAAATGCAAGGTAGTATTCTATAGCTTAAAACTAGATTAGCAATGTAAATATTGTTACCCAGAGGTATCAGAATAGTCTAGGATAAAATTAAACCCTCTATGCACATGAATGTCACTAATAATAATAATAACTCACATCAATGTGGTGCTTTCCAGTTTACAAAGCACTTTACACATGACAGCCCTGTGAGGGAGATAGCCCATTCTACAGCTGAGGAAATTGAGGCACAAAAGGGTAAGTGATTTGCCTACAGGGATCACACAGCCAACAAGAGGAAGAACTGGGACTCAGGCTTGAGGTTTGTAACAGAAAAGACCAATCCTCTTCCCACTGGGCCATGCTGCTAACCTCTCAAGATGACAAGCCATCCTTTCCACAGTGAGTATTCATGTGGTCTTCTATCTGGCTAGTGTCCATGGTCAGGGTTGGGGGAATGAGAGGCAATGGAAGAGTATTTCACATATTTAGAATCAGTAGACAAACTTTGAAGTGGACTAGGTGCTCTGGGGATGAAAAGACAACAGGGCTTGCCCCCAAGGATCAGGGGAAACAACATATATACATATATGAAGACTAGATGTATGTACATATGTATGTGTGTGTATATATGTATGTATATATATATATATATATACAAACACATATACTTTATATAATGTGTGAATATCCATGCACACACATATAGTTAATTATTTACGTAATACTGACTACCCTGGCCCTCACTACTTGAAGGTCAGTTATGTTACATCTTACCCCCTCCCCCAGGGTTGTTTGGTATCCTTAAGGGGACTTGGGGTGTCTAGGCTCTCTGCCGATGACTCCAGACCCTACTCATGGCATTCATTCAAGTGAAGGGGGGTTATCTCCTATATCCCAGTCCCATTTAACTCCTAACTGTCAGATTAGTTTTTTCAAAGGAATATTTACTTCAAAAGGTATAATCATAAATATACAAACTTATTCTGCAATATGTGAGATGCATAGGGGGTGGTCCCCTGTACCCCAGTTCTATTTACACTAACGGTCATTTTAGCTTTTACAAAGAAATATTTACTTCATAAGTATAATAACAAATAGACAAACTTCTTTTGCCTACCCATTAGTGACATAATCCCCACCACCACCACCACCACCACCACCACTTCAGTCTCTAGGGAGGGTGATTCATAGCTTAGCTCAGTTCCTACAGAGCACACAGTCCCAAATCCAAGTCCTTGGGCTCTAATACCAAGCACCCTGCCTTCCCCAGGCTTCCCTACCAAGCTAGGTGACTGAACCTTCTCCTACCTGCAATCCCAGCTCCAAAGTCATCAATGGCCCAAACTCCTGCATTCAGTGGGAGATCACAACTGGCACCCGAAACTAAGAAGGGCAAAAAATGCCAAACAGAAACCCAGTCCCATTTCTCAGAACCGGGGTAAAAGAGAGAAGGGGAAGGTATTCTCCATCACCACCTCCCAGTTCATTTCATGGTGCCCACACTGTAGGTGAATTGTGATCACCCTCTGGAAGCATCATGAATGAGGCAAAGAGAGAGACTGTCTCAATTTGGCCAGTTTTAAAGACACTGCCTGTTCTGGCTAAGTAGCCAATGGAAGAAGGATACACCCACCTACATGGAAGGAAAATACAGACTGCAGGGTTACTTCCTGACAGGCAATCTCATCATGCCCAGGACAAGCCCCATACACTTACTTAGTCAATACATGGCAACTGGGGGAGTGTGGAAAGGACCAGCAGCTGGAGGGAATCAGGAAACCCCTCATGTAGAATTGGTACTGGAGCTGAGTTTCAAAGGAAGATCAGAATTCTACAAGGCTAAGATGATGAGAGCTAACATGAGCACATGAGCACATGAGCACATGAGCACAGCCAATTCAAAGGCCGAAGGAGGGGTGATGGAATGGACATCTCGTACAGGGGCCTCCAAGTCTTCCTTTTGGCTAAGTAGGGGTTGGCAAACAATGGTCGGTTCCTCTTTTTGTGAGCTAAGAATGTATTTTACATTCTTAAATACAATAAAATTTTATTTAACAAAGTAAAAACTATTCTTAGCTGTAGAGACATACAAAAATGGACAGTCGGCCTGATTTGGCCCATGACCATAGTTCGCCAACCCCTAGGCTAGAATTTCACATTTGTGGCCCTCCAGGTCCTCAAGTGCGGCCCTTTGACTGAATCCAAACTTCAAGGCTATGTGTGGCCTTGAGGCCGCAGGTTCCCCACCCCTAGCATGGAGTGTTTAATAGGAAGTATGTAATAAACCTGAAGGGGAGACCGGAGCCAAACTGTGAAGGACTTTCATTTCCAAGCTGAGGAATTTGTTTTCTCCCAGAAATGAACTGGGAGGTGGTGATGGAGGATACCTTCCCCTTCTCTCTTTTAACCCAGTTCTGAGAAATGGGACTGGGTTTCTGTTTGGCATTTTTTGCCCTTCTTAGTTTCGGGTGCCAGTTGTGATCTCCCACTGAAGTGTTTGGAGCAGGAGGATGGCTTGGTCAGATCATCACGTTGGCATCTGTGTTGAAACGAATGAAGAGGTGCTTCAAGATGTGCTGAAGATGATGAGACTTGAAGCAGGAGACCAATTAGGAGGCTCAGCAGCCCGGGTGAAAAGTGATAAGGGCCTAAACTCAAATGGCATCAGAGTAGAAAGAGGGGACAGATGCTGGGGAACTACTAGGAAGGAAGCTGTCTCTACCGCCATCCCCATTTAGAACATGGAAAGTGAGACTGCTTCCTTGGGCACCTCCTCCTCTTGACCAGGTCAGTAACTCATCCCACAGTACCACCCAAAAGCTCTAGGTAGGCCTCAGGAAATCTAGGAGTCATAAGATCATAGGAGTCAGAGCAAAAAGGGACTTTGTAGGGCATGTAAGTCCAACTCCTTCACTTTACAGATAGGGAAAATGAGTCAGAGAGAAAGGAAATGACCTATCCAAGATCATAAAAACAGCAGGGCCAGAAGCTGAGCCAGGTCTGCCGACAACAAAGGGCTCTTTCCGCCACAACTTGTCTTCCCTTGTGGTCCCTTGTGGTCAGGGACTCTGGAGAAGGCCTGGGAGCTATTAAGAATGAAAGCTCGTTGACAGCCACAGCCAATCAAATGCACATGTGCAGCAAATGATGTTCTGTCTTGCTGGAGCCCAGGGGAAATCTTGCAGGGGCTGAGCCAGCAACTTTTACTTTCAATAACCATTTAATCTAATTTTACCCACAGTTTTGCAAAGTTTGGAGGTTGGCCCACCAACCTCATGTTCAGGCTCCATCCATAGCTTCTCAGAGCCTTCCTTCCCTATCTTAGCCATCTCGACCTCCTACTGGTGCTGTTTCATACATACATATACATATGTATATGTATATGTATGCATGTGTGTATTGTATATATGTGTACATAAGCCATGTGAAATATATATAGTACACAGACCTGCAAATGTGTATTGTGTGTGCATGTGTGTATATACATGTGTACATGCATATATGCATGTATATACATGTGTGTGTAGATAGATAGCTTGAGGACCCCATGAGGGCAGGGTTGGCATGTATATACACATACCCCTGTAGTAGTGTTTCTTATGTATATGTACATATTTATACACACACATATACATATACATGTATTCCTTCACCAAACTACACACACACACACACACACACACAGGAAAACAAGACAGAAAGAGAAAAAACGTAGGTATTTGGGCCTAAGCCCCAAATGTCTTGTTTCTGCATGGCTTAGAAGATTAATGGATCATAGGATCATAGATTTAAATGTGAAGGGAACTTTAAGGTCATTACATCCAAGCTCCTTATTTTACAGATGGAGGAAAGTAAGGCAAACAGAAATCAAGTGATTTTCCTTGAGTCACAAAGCTGATAAGTATCTGAAGCAGGATTTGAACTCAGATCTTCCTAATTCCAAGTTCAACGCTCTTTTTACGACACCATGCTGTCCAGGGATCATGAGTTAAGAAGTTACTTCAAGTGTCTGGCTCTGTATGGCTAGTTAGAATAGTCCTCAGAGGTTCAGACTAACAGAGCAGATAAAAAAAAAAAAGGTGACCGAGCATCCTGATTAAAAGAGGTTCAGCCCTTGTGAAGCTTTGCAAATCTTCATCCCAAATTACATTCACACTAGTGAGTCAAGGCTCCCAACAAGGCTCTATCTTCCCCACAGGGTTGAGAGTTTGGGGCTTTCTTTCTCTAATGTTATCTCCTTCAGCCCCCATTCTGGAGCATTCTCTCCAATATCAATCTCAAGAGATTAGTACCCCAGTATAATTTAGCCCCTCAACATCAATTAGATTTTATAAAGAGATATTTACTGAGAAGATATAGCAAGAACAGATGTACAGGTATTTCTCCCCAGCATCTAGGGCCACACTCTCTACCTTGGTCCCTTGGGGACAGTGGGCTGCGATGTAAATCAGTTTCCACAAAGCATTTGCTCTACCAAGTTTCCTTCCAAATGTGGCATGGCCAATGGAAAAATTGTTATCTCAGCTATCACCAGGCTATGCCAGCCCTGTTGCTTTACTACTGGCTCACCCATACATGGACTTTGACAAAGCCTAGCACAATCTCTGGCTCCTGAACTTCTAATAACTCTATAATATAGTATGCTCAAATACTCCCTCACCTAAAAAATGGAAAGGTAGATATAATAGCATAAAGATATAAATAAAGTCTGCTGTCTTGTCTGCTACTTTCTCTACAGCAATGTGTCCATGTTCTCATGTCTTCATGCAGGCTTTGGGAGAAATAAGGCCTGAGGCCCCTCTCCCACATGAGGACTTACAGAGCTATTTCCCAAAGTAAGAGGGGTGTTAGGGCATGACGATGGAGGTATCTTCTACCCTGAGAAGAGCACTGGAATGTGGGGGAGGAAGAAGCCTGAAGAGGAATGAAGGAGTGAACATGGCTGGCCTGGAAGCTTAAGAGGAACTGGCCAATAAGAGGCATATGGGGCAGTAGAAAAGAGCACAGCCTCCAGAATCAGATGTGAATTCAAAAGCTCCCTCTAATGTTTACTACGCGTGTAACCTTAAGCAAATTATCACACCTCCCCAGACTCAGTTTCCTTATCTATAAAATGAGAGAATTTAACTAATTGGCCTCTGATTCCATTCTAGCTCCAATACACGGTCTTATAGTCTCTGTGCTGCATTTTCTTCCCAACCCTTTCATATGGTTGGTCCTAAAATAAGTAAGAGGCAGCTGGTAGTACGATGGGTAGAATGCTGGGTCTGGAATCTGGAAAACCTAGGTCAAATCTGGCTTCAGATACTGCCTAACTATGGGACCCTGGGTAAGTCACTTAACTTCCATTTGCTTCAGTATCTCCATCTACAAAATGGAGGCAATACTAGTACCTGCATTGAAGGACTGCTGGATGAAATGAGAAAACATATCAAATAGTAGGCAAATACTAGGTGCTATATAAATGCTTATTCTCTCCACCCCCATCTCTTTCTCCTATGTGTTCCCTGCCCTACTCTCTTCTTTCTCCCTTAGCTATCTTTTACTCTCCACATTTCAGCTACTACCCCTATGCAGATGACTCCCAAATTCATACCCCTAGCGCTGGCCACCCCCCCAAGCCTCAGACCCCTAATGCTTACTGCAGCAATGCTCAGACTTTTGGGTCTCAGGACCCCTTTATAGTCTTAAAATTACTGAGGCTGTTCTGTACTCTTAAATATTATTGAGGACCCCAAAGAGCTTATATGTGGATTACATCCATCAATATTTACCATATTACTCTGACCCTGACTACCCTCACAAGCCTCAGACTCCAAATGCTTATAGCAGCAGTTCTCAAACTTTTTGGTCTCCGGACCCCTTTACACTCTTAAAACTGGTGAGGATTTTTTACACTCTAAAATATTACTGAAGACCCCAAAGAGCTATTTTTTATATGTGGATTCTATCTATTAATATTTGCCATGTTAGAAATTAAAACTGATGAATTTCAAATTAATAAATTCATTCAAAAATAATAATGCTCCATAATATTTTTATAAAAATATGTTGTTGTTTTTTAATGAGGAGGGTGGCATTGTGTTACGTGTTTTTGCAAACCTCTTTAAAGTCTGGCTTAATAGAAGATAGCTGGATTCTCATTTCTGTTTCTGCACTTCATCAGTTATGATATCTTGTTTTGGTTGAAACATATGAAGAAAATTCAGCTGCACCCAGAATGAAAAAGAGAGGAGTATTTTAATAAGCAACATCTTAATTATTGTTGTTGAGTAGTTTCAGTTGTGTCCAACTCTTCGTGACCCCATTTGGGGTTTTCTTGGCAAAGATACTGGAGTGGTTTGCTATTTCCTTCTCTAGTTCATTTTACATGTAAGGAAACTGAGGCAACCAGGGTTAAGTGACTTGCCCAGGGTCACAAAGCTAGTAAGTGTTTGAGGCCATATTTGAACACAGATCTTCTTGACTATAGGCCCAACACACTATTCACGGAGCCACCTACCTGCCCTAACATCTTGGTATTATTATGAAAATAGTTTTGCCCTTTCACACTCCCTGAAAGGATCTTAGTGGCCTCCAGAGGTCCACAGACCACACTTTGAGAACCTTGCCTTAGAGAAATGTCTACCTGCATACCCCATCAGTACCTTAAACTCAACAGTTTATTCTTTTTCTGCCCAAACCTGCTCCTCCTCCTTCACTTTTTCACTTCACCATCACTCTTTGGGCACTGCCATTCACCTAAGGAATACTGCCTTGGGGTTCCTGACCCTTCACATACAAATATTTAACAAGTTCTCCTCATTCTATCACTAACAGCTCTGACATGCCTCCCCTCCTCTCTTTTCATACAGCCACCACCATGGTACAGACCTTCATTAGTATCCACTTGGACTATTACAAAAGCCTTCTAACAGGCCTTTCCACTTCCACACTCATCCATCTTTCGTCCTGCTGCCAAAATAGTCCTTTTGATGCACAGATCTGATCATATCACTATTCTATTCAAAAATCTTCAGACCTTGGGCAAGTCACTTAACCCCATTGCCTAATCAAAAAAAAAAAAGAATCTTCAGTGAGTCCCTATTACTTACTGAAAAAAAGTTCAAAATCTTTTACCCTGGCATTAAAGCCCTTCTTAATTTGTTACCACCCCAAAATTCCAGTCCACAAACCAAACTATTATTCTCTGTTTTCTAAATCCTCACTGAACTCTCCAAGGTCTGCCTTCCTTTTGCCTGAAATGCCCCCCTTTCCTTTTTCATCTATTGAATTCTTAGCTATTCTATGAAGTCCAACTCAGATATTATGCCTTTTTTGAAGAATTTCCTGATTTTCCCTGTATTAATAGCTTTGCCCTAGTGCCACACATAACAGATTTCCTATTACTATAAGCTCCCTGAGGGCAAAGATTGCGGCTCATATAAAGTTTGTATCTTCTCCAGTACCCAGTACTACGACACTCTTCTAAATCAGCAGTTCTCAAACTCTTTGGTCTCAGGACTTTTCTACCTTTTTTAAAAAATTATTGAGGATCCCAAAGAGTTTTTGTTTGTGTGGATTATAACTATCAATAAAGTCAACTCCAAAGGACTCAGGATGGAAAATGCTATCCACATCCAGAGAAAGAACTATGGAGTCTGAATGCAAATCAAACATACTATTTGTTCTCTCTTTTTTTTTTCTTCTCTTTTTTTTGTTTCTTCTTTTTCATGGTTTCTCCCACTGGTTCTGATTCTTCTTTACAACATGACTAACGTGAAAATAGGTTCAATATGAATGTATATGTAGAGCCTATATTAAATTGCATGCCATCTTGGGGTGGGGTGAGGGGAGAGATGTGGAGAAAATTTGGAACTCAAAATCTTAAGGGAGTGTTAAAAACTAAAAATAAATTAATTTTTAAAGATATTGAGGACCCCAAAGAGCTTTTGTTTATGTGGATTATAACTATCAATATTTACCATATTTGAAATTTAAATATCTTAGTATTATTATGATAATAGTTTTGTCCTGAAGGACCTCCTGAAAGGGGTCCTTAGGGACCCCTATGGATCTAAAGGCCATACTTTGAGAACTTCTGCTCTAAATGTTTGCTAAATGTTTCTTAAATGAATGGGGGATGAGGTACATGCCTGCGATACATCTTGAACACTGATCAATGATGTGAGACTGAAGGCTGTCCCAAGATCATTTAAAAACATTTTTCATCAAAGAAAAATTCAATTCTGCCTACTCTGCTTACTAAGGCAGAGAAGTCAACAAGCACACATTTAAAAGATTTTATGTAATAATAGTGGACCAAAAATAATTTTTCAGGTACACAGATGATTTGTTTGCCAGGACCCTTTATTCCTTAATTATTACATTTAATCAAGAGAGTGCCATAGAAATTTTTATAGTTGCTACTGTCTAATTTTCCTCAGGAGCTTGTTATGTTAAAGTGCCAGGGGGTTGAGGGAGTGGGGATTGATTGGTCAAAATCCCCTACAGAGACAAGCTTCAACAGTTGCTTCAAAACTCTTACCAGGCTATTCCCAAATCCTTCTCCTTCCTATGTCTCCTATTGCTCCACTCATTCTTTTTATTCCTAAAAATAATAATAATAAGTGAAATCAACTAGAATGTTGCTTGTTTTGTTCTCAGTAAGTATCTTACTGGTGTTTTTAAGATCTTCTTCCAGCATTGTGGGTAGGTTGGATGGATGAGGAAATATGAGACAAAAAGATTGGGTAAAATCATTGGAATCATGAAGCTTAGAATTCATCTAGTCCAAATGCTTCATTTTACAGATGTTGAAACTGAGGGCTAAATAAGGAAAAGTATCCTACCCAAAGTCACACGCCTAGTTAGTGGCTGTGCCAGGACTTGAACCCAGGTCTTCTGACTTCCAGTTCTGTCCTCTTCCCATTGTGCCAAGCATCCAGCATTCTTTTCACATGTAACCAATAAAAAGTTTTGCTTGCCCTTATCAGGGTAATTTTTACTGCTGAGCTGGCTGAATATACGTGGACAGGAATTCATCAAAATCAGTGGCTTCCACCCTATGAACCAAGTAGTCAGTGAAAGCTCTCTGAGGCCCAGTCAACCTGAAACTTTTGAACTAAATTGTTTCTCTCAGAATCTCAGGTTCATAGGATATCCTAACATGAAACAGACCTCAGTGGCCACTGAATCCAGAAACCCCTTATACACCCAAGCAACAAATGATCCTCTTTTTCCTGAAGACCTAGTGAGGGAGAGCCCTCACTACCTTCCAAGGCAGCCCCTTCCACTTTTGAACAGCCACAACTATTAGAAAGGGTTGAGTTTTGTTTTGTTTTTTTCCCCATGACATCAAGTTTAAATATGACTTTTTAAACTTCCATCCATTGCGTTAAGTTCTGCCCTTTGGGGCCAAACGTGACAAGTTGATCCTTCTTCTGTAAGTTGTGGTAAATCAATCATCTGGCTACCCGGAGACAGCTATCATTTCTCCTCCTGCACTCCTAGCCAGGCTTCTTCTCCAGGCTAAACATTCCACTCCTTCAACCCATTCTCACATAACCTGATCTTGAGGTCCTTCCCTATGCTGTTTGCCCTCCCTCTGAGAGTTCTTCAACAGTTTCCTTCCTGAAATGTGACACCTACAACTAAATACCATAGTCCAGGTCTGCTGTGACCAGGGTAGGGTACAACACTCACCTCAGCAGCCTCTGTCCAAGTTTTGTTTTGGCTTTTTTTTTCTTTTCTTTTCTTTTTTTTTTTTTTTTTTTGCTTTTTGGTGAGGCAATTGGGGTTAAGTGACTTGCTCAGGGTCACACAGCTAGTAAATGTTAAGTGTCTAAGGCTGGATTTGAACTCAAGTCCTCCTGACTCCAAGGCCAGAGCTCTATTCACTGCACCACCTAGCTGCCCCCTCTGTCCAAGTTAAAAGATGAATGATGATGTATTGGGAGCAGCTAGGTCGGGCAGTGATAGAGCACCAGCCCTGAAGTCAGGAGGACCTGAGTTCAAATCCAACCTCAGACCAAACATTTGACACTTAACTAGCTGTGTGACCCTGGGCAAGTCACTTAACCCCAATTGCCTCACAAAAAAAAAAAAAAGATGATGTATTGCCAATGTAAAGAGGATCCATGAATCAGAGAAGGGGTTCACTGGATCACCTCCATCCAGCTCTGAAGTTCTGTGTTTTGATTATCTTCTTGCCCTTTCTCCATTCTATTTCAGCTATTTCAGCGTTCTATTTCAAGCTGTCTATTTCAGATGTTGGCTCAATGTAAGAAGCGGCTTCCTAATAATGGAGCTATTGGAAAGTAGAATGGGCTACCTCAGAAGATAGTGGGTTCTTCCTCAATGGAGGACTTCGGGCAAAGGTTGAATGACCACTTGCCAGGGATGTCATAAGGAGAATTCTTATGCAAGTATAGGAGAGGTTATATCAGGGGTGAGGAACCTGCGGCCTTGAGGCCATGTGTGGCCTTCTAGGTCCTCAAGTGAGGCCCTTTGACTAAATCCAGACATGGATTCAACACTTAACAAATCCAAACATGGATTCAGTCAAAGGGATGCACTTGAGGACCTAGAAGGCCACAGGCTCCCCACCCCTTGATTAGATGACCTCAGAGGTCCCGAATAGCTCCAATAACCTCCTTCTCCCACGGGTGAGTTCCTCCCAGAGCCTCCATTTGGGGGATAGACCTAGACTTGTTACGCTTCATTTCCATCCTGACTGTGTTTCTGGTTCTCCCAGACTTCACCACTATACCTCAGTTGCCTTCTCACCTTGGAACTTCCCTTAGTTCCTGAGGCCTTCTCACTCAAAAATATCCCTTCACATGGCAGGCCCCCTTTTCCCATTGGTGCATTCCCTTCTAGAGCCTCCATCTTGAGGACAGGCACCAGCCAGACATGCTTCATTGCCTATTAGCTATGTTTCTAATTCTCTGGATTTGTTATCGTGCCCCCATAGAGTATCTTCTCCTCCACTACTACCTTCAACCATCTTCAGTTCCCTTTTATGTACTTTGTCTCCACACATTGGAATGTAAGCTTCTTGAGGGAAGGGATCAGGCTTATATTTGTGTCCTCAACACCTAGCAAAGTGCCTGACACATAGTGAATGCTTAACAAATACTTGTTGTCCATTTTCCTGCCTACCCAGTAGTCCAAGATTATGTGGTATCAGAGAAACCTCACTATAACATTATCTGCTACATAGCAAAATTCTGTATAAAGTGAGTCCATACTGGGTCCCAACCAGATAGCTGATGCAATAAAATGACCTCAGAATCTTATCATAAGACAGTTTCATTTGTAAGACTAGCTGACAGTGAAAAACCCCAGGAAATCATTTGAGTTACTTTACTGGAATTCTACAAGCATGAAAAGAAAGAAAAATAAGTCTCAACCTAACAGGATTTTCCACTAATCTACTACTGACCCAGCCACCTTTCTTTAATAACAGTGTTGATACTCTCCCTGCCATGAATTCTTTCGCTTTCCCTGGCCACCCATCAATGGCGGTCAGTGGCACTAAGAAATTCATAATAAAGGCCATATGATCACCAAAAGAGTTTTATCTTTGGAACCATTGAGAGAAGAAGTGCTGGGTTCATACTCCTCCCCTTTGACAGACCTTGAGAGAAAGAGCGAGAGAGAGAGAGAGAGAGAGAGAGAGAGAGAGAGAGAGAGAGAAAGAGAGAGAGAAAGAGAGAGAGAGAGAGAAGGAGGAAAGAGAACAAGAGGGGTAAACATGGGAAGAGACAAAGATGGTGAGTCTTCAAAGGAAGATGGTGGGAGAGTAGCAAAGCATTCTCCACCCCAATTTATGCTCTAACCAAATGCTATATTTCCTGTTCCCCACCCATCACATTCTCTCCTATCTCTATTCCTTTCTATGGCTCCATGCTACTTTTCTAATGAACCATCATTTCTTGTAACCCTTAACTCCCTTCAAATCTCAGTGTAAGTATGACTTCTTTCAAGAGATCTTTCCCGATTCCCTCAGATATGAGCACCCCACTCCCTAAATGACTTTTTATTTTGTGTATTTTCCATATTTATTCATCTATGAATAGGTTGTTATCCCACACTAACCATGTTACTCCAGTGGCTCCCTGTCACCTCCAGGAGCAAATACAAAATCCTCTTTTTGGCATTCAAAGCCTTTCACCACCTAGGGCCTCCCCCTATATTTCCCGTCTTCTTACACCTTATCCTCCCCACCCCATGTACTCTTCAATCCAGCAACACTGGCCTCTTATTGTTTCTCAGACGAGACACTCCATCTCTGGACTCTGGGCATTGTCCCTGGCTATCCCTTGTGCCTTGAACACTCTCCCTCTTAATCTCCACCAACTGGCTTCCCTGCATTCCTTCAAGTCCCAACTAAAATCCCATCTTCCACATACAGGAAGCCATGCTCACTTCCATCTTAATTCTAGTGCCTTCCCTCCATTAATTATTCCCTGTTTATCCATTACATAGCTTGTTTGGGTGTGTCTGCTTGTCCACTCTGATTGTGAGCTCCTCAAGGGCAGGGACTGTCTTTTGCCTTTCTTTCTAACTTCAGCGCTTAGCACTGTGCCTGGCACACAGTAGGTGCTCATTAATTGCTTGTTATTAATTGCTTATTAATTGACAATGCTTACTGATTGACAGACTCCATTGTAACCATCGTTAGATACCTAAATGAACACATGCCAGAAAATTCTGAAACAATGCACAGCCCCAAACCTCAACATCTTAATAATTAGAGAAAGAAGCATTCATTGTTTGGAGCAGGTCCCTGTCGTCTGCTTTTATAAGTGGGGACATTAGAATGCAAAAAACAAAACCGACTCTGACAACATGTCCAACTGGGATTGAGTTATAAGATTGTCAGCTTCTGGAGAGCAGGCGCCAGGTTTGCTATTTCTTTTCCATTATCACATACCCACAGCAATCCATTGTGATGCCATGTATACAGTAGGCCCCTAACATTTTGAAGTTCAGCAATTCAATGACTGTTAAGGCCTGCCTTCTTTCATACCCCTACCTACCACCTGTCTACTGTGAGGAGGGGACTATTTTTCACCATCAGTCCTGTGGAGTCATTGCATTGATCAATGTTCTGATTTTTTTTCGTGTTGTTTTCCTTTACATTATTGTGATCAATACATGTATTGTTCTCCTTTGTACTTGCTGCTCTCTGCATTACAAGTCTTCCCAAATCGCTTTCCTTCTAGGACAGTATGGAGCAGCAGAAGGAACACTGAACTTGAAATCACAGGACTTGAGTTCAAATTTACACTAGGCCATTTGTAACCTCTGTCACCTTGGGTGAGTCATTTAACACACACACACACACACACACACACACACACACACACACACCCCCTCCCTTACCCCTCCTCTGCTGTCTCACTTTCCTCATTTGTAAAATGAAGGGATTGTACTAAATGATTTCTAAGGTTCTTTCCAGTTCTAAATCTGTGATTCTATGACCTAGAGCCTCTCCCAAAGTGTTGTCCCCATCCTGTACTTCCCTCTTGTCCCTTAAAGGGAAGGAACAAGAATTAATTAAGCACCTACTATGTGCCAGGCACTGTGCTAAGTGTTTTACAGATATCATCTCATTCAGGCCCCACAACAATTATCTGAGGCAGGTGCTATTATTATGCCCATTTTACAGTTGAGGTAGATAGAGGTTAAGTGGCTTGCTCAGGTTCACACTAGTAAGTATGTGGCCAGATCTGAACTCAGGTCTTCCTGACTTAGGCCCAGCATTCAATCTACTATGCTTTCTAGCCACCTTTTGACTAAAGAGCCAAGGAACTCAATTACCAAACTGTCCAGATATGATTACCAAGCCCCTACCTCTGCCTCTCCCCTTTGTGCCCCCCTCCCAACATCCCCCTCCCCATTACCCGATCCCCACTGTTCTCATTCTCCATCATGGACATCAGACAAGATACAATTATCATAAAGGAAGCTGTTCAACAGAATAGGCATTTTATGAAGTTATGTTTGTTCGCCCAGGCACATTGGAATCTTTCAATTTTATCATCCTCCTGAGATTGTATCTGTTTCCTTCCCATTCCGAAAGGCAGCTGTTGATCTCTGTTATAATGGCCTGGTGATTTCTAACAAGCTCCTCACCCTTCCACTGATGGTCCCTCTCAATCACACACCTGAACCAGCAAGACTTGATTTTTTTCCCTTTTTGATTACCATTATTTTCCCCCTTAGTAAACAAAACCATCCCCCCCTCTCTCCACCACCCAGGCTCTCTTTTACTTAACCCTTCCAAGGCCAACCAGGAGGCCCAGTTAGAGTTTTCTGTGCCAGGTGCCTAGATTTTTATCAAGAAGCAATACTGCACAGACAATATAGGCCATATCTCTTCTCTCAGGCTGTGTATGTATATAACTCCAGCATTTCAAAGCTAGAAGCTTCATTTTGATGAGACCAGATTGGGAAGGTCAGTGGAATCAGTTGTTGGAGGAACAAACTGGAAAAATCCAAATGCCAGTCACCTTGGTAAGTGGGCAGAGCTGCTTATAAAGGAGCCCAACTGAGCTGCCCTCAGCAGAAGTCCAAGTCTGTCTCATCAGCTCAGCTATCTCCATCCACAGAGCGATCAATATTCTCCCCAGACATTCATACACCCCCAACTGAACTCATGAGTATGGATGAGGCTTCCCCAAAGTTCCCCTTGCACATCTAAAGGGGGAAAGAGGGGGTTGTAAAGCAAATTCCCAAATGCAAACCAGGTTTCAGGGGGAATGTTTGACCTACTTAAAAGAAACTGTTTTCAAGGACATGATGAGCCCTAAGCTAGGAAACAGGAGACCTGGGTTCTCATTCCAACTAACAAGTCTCCGCGGACCTGTTTCCTCAGCTGTGCAGGGGGAAGAATACTATAACACTGGCCCTCCCAACCTCACAGGCTTGCTGTAGGGAGTCACATATGATAATGGATATGAAATAATCTTTCCCAAACTACTTTTTGCCTAGTCTAATGACCAGATAAAAATGGCTTGCATTTAGAATATCAAAGCTCCAACCTAGGCAGTCCAGAACTCAAGCAATTACATTATTTGCATTGAATTGCTTCCAAGGCCAGGATTGCCCAGGTTGGTGCCTCGATATTCTGATTCCAAATCACTTTTATTTGGCCATTACACTAAAGACACTCAACTTCGTTCAAGTTACTGCACATACTTGCATTCATTCCACAAGCACTCACCAAGTATCTATGTTGTACCAGGCACAAAGGGTGCTAGGCTACAAAGGTTAAAGAAAAAAAAAAGTTGAGGCTCACTCTCTTGTGCTCCAGGAATTTGAGTTGGGGGAGAAGAGGCGTACAACACGTTTGCTAAGTAACACTGCTTCTTTTAAAATGTTAGTAGAATTTGGACTTTTCCTAGTTTTCCTCCTTGCCCCATCTCTCATCCCCTAAGGCCGAATAAAGAGAGTATTTCCTCTGCCAACTCAGATTGGCATCTTAGAGAGTTGCCTGGGCCGCTTAGAGATTGAATAATTTGTCTAAGGTTACATGGTCAGTGTACTCAAAGGGAGGACCTGAACCCAGGACTTTGATTTCCAAGGCTGGCTCTCAATCTACTCTATCTACAATGCTTACACAGTGCCTGGCACAAAGTAGGTGCTTAATAAATGTTTATTGATAGATTGACATACCATCCTGCCTCTGGCTATAGGAGAAGAATCTACTCCTAAATCATGTAGGATTGACGTGGTCCCCAGGCAGTGGAAAGTTATCCAAGAACTGGGGGAGCCTCTTATTGGAGGGTGGGATCCCCATTTTGTTGCACAGACTCTATCAGTCATGAATCAACTAATCAGCTTTGATTTCCCCTACTCTCCTCCCAGCCTTTTTCATTCTATCTTCCAGCCTTTTTCATTCTGCAGAAGACACATTGGATTGTATTTCTTACAACACTTGATACTGAAACAGCCTCATTTATTGGGGGAAATTTTCAAGACTAAATTTTTACTTTAACAGTACATGGAGCAATGGTTTCCCTAAATGGTTTCCTGGCCTTAGGTCTCTCCTCTCCGATTTATCCTCCACACACCTGCCAAAGTGATGCTCCTTGAGTTCTGACCATGCCCCAACTCTACTGAGACAGCTAGTAGTACAACAGATAGAGCTCTAGGCCTAGAGTCAGGAAGTGCTGAGTTCAAATGTAGCTTCAGACCCTAACTCACTTTGTGACCCTGGGCAAGTCACTTAACCTCAGTTTCCTCAACTGTAAAATGGGGGTAAAAACAGCACCTACTTCATAGGGTTTTTGTGAAAGTGAAATGAGAGGTGAGGGAAAAAAGGGGAAGAGAATAAGCATTTACATAGCACCCAGTATTTGCCAGCCACAGCCACTGTGGAGTGGTTGGCAAATACTAAGTGCTATATAAATGCTTATTGTCTTCTCTTTATTTCCCCCACTCTTACTCATTAACTCCAGTAAGACAAGCTCCTCTGTTTAGCTTTTAGAGCCCTTCACCACCTGGTCCCAAACCTATCTTTCCAATTTTATTGGTTGTTTCTTCTTGTCCTGCACTCTGCAATCCAGCCTAAATGTCCTTCTTTTCGATCCTACCCTCCAACTTCCAGACATGCCACTGTCAAGTGATATTTAGGAAGTACTTTTTTTTAAACCTCCCACGATACAAAGCCTCCTCACCTAGAGTTTGTACTGAGGGGCATCACTATGCTACAGGCTCACATATAATCTCCTAGGAAATGTGATAACAAGGAATTTCCCCCATGCAGGAGGATTTCTCGCTCCCAAGCATTGTGGGAAATGGAATCCATGATACCTTCTCTACAATTCTAAAGTCCTAGAGCCTGGTGGAGTCAGAAAAGGGGACCTAGACTTTGGTCCTGGTGAGTCAGAGCTGTTCTTGGTGTCTGACAAGTTAGGGCAAACTGCTTAAGGGCCGGGACTTTGAGGAGGAAGGGCCCTTGTTTCTGGGCAGTTTCTCAAGGAGACTGTTCTCAGAGAAGATAGCTCTACCTTTCCAGTGATGCTAGAACAAGTCTGAGGCTCAAAATAATCACGTCCAAAGCTGAACTCACTATCTTTCCCTCCAAGCTCTCACTTCTTCCTAACTACCTTACTACTGTCCAAGGGACCACCAGCCTCCCAGTCACCCAGTCTCCAAACCTACATGTCATTCTCAATTCCTCACACTCTTTCACTCCACCTATTCAATCTTTTTGTCAACTCTTACCATTTCTATCTTCACAATGTCTCTCCTACATGCCCCTTTCTCTCCTCTGATACTCCCACCACTCTAGTGCAGGCCCTTATCATCCCCATTTTGGATTGTTTCAATAACCTGCTGTTTGGTCTTCCTACCTCAAGTCCTCCCCATTTCTTGTCCGTCCTACACTCAGATGCCAAAATGACCTCGCCAAAATGCTGGTCTGACCAGGTCACTCCCCCATCCCCATTCAATAAACTACAGTAGCTCCCTATCACTTCTAGGATCAAAAATAAAATCCTCTGCCTGGCTGTTAAATCCCTTTATAACCTGGCTCCTTCCTACCCTTCCAATCTCCTTGTACTGCACTTCTCTTGTTCTTTCCATCTAAATATTCCATCTCTGTAATCTGTGTCTTTTCACTGGCTGTCCTTCAAGCTTGAAGTGTTCTCACTTGTCACCTCTGTTTTACTGGCCTCTCTGGCTTCCTTCAAAACTCAAATCAAATCCCACCTTCTACATGAAACCTTTCCTGGTCTCCCCTCCCCATTACCCCCATTGCTAGTGCCTTCTAAGATTACATTCCATCTACATTGCATTTATCTTGTTTATATGTTTTTTCCCCCATAAAAATTAACTACTTGAGGACAGAGACTGTGTTTTTGCCTTTCTTTGTATTCACAGGCCTTAGTGCGTTGCTCAGCACATAGTAAGTACTTGTCGACCGACTACATTTCTACCAGTCTATGGCTTCAGGAGTGCTGGCCAAGGAGTCCAAAGCAATATTCTCAGACTAGTCAAAGGAAGGCCAGGCTGATGCTTATACTGAGTTTTGAATTTTGGCATCCAGGGAAACTGATTTGTTTTTCAAAACATTACAGTTATCTTTTAAGGGGAAGGAGTAAGGCTATGCACCAAGGGTACATGCGTACATGCCCCCTCCCTGCCTTACGCCAAGTGAGTACTGCTGTGGCAGCCTATGCTTCTTTTTGCAAGGCAGGGTGAGAAATTGGACCAAGCCAAGCGGAGTAGCTATGTTTGCTGAGAGGGAGATTGATTTTGTCTCATTCCAGGCTGTTTCAGGCTGGGCAGGCAGAACGGGTTTAGAAATAGCTGATAGTCAGAAGCTCCTAAATGTTATTGCTGGAAGGGGACTTACAGATCTTCTAGTCCCACCCCTTATTTCATAGAAGAGGAAATTATATTCTAGAGAGGGGAAATGACTTGCCCGAGGACACAAAATGTGTTAGTGAGAGGACTAGAACCCCAATCTCTTAATTCCCAGCTCAGTTCTCTCTCCATTGCACTGTGAGCCACCCCCTACCCCCAGCTTTTATGGCTGATACATGACCTTCATTCCCCAACAACCACCATTAGTCCATCAGGGATGACATCTCTTCCCTATCCCTACCTTAACAATCAAACAATTCTCAAACACAACATACAATTTCCCTTCTCTCCCACCAGTTCTCTTGTGAAGTCATGTCAGGTCCATTATACATGTCAGTCACTACCTAAAGCTAAAAGCTCCCTTCCCACAACCATACTTCTCAGAGCTCACTACAATTATGGCTCTTGTAGCATTCCTCTGCCCTTCACCCAAGCCAGATGTTGCTACATGTCCTGCCCACACTTGGGGACCAGGTCATTCAAACCCCACTAGAGCTATAACTAGGAAGGGGTAATCAGGGCTTTGGCCAGTATACCAAATTTAGAGGACACTGACAACTATTGAATTTCTTTAGCAATTAGCATCAATAGAATTTAGCACCTAGTTAGCAAGAATAATAAGTGAACCAGGTGGGGTTCAGGCTCATCTTTTGGCACACCCAAGGTCCCAGGGGTTCCCTTTATTTTCCCCCGTCACCTAATTCTTGCACTGAGTTTGAAGTTCACTAAAATACGCATCCAATAAACTTGTAAGCCCTTCCTGCTCCTTCCTCAACTTGTGGGGGGGGAAAATGAATGATTAGTGAAAATAGGAACCTACCAGATGTTAACTAGGGTGAGCACCTTCCCAGCTTGTCATTCATGCTAGCCTTTCCAACTAGAATAGTATCACAGGGTCTCTGTAACTCCCTTCTCAACTAACAGTGTGCTTCAGGCCATCTTGCAGGCCACCATTTACAATTCCCCTCCCCTTTTGTAGCATCCCTCTGCGTTGTTTTCCCCCATTAGAATGTAAGACCCTCAAAGAGAGGGACTCTCTTAGAATTTCTTGTAGTTCTACCCAAAGTACTTAGCACAGTGCCTGTCAAATATAGGAAGCACTTAATAAGTGATTTTTCCATTCATTGGTCCACCCTTTCTATTTGCAATTGAATTTCTTTCATGATGTAAGGTCTTCCAGGATCCCAAGTAGCCATCATCATCATGGTGTGATGCAGCAGGGAGAGCATAGGACTGGGAGTAAGAAGGTCAAGGGTCAGCTTCTGCCTTGCTTTGGTCAACTCTCAGTTTTGTCACTCTCAGCCTCTGTCCTCATCTGTAAAATGGGATTAGGAGACTTCACTACTTAGCTCAAAGAATTGTTGATGTTTTGCAAACTTCAAAGCTCTGTACCGATGTATGTTGTCATCATTGTTACCTGGTACTGCAAATGGACACACCAAAGGTGTAAGAGAGAAGGCTGTCTGCCCACAAAGCCCAGGACATGCCTTAGAATTCCTTTTATTTGGGTGAAGGGGAGGCAAGGGAGGTTACTTACTAATGATAGACTCATAGACTAGAGCTAGAAGGGAGATTAGTGGTCATCTATCCAGCTCCTTCATTTCACGGGTAAGGAAACTGAGGCCCACAGAGGTTAAGTGGCTTGCCCAAGGTCACATGGAGACTATAGAAGTGAAGATCAGGTTCACTCATTCCAAATCCAGCATTCTTTCCAGTGTATACCATCCCTCAATGTGCATTCACTCTTTTGTTATTTGCCTTCTCCCAAAGTGGAAGGCAATAATATTGTCATTAACTAAGGCATTAAAATTTGTAAGTATATATTTTTTCTAAAAACAATACTTCTATTATTTATACATCACCTTAAGAGGTAGTATGGCACTGTGGATAGAGGCCCAGTCTTAGGAGGGAAGGTGTGGATTCTAGTACTGCCCTTGACATATATTGACTACTGGGACCATGGGCAAAGTCACCAGTCCTCACTCTCAGTATCCAAGGCAACTCTATTAAGTTAAAGAGATTACAGAGAGTTGGAGAAGGAGTCTTTATACCCAGGAGTTTCCCACTCTGTTGAAACTGACAAATCCAGACCCAAATCAAACAAACAAAATATTGTCAATATAGACATAGAAAGGTGCTGAAGACTGGATAAATTAACTTGGTTTAATATAGTAAGGAGTTTGCCTTATCCTCCCTGTCATCCCTGAGGTCCAGGGAGGGTGGGTATTAAATAAATGTTATATATAGGGAAATGAGACAGCAAGGGATTCTCTCTGGCAGGAGGCTAGCCTCTGTTTTATCCCTGGTCTGAGAAAAGGTTGATTCCTAGCTGCCCTATACTGACCCTTTCTTTCTAGGCACAGAAGGTCAAAATGAGAGTGAAATTTCCCAGTTAAGTTTTGGATTCAACAAGGTATCACAACGTTGAGAAAGAGAGCTGAAACATCCTTGCAGATAGCCTCATGCCCTGGGCCAGTAACAACTCCTAGTGTACAGGTAGCAATAAAAAAATAAAAATAAAAATAAAATTTTTTAAACGATTGTGTGAACTTTACTGTCTACGGAGTATAGGCATAGGCACAGAACGTTGGGATAGACCTTGCCCTAAGCAGAATTACGAAGCAAGCAAAGTCATTTTGATGGGAAAAATACTAAGGCTAGCATTAGATGATATGGGTAAAAGTCTGCTCTGCTGCTTATTAGCTATATGACTGTAAGTCATTCTACTCTCTAAGACCAAATTTCCCCATCTGTCAGATGGGCATAATAGCAACTACACTATCCTATCCCACAGTGTAGTGAAGAAAGCACTCTTCTATTACATAAATATGAGGTTATTATGATTCCACACTCTCTAACTACCCTTTTTGTGCCCTTTTCCTTCTTTACAGCAAATCATTGCCTGCTCCAGGCCCTGAATATCCCCACCCTGCTACAGAGTTCTTGTATAATCCAAACTGATAAATTAATTCATAGCAGGAGTGTTTGTGTTCTTCTTCCAAGATGTAATTGAAATTCAACTATTTAGAGATTCATTCCTTTGGGCTAAGGATAGGGTTTGCTAGGATTTTCTTAACCACCAGCTGGGGGGGGGAGGGTGCAGGGAAAGACAGAAGGAAAAGTGTGCTCACAACACACTTTTCAGTTTAATCTGAATTACTAACACTTTCTTAAGTCTAGACTATGAACAAAACAAGCAAGCTCTGATTTGTAGTCTTTGCCCATTTCCAAAGTATAAATGTTCACACTGGAAAACTAACAATTGGCCCCTGATCAAGTCAGCCCCAGTCTACCCCTGGCTAAGGACCTATGTCCTCTTGGAAAATGCAATCATCACCATACCTGGGGAGGCAGATGGTGAAAGATTTCTAGGTAGCGGCCGGCAAATCACACAATGTAGGCAGCTGCCCAGTCTCCCCACATGGCAGACTAGCCCAGAGTAAGCCAAGAGCAGGCTGACAAACATTCCTGGTGGTCCAGTAAATTCGATGCATTCACCCACGCTCTCAGCACAGTTAAGTAGAGGGTAGGAATTGGCTCTTTCATCCTCGACTTGTGTTTAACAGTAGCAGGGGTTTTAGGATGCTGAGACTTGGACCAAGGCCCTTTCAGGTGACAGTTATAAAGTAACTTCATGATGATGCATTTGGGTAGGAGAAAAGGTGCAGCTGTTGAAGGCCCCAGGAATCACTCATGGTCAATTTGAAACCATCTGGTCTGGGTCCTCCTCAGTTGGAATATGGTTTCAGCACAAAGGGCCCTTCACATTTCTGACAACAGCCTTCTTAGCCCTCTCTAGAAAAGATATGATCAGACTTGATGGTCTTGGTGCTATGGTGATAGCAACTAGGGGAAAAGGGAAGAAGAAAGAGCAAGTGTTTTCTCTTTTTTTCCCCTTGGTTACATCTTGAATGGCTACATTTCCTTCTTCCCTTGGGACCCAAGAAGCAGAAGTATGTCATGGATAAAGATCCCTACCTCCTAGAAATATGTCACTGAGTCATAGATTGTGGAGGCCACTCAACTCAATAAAAAGTAGGAATACTATCCCAAAGGAAATCGGCCACTGGGTAATTTTAAAAAAAGGAATTAGAAAGTGACTAATTTCAGTTGTTCCAATCTTCTTTTCTAAAATTGACTGTTCAGAAAGTAGTATCAGAGATAGTCCAGGCCATAAAGGCTAGGTACAGATAGAAATTCCCTCTTCCCAGTAAACTTCAAGATGGAACTCAACCCATCCATCCATCTATAGTAGACACATATAGCCAACTCAGGTTTGTCCAGGCCTTCAAAGGATGGAAGGGCAGAGAACCCAGAGGTGCTGAACCCAGGAAAGAAAGTAACGGCAGGCAGGGGACAGACGCCTAGAGTGAAGTTGAAAGCAAATTGCTTCCGAGTACATTTATTGGAACCATTGGTTAAGCGTGAATATTGGTCGCTGCCCCCACCCTTTTCCAGCCCTATTGGTGAGTCTGGACCAGGAATACAAGGGGGTTAAATTTTCTTTTTTTCCATTATAGACAACATTATTAAAAAAAATAAACTTTACAATAATACATTTCGCTCATCTTTTGGGAATTTTTTTGTTGTTTTGTTTCTTAAAAAAAGGAAAGAAGGGGGAAACCACACAGTATATGTATATGGGGTGTATATATACATATATGTCAATAAAGGAGAGTTCACTATATACATACAGTCTATGTATTTCTCAGGAGGGGCTGGGGAAGGAGAAAAGAGAGAGAGGGAGAGAGAGTCAAACATGTATAGACTTCTAACTGTGGCCTTTCCCGCTGCTCTCTGCTCCTCTCCCTAAAGGGAAACCCACCAAATGAACCAATGAGAAACAGAGTAAGTATTTGCTTTGCTTTGCTTTTTAAAACTCTCACCATGAAGATGGAAGTAAGGGTCCCACCACCCCCATCCTCCAGGCCAAGGCTTATTTTGGTGCCTGATGCATAAGCACTAAGGAAGCCTGAGCCCCTCAGCCTCAGCAGAGACAGCCTTCTGTGATGAATCACAATGAAGGATCCAGCCTCAGAGGGTCTTTCCCCAGCACCTCCCACCTCACACACACACCCTTCACAGGTATCCTTAAGGAGCAGAAACACCAGAATACAGATTGACTGGAACAGGTAATGCCTGGCCCCTCTAAGGGCATGGGAGTTGGGGGGAAGGAAGAAGAGAAAAAAAGGGAGAAAAAAAAGACAGTTCTTGAAGGCGCCATGAGGAAATGCTAAAGGCTGCTGAGCTGGTTCCCCTGGCCACGCTGCCAGGTCCTCCCCCAGCCTCAGTGGCCATGCACACACTGATGCCAGGCTGCTGAGTTTGGTCCCATAGGCAAGTTCCAAAGGTAGAAATGTACCAGGAGCACATCTCCCTCCAGCCTTTTCTGGTCACAGCTTTGGGTCCTTCCAAAGTCAAGTGCTTCACGGTATCACCTGTGTCTCTTGTTTCACAAAGGGAAGGAGAAAGGAAACACGGAGAAAATGCAAAGAGCATTTTGAGAGCCGATTGCCCTCCCCCAGCATTGGGGGCATCCAGCACCAGCTCTCAAGCCAATCACCTGTTTTGTCTGTTGCTTTAGAAAAAATTCTCCAGAGCAGAAAGCTAAGAGGAGATGAGTTCAGAGACAAGGTGAATTTTTTTTTTTGCAAGGAATGTGTGTGTTGGTGTGTGTCTGTGTCTGTACATACTATCTGTTTCCATTTTGTCAGGCAGGTTCATGTGTGTGTGTGTGTGTGTGTGTGTGTGTGTGTGTGTGTGTGTGTGTGTGTGTGTGTTATGTTTTGTAGCTTTTGGAAATCTTCAGATATGGTTCTCCCCATCACCTACAATGCCAGAGTCAGCAATAGGAAGGTGACTGCAGTCAGGGTAATCACAGGTCTGGGCCGGCCATCAACTGAGTCAGGAGATCCCACAAAATCGGATCCTGGAATGATGTTCGTGGTGAGCTGTATGCATGAGATAGCAGGAACCCAATACAGACAAGAAAAACCAAAGTTAGTATCACTGCAGAGTCAATATGGCTCTCTTTAGTGATTCTGTGGGGGACGGGAGGAGATTGAGACCCTGGAAAGAAATGTGGCTTGTGGGAGTAGTGACTAGGAAAGAGAGGGCAAAAAATCTCAAGAATCCTGCCCTACCAAACCCCACCCCCTTAACCCCCGCCAAGTCCAGGCCCAGGATGTATCCTTTAGACTAGGCCACCTCACCCTTGAGGCCTAAATGCAGGTACCAACCTTTCTCAGGGCTGTTCTTAAGGGCAGACAGGCAAAAACGCTGCCTTCTGGCACAGAGGCTGCAGGAGGGCTATGATGGTCCCTCAGGATTAAAGAGGCTTTTCCTCCCCCAACATTTGGGCTAGGCTAAACTAGAAGAAAACCCATCTCCCTAGTCCTGGGTTTGAGTAAGGAGAGTAGAAACTGGAAGCTCATACTAGCATCTTTCCTAGACATCTCCACAGGAGATGCTAATGTCACCCTGTCTCTTTGAGCCCTATTTCCTTGGATTCTTCATCAATCTTTTTAACCTTCTCTACTTGTTCACATTTTCCATAAAGCCTTTCCTGATTACCCCAGCCCTCAGTGAACTCTCCTCCCTCCAAATTCCTCTACCACCTCTGGTCTGTACCTCTCATTTGACAATTAGCATATGCTACCCTGTACCTTAGGCGAGTATGCCTTATTTCCACTCCCCACTATACAACAAGCTTCTCGAGGGCAGAAAGCCTTTGCCCACAATAGATACTCTTTAACTGAATAGTCAATTAACAAGCATTCATTCAGTATCTATTATATATGATAGACACTCTGCTTGCCTCTGGGGATACATACACAAAAGAGATACAGTTTCTGCCCTCAGAGAGCTTATGTTCTATCAGGAGAGGCAACATGTACATATATAGGTACATGCAAAATTAATTAAAGATAATTTTGAAGGGAAACGTACTAGCAGCTGGGGGATTCAGGAAAGGCTTCATGTAGAAAGTGATTCTTGAGCTGAGAAGAGAAAAGGACTACAACCGACCAGCCTCTCTCCTGCGGGGATGGCTTCAGGCCCTTCATGGCCCCTATCCTGCAGTAAGTTCATAGAATTTGAAACTGGAAAGGACCTTAGAGATAATCTATTTCCGCTCCCTCATTTTAAAGATGGAAGGAGAACTTGGGCAAGAGACAGTAGTTAGTAGAGGCAAAATTTCAGCCTAGGTTTTCTGATGCCAAATCCCATGATGTTTCCATTACACTATGATGACTACTTCCTCACTTCTAGAGGTGGACATCTCTCTGTCTTCGGAGTAAGCCCTGCCCACCATGATTTCACTAATAGACAGAGTAAGTCCCTGTTCAACTTAGAGTTGAAACCTAAGCACAGGCCTAACAGGGTATGGTGGGACTGGGTTAGGTTGCTTCTAGATCCCTGGACCAACCTGACCCCATCTTCAGGTCTACTTCCTGCCAAGTACTTGTGGTTTCCCAGCTATTCCCCTTCCTCTGGCTTCCCCATTTCAGCTCTCCGGCCTCCTTACCTCTGCGAAGCACATGCTCAACTCTTTGGACTTGTTGAGTTTCAGTCCCTGCTCCTGTGGAAGAAAAAGCACCATATAAGAACTGAGTCACTGGGATTTGGGCAAAGGAGAATACTGGGCCCAACCTTCTGCCTTAGGATTTCAGAGCTGTCATCACTTTTCCTAACATCTGGATGGCCCTTGATCATTCACAAAGAATTTTCACAAACATTCTCTCACTTGAGCCTCATGTCAGCAGGTCAAGTCTTCTCTCTTCCATTTTAGAGATGAGCGAAGTGGTACAACTAGAGCTTGAACCCAGGTCTCCTAATGGTAGTCTCATATTTAGGCAGTTACAGAATCAACAGAGTGCTGCACTTTGAGTTAGGAGTCCTGAGACACTTATTAGCAGCATCACTATGGGCAAGTCATTTAGTCTCTCAAGGACTATTCACCCTTGAGATTAACTAATCCAAACATGCCTGGCACATAGTAAACACTTAACAAAGGTATATCAAATTGATTTCAATTAATTTATGGGTTTTTTTTTCATTTATGAAATGGTAATAATACTTATACTACCTACCTCACAGAGTTACAAACTTTAGAGTACTATGTAAATATGAGTGATTATTATTACTATTATTTCCTCCATATAACAATACCTCTGCCTCTACGTGTGAAACCCACCTCCCTGCCTTCCTTCTCAGAACCCTCTTTCCTCTCCTCTCCATACATGTTTTGATCTTTCCCCACCAGCATATGGCAAACAGCTACATTCTTTTTCAGCAAATCCATTGTCTACACTCACCATTTCTAGAAGGCCTTTGCAGAATACCCGGCTCCTTTCAATAGTTACCATGGCTAATAAATTCCTGATTCTTTTCTCCCTCAATTCCATCCCACCTGACTCCCTTACCTCCTCATATCTATGGGTAGGGAGCTGATTTCATCCAATTATTTGGATAAGGTCATATGTTTTTCTGGGTGCTCAGTATTTCCTCCTTTTATTAACATCATACAACAAAGTACTAAAGTTCTGAAGTCAGAGTGCAAGGGTTTAATCCCTGGACGGGCCAGTTAGCTCCAAGCTGTCCACAGACTGACTATACCACACCTCCCTTACCCCAGCCAAATGTCTTAAACATGAGTGCACAAAGTATAGTAGGGAGCAAAGAGGAATGAAGGCTGAGAGAATGAAGATCGCTCAGTACAATCTTTCCTTGCTACTGGTTATAACAAATCAAAGCCATACACACTATAGAAAGCATTCCTTTTGTGTGAAGAAGAAAAACTGGCATTTAGGTAGTTTTTAAAAATTCTTTGAAGTACTTTACAAATATTACTTCATTTAAATCTCACAAACCTTTGAGGAAAGGTACTACAGGTAGCCCCATCTTACAGATGAAGAAACTGAGGCTTAGAAAGAATAAGTGATTTTCCTAGGATTATACTACTAGTAGGTTGTCAGGGGCAAGATTTGAACTCAGATCTTTCTGAGCCCAAGTCCAACATTTTATCCATCATATCATACTGCTTCTTTATCAAGTATGACACATCTGAGGAGTGGAAGCAACTCTATTCTATTGCTATCAACACCAGAAACCATAGGGAAGACTGAGAAACCACACCCAGACCACCAATCTAGCCCAAAGCATAGACAAGTCCTTGGACGTTACAGGAATGCTATAGCACAGAGAATCTGGGCTGCTAAATAAGGCCTCCAGCTGTCCCTGAGAGACCCATACCCATAATGCAATCAGTGATGATGGTGGTAATGATGGCTCCTCTTAGTATCATAGGAACATTACAGGGAAATCTATCTAAGGCAGAAATGTATTGATGTCAAGAAAATACAAAGAATTGTCAGGCCTGATAATGTGGTCCTAGCTTACCTACTCAACCTTATTTCCACAGCAGGAGGAGGCAATTTAGGATAGGAAAGAGCAGTGGATTAGGGGTCAGAAGATAATGGCAGAAGCAGCTAGATTAGAACCCATCTTTTTGTATGACCTCTTCACCTCCAGGTGGTCGCTGACATGTTCCAACAAGAGCCTTCTGTCTCTTAAGGAGAACCCAGAGATCAAGCCTATTTAAGAAAGTCTAATATCAGGTATATTGGATTGCAACTCAAGGTGAACCCATGGAAAAAGAAACCAAGGGAAGCCCCGCCATCACCAACTCATCCAGGCCAAAGTCTCTGCCATCTCTCAGCCAGCAGCTAAGCCAAGTGTATGTAAATGAAGTTTGAATTCTAATGTGCTCTGAATGGAGCCAAGCACGTGATTGAATTGACCGGACTTGTTAGGAGCCTTCAAAAGAGAGGAGGTAAAGGAAAGGAGGAAAGAGAAAAGATGGAGAGAGGGGGATACTGGAGAAAGAAGAGGATGAATAGGAAAAAGGAGGATGAGAAAAGGTTATAAAAGGAGAGGGAAGGAAAAGAGAAAGGAGAAAAGAGGAATGAGGGAAGAAGACTAGGAAGAACAGAAGGGAAAGAAGAACAAAGTATAACTCCAATCATCTGACCTACGCTGTCATAAGAACATTGATAATACATACTTGTTCAGGTACACTCAGCCTAGGACTCCACCTCTTGACAGATTGTGGCTCTAGGTAAGCTAGGACCAGGTAACCAGATGGTTCTCTTCTACAATGTTACCTCTAGAAGGTTAAGGATGACCTCATTCTCCCTTACTAGCCCGATACAGATTCAAAATTTATCTGAACCATACTTAAACACATACTGATGTTTCTAAGAGTGAATTAATGAATGAAAAGGCAATTATGAAGTGCTTGCTTGCCATGTGCCAAGCACTGTGCTAAGTGCTGAGAATACAAAAAAGAAAGTTTGATCATTTTTTTAAATTTTTGAGTTCTAAATTCTCTCTCCCCCTCCTACCCTTCCCCCACTCATTATGAAGGCAAGAAATGTGATGATATTACATGTGAAATCATATAAAATATATTCCCGAGTTAGCCATCTTGCAAAAGAAGAAAAGAAGGAGAAGAAGGAGGAGAAGGAAAATAAAGGAAGAGGAAAAAGTATGCTTCAATCTACATTCAAGCTTCATCCGTTTGTTCTCTGGAAGTAGACAGCATTTCTCATTGTGTCTTTTGAAATTATTTTGGATTATTTTATTAATCAGAATAGCTAAGTCAATCACAGTTGATCATCATACATACTGCTATTACTGTATGCAGCGTTCTGGTTCTGCTCACTGTACTTTGCAACAGTTCATATAAGACTTCTCAGGTTTTTCTGAAACCATCCTTTTTTTTTTCATTTTTCATTTTTTTGTCTTTTTTTTTTTTTGCTTTTTGGTGAGGCAATCGGGATTAAGTGACTTGCCAGGGTCACACAGCTAGTAAGTATTAAGTGTCTGAGGCCAGATTTGAACTCAGGTCCTCCTGACTCCAAGGCCACAGAACCACCTGGCTGCGCCCTGCTCATCATTTCCTATAGCGTAATAGTATTCTAACACAATCATATATTGTAGTGTAGTCTTTAGCTAGATACAGGAAAAACTGGATAATCTTGGAGAGAAGGCACTAGCATTAAGGAGGATTGAGAAAGTCTTCTTGCAGAAGGTGGAATTTTATTTGGGACTTGAAGGAAGCCAGGGAAGCCAGGAGGCAGAGAAGAGGAGGGACAGTGTTCCAGATATGGGGGACAGCCAGTGAAAATGCCCAGAGTTAGAAGATGGGTATCTTGTTTGAGGAACAGAAAGGAGGCCTGGGTCTCTAAAGTGAAGAAGATTTAGCCATAGTCCCACTGAATACCACCCTGGCCAGATCCCATTTGAAGTATTGTGCTGAATGCCTGAATGCCTCATCTTAGGAAAGCCATTGATAACTTGGAGAGTGCCAAGGGTAACTGGGACAGTGAAGGGGCTCCATTTATACTTTATGGAATTGATTGAAGGGACTGGTAGGTTTAATGTGGGCAAGCAAAGACTCGGGGGAACATAGGGAAATGCCTTTGAGTATTGGGAAGGCTGTCATATAGAAGATTAGACATATTTGATTTGGTACCAAAAGAACCAAGAGCAACGGTAAAGTGCAAAGATGTAAATTTAGTCTTGATCCAAGGAAAGACTTGCCAGCAAATAGAGCTCTCTGAAAGTGGAGTGGATTGCCTTGAAAGGCCCTGGATCCCCTTCACCTGAGGTCTTCATTAAGAGGCTAGATGGCTATTTGTTGAGTGAGTTGAAGAGAAGAATCTTCTTCACTTTAGAGACCCAGGCCTCCTTTCTGTTCCTCAAACAAGATACCCATCTTCTAACTCTGGGCATTTTCACTGGCTGTCCCCCATATCTAGAACGCTGTCCCTCCTCTTCTCTGCCTCCTGGCTTCCCTGGCTTCCTTCAAGTCCCAAATAAAAGTCCACCTTCTGCAAGAAGGCTTTCTCAATCCTCCTTAATGCTAGTGCCTTCTCTCCAAGATTATCCAGTTTTTCCTGTATCTAGCTTACTTGCACATGTGGTCTTCCTCATTAGACAGTGAGCTCCTTGAGGGCAGGAATTGTCATTTGCCTTTCCTTGTCTCCCCAGCACTTAGTACAGTAGGTACTTAATAAATGCTTATTCACTGACCAAATCCTTTTTAGGTAAAGGTCGAACTAGATGGCCATAGAAGTCCCTTCCAACTCTATAATTCCATGGGTACAGAGATAAATGTCATACCAAAAGTGCACTGCAGTATTTGATCTGACAACCCCCTCCTTCTTGGAAATCTCCGGTCTTTTGATTTCCATGACACTACACAAGCCCAGATTCTCCTCCTATCCCTTTGATCATTGCAGTTCCCAGTCTCCTGTTCCTCTCTTGGCCCCTTAATGGAAACACTTCCCAAAGCTCTGTTCTTGATTCTCTTTTCTCCTATGTTTTCCCCCCTTGGCAATCTCATCTATTCTCAGTAGCAGGATGGAGTTAGGGGTGGGGGTGGGAAGCAAATTCATGAGATCTAAGTATCTCAGGCTTTAACAGAAGTAGTTTGCAGGTGTTTATGGGTACAGGGAGCAGAGAAGAAAAAGAAATGACAAGAAAGAAAATGGAATTGCCTAGTGATGTGGAATACCAGATTTCAGTTCTCTACATTGCTGGAGCCCATTGGTCTGAAAGTACCAGTGAAATTCTAAACAGGGTGTCAAAGAGTTAAGAGGTACAAGTCCCACCCAACATGTTCCCTTTGTCACATACAGACCCCCAATTTAATTCAGTACAGAGCAAGAATAGGACAAAAGGTTTGTCGATACCCTGAGT
The DNA here is from genome assembly GCF_003287225.1 of Phascolarctos cinereus. NCBI lineage: Eukaryota > Metazoa > Chordata > Mammalia > Diprotodontia > Phascolarctidae > Phascolarctos > Phascolarctos cinereus. The sequence goes on from NW_027555625.1 coordinate 140,217,988, forward strand.
GAATCACCTCACTGAATAGAGGAGAATCCCCTGGCTTGGGCTTCCCAGAGGAAGCTGAAGCTTGCAGCTGCAGCAGGTTACCTCACTAGATGGACAGGCTGAGGGGGAAACAGTCAGCAACTCTGAATCCCATCTCAGCTACTTTACTAATCTATGTGACCTTGAACAAGTCATTTGCTGACAAGTCATCTAAACTCCCATCCAACTGTGGTTTTCTATGTTTCTGAAAGACTGCACATGAGACACTAAATCCTTTATAGAGGTCTCAGCAGGGAAGCCCTAACCCTGGACTTAGAAACTTTCATCCTTACCCTGCATTACCTTCCTCCTCTCCCCACCCACAATCCTGCTGCCATGGCAACACAGGAGCTAATGAGGGAGGGGAGAGAAGTAAGGAAATAGAATCTTTAGAACATCTGTGCATTCAGAATTAGCAGGGGTGAGAAAGGCCCCCAGATTTTCTGGATGGGGCGCCTCTCATGGAGCTAACCTGTGCTCAGGGGAGGCATTCCAGGTCTGATCTCAGGGCCACCAAGAAAATCTCCTCGCTTCAATCCTATATGCTTATCTTATAAGCAGCCACCGCTGCTTGGGGTTAGGGAGTGGGGGTTAGAACTGGGGAGAGAAGGGAAATCACCCTCCTCAAAATCCAAAATTGAGAAAGCTTGCACAAAGAGAGAGAAATCTCAAAAGTAAAAGGAGGAGTTAGTTCCATGGCTTTCCTCATAGACTACAGGAGGAGGGGGTCGATCCTCTCTGATTCTCATTCACCAACCATCTTTGGTACAACCCTCTTCCCTACTCACTAAAGACCAATCAGAGTAGTTCACTACGTTGTCCTAACAAAGGGCTAGAGCAAATGTCCTTCAGCAAGGAAGCAGAGCCCATGTCCAAATCCATGGGAAGCACCCCAGTCCAGCAAATAAGGGGTCCCCCATCATCCCTGCTACACAAAGAAGCAATGAAGAGCAGAATTTGGGGGAGCTGACCCTGTGGGTAGGTCTGCCTACTTGGTGACTTTTGGTCCTCCCCATTTCCACATAATCCGAATTTCTTCACTTCACTTTTCAACACTGCCTGAAATCCCAAAAATTAAAGTGGCATTTGGGTTACCAAGCCTCTGCTTTTAAAAATGTTAATACCCCATGGGAAGGCTCAGAGGCCAGCATCAATCATTAACACCTTGAAGGGATTCACATTAACTTCTAGATAAGATCCTAGGGGGATTGAGGGGATGAGCATTTGGGTGGTGATAGGATGGTAAGGGAAAGGTGGCTGTTTTGAAACAGAACACTTTAGGTAATAGGACAGGCTCGAGTGGGAGATAGCCAAGGCAAATTCATGGCTGCATGAAGATCCTAAGTATCAGGGTCCCTTGAGAGAGACAGAAGTACTACAAAAAGATTCAGAATGTAGGGGATGAAAGTATGCCAAAGACAAACTTCACTTGATTTTAAAGTGGAACTGGGTCTGGCCCTGAAGGCAGGAAAAGACTGAATCATTGCCATAGACTTGGAGCTGGAAGAGATTTCAGAGGCCATCTAATCCATCCCCTTCCTAAGCAGAAACTCTCTCTACCATAGGCTCTGTACTCTGTACTCAATGACTTCAAGGGATGGAGACCATTCCCTTGGTGGAAAGGGGAGATATTCTTCTTTCTGGGACTCAGTTTCCTTATCTGTTGGACAAGATGATCCCTAATGTCTCTTACATCACAATCGATCAATATACATTTATTAAGCACTCACTATATGCCAGGCACTATGATAAACACACAATTGTGTGGTCTAAGACCACCTGGTTCCCTGCTCCCAAGAGCCACATCACAAGCCCAGCACTATTAGCACCAAAATTTAACCACCCTCTAAGTTAAATAGACCATTGTGGGACAGTCTATGGATCTACACTAGAGATAATAGTGTATGGAAAAATGCGCTACAACTTCCCAACAACTGACTTATAAACTTTTGGAACACACCCTGTTCAAAGCTGGAGGCCACCCATATTCATTTTTATGGTATTCATTATACTTGCTTATTCAGTTCCCTTGTCCAACAACTTCTAGTTAAATCATCTTACATAGCCAAGCTGGCTAATGCCTCCTGTTGAGATTTCAGGAGGAGTGTATATCTGGTAATAGATTCATTACAGGCACTGGGGAACATTAGCAGTACAGGAAGAGGCTAGCTGGCTGCAGTCTCTGATGATGGGGAGGGCTACTGCCCTATAGTCCAATCAAATCTATTTCTAACTCTGCCAGGGACTTATTTGGCAACACAAAGGGTGAGAGCACAAATCAGTTGGGGTTTGGATCCAAGAAAAACAAAGGCGGCATCTGGTCAGGGATTCTCCTGGATTTAGAGAATTTTGGGAAGGGGAGCAAGAATGCAAAAGCTTTAACTAGATTCAGAATTTCAGGGCCCCCCAGAAGCTTGCATCCAGAATGCTGCCTGATGCAGGAAAGTTAGAAAAACTTCACTCAAACAGAAAGTTAGAAAAGGTGAAAATAAGAGGTAGCATGGGTCCCACCTGTCCCAGTACAGAAAAATCAACAAGCTCCCAAGAAGATAAAATGCAAGTGTGTACCACAACCCAGTTGGAAACTCAGTTAAGAAGTCTGTTGTTGGTTCAGTCATGTCCAACTATTCATAACCCCATTTGGAGTTTTCTTGGCAAGGATACTAGAGTGGTTTGCCATTTCCTTACTCCAGTTCATTTTACAGATTAGGAAACTGAGGCAAATAGGGTTAAGTGATTTGCCCAAGGTTTAACAGCTAGTAAGTGTCTGAAGCTGAACTCAGGTCCTCCTGACTCCAGGCCTGGTACTCTATCCACTTCTACCACCTAGCTGACTACCCTCTAATTAAGAATTCTAACTTTGGACAAAGCTACGTTGAAAACGTGCTCTTAACCTTGTCCTCTGACTCCTCATCAGGGATCTTCTTTTTTCTAGATAAGACTATTTTAGGGTGGGGGAGGGGCAAGATGGGGTAAAAATATGGAATTCAAAATCTTGTGGAAGTAAATGTTGAAAACTAAAAATAAATAAATTTATATTTTAAAAAAAGACTATTTTATAAGGGAGTCAGTGTGATGATGTCATGAAGGACTATGGAAGTTCAAATCCCAGCTCTTCCAACATCATCTGTATGACCTTGGGGAAGGTCCTACATCTCTCTAGGCCTTAGTTTCCTCATCTGTAAAAATAAGCGTGTTAACCTCTTTCATTTCTCAATCTGAAGAACTATGTCTTCTATATATTTAAGACAAATTTGACCTGTATCTATTCCTGGTCTATAGTTAATTGTTTCAGTCTGCTTTGCATCTTCTGCCCTGCCCCGTTTCAACTCCATGCAACAAGCCACCCTTCCCAAGGTAAGCTCATCCCTTCTAAATTCACCACCAGGCAGATAACTCAAGCCTTGATTGACACCACCTCCCTCAGCCTTCTCTACCCCCTCACTTCCTTTGTTTGAAGTTTGTACCTGGAGAGCAGGGTACCAATTTCCTCTCTATGCCTTCCTTTACAGAGGGCAGAAATTGGACTCTAATCACTCCCCTTTGCATCTGCTGCTCTTCCTGGTTTCATCTCCATGGAACAAGATTCCCCCACAGTAGTTACTCCCTGATATCCGACCCCCCACCTCCCCAGCCCCCCCCCAGGTTTCCAGCCTCCTTTTTAGATTTGTGTCCTTTTTAGATTGTAAGTGCCTTGAGGACAAGGACTGCCTTTTTATTCATTGTATCCCTAGCATTTAGCACAGTGCCTAGCACATAGTAGGTAATTAATGTAGAGTGGGATGCCAGGAGATTCCCCAGGATATCAATGAATAAGGCCAAAAAATCCAGAAAGAACTGCTTTGGTGGGGGGAGAATATTACATATTACATATATATATATGTAATTATATATATATATATATATTACATGTATATATATATGTAATATATATATATTACGTATATATATATATATATATATATATATATATATATATATATATATATGTATACACATACATAAAATAACGTCTGGCATTTATGTAGCTCTTATAATGTACATTATCTCTCCTAAGCCTTATAGCAATGCTATGAGCAGACATTTCAGGAATTACAATTCCCTCTTCACATATGAGGTAAATAAGGCTCAGAGAAGCTGGCTAATTTACCCATGGTCTCATAGCTAGGAAGTTTAAGAGGTGAGATTCCAACGCAGACCCCTTACCCCCTCAGCATAAGAACTACAGAAACCAAAGAACCCCCAGCCCTGGAAGGGAGTTCAACCTGTAAGAAAGAGGAGGGGAAGGAAAGAGTTGACAATGTGACAACATAATCAAGCTTCCAAATAAGTCAACCAACTAGGTTTAAACAGCTCCCTGATCTCTCAGTGCCAACCCAGAAGCCCAGAGAAAGGTAAATCTAACACCTCTCCAATCCTATTTCAAAGCATCATATCCCTGTTCATCTACTCCTACATTCCCTGGTCCACATGACAGAAATAAGTTTACCCCATTCCCCAATCCATCCCCAAGGCCCCAGGGTTCTGCCATTCAAAGACTGGACAGAGGGGGATTAGGAAGCTGAGGAAGCTGTCCTATCTCCCAAGTTAGACAGTCACAGCCAGGGGCATAGGGGTGTTGTCCTAATTTTTTGCACAAGCTTGAAATACCAGGAATCTACGTGGAACCCCACAAACCACAGCAGAGAAATCCCACCATGGTTTTTCTGGCAGACAAGTAGTGGGGCTTCTATACTCAGCTGTCAAATAGGGAAAAGGGAGAGGGATACTGCTCCCCACATTCCCAGAAGTAAATTGTCTTCTGTTGTGAGCCTGCATCCACCAGCCTCATCTCTGAGCCCCAATCCAGGTGCCAGACAGATGGATCTGGACACAAACATTCAGAGCTGGAAGAACTAGGCATCAGAGGAGAGCAGAGATTCAAGGGATGAAATGAGGACCTGGGATATGCAGCTTGATGAAATTTTAGTATCAAATTCTGGACAGGAGCCACAGGACTTCTTTCTGCTGCCATAGGCTTTTTGTAGTTCCAAAATGTTCAAGCCAAGATGCACAGGTGAGCATGAGCAAGGCACATTCAGAAGACAATGAGTCCATTGAAAGCAGAAACTCTCTTCCACAAAGCCTTTCAGAAAAGGAACTCAAAGAGTAGATCTGAAAGGCATTGAGCCCTTGGTTGCAAGTTTCTTTCTTCTGTACTCTAAGGGTGGATGGGAGTTCACAATTGTCTACGATCTTTCTATTGCCCACAGCAAAGTCACCAAAGATCTCAAAGCCAGGTCCAAAGATGGCAACAATTTGTGTTGTATGAAGACTACGAATGATATTTCACAGACTTACCCCCTATAACTTCAAGAATTAAATTAGCCATGCAAATAAAGATAAGCCCCACCAGACCCAGAGTCTAGAAGAAAATCAGGCTATAGAGAAGTATAACTTTGAAAAAAATTAGAAATCTGTGGGAAAATACAGATTTTTAATTTGATGTTTTATATATTTAATGTTAATAACTCATACCAACTCTTCTTCTTCAGGTAACTGATGATCACTGTAATCAGAAGCTCCATTGCTTTGACATTGATAGAATTGCAGACAAATTTCCAGGTGAGCAAAAGGGTTTATTATGGCCTGATTTCTTTTTTAACTTGAGAGACTAATGTAAATGCATTTTGGTGGCAAGTTGTTCTGTTGAATCATTGCATTAATTTGGGTACACCACCTTTGGCTACTTAAGAGAAGAAGTGTCTGACAGGCAGCTGACCTAACTGGCTGGTGAAGAAGGAACAGGAACAAAGATCTGGACTTACTCAAGCATGCCTGATCTAATTAGAAGCTGTCCCTTTCACCCAGCCTTAACAGAAGGACTAGGAACAACTCTGGTTTCCACAGGAATACTCTCCCCCTCCCACCAATAGGCAGCAGAACAAGGACAGGAGTCCTATCTGGGTGCTTTCAGTCATCAAAAGTAACCTCACTTAAAAAAGGAGAGGAAGAGGAAGCAGGGACTTTTGCTGGCAAGAGACAGGTAAAGGAGAAAGAAATGCACCAGCAGGGCAAGGTATCATGCATGCTGTTTCTCTTGCCAAGTTCTGGCATTCAAGGCCTTCCAGAATTTGTCCCAACCCTACTTATTGACCCTACCTTATCTCCTACCTAAGTTCAACATAACTCTCTGCTTCTGTCAAGTTGGCCTCCAGAGGAAAAGGGGAAGGAAGCGACTGGGTGTTATATTTCTCTTCTATTCCCTAACTCTTATGTATTATATCTCATATCCCTTATATTCCCCAGTGCTTAACACAGTTCTAAGTACAGAGGAGGTACTTAATGAATACTTTTTTAATATATGAACAAATGAATGAGTGAATGAATGAATGAATGAATGCAGTGTCTCCAGGGGTGACCCAATGAAAGGTAACACCTTCTTCTCTAAATTTTCCCTTCCATTCTAATCCTTTGGCCCTAAGATATTTCTCTTGATTGCCCAGGCCATAACTCCATATCTTGGAATGCTTTCACATGAATTGGGTCACACCTCCTCACCTGGATAGATGTACAGGTAGTGATGACACTAGTCCCCAGGCTGGTGCTGTCATTGAGATCATCTGGCAAGGATGGGGTCTTCTCCATCTTAGGAGACTGAGTAGCATGGAACAGGGGATTCTTGGGGGACACATTCACATCCGTGCCATTGCCAAAGGCCTGGATGGCATTTCCTAGAAGGCATATGGAAGAAGGGAGACAAAAAGATTCCAAGCTCACAGTGGCCACCTCATACCACCTTTCCCTCCTGGTACCCCCCTACCCTCCACCCTCTTTCAACAGCACCAAAACTACGGATGGAAGTGGGGAATTCCTCTAATGTCAACATCCAAAGACCTATGTACAAAAGGATTACTGTTATTACTGGTATTTTGCTCTCTGGAGAGGTGGTGAGAGGAAAGAAAAAACAGGGAAGGAGAGGAAAGGAAAGAAAAATGTATGGTGGAGAAAAGGAAAGAATGAAAGATAGGGGAAAGAGAACAAAATGGAAGTAATAAGGAACTACAAAAACCAGGGGTGGGAACATAAAAACCAAGAGAGGATTGCCATGCTCTGGGAGTTCAGCCACCTCCCCAGCTGTGACACCACTAGACAGGAGGTGCCACTTCTATTGCTGTCTCAGATGGGGTGCTGGATGACTTTCAAAGGACATAGATCTGATTCCATGACACAATGGACTCACTAAATGGGAAACGCCACCATGGACAGTGGCATGGTAGAAAGAGTATCTCCAGTGGCTAAGTTAACAGGGAAGATTTGACTGGAGCCATCAGGGCAGTTGCATTAGAGGACAACACAGTTTCAGGCCCCCAGAACATAAATCTTAAACGACCAAACACCAAAGTTCAGACTTGGAGAATCTGTGAAGACTGGATCTACTTTATATAAACTAGCCACCCCTGCAGAGACGATCCATGTCAAGCTGTCAAGAGATGGAGCAAGGGCATCCATGAGATGGAACTTACGGAGACATGGGTTCTCTGTGAAGTCCTTCAGGAACTTTTCACACTCTTCCTCCATGTTTCCACTCCCTCGGCAACTGCACCAAGGGGACACCACGATGCTGGTGGGGTTGGAGTCCACATAGTTTGGTGTCATATCAAACCCTGAGGAAACAGGGAAAGAGGGGGAGAAGGGAAGAGGAAGGTGAAGATGGCAGCAGATTTTTCCCTTTCTCCCTCTCTTCCTAGGACCCAAGGACACTATATACCCTAGGGTAGATACATGCTCTCTATCAGCATCACAATATTAATTCAAATGTCGCTGTTTCTGTTACCACCAGGGGAGAAACTGAGGCATAAAGAGTCACCTGCTTCCTCACCCATTAAGGCAGAAAAGAAAACCTAAGAATCCTGTTTCCTGACTTCCAGGAAGTTTGCTTTCTCCTATTAGGGCAGTTAGGTAAAAGCTGATAGAAAGCTGGGCCTAGAGTCAAGAAGATCTGAGTTCAAATCTAATCTCAGGCACCGACTGGCTGCATAATCCTGGGCAACTCACTCCAACTCTGTCTCAGTTTCCTCAACTGTAAAATAGGGATAACAATAACACCTACCTCCCAAGGTTGTTGTGAGGATAAAATGAGATATCTGTAAAAAAAAATGTTTAGCATAATGCCTGGCACATAATAGGTGCTTAATAAATACTTGTTTTCTTTCCCTCCCCTTTCTTAACCATCCTTCCTTTCCATCCTTTTCCATATTTCAAGTTCTACCTGTTGACCCCCAACTTTGATATCCTTTCAAAACCTCTGGATATCCCAAGGGCAGCCAGCCTATTCTACCACATAGAAGAGCTGGTGCCATCATATCTCTAAGTGGCTCCCTAGTAAGGAAAGAATATCCTCTGGTTCCCACTATTAGCTGCCACTGCCTGAATCCTCGGTGAGGTCAACACACACCCATTGAGTAACTGACTCAATCTACAAACAATTCTAAACCCTGCAAAGACTAGGAAAGGCAAAAAGGTCACCTTTACTCCAGGGAACATTAGCATAGAGGCTTACCAATCATGCCTGCATAGGAGCCCAGACATGCCTGGTAGTTGTCTGAAGGGCAGCTGGTCGTTGTCTGGAAAGAAACTCGACAATTGGCATGGAAGTCTGCCAGCCGGGACCTGATGAGATGAAAAACAGAGGAAAAAAAGTGTGATTTGGCTGGGTTTTTTTTTCTCCTCCTTTTTCTTTTCATCTGGTCCAAAGGAGAAAGTTCTCTTTCCCATACCTTCCAAGGAGTACAGGGTTACAAAGGGAGGAAAGAAAATAAGGAAATGGGAGGAAGAAATAAGAGGGAATAATTTTATGCTGTCTTATATTGTTCAGTGCTGTTTCACGTGGGGGTGTAAGTGTTGTGTTGCTGCTAGATTGTAAGCTCCTTGAAAGCAGGAACCCTGCATTTGTATTTTCCTGCCTACCTCAGTCGGTCCGTCAATAAACATTAAGTAAGTCCCTACTATATGCCAGGTACCATGCTAAGCAACAGGGATACAGAAAGAGGCAAAAGACAATCCCTGACCTTAAGGATTTTACAATCTCATGGAATTGTGAAGAAAGTCCTAAAATACTATAGACTATGAACTACAAGTAGTAATAACATTCCTCATTATATCCCCCCAACCCCCACCCCCGCACCGTGTGGAGCACAGATAGTGCATCTAATAAAGTATCGCATATGTAATTATATACATAGCATTCATTACATGAATTGTAGGTGTAGAGCTAGAAAGGACTTCGGTTGCCTTCTAATCTAGTTTCCTCCTATTACTAATATGGAAACAGTTCTGGTGAGATAAAATTACTTGCTCAAGAGCACACAGGTACTAAGTAGCAGAATCTGGATTCAAGCCCAGGTCTTCCAATTCCAAATCCAGAGCTTTTGCCATAGTAGCATGCTGCCGGTAGGGAAAAGAATGGGAAAGATAAATAGGGAAGGGAAGAAAATAGAAAAGAAGAAGGGAAAGGGAAAAGGGAATGGGAGAGGAGAAAGAAGCATTGGGAAAGGGAAAGAGAAAGGGAGATGGGAAGGAGCATAGAAAGTATTTGTTTTCTGTGGTTCTTTCACTCCAAAACAAAATAATGGCCCAGTAGACTGAGGAGGGAAGGAAGGAAGGAAGGAAGGAAGGAAGGAAGGAAGGAAGGAAGGAAGGAAGGAAGGAAGGAAGGAAGGAAGGAAGGATTTATTAAGCACATACTATGTGCCAGGCACTGTGCTAGGAACTTTACAAATATTATCTCACTTGATCCTCACCACAACCACAAGAGGTAGGTGCTATTATTATCCACATTTTATAGTTGAGGAAACTGAGGCAGACAGGTTAAGTGACTTATCCAGGGTCACACACTAGTAAGTGCCTAAAAATGGATTAGAATTCAATTCTTCCTGATTCTGGGCCCAGGCTTCTGTCCACTGCACCACCTAGCTTCAGGAAGAGTTAGGAAAAGTGACTTGGGCCTAAGGCAGGAGACCCAGGTTCTAGCCTCTTCTTTATTCACCTGAGTGAGCTTGGGCAGACCACTTTGAACATCAGTTTCCGTATTTATAAAATAAGGATAATACCTCCTCACCATCTACCTCCGCTGTGTGGAGATTAAATGAAATCTTCCTTTATCAAACGATCCAAATGTCCACCCAAATATCAAACATTCATATTATTTATTGGTCTGTCTCTGCTTCAAATTTGAACAATAGAATCTAACCTATGTAGAAGTTTCTTCTCCTGTTCTAGCTTCCCAGGCCTGAATCACCCCACCCTGGATTCCCAAGTCAGTTCTGAGTAGCAGACCCCATGGTATAGTTGAAAGAACACTAGACTGGTAAGTAATCCTGACAGCAACACTTATTATCTCTGTGACCTGAGGTCAGTCACCCCCCCACCTCAACCTCAATTTTCTCATCTCTAAAATGAGAGGGTTGGATAAGATGATGCCTAAGGTCCCTCCCAACTCTATGACTCTAGAAAAAAAACTCAGCTTCTCATCATTTACCATTGAAAATTTGGGGAAGGGGGGAAAAGAATCCAAACACAAATGGTTCTTCTGTGGAGATGCCAGTGGAGCTCTAAGTGAGAAGAAGAGGCAAGATCTGTGACTTTAGCTGGAGGTAGTGGCTTTCTTTCCCCCTTTTACATTACGAAGGAAATGCCATTCAGGCTGGCTGGAAAGAAAACATTAGGAATTTTACCTGCCCTAATCACCCAGCCTCCTCACTTCCCACCCTCACCACCACCTAGCTCATGTACCAGTCAGTCTAAAAACTGTGTGAAAAATCTCAGGCTTCAGAGTCTGTAAAAACTTACAGGGAAAAACCTATCTGGTCTTTCAGTGCTTAATGTTCTCATGGTCTCAGGGGGAAGTCTCTGAGAAAAACTCAGATTGAAGTTGAAACCCTTCCAGACATCAGAATCTCTCCTTGCTTTCTTGTCTCCTTTTCTGGCCCTGAGGACACCTTTGCTTGTCCTCATGGCCCTTCAGTCCCTGAGCACATTTGGAGTCAGATGCTTCTTTGTCTATTCAGGCCGTGTCATTCCACTGGTTCAAGCACTGGGCTTATGGAACCAGGGTTATTTGCTGTGACCAATAGCCACAGAATCACCAAATCACAGAATTGGAAAATTTGGAAGAGACCTCAGCAGCCACCTAGTTTAACACATTCGTGAAAGGAACCCTGACTGTGCTTGAAGACCTCGAAGGACAGAGAAACTCCCACCTCTTGGGCAGCCCATTCCTCTTGTGGACTGCACGAATTGGTGCATGGTTTCTCCCGACCTCAAGCCTAAGTTTGCCTCCTTGATATTTCTATCTACTATTCTTGGTTCTGTGGCACAGTGGATAAAGCACTGGGCCTATTAACAGGAAGGCTTGGTTGAAAACCAGCCTCAAACACTGGGTGACCTTGGGAAAATCACTTAACCACTGCCTGTTTCAATTATCTCAACTGTTCAATAGGATAATAATAACACCTACCTCTCAGGGTCGTTTGATGATCAAATTCGATGTTTGTAAAGTGCTTAGTACAGTGCCTGGCACATAGTAGGCATTTAGTAAATGCATGTCCCTATATGACAACCCTCTAAATCCTTGGAAATGGCTATCATATCCCAGTCTTCTTTTCTCTTGGCTAAACATTCCCAATTCCTCCAAATGACACCCCTAAGTCATGAACTTAAAGTCCTTCAACATCCCAGTTGCCATCCTTCAGACACTCTCCAGCTTGTTAATTAATTTCTTAAACAGTGGTATACAGAAATGAACCCAGTACTCCAGATGAAATCTGATGAGGGTAGAGTATGATGGGATGATCACCTTCCAATTCCTGGAAACTATACTCCCCTTAATGCAGCTCAACATCCAATTAGCTTTCTTGGTGCCACATCACCCTATTGACATATTGTGCTTACAATCCACTGATACCCCCAGATTCTTTTCAGAACAACTGCTGCCTGTCCATGCTACTCGCAGCTTATAATTGAAAAGTTGGTTTTTTGCACCTAAGGGCAAGACTCTATGCAGATCCCTATGAATTTCATGTTATTAAGGGTTATTAAGTTCCTTTTGGATCACTCTGTGTACTAACTAGCCTTCCCTCTTCCTCCCACCCCTCCCCATCCTTACCTCAGCTTTATGTCATCTACAAATTTGATGAGCATGCCATGCAGGCCTTTAACTCATTCATTAAAGTGTTAAACAACACAGGTCCCTGGCATACTCCACTGGAGATGTCCTGCCATGTTGACACTGAACCACTACTCTTTAGGTCTGGCCATACAAACTAGTCTGAATTTTATCTCATTGTATTATCTCTTTATCTTTTCCACAAGAATCATAAAGCTCTGCTAAAATCTAGGCAAACTAAGGCTCAGTTGTCCTCATCTATTATTTTTGTAATCCTAGGAAAAAAAGAAATGAGGTTGATCTGGAATAACCTGTTCTTGATAATACCATACTGGCTTTTTGGAGAGAGACAGACAGACACAAACACAGAGAGAGAGAGAGAGACAGACGGAGAGCTAGCAGATGTCTAGATAACTGTAGCCACCCCCCTCACAATTATATAGGATGGCCCAAAAGTCTTAGTACAGTTTTAAGCTTTAAAAGCTTTCATAGCTTTGGAGACAGACCTAGATTATGTCTTTGTGCTAGGTTTATGATCTGTTTCTCAGCCTCCTCGTCTATTTCCTCTTTTTATCCAGGTGGTCTATGCCTGGCACATAGTAGGTGCTTAAAACATGCTCATTGGCCTGTTACCTTGACAAAATAACTTTATCTCTTCCTCCTTTAACCAAATATTCTCTATCATGCTTCCCTCTTCTTGTTCCTGGGTTTCCTCACTTAAGTGCATCCTCTTAATAAACAATGCTACCTTATTTCCCACCACCACCACCTTTTACCTATACTATTCCTTTTGAATAAGGTACAATCATCCAGAGCTAGGGTCCAGTCATGAGTTTCTTCCCAACTAGTGGTCTCAATGATATCCATGAGGTCAAATTTGGCCCCCTGCATTAGGACCTTTAGTTCTTCCCATATGATGCCGCCTATATTTTAAACATTAGCATAGAGACCCTTGCAGCCATGGGTTTCCTTTCTAGTTCTTTTCTTGGATTTTGTTTCCTATGTCTGTCTGGATGTCTCAGATACATTTTTTTTTTGCTATTCTCTATATAGCATCTAACCTTGAGGATATATGCAGGCAGTCTTTTCACTTCCCTAACCTTTTTAGTTTAAAACCTTTTTTATTATTATTATATTTGTTAGGCACCTGACAAATATGTTCTTACCAGCCTCTGTTAGGCATTCTCCATCTGTCACCAAGAACTTGTCATTCCTATATTGTAAGCTATGATCCAGAGATCCAAGTAGTCCCATTCTCAGATATCATCTCATTATATTAGCTATTCACCTCTCAAATTAATTTTTCTCTTCCGCAGTTCTTGCCTTTAATGGGTATCTGCTTTAGGTTTCATTTATACCCACATGAATCATCAAAAGCATATCATCATCATCTGTTTTGATAAGTTTCAGAAGGTTCTTTGTTATGTCTTGGATCTAGACATCTCTACTATTGTTTCAGATCAACAAACAGCTACCTCAGTAACCCTGAGTAGCCCTTACCAACTATTACAACTCTACTCTTCCTTCTTCCTTTATACTTTGGTGAACGACTTACCACCTGATAGCTAGCATATAGATAATTCATATAATGCTTTATAAATATTATCTCATTTTTATCCTCATAACAACTCTGGGAGGCAAATTTTATTATCCCCATTTTACAGATGAGGAAACTGAGGCAGGCAACTATTAAATGTCTTCTCCAGGGTCACACAGCTAGGAAATGTCTGAGACCAGATTTGAATTCAGACCTGACTTCAGGTCCAGTGATCCACCTAGTCAAGTCCACTGAATCACCTACCTGCCTCTAATCATAGCTTGAGGAATTCTACCAAATCTTTCCTGGAAGGACAAGCAGCTCCCTCCTCCTCAGTGCATCTGCCATCTCTTCTTTAGGAAGAACCTGAAATCTCCTTTTAAATACTAATTGTACAGGTACTCTTTCCCTTCCACTTCTTTATGTAATACTCTCCCACTCTCCATCACCCAAACAAGAGTCAAGACTCCCAACCTCCACTTCAGGTTCCTTTTTCCCATTGAAGCCTTGTATCTTTCTATTTCCTTCAGGAAGCCTTCATTTTCCCTAACAACCTAGTATATGGAGAAGCATTCTTTGAGTTCCTTCAATCTTCTTCTCCAGGAGAGAGATCAGTCTACCCTTGGAATACAGATGATAGTCACTCAGCTGCATCAGAAATACTAACATCACATTGCATAATTTCCTCTACTGTTCATAATAATTGAGATTTGCAGGTTTGTTTCTTGAAACTACTTGTGGATATTTACACCTCTAACCTAAGTTAGAAATTTTTTGCAGCCAATTATTACTTCTTCATAACTTAACAACTCTGAATTGCTTTCTGTTTTCTCCACAACTCCACAGTCCCAACCCCATGCATCTACCCTTTAGCCTTGAACAAATTTTCTATTTCAACAATTTGTCCCATCCACCTACTCATTCAATTAATTTGCTCACTACATTAATACTTACACATATTTTCTTAGCTTTCCAACCAGCCAACTTCTTGGCTTGCCAACTACCTTTCCCTTATCTTTCTTGAATTTACCTCTTCCAGGTTCTACCCCCCATAATCTTCTCCTTAATCCTACTTCTTTCTTTTATATCCTCCTTACTTGTCTTTGATCTTACTTCTCTTACAACCAAGCAGTGGTATCTGGAGCAAAATCTGGATCTGGAGATCATTTTTCAAATTTTACTCAACTTCTTCCAAATTCTGCCAAATTTCTTCTTCCCAAATTTAACTTCTGACTTAGTCACCAGTCCAAACTATTCCAAGTCACATATGTGATTTTCTTCTCCTCATCCAGCTTAAGTCTTTCTCTCACTTTCAAAGCCCTTCATAACCTAGCCCTCTCCCACCCTTCCAATTTTCTTACACCTTATTCCCCTTGATGACCACATACTCTTACCTATTCTACAAACAAGACACTCGGTGTCTTGATTTCATGAATTTTCTCTGGCTGTCCCCCATTACTGCTTTTTGTTGCTCAACTCTACCTATTGACTTCCCTGGCTTCCTCTAAGTCCCAAATAAAGTTGCATCTTTTACAGGAATCCTTTCTTAACTCTTCCTAGTGCCTTCCCTCTGCTATTATTTCCTATTTATCTTGTGTATAGTTTGCTTTGTATATACTTGTTTGCATGTTGTCTCCCTGATTAGATTGTTAGTTCCTTGAGGGCAGAGAACATCTTTTTCCTCTTTTTGTATCTCCAGTGCTTAGCACATTGCCTGGCACGTGATCAGCACTTAATAAAAGTTTATTGCCTGACTGATTACAACCTTATCCCTACAGACAATGGAAGTAGAGTGCTCCTTCCAGCATAGACAAAGCAAACTCCTAAGCCAAGCTGGTCAGCTAGGGGTAGAATCATGACTATCATGCTGAACTCAGAGTGACGGAAAGCTTGGGAAGACCAGCAGCTATATGACTCTCTCTCAGTTTCCTCATCTATAAAATAGAGATAGTAAAAGTGCCTACCTCACAGAGGATCAAAAGAGATAACACACAAACTTAAAGCACCATATAAACGTCTGCTAGCAGTAATAGTAATAGTACAAGGAGATGCAGAGCTAGACAAGGGTATGTAGATGATTCAAGACAACCCCATCCTTATTGCTGCAAAAGCAACTCCCAAGGCATGCCTGAGTAAAGACATGTGAGCAACATGCTCTGTACATATGACTAGCCCACATTACATTATTAATTTCCTTCCAGGAAGTCTGGGGAAAAGGCAGATGAAATAAATCCCATCTCCCACATTACAGTAAAAGTAAACATATATTTATTTTCATCCCTTCCTCCTATGTCTGAATGATATATCCCATAATCAGGCCCCAGAATGGAAGAAAAGCAGCATTTTAGATTGTTCCTTCCCCTCTGTAGAATCTATGGGACTTCTTTGCCAGACCAGGATGGCTTTTGCCACAAAAGTGCAAAAAGAGAGATGCAATGTGGGCTAGATCAGAATCAGTCTGAACACTATTTATATGACTGGAATGAAGAATAGCTGTACGTACATCCCTGACCTTTAGAAATCTGAATAGGGCTTGTAGCCATAATAACAAAGAAGAGGCAGTTGGTATTTGGGGGCTCAAAGGAAGATAAGTAATGTTTTGGCCCTCATTCTTTGGACTCATCGTTCCCTCCACAAGATATTAGAGGAGCAAGGTCTCAGCCCTAAGGAGACCATAGGACAGGGCTGGGAAACTCACTCTAGGACATTGTGTTGGGAAATTCAACTGAGATTCTAAGGAGACCAGGAGAACAGGGAGGAGGCCAGGATAGAAATGAAAGGTCCAGAACAGAGCTGTCAAGGACAGGATCTCCAAAGATCTAGCCAAATTCTATATCCTATAAAGGGGGGAAAGGGTATTATTCCAATACTTCAATGATCCCCCACAGCATTCAAGATTCCTAACCCCTTCTTCTAGCTACACACTACCCATCATCCAAGGCCCACCTCAAGTCCCTCCTCCATGAAATCTTCCTTCACTCTTCCAGATGCCATTGATTGACTGAGAGTAGAGATTGTTCCTTTCTTTGAATTAGTATCCCCGACAACCAGCATGGATCTTGGTATACAACAGGTACTTAATAAATGCTTGTTAAATTATCAGTCTCTCCCTCCCTTGGGAGCCCACAGTACATTGTAATCAAATAACACGATGTAGCAATAAACTCTACCATGACTTGCATTATTCTCTAATTGTTTCACCTATATGACCCTCCTCTCCATGACTTAGAGGTCAACCCCCCCAAATAGGAGAAAACTACTTCTTTCTTTCTTCTTTTGTATCCCCCACAATCCTGGTGGAAGCCCAGATACAGAATAAACATTTTATACTTACTGGTGGACTGGCTGACTGAAAGGAATGGAATATGATACATCACAAAAGGTTTCCTCAAGGCCAGTTGATGTGTGTTAATCAGAGGTGATAAAACACAGTCTGCTTTCATCTTCCCAGGAATAAACATATTGTCCGTCACATTTGGCTTTGCAAGAGCTGGAAAGCTCCCAGATGCTTTAAATTTTAGCATGACATACTAGACATCTCTCTTTCCTTCAATGTAGTCATTTCTCCCTCTAACTGGATTGCCTCCCTAGCCTGCAGTGTCGACCTCAAGCTCTTCCAACAATCTTTTCTCTCTTCTCTCTCTCTTGACTATCATTGGTTCCAGTTATTGCTTAAGAGTATTCAAGGGGTAGGTGTAAAAGCGAGGGAGAAGAAACTTTACTTATAAATGAAATCTCCAAGGAATGAAAATATTTTCCTAAGAGCCCTAAAGGAAGGAGGATAAGCCATCTGTAGAAGGAAGAAAGTAAAAGAGAAGGTAAGAAAGGCCATGGCCAGGCACTTTTGACACTGCAAAGGCCTTTGGGGAGGGAATCAGGATATATCTCAGGTGGCTGGGAGCAAGGCAGTATTACAGTACACGAGTATGCCCCCTCAAATGGGCTTGCTGATGATTGTTAAATTTTAAATGCAAAACCTCAAAAATTCCATTTCCACCTCAAAAATCAGCAAACTGGGGCTTGAATTATTGTTTTGTTGATTGTCTAGGCTTGAGAAAGTAATGGAGAAAACGTTAGCAGATTAAACTTAAGAGTCTGTTGTAGGTCCATTCTCCCACCCTACCCCACCCCACACACACACACACACACACTTTACTGTTAAACATTCATGATGTCGTTGGTCCTCTTTGAGAATGAAGGATCAATGACAACACCAGCACACACCTGAATGGAAAAGGTCACTGGACTAGGACTCAAGGCCAAAATCTAATTCACAGAATAGACAGGGCAGTTTGTCTGGAAAATATCTAGATTTTACAGGGGACTAGAAGCTCATCATAACTCAATGGCATGATATGGCAACTCCAAAAAGGTAATGCAGTCTTGTACTTCATGAAGATAGGTTGATGAAAAAAGGGGATGATCTAGAGTCCTGCTGTACAAATATCTGGAATTCTGTGCTCAGTTTAGGAGGAAAGCTGATAAGCTGGAGAGTCACTAGAATGGCAAAGGGACTCAAGTCCATCGTGTATGAAGCCCTTTTGAGGAACTAGGGATGTTTAGCCTGGAGAAGAAAAGAGTGGGGGGAGGGAAGCGAAGGAAGTTACCTTAAAGTACTTGAAAAATCTGTGAGGGAAAGAGTGCTTGTCACACAGTAGGTGCTTTATAAATGGTCTTTGAGAGAGATAACTGAAAAATCATTCCCTGAAAGCCATAAACACAAACAACAGCAACAAATAGTCTAAACATTGTATTTTAAGAAATTATAAAAAAAAAAATAAGAAAAAATCTTAGAACCTGAGGGTGAAGAGAAATTGAAAGAATCCACCAGTTATCTCCTGAAAGAAACCCCAAAATACAAATGCTCCTTGAGTTAAATTGAATTGAATTTAGCTGAATTCAATTCAATTGATGAAGGGCACTTATTTTGCTTAGCCCCAGAAGATAAAAGTAGAAGCTATGGAAGAAAGGGACAAATTTAGGCTTGATGTTGGGAAAAACTGCCTAACAATTACAGCTATCTAAAAGTGGAATTAGCTTCCTCAGGAGGTAAAGGTTGCCCCTCACTGAAAGTCTTCGAGCAAAGGTTGCATGACCACATATTGGACATGCCATAGTGCAGCTTATTACTGCCTTGGTAGCTTCTCTCCAATATGCCCTTCGTAATCTTTCCAACCCCTTCCTAGCTTTCTAGTCTTCTTATTCCTTACTCTACCCATACACTCTTCAATCCAGTGACACTGGCTTTCTCGTTGTTTCTTGCACAAGGCACTCCATCTCCTGATTTCAAGCATTTTCACTGGCTATCCCCTATGCCTGCTATGATGTCTGTTCTTATCTCTACCACCTGGTTTCCCTGGCTTTCTTTATGTCCTGGCTAAAATCTCACCTTCTACCAGAAACTGTTCCTAGTCTCACTTAACTTTAGTGCCTTCTCTCTGTTGATTATAACCAATTTATCATATATGTATATGTATATATACACATACATATATGTATATGTATATACACATATACATATGTGTATATGTACACACTTGTGTATACTTATGTTTGTTTATATAAACACATGTGTATACATACATCTATGTGTTTATATGCCTCTATATGTATGTATACATATATATAGACACTGTATGTACACACATACATATGAATTAGATAGATCAATGGATCGAATGATCAATGGATGGATGGATGCATGGATGCATGGATGGATAGATAGATAGATAGATACATAGATAGATAGATACATAGATAGATAGATAGATAGATAGATAGATACATAGATACATAGATAGATACATAGATAGATACATAGATAGACAGATAGAGCGAGCTTGTTTGTACATAGCTGTTTGCACATTGCTTCCTCCATTAGACTGAGTTCCTTGAAAGCAAGGATTGTCTTTTGCCTTTCACCTTTCTTTGTATCCTCAACACTTAGCATAGTCCTTGGCATATAGGAGGTGCTTAATAAATGTTTATTGACTGACTGACTAGATGACTGCTCAGATTCCTTCCAGTTCTGACATTGTGTTACTCTTCAGTGACTTCTAGCTCCTGCTCTGTCACTCAATCTCTCTGGGGCTTCTTCTCATTTGTCAAGCTACACCACTGTTCTCTGATAAGCTCCTTTAGGGCAGGACTGCCTCTGGTTTTATCTTTGTATTCTTAGCACTCATGACAGAGTACTGAACATAGTAAGTGCTTCATAAACATTGAATAGAATACCTGCCCTTAGATCCCTCACAGGGTTGCCATCAGAATCAAGTGAAACCATAGAAATGAAAGTGTTTTGGAAAAAATAGAGGGTCATGCAAATGTGAAACAACATTATTTTTATAACCCTGCTTGACAATGACATTGAAATGGGGGGTGGGGGGGCACACTGCTGTCTACCACTAGTATTCCTCTAAAAGTAGAGGAATAGCTTCTTTTGGGATCAGCTTTGGATATGAAAGGAACCTTTCTGCCTTGAAGATATGAGACCTTTCATCTCAGAGGAGTGAGCATATAGGAAAGAAACATCTGTTTCCTCACCACCTGGCCAGTACCAAAGAGTCTGGTGGCACAATGCCATGAACCCAGAAGATCCATTGTTCACCTCCAAAAGCCCTCTTCATGCCACACTGGGAGGTGGGGGGTAAGCAAAAAAGACCCCACAAGTAGTATGCTCTTGAGCTGGCAGGGGGTCCTATACCAACTACTCAGCAAAATCTCCCCAATCAAACAGCTCCCTTCTTCCTCAGGTTGCTGTTTTCCCCCTATGACAGAAGGATCTTATCAGTCAGAACCTCAGGACAGGGCACCCTACTCAATGAAAATAGAGGAGAAATTAGGCCTGAGAAGAGCAGAAAAGATAGGCAAGGTGAAAAGAAATGATGAAACCTTCTGTTCATTCATTCATTCTTCATTCATTGCCTTGGGTCCAAGGCAAGCTAGAATGATAAATGATGGCAGTTAGAAAAACACCAGGTCCATATCACCACGGGTCACTGGGTTGCTAGGATTTCTCTCTACAACCCCACTTAAACATGATAAATCCACCATATTGGATGCCTTCTGTCAGCATCAGAGACTGAGTAGTATCTGTTTCCTCTGAGGCACATGAAAAGTTGCAGGCCCAACTAGGATGCAGGGCTGCTGTACAAACACTCATGGCCTCAGTCTTGGTAGCCAGCATTCTCCAAGGCAAATGTTATTCTTTTCATAAGATATGACATGCCAGCTGGTAATCTCTGCACAATCTCTGAGCCAGATGTCACTCTTCACCACAATACACCACGAGTTAGTTGGTTTCTTGGATGTAGTTCTAGCTGCCAAGAATAGACCTTTCCTGGAATGGCCTCATGGTTTCTCAGATTGCTGCCTTTTAATGCCTCCACAAAAGATAGAGCAATGGAATGTGTGTGCACATGAACACGTGTGCATGCACGCACATGTACACAGACAGAACACACACACACACACACACACACACACACTCCATCTTGGCAGCAAAGTGAGGAGAATGAGCCAATTGGCTGCTCCCAGCACAAGGCACCAGGAAACTAACCTCTTTGGGTTTGCATCCTCAGTAGCTGTGGCCATTTCAGCCAAAGAAAGGGCACTGACAGAGGTGAAAAAGAAAACTGGACTTCAAATTATTTCTGTATAAGATGTGCACAGAGGGAGTGAAGGGAAAAAGAGGAAAGGGTTGGATTTTCAGAAAACTAATTTTTCAGCCCCACCTGTCTCCCTCTTTTTCCTCTCTATCTCCTCGCTCTCTCAAACTCAGCCAGATTATGCGTTAGATTGTGTTTTCCTTCCTATAGCGAGTGCCTCAAGCAGGCATAGCACAGGTTTCAAAACTCCACTATGATCACCGTTTAGATTCTCTCTCTCTCCCTCTCTCTCTGTCTCTGCCTCTGTCTGTCTCTCTATCTCTTTCTGTCTATCTCTACCTTTCTCTCTCTGTCTCTGTGCATGTGTGATGGGTGTGTGTGTGTGTGTGTGTGTGTGTGTGTGTCTTTCCAGCATCAGGCTTAAAGGCCAAAATGACAGCCCAGACACACACACACACACACACACACACACACACACACACACACACACATACATTTGGGGACAGAACTCAGCCTTACTCCTAGAAAGCCAGAGATATAAAACAGGATGACCAAAACCACAGAATGTCAGACCTAGAAGGCACCTCTGAAGCCTGTACCTGAATAGGCATGTCTCCTATGAGATCATCAACCAGCCCCAGCTAGAAGGAGAACCTTCATGTCCTAGGGCAGCCCACTCCACTCATGGATGCCTCCAATGGCTAGGAAGCTTCCCCTCACACCAGACAGAAATCTTCCTCTCTGCTAGTTCTGCCCATTGCTCCTGAATGAAAAGTGGGAACTACAAGCCCTGAAACCAGCAAACTTCAAACCACTAAACCCAGACTGATGAGAAATGTCCTGAGCTACTTTTAGACTTAAGAACCTGGACAGAGAAAAGGGCACCCACTGACAATAAATGAGACCTCATCGAGGTCGCATTTATAAGCATCTCCCCCAAGATACTTTTCAAAAGGATTCCTGTCTAGAAAAATTCAGAAGAAGCCTGAAGTAAGACTCCCCACAACAGAACCCTGTCAGCCAAAGTTGCGAATGTTTACAGAACAGCTTTGTGGTTTGAAGGCAATGGGAAACTGTGGACTCAGGCATCCTCAAATTTAATCTCCAGATTTCTACCGACCCTTCTCAAGGAGGGAGACAAGTGAAATTTCCCCTTATGCCCCTGACTCAGAATCCAAACCTCATATGACCCAGATGCACTCATTCACACTCATACCCAGAGCTTTGGTAGCTAGGAGAGCCCTTGCCCCACCCCAAGCCCTCTTTTCTCTAGGAAAGACTCAGAATTTAGTGATAAAGGATAAATTGAGTTTTCTCATCACAGTCCTCAATACTGATATCCATCCCTACACTAGGGGCCCTGGGCAGCAACCTCCTACTTCTGGGTTCAGTGCAAGCAAAGCCAGCTTTCCCACTTGTCTTAGTATTCCTGCTCCTTCCTGCACACAAAGGCACCCCTGGGGCTCTGAGATCTCAAGTACTACTATGCTTGTCTCATACACCAAACTGACTCACGTTCACACCCCACACTAGTCCCTGCTTCTGTTCAGTTTCAATCACTCTGGCCACAAGGCCAACTGTTCTCCTGAATTCTCAGGAGCCAGCTTCTCCCAGCCATGCTTCTCAAACACCAGCACCACAGGAATTTTGATGCTCCCTTAAAGGGCCAGGCCATAATTAGTTATTGCAAGCAGCTTTGTTCTCCTACAGTCTGGAGCGCATGAGCAAACCTCCCTTTTGCCTACACTCCCTGACTCTGGCACTGTTTTCCTTAGGATATAAGCCCAGAAGGCTCCTGGATGGGAGTAGAGGGCCCAGCCATCTCTGAGGTCCTCTGTACAGGAGATGGTCATCCAAGACCATATTTCAGCCAGGGCTTCCATTTTCCCCTCTCTTCTTCTGTAGTCTATCTGGTTTTTGTTTGTTTGTTTTGTTTTGTTTTATTTTGTTTTGGTTTTGTTTTGTTTTTTGGTGAAGCAATTGGGGTTAAGTGACTTGCCTAGGGTTACACAGCTAGTATGTGTCAAGTGTCTGGTCTGAGACTGGATTTAAATTCAGGTCCTGCTGACTCCAGGGACAATGTTCTATTCACTGCACCACCTGGCTGCCCCTCTGTAGTCTACCTGACCCAGAACTATGGTCCTTCCTGCTCTTTTGAAGAAAAGAATCCAGGATAGCTGAGAGACAAACTGCCACCATCCTCAGAACTCCAGAAGCAGCTTTGGCTAGCCAGAAGGCTGCCAAGTACTACACAGACCCCTTGGGCAGCAAAAAGAAATCAGAGCAGCAAGCTCCAGAGGTCATCCCCAGGAGCAGCCCAAACTGCTACCTGGTGCAAGCAAACAAGCAGAGTATGCAAATATTGTGTGCCCAGGAAGAAAGATCTCTCAAGAAGCCTAGATTATTCCATAGGGCTTCACAGATAATTTGCAAGAATGCGGGAGCCGGGAATGGGGGATGACTTTAATAGAAGTGCCTTGGAATGGCTTTCGGATGATTCACTCCAGAAGTACAGGGGATACCCGAGCAGAATCAATGTTCCATGGCACCAGGAATGGGGAAAGTGAATTTCACCAATGGGGCAGCTCTGCCTTGCCTTCCCAGGCACCCTATTCACCTCCATCCAGACTCACCTCTTCAGACCCAGACACCAACACAGTGAAGAGTCTGCCTTTCAGTGGAATAGCTACCTGTCTTTTGACCAGAGCTGTAAATGGAATTTCTATGCCCAGGGCAAACTACAAACTGTACCTAGGGTAAACAGCACAAGGTGAATGGGGAAGGTACATAGCACTGTGGGGCAGAACACTTCTAAGGCATGGACATGAGTCTGCTGCTGGATAGATAGTCTTCCCTGAAGAGGAGGCAGAGCAGGATGGGGTGCTCCACCCCAGGATACCCTCTGGTAGTTTCCTATTTTAATAATTATTCCTGTTAATTAAAAGCTAAGCTTTGAAGTTCCCCCTGCCCCTACATTGCTGAAGGACTGCAAGTACTATTAGCCCTTTCTAAATTCAATGCTCCCTAGATTCATTACCCTGGGTCAGATTCCTAGTTGCCTTGCCCTAGGTACATACATCTCGGCTTCCGATATTGCTCTCCCTAGAAGGGAAGTGCCACTGATCCTGTTCTTCTCTCTATGGCTTCCACTCATGAGTGAAACTTTCAATCCAAATTCACAGAAGCCAGAATATCATAAACTTTAAAAGACTTAGGCAAAAATCAAACCAACATATCTGGTGTTTAGTACAGTGCCTGGCACATAGTAAATGTTGAATAAACATTTGAGGTGCCTTGACACTTCTGTTCCTACCATCACCTATACCTCTTAGTTCAATAATAGGAACATTTCAGGAATAAAAGCTGTGAACAGGGATTGGTGAAATCTGGGGTGGGAAGGGAATGGGAATCCTGGCCTTCAGTGATCTAAGGATACAAGGACAAGGAGGAGATTCTCTGTATTTGTCCTTCATGAGCTCTTCCCAAAGTCAGACAGAGGACCAGCCATACTAATCCACCAGGAGAAGGAATCAAAGCCCCACTGTTTCCCACTTCCCTGTCTTTGCTGTTGTAACATTACCAAAGTGGGTTGTGGTAGATTATTTCAACCAGCTCAAGCAGAAGAAAACTGCCTCTCTGCTAAGGGAAAGCCAAGAGATAAATAACATCTCCAGGCTACAAGTCTTTAATTCCTACCCTTTACACAAAGCAAAATGAGTCTCATGAATAAATGTCTTTCTCTGGAGTCACCTAACAAAATCACAATCCCTTTCGTCCACCATCCCCCTACTTCTCCATTTCATCCTATGCCTAAGTAGGACTTCCTTCCCATTCAGTGAGTGCCACAAGGATTTTTGTAGGAATCAAGGAGCAGAAATCAGTTTCTAAAGAAAATGATCCCAATTGACCAGAAGCAAATGATAGGGTATAGGTCCTAGTATGGACACACACAGTGCAACTCCACCAGGACACACAGAAAGCAATAAAGCTAGGTGGGATACAAGCCATGCTAAATCCTTATGGCTCTGACAGTTCTCTATTCCCTTTCTCCTCCCCAGCACCACCACCATCTGCACACATGTGGCTGTACACATCCCCATACATGCATGCATGTACTCACAATCCCACCACCAGCTCCTAAACAGAGGAATAGGTGTTTCCTTACTCAGGGCACTGACTTGGAACATGATACCATATGGCCTCTCCAAAAACAGACAGACATGCAGATACAGTTGCCTCCATTCCCCCCACCATCTCTTCACCTATGTTCCAAACCTATTATTACCCTGTAAGAGGAGAAAAGAATTAAACATATGCATCATTTGATTTTAATTGAAGGACTGTTCTATTTCATTGAACTGCTAAGTAAGCTGAACAAGAGATTGTGTTTACATAAGCAAACCCCCTAGTCACTATAGACTTGCTGTCACATTAAGTCAATACTTATGAAGGCTCTCTATTTAATTATTCAGTGAGGATTGACTTATTGTGTTAAGAGTGTGGTTAGCCTTGAGCGAGGTAGCCAGCCAGCTGAAAGATTTCTTTCAACTTTCTCTGAATGCTGATACGGTCCCTGCCAATGGTTTGAGGTTGCTTTTCTTCTCTATCTCACAGAAATGTTTTTCAGGTCTGATACCCTTGGGTGAGGGTGGCAAGTACTTGCGGAGGCAGTAGGAGCAGGTGGGCAGGGATAGAGAAACTAAGCAGGTCAAATTCCACCAGTATCAGTGGGTTCCTGAAATTCTCCAGCCTCATCCTGCCATCTGTCCGACCATCACGGATGGGCCATGCGCAAAGGTCCATTTTTCTGCTTTTTTTTTTTGTGGGCCTGGCAGTTTTCAGGCTTTATTTTTTCTTTGCTCAACAACAGCTCTGAGGGTCTCTGACTCAATGTCATGGGGCACTCTTCCAATCAACATTCCTACCTCCATTTCCCATCCCTTCCTAAACCAGGAAAAGTTTCTTTGTCTTCCTGATCTAACCATTATAGCCTGGCCAGTTACTACATGAATGCAGATATATGTTCATTAATGGCACAGACATGTCAAAAGGATCCAATGTCTGCTCAGTTCCTGAGAAGGAGAAGAGAAGAGAAAGGAAGAGGTAAAATATAACTAGCACTTTAAGGACTAGAATTTTAAGAATACCTTGAAGAACAAGGCTGAGTCCATTGATGCAGTACATCCATAAGGCACAGAAAATAGAGATAGGATGAAATTTTTTTATTTCAAAGTAAAATTATAATAAAACGTTCACCTGATCCTTCTAGTACTAAAAGTTGGATTTTATCAATGACCTTTCAAGCAATGAGTGGGGTCAGTCGTTGCACTCATTAGGGCTTTGGCAGGAATCTATTAAATGCCCCTGATGTAGAAGCAAGAAATAACCAAAGGCAAGGGAAGGAAGCCCAACTCAGGAGCCCTTCCAGAAAAAGAGCTCACTCTTGTGCAGTGTATATATGCAACAGTAAAGGCAACACCAGGGCATCTCACCGTAGCAGTTAGCAATAAGAGCGGCAGACAATTATGGATCTGGTATCAGCAATTAGGGAAGGCAAGGAGACTATTCCTGTAACCTGGGGGAAACTGCATCATTTGGTTTTCTGCCCATGCCAGGCAATAACTACACATGCACAAAAGTCCAGAGTGGTATTAGATAAAAGAACTAAAGGAAATGCTCCTCTGAGTTCCTAATTATGAGGAAGGATGAAGCATTCCTTTAAAGAATGGAAGGAGCATTAAAAAGGGGGGGGGGAAGAGGAAGGACAGCTAGGTGGTACAGTGGATAGAGCACCAGCCCTGGAGTCAGGAGGACCTGAGTTCAAATCCAACCTCAGACCAAACATTTGACACTTACCTAGCTGTGGGACCCTGGGCAAATCACTTAACCCCAATCACCTAAAAAAAAAAAAAAAACAAAGAAGCAAAGGAGAATCCCAACCCGTGTTAAGAGGCTAGACTTTCTATGAAGGAAGTAGCTTCTCATTCTACTTATGAGGCAGGTAGATGCAATGGATAGAGCTCTGGGCCACAGAAAGACTCGAGTTCAAATTTGCCCTCAGATACTTATTAACTATGTTACCTTGTGCAAGTCATCTAACCTCTATCTGCTTTAGTTTCCTCAACTGTAAAATGAGGATAATAATAGCACCTACCTCCCAGAGTTGTTGTGAGGATCAAATGGGACAATAATTGCAAAGTACTTAGCATGTGCCTGGCACATAAGAGGTACTCTATATATGTTAGCTATTATTATTATGCTCCACAGAATGATTATGAGAATCCACAGGATAGACATCTACTATACTGGTTACAAAAAGCAAAGAAGACTCATGGATATTGATGACTTCCCAAGGGGTACCAAGGAAGCCATGTGGAAAAATGGTGGTGATTGTCAATGAACAGAAAAATAGAAGTCATATACTACAACCCACCCAGTCAGAAGGTGGAAACAGCTAAGTTCTGAAAAACAGATTACAAACTGAGCATGTGAGTATGACATAGCAAAGAGAGAGGACTTTGACCATCTCGACATATGCTATGCCTCTCTAAACACATAAAATAAATAAAAGAGCGGTACGGTTCTATAAAAATAACATCAGCATGAGCTAAAAACTCAGCAGGAGCTGAGCCTTGCAATGAATGCTAAGGATGACAAAAAGAGCTTTTTTCATTCCTTAAGCCATGCTTGGGGCATAGACAAGATCAAAGAAAGAATAGGACTGCTATTTGGGGTAGACTAGATGACATTCACAGACATCTGAGATAAGAGACAAGGCTTCAGAACTGGCTAGATTTCATTATTTTTTCTCTATGGAGGAGAATGATTATCAGACAAGAAACTCTAGACCAAAAATGGCTAATAGGTCATCAAGACCCAAGGTAAGTGATAAGATGGCACAATATCTAGTTATCCCCAATGAATCCAAGAACTAATCATATCTTATGGAATTTCAGATGTGATTACTGAGCTGCTACAGTGATCTTTAGAGAGGAAAAAGACCTACGGGAAATAGAAGAGATACTATGGGACTAAAGATATGCAGAGACTGTCTTGATTTACAAAAATTGGAAGATAAATTCTTCAAAACCTAAGATGATGAGCTTGACATTTATTCCTGGCAAAATTCTAGACTACGCTGTTCAAGAGGTTTTTGTGAACACTTAGGAAGGAAAACAGCAATCACTAAGTTGGGTTCCTTGGGTCCTCAGGGAACCTGAATTCAAATCTGCCTTCAGGCATTTACTAGATTTGACCCAGAGCAAGTGACTTAAACATCTATTTACCTCAGTTTTCTCAATGGTCAAGTGGGAATAATAATAGCACCTACTTCCCAGGACTGCAGCAAGGATTAAATGAGAATATTTATAAGTGCTTAGCACAATGTCTAGCATATTGTTGCTCAATACTTTCAGTCACATCCAATTTTTCATGATCCCATTTGGGGTTTTCTTGGCAAAGATACTGCAGTGGTTTGCCATTTCCTTCCCCAGCTCATTTTACGGATGATGAAACTGAGGAAAAAGGGGTTATGTGACTTGCCCAGGATCACAAAGCTAAGAAGTGCCTGAGGCCAGATTTCAGCTCAGGAAGATGACTCTTTCTGACTTCAGACCCAACCTAGCTGCCCATGCCTGGCATATAGTAGATGCTTAATAAATGCTTGTTTTCTTCCTCTCTTTCATCAAGGACGTGTCATATCAAAGTAATCTTGTTCCCCTTTGTCCAGGGCTACTAAACTTATAGATCAAGAGAATGCCATAGACTTTGCATAACTACATTTCAGGTATATATTCAATGAAGTCCCTCAGAATTAGTATCTTCATGGATGAAATATGGAGACATGAACTAGCTAAGTAGTTTGGGAGCTAGTTGAATGATCAGTCTCAAAGACTGCTGACTTTCAAAGAAGGATGAATTTCAATGTCGAGAGAGATTTCCAGTAGAATGCCACATGGCTCTGACCTTGAACCCATTTGGTTCAACATTTTTCTTAATGATTTAGATGAAGGCATAGATGGCACAAATCATTTTTGTGAATGACATGAAATTGGGAAAGATCACACTGAAACAAGCAAAGATCTTGCCAGTCTAGAGCTATGGGCCAAACCAAATAAGATGAAGTGCAAGAAGGATAAACCCAAAGTACTATGTTTGGATTTTTTTTAAACATACTGCCCAAATTCAGGTTGGAGGACACATAGCTTTGCAATCATTCATGTGACAAAGAAAGGGATTTTCACGGACTGCAAGCTTAATAGGAATCAACAATGTGACCAAGCAGTCACAGAAGTGAATCTGTCTCAGATTGCAGTAATAGAAGCATAGTGTCCTAACTAAAGGAGGGTTGGTTTCGCTATACTCTACCCTGGTCAGGCCACAGATCGAGTGCTGTGCTCAGCTCCTGGTATATATTTTCAGAAAGACACTGACCAGCCAGAGTACAACCACCAGGGGAAGGCAACAACGTAGAGAAAACTTTTCTAACAATCAGTGCTATCTCAGAAATGAACAGGCTGCCTTGGGAGGTATGAGTTCCTTATCGCTAGAAATCTAGAGAAGGCTAAATTACTGAAGATCTTTTTTTTTTTGGCTTTTAGGCAATTGGGGTTAAGTGACTTGCCCAAGGTCACACAGCTAGTATAAATTACTGAAGATCTTGCAGAGAAGATTCCCGCCTAAGAACAGTTTAGAATAGAAATATCTAAAACTCTTTCTAACTATGAGGTTCCATGACTATACTTTCAAGCTAAATCATCTCATTTCAAATCCCAATATAGGAAAAGCCTGTGAAACAGTTAGATGTTAGCCCTCTCATTCAACAACAAAGGCCTCCCTGTATTTAGGGCCCACTCTACGTGCTCCTAACCTTCCCCCCACTCTCCACAAATACCTACCCACTCTGACTTTTCTTCCTAAAGGATGGCACCCTCAGGTTCTCTTTTTTTTTTAATGTTGACTCCTCAAACATCTCAAAAAACAAAATTCAGGTAGATATTCCTAACAAAATTCCAAACAAAATTTGAGTCAAGATCTCAGGTTGAGGAGACATGGCATTGATCTGGGGACTTCAATTCCAATCTAACTCAATGCCCACAACATGCCCCAACATGTGCCATCCACTTCATTGATCAAGAGGATGCCAGGTAATTCACTAAGGAGCATGAAGAAGCCCCTTTCATTATTCTCTAAAAGCTGAAGTGCCCCAAAATGAGGCCACATTGGCTAGAAAGAATTACTAGCCCCCCTTAAGCATCACTAAACTCTAACAAGTATTCTGAGATGGGGGAGGGGAGGGAATCTAATGGGTCAAATGGCAAAAGGCAAGTGTCCACTCACAGAATCTCAGTTAAAGGAACTTCAGAGCCCATCTGGTCCAGTGGAGGTACATACCTACACTGGAATCCCCTCTATAAATTCCTGAAAGGTTAGTCATCCAAACTTCACTGGAAAACCCCTTGTCAGGAAGAACCCACTACCATCCAAGGCAGTGAGTTGGACTTTCAGAAGACCCTAATTCAGGCATTCTTAACCTGAGGTTCATAAACTTGGTTTTTAAAAATATTTCAATAAGATTTGTTTCCTTTGCATTTATGCATTTAAAAACATTATTCTTAGAAGCGATCCATGGCTTTCACCAGAGAGCCAAAGGGGTTCAGGACCCAAGAAAGGCTAATTGCTAGGAAGCTTTTCCTCACACAAGTAGACAGCCCCATTCTCTCTTCTACTCAAACTCCCGTCGACTAACTCAGTAGACAAACCCTCTAAGAAGGAAAGGCAAGATAGTCCCCCTGGGATGAAGGAAGAAAAACAGAGGCTAAGGAGGGCAGTAGAGATAACAGCCTGCCAAGTTACAAGGGGGCACTGGGGTTTTGAACCTTCCACTGATTTCAAAGGAACAACAGAGGACAGTCTAACTCAAAGCCCTAGTGGGCCCCAGGCTGTAGCCCCTGAGCCCAGAGAGCCCAGTCTCCCCTGCTCACAGGCTCACACTGTATAGGCGCCTATTTTTTTTTTTTACTACCAGGCAAATATCTGGGCAGCTTTGCCACTGCTCAGAGACTCCTTCATCATATAGACTAATGAGAACACCGTATTCCTCAGGAGCAATTTATCAAGGCAGCATCCATTATGAATGACATTTTTCCTGAACTAACAAAGGGTGTGAGGCTGGGGAAACTGGTTAAAAGGAAATGTTTAGCTGATTCCAGAAACCATTCAGAAATTAATTACCCACCCCCTTCCTGGCCCAATACTGTTTCTCCTCCGCTCCCTTCTATTCTGACTCTGTGCCCTGTCAAATGGGCTTCTCCTCCAGTCCAGGCAGCTAGGTTGGGTAGCGGGGAGACGATGAAAAATTAAGTTTCCCCTCATCCCTGGCTCTTGTGAATATACTGCCTTTGGAGGATAAGAAATTCTTAAGCGGCAGCATCAGTGAAGCATATAAGACCAGATTATTTGTGGTCCCAACTTGCTGATGCAAGATGAAAAATACAGCAAACTGCAGCTGCTGAAGTCAGCTTTTCTGCTTTTTCTTCTTTCTTTCCCCTTAGCTGTGCTTAGAGTTTTGAAAAAGAAGATACATAATCCATACATGCATATAAATATATACTATTGTGTATATGTGTTTTTTTATATATCATGTATATTTACATGCACATATATACATATATGCATGTCTGTGCATATGTATAATCCATATATGCATATAAATATATACTATTGTATATGTGTTATACATCATATATATTCACATGCACATATATACATACACATACACATATACGCATGTACATACATATATATAACCCATATGTGCACATAAATATATACTATTGTGTATATGTGTTTTTTATATATCATGTATATTTACATGCACATATATACATAGATGTAGACATATACATATAGTCCATATGTGCATGTAAATATACTCTATTGTGTTTATGTGTTGTATATCATATATTTACATGCACATATATACATATATGCATGTCCGTGCATATGTATAATCCATATATGCATATAAATATATACTACTGTATATGTGTTATGCATCATATATATTCACATGCACATATACACATACACATATACGTATACGCATGTATATACATATATATAATCCATATATGCACATAAATATATACTATTGTGTATATGTGTTTTTATATATCATGTATATTTACATGCACATATATACATAGATGTAGACACATACATATAGTCCATATGTGCATGTAAATATGCTCTATTGTGTTTATGTGTTGTATATCATATGTTTACATGCACACGTATACATAGACGGACATACTTGGGCATGCACATGCATACACATAAACATACAAGCACGCATAGATACACACATACACAGACATATACACGTACATGCACATAGATACACATATAGATAGATAGATATAGATATAGAGGGTTAGACCCGGTTAGGTAAGCTCAAGCACAGAGAACATGCCTCTTCATCCAAGTCGCGTCCCCACACTGTCCCCTGCTACGATGTTCATGACCAGGGCATCTTCCTGATGCTCCTCTTACACACACCTAGGCACATAGGCATGCAAGTTCTGTTGACACACTCCTAGGTCCCTGGGTGCAGCCTTTTGACAGAGTCCAAGTTTTACAGAACAAATCCTTTTATCAAGGGGATCTGTGCTGTGAAGTTTGGATTCGGTCAAAGGGACGAACTTGAGGGACCTAGAGGGCCACATGTGGCCTCGAGGCCACAGGCTCCCACCCCTGTACTGAACAATGAAGTGGGCCTCCTCAACTTCTCCCCTCAGCTTCCAAGGCCAGCCACTTTTGCTGCCACATTCCTGTCTCCTCCTAGCCTTACTAGGAAGATGGAATGAAATAATGAATGGGAAGAACTTTGTAATGCCAAAGCGCTATGTACATGTGAGCTATTCTTTATTTTATTTTTTTTTTTTTGGTTAGGCAATGGGGTTAAGTGACTTGCCCAGGGTCACACAGCTAGTAAGGGTTACGTGTCTGAGGCCGGATTTGAACTCAGGTCCTCCTGAATCCAGGGCCGGTGCTCTATCCTCTGTGCTACCTAACTGCCCCATCATGTGAGCTATTCTTAACACTAATAATAATATAACTGGCATTTTAGAGCATTTTAAGGTTTACCTACATTCTCTCAACTGACCCTCACAATAACCCTATGAGAAAAGTAAGATATCTTTATTTCCATTTTACAGATGAGGAAACAACAGCTGAAAAGTTAAATGACTTGACCAGGGTTACACTGCCCTTAACATCCTGTCCCCCATCCTGCCTTTCCAGTCTTCTTGTATAATATTCTCCTCCCACTCACCACTACCCCCATTCTCTACAGATTGATCAATACTGGCCTTCCTGCTATTCCTCACACATGATACTCCAGCTCCTGACTCTGGGCATTTGCATTGGCTGTGCCCCATGCCTGGAAGGCTCTCCCTCTTCACCTCTATCTCCTTGCTTCCCTGGCTAAAATCCCACCTTCTGCAAGAAATCTTTCCTGGTCCTACTCTCCTACCCACCCAGTTGCTAGTATCTTTCCTCTGAGATTACCTCCCATTTACCTAGTCTATATCTTGTATGTACATGTTTATTTGCATGTTGTTTCCCTCATTAGAATGTGAGCTTCTTGAAAGCAGGAACCTTGGGGGGGAGGGGCAGCGTTAACCTATCTTCATATACTCATCACTTAGCTATGTGCCTGGCACTCAGCAAGGTTTATAAATGTTCACAGACTTGGTTTGATACCAAGTGAGTGTCAGGGGCAGGCCTTTAACCTAAGCCTTCCTTATTCCAAGCTCCAAGTACAGCTGCCACTGGTCACTGGAGCAATAAGATTCTATCCTGCCTAAGTCCTAGAGTTGCTCCATTCTAAGGTTTTAACTTGTGCTGTTCTTTATGCTACATTTCCATCACAGAATCTCACAGCTGGAAGTGACTTGAGAATTTCATTGTTGTTCAGTTGCATCCAATTCTTCATGATCCCATTTGAGGTTTTCTTGGCAAAGATACTGGAGTGCTTTGCCGTTTCCTTCTCCAGCTCATTTTACAGAGGAGGAAACTGAGGAAAATGCAGTTAAGTGACTTGCCCAGAGTCATGCAGCTAGTAAGTGTTTGAGGCTAGATTTGAACTCAGGAAGATGAG
Source organism: Phascolarctos cinereus (assembly GCF_003287225.1). Lineage (NCBI taxonomy): Eukaryota > Metazoa > Chordata > Mammalia > Diprotodontia > Phascolarctidae > Phascolarctos > Phascolarctos cinereus. The sequence goes on from NW_027555625.1 coordinate 140,252,457, forward strand.
TCTTCCTGACTCCAGGTCCAGCACTCTATCCACTGTACCACCTCAAATGTAGAAGTGTAAAAGATACCAAAGTGGTGCTAGAGATGTCAGAGAAATAATAGGGGTCCACAGACAACCCAGAGGAGTAAGACCAACAATACTTCAAGTTCTAGCCTTCAACAGGCTTTCCCTGAGAAAGTCTGAGCCAGGAGCTGTCTATTCCCTTAGGCCATCTCAGCTCCAGTAATCTGGGCATTTCCCATCCAAGGCCTCCCCTGGAGACAAGATGGATGCTGAGGAACAGGGGAGGGGGAAAGACCTAAGGAAGCATCGTGACAACCCATCCCCAATCATTGGGGTCCAGGGGACCCTGCCCAGACAGGCTCATGATGGAAGGCTCAGGTGAGACAATCCACAGCAGCTGCCTTTCAATCAAACAATAAACATTTATTAAGTACTTACTATGCCACTAAATGAAGCAGTGGATAGAGTGCTGAGCCTGGAATCAGGAAGACCTGAGTTCAAATCTGGACCAAACTAGCTTATTAGCTGTGTGACCCTGGGCAAGTCACATAAGCCTGTTTCCATATCTCTCAAATTAGAAGGAGAAGGAAATGGCAAACCACTCCAGTATCTTTGCCAAGAAAACCCCAAATGAGGTCAAGGAGATTCAGACATGACTGAAAACAACACAAAAATGTGCCAGACATTGCTAATAATGTTCCTTACGTACAAGTCCAGCTATGTCACTCCTCTCCTTCAGGAAGCTTAAGTGTCTCCTTGTCTTGAAGCTAAAGTACAAATTCCTATTTTCGCATTTAAAACACTTCCCACTCTGGCTTCCTTCTACTTTGCAGGCTTATTTCAAATAACTCCCCTCCACATAGACTATGTCCCAGCCAAACCAGACTCCTTGCTGTTCTCTAAATTTGGCATTCCATGTCTGCACAAACTCTCCCCCTATCTCCAATGGGCTCCCTCTTCACCCCTTCTCAGAATCCTTAGCAACCTTGAAGATTCCATTCCTCTACTACCTCTCATGGAAAGACTTTCCTCATCTCTCTAGTTATTACAAAGTTTCTCCTTCAAATTATGGTGTTTATACTAAACTGTTTATGGCTGTATCCTTGCATCAGAATGTAAGTTTATTGAGGGGGGGAAGGGGCTGTTTTGTCTTTGAAGCCCCAGCACCTAGAAAAACAATGCCTTACCCCAAGAATGCACTTTGCAAATTCTTATTGCTTCGGCTTAGAGTGAAATCTACCAAAAGAGCCCCAGAGATAAGCTCCAAGTTCCCTATGTCCCAGCCTGCCAGTGGGTGTGCCTGCCTCAATCTCTCCCCATGCCAATCCATCCTCCATTCAGCCACTAAAGTGATTTTCCTAATTGCAGGTCTGATTATGTTACACACATTTCTAATCAATAAGTGCTAGTGACTACCTATTGTTTCCAAGATCAAATACAAAATGCTCTGTCATCCAAAGCCCTTCATAACCTAGCCCTCTCCTACCTTTCCAGTCTTCTTACATCTTACTCCCCATCACAACTCTTCCATCCAGTGGCACTGGCCTCCTGGCTATTCCATGAACAAGACACTACATCTCCAGGCTTTTTCTCTGGCTGCCCCCCACACCTGGAGCATTCTCTCTCTTCCACTTCAACTATGGACCTCCCTGGCTTCCTTTAAGTTCCAACTAAAATCCCATCTTTTACTGGAAGCCTTTCCTAACACTTCTAACTCTCAGCACATTCCCTCTCTCCGTTATTTCTTATTCACCCTGAATATAGCTTGCTTTGTATGTATTTGTTTGCTTGCTGTCTCCTCCTACTACATGGTGAACTATTTGAGTGAAAGGATTGTCTTTTGCCTTTTTTTTCTTGTATCCCCAGTGTTTAGTCCAGTGCCTGGCACATGGTAGGGGCTTAATAAATGTTTATTGATTGACTGGATCCTCTCAACCTTCCTTCCCCCAAAAAACAATATAACTCTGGACCACTTTTCCTGCCTCTTGCCCCAGATGCCAAAAATCCTAGTTACAGTTCTGATTTCCATGATATTACAAGGTTTCTCTTCTCTAAACAGTCTCATATACATATGTGACTCAAAACATACACATTGAATATCCAATTGCCAACCTACCTAGAAGGATCTAATTACATCAGCCAGAATTACATATAAAAATCACTCCCTTTTTAAGATTTCATCCTTCTGTTATTCCTCCTCCTCTACACAGAAAGCATACACACACACACACACACACACACTTCATTCCCACTCATCTCCCAACACCAATTCCCCTCTTCCCTGCCCTTTTCATCTCCCTTTCATTTATTGTCTTCCCCCATTAGAATCTATGTTCCTTGAGGACAGGGACTGTTTTTCTTTTTGCTAGTCTTTGTATTCTCAGCACTTAGTATGGTGCCTGACACATAGTGAGCACTTAATAAGAGTGTTTCCTTCCTTTCCTCTCTAACTTTGAGCCTATTTCCCCTATAGACCCTGTGTATAATTGTGAGACTTCTGAAGGGATTGGCTTTGTACTTATTGTTCTTATCACAACATCTTAGCAAATACCCCTTTCTGAAAGCTAATTAATCCTGGCTGGCTAATTAATAATCAATGAGGAGCATATCTGATGGGGGCTCATTAGCAACAGTACCAGAAGCCACGATTCTTCAAGGTTACCCCTAGAATCTTAAAGCGAGGAGTAGTCCGCTATTCTCTGGGGACCCAACCCAATAATGTAAGTAAAAGTTAAGGAGGTAGCTCTGGAAGGGCTGCTACATTTTTCAAGATCTCCAACTGGAGCTCCCTACCCCAGCGAAGTTGCAGGTCCAAGCCAACAATAAAATAAAATAATTATTAATAAGGATTTATGCAACATGATATAGTGGCCTGAGAGCCGGCCTCAGAATTCAGTTTCAAACAGTCCTGAGTTCAGGTCTTGTCTCTGATACACACTGGCTGTGGGACCTGGAGGAGCCATTTAACCTCTTACTACCTTCCTGGCTACTACTGAAGGTTACAGTAGCAGAATCGCTTCAGATTATAGGTTTAGAGCTGTAAGAAGCCTTAAAAGGCATGGAGCACAACACTTTCATTTTATGGTTGAGGAAATGAGATCACAAGAGTGGGGTAGGCAGTACAGGTCCTCTGACTCCAAATCCAGGCTTTTCCACCATACTAGAGGTGGCACCATGCCACCTCCCTAGTAATTTTTAATAAGTCACCACTTCCTACCTGGGGTTTAGCCCCACTTTGGAGGTGTCATTTTAAAAAGTTTAGTAACTACAAAATTATAATCTCCATCTCTTTGTCTGATGGCATATCACAATAATGCCCTTCGTTCAACCTCCTTTTTGTAGTCATAAATCCAGCTGTTTCTCGGATAAGCTTAGTTAACCCTGGGAGCAGAAAACTACCAGGGCTCTTTTTTAGCTACTTTGAAAATGTAAGGGAGTTGTGATGGGGAGTAAGATGTAAGAAGACTGGAAAGGTAGGAGAGGGCTAGGTTATGAAGGGCTTTGGATGACAGAGCATTTTGTGTTTGATCTTGGAAACAATAGGTAGTCACTAGCATTTATTGATTAGAAATGTGTGTAACATAATCAGACCTGCAATTAGGAAAATCACTTTAGTGGCTGAATGGAGGATGGATTGGCATGGGGAGAGATTGAGGCAGGCACACCCACCGGCAGGCTGGGACATAGGGAACTTGGAGCTTATCTCTGGGGCTCTTTTGGTAGATTTCACTCTAAGCCGAAGCAATAAGGAGTGGGCTGCAGCTAGCTCTGGCTACTGGCTAGCCAATTGTTAAATTTCCAGTGTCATCCTGGAAATTGGTAAATGCCACAAATTAGGGCTTCATTGATTATTTTGTTGATTGTCTCAACTTAAGTAAGTGACGGAGTAAATGTTAGTAATTCCCATTAAACTTACGGGAAGAACCAGTTGTTAAACATTTACCATTTATAACTATAGTATAAGCCAAGTGAATATAACAAAATACTAATGATAACCAAGCCAAACTTTTATTGGGTTTAATATATTAACAACAGAATGGGTTTCATATTTTCTATCTTACTAAATCTCCTCCTCATTTTAGCACTGAATCTATTGTTTTTGGAGGCAATCAGGGTTAAGTGACTTGCCCAGAGTCACACAGCTAGGAGGTGTCAGGCCAGATTTGAACTCTGATATTCCTGACTCTAGGGCTGTGCTCAATCCACTTTGCCACCTCACTGCCCCGCAAATCTATTGGTTAGTTGCAGTCCATATCAATCAATCAAGAAGTATTTGTGAAAGGTTACTGTGTGCAAGACACAGGGCTAAGTGCTGGGGATATGAAGAAAAATCAAAAATAGTCCCTTCCCTCAAGGAGCTTTACATTCTAATTGAAGAGACAGCATGTGCATAAATAAGCATATACAAGATATATTCACAGTAAATAAAATAATCTTAGCAAGGAAAATATAGACAGACCAGAAAAGGCCTCTTGCAGAAGGTGGCATTTGAGCTGAGTCTTGAAGGAAACCAGAGGGGAACCTGTGGCCCTTTAGGTCCTCAAGTGCAGCCCTTTGACGAGTCCACCTTTTACAGAACAAACCCTTTTATGAAGGGGATTTGTTCTGTGAAGTTTGAATTCAGTCGAAGAGCCACACTTTGATGGAGGTGAGGAGGAAAAGGATTCTAGGAGAGATTATTGTGTGTAAGGAACAGCAAATAGGACCTATGGCTGAAGCATGGAAGGGAGCAATAGTATAAGAAGCCTGGAAAGGTAGGAAGGGGCCAGGGCGTAAAGAGTTATATTTGATCCAAAAGGTAATAGGGAGCCACTGGAGTTTATTGGAACTCCTGCATTTTATAAGCACTTCCTGGAGCATACTGGAAACTGAGTTAAATTTCTTGCAGTAGCTATAGTTTCTCTTTCATACCTCAACTAGTTTTTCTTACTCTGACATTTTTAAGAATTGAAGATCAAAATAAATAAATAAATCTTTAAAAAAAAGAATTGAAGATCATTCTTCAAACATAAAGTCTATTTTATAATTTAATCAACAGGTTGAGAGATGGCCAAGTGGAATGGATTCAAGATCTGCCCTCTAACAGACACTAACTATGTGACCCTGGCCAAATTATTTAACCTCATGGTGCCTCCCAAGCAATTCTCTTTATACAGTGGAGAGCAAGTTCTAATGTGCCTTGGAAGAAGTTTCCTCATTGAAAGTCTACTGGGATAGGAAACTGAAGCCTGGGCACCATATTTGGCCCTCTGCCTTTTTTTTGTACCGCTCTGAGCCAAGAAGCATTTTTACCTTATTCGGTTAGTAGGCCCTACCACTGAAATCACAGTTCTGGTCTGGAAAACAACAAAAGGTGAAGAGAATGATTGAGCACCCTTGGTTTGGTTTCAACATTGGTGAAAAAGTCCTGCTGCCCACACTTACTTAAACATTCAAGGGAAATTACCGAACTTTAACATCATATTTTCAAATTATGCTCTAAGAAGAAAAATAAATTTAAATTTTACTAATTCAAATATTAATCTGAGGTCACATTTGAACCCAGGTCTTTCTGACTCCAGGCCCAGCACTCTATCCACTACACTATCTATGTACTACATAATTCAGTGACACCGGCCTTCTAAAATGCTGCTTCTCATGCATGACAAGCCATCTCACAATTCCATGCCTTTTCAATGGCTCTCCATTGCCGTCCCTTCTTGCCTTCATGTCCTGGTTTCTCAGGTTTCTCTCAAACCTAAGTTCAAACCCCAACTTCTATAGGAGGCCTTTCTGGATCTCCACGCCTTCTACAACTCCTTGCTGCTAATGCCTTCCCTCTGAGATTTTCTTCCATTTACACTGTCTACATCTTGGATGTAGTTGTTTGTATATTGTCTTCCCCCTTAGAATGTGAGCTCCCTGAGGGCAGGACCCTATTTTTGCCTTTCTTTGTATAACCAGAACTTAGCTGGCATGTAATAAGTGCTAATGATACCTGGCACACAGTAAGTGCTTAATAAATGCTCATTGGCTGACTCTACTCCACTACCTTTCCTCATCTAATCCAATCCCCATCATTTTACAGGGACTGAAATGGAGATTCAGAGAGAGAAGCATCTTCCCCAAGGTCAGATAAGTGGAATAGCCATGCCTGGAACCTTGGTCTTTTGCTTCTAAGTTCCTTGAGGGTAGGAGCTGTATTTTGCTGCTATTTGTCCTCCAGAGCTTAGCCTGTCACATAGTAGGCACTTAATGATGTTTATTGACTGACTGACTTGACTGTGTTCCTTCCCCTACATAATTCTGCCTTTCTTTAGAGCAAACGACAAAGACTTCAAAGCAGCCAAATTAGATGTCACAAAATTCAGACACTAAAACTTTTACAGTCACTCACAGGAGAACAGAGCCCCTGTGGCCCTTATTCACAACTTTCTGACTCTTATTTTATAAACTGTTTTAGTAAGCCTGATTATCTCATTTCCTAGCTAAAAGATGAGAAGCAATAAACAGAGAGAGAGATCTATTTAAAAACCTGACAACAAGAAAGAGACAGAAATATTATTCAAAGCAGATACCAGAACTTTTTTTTTTTAAGGCAATCTAGGGCCATTTAGCACAAGGACAAACAATTCTACACACTTCAATAGCCCTTGAGGATGTGGCTGTATTACAACATGAGTACAATGCCTGGTAGTGTAACAATGAACCTGAGTCATCAAAACAAGCTTAAATTATGTTCAGCATTGTCTGCTTAAGAAGGCAGGGAAGTGTGTAATATATTTTATAAAGATTTTCACTTAAAACAGTTATTTTTTTTAACATGAGTGCATAAAATGATAAGCTTCAGTTTTCTGGAAAATCTGCTTCTGTGAAACAGTTCATTCCCCAGTGGTACTGAATTAACAATAGTAATGACAATAATAGCATTTATATGGTACTTAATAGATTGAAAAGTATTTTACATGGGTTAACTTCTTTAATCCTAACAATAAACACTTGATGTCGGCACTATTATTTCTATTTTAGATAAAGATACTAAGACTAAGAGAAGTGACGTGCCCACCTTGTAAGAGTCTGAGGCAGAATTCAAATTCCGGTCTTCCAGACTCCAAGGGGAGCACTCTACCACCTGGTGTTGTTCAGCTGGGTCAAACTCTTTGTGACCCATGGACCAAAGGGTTTTATTGGCAAGGATACTGAAGTGGTTTGCCATTTCTTTCACCAGTGGATTAAAGCAAGCAGAGGTTAAGTGACTTGCCCAAGGTCATACAGCTAGTAAATGTTTGAGGCCAGATTTCAATTCAAGTCTTCCAGACTCCAGGCCCAGAACTCTATCCACTGAGCCATCCAGCTGCCCCTGCTGTACCATCCAGCTACTTCTAAATGAGGCATAATAAAAGAGGTATTACCATATGCACATAGGGTACAGACTGACCACGCTCCTGAAAAGTCCAGCCCTGTGGTTTGCAAGACCCTTGAGGCAGGACCTTGGATAGAATTGAGGAGAGAATTCCTAGGACTCTCTGACAATGTATTAGATTGCAAATTCCGTGAGGGCAGGGACCATCTTTTGCCTTTTTATGTCCCCAGGGATTAGCACAGTCCCGGCTCTTAGTAGATGTTTAATAAATGTTTGTTGATTGATTGATTAAAACTATCAAATGATCCATTCTCTTCCCAAGTGGGGAAGGTGCAAAGGCTCTGGTCCTATCTGCCCTTGCACCAGAATTTAGGGGACAGGAAAGCCATATTGACTGGATTCAACAGCAGTCAGAAGCAAACCTCTCATGTAGCAGCCAGCTCCTATCTTATCAAACCTTTCAACCCCTCCTCCATTGCTTCTGTTCACACCATACTCCACATCTGGAATGTTTGCAGTGATGGTGGTAAATATTTAACAATCAGCTCTGGGAGGAGGGTATGCAGGACATACTTTTATGTTTAATCTGCATTATTAACATTTTCTTGATCACTTTCTTAAATCAACACCCAACAGAACAATAAACCAAGGCCAGATTTATAGCCTTTGTCCATTTCCAAGGAGTAAAGGGTGGCTGTGAATGTTTAACAATCGCCTCTGAAGCACCAGTTTGAACTGGCTCCGGCAAACCCCGAATGTCTTTGCTCATCTCTCCCATCTTTTCCCTCGGAGTTGAAGTATGGTATAGTCAGAAGAAAGCTGATCTGGGAACCTAGAGGACCTGGATCTGAATTCTACCTCTCACATGGACTCACTGTGTGACCATGAACAAGTCACACGACATCCCCAAGCTTCAGTTTCTTTTTCTGTAAAATGGGAACAATGATAACCTGTCCTTCCCTGCCTCCCACAGTTGTTGTGAGTTACAAATTAGCAAATATATATAAAGCACTTTGCAGATTTTAAAACACAATAGAAATATCAGGCATTATTGTTGACCATGTGACATCCTTCAAGGCCTATGTCAAAATCTGTCTTTTGGGGCAGCAAGGTGGTGTAGTGGATAGAACACCGGCCCTGGATTCAGGAGGACCTGAGTTCAAATCTGGCCTCAGACACATAACGCTTACTAGCTGTGTGACCCTGGGCAGCAAGTCATTTAATCCCATTGCCTAACAAAAAAAAAAAAACTTGTCTCCTCCAACTTCCCTAACTCACAAGGATCTCCTCCCTCACCTAAATTACAGCTCTCAGTGTCTGTACCAGCCCCTGAGGTTTATCCTTTCTTTGCATTGTTAGCTTTTCATTTTTGTCTACCTTGTCTCCCTAACTAGACTCTGTTCCTGAAGGCAGGGACCGTCTGGATTCTCTTTGTATCCTCTGAGTCTCCAACATGTGCTGGGTATTCAATAAACACATGGTTATCAATTGATTCATTGATTCATTGATTGATGTGGTTGTTTGGTTCCAGAAGTCCCCAAAGGCTGGAGAGTCTTCCAAGTTGATGACAATGAAGAAATATTGGAAAGGAGAGTAGTTACATAGTCAACACACTTACTTTATAGTTTATACTCTTTGCCTAGGAATATATGTATACACATGTATGTGTGTATGTGTATATAAAGACTGACAGACAAAAAGAGAGAGACAGTGAAAGAAAGAGAAAGAGGAGAGAGGAATAGTGGAATGGAGAGAGGAGGAGAGAGGGAAGGGGAAAGGAGAAGAGAGAGAGGAGGGGACAGAAGAGAAGGGAGAGGAGAGGGGAGGGGAAAGGAGGGGAGAAGAGAAGAAGAGGAAGGAGAGAGAGAGAAAAAGAGAGAGAGAGAGAGAGAGAGAGAGAGAGAGAGAGATCTTCTTCTCCTTTATCTTCCATAAAGCCAGAGATTCTGGATCACAAGACTACAAAGCAGCCAAAAAAAAATTCCCCCCACTGCTAACCTTGGGCACATCACTTCTACTCCCTGGGCCTCAGTTTTCTCATCTGTGTATTGGAAAGGAAGAATAGAACTAGATCATTGGTTACCATTCTTTCCCACCAAGATCTACTTTTAGAAAAAAAAAATTGTCATAAACTCCTATAATAGTAATTGTACTTTTAGAGGCAAGTAGGTGGCATAAGTAGATAGATAAAGCATTGAAAGTGGAGCCTAAATTCAAATATTGCCTCAGATACTTACTAGCTGTGTGACCCCGGAGAAGTTCCTTAATCTCTGTCTGTCTCATCTGTAAAATGGGGATAATAATAGCACCTACCTTCCAGGGTTGTTATGAGGATAAAATGAAATAATATTTGTAAAGTGCTTTGCAAATCTTAAAGCAATATATAAATGCTATTATTAATATTAGTATCCACTGATGAAGGAACTAAATAATTTGATAGGGAGCCCTTCAGGGCCCTCCCTCACCTTTCCCCCAGGAGCCCATCGTGCATAGGTTGGGAACCATTGAATTAGATAATCTCTAAAGTCCCTTCTGGCTCTAAAATTCTGTGATGTCATCCTGGAAAACCCTGGGGAAAGGGAAGGGGCAGAGAAAGTGATGGCTCATTTTGATGGGCCCCTCCCCTCTTAACCACCTGGCGGTTTATCCCAGGCAAAGCCAGGCCCTGGCTGAGCTGGGGACTGCTGGAAGCCCTGCACTAGTTAAAATACATCTATCTGCAGCATTCAGAAAATAGCTATCTACAGTATTGCTTTCAGCTATAATGGAAAACTGATGGCTTTTATCTCCCCAAGTTTATGACTATTGATGGGATGGAAGCTGGGGTTTGATGACCATTTAATAGCCGACCCTGCGCAGTTAGAGGAGCAGCAGAAAGCAATGAAAGCACCAAGATGATTGTCTGGCAGAGAATTCTCCGCTGACGTCCAGGAAGCAAAACAACCTCCCTCCCCGGGCTTGGACAGAAAAAAAAAATCAAAGTCATCATCATTTCTCTTTTTCCCCTCCTTTCTGCCACTGACCTCTAGGAGGCTGATGTAAGGGTGGGGGAGACAATGCCTGCCTAATCCTCTGTGGATGCAGAAGAGGCAAGAGGAGGAAGCAGGAAAAGGAGCTGGAGCCAATAACCCAAATAAACACACACCTCCTCCCCCTCCCTACCCCGGCCCACCTCCAGTATTCTGGGCTGCCAGGGTGCCAGGATCCTTCAGGTGCCAACATGTCTTGGTGATAAGGTATGGCTGGGCTCTACTAGCCATGGAAGAAATCTGCTAATAATCCAAAGATCCCAGAGAGCTCTTCAAGGAGAGTGGTGGTAAAAGAAAAACAGGGAGTTTTGTACTTTTCCTATCCTGGGTCCTTCTACACTGTCCTGAGAACCACAAGGTCCTACTAGCCCTGAACACTACTAGAGTCAAAAGTCTATGGATTCTACAAATCACTAACCCCTTTCTCTCTTCTTTCCATGGTCCAAGTCCACCCTAAGCTGATGTCCCAAACCAAAATCCTTTATTTTTTCAGCAGCCCTCTGAGAATCCTCTAAAAACTTTGATAATAAGCTGGCATCAGAAGGTATAATCACAAGTGCCACGAACCCTTTTCATATGGAGTCAGCATGAAGTAATAGAAAGAACATCAAGCTAGGATGAAGAAGACCTGAGACTGAGCTCCTTCTCTGCTTCCTTTACACCTCAGGGTATCCACAATTGGCTAGAAAAGGAAAAAACTGCTTTCTTCCTCCTGAAGATATTTATCAAGCAAGAGAATGGAAGTGTAGGGGTTAGGCAGGCATTCTCTCCTCAACTCTTCCATCAACCTCCTAGAGATAAGTTACACAAAGGGGGAGGGGGAGAGAGACATAAATGATGATGAGTACACCAAGAAGGCAGCAAGGAACCTTACCAAGAATAAGAACTGGATAGTCTGAGAACTTGGAAAAAATTGAAGCTGGGTTCACCAAACCATCTCCATTCATTAAAAGCAGCCAAGCACCATTCCCAAGGAATAGAGGGCAGGTAGACCTTAAGCACCATAAAGCATCAGAGTTCTTTGATAGCCACCACTTTTTAATAAGCATCTTCACTCTAGGAATCTTTTCAGAGCTTCCAATCCCACAATTTGACCCAAAGTACTCTCTACAAGGTTACTACTAATGACCTCTTGACTGCTAAATCTGGTGGCCTTTTTTCAGTCCTCCAACTCTTTTTGCCTTCTCTGAGGCTTTTGATAGTGTTAATTATCCTCTCCTTCCTTGATTTCTGTACTATTTCTCTCTCCTGGATCTCTTCCTATGTGTCTGTCTACTTTGCTGGATCACCATCCATCTCTTCCACCCTTAACCAATGCTCCTCAGGGTTCCATCCTGGGCTCTCTTCTTTTCTCTCTTTATACACCCTCTCTTGGAGATCTCATCAGCTCCCAAAAGTTCAACTGCACTTCTGTGTAGATGACTCCAAAATCTATTTATCTAGCCCTAAACACTCTCCTAAATTTGAATCATGCACATCATTTGCCTGCTGAATGAATCTCCTCATGGATGTCCTATGTGTATTTCAAATTCAACACATTAAAAATAAAATTATCTTCCTTTTTAAAACTATCCCCTGTCAAATTTCCCAATTTCTGATAAAAACACTACTATCCTCCCAGTCACCCAGGTGCATAGCCTCAAAATCATCCTGAATCCCCCCCCGCCACAAACACACACACACACACACACACACACATACACACACACACACACACACACCCCAACGTCCAACTGGTTATCAAGTCTTGACAATCCTCCATGCCTGCCAAACTGAGCTTCAACTTGACATGGTATCTCCCATCTCCACACCTTTGTATAAACAGACTCTCTTCCCTTCCTACAATGCACCCCTTTAGCCCCTCTACATCTCCTTCAAGCTTCAGTTCAGGTGCCACCTCCTATGTCAAGCCTTTCTGATCACACACACACCCCCAGCCAATTTCACCTTCCTGAAATTACTTAGTATTAATTTATCTGTGTGTATGTTGTTGCGAGTCATAAAACTTCTTGGGGAAAGCAAGTATTATGTTCTTGATTTTGGATCCCTAGGACCTTGGACAGTTCCTCTCCAATGACAGGAGCTTCATATTATGTGTTGAATTCAGTTGAATCCTATCTCCACCACATCTCTTACATATGTCCCCTTTTCTCCAATCATACAGCCACCACTCCAGTTCAGGTCAGATGGATGACTGTAATATCCTGCTAATTGTTCTCTCTCCTTCTTGAGCCCAACCTCTGTTAGTCACCAAAATAATCTTCCTAAAGCACAAATCTGACCATGTCATTCTTCTTCTCAAGAGTCTTCATTAGCTCCCCATTTCCTAGAGGATAAATACAAACTACTTAGCCTGGACTTTGAGGATCTCCACAAGCTGGCTGGTGCTTTCCCATCTGTATTTCATACTACTTCCCTTCATGAACTCTCCATTCCCATCAAACTGAACCACTAACTGTTTCCTGAATTCAACACCCCATCTTTCACCTCCCTAAATTCACACGAGCCATTTGGTAGCTTGGCTCCACATTTGCCATGTATGCAACGCCCACCCTGGATCCTCGTCCACTTGTCTGGATCCTTCTCTTCCTTCAAGCGTCAGCCTTTCCTTAGCTTTCAAATTGTTAGTATTCTCTTCTTTGTCTTATTTGTGTATATGGCACATTCTCTGAGTCAGATGTAAACTGCTCTTGAGGGCTTGGACTATTTATTTTTTCAATTCACTTTACTACACATTTATAAGTGCCTACTATGTGCAGGATTTCTGTTAAGTGCTGCAGATACAAGGACTAAAACAAAATTCCCTGCCTCATGGAGCTTACATTCTATTGGGGCTAGATTACTCCAACACTCTATTCCTTCACTCGTATTCCCTAATGGGTAAGTGAAACTGTAGAAAATCACAAAGCTGTGCTTATGGAGTCCACTCCATATTTGTGTTACATCATCTTACCTAGTTCATCATTGTGGCAAGACAATCCTTTTACATCTCCCTCATTGACTTCTAAGCCCACTCACCACAACAACTGCTCTAAATCTTTTCATCTCTCCTCAAACCTCCCTTTGCTCCCCACTCCCCACCCTGACCCTTTCACCTGAGAGCCTTGCCTCATATTTCACTGAAAAAGTTAGCCTGGTACCACATGGGTTAACTCACACCATCCACTAAGCATTCTCCCTTCCTAGCCCAAGTATTAGAAGATAAAGGTCCACATCTTCTCCAATTGCTTCTTCCCATTAGTGAGGAAAAGTTGGAGGCTTGATTACCCCTGCTACATCAGCCTCCCAAGTCTTATTTGCTCACTGGTTGCCACTCAGAAGCCATTGCTAACAGATTTCTCAAGGAATTTCAAATCAGCCTTCCTGAAACCAGGAGAAGATTGTTGTTCAGTCCCCAATTTGAGTTATTCTTGGCAAAGATACTGGAATGGTTTGACATTTCCTTCTCCAGTTCATTTACAGATGAAGAACCTGAGGTAAACAGGGTTAAGTGATTTGCCACAGCTAGTATCTGAGGTCACATTTGAACTCAGGTCCTCCTGACTCTATTCACTGCACCACCTCGCTGCCCAAGGGGAAGATTAGCAAATATCAATCAATAATCCTTGCTTAGTATATTTAAAGCTCCCCAAGTAAAACAAAATACTTAGGAAATGGAATGAAGGGATCCAGAAACAGGGGACAGTGTGAGAGCTAAATACCCTAAAACCACTTTGGTTTTCTTGGTTTTCAGGCATTATACCTTAGCATACAGCCATGGGTAGGGAGAGCACACACCCTATTTAGTCTTCTCTGGCAGGCCTGATGGTCCCTTCTTGGAACTCTCTCACTGATAATATTGTAATCCTAAATTCATTTTTTAACCATTGCCCAATACTTATCCCTCTCCCGTGTTTTGTATTTTATTTTCCTTGGAGTCTTGGAAAATTGTTAAAGAGTATATGGTATGTTCAGTGACTCTATTATTACCCCCAAGCTGTTTTTTTTCCCACAAGAAGATAGAGGCCACATTCTCCCTAAAGACCAATGCTTAATGCTTTTATTCTCTTTCTTTCTTAAGAGAGTGACCCAAATCACCAAACAGATATCACACTCAAACACAATAACAATAAAGGGTATTTACATAGACTTTACAATTTATTAAATGCTTTACTTACTTTATCTTTGTCATGGCAACCCTGTGAAGCCAGTAGGACAAGAACCATTACTCCCATTATACAGATTTTAAAAAAACTATGATAGAGAGAGGTTAAGAGATTTGCCCCAAATCACATGATTAATAAGTGAGCCAGCATTTGAACCTAGGTCTTTCTATTCCGAATCTAATACTTTGTTTATTATACAGGAATATCAAACTCAACATGTCCAAAATGGAACCATTATCTTCCCCCCCCACCCCTGAAACCCATTCTTCTTCCTACTTCCCCTACTTCTATCCAGCTGTTCACAACTTCAGTCATCCTCCACTCTTACCTCTCCACATCTAATCAGTTGCCAAATCTTATTGATTCTACCTCTGCAACTTGGCTTGTGTCTCTCCCTTCTCTCTATTGTTACCACAACCATCCTTATTCAGGCCCTTACCACCTCTCACCTGAATTATTGCAATAGCTTCACAATTGGACTCCTTGCCTCAAATCTCTCACTTCTCTAATCAATCTCCCACAGAGTTGCTGGATTGATCATTGAAAAGCCCAAGTCAGACCATAACATTCACCTACTTGAGACTCTTCAGTGCTTCCCTATTTTCTCTAGGATATGATATAAACTCCTTTTTGGCCTTTAAAGTCCTTCACAATCTGATTCCAACCTGTCTTTCCAGGCCGATTTCATAATACTTCCCTTCATGCATTGGACAGTTTAGCCAAATGGGCTGTCTTGTTAGTCCTGTTCTCTGTACAGCTCCATACCTTTACACAGGTGGTCCCCTATGCCTAGAACACAGTCCCTCCTCACATCTAGCCCTGGTAACCCCAGTTCCCTTCAAAACTCAGTTCATATGGCACCTGCTATACAAGCTTTTTCAGATCCTCCTCCCCTGCCCCATCTTCAGTAGTTAGTGGTATCTCCCGCTCATTTTTATATTTTTCAATTTACTTATCTTGGTATGTATTGTTTTCTTTCCCCCAGCAAAACATAAACTCCTTGAGGGCAAATACTATTCTGTTTTAGTCTTTGTATGCCCAGTTCACAGGCTGTGCCCCTTTTAGACTTGCTCTCTCCCCCTCCCACACATACTTGAATTCACAGGTTGTGTCCACTGGTGAAATCACTAACCCAGGTTCAAGATACTCTGCGGATCTTCACACCTAACCCTATAACTCAGAGGCCCCCACAGATGTGTTTACCTTTTAGTCACCAGTCAGACAGAGAACACAATTAGCCCAAAGCAAAGACATTTACTGAAATGGCAAAGAAAAGAAACAACCAAACATCTCCTCAGAAATCTGGGGTGCAGTTTCCCTCAAATATAGCCAACATCAGCAGGATTAGAGGACACAAATAGAGGTCGTGAACAGAAAGACACACACTGGAGGAGCTTGAGTGTGTTCAAGGAGGATACAGAGACAGAGGAGGGGCCTAATGGAAGCTTGTTGTTGTTATACAGCCAACCTCCTGGCAAAAACAAAAACAACAAAATGCCCTTGACTGTTGGCCATAGCATCCACAATAGAAACTCTGCTCCTTCCCCTCACCCCCATCCTTCCCTTTCAGTGTCTCCTGAATCAGTGGCACAAGAGTCTTCTCTTCAGGTTATGTGGCTTCAACATCGCTTGCCTTCCATGGGATGTGAGTTACTCCCCAAGCCCTGGACAAGTGACCTCAATTGGTTTAAGGCACACTATGGTCCATGAGGCTTCCAGTTAGAAGCAACAAAATAGAGTAGGAAGCATTGCAGGCTTAGAGACCTAGAGTTTTATTCCAAGCTCTGCCAGGTACTAGCTATGTGATTATGGGTAAATCACTTCAACCTTTTTGAGCCTTGGTTTCTTCATCTGTGAAGTGGGAATAAGAATGTTTATACTACCTTCTCCATAGGATTGTCATGGAGATCAAATGAGATGTGCATATGGCGATCAAATGAGATGTGCATATGGCAATCAAATGAGATGTGTATATAAAGGATTTTATGACTACTAAGGGTTATAGAAATATAAGTCTTCTATATCTATCTTTAAATGGCACTTTTCGATGGCCCAAAGCAGGATGTAAAGGTAAAAAAAGTGAGGACAGAATTAGAATGCCCCAGGTACTCACTATTCCAGAAATGAGGAGGTAGGGGAGTCTACCTAGGTTTTTCTCTGTCCTGCCACCTGGCCTCAGGCTCTGCTCCCAGATTCTGTCTTGAAGATCATAGATTGAGGCACAGACAGTCCAAGTGACTTGTTCTCCAGGGTCACATAGCTTATTAGTATCTGAAGTGGGATTGAAACCCAAGTCTTCTTGACTTCAAGGTTATGTAACTTCATCTCTCCTATACAGTACACACTTCTCTTTTAGGCAGGGGAGCATCCTCAGTGTCTCATTAACATCCCAAGCTCATTCCTTGTGCAATGTCCTCATGTATGTTGTTCCATCTGTTTGGAATGACTTCCTCTCTTTCAGTCCCCAAATCACCCACCCTTCATAGCTTATCTCAAGTCTCACCCCGTCATTGAAGCCTTTCTTAACCACTCAGGAGCTCAATGATCTCCCCCTTCTCTGAACTTCTCCCCAATGCACTTAGAGTCTGTACCATATAATTTAGCACTTAATCATCAAAGTATCCAGCAGGACTTCTTACTTCTAGCAGCTGACCTATAACAACCAAGCTATTCTGTAAGGAGATAAGATGCAGCCTCAGAGTACCACCCAGAAGAGTGTGAGTCAAACACAGGATTCCTAAGACCATCTCTCAGTCACTAGCAGCCCTGATTCCATTGCTGGGGACACTAATCCCTGTACTCACCTCCTTCTTGTCCTACCGAAGGGCCTGAGGGACTTGAGGCTATCCCCGGATTGGAGTCCTATTTATATTCATCTGCGGTGACTGGCATTTTTAAAAAACAGCATGCCAGGAAGTGAGGTTTGGGCCAGCACTGAGTTGTTCATAAATCTTTCACCCTTGGCCCACCAAGAAAAACAAGTCATTTTTTCCAAAGGTCTATCTTAAACAGGATCTTAAGAAGCACTGTTTATGGAAAATGCACCACCCTTCAGTGCCCACCAGTATACATGAATATAAGCTTCTTAAAAGATGGGGCTATTTTCAATTTGTATACCCAATATCTAACACAGTGCCTTGCACACAGCAAGCATTTATTAATTGTTTGTTGGATTGAGTTAAATGAAAACGAAGGTCATTCTTTAAGTGGCCTTGCATCCATAGAAGCAGAGGCTGGCAAAGGTTATGGGGCCAAATGAGGCCACTCTGGGGTTCCTAGTCACATTCCAAATCCAAAGGGTTCCCTGAATTTCCAAGATTCCAGTTTGTAAACCCTTCCAAGAAAAAGGAATCTTTTGGCATTTCCTAGGATCCATCACTGATTTAATGTGAATCTGGAACCCCAACATCACTTGGACATATGAACCAACTAAAATTTGATTGAGGGAACCAAACCTTAAAACCAGTTAGAATTAGAGGTAACCAACCACTTCACATCCTTACCCCTTCTTCTCACTCCATTTATAGTGAGTAAGCATGAAAGCTCAGTGGTGAGATGGGTAACTCATTCCATTTAATTCAATAAATATTCATTAAAAATCTACTGTGTGTAGGGCACTGTGCTAGATGGGGGGGGGAGGGGGAAAAGGAGTGGGAGGAGAATAAGCCAAGATACAACATATCCACAAATAAGCCAATATAAGTATAAATATAAGTAAGACAAAATAATTTCCAGAAGTGATGGTGATCATGAGGAAGGATATGAAAAGGCCTCATGCAGGATGTTGGACCTGAGCTCTGCTTTCTGGCTTGGACTTCCCAACCCACCCCCAAGCTTCAACAAGGAACTGTCAATGTTTAATCAGAGACTTCTTCGGATGCCTTGATCTTAGGAGAGGCTTAGACACTTTATCGTTAGTGACATTTAATAAGATGGCATGGCAGAGTCCGCTAAATATCACCCCAGTGATGTATTAGATCTGTCAAAGGTGTTCCTAGCAGCGAATCAATGAACCAGCTCTAATTTGGGGCTGGTCCATGTGAGCTGTGGCAGAGCCTCCTTCCCAAATTTCATGTCAAAGCTTTAAATGACACCAGGGCAAAGTCAGGTGGGCTCCCTGTGTTGAAGGGGAGATGGGAAATGATAGTTCTAAGAAAGTCAGTAATGAGTAGCTAAAGCACAAGGCATATGTTGGGAAGATATCCAAGGTGGAAGCTTCACTTCCAAATGGCCAGATCCCAAGAGGCATGTTTGTTATTCATCAGTACTGGCTTCAGCTCGTCAGCTCCAAAAGGCAAAGAAAGGTTCATTCCACATCCACCCACCTCCACCGTCACCATCATCATCACCACCATAGTTCTTGACTTCTACCATGTGAATCAACAAGATTTTCCACGTAGAGAAACAAAGTTCTCCATGGAGGAATCATGTTGCTTAACTAACAGGCAAAGCTGGAAAAGGAAGGGAGGTGCCCATGACTCCACAGTAAGGGAACTGAGGGAATTGGGAAAATAAGTGGCTAATTGGTGGGAATTGAATGAATCACACTGACACCAGCTTGCGACTCAATTCTGAAGCTAGTTCAGTTTCCTTTTTATCCAATTATGGGTCTAGTCCAGGAGTGGGGAACCTGTGACCTCTTGGCCACATGTGGCCTCGAAGTCACAGGTTCCCTACCCCTGGGTACAACTTCTGTCCTGTGAGAAAATGTTTTTCAGTTGTAGGAACTGAGAGAAAATTCGGTTGTGTGTTTGAACCTAGCCCTGCATGGCTAGGAAGCTGGACCATCCTGCTCAGAGCCCCTTCACTAAGGACCTAGGTTATGCAGACCAGAAACCCAGTCAGATTCAAAGAAAGATGCAAGGAGTTTTCTCACAATTGTACAACTCAAGCCACCCCCATGTCTTATCTGAAAACTGGCCCCACACTTAGTAATCAGTTAAGTTAAGCAAAGGAACCACATTCCTTTGACTGTTTACAGACACCGTGGGAGGTAGGACACCTCTTTTTCTCATTTCAGGGAACGGCACCTGTTCACTCTCTCCTTCCCAACTTGGATAGTCCCTAATCTCTCATCCAATTAGAAATCAGATTACCTAATGTTGTATTGTTTCCTTTTAATTAATTGGCCTTATTTGATCAGTTGTTTTTAATATATAGAAGTCTATTTCCCCCTGTATTCAGGGTCCAGAACTAAGCTGAGGAGGTCTGGTCCCCCCTTGTCAGGCAATTGGCATGCATTGCTTAATAAATTAGTATGCTTAGAAGACAATAAACTTTGTTTCCTCAGTCATTTCATCTTTCACCCACCACAACAGTCCAACAACTAAACTCAGGTTGCGCATTCTCTAGATTCACAGTCGGGGCTCACACCTGTGAGTGGGTGTGTCCAGGGCTCCAGCCTGTGGTAGCCCACCCTGGACCTTCCTATGGAGACTAGTGGAGGAAGGATGAATGCACTTCTCAGTGGCCTGACCAAGGTGGGTTTGCGGGGTGAGGCAGGGAGGCAGCTTGAATCAGAGCCTATGGTGAAATTTTCAGCATCAGTATTTATACCTCAGAAATTGTCAAACACTACGAATCAGGGCTTGATTTATTGTTCTGACAATTGTCTAGACTTAAGAAAGTGATGGAGAAAATGTTTGTTTTTTCAAGTGTGTCCTTTTTCAGAGCCGGTTGTTAAACAAATAACCAGCATACTCCTGCCTGAGTGCAAGGACTCCTGGAAGAAGAGAGGGAATCAAAACTTTCTTTTCTCCTTTCTCCCAGCCCTTACCGTATGGACATGTGAAGAGCTCTCCAAATATACCCTCCTGCCCTGCCAAATTACAAGTTAGAGGGCTTACAGCAAAGTCACTTCCCCAAGAGCAAATCAGGAGTAGAAGATGAAATCAACTGGTGACACCATAAAACCATAGAATTTCAGGTGTGGAAGAGACTTAAAGAGAGCAACTATTGTGTATAGTGATCTTTGTATACAGCATCTGAAACACATTAATACTTATTGATTGGTTGATCTATTCCAACCCTCTCTTGTTAAATACAAGCAAACCAAAACCAGTGGAGGAAAAGCTATTTTCCTATGGTCACTTAGTGACAGAGTCAGGATTAAAACCTATATCTTCTAACTCCCAGCCCAGTGCTACTGCCATTACATGGTTGTTCAATTGTTTCCAACTCTTCATGACCCCATTTGGAGTTTTCTTGGCAACAATACTGGAGCGGTTTTGCCATTTCCTTCTCCAGCTCATTTACAGATGAGGAAACTGAGGCAAACAGAGTTAAGTGACTTGCTCACACAGCTAGTAAGCATCTGAAGCTGGATTTGAACAAGCCTTCCTAACTCCAGGCCTGTTGCTCTATCTACTTCACCACCTTATTGCACACCATTATATGGTAGTGTCTCTATTTGCTATCAGTCTTCTATCTCCTTCCTGCTACCCCCATCTCAATTCTGAACTTTGCTATGGCTAAATTTAATTTCAGAAGGAAAATTATCTCAAATGGAATACACTGTAAGAGCAATTCTTGAATTTTTTTTAATATCATGAAAGCCTTTGGGCCCCTCCTCAGAGTTTTTAAATGCATAAAATAAAACATGTCAGAAAGTAATGGAAACCCACCGTATTGAAATTAAGACGTAACTTTTACCATCGAAGTTGACAGAGCCCCTGAAATCTATCCACAGATCCTCTGGTGGGGGAGGGGGTAGATCACAGCTTTTTGACCTGAGATGTATGATGGATCCCAGTTCAAGAATGTTCTATATGGGGCAGCTAGGCGGAGCAGTGAATAGAGCTCTGGCCTTGAAGTCAGGAGGACCTGAGTTCAAGTCCAGCCTCAGACACTTGATACATACTTAGCTGTGTGACCTTGGGCAAGTCACTTAACCCCGATTGCCTCATTAAAAAAAAAAAAGGAAACAAACGAAAGAATGCTCTACAGCTTCATTTTTTCCTAATCCCCTAGCCATCCAAGATTCCAGAAAGCAATTCCATCCCTGCCTTTCCCCAGCCACTTCAATGGTAATGTATGAATAGCAGATAGCTTGGTGATAGTAAACAGTCCTAAGAGTTAAAGCTTATCTGGTCACTGCTGTAAGCAAATGAAATAGCCCACTCATCATCCTGGCCTTAGACTATTCCTCTTCTATGGGATAGAACCCCTTGAAACTTTAGGAAAATGTTTAAACCACAAAAACGGCAATACCTCTTCCATTACCCAACAGTGAATCAAGAATGCATTAGCTAGGGAGCAGCTAGGTGGCACAGTGGCTAGAGTGCCGGACCTGAGTTCAAATCTGGCCTCAGACCAAACACCTGACACTTACTAGCTGTGTGACCCTGGGCCAGTCACTTAACCCCAATTGCCTTAAAAAAAAAAAAAAAGGATGCATTAGCTAAAAGTTACCCTGAACAAGCTTGGTATATCTGGTTTAGTGCCTCCGCTTAGTGTGAACTCTGAGTTCCTTGGTTTCTTTGACCCTTAATATTCCCCACTCTTTGGTCTTTTGAAACACTCCCTTCTGTTTTATCCCTATTTTGTCCTAGTAGACAGTTATTTGTCTCTTTAAACTGTTTCTCTCTGGGGCGTAATACCTACTCTGAGCATGCAATCATAGCCCTATATGAGAGCTGGAAGTGAACCCCCTCATTTTCTAGACAAAAGAACTGAGAGAAGTGGCCTGCCAAAGGTCATACCATCACTTGGCAGCCAAACCGTCACTAGGACCCCAGTGTCTTTAATCTATTGTTCTTTCTGTTACTCAAAACAACCATGATTCTTTCTACTCGTCTTTCTATATGCTTTCTGATCTCACAGGCTCAAATGGAAAGCCCATGCAGGTGACTCCCAGATCTGCAAACCCAGCCTTCACCTCTCTCCTTAGCAGTAGTCCCTAATTCTCAGCTGCCTGCCTGACATCTCCACTTGGGTGAACCATAGGAATTTCGAATTCAACATGTCCAAAATAGAACTCATCATCTTTTCCTCTAAGTCTATTCTTCCTCCTAACTTCCCTATTTCTGCCAACTGCACCATAATTCCTCCCATCACCCAACTTTGTTAACTAGGGAATCTTTCATAACTCTTCATTCTCACCCGCCCCCAATATCTAATCAGATGTCAAGTTTTGTTGATTCTAGACTGTGAGCTCCCAGAGAGCAGGGACTGTCTTTTGCCTTTCTTTGTACTCCAAGAACTTAGCACAGAGCCTGGCCCACAGTAGGTGCTTCATAAACACTCATTGAGTAACTTCCATTTCTCAGATCTGTCCCATCTCTCTACTTGCCCCATGGCCACCTTAGTGTAGACCTTCCCCTTTCCAATCCACCATACACTGATATTCCTGATGCACAGGTATGCCGTGTCACATCTTTAGGTCTTCTGTATAAAATGAAGGCTTTTCAGACATGTAAAGCCCTCATAATCTTGCTCCAGCCTAATTCACTAAACTGATCACTGTTCTCATGCATTCTACACTACAGTCAAACCACATCCTTGCTATTCCCTTTACAACTTCTGTCTCCAGACCTTGGCACAGGCATGATCTGCTCCTTCAAGAGTGCTTTCCTGATTCCCCTCGTTACCAGTGCCTCCACTCCACCTCTCCTCTGTGAATATGTTGGATCCCTCTAAGAGAATGTAAAGTCTTTGAGGGCCAGGATTTTCTGATATTTTTTCTTTATAACCTCAGCGACTAGCCTAGTAACCTGACATATAGTAGACACTGAATAAGTGTTTGCTGTTTGACTGATTGATCCAGGCTACCTCTTTCATGAGGAAATGTTGTACCTTCCTTTTCATCCACTCACCTCCACTTGTCCACATTTAGGCCCAATCTCTCTCCTGAGCTCCAGATCCATATCTCCAACCACCTCATGGACTTCTCTACCTAAAAGCCTCAAATTTAGCATCTCTGAAATCAAACTCACCATCTTTACTACTGAAACAGCTCCCTTTCCTGAGTTTTCTTTGTTGGGTTGTTGTTTAGTCTTCTCCAATGCTTCTTGACCCCATGGATCATAGTGTCTATATGAGTTTCTTGGCATTGATACTGGAATGGTTTGTCATTTCCCTCTCCGGCGGATTAAGGCAAACAGAGGTTAAGTGACTTGCCCAGAGCTATACAACAAGTAAGTGTCTGAGGCCAGATTTGAACTTAGGTCTTCCTAACTCCTGGCCCAGCGCTCTCTTCACTGTGCCACCCATCTGCCTCCTCTCTCCTGATCATCATTTTCTGTTAATGTAAAGTTCTTAACCTAGAGCCCACAAACTCTTTTTTTAAATTTTTTGAGAACTGTATTTCCATATGATTGGTTTCCTTTGTAATCTCATGTATTATATTTTTGCATTTAAAAATATTCTGACCTCCAAAGGGGTCCATGTCACAAAAAAAGTAAAAAAACATCTGTTTTAAAGCATCCATTATTCTTCCAGTCATCATAATGCCTTCTCCTCCACCCCCCCATATCCAACCAATTATAAAAGCATTTCACAGAATCACAAAGTTAGAAGGTATCCTCAGAAGTTATCTAGTCCAAGCCTCGATAGAAATCATTAATCTCATCTATAATGTCTCCTAGAAGGGATCACTCAGCCTCCATCATCACCCATGCCATCCTATTCCGTGTAATTATCTAGAAGTTGTTATTATATTGAGCTGGAATCTACTTTCCTATTAATCCTATTTCTACCCTCCAGGGTCAAACAGAATAAATTTAATCTATTTTCTACATGATAACCCTTCAAAGACCTGAATGCAGAAATCATATTTTCCCTAAGTCTTTCCTTTTTCAGGTTAAACTTCCCCAGTCTGTTCAACTACTTCCCATTTTAATCATTTCAAATCATTTTACCATCTTGATCATCCTCACCTTGACACACACCAGCTTGTCAGATATCCTTCCTCAAATGTGATGCCCACAATAGACAGATATGCTGACCAGGGCAAAGTAAAACCTGATAAAAATCTGCCTCATTCTGAACACAATGTCTCATTGTGTTAGGTCCCATATGACCTAAGATCATGGATGCTTTTGTAGTTACCATCCCATACTATTGACTATATTGAGTTTATCATCACTTTCACATGAAACATTGTTTAACCAAAACTCTCCCTTCCTATATTTGTGAAGGTAATTTTTTTGGACCCATACATAGGACTTTACATTTATTCCCCCATTATGTTTATTTTATTAGATTTAGCACATTTTTCTATCCTGTCAAAATCTTTTTTTATGCCCTTTCTGTGATCCCAACCCAATGGCTATCTCTTTCAGCTTTGCTTTACCCTCACACTTAATAAGCATACCACCTATGCTTTCCTCCAAGTCACTGATAAGAATGCTGAACAGAAAAGAGCCAAAAACAGAGTCTAGGAGATTCCACTAGACACTGCCCTCCATAGTTACATCTACCATTCATCACCTCTTTGTTGTGCAGGTGGGGCAAATCATTCATCCAGTTCAGAATCCATCAAAAGGAATTCTATCAAAACTCCTCTTAAACCTCTCAACCATACATTTCCCTTTCACTCTCTCTACTATCTGCTACCCTCATTACTTCTCACAGAGATGATGAAATAGTCTCCAACTGGGCTTATATCCTCTCTAGTTCCAGCTCCATCCCATCCATCCTATTTACCACTGCCAGAGATCTAATCATGTCACTCTTCAGTTCAAAAACATTCAGCAGCTCCCCATTGCCTATTTGAACTTCTATGAACTTCTTCATCATGCCTTCCTTTCCCAAGAATCTTATCATTGGACAATTTCATTATCCTGCAAGACTGAATCAGCCTCAGTATTCACTCAAGTCTTATCACTACCCTCTGTCCCTCTGATTGAACATTCTGGCTAGAGGGCAGGGATGTGGGCTGTAGGGCCCCTATTCAAGGAGAGGGCTCAGCATTGTTTTCTCCCTACTTCCCACCAGTTACACTGCTTTTGGACTTCT
Organism: Phascolarctos cinereus; assembly: GCF_003287225.1. Lineage (NCBI taxonomy): Eukaryota > Metazoa > Chordata > Mammalia > Diprotodontia > Phascolarctidae > Phascolarctos > Phascolarctos cinereus. Next base: position 140,277,932 of record NW_027555625.1, read on the forward strand.
CCAGCATGTCCCCACACTAAGTACCTTCCCCTTTCCCCAACCCCCAACTCTGCTTTTCAGCTTCCTTCTAGGTGTTGTCTCCCCCCCCATTAGACTATAAGCTCCTTGAGGGTAAGGATTGTCTTTTTTTTTAACTTGAATTTATATTCCCAACAGAGGCTGACACTCAGTAGTCCCTTAACAAACGTTTACTGACAGCCTGATTACAGAATAAAGTAAATCCTCAGCCAAGTATTCAAGAACCACCATAATTTGATTTTGTTATTTATTCCTCTCTACTCAATGGTATGCTGGTAAATGTTTAACAACTGTCTCTCCAAAAAACAATTGTAGATGTCCCTATGACATACTTGAGGTTTAATCTGCATTATTACATTTGCTGGATCACTTTCTTAAGCTTAGGAAGTCTACAAAACAAGAAAGCAAGTCCTGATGAGCAGCATTTGCCAATTTCCAAGGTGTAAATGACCACACTGAAAACTTAGCAATCAGCTCTTCTGAGCCATTTTGAGCTAGCTTCAGCACAACCCTGCCTCATCGGTAAATTTTAACTCCAGGCAGATCTCTCTCCCTCTTCTGCCAGCCTTCCCCACCCCTCTCACCCCAGCCCCTGCAGTTTCTTAGGAGTTCTCTGCTGAACTTTCACTTTTTTTCTGGTACTATGCATGATACAGAAGAAAGAACATCGAACTTGGAGCGAGAGTTCACATTCTGGCTCTAAATATATTAGTTATGTGACTATAGACAAGTCACTTAACCATTTTTAGAGCCTTGGTTTATGCATGTAAAAATGGTGGGCAATAATCTTTCATGACCTACCTCGAAGGGCTGTCGTGAGAAAAACATTTTGGAAACCTTAAAGCCCTAGACAAATGTGAATTATCTTCTGAGCTATTCATGCACATCTCAGCACAAAGGAACATGGAGCATGATCATTTAAAGTGTTTAAAGGGTTTTCAGGACTTCATTTGGACCTGTTCACATTGGATTCAAGTGTTACTGTAGCAGAGGCATGCATGACTGAGCAGCTCAGTGTATGCACCATGGAATGGCCTCTGCAAACCCATCCCCTGAACATTCCACACACTCCAAGCCAACACTGACTACATTATAATGTGTGTGCATGTGCATGTGCATGTGTGTGTGTGTGTGTGTGTGTTGTGTGTGTGTGTGTGTCTCTCTCTCTCTCCTACTCCATCTCCTTCCTTTTTCTTCTCTCTGTCTCTCTTGGTCTCTGATTCTATCTCTCCTTCACTCCCTCCCACTATGTCTTCTCTCCTCTCTCTCTCTCTCTCTCTCTCTCTCTCCTACTCCATCTCCTTCCTTTTTCCTCTCTCTGTCTCTCTTGGTCTCTGATTCTATCTCTCCTTCACTCCCTCCCATTATGTCTTCTCTCCTCTCTCTCTCTCTCTCCTACTATCTCTCTCTCCCCTAGTCTCTCCCTCCCCTAGTCTCTCTCTCTTTCTATCTATCTCTGTCTCTAACTCTCTCTCTTTCCTATTCTCTCTCCTTTCTCTGCTCTCTGTCTCTCTAGGTCTCTGATTCTGTCTCTCCTTCCCTCCCTCCCACTATCTCTTCTCTCTCCTCTCTCCTCTCTTTCACTCTGTCCTTTCTCTTACTCTCTTAGTCTCTCTACTCTCTTTTTCTCTTTCTCTCTCACTGTCTCCCCCTCTCTCTCCTACTCTCTCTCTCTCCTAATCTCTCCCCCCCCCCCCCCCCCCCTCTCTTTCTGTCTCTCCCTCTCTCTCTTTCCCCTTCCTTCCCTCTTTCCTCTGTCTGTCTCTCTTGGCCTCAGATTCTGTCTCTTCTTCCCTCCCTCTCATTCTGTCTTCTCTCCTCCCTCCCTCTCTCTCCTCTCTCTCTGTCTCTGTCTCTGTCTCTGTCTCTCTCTCTCTCTCTCTCTCTCTCTCTCTCTCTCTCTCTCTCTCTCTCTCTCTCTCACACACACACACACACACACACACACACACACCCCTGCCCAATACTCTCTGGTAACAGAAGGCCACTGAGCTGCCCTGACCCTCCCTAGGCGGCAGCAAGCGCCAGAGGCGTTCTCACCGGCACAGGTGGTCAGTGCGGCACACGTTCCGCAGGTCCAAGCAGTTGGGCTTCTCCTTGTCCTCGTAGGAGCAGCTGGGGAGGATGGTCTGTCGGCGGCGCTCGGCACAGGCCTGGTCGCGGCAGGAGCAGAAGAGCATGCGGTAGGTGTACTCGCTGGGCACCCTGTCGAAGAACTGGCGCAGGGCCTTGTGGCACTTGCGACGGTTGCAGCGCTCAAAGTTGGAGACTTCGCGGTTGCAGGTGGAGATGTAGGCCGAGCGCAGCCTCTTGCAGTTCTCGTTCAGGTTGCAGGCCTTGGCGGCGTCTAGGCAGTGGTTACTTTTCGCACTCATGGCCGGGTCTGCCCCTGTCCCTGAGGAGGAGGAAGGGGGTCAGAGGTCATCAGGAGCATGGCACAAAGGCAGAAATATAAATAATAATAAGCTCTCATAGCCGCACAGTACTTCATGCCTTTTAAAGTACATATACATCACCCAGTATCTCACGGTGTGACTGGCCCATTGACAGATGAGGAAGCTAAGCCCGGAAAGGCTACGTAATTTCACATCAGACGGCTTAGGTTTGAATCCTAGCTTTTATCTCTTGACCTATGCGACCTCGGGCAAATTACTTCTACAGGCCTCAGTTTCCCCATCGTGATGACCACTAAAGTCCGACTCTAAGTCAATAATCCTTCTTATTTAGATGACAACCCAGTTCTACTGATTATTTCTACTCTACTTAAAAATTATCCCTATAATAGCTGACATTTACTATGGACTTTAAAGTTTGCAAGCACTGCCCATCCATTATTTCACAGGGTCCTCATAACAGTTCTACAAAATAGACACTACAGGTACCCCGTTACCCCCATTTTAGAGATGAAGAAACTGATGGCCAGAGAGATGAGCAAGCTGAATCACAGGATCACAGACTGAGAGCTGGGAAGGGTCTCTCTCAGAAGCCATCCAGGGGCAGCTGGGTGGCGCAGTGGATAGAGCACCAGCCCTGAAGTCAGGAGGACCCGAGTTCAAATCTGGCCTCAGACCAAACACTTGACACTTACTAGCTGTGTGACCCTGGGCAAATCACTTAACCCCAAATGCCTTACAATAAAAAAAAAATTAAAAAAAAAAAGAAGCCATCCAGGCCAACTCCATCATTTTACAGATGAGCAAACTGAGACTCAAGGGCATTTAGTGATTTGATTTGCCCAGGGTCACACAACTAATAACTATCAGAGGCTGAATAGGACTCCCAGGTCTTATGGCTCTAGGTCCAGCTGTGTGGCCACTATCTCACCCTGCCTCAGTCCAGGGCTCTTCCATCACAACACAAACTACACGGCCCCAGCCAGAGCAGGACAGTTATGGCTGACAGGCTCATAGACGTACAGCTGGAAGAATCTTAGAAGTTATTGAGCCCAAGCCCATTTTATAGATGAAGAAACTGAGGCCTAGAAAGGTAAAGTGATTTGCTCAAGGTTACACAAGAAATGAGTGTCAGAAGCAGGATTTGAATCCTAGACCCACTGTGGCACACTGCCTGGCTTGGAGCAAGGATATCACACAAACGTGGGCAGAAAGCTAAAGCATGAGATGGAACTGAAACATCCCTGGACAAATCAAGGTGTTAGTCTTGCTACTACTATCCTGGGGGGTCTACCTGACTGAGCCCAAGGAGGATGTATCACAAACACCACCATCATACCAGCGGCTGGGGACAAAAAGACAAAAATCAAAGAATTCACATTCCATCATGGAGAACAATGTGTATACAGATGATTACGTACAAAATAAATACGAGATAATTCGGGGTGTAGGGAAAACAGCTAGCACCTGGAGGATGTCAGAAAAAGACTGGCATATGAGCTAGTGTTTGAGCTATATTCTGAAGGAAACCTGAGATTCTGATAGGTAGAGGTGAGAAGGAAGTTCATTCCAAACATGGGAGCCAGATTGCGCAGAGATGGGTGACAGAAGGTGGAGTTTCATGTGGGATGAGCAGCAGGAATGCCAATTTGAATGGATCAAAGAGTGCATGAAGGTGAGAGATGTATAATAAGGCTGCAAAGGTACTTTGGTGCCAGGTTTTTTAAACCCAGCATTTACAATAGATCCTAAAGGCAATAGGGAGCCAGTGAAGTTTACTGAGCAAAAGAGTGACAGTCAAATCTGTGCTTTAGGAATATCACCTGTGTGACGTTGGGCAAATCACTTAAGTGCACTGGGCCTCAGTTTTCTCTTCCGTTCAGTGAAAGTGTTGAGCTCAATGGCACTCCTGGAATGCAATCTCTTTCTTCTCAACTGGCGTTTCTCCATTGGCAAATAGCTTAGGTTCAAGTAGTTGCTAGATAATGACTTGGATCTATTTGGTATATGCTAAGTAAAGAAAACTAGAATGAGATTCAGAGGAACAGGGTTAAATTCACAGCTCTGCTGTGGATTTATTTTACTACCTAGTAGTCATTCAATAAATATTTATAGACTGACTAATTAACTATCTGTGTGACTTTGAACAAATTTGTTGTAGTTGTTGTTTGGTTATTTTTCAGTCCAACTCTTCGTGACCCCATTGGGGATTTTCTTGGCAAAGATACTAGAATAGTTTGCCATTTCCTCCTCTAGCCCATTTTACAGATGAGGAAACTGAAGTAAACAGTTAAGTAACTTGCTGAGGGTCACACAGCTAGTGTCTGAATCCAGATTTGAACTTATGAAGATGTCTTCCTGACTCCAGGCCTGGCACTGCATGAACTGGACCACCTGGATGCCCCAGAACAAGTTAATTCCCTACTATGTGCCTCAATGTCTTTGTCTGCTGAATGATGTGGCTGGACTAGGCTCCTTCTGATACGCCTCATAGCTCTGACTCCCTGATCTATGATTTCTGGGGTCCCTTCCAGATCTAAGTACAGGACCCTCTGATTGTGGTGTTCTCTGAGTCTTAGAAGCTACTAACAAGTTGAGCCTCCAGGGCTAACTGGAGGTTTTGCACTGGTGATCTCTCTCCCCTCTCCTAAATAGCATGAATAAGAATCTGACAATGTATTTTATCATGTACGTAATCAGTGAACAGAATCCACTGAGCCCTTTGTACTCAGCCTTCCTTCTATCCCCTCAGCTATGCTGTTACCTATTAGAGTCAGGAAGAGCTTGGTTCAAGTTCTGTCTTTGTCTCTAATGTTGATTGTGTAGCTATCCAGCAACTAACCTCTGAGTGCCCCTAGGCAATCCTTTGAAGCCATAAGTCACAGAGAGGTTACAGACCTTGTATTCATTTTGTATATAATTTTTTATAAATCGAATGTAAGCTCCTTGAGGGCAGGGACTGCTTTTTCTTCATATTTCTATCGTTCAGTTGTTTCAGTCATATCTGATTCTCCTTGACCCCATTTGGGGTTTTCCTGGCAAAGATACTGGAGTGGTTTGTCATTTCCTTCTCCAGCTCATTTTATAGATGAGGAAATTAATTCAAACAGGGTTAAGGGACTTGACCAGGGTCATACAGCTAGTAAGCATCTGAGACCAGATTTGAAGTCAGGAAGATGAGTTTTCTTGACTCCAAGCCCAGAGCTCTATCTACTTGGCACCTAGCTACCCCTCTGCATTTCTAGCACCTAGCAAGTAAGCATTTATTAATTGCTTGTAGATTGATTGATCTGCATTCCAAGAGAAGTTCCCCACATAAGCATGCAAACCAAAAAAAAAAAAAAAAAGAAAAAAGGAAATCACAGGTCCACCTGTTAGATTGTGGGGATAAAACGATTAAGTCCTGTCTCTCTAAAGATTTATAGTGTATTTAGGGAAACAAGAGCCATCAATCAACAAGCATTTATTAAGCACCTGCTAGAGAAAGGAAAGTGAAGGAAATAGGCGTTTATTAAACACATACTATGTGCCAAGTACTGAGTTAAGTGCTTTTTACAAATATTATCTCATTTGATCCTCACAACAACCCTAGAACTAAGTATATTATTACCTCCATCCTACAGTAAAGGAAGCTGAAGCAAACAGAGGTTAAATGACTTGCCCAGAATCACACAGTAAGTGTCTGAGGCTAGATTTGAATTCAGGTCTTCCTGATTCTAGGTCCAGAGCTCTATCCATTCCAGGCACTATGCTAGGCTCTGAGGGTTCAAGTCCAAAGAATGAAACTCTCTCTACTGGCCTGTCACACAAGAAACAGCACAAAACCATAGACGGCAAATTATAGTCAAGTACCAATTCATGGTGTGTCCTAAGAGTGCTAAAGGCAATTCAGAGACAGGGGTGAGTGAGGGGTGAGCTCTGCCCAGCAACATGCCTGCCCTACAACAACCCGTAGAAAGAGAGCAGCTGTTCAAATCCCCTTCCTTTTGAGCACTGGGAAAGGACGCAGAAAAGGAGCAAAGCTACTACGAATGCTATGATAGGAAGAGGCAGTGCTTTCATTCCCCCAGCTCCCAAGGTACTCACTGCCTTGCCAAGCCTCCACCACCAGCCCAGGATGGGGGAGGGAAGGCAGAGGGAGAAAGGACTCACCAGGGAAGGGGCAACTCAGAGGGAACATGCCACGGTGGGAAGAGCTGTCAACGAGCAGCCAGGTTTCTCTTTCAAACCCCATCAAGCCGTCAGGGTGGCTTCTGGGCAAGGAGGAGGCAATGGCCCAGAGCTAAGGTGAAGAAGACAGACTGAAGAAGTAGGGCTTGGGGAGAGAAATTGCAAATGGGAACGGTAGCTAATTTAGGCCTGTGGTTGCTTTTAGGTTTCCCAGGTGCTCTGTTCCCTCTCCTCTCAGCATGTTCCTGTGCTAATGCCCGTGTAATTATAGCCTCAGTTGCCTCCATTTGGAGCTTGAATAAAGAAAGCATTTGCTATGGGGGAAAAAATGGAAACCCCTGGGCCAAAACTTGGTAAATTTCCTAGAAACAAACAAACAACAAAAAAATAAAAAGGCAGGAAATAAAGCGGTAGAAATAGGCAATTGCCTTGTTACCAGGAAAACAGCCCCTTCCCTCTTGCAGGAGGGGAAAGGGAGGGCAAGGGACCCAGGGTCCCTTCTATGTCAGCAAATTTATGCCTGGCACATAGTTGGTACTTGACGTGTTTATTGATTGATTGATCTCAGAAGAGAGGCCCACTTCAGAGCTCATCAGGACAATTGCCTTCTCTCCAGGCTCCTTCTCCAAGCGAGACCTTTGCTATTAAAACAAGTGGCACTCATTCCTAGGTTTCAGAGCTGGGGATCATATAGCTTGAAGTCTATCTGGCCCAGCCTTCTCCTTTAACAGACGAGGAAACAGAACCAGGAATGGACCTATAACCGCCCAGAGTCCATCCCAAATTCATAGGATTATCAATCTGAAATTGGAAGGGGCCTTAACACTCTAGACCAACATTGTCCTTTTAAAGATGAGGAAACTGAGGCTCAGAGAAGCTAAACAAAGGATCACAGATGCAGATCTAGAAGGAAACCAAGAGATCATGTAATCCAGTTCCTTTATTTTACAGATGAGGAAACTGAGACCGAAGGAAGTAAGATGACTTGCCCAAGATCAGATGGTTGGCAATTATTCCAAGTGGAATTCCAACCCTTGTTAGATCTAGAGGGCTTGGAACCTCGTATCAAGCTGCCTCCCATAAGCCTGAGATCACAGTCAGGGAACGAGTCAAGATTTGAACTCAGATCTCTAAATATAGTACTCTTTCCACTACAAACAATGTAAGGAGAATGGGGAAGTGTCCTCAACCATCTCACACCAGAAGAAAGAGCTTTCCTGCCAGCAAAGAAGGAGGCAGGGAAGCATACCCCAAGGAGAATCCTACCCCAGTCTTTGGCCCCCTCAAATTCCTTTCAACAAAGTAAAAATGTGAACCAAGACCTCTCTGCTGCCACACATTCTCCTTTCTAAGCTCTCACTACCTTACATTCTACCAGCTAAATGGTAGAGTTGATACAGTGCTGGGATTAGAGTCAGGGAAGACCTGAGTTCAAATCTGACCTGAGATGCTTCCTAGCTGTATGAGCCTGGGCAATTCATTTAATCTCTGCCTCAGTTTCCTCAACTGTAATAATAATAGCACCTACCTCTCAAGGTGGGTTATGAGGATCAATAAAATAATAATATTTGTGAAGTGCTTAGTATAGTGCCTGGCACACAGTAGATGCTTTATAAATGTTATTCCCTCCCTCATTAGAATTTCATTCCTTTGGGTCTTGGAGCCTTTCCCTTCATCAAGGATTCTCTTTCAAAAAGGAAATAGTGCCTGGAGGAGTCCCACTATGATATCAGCTAACACTTTAATTACTAGTTGATCCCTGAACAGAGATTAGTTAACAACTATCTGAAAGCAAGAATGGGACAAAGGATTGGGGGTAGAGGTGCAGCATCAGGAAAAAAGATGGGAGGGCATCAGAGATAACACATCACCAACTTCCCAATTCTGTTCTGGCTATGTCCCTCAAAAGCATGTCTGTCACCAATTGCCAACCTCTTTAATGAAATCAGAAAGATCTGGCTAGAGCCAACTCATATGAGTTGAAAAAAGACAATTGTTAAATTTTCAGTATGAGCATTTACACCTCAGAAATCAGCAAAAGCTACTGATTAAGACTTCATTTCTTATTCTGTTGACTGTTTAGACTTAAGAAAGTGACAGAGAAAATGTTAATTATACAGATTAAATGTAAAAGTATGCCACCTGTACATTTTTTGAGATCCAGGAGTTAAACATTTCCCCATATGTGTGAAGTCTCCCACTAGTCCGAGAAAGCTGCGAAAGAATAAGGGTGCTGAGAAATGAAGTTACTGGAGGGCCACCCATAACAAACTAAGATCACCAAAGATGTAAGAGGGAGTTCTAGACTCAATTGTCCCAGGTCAAGAGGAACCAGAAACACAAGGTCATACCCATAATCCTTCCCAAGCAAAGCCTCCCCAGCTTGCCATAAAGGCTGGTGAGGAGGGAGGGAAGGGGTAAGCCTCAGGCATAGGTGGCAGATGAATAGAAGGCAAGCAGCTGCCTAGGTGGAAGTCTAAGCTTTAATGACATTTGGCACTTTCCAAAACATTAACAAATTAATCCTCCCAGCCTCTGGGGGTGCAGTTCTGATTCATTATCCTCACTCACCCTATTCCACTGAGGAGAGGCAGGTGTAGAGAATCAAGGAGAAGCCAAGGCCTGGACAGGGGCAGGGTCTCTTACATACTACCACAATACTTCGTCTCAGCCTTTCTTACCTTCTCCCCTCTTCCCCCCCTTCTTCCTTCTTCCAAGCACACACTCATCTTTTTTTCTCTTCTGACAGTTACTGGAAATAATGCTTTAATCTTTCTTGGGGTTCCACAAGTCACTTATTAGACACACAAAATATTCATTCCTAAACAAATTGCCCAATCCCATCAAACACCCAACAGTTGCCCTTTTTCAGTCAAAAGCATTTATTATTAAATCCTTATGTGCCAGGCACCATCCTAAGTACTGGTTACACAAAGAAAGACAAAAACATGGTTCCTGCCTTCAAGGAACTCACCTTCTAATGCGGGAGAGACAGCATGACAATAACTGTGTACATACAGGATATATCCAGTGTAAAAGGAAGATAATATTGGAAAAACTAGCAATAAGAGAGATCTGGGATGGCCTCCTGTAGAAGGGAGAATTGGAGCTGAGTCTTGAAGAAAGCCAGGATGAAAAGGGAGAGGCATGAGAGACCGCTAGTGCAAATACCTAGAATCTGGACATCGAAAGTGGGAAAGAAAGTCAGTGGAGCTGGATTGTAGAATTCAAGAGCAAAATGTAAGAAGACTGGGGAGGTGGAAAGGGCCAGATTGTGAAAGGCTTTAAACGCTAAACAGAAGATCTTATAGGTGATCCTAGAGGTAACAGAGAGCCACTAGAGTTTGGTGAGTTAGGAGAGAGAGATGATGAGGTCAGAAGCATACTTGAAAAAGATCATTTTGGTAGCTGAGTGGAGGATTGATTGGAAAGGGATGAGACAGGAAGACCAATTAGAAGAGTGTCATAAGAGTCCAGGTCCCCAGAGTCTAGAACCCATTGGTTTCCTACCATGGGCTATCCCTACCTAAGGACAAACATAGGGACCCCTCTGACCTTCTACCTTCTATGGGTCACTGGGAAGAGCTTCTAAAAGAGAAAAAAAGAAGGTGCTGGAACTCTCAGGAGTTGGATCTAGGGCCTAGCAATTTCCTCTGGATTCCCCCATCCACGAGAGCCTCAGTCGGTCAGATGTGCAAAAAAAAGGAGAGATTCACAATTTCTTGAATCCTGCCCTTTTCTGAACTTCCTCTCCATCCCTCAGATTCCCCAGGTGCTTTCCTGGGCACCAGGCTAAGTTGCAAAAGGCAGACATATGTCCCCAAAGGCACCCCCTGTCTTCCTTGTGGCTATCAATAGCAGGACAAGGGTAAGATCTGCTGATGTGGCTTCTCCATGTGGTCCAGGGGAAAGGGGTAGGGCCTGGATTTGGTATCAGGGGATGTACATTAAAGTCCTGGCTTGTGTGACCAAGGACAAGTCTCCTACCATGGGCTACCCCCACCTAAGAGCAAACATAAGGACACCTCTGACCTCCTGTGGGTCATTGGGAAAAGCTTCTAAAAGGGAAAAAAAAAAAGCTTTATTTATCCTTCTATCTAAATCTATGATCCTGATAGCAGAATTTGTCTTTGACCCTCTTCCTCCTTCAGCCTCCTCCTGCTCCCTTCAGGGTACTAACACTTAGTCAATCTGCATGGTTTACGGTATTCCACCCTGTGGTTTCACCCATGAGGTCCTGAAAACCAAGAGGCTTTCAAAACCCAAAGGACTCTATTTCTAATAGTGAAAATTCAGACCAGTGAGAGAGATATTTGTAAGGGGAGGAAGAGAGGGTGGGCAGAAGGGCCTCCCTGATATTATAGTAATCTGACTGGCGTCTTCCTAAGACCAGCCCTGACTAATTACCACTAAATGACAGAACACCATCTCTTGAGCTCCCAAAGCAAAAACAGACAACTAGAGGTCACCTAGTCCATAGGCCATGCCTCTTTCTCCGAGCAAAACAATATGCTCATCACCCCCTCAAAAATAAGATTCTATCCTGAAACCTCCAGAGACCTCCACACATACAAATATACAAACATGCAAAGCATGTGTGTACATGTGTATGTGCAGACACACAGGCTTACAAATAAAACCATCTGATATTCTTTGCTATATGAGATGGCTCTCTGGGAAGGGGAAAGAGAAGAGATGTTGGGAGAGATTTAGACATTATAAAAACCAAAGATAGAGCAAATAAAATTATTTTTAAAAACAAATTCATCCCCCCACATCTTCTCTATCTGCGGCACCTGCAAAATGAAGGAGTGGGGATGGGGGGGGCATATTCAATGGCCTCTAAGGTAGGTTTTCTAAGCTCCACCATTCTCTGCTTCTGTGATCTTTTGGGCCCCACCATCAGAAGAGCGTGCTGAGGGCAGCCAGCAGTGAGCAAGGTTGCCAAACAAAGAAGATCATAGTAAACACATTCCAAGCTGGGATGGCAAACAGCTGCCCCTGAGGTTGCTTCTCCCCAGCCCCAGCCTGTGCCTGCAGGAGTCCGGGCAGCCTCTACCAGCCCCACCCCTGAAAGAAAAGGAGGGAGGCAGGGGGGATCTTACGGCAATGATGAATGCTTTAGTTTGTCCTTGGCCTCTCCATTGGCTCCCCTTTGTTCCCTCCTGGCATCCTACCCCACACCCTGCCATGCCCATCCTGCATCTTGCTCTTGCTCTCACCTGGTTCTCTTTCATCCCTGCTAAGGTGTTAATACATAATTAATAGCAGGGCACTCTGATATAAATTGGCTGGATAACCAACGCCTCCCATCTCCTCTCTCTCTCTGTCACTGTTTCTGTCTCTGTCTCTGTCTCTCTCTCCCTCTCCTCCTCCCTCTCCCTCTCTCTTTCCCTCTCCCTCTCTCTTTCCCTCCCTCCCTCTCCCTCTCTCTCTGTCTCTGTCTCTCTGTCTCTCTCTGTCTCTCTCTGTCTCTCTCTCTCTCTCTCTCTTCTCTCTCTCTCTCTCTCTCTCTCTCCCCTCTTCCCCTCCCTCTCTCTTTCCCTCCCTCCCTCTCCCTCTCTCTCCACACACAACTCCTGCAGAGAAGGTGCCTAAGAGCCTACATGCCAATAAAATGAACTACAAGAAGCTTCCTCACATATGAAAATGGGCATCACTGGGGGGGCAGGGAACAACTCTTCTCCCAATCTGCCTAGGCTTACCCCAGCTCTCCTTCATACCACATAATAATCCTTCTCCATTTCTCCAGGTCTGACCCAAAGCACCTAGAAGAAATGCCTCCGTCCTGCTGCACAGCGCCCCTAGCAGCGAAGTAAGTGGGGCTATGGAGAGGCAAGACCTGCTCACCTCAAACACTGGTGAGACATTAGGTTGTGAGACATTAGGGTACACCCACCATCTTTACCTTCCTATTGCCTTATTTTCCCTACTGCCTTTCTTCTCTCCCCATAAACCACAAGCCATTGATGAAGGCCCTTTTATTATAAAATCATATATCCAGGGCAGCTAGGTAGCACAGTGGATAGAGCACTGGCCCTGAAGTCAGGAGGACCTGAGTTCAAATCCTGCCTCAGACCAAACACTTAGCACTTACTAGCTGTGTGACCCTGGGCAAGTCACTTAACACCAATTGCCTAAAAAAAAAATCATATATCCAGAGATGGGAGGGACCACAATGAGTGCTTACTCCTGTTCTTTCAGTGTACAGATGGGGAAACTAAGGAGGGAAGCGGAGTAAGAGTGAAATCAGTTGCCTGAAGTCAAACAGGTAATTAGCACCAAAGTCAGGATTTGAACCCAGGACCCTAACTATAGAGTCAGTGTTTTTCTACTCTGCCATGCTGCTAGCCTCTGCACACAAACTCTGACCTCCATACTTACTCCATGTCCCTTCTAGTCCTTAACACACACACACACACACACACACACACACACACACACACACACACACACACACATACACACATATACCCTCTAGATATTTATCCCTCCAAATTCACTGAATGGTAGTCAAGGAACAAGCACGTCCATGTAGAAATTCCAACTTTGTCCTTTACTTAGATCTATTCTTCAGAGGGGGTAAACAGTCCCAAAGAAGGGAAGTTACAACCTCTGGGAAGAACATAGTTCAGTGGTTAAACCACGTACAGAGAAACCTGACTCTCAGACAGAATCTAGGTGACTGGTATGGTCAGACTAGATCCAGGAATTGAGAAAGTATAGTTCTTGGTCTTCGAACTAGGAAAAGACAAGTCATGCCACACATTGGCTGCCAACAATGCTGATCTTACATGTTGGTGGTGGAGTAGGTGGCTCTGTAATATGTAATTTAAGGGAATTTAAAAGTACCTCTCAATCTCTTGGGCCAAAAATATCTGTCCCGCTTGGTGCTGTTCAGTCATTTTAGTCGTGTCCGACTCTTCGTGACACCATTTGAGGTTTTCTTGGCAAAGATACTGGAGTGGTTTGCCATTTCCTCCTCTATTTCATTTTACAGATAGGGAAACTGAGGCCCACAGAGTTAAGTGACTTGCCCAGGGTCACACAGCTAATAATTATCTGAGGCTGGATTTGAACTTCAGATCCAATGCTCTATCCACTGTGCCACCTATCTGCCCATCTCTCCCACTACTGTGCCTGAAATTCTACTACTTAAGATTTAATTCCTTTGACTAAAGTTTAAATTCCCTAGAGTCCTTAATGCAAATCTTCCAGGGGTGGAAGGCAGGGAAGAGGCTCCGAATTGAACCTTATGAGGGTCATAGCTCTAGAGATGAAGGGACTTCAGCGGTCACCTAGTGCAAGCCTCTCATTTTCCAGATGAGGAAACTAAGGTTAGCATCACATTTAAGTGAAAGTCCTGCCATCATTCTCCCAACAAGGGGCAACAGGAACCATCTGTAAGTACTCACAAGGTACCTGAAGGCAAGGGATGGGAGGGAAGAGACAGAAAAGAATCCGCCAAAGACCAACTTCACAAGCAAGACAGCTGGCTCCCTCTCAGATAGGCCCAAAGGTTTCTCTCAGGGGGCACAGCAGGTCAGCATGAGCACAGCACCATCTGCTTTCCATACTACTCCCAGGACTCCCAAAGCCCAACTAATGGGAAAGGAGGAATACTGGGCGGATCTCCCAGTTGCATCCCTTGTCTCTCCGAACCCCACGCCACCACCTTCCCCACTCCCCCAGATGATTTCCCCCTGAAGGGAGAGGTGTAAGAGGTGACAGAGTTCTGCTAAAGCCCCATTTTTGTTGACACTCAGAGAATCTGACAGCTGTTAGAAAAGGAAATGTGATTTAGAAATTTAAATAACACACTTCTGCATTCGGCTGGGGAGACAACCTGAGGATAAGCAGTTTATCTCCCCAGTCACAGTGAAAGGTGAGCAGGGAGCAGGGCTAATGATTTCCTCTCTAGTCCCTCTCCCCTTCCTTCCAAAGCTTCACTCCCTCCTCCCCTCCCCGGTAATGGGAGCCGCCCCAAGACCTACCCCCACTCACAGTGCTCTGGGCCACACCACCCACACTCCATGTATCTGCAAAATAGCCCAGCGAGGAAATACGGGCAGGGTTTCTCCACTTTCAGAGGCACAGCGAGGGAAAAGATCTTGGTCCAGAAAATTGAGGAGCAGAACGAGAAGCCAAACCCTACTAGCAGCACCATACACTGGGTGAGAGTTGAGCATGAAGGACTGAAGTCATGACTGCTATCTGTAATCTCTTGCCTCTGGAATAGGATTAGGGATGATTGCTCCTCTTCCCAAATGTTAACGCTCCCTGTCTTCCTGGTACCAAAACCCACCGTGACAGACCAACACTAAGAGCCAGGGAAGACTACTGGAGAGCCTAGCAGAGAAAAGGGAAGAAACAATAGCCCAGAGCTTGCTGGGAGAAGCCTGATCCCAACTCCTCCCTTGGCTTCCATTCCTCCAGCCCTACCACATAGGTCACCTCTCTATTCCCTAAACACACCATACACATCCCACCTCTTCACTTTGGCCCCCATGTCTCTGAATCCTACCCATCCTTCAAAACGCGACTCAAATCCCTCTCCCTCCAGGAAGCCTCCCCAATTCACAGGGCCTTTCCCTTGCTTTCAACTCCCATCACGTGTATCATCTTTGCCATTTCCTCGGCCCCTTCCATCTAGAGATTTGTTTTTAGTTATCTTTTTTTGTTCATTCCGCTTTCCCCATCAACAAGACTGAGAGCTCCTTGAGGGCAGGATCCTCGTCTTAGGATCGAGTCTTTGCGTTTGCCGCCAAAGAAGAACCTGACAACAGTGCTGGACACATAATAGGTTCTCAGTGCACGAGCTGGTTTATGTATGACTGATTGGTTCCCTCCTTTTCTCTTGGGCCCCTCTGAATAATAGCTAGCATTTAAATAGTGCTTTAAGGTTTACAAAGTGCTCTACAAAAATTATCCTTCCAACAACCCTGTGAGGTAGGTGCTATTATTATCATCCCTACAGATGAGGAAACTGAGGCAGACACAAAGAGATTAAACAACTTGCCTAGGGTTGCATAGCTTGGTAGTGTCTAAGGCAGGACTCAACTTACGTTTTCCTGATTCCAAGTCCTGAGTTCTAACCACTACACTACATAGCTTCCTATGGGATGAGGGATAATACTTTAAAGAAAGATATCAATAAAGGGACCCAAGAGGACTATTTTGAGTCCCAGCTGTCTCCTTCAGAATATGATCTCTTACTCCTATAGAAATGGGGGCCACTAAGCCATAGATGGCAGCCAGGTGGTGCAGTGGATAGAGCAAGGCCCTGGAGTCAAGAGGACTTGGGTTAAAATCTGGTCTCAGACACTTACTAGCCGTGTGACCTTGGGCAAGTCACTTTATCCAGTTTACCTCAGTTTCTTCATCTACAATGAACTGGAGAAGGAAATGGCAAACCACTCCAGTCTCTTTGCCAAGAAAACCCCAAGTAGGGCCACAGAGAGTCGGACATGACTGAAACAACTCATCAACATAAAACCATAAATAAGGATGCCTCCGAATAACATGTACACTTAGAAAACTATGTATAAATATTATATATGTTTTATTGTGTTGTTTATTTTGTTAAATATTTCCCAATTGCATTTTAATTGGGTTGGGTCACACGCCCCAGGCTGCAGATCTGATACTTCTACCCTAAGGCATGCCCTTCTAAGGAGCTCAGCTGTGTGCAGGTCCACCATTGTGGGGTTTCTTCTACCCTCAGAGATCCCTCTGAAGCCAGCTAACATCATCATGACCTCAGAGTGCTGTCACTGGGCTCCTCACTTACAGCATAGAGCCCATACATAGTCGCTCTTCTCTGAGGGGGATCATGATTCAATAGGGCTACGCAGTGTGAACCAGGAGAAAAAACATTGGACTGGGATTTATGAGGCCATCAGGGTTCCAGAATAAGCTTAGTCAGAAACTGGCTGGGTAAACGTGGGCAAATCATCTCATCCGGGAGCTCTTAACCTGTTTTATGTCATAGACCTCTCTGACAGTCCAACGAAGCCTCTGGACCCCCTTCCCAGAATGTTTTTAGATGCAACAAATAAAATTCACAGAATTACATGGGAAACCAATCATATTAAATCAAGATGTAATTTTTTTTTCCCTTCCAAATTGACACATGCCCTGAAACATGCTCTTAGACCTGAGGAACCCAAGTCAAAAACTCCCTTCTCTAGGCCCCAGTGGTGTCCTCATCTACAAAATGTGGAGGTGGGGCCAGACCAGAGGTATCAAACACACAGCCTACCAGAAACACTCCCAGGGGGGTTCTTGAACCAGACTAAAAGGTAATTGGGAAATATTTAACAAAATAAATAAAAATAAGAATAGAACATAGATAATGTTAATATTTGGTTTTCTAAGACAATAGTTGCAGAGCCCTATTTCTATATGAGTTTGTTGACACCACTGGGCTAGACTCTCCCTAAATTCCCTTCAAGCCCTAAAATCATGCAGTGCTTCTGGGACTATTAGCCAGGGCCCAGCCTGAGTCCTCCAGTTTTGCCTCTGGTGGGGGAAAAGGAGGGTGGCGAGGAAAGGGAACCTATGGCTCTATTCCCTCCCTCCAGGAGAATTCACAGGCAACTCCCACTGACAAGCGAAGGCCATCTGCCTGTCTTGTCTCTCCTGTCACAAAGCCCTGAGTCCCCATTGCTGTTTCTGAGAAGAATTCTTTTCATCCTAGCTTTGATCTCTGGCTGGGCTCCTCCAGCTCTGTGTACCTACCTCACTCCAACCTATCCCAAGCAGAAATCCTCTCCCTCCTTTCCTCCTCTCCTCCTCCCCCATCCCTCTTCCTCCCTTCTCTCTCCCTCCCCTCCTCCCTCCGTCTTCTCCACCCCTTCCTCATTTTCCCTTCCTTCCCTCCTCTCTCTCTCTTTCTTGTACACACACACACACACACACACACACACACACACACCCCTGGTGTGGTTCCCCATCACCTGTCTCCTCCTCCAGAATCACAGCCCCCTGTGCCTGCCTCTGCTTTAAAAAGCCTTTTTTTCTGATATACCTTCCTCTTGGATCCGCCTTCCTTTCACACCTAGCCCAGCTATAAGCACTCTGACTTTCGGGAGTAGGGAGACTTGGATTTGAATTTCAGCTCTGATAATTATCAGCCTTCCAACCTTAGACAAATTGCTTTAAACTCTCTATGCCTCAGTTTCCTCATCTGGAAAGCAGGCATGGTTATTATGAGAAACATGCTTTGGAATTCTTAAATTGCTACCAAAAAAGGGTGGTTATTATTATTATTATTATTGTTGTTGTTGTTGTTGTTGTTATTGTTATTGTTATTATTATTTTAGATGTAATGCAAGAGAACTTAGAATGATAATTATTATATTGAGTCACCATGCACGACCTTCCCCAATGATCTAGGAGACAACTGGCTTCACAAACCTTGGAGCCCAAAAACAGAGCAGCTGGTTAAGGGACCTCAGATCCCATAATTGAATCCAAAGTCTGGTTAGCCAGGCACAAGAAGAGAAAAGAATGAAAAATAAACCACCCACCCCAATCTACCTGGGTTAGGACAGTATTCTGAGGGGGTCTGGGCACCTTTATTGCCCCCCCAAAAAAAAAGCCTTGATTGACATATTCTAGTGGGACACCAGCAAGTGATCAGGGGGAGGAGAGGTAAAGGGGATGGTACTTGAAGTAACAATAATAGCTGTCATTTATAGCAAGCGTTGCCAAACGTTTTATGCACAGTATTCCGTGTGTGCCTCACAGCCATCCTGAGGTAGGTAATACAGGTGTTAGTATCCCTATTTCACAAATAAAAAGATGGGCTTAAAAGGGGTTAAGTGACTTGCCCAAGATCACCCAGCATCTAAATGTCTGAGCTGGGATTTGAAACCTAAGTCCCTCCTGACTCCAGATTCAGCATTCTGTCCATCACAACACATTTCCTGACAGCAGGTGCAAGTACCCAACTGAAGGTCCTCCTGATTCAAGTAGAATACAACATAATGAGACAAATCAGTCCAAAGTCCTCAAGGAATAGGCATCAGAAAGAAGAGAGCAACTGATCCAAAAACCAGGATACTGCCCTTCCCCACACACCCTGGTATCCCAGGCTTGAAGAACAACGCTGCGGGAATAATGCTGTGGGTGTGATCTACACGCACTTATACACTAATAGAGCACGTTTATTCAGAGTGTAAATGAATACCTAGAGAAGCCTTGAAAGGGGAAAAAAAACCATTAGCAGCCTCAGTCTTGCACACACCCATAAACTCACACCACACATATATCCAGAGTATAAATGAACACCCAAGAGTAGCACTAAAGGGGAAAGAAAGCCAATAAGCAGCCTCATCCTGGCATGGCAAGAGGGAGAGTAAGGCCACCTAATTCTATCACATCACAAAATGGCGGCACTTAGAGATGGTCTAATATGGGCCCTTCACTTTTAGACTTGAAATAGAGGCCCAGAGGGGAAGTAAGTTGCCCAGGATTATTCAGCAGTTAGGAACAAAAAGTTTCTTAGCCCTCACACCTCCCAGTTCCCAGTCCTGTGTTCCCTCCACTACTCTGGGTTGTTAGCTCCTACCTGGTTATCTTACTGCTCCATGGCCCCATCGAGCATATGCTAGAGGGGATTAACACCCCCAGCAGCATCAGCCCCCTTTCCTCCTTTCTTCTCCTCCCTTTCCCCACTACTCTTCAGACTTACCACCCAAATAAGACTACTGATTCATCATATCCTAGGGATGTCTCTAATTAGAGGTGAGCTGGTAGAGGCAAACAGAGGGCTAAAGAACCTCAATGAAGCCTGGCCTCTATACTAAGCAGAGGTGACATTTATCTAGCCCTTTAAGGCTTCCAAAGAACTCTACATGCACTATCAGATTTGAACTTTCAAAATAATTCTGTGAAGAAAAAACTAATGGTATTATTATCCTCATCACATAGAAAAGGAAATTGAAGCCCCAGAGAATATCTGATTTGTCCATGATCAAACAGCTAGGAAATGTTGGAGGGAGGATTTAAATTGCAATCTCTCTTAAATACAACAACAGCAGGAGGACCTGAGTTCAAATTTGGCCTCAGACATTTTACTAATTGTGTGACCCTGGTCAAGTCACTTAACCCCAGTTGCCTCCAAAATGAATAAATGAATGAAGGAATGAATGAACAAATAAGCAAATGAATGAATGAATGAGTAAATAAATAAATAAATACAACTGCAGCATTTTTCCGTCACATGCTTTTCCTGATGAGGAGGCACCAGTGTTCACTCTGAGTCTCATAGTTCTGGAGCCGTAAGCTATCTGGCTTCCTGGTTTTACAGATGAGGAAATGAACAGGAGTATGACAATAAACATCTAAATACCAACTCTCAAATATCTATAGATATAGATGCATATACATATATACACACATTTTAAAGTTTCATCTGCATTATTAATATTTTCTCCATCACTTTCTTAAGTCTAGACAATCGCCACAACAATAATAAGGCCCTGAAGTAGTGTTTGCTGACTCCTGAGACGCAAATGCTGACGCTAAAAATTTAGCCATCAGTTCTCACAACAGGTTAAGAGCTGGTTCCACCACGTTCCTGAAACCGAGGCAGAGAGACATTAAATGGCTTGCTTAGGGTCACCCAGTAAAAGTAGGAGGCAGGATTTGATCCCAAGTCTTCCTGACTTCCAGTTCAATACTGCGTCCACTATGCAAAACTGCTTTCCATTCCCTAAAAGTGTTGTTCTATATGTGTAGGGGAGGTGGGTAGGAGGATAAGAAAAGTGTCTAGGGAGGAAGCGGAGGGGGAGAGAAAGGGAAAATGTATGTCTGACCCTGCTGCCTGTAGGCAGCAGATAATAGGGAGCTGATACTGTGGGTTAGAGACCCAGTAATTTGCTCATTTGTCTTGTTGACATCCTCGTCTAGCAGAATGTCAAGTCCATTAAGTAAAGATTTTCTTCTAAGAGGACACTTGGGCTTAAGCTCAGAGTCATCTGATGTATGGGCTGGGATAGGGGCCCAAGCTGTTCCATTGCAAGGAGGCACGTTGAGGCCCACTGGAGGGTGGAGCACTGGATGCCCCCTCATTTGGCCTGGAATTCTTCCAGAGTCCCTCCTACTTCTGACGTCCTATGGCTCACCTCCCTTCTGCCACCCATTCCTCAGGCTTCATGATGTCTTTCTTTCTCCCTTAGAATTTTCCCTTGATATTCATTTAGACATGATTTCACCTACAAGCCTCATTTGGCATCTGTATTAATATCAGAGTTGGCCTTCAGGGCCCAGAGAGGGCAGGGAGGACAGAAAGGGCCCAGTTGGTGTAGCCAGAGTAAAAGCAGCCTGAGCATCCACAGGTATAAGAAGGAGGGCCACTGATGCCCATGACTTTCATCGCATCAAAACACCTCTCTTTCTCAGGGGAAGGGAGTGACCCAAGGGCAAGGTCTTTTTCAAATCCATTCAAAGAATGCAAGAAATCACATCTGGAAGGGACTTCAGTAATTATCGAGTTCAACCACCTTACAAATGAGAAAAATTAAGCCTTTGAAGAGGAAAGGACTTAGTCAAGGTCACACAAGTGCAGAACCAATATTATCATGCAGATCTCCTAATTCCCATTATAGGGCTCTTTCCCCTGTACCACAACGCATGTAATGTAAGGGCAGGGTGGAGGGAAAGAAAGGAGGACTCAATTCACATGCCAATCCATTTTTATGGTCTCCAGCTGTATTCCCAGTAGGGGTCCAGAAAGAGAGAGATCCTTAATTGGCTAATTTGAACTGCTGCAACCCTGCGCTTGTGGGTCCAGAATTATTTACACACACACACACACACACACACACACACACACACAGAAGTCATGTTTGTCATCTCTGCCCTATCTTCCCTTCTAGAGAAGCCTTCATTCGTAAAGCTTCAAGATCATGCCAGGAAGACACTACTTACAAAGCCACAATACCCTCAAGCCTTAGAAGATGACAAAGTTATCCTTGGATAGCCTAACAGCCCTGGGTACTGAGTTACACACCAAGAACACTAAGGAGAAAGTTCTCGTACAACACTTTTGCTCCCAAAGGCTTTCTTCCCCCATAAAGAGTTCTACTGAGAGACTTTCCCTGACTAAGAGAATGCCCCAATACCCACAGATTCATCTCCCAATCAGAGTTCCTACCACCCTCCAGCTATGGCAAGACTTTCACATCTTTCATCCCTTAGTTCCCAGGAGCAGGAAGAGAATAAGGTGAAAGAACCAAGATATATCTAGTCCAGGTCCAATAACAGACAGCTACCCAGTGAAGAAGCCAGAACAAAGTATCCCTTTTTCCTTGTTCCCTATAGCTGACCAATGAGTAAGAAAAAGCACCAGCCCCAAAGACTCCTCCTTTTAATCTACCCCTGTGAGCAGTAGCAGATTTAAAAGCCGAAAGGAAAGAATGAGTTGTCGAGAAAGGCAATGGAAGTGGAGACCAAGATGGCAGGATGGCCAGACAAGGACACCTGGGAGGTACATATGGTGAGATAGCCACAGAAGTGTGATGCACATGAGGTCGGTGAGAAGGAAAGCTATGACATTCAGGGCTAACACAGGGCTTCCCAAGGAGTCCACTTACCTGAGAAGATTGAAGCAAGCCTGAAGATATCTGAGAGGCGTGAGGTGATGGGCTCATAGGGTGAGGCTTCATAAAATTCCTCTCCTAAAAGAGAGAGAAGAAAATGAAACTGATGGAGATAGTCTTGGCAGAGCAAGGGGATAGAGGTTAGAAAATCAAGATCTCCTTCCCTTCTTCTGCCGTAATCCGAATGACGTGGGTTCAAATCATGCCACTGTCACTTGCAACTTGTGTGGCCTTGGGCAAGGTATCTAACCTCTCTGGGCTTTGGGCTCCTCACCTGTGAAATGAGGGGGCTAGGCTAGATGGCTTTCTAAAGTCCCTTCCAATTATAAATCTTGTAGAAGAGGGGTTCTTAGCCCTTTTGTGTGTCATGGACCCCTCTGACAGGCAGTCTGGTGAAACCTACAGACCCCTTTTCAGTGTAACATTTTTAAATGCATAAAAGAAATGTGATAGTATTACAAAAGAAACCAATATGTTAAAAGAGAGTTATCAAAATGTTTTTAAAAAGAAAACAACAAATTCATGGACTCCAAGTTGAGAACCCCTGCTGGAGAGAAGGGACAAGAGCATTGGCCAAGTAGGAATCCAGGTTCTCCCTGACCCCTCTACACATATAGTGCTTTGTTCCAGGCTCTCCTTCCAAGAACCTCAGATCCCTCCCTTCTCAAACCCCATTCATCCTTTCTTTCTCCTGTTTTTCTCCATAACTTCTTCTGTCAACTCCCTCTGAGTATCTCTCTCCTTCCCTCCCATACTGTCACACTCCCCAGCTTCAGAGCTTTGTCATAAGAGGATAGAAAGAGAAGAGAAAAGAAAAGATGGAGTGGCAGAAGACAATTGGAGAAGACAGAAGACAAGTGGTACATTCTAGCCTCCAGCAACCCAATCCAGGAGCATCTCTCCCTCCATGACTTGCTAGAAATCTCTCTTCCCACCCTCCACCCTCAACTCCAAGTCCTCATTTGGAAAGGAAAGAACCCCTTTAGATAGCACTGAGAGGAGAAATCAGTGGATTCATAGTCAGAGGGGAAGGAGAGGAAGGAATGACTCACAGCCTCACCCATCCATTTCCAATCTGTCCCAAGCTCCTGGCACAGTACAGGCTGAGGCTGGTCTCTAGGGATCCACCTCTTCTAGGAAGCCTACCCTGACTACAGTCAGCCCACAAAGAGCCTTTCTTTCTCTGAATTCCTAGGACCCTTATTATCTCCCACACTTATTGGGCTTGCACAGCCTGCGGGCATCTCTTGTATTGATATTTAACTATCATATAGCTAATTTGCAAGATTCAAAGTAAACAACATGGGAACCCGCCTTCAAAAGCACAAAGGTTGGGGGCAGCTAGGTGACACAGTGGATAGAGCACTGGCCCTGAAGTCAGGAGGGCCTGAGTTCAAATGTGGCCTCAGATCAAACACTTGACACTTACTAGCTGTGTGACCCTGGGCAAGTCACTTAACCCCAATTGCCTAAAACAAAACCAAAAAAAAGCACAAAGGTGCTATGAGCAAAGTATTGGAGTACTGGACTGAAAAGAATAGAAATTGTTTTGATGCATGGCACTGTTATTTAATGTAGGTTGTATTCCTCCAGCTAGACTGTAAGCACCTAGAGGGAAGGAAGGAAGTCTTATTCATCCTTATACACCGCATGGCAGCCAGTATTCTCTCATGCTCAATAATTGAAAGTAGGTTAAATGGAAGAAGATGGCCTTTAAGGAGTCATTCTGAAGTGGGTAATTCCATTATGGAAATTCCTACTGATGGTTGATACCCCATAAGGTTTGAAGAGAATCCTCAGAAAATTGAAGGAAGCAGCAAGCCCAGGAACACTGCATTCATACATTCATAGGATTTAGAGCTGGAAGGCGTACCTAGTCTTACCCTGTCATTTTACAGATAAGGAAACCACTGAGGTTCAGAGCTAAGTCATTTATCCAAAGGTCACACAGGCAGGAAAAGGCAGAGTTGACTTGAACCCAGGCTCCCAATCCAATATTTGACTCCCATGCCTAAAGTATGGCAGGATACTGATGTAAGAAGGACCTGGCTGAGAATTTTGTGAGAAAAACCTACACCGTTTCCATCTGGGACTCGTGGATAGTCCCTAGTTATAGAAGGATCTTTTTCCAACACAGAAGGAGCGGAGCGAAATGTACAGATGCTGGCAGCCTGAGCTGTGTAGATAATAGGAATAGGAAGGATAACGATTTAAAAGGAGGAAGACAAGGAACACGAGGTCACTAAAGGAACAACTTCCACCACTGGAAGGGGATGGGGTGACCAGGTGTTAGCAGTGATTCTGCCACTAACTGGGTTACCGTGGACAAATCCCTTCCCCTCGGCAAGCCTGAGTTTTCCTACACGTCAAGTGAGGGTGCTAGACTAGATGATCTCAGAGGTCTTTCTGGTTCTCTGGTTCTTTGATTCTATGATTATCACAATCTGAATAGTAACACCACCAAAGGGAATTTTGATTTCATATTCATATCACGCAGCATTTCCCTACCGCCTCCTGTTATCTTCCTAGCTCCAAGGTCCTCAGATTCCAAACTTAACTTCATCTCTGCTAAAGGCAATAAGATTTAATAAAACCCCACATCTAACCTTGCTCATCAGAAGACACTAAGAAAGTGAGAGGGGAGGGGGGCACACACTTGGAGATGGGGAAGAAATCAAATCCCAGCAAGCCCTTCTCCCATCTACAATTCTTCCCCATCCCTCGGCCCAAGGCCAAGCAAAGTTTGTTAAGGAGGTCTATTAAGAGGCATGGAAGAGTCACTGCAACCTCCCCTCAGGAGACAGTTCAACCTAGTCCACGGATAATTAACTCCCAGGTGGACCTTGCCACTCACTGAAAAATTACCTTCCATTCAAAGGCTCCCAGCTTTCCATGGCCAGCTTTGAGTGTATGAATGATCCCTGGCCTGGGCCCAGAAGAGGACCCTCTTGTGGCTTTAAGAAAGGAGCCCTGTTCCAAAGAGGAGGGAGGAAAAAACTGAGAGATATAGACAAGAGGAGGCAAGGATAAGCCTGTCCTTCCTGAAAGAATTGTGGAGGAAAAATCTCATTGCAGATAACTTTTAAAGAACCAGTTGTGCGCTCTAGGAATTTTAGCAAATTCAGGCTTTAGGAGGCTGCTGGGAAATGGTCACATAGTAGAAAAAAACATTAGATTTGGGGTCAGAAGACACAGATTAGAATCCTAACTCTACCCATAACTGTGTGAACTTGGGCAAACCACCTCCCTACTCTAAACTTAAATTTCCTTTTCTGTAAAATTAGAGAGTTAGACTCCTTCACATAATGGTAACAATAACAGCTAGCATTTACATAGCACTTTAAGGATTATGAAGTGCTTTACAAATATTATTATTTCATTTGATCCTTACAACTTCAGGATTATTATCCCCATTTTACAGGCAATGGAAGCAGGCAAAGGTTAAGTGACTTGTCCAAGGTCACAGAGCTAGTAAGTGTCTGAGACTATATTTTAAATCATGTCTTCCTGACTCTAAGTCCCCCACTGTACCCACTGCACCACCTGGCAGCTTTATATCCTATGAAGATAGGGGGAATAAAAAATTATCTCTAGGCCTTCTATCCAGAAAAGAGGTATCTGCAATCAGAAGCTCCAGAGATGATAGATGTTAAAGCACTTTCAAAAACTTGGACTCAGTTCTATATAGTATAAATGTAGGGCATTACTCGGCTGCACAACTTATTAGAATCAAAGAATTTCAGAGTATGATGGCACCTCAATGGTCATCTGGTTCACCCCATATCTGAAAAAGAATTTCATCTGTCACATAATCCAACCAGTGGTCATTCATCCTCTGCTTAAAGACCTGGGGTGAAAGAAGGACTCACTATTTCCCAGGGTAGCCCATCCCACTTCTGGATACTTTGAATTGTTGGGAAGTTCCTCTTATCAAGGCTAAATCTACCTCTGCCACTTCTAGCTAAGGCCAATCCTCCTTCCACAGAATATCCCTTCAAATAGTGGATGCCAGCTAACCCTTCTTGGCAAAGATACTGGAATTGCATTTTACAGATGAGGAAACTGAGGCAAATAGGGTTAAGTGACTTGCCCACAGTCACACAGCTAGTTAAGTGTCTAAGGTTAGATTTGAACTCATGAAAATGAGTCTCCCTGATTCCAAGGCCAGTGCTCTATCTACTGCACACCTAGCTGCCCCACTAGCCGTCAGTTGTCACCAGTTACTGAGGAGACCACTTAAAGTGGACCTTCTTTGTCCTCTCCCCACCTGCAACTCTCAATCTGTCTCCATTCCCATTCTGCTTTCAATAGAACTTAAAACAGAACTAAAAGTTTGCAGGAGAAACCAGATAACTAAGCTTATTAAATCAATAATGTTGATTTTACATGAAGCACTAAGTCAATCATTTTTGACCTCCGGGTGTTCCACCTTGGCTAGGAATAAGAAGCAAAATGTCTATGGTGGGTCTCTCTTCCTTTTTCCTCTGTGCTAACTGGAGCTGTCTGCGAGAGAGCTGAGGATGATGAAGTGGAAGGCATTTCAGAGGTCGTCTCATCCAGAAAATGCAGAAGCTCTGAGTTCAAATCCTGCTTCAGACATTTATTAGTGGTTTGTGGCTCCTGTTGGAGAAGTCACTTAATATGTGATCCTAAGTAAATCAAAAGGAAGTTGCACTTGGGGGCTTTGTAGAGCTCCTTCCAGGAATTCTGAACAAAGTCTTCTTGGGAGGAAGAAGCCACCCCCTGCCAAAGGCTGCCCTTTGCCATTTCTGGAGAGCTATAATGGTTCCCTCCCCCTTTCCTCTAACCCACTCTCTTCCTTTTTCTTCCACTACTGCTAGGCCTGCTCTCTGGGGCCAAACAGAACAGTCAAATCTCTCTTCCACAGGAAAATCCCGGGAAGTCTTCTCACCCCTGGGTTAAGTATCTCTATTTCCTGCAAATGATCCTCATATGGCAAAACCTGGACTCGATTACAAAACAAAGCTATTCTATTTTGTGATGTTACACTATCACTTTTGACTACATACTCCAATTTCTATTTTTATGGTAGATTCAACTTACATTCCCCAAGTCTATTCTATCCTAGGTGGTCAGTTTGGCCTGAGTGGGACTTTGGATGAATCCCCTAGGATTTTGAGCTTTCCCTCTACCCAGTCCCTCCTCCCAGGCTCCAAAAGGAGACCCAGTACTGGGAGAGACTCAGATTGGGTTTGGGAGTCAGGCTAACATTGTGGAAGGGTCATCCAGGACTGGGTAACTCAAGCTGGGTGATAGGTCCTACTAATAGTGCAGCACTCAGGTCAACAATTCAGGTACCTGGAGCTGCCCCCAAACACGCATAGCTTTGAAGCCAGGCTAACGATGAAACAGGAAGAATTGTCCTAAGAAGAGACCTACTGAGAACAGGAGAATTTCTCAGTGACAACAATGCATTTGGGCCACCATTTTATATATGTATAAACCTAGTACAAGTCTTGGCACATGGTAAGAGTTTAATAAATGCTTTATCTGTCCATCCATCCATCTATCTGTCTACCTATCCATCCATCTATTCATCCACCTATCTATCTATTGATTGATCTGTCTCCAATAGCAGATTTCCTGATAGAGCATCAATCTGAAGACCACCTGCTGATTCTATCTGTGGCAAAGGGCCTCACACTCAGTCTCCCTCCTATCAGTTCTTGCCTCACCTTCCCATCACCCTTCATCATTTCTGTATATGAGAGAGAAATGTGTCTTTGTGCTTAGAGATCTTCTGATTCTTTTCCACTCTCTTGGTCATTTTTCCCCCTCTCTTTGTCTTTCTCCTCTCCCCCCAACATCCCTGGCCTCTTTCCACCTCTTGTCTTTGAGTTCCCCTGCCAGTCAGCTATACATCACCCTTTCACCCACTTCTCTGCTAACGCTGAAGACTTAGGAATCAGGCATGGGCTGCCCCTCTGCATTCACATTGCAGGTCCCTTTGAGTTCCACAGGAACATAATGGAAGGATCCCCGGTCTTACAATCAGAAGACCCAGGTTCAAATCCAGGCCCTACTACTCATCAGCTGGCTGGGTGTCCTTGGACAATTCACTAAACCTCCCCACCCCCAGCCTCAATTTCCTACCCACCTTTCAGGGCTCTGTAGAGATGCTGCGATTATTAATAAGCACCAGCCTCCTTAATCTATTGGCCCATTCCTTAGCATCCAAGGCCCTCCAGGCCCTTCCTCCTCTGGGCCTTCACCATGACCACCCACTTCCATCCCACCCCTTTCACTTACCCTCTGTAAGCCCCAGGTGATGCTCCAATAGATCTGTAAACACTGCAGCTCCTTCTTCATGCCCCGCTTGCACCGGCAATCATACAAGGGACTTTCCTGTAGCACTTCCAGGGCGGCCTGACACTCCTTGTTGGCGAGCATGGTGTTCCGGTCGCGGCCAGCCAGGCACTGCCGCAGGGTGCGGTACCTGGAGCTACAGTTGGACTCAGCTGCACACAGCTCATTTGCCCGGACACAGTCTACAGGGGGCCGCCAGCCGTGGAGCTCTGAGCCCTGCAGGGAGGAGGGGCTGGCCAGGGAGCGCAGGGACTCGTCTGGGAAGTGGGGTGGGGGTGGGAGGGGAGGGAAGAGAGGTATGAATGACAGCAGCCAGGACCACCGACCAAGGGAGCGGGTCTAAGGAGGTGGTCTTGGGCCCTACCAGGGACTTCACACCCATTTTACAGGAAGGAAAGGTGAGGCACACTGAGACTTTCTTTGCTCTGCCTCCCCTTCGCCTACACAGAGAATCACTAGAAAGACTAGGAAAAAAAAACTCAGAGATTCTGCCCACAAAGTGAAAAAGGCACACTCATTCTCTAAAGCCAAAGAAGATTCAGGAGTCATAAATTCACCAGCCTAGCTCTCACCCAAAATCCAAAGAGAAATCCAAGAATACTACATCTCAGACTAGTTCAGCTACACAGTGGTACTTGGCCCTTCTTTTCACTCTCTTTTGCCAATATACTTATTTTCACAAACGTTTATTAAACAACTACTGTGTATAAAGAACTATATCAGGTACTAGAAGAGATGTAAGTCTTCACTAAGAAAGGGCTCCCACCTCATGAAGCTCACATGGAAGATGGGGAGACAGGTGGCTGAAAACAACCCTTACTTGGATAGAGCCAAGGCAGTTTTACTCAAAACAACCCTGTAACAGTGCAATTATAGTCCCCCATTTTACAGATAAGAAAACTGACTCTTGGGAGCAGCTAGGTGGTGTAGTGGATAGAGCACTGGCCCTAGAGTCAGGAGGACCTGAGTTCAAATGTGGCCTTAGACATTTGACACTAGCTGTGTGACCCTAGGTGAGTCACTTAACCCACATTGCCTCACAAAAAAGAAAAGAAAAGAAAAAAAAGAAAACTGACTCTCAGAGAAATGAAATGACTTGCCAATGGACAAAGCAACAAATAAGATGAGCCTTGAAGCTAGGCCTTTGGACATCACACTACTAAAACAGCACCCACATCAAGGTGTTTTAGTACAAGATAAAAAAAAATTGTAAGAGAGAAGGTCTCCTCCTGGGTCCTGAGTTCTAAGCTGAGGACAAGTCCTTTATGGGAGTCCTGAGAGTTCATTCAAGGCCTTAACAGAAAAGCTGGAAACTAGGACTTCCTTGGACCCAGAAGAGGGAGATTCTGATTGCTCTGCCCCAGCCAATCTCCAATCCATCTAATGGTCAACAGCAACACGCGACCACCAGGATATGACATAATCCTGGGGAGCCCAGAGCTTCAGAGACCCAGGATCTGGGGGCTGCCCTGATGTGAGAAAAACTCAAATCCTATCTCCCAACTCCTCTTACTTAGGCCTAGAAGTAGGTTATTTTCGTAATCCTTCCCTGATCCTTTCCATGGGACCTTACCAAGATACCCTCTTCATCCATTTACTGCTTCAGTACTGTACTCCACTAGAACCCCCTCTCCAACATTTTCGCTCTTGTTTGGCCTTTCTCCATTCTCTCCATGTCTCTTTTTCTTTCTGATTGTGATGCCTGCTGGGAAAGAATTTCCCTTTTAGTGTTCCTGTTCTCACTCTCTCCCTCCTTTCTCCTCTCTTTCAACTGTTCTCTCTCTCTCTCTCTCTCTCTCTCTCTCTCTCTCTCTCTCTCTCTCTCTCTCTCTCTCTCTCTCTCTCTTCTCTCTCTCTCCCCATGCTTGTATGTGTCTGTCTCTTTCTCTGTCTCTCTCCGTCTCCCTCTTCCTCTCTCCCCTCTCTATCTTCTTTCCCTCTCTCTCCATTCCTTTCTCCCTTCCTCCTCTCTCCCTCCCATTCTCTCACCCTCTCTATCTCCACCTCCTTCCCCCCCTCTCTCTTTCCCTCTCTGTCTCCATCCCTTTCTCCCTCCCTCCTTTCTCTCCTTCCCATTCTCTCCCCCATCTCCACCTCCTTCCCTTCTCCCCCTCACTCTTTCCCTCTCTCTCCATGCCTTTCTCCCTCCCTCCTTTCTCTCCCTCCCCTTCTTTCCCCCTCTCTATCTCCACCTCCTTCCCCTCTCCTCCTCTCTTTCCCTCTCTCCATCCCTTTCTCCCTCCATCCTCTCTCCCTCCCATTCTCTCCCCCTCTCTATCTCCACCTCCTTCCCCTCTCTCTCTCTCTCTCTTTCCTTCTCCCTCCATTCCTTTCTCCCTCACTCCTTTCTCTCCTTCTCTATCTCCACCTCCTTGCCCTCTCCCCCCTCTCTAAATGGCCTTAGTAGTAAATCAAATATAAAAGACACAACTTCCTCTAAAATCAGAGGCTGAAAGTAAGGAAAGGGACTTCTTATTTTGGACTGTCATCATCAAAGGGGCTGAACCACCTCCCTTTGGATTACAAAACTCCCAAGCCTCACCAGTACAGGGAAGAAAACCACATGGGAACTGTCACTGACACACACACACACACACACACACACACACACACACACTTTAAGTAGCAAACTCCAGCCCTTCTTCCTCTGCTCAGATCTGTTCTCTGGTCTTCCCTAACTCTGCAGAATTGCTCACTCCAGCCCCAGTCTGGTCCACACAGCCCACCCCAGCTCCAAGGCCCTGCCTCAGGGGCCAGGGAAGAATTCTAAGGGAAAAGCCTTTAAGGTGCATTTGAATTTCCCATCAAAACCTACTAGAAGTAAAACTGATTTCCAGTGAATTCCACCTTCCCCACCCAGGCTGGTTCTTTCTTCCCACTGCGGCCCTGTTTAGGGGGTGCTTCAGCAGGGAGACAGCGACACCTAGAGGCAAAGAGTTGGATTGCCTGGCCTTCTGGATCCACTCCCTCCTCCCCACCAAAAATAATCCAGCTCCCAATACTGATGACTGTGGACTAGGGTTCAGGCAGAAAAGAAGAGAAGTGGGGTTTCTGGGTAGAATGAGCAGATGAAAAAATGGCAGATCAAAAGGGGTTTCCTTCACATGCACTGAGCACTCCTCTCTCCAAGACAAATCCCCAAACAAGGATGGAGATGGGAAGAGTATTAAAAGGTTCCAACCTAGGCTCTTTGGGGGAAATGGGATCATGGGTGCTCTACAAAGCTAGGAAGAGAGTAATTTGTCCATTAGCTCCAAGAAGAAGCATTATTCCAGTTTCTAGAACATTATTAGGACTGCACCCATGAAAGTGAGTCAGTCTTGGATGTCCAGGAGCAGCTGAGCTGACATAGCCCTGCCAAACCCATCCAGCTGTCCAGCTAGCCTGCAGAACCTTCAGTTCTTAGACTCCCCTGGCCCACACACAGGTCCAATTCTCACCTCTTCCTTTGGCAAGCTGACCCAATGCTGGTCCCTGACTATATATAGTCCCTGACTATAATCTGAAGTTTCTTTGCTAACATGAGACCTAAATGATATATTACTGAATCCTTGGACGCTCAGTGCTCAGAAAACCTTTCCCTTAAGGGACAGGGAAGATCTGCAGAGAATAGAAAACAGAACAATTCTAACCCTGCAAAAGCATCTAGAACCCAAAAAAGCAATTCTTATCAGAGTTCTCGGCTTCAATGTCTATAGCAAAGGCCTTCGTTATCCTTTAGGGGTCCAGTTTAATAGTCACAGATCATCAGTGTGATGATCTCTGAAAGATGCCAGTTCCTGTTCCTCCTTCATTCCTCCACCTTTTTGTCTACCACCTGCTTCTTCACCTTCTGATTGCCTTGATGAACACCCAACAAGGATGACAACTTCTAAATGCAGATGCAATTAATTCTAGGAGTCACCAAGCTCTGGGCAGAAGTGGTTCCAGGGAGAGCTCCAAACTCTAGAACAGGAAGAAGTTCACATCCTCCAAGGAAAGAAACATATAGCCCACTAAACAGGAGCTGACCAAGAATGAGTGAGATAATGCCACAAAAAGTGAAGTATCTTTCCTGTAAAACCAAATACCAGCCCAAAATGGGACCTCTGACCAGTCTAGTCCAGGTGGCTTTCTTTTCTATTTCACAGTCACTCTGAGCATTCATCACTGGAAGTCCATTTGGCCAACACTACATAAATGCCACTCAGTTAATGGTGCCACTCCCTTTGTTGAGGCACCAGTCAAAACTAAAGCTATTTAGAACACACCTCACCAAGCCTTCTACATTCTCATGTTAGAATCCTCCTCATCTGCCCCCCCCAAAGGGATTACTTTCTCTTCAAGCTCCAGGGAAGCCTTAACTCAAAGGGAAATCATGTAATGGTAGTCCTGGACCAAAGTTTCCTTGAGATTAATCTGATCTCTTATGCAATTAGCTTGATTTTTACCCCTTGTCACTTCCAGACCTCTCAATACTGTCCTACAATGTGGCCATGAATTGCCTCCTCCCTACCCCAAATCCTACTTTAGTAAAGAGGTTTCAGAAAGGGAAGAGAAATGAAAGGCAGAGATCTGATCTCCCTTACTCCTTTTTCCCACCACCCAGCACATAAGGATCCATCCAACATTCATAATAATTCCTTTCATCTTCATCCCCAAGAAGCTGCAAGGGGTGAAGGAATCTTGCACCTTCCCCAACACATCCATTGACTCAAAGCTCTACCTTAGTACCTCTTTCTGGGAGATGTAGCAATTTACCCCTATCTTAGTTCAGAAAGACTACAATATTGGCAGTAAAGTCAAATCTTGCCCCTTAGGTGCCCTGGAGGTCACTGAAGGGACCCAGCCAGCTTTGCCATGTCTGAAAGGCACAAATGCCTATAAGTATTACTTATGATGTGTGTCTCAGTGATGGGGATCCCCAGCTAATTTTCCTGAAATCCAATTTTTCCTTTACCCTATTCATACACCCTTCAGGGCCATAAAAGACTAAGACTTAAAACCACTAAAAGGAGAGAATGTCAAGTTTGTAAAAAGCCCCTTCAAGGAAAGAAGCAACTTCCAGGGGTTTCATATTCTGCCTGAGTCTATAGACAAAGCCTGTAAGCAAAGGGGCAAAGAGGCACAGGAGCATCCTTGGCCAACTATCTTTTCTCACCATCACCTATCAACTCCAAAAGAAGAGTAAGTGTGGGTGAGTAAATCTAAATCTATGCCCCGGGGCAGGGATTGAATGAAAAGACCAAACCAGGCCAAGGCACTCCTTACTTTGCTCCCAAACCGAATAACCCCACCAAGGCTCACTTCTTAAAGCAGCCAGCTGCCTCTAGGGTGGAGCAGGGTGGGGCTGGGAGGGGTCCAAGAGTTGAAACAATTCAATTGATTGGCAATACGTTAGAGTAGGGCCACAGCAACCCAGGATAGTCAAGCTTCCTCAGGGCAAAAACTCACCTAGATTACTGAGGCCCCAGCCTCCCTAGTCAGGTGAGAGAGCTCTAGTCCTTTTTGTCTCTGTCCTAAGCCCCTGTATCTGGTGATCACCCCTGACAACATCTACCTCCACATCTTCTTCCCTTGTTGTGCGGTCCTCTCTCTGGGTGAAAGGGAGCACCACAATCCAAGAGAACTAAGGGTGCCTCGGATACTGGGGCATGCTATTCTCTCTCAGGTGTGCC
Organism: Phascolarctos cinereus; assembly: GCF_003287225.1. Classification (NCBI taxonomy): domain Eukaryota; kingdom Metazoa; phylum Chordata; class Mammalia; order Diprotodontia; family Phascolarctidae; genus Phascolarctos; species Phascolarctos cinereus. Next base: position 140,312,105 of record NW_027555625.1, read on the forward strand.
CCAACACAAGGGGGCACCTTGGCATAAACACTGGGACCCTACAGGGACTAGGTTGTTTTTGCTCACTTTTTTTCTTTTAACAATACCAGTGTGATGGGAATATGAGATATAGATATGTATGTGTTCTTAATTTCTCTCGATAAATAAACTCCCACTAGCCAAGAACCACTCCTCTGTGGTCACTGCAAACAGAAGGCCTTGCAAGCATGCATTTCTTCCCCTCCCCCACACCTTCTCCGCCCTGGGCACTCTTCCCTTCCTTCCTCTTTTCTGAGAAACTGTAGCTCCCAAAAGTAAAGAGGGACTATGAGGTGGGGGTGAGAAGCTGGAGAACAGCCGTTGGGGCTCATAGACTGTGGTAGGGTTCCCCAGGACCAGCAGGAAGGGGCTACAAACCCTAAAGTGATTTCTGTCGCTGTCCAACATCAACTTCACCCTACCACTTCCATCACTGCCCCCTGCTCCCAGCAGCTTGGGCCCTCCTTGCCAAGGAACTAAACTTTACACATCCACTTCTGCTATCACCAGGCAAGGGACCAGGCCCCCAGGTTCAACTCTGACTTATGGAGGAGCCTGGAAGGAACGTTTCCAACTCCAGCTAATTCCCACCCACCCACCTCAAACGGACCCCTCCCTAGCACTCATAACCCCAGAGGCAAAGATTCAAAATAAAAAGTCAAAAGGTTAGGGGGCAAGAGGTGTCAAGGCGGGTCCGCCAGGATGTATCTTGCAAAGTCTTAAAAGGTGATCTGTGGGGAAGGGATTGGAGCAGAAAGAGACTGATTATTTTCTAAAGATTGATTGGCAGGTCCCAAAATATGTAGCAGGAGGGTCCTCGATATTCAGAGCTTTCCCCGTGGTAGGCAGCCAGCCGCTTTGGAATTCGCTTCGGAATCCATGCCCTCCCCTCCACCTCCCGCATCTATATTTGGCTTTGATTCTGCGCTACGTTCCATTCCCCAGTTCTTTGCCTACCCTCCCGTTCTGACGAGGCGTTTAAAAAAGAAAAAAAAAGTTGTCCCAATTAAAAGCCATTGTTTGGGGGATAAATTGGTCTCGTGATTGTAATGATAATGTTTAAAGGGAGGAGCACGGGTCCTTTTCATTTTTTTAATTTCTTTTTTCTACTTATCCATCCATAACCAGCTCTCCGCTGATTCGGGTCCAAATCCCTAGATTTCTTCTAGTCCCCTAGTACTGCTCTCCTTGCCCCAGTTCTGCTAGGATCCCGGGCCCGTAGCGCGCGTCCCTCCGCCTAGCTCTGGCTGTACGCCCGTGTGTCCCCGGCCCCGCTCCCTCTCGCTCTGACTCTCGGTCTCTCCCGCGCTCCCCAAGCTTGCTGCTCTCCCCCACCCCCACCTTGGCCCCTCTCGCTCTCGCTGGCCAGGAACCTAGCTCTCCCAGCCCGCGATTACTCACCCAAAAAGAAGAGGATGCAAAAGGTGTTTGCTAAGATCATGTTAAATAAATCCAACAGTTTTTGCCCTTTCCCTCCTGGGCTTAAGAAAAATAAAAACCAATAACAATAACAGTCAAACAGTAATAATCAGTCCCAAATCCAATGCGGTGATCCCAGATATTCCACCAGATGACGATCTTGTGTCCCTGCTATTCTCTCCTCTGGCAGGAAAGGGATGTTGAAGGGGAGGGGGGTAAAGGCAGGGTTGCTGGGGTGTCTCTCGCTGGTCCCTTCCCCAAAAAGAAATAAAATAATTTTTTAAAAAACCGATATCCCAGTCTTTCTGTCAGACGCCTCTTTAGCCCTTCTCCAGGGATGCGCGAGTCACAGCCAGTACTATTCCAGAGCCCTTCCAAATGAGAGGGACTGGGCTAGGGAATGGAAGGGGGCGAGAGAATAGAAGGTTGGAGAAGGAGGGATGGAACTGGCTGGGGGGTCGCAATAAAATGCAAAAACCGAAAGAAATCCAAAAACGGGTGGTTAAGCCAAGGAGCAATCCAATAGGAGCTTTGGTCAGAAGAGAGTGGAGTCGCTTCTTTCTCACCAAGATGAAGAAAGGATTAGAAAAATCTTCTCCTGCTAAGCCCTGCTCGCCTCACTTTTTTTCTGACGGAATTCCAGTGGCCGTATGTGTCTCTGCGCCTCTCTCTCTCTCTCTCTCTCTCTCTCTCTCTCTCTCTCTCTCTCTCTCTCTCTCTCTCTCTCTCTCTCTCTCTCCCTCCCTCCCTCCCTCCCTCCCTCCCCCCCACACAATCTCTCACTCAAATCTCTCTCCCACTCCCCTCTGTTACCCTTCTACTCTCTCTCCTCTTTCTCTTCTACCCTCTCGCTCTCTTCTACAGGGCTAGATACTCTGGCATCCCAGTCGGCGCGAGAGAAAAAGCAGGAGGCGCTGGGAAAAAGCGAAGGGGAGTCGAGGAGAGCACGGAGCAGCGACAGCCCTACAGCTGCAGCAGGAGCTGGAGCCGGTGAGGCAAAGGTGAGTTCTGTAGTCTATTCCGCCTGCCTTCTAGTGGGCAGCTTTCCCACACACCTCCTGAAACTGACCAGCTCCTTAGGCGGAAATTGACCAGCGATCCAGACCTCTCAAACTGCCTCAAGCTTCAGCCTGCTAGCTCTCCTTCCTTCAACTGAACCGCTCCCTCCAGCGGATTTTTCTCTCAAAGCCCCTGCTGCCTGCACTCTCAGCCCCCACACCCATCCCCTGGTACCCCCCAGAGAATGCCTGAGCTAGAGGTTGAAAGGCCCGGAGGCTGAGCCCGGAGTGACCTAGCCACCCACCTTCCGCAACATAAAGGGGCTGGTGAAGGCGTGGGGCAATGAAAGGGGCTGTTCTTGCGGCGCAGCCTGAATGACTGGTTTAACCCAAAGCACATTTATTTTTAACTCTCTTCTCTCGGGCCAGGGGCGCCAGCTTTATGGTGCGAACGGTGATCCAAGAGGGAGTAAATGGAAAGAGCCAAAGGGAGTAACCCCTGGGTGTACACACACACACACACACACACACACACACACACACACACACACCAACCCCCATTCTGTACACGCGCGCGCACGCACACAGATATACACACACGTGCGCCCTCCACGCGGAACGTGGGAACTTTCCCCCTAGCGATGGTGGCGCTGGCTGGCAGCCCTTAGCCTCGAGCTTCTGAGGGACAGGCAGTGACTGACCGACTTCTCCCCTTGCCCTATGTACCTCCCCTCCCCGATTCTGCCCGGAGCTGCTGGAAGACGGGAGGTGGCTGCTCTTCTGGAGCCTGACCGAGAGGCTTCGCTGGGGCGACGAAAAAGGAAATGGGAACGGATTAAACTGCTGGAGATGTGAAAGGCTCGAGACAGAAACACACACACACACACACACACACACACACACACACACACACACACGGACCTTTCTCCCGGACCTGAAGCCGGGGAATGGCAGCCTAGGTAAAGTGTTCCATTTGTTCTTAGATGGTGGCCTCGCCTCCTACTGTCCGCAGGAGCTACAAGGAGAGAGGACCAGATGCCTCCCTTGACGAGGACTGGGATGAGGACGAATCTTCCGCCAGTGGGCCCCTTTCCCGTCATTGCTTGTGTGTTTATTTTATTTATAGACGTGTAAATCATCATCATCACCCCCTACGAAATGGCTTACCGAATGTGACTAAGGAGACCCATGTAGGGCTAGCGCTAGAGGGAAAGAGGGGTCAGTCCTGTGCCAAACCCAGTGGACACAGACAAGCATTTGATTTGGAAACACACATCCTCGCCCGGCGCACACATCTGCACACTCAGCTTCTTAGCCCCGTTGCCCCCGTCCCCTTACAGTCTTCTTCGAATAGTGGCCCTTGCTCTCGGTTTTCCATTGCACGGAAATTCTTTCCTCCTCCTCCCGAACACGATCTTCCACTTTCTTACACACACACACACACACACACACACACACACACACACACACACACACACACTGCATTGAATACAGGTATTTACTGGGTGTTTCTCAAACTTTCCAGGCTGTCCCCACCCCCGACAAAGGGCCTGTAATTGACTGTTCAGTATATTTGAGGTTGCTTTTTGAAATTATCTTTTCAACATTCAAGAAAATGTTGAAAAGGTAAAGCCAGAAATAAGCTGATTGGGAAAGTGGTGGTTAGCCTATCTCTGTAGGCTTAAACACGAACTTCCTGGGCCAGGAATTCTTCCCACTGTGGAAAAATCATCAGGGACCCACATGCCTTTGGTATGGGAAACACCAAATCTTGTCTCTATTTCTTCCATTAGCCTAAGCATCATTCCTAGTAACATATCATTGTGTCTCTTCCCTCTACTCTTAAATGGTTGCTGGTCATTGCATTAGGACCTCCTTATCCCTGCCTTTTCCTCTCCTTCACCTCTCTGGTGGTGGGCTGTGAAACTTGCTACTAGTGGTAAGACGGCATCTTGGCCCCGCCCAGCCTCTGACAGAGGTGAAGATTGAAAAAGGAAGATAATTGAAGTTGAGGGAAGTCATTCCACCCTACCTTCCCTCCCCCCTTTGTTTTTTTCCTTTTCCTTTTTCCTTCCCAATTCCAGTAAATTACTTCATGTCATGTCAAATAGGGCCTCCTGGCTTCTTTCAAAAACACGAATTAAGACCAGGATTTGCTAAGAGAGGAGGAAAGGCAAAGATAGGTACCAAGAGATGGGCAAGTGATCAGAGTTGGCCCAACAAGAAAACCAATGGGAAGGGCAGCTAGGTGGCCTAGTGGACAGAGCACTGGCCCTGAAGTCAGGAGGACCTGAATTTGAATCCTGCCTCTGACCAAACACTTGACACTTACTAGCTGTGTGACCCTGGGCAAGTCACTTAACCCCAGTTGCCTAAATAAAATAGGATCATCTGCCTGCAGCAGCACTTTTATCTTTGACCAAGGCCAGCCCTGAGCAAAATTACTGAGCAGTTTGTCTTTAGGACCTTCCCACTTCCCTTTCTGAGCCATCTCCATCCTTGGAGAAGGGGTGCCCAGGTCAATGCCCTGGTCTTAGTGGTACAGTAGAAAGAATGCTTTATTTGTAATTAGCAAACCTGGATTCAAATCCCAGCTCTGTTACTGTTTAATCTTTGGCAAGTCACTTCACTTTTCTGGGCCTCAGTTTCCTCGTCTGCAAAATAAAGAGTTGGACTCTCCTGATGAACATTCTCTCCTTTCTGGGTTTTTATGATAGTGTTCTCTCCTGGTTCTCCTCTTACCTGTCTGCCTGCTCCTTCTCAGTCTCTTTTGTTGATTCATCATTCATATCATACCTCCTAACTGTAAATGTACATCAAAGCTCAGTCCTGCGCCCTCTTCTCTATTCTTTCTATATCCCCTCACTTACTGATCTCATCAGCCCCCATTGGCTCAATTACTATCACTATGTTGATTATTCCCAACCCTAGTTTCTCCTAAATTCCAATCCCATATTCTTCTTTGGAGTTTCCTTACTAGTATGAAAGATACCACTATCTTCCCAAGCACCCAGATTTCCAACCTCCATTTCATCCTAGACTCCTCAGTTTCACAAAACCCACATTTTAGATTTTTGACAAATTTTGTCTTATTTTTACACCATTTCTTGCAGGTATGTCCTCATTTCCACTCACTTAATCACCACCCTAGTTCAGGACTGCAACACCTATCACCTGTATTTTTGCAATAGCCTCCCTGCCTCAAGTTCCCTCCCTTTCCATAGCATCTACCACACAGTTACTGAAGTAAATTCCCTGAAGCAAAGAGCTCATTCTGTAAAACCTCTTCCCCCTGCCCTCCACTCAGCAAACTGCAGTGGCTCTCTATTGCTTCCAGGATCAAATATAACTTCCTCTGTGTTGAAAGCTCTCTACCAGCTGGTTGCTTCCTACCTTTCCAGTTTAATCACAAATTACTCTACTCTTTGAACTCTGATGTAGCCACACTGGTCAGGTGCTTGCTGTTCTGCACACACGGGCACACACACACCATCATCTCCTATCTCTATGATGGCTGTCCCCTAAGCCTATAATGCACTCTCTCCTCACCTCCCTGATGTGATTCTCTTGGAATCCTGGGTTTCCTTTGAGACTCAGCTGAAGATCTACCTTCTACATGAAGATTTTCATGATCCCTTAGCTGAAAGCTCTCTCCTTCCCATTGCCCCCCCCTTATATTCACTGTGTATAAATCATGTACATACTTAGAAGCATACATGTTTTCTCCCCCATCAGAAGATAATATCCTTAAGGACAGTGACAATTTCACTTTCATCTTTTTATGCCCAGTATTTTAATAACTGCATGTTGGTGGATGGATGGATGGCTAGATGGATGGATGGATGGATGGATGAAACTATGTCAAAGGACACTTAGTGCTTTGAATTTTATTATCCCATGAATAAGCAATCCCTCCTCCTCCCATTTTGTTGGCTGTGAAGAAGCAGGCTGTGGTTGTAGTATAGTAATCTCCGGATGATACATAAGGTGATTGGTTACTTGAATGCAAGGTGGGGAGAAGCTCCAAAGTCACATCTGATGACAGGACCACTCCCAATGAGATATAGGCATGTGGAAGGTTTTGAAACAAAGCAGTAAACAGCTCTCAAGGAACCAAGAGCTAGACAGAAGAAAAAGAAGCACCAGTGGACTTTTTGGACATCAGCAAAGCTTGGAAGGAACATCAAAATGGAAAGGGGGAGTCTTTTCAGGTGTAGAAGAAAGACTCCACAATTTTAAAAGTGTCTGAGGCTTGAATAGATCAAATTCACGTGAAAAGGCAAGTTGAGGCAATGCCATTAAATGACAGTGCCCCCATACCTTTGTTCCTTACCACTCATTTTCATAAGACTAAAAAGAAATCTAAGAAGTGTAATTTGGATGGTTACCCTAAGGCAAGATGGGGGCATTCACTGAAAGAGTCCTGATCTAAGCCAGAATTATTGTTGAGCATGAGAGGTTCTTTTTCCTGTCTCGAGGTGACAGAACTCAGACCTGAGGAGTCCCTGGGGGAGTAAAAGAAAAGAGGCTTCTTCCAAAAGCCATTGCCCTTGCTAAAAATGACAAGTAGCATCCAGCCAATCTAGAGACTAGAAACAGTGATGACTGCAGCTTCCCAGCAAAGAATGAGTCCAGGGATTCCAGTGGATCAATCCATCCAGCAGAGACACCATACTCTCTGAGGAGTCCTATAGTCAATTGATTTATCCAAGACCCCAGCAGCAGCCATTTCTAGAAAGAAAATAGCCCAGAAACCTATTAACATATATCCAGTAAAATCCATGGATTCCTATGTATTTGTGGGAGAGTACACTTCAGGTTTAGGGGAAAAAGGGATGGAAGATGTTTTTTAACTACTGTGCTTGCAATGTCATTTGAATAAATGCTTTTTCTAAAAAGCTAATTCAGTCTCCTGGTTGATTAGTAAAGGGAAGCACATGGATTGGGTTCATGAGCTACAGTATTAGGACGATAGACACAGGGTTAAGCCAAGAACCCAAGCAGTAGCTGCCCAACCCACCAATAGAGTGAGAGTTGGGGAGCAAGCCCAGAAGGGGTACCCAAAGGTAATTTAAAAAATGGTAGGGTCATGGGAATGGGAGCCAAGACTATATGCTAGAAAGATTTGGGTGGAGTTTCTAGCTTATAACTAGCATAGATTTAATAAGTTCAGAACCACCCTATCAGGCACTGAGCACACTATTTTGTTAACAGTTTGAACGTGCTTATTATTCCTTATTATATAAATAAGTTGTAACTTGACTCTTCTTTTATAAATAAATAAAATCCTTCCAAAACTCACTCTGGCTATAAGGAGGAAATTGGGGGCCTGGAAATAGGGAAGTTAATGCCAGAATAAAGGCATCTAAAAAGGAGGACAGGGCTTAAAGAGGAATAAATAATAGATGTTAAGGTAGGGCAAAACATTGAATTTCAGACTGGTGAGGTTTTAAGGCAATAGAAGAGACCCATTTGCCCTCCTGGAAATTTACTTTTGATCTGTGATCCCTGATCTGTGACCCATAAGCCATAAATGCAGCTGGAGCCTGGGAAAGTATCTTTACAGTATCCTCATTCAATTCAACAAACAACCTCCCCGAAGCAGCTTCCTTGTCCTCTTACCCCTCTCTAAAACTTCTATTAATAGAATCATAGAGTGACCAAAAAGGGACCTTAAAGACTATCTAGTCTAACTCCCTATCTTACAGATTATGAAACTGAGACTCGAGCAGGTTAAATGACTTCTCCACAGTCAGTCAGATTGCAAGTGGCAGAAATAGGGTTGATCCAGGTCTCTTGACTCCAAGTCCAGTGTTTCTACTATGTGCTGGGCATTCATCCAACTAGATGTTAGGAAGAAGGATCCTAAATTCATAATGATAAATAATTAATGATGGACCCTTCAGATTTAACCCCAATGATTGGCAGAGATCAAACAGCAGAACTAAGTAGTAGACTTATTCTAGGGCTAGATAGGATAATTAACTGGTCCTATATTGAGTAGGAGGAGTTCAGACTGTAGCACATTTGGGAAATTATGAAGTGCTTTCAAGGATCCCAAACTGTTTGTTAGCACAAAAGCCCATCTCTAATAATAACACTCTCTTGATGGTGAGTATGGCTATGAATCATGGTGCACCATGAGTTTGGAAAATTCACAATTACAAGCAATGAGAAGACACATGATGGCTGTGAGTGGGCTACAACATATTACAAATGATGACTTGCACACAAGAAGAGGTATAAAGGGTGTCATCAAGGACATACGTAACTGGAAAAGGAGACGGGCTGATTGTGTAGTAAGAATGACAGACACTAGACAACAGCCCAAATGCTACATTGGTACCATTGGGATTTTAAAAGAACTAAAGGATAACCTTCAGTGCCCTGGATAAATCTTTTATAGAGGAATTATGGAAAGGGATGAATAAGATCATCTGAGATAGAAACTGTGGAGGGGTTATAATTACATTACTGGAAGACATTCTTACAATGATGCAAACACAGATATGTTAAAAGTCCAATGCATCATGAATCCATCGCCTAGTCCCTCTTTGCTACTCAACCATCATTCTCTTCTACTTAGTTGGCTCCCAATATCATCATGCTCTGTAATTTCTTTTTTAAGTTAAATTTAACTTATTTTCAAAGATCAGCTTTCTCCCCCTCTCCCTTCTCCACTCCCCCAACTTGAGAAAACAAGAAAAACAAAAGCTCTGTTACAACATGTATAGTCAAACAAAACAAAATTTCTCATTGGCCATGTCTAAAATATATGGGTATATACATATATATGTGTATATATGCATATATATATATTATATCTATATATCTCAGTCTGTGCTCTTAGTCCATCATCTCTTTGTGAAGAGGTGGGCAACATGTTTCACCATAAGTTCTCAGAAGTTGTGACTGATCATTGGGTTGATCAGAGTTCCTATCTATCTGTCTACTTATCTGTCTGTCTATCTATCTATCTATCTATCTATCTATCTATCTATCTATCTATCATCTATTTGTGTGTGTATATATGTGTGTGTGTGTGTGTGTATATACATACACATACATTATCACTTCTACATCACAACTTTCCCCATCTCAGTTTCAATATATCACAGGTCAGCATAAAAAATTACATGGGAATTTGGGGGGAGTTTTGCAGAAACCGCAGACAACACTAGAAGGCTAGCAGATGACACAGAAAAAGTTTAGAAACTCAGAAATGCATAAAATATATGTATAGGATTGTATAACGTCAATATATTTAATCTTTTAATATGGTAAACACCTCACAAAAGAAAAAGAAAAAATTCAGACTTCTCTGTTAAGAAAAAAAATTTATACAGATTTTCCAGATCACAGGGGTGCCAAGCCCCTAATCCCTGTGATGTAGAAGGATAACTGTATACACACACACACACACACACACACACACACACACAGAGTTTTAATCAGACACGGTCTGCCTTCCCACCCTCTCACCCCAACCCCTCCAAAGAGAGAACATACACACAAAACAAATTACACATATGCATAATCAATCCAAAAAAAATTCCACATTAACCATATCCTAAAAAGTATTTGTCTCATTCTGCATTCTGAATCCTTAACCTCTCTATCAGGAGGTGAATAGCAGGTTTCATCAGAAGTCCTCTGGAATCCTGGATGGATGAACACTGATAAGAATTCAGCATAGTAGTATTTCATCACATTTATACACCATAGCTTGTTCATCCATTCCCCAATTTATGGGCATCACTTCAGATTCCCATTCTTTGCCACCTCAAAAAGAGCCATAAGTATTTTTGTACAACCTTGAAAGTTGTTTTGCTTAAGACTAATCCCTCCCTTAATTACTCTCTCTCTAATTTTTCCTCCCCTCTTCTCCCCTTTTCCTCCTATTTCACTGTTGAGTGAAACGTATTTTTATACCCAACTGTGCATCTATTCTTCATTCTTTTGACTAGTTCAGATGAGAGATAGGTTCAAGTGTCAGATGTTTCCCCTACCCTCCTCCTTGTTTGTACAGATGTCTATTTGTGCACCCTGATTATGTGAGATAATTTTCCCTAACCTTCTTTTCCTTCTTAATTCTTTTCTTAAGGTCATCAGGACCAAACAGAACCACTCCCAGGCCTTCTCTATTAGGCCTCCTTCTATGATGACAATAATAATGATAAGGATCAGAGGGGACACATGTGTCATCTTCTCAAATTTTGATGTAAGCAGTCTGTCTTTATTTAATCCTTCATCATTGTTCATTCATCTTTACATTTTTATGTTTCCCTTCACTCCTGTGTTTGCAAGTTAGAATTTCTTCACCACTCTGATCTTTTCACCAGAAATGCTTGGAAGACTTCTATTGCATGAAAGATCCATTCCTCCTTCCCACCTCCCCCCAGCATTATATTTAGTTTTGCTACGTGTTATACTTGGCTGCAAGCCATGTCTTTTGCCTTCTGAAATATCATGCTCCAAGTTCTCTGCTCCTCTATAGTGGTGGCCACTAAATCGTGTGTTCTTCTGACTGTAGCTCCTTGTTATTTCAATTCTGGCTGCTTGCAGTATTTTTTCTTTGACCTGGAAGCTCTGAATTTTGGCTATGACATTGCTGGGAGTTCTCATTTCAGGGTTTCTTTCAGGAGGTGACCAGTGGATTGTTTCTATTTCTACTTTGCCTTCTAGTTCTAAAAGATCTGGGCAGGGGGCAGCTAGGTAGCACAGTGGATAGAGCACCAGCCCTGAAGTCAGGAGTACCTGAGTTCAAATCTGGCCTCAGACCAAGCACTTGACACTTACAAGCTGTGTGATCCTGCGCAAGTCACTTAACCCCAATTGCCCCAAAAAAATTAAAAAATAAATAAAAGATCTGGGCAGTTTTCTTTTAAATTGGTTTTTTTAATGGGATGACTAAGGTCTTGGGGGAGGGGGGTCATCATTCAAATAGTCCAGTGATTCTTAAGTTTTTTTTCTCCTCAATCTATTTTCCAGGTAATTTACTTTTGTTATAAGTTACCTCACATGGTCTTCTATTTTTGTTTTAGCCTTTTGACTTTGTTTTTAATATCTCTTGTTGCCTTTTGAAATCATTAGATTCAAATTAATCCATTCTAATTTTAGGCAGTTTGTTGCTTCGGCAAAGTTTTGTACCTTTTTGGCCAATTTGTTAATTTTCTTTCTAATTCTTTTTTCCATAGGTCTCATTTCTTTTCCAATTTTTTTTTCCTGAAGCACTCTCATTCCATTTATAAAACATTTTTGTTTAATTCTTGCTTTATCTCTTCCAAAAATTCTAGTTGAGTTTGTGCCCAAGCTTTGTTTTCCTCTGAGGAATGTTTTGGAATCATTCTCTTCTATATTTGTGTCTTGAGTGTTTCTGCCACTATAACAGCTCATTATGGTGGGGTTCCTTTTTGGTTTGCTCATTCTTCCAGCCTCCTTCCTGACTTGGGATTTTGTTAGGGTTGGAATCTGCCATACTTCCGGAGGGAATGTCGGAGCTGGTCCCATTGCTGTTTTCTTGGGATATTGAGTGTTGTGTTATTTCAGGATCTCAGGGACAGTCTGCAGACCTGCAGACTTTCAGATCTGCTAGAGTTGTCTGATCCAGGGCAAGGCCTGATTGCTGCCCCCTTGGTATGAGTTCTGAAAGTTCCTCACCTGGGTTTGGGTCTGAGCAAGAGTAGATGCTCACTGGACTCCACACCTATCAGCTAACTAGAAATCTCTGTAGACTCACCATGGCAGAACTGTAGGTTTCCCTTTGGTCTGGGGTTCCTGCTTTGGTTATTCCTACGCAGGCTAGGCATGAGAAGTGAGACTGCTTTGTGCCGAAGATCTGTTACAGTATTACTGCTGTTGCTGACTTCTGAAATTCCTCCTTTATCTCTGCTTTGAATCTGGGTGTTGTTATTCAGTCATTTCAATTGCGTCCAACTCTTCATGACCCCATTTGGGGTTTTCTTGGCAAAGATACTGGAATGGTTTGCCATTTCCTTCTCCAGCTCATCTTACAGATAAGGAAACTGAGGCAAACAGGATTAAAGTGACATGCATAGGATCACACAGTTAGTAAGTGTCTGAGGCCAGATTTGAACTCTGGTCTTTCTGACTCCAGGGCCCAGAGCCCTAGCCACTGCACCTCTTAGCCCTCCTATCTGAAGAGGTGACAAAACTGCCAGTTGAGACCCATCAATAAACAATAAATGTTTATTAAACACCTACTAGGTGCCAGGCACTGTGCTCAGTGCTGAGGATACAAAGAAAGGTATAAGACAATTTCTAACTTCTAGGAGCTCACAATTTAATAGAGGACACAACACATGAAAAAGGAGAGACTAGGGGAAGGAGAGAGGAGAGAGATTATTCTGTGGGGACATGATGAAGTCATGCCACTGGGGTAGGAAATTATACGAGGAGATGTGAGTGTCTGAGGTGATTTCATCTTACAGAATTAGTTTCTGGAGATGATGAAGTCCAGGAAAATAGTCAAGTTGGAAATAATGTCCCAGTGGTAGTATCCAGTGTGGGTCTGGGAAATGTCTGGTATGGGTCTGGATCCTTGTCTTGCCCTAATGCACAACCTCTCCCTGGGTCCTGGAAAGCTCTTCCTGCAGCATGCTCCTGGCTCAACCTGCCCCCAGTGTCTGTAGACTCCCTGTCTCCCTCTGCCAAACTGGGCAGGCCAAAGATTCACTGTGACTTTTTCTGGATTTCCACATCAGGATTTGGTCTGGAGCATTTTCTAGATCTGTTAGGAGAAGTTTGTGGAGAGAAGCTCAGCTACATTGCTTCTTATCACTCTGTCATCTTCAAACACACACACACACACACACACACA